>NC_073698.1:77722267-78977267 GCF_023634085.1 Falco cherrug
AGCTGCAAAAGATTTTCACACTGGTACCCCTGATTCATCTTGTCCCTTTGCATTTTCGTGCATGCATTTTGCCATCAGTTTTTGAGGGGTGATTTTTCACTCAGTTGTTCAGAAAATTACCTAGCAACAGTAAATAAGTCAGATGATGAACAAAGCTAAAGTTACTGCACTGGTTTCATCGTTGCTTCCATGTCTCTTAACAGAGTTTGATGGGCAGAGCTAAGAATATATTTACTTAATGTGAGCTGTAAGTCAATTCATATATGAATGTTGAGATACTAAGCACAGCCTGATCCCTTATGAGTTGTGGAGTTTTGATAGCTGACTCAGGGTTTAGACTATTTAGCATCAGCAAAAGCCTAATATTTACAGTGGAGCTGACATGAAAAGACTCTAACCAGGGATTTCATCAGCTTGGTATTTAAATTTTTGGTACCCACAGGTACCAAAGCCTAAGGTAAGAAAAAGAATTCATCACAACATCAGTTTCAGAGCCCATTTCCTATTCAGTCACAGTGTACATACTCATTTATAGAAAAATCAGGAGATTTGGGGGCTTGCTAGAGGAAGGTGTTAAAAGTAACTGCAGTATGACATGCTATAGCATGTGAAAGAATGGAAAGAAAAAAGGCACTTTGTTTTTAAGGTGGGTACTCTGTCCAAACTGTGACCAACTAGAAGAAAATTTTGGGTACCAAATATCTTGGGCCTCAGGTTTCTCAAGTCTGTGGTTAGAGGCTGGCATTTTATAGGTTTGTGGTCCTGTTGTATTTAGACTACAGCTGCTCAACATTGACTGTTAATGGAGGGAGCGGAGACCACCTAACCAAGCACATAAGTTTTCTTGTTTTATAAAAGCTGTAAGGTGTGGTATAGTGCCAGAGGAGTTTGAAATTCAGAAAACTTTAAAGCACTCAAAGGCTTTCTTCTAACCTGTAGCTCCAAATGATTATGGAAATACGAGAGAAAAAGCAGAAGGACAAGCAGAGTCAGATATGGGACAGCAAATTTTTTAAGAAGCAACCCAGAGGTTGGAGGGTGGAAAACGGATGATCTTGGAGAGTAAGGGAGTACCTTGGCAGAAGGAAAGAGGACAGTGAGCACCATTGTAGAAACACATGCTTTTTGCAGAGAGATATCTGAGGGGATTTTGCTCCTTCTGGAAACCTAACCAGTTAAGGAAGGGTGTGGGATCAGGAAATCTGCAGTCCCTGAGCAACAGTTAAGGGTCAGAGGAGCTGTGATTTTATAACATGGTTTAGATCATGATAATTTAAATTAATCCTGGAAATTTTCCAAAGAATTGTGGTCCTTAGAGCTCTGAGTGACAATAATTTCTTTGGTTTTGTAATTTCTTCTTAGAGAGTTAACACAGTTATTTTATATAAAAGGTCATGTAAGCCCTCAGGGTGGGATTTCCCTTACCTAACTTCAGATAAATCCAATATAGACATCTGCATCTGTACTATTCACTTGAGACTTTTTGTAGTCAGTGAAGACAGCTGCATGTTTCCTGGAAGGGATTCTGCTGTTTTAAACCTATTTGGAATATCTACATTAGGATGAGATAAATGATACCCTAATCTTTTTCTGTCTAAACCCCACCTATACTGCTCACTGCATGCTTTTAAGTACCTCATGCATATTGATAATTGTTATTTGTCATTTCTCCTGCTTTAGTGAAAGCATTAAATTAGTAGTTTCAAACACAGGGATTGTTCTTGAAAATTTCTTCTCTATTCTCTCAGGCAGAAGTATGCTCATAGCAGTTTTCAAGTTTGTGGAAGGCTAAGAGAGGAGGAGAGCGTGAGTGAAAGGGATTAAATTAATTAGCCTAGCAAACAAAAATTTATGTTAAATGTTTGCTGTGGATAACAATAATTTATTCAGTTCAAAACTTTGGAGAGCTAATTCTAAGAACAGTTTTACGAAGCAAGCTTCCAGCAGAACTGTTTTTTCCCAGAAGGTACGAATATTAGCTTATTTCTGGACAGGGTAAAAGTTGCTTGAACTTGTAATTATGTGGGTTCTTTTGCTGACATGGAAAGACTGGCCAAGACAAGTTGTGCTGTCGGTAGACAAGATCTTCCACCAAAGAACTTCTAGTCAAACCAAGGTCTCCTTGGTTTGGTGACCAGAACTGATGGGCCCATAGCTTATGCTGCAGGTTTAGGTATTATGCCAACTGATGTGTCTCTTAAGCCAATATGTAAGCGAATGGGAAGTGCAGGATGCCCTGTACAGCTTCTTTTGGCTTTTGAGGACAGAGGTACACAGAAGAGATGACACACATTTTTGTCTCCTCTTTCTATATAATCCTTATTCACATCATACCCATATGTTAATTCCTCTGCTACTACAGAGGCTGTAACTATCAAGGTATCAGGGTGCTGGTTCTGAAATGCTAGGAGAAGAAATGTGCTCTGGATGTCTCATCCTTCTGCAAAACAGCTGGGGATGGGATGAACCAGCACACAGGCTGGAAAGCAGCCACTTGCCAGAAAACACTTTTGAAACAGTGGATCCTTGGTCTAGGCTAGTGGCTTGTCATCTGGTTTCAGTTTTAATGATGGACTTCTGGATAAACTGTGGATCTAGCTGTACCTTAGCAAACGGCTAGACAGGTTCTGAATGAAAAAAAATACAACTTTGGTGTTCTAAAAATCCATAAAAAGCAAACAAACAAAAACTCCCAAAGCAAACAAACAAAAAAGGGCCTTCCAAGACCTCAAGCCTCACAAACATAAAAACATGGCATTTGTTACATCACCTTTTTACAGTTCAGGAGAAGGAATAATGTAGCTATAAAAAGAACTGCAAGTTAAATAACCTTAACAAGCCAGGTAAATCTCTGCTCCTATTGAACTACTTAGAAAGCTGTTTTAATAAAATATTTGCTTAGCAAGATAAGAACTTAGACCCATAAGAGAGTTTTCCATTTGTATTTTATCATCCTCAAAATAACTGTGTGAATGTTTGCACATAGACATTTTCAACACTTGGTCATTGTGGAAAGTGCTGAGATGTAACTGGTGCTTGTTTGCCTTAGGAATGAGATTGAAAAGCCTAGACCAACCTTTTTTTTTTCTTTAATCTTTGCGATCAAAGGTGGAAGCCCTATTTTATGAAGGTGAACTCAAACCTAGTATCTTCCAAAGAACCAATTTAAATCTTCACCAGTTTTAATAATGCTGAAAGGCAGGTCAGACTAGCAAGAGGCAGAGTATGCAGTTTCTGAGATGACAGGTGGAAAGATTAAAAAATGAATACTTAAGAAAGTAAGAAAAAGACCTCTAGTTTGTGTGCAGTGGAGCAATGTGAAAACCTCAGGGAGAAACCAAGTAATTTTTCAGTGTATGATTAAAAAATATGAACTCAAACCCTTCAGACCTCTAGTTTGTGTGCAGTGGGGCAATTTGAAAACCTCAGGGATAAATGGAATAATTTTTCAGTGTATGATTAAAAAATATGAACTCAAACCCTTCAAGCACATTTTCAAAGCGTGCTGCTGCGAATACATGTATGATAGACCTGCTTGACCTTTTTAGGCTAAGTTTTATATTTTATGAGTTGCAAAGGTAAAGGCTCCTACCAGGTTTACCCTCTGGGGTCACCTATCCAGGTTTGAGAGGACAATGCTATCCAGGAGATGGTTTGGAGCAATTTGTTTTCCTGTAACTGATGTAGGGGGGTAAAAAGAGAAAAGTTTTTAAAATGCAAGTGAAACACTGCCTTGTTATCTGCGTATTTTGTGATGCGCCACAAGAATCTGGCAGTCTCTGTTATGTCTTGATAAAATATGATGAGATGTGGTAGTGCAGTCTTATTATTTGGACTGTGGAATTTGGTACAGAATTTACTACACTTCATTTAGCAGGACAATCCTCTGAATTATTAACATAACTAAGAGAACTTAAGGATGGCTATCAACACTAATGAACTAAGTATATTATGTAAAGCTTTATGCTTGCTTATTGCTTGTCTTTGTTTGATTGTTCATCAATTTGCAATCTATGGTAATTCACAATTCATCTGCCAGCCATTAGCGTGAATTAGTGCTATTCTGCTGCATGTATTATATCTGTTTACTGCACTTGCTTGCAATATGAAAGAGAATATTGTACAGTCAATTGTCTGATATGTGCCTTTATATGCGCATCGCTAGAAAAAACGATAGGCATAAAAGTTGTGGGTGTAGTTTAGCATCTGTCCTGAGTATTGCTTTTATTTCATGAGCCTTAACAGAAAATCTGTTCAAGAGTTGCCTTTTACATTGGCTTTCATTGACAGAAGAAAGGAGATATGGAGAAGTAATGAATTTCTTCTTGTACAATCCAGCTGTCAAAAGGGAAAACTTAGTAAAGCTCTCTGTTATCCTTCCTTTATACTAATTAACTAATCTTTATAGGTGTTGAAAAAATAGCTATCCACATAAGCACCTGTCTCTAACTAGTCACTCGTTTATTTAAATAAGTTTTGTATTCATTACTTGACTTAATATACTTCATTTTGTAGCTGCTTATTTTATAGTCTGTATTGTTTTTTTCATCTGCTTTATCAATAGCCTTGTAAATTTGGGCAAACTTGAGGAATCTTTATTATAGCGCAGATATCAAACTTCCAGATAAGTTCCTGAAAGGTATTTTCTGTGTTTGCCTTAGACCCCACTGGGACTAATGAAGTGCAATATTAAGTGTTACAACTCGAGTCTGGCAAGCACTCAAATTATCCTGAAGTGTGAGAGTAATATCACTGAATTAAAAATATTGCACATCTTATGTGCTTTATTTGACTAAGGCTTAAAAGAATAAACTTCTATTCCACTAACTGTGGGAGTTACTTCTAGAGCCTGAGCATCATATAGATTTTATAACAACACGTTGTACAGCAAGATGCTCTCAGATTGGCAGTAACCATCTTGATTATAAATAATCCTGTGTGCATGTGTGTGTATAAAATAACAAATAGATATGGTTGCTCCTAGTTAATTCAAGCTCACATGAAAGCTCCCACTATATGTCATTATCAAGCATAACCTCATGGCAGAGGGAGAGCTATTGTACTCCAGAGTATAGCCTGGTCCCCTATGGTGATACACACAGTAGGGTCTTTTTGGCTATGAAGAAGTTTCATGGTACTCTGAGTACAAAATTATCTGGATGGGGATAGGCCTGCCTCTCCCTGTGGGAGGAAGCGTCTGTGGAGTTAGAATACTTTTTTTTTTTTTAAAAAAAAATTATATTAACTTCTTTACATAACACCTGCTGAACACCCAGGGAGTGAAGAAGAAGAGAGAGAAGGAAAATGTAGCCTTGTGAGCTAGATCGAAAGCAAAGAGTGTTGTGTGTATCCATTGCACAGTGACCAGTCAAAAGATTTCACTATTTACAATTGGTATGAACTGTGTTTCCAAAACTCTATTTAGTAACAGTTTGCAAATGAGAGTTAAACTCCCAGATGTGCAATTTTCCTATTCCTACACTACTGTACAATTTACTTTGCACAGGTAGCTGATATTATGCATTTCAAAATTGGCTTCATGTATTTAATTTAAAAATCACTGCATAATAAATTCTGCAACTCTTTGTCACAAAATCCACAAAACATTAGCAGGAATTTTCAAATTACAATTGCAGCCACAGCACTTTCAGGTAGGTCTTTTCATCACTTGGTCAACTCTTCTGTCTGTTGATTCCAGTAACAACAACATGCAGCTCAGTAAGAAGGAAATTACATTTAAAATATCGAGTCCCTATAGAGAACGTCTCCTTGTGACTCCCTTAATCGAAATATGCTCCACTTCAGAGAGGAAATTAAATCAAGGTGGCCAACTTCCCTCCCCTCTCTCGCTCCATGAATAAGGAAGCCAGAACTGCACTGATTTATTGAGGAAAAGAGTGATTTCCAAGGGGTAAAAGTGCATTTGGAACAAATGCACAGTGTACCTGTAAAGCAGAGAAGAAGACTATTTCTATTTCTGGACAATTCAACTGTAGTAGAAAGTCTCATTGCCATATTAGCAAGTGTGTTATCAGTAACCCATGTGTAGGAAGATAAACAGTCTGCTCTACAATGTGCTCCAGGACACCTAACCAGGTGAGCTAACACATATGGCAACAAACATGGATGGCTACAGATTGAAGTATGTTTTCTGACACTTGCAGGACTCAATGTGTAAAATACGAGGTGCTTTGAATGCCCCTTGCCTTTGAGGGTAGTTTGGACACTCAGCACCAGTTGAGGGAGCAGATATGTCCCACTCGGGGAGGTTCAGCCAGGCTCATTCATGAGAATACAGGTTGGGAATCAACTGCCTTGCAGGTTGTGTACCAGGTAACTGACCCAAAGATGAACTGAAATACCAGAGCTGATTTCTATCTGGATTGTATACATCCCTCCAAAAATTTTACCTCAGGCTGAGAACCACCAGCTGTGTATTAAGTTCTTGTGGATTTTTTCCCCTTCTACTATTTCTAAGAAGAAACAGAGGAAAATCTCCCACACTTGGAGCAACATTTTGAACTAATTTTGTAAGAGAAGACCCAGACAGGAAAATGAAGTTCAGAAAACAAAGGTTTTATTGGATGTGTAATAAAAAGGCCTAGTGGGAGATGTTTAATGTCATACAGGGGTTTAAAGCACCCAACTCCTGCTCATTTTCAGTGGGACTTAGTCACTTAGTTGTCATCTGTGCCTCCAGAGTCCAGCACTTAACATTTTAATTTAAAATCCAGTTTACAGTTAAAATAGCTCAAATTCAAGGTTGGTTTTTCTCCAGCTTATTCAAAAAACTTAGTTTGAAAACTGTGGCATCTTTTGTCTAGGTTCTGCCCCAAACCATCATTTAAACTGAATTTAACAGTTTCCACTCCCCAGGTTTGGGTATACACAGGAAAATGAGTAGACCTATGTCTGTGGGTAGGATTAGAAGACTGAAGACAGGATTTCTTTCAAAAAGAATCAGCCCATGGGCTGAGAGCTGCTCACTGGAAGTCCTGCTTGCTTTGCTTAGCTCATTCAACAGAGCCTGAGCTGGAAGAAGGCGATGTGCAAACACTAGGCTAATGTCTTACAATTAAAACACCACCTAGTGAATCAACAATGAAGCATATGTCTTCCTGTCAAAATAAAATAATTTACCAAACATTACCTTTAGATAATGTGTGCTGTACAGTTGGTGCCTCATATTAAGTTGGTGATTCAATGACCTACATGGATCTTGCTGTTGTTAGATTGCTAGCTCCAGTTTCTTTTAAGTGCCACTCTAAGAATGTGACTGATTAGGAGAATGAAGCTTTATCAAAATAAAGCTATAAAAGGACTATATTTTGCATGCTTGTTTTGAAGTGCAGGCTAAATCCTAAACTTGGTGCTTAGCTCAGCACTAAGATGTCAAATCAACTGATGTTTTGCCCAGTAGCAAAGTGGTCTTTGCCCTCACCATTGCATATTAGACATGCATCCACAAATACTACAGAACTGCACTTTGAAAGTATTCTTTTCTAGAAGCAATTTAAGGATTAGAAAAAAATGGCATCTGCCACCTGTGTTTGTACAATGACTGGAAAGAGTCTACTTTACTTTTCCACTCCCCATGACGCAAAGGAAAAAAACCCAACCTGTTCCAGGATTCTCAGAGCAGTTAAAATGAGAACAGGATGATGGGAAAAAGGCAAATGTGTCTGTTACATATGTGCATCCATATACACATATGTTTATCCTTCCTTTTCCTAGTCCTACACAATAATTGGTAAATTATGACATGGTCACTGCCAACAGAACCTCAAAGCTGCCTGGTGATATAAAGCTGGGTCAGTTTCTTTACACTTTTCTGATAAATGCTGTACTGGATTTCTTGGTTGTTGGAAGAACTGTCTGCATCTTCACCAACTGTATATGTTGCCTTCAGGATTTTTTCTGGGGTGGGTATCACTTTATGAAAAATTGACCTGATTGGATAAGTCAGTAGTCTCAATATATTAACTCACACTTCTATGCAGAGACAACTGTTTGGATAATTTTGTGTCAGGAAAGTTTTAATTACACTGCTGTACACTGCTGGCTAACCTATTCATGTTCAGTTCATGTTCACATTTAGATATGCTGGTTTGCTGTCCCCATCTATCATCATGATGATAGCCAAGTTACATTATGAAGAGAGCTAAGTTACATTTTGAAGACTTGTCTCAATCTTCTGTATGAAAATGGAGCCCAGACAGTTGCCTGACACTAAAGAGGTGCCTAAAGTATGTGAGATGAGTTGCATTCATAGAGGATACCGTACAAAAAGCAGATTTTAGTATATGTTACCTTGCCAACTGGTTGTGGCATCTAAAGTGCTCCTAGAAGACCTGAGAGCATTGATGGACAGCCTGAATAGCTGCACTAACAAGATTTCTTGTTGTGTAGTTTACAAGAGGGTGGCTAGATGCTGTGAGGAAGACTGACAAACTAAAAAAAAAATATATTGGTATTGTAGAAAAGTATAATGAGTGACTCAGATTTGTTCCATGCTGGAAAAATTATAGGGTTCCTTGCAATTCTCCATATATCCTGAAGCAGGAGTAGAAAATTGCAGTGATCAAAATAAACAAATTTAATTCTCATTTTCAACATTTTTCTTCTCAGTGGGGATGTGGGGACACTGAATGACAAGTGCAGGTTTTCCATAAAGGACCACAAAGGTCATCTTTCTTTCATTGTTGTGAAATATAAAGGTGCATTTACTACAATATCCCATACAGCTGGCAAGTTGTGCTTACTGCTTACAGATCTAATACAACTCCTCCAAACTTACTTTCATTTTTTATATAGGAATATGTTTTATGTTTACAAAAAATAAGTGTCTTTGTGCAGAGATGAAGAAATTGAAGAGATTTTACCCCAAACTAAACTCACATGTGCTATATTAACAGAGGACATAGTAAAACATGTTATCACAGGTTAACAGATCTTCATACAACAGCTGATACATGATGGGAATTCATGTGTGCTTTATATTTCCCCTGCAAAACAGGATGTGATTTATGCAAGCATTGCTTCTTCAGTGAAAGCCAGTTGGGTTAACTCAAATTACCTCTCCTTTTCTGCCTGCAATACACATGTTAGTGGAGAGTTGCAGGGGATCAGCAGCTAGATATTAAATTCTGTTCTTATGGTAATGCTTGTGTATTTGAGCTCTTGATTGTTACTTGATATCCCAGACAAGCCAATGCTTGCTTCTTTGGTAGGCCTGACTGGACTGTTTCTGAAATTGGCAGCTGTCATTGACCTGAATGGGTTTAAAATTCAAGCTAAAAATGTCTCTTTATGTAAATAAGCAACTAATTTTATATTTTCAGCCAGTAACCTCTAGCAAAGCCTGAATGTATTGTGAACAACCCATCATTACATCTGGAAAAAAAACAAAACAAAACAAACCAAAACCCTCAGCATTTGTTTGTTTATGTAACATTCGTTTTAACTCTGTGAATTGTTTATGCTTGGTGGAAAGTGATTGCAGCGTCTTAATGATTTTGGATTATTTTGGGGACATCTGTAACAGTGCTGACTCTTGATTCCTCTACTTGCAAACACAAGTCACTCTGCATTGCTGTCTTCCTTAGAACAGAGGTACAATTATTAATCTTGATCTGATATCTGATGCTTGTATTTGAAAGCAGCAGAATCTCCAGGGCTATCATTATAGGCATATGAGTCACATCCCATCTTGAAGTTTTTGGATTATCCCACTTGCTGTAGGTAACATTTGTAGTAAGCTTTTCCATATAATAATAATAATAATACTTGCATGGTGTTCTCCATAAGCAAAATATTGGGCAAATATTAGTTAACTAATCCTTGCAGAACCTATGTAATGTGAGTAAACATGTTACAATCCTCTGAGGTGAAAGTAGGAGAGATTAGGAGGAAAAAACCAGTTCTCTACCCTTCCTCTGCAAAGAGCTAGAAAAGTTTTCCCTCCTCTTTCAGATTTACATGAGAAGCTTCCCTTGTTACTTGGGCTGTGCAACAAAGATCACTTTTTCCCTTAACTTGGGCCTTGTCTTGTCCTTGTTTTAGAGGGAAATTGACTGAGGGAAGAAGGGAATTGTACAGGCGCTGTGCAACGACTCTCTGGCATGGCTGCATTCAGACCAGGAGCTCTCACCCTTGTGTCCATTGCACTGCACCTGTCCACACCTATGTATGTAGCTCTGTTCCTGCCAAAATGCTTTAGCTACAGCTTAAACGGGTTTAATGTGTTTCCTTGGGGTTTTGCACATCAATCCCTGTTAAGTAAACACTCATAGATCCAAATATCAGCAGGAAAAAGGAAGAATTCACGTTTCGCTACTGAAACATGTCTGTGATTACTTGAAAGAGAATCTCAGAAGTTGTACATAAGACTGTATCGTGTCCCCGTCAGGTACAAGAAGCACTTTGAATACACAGTGTACTCTTCTGATTTTCAGAGGCGAGCTCCTCTGTTCTGTAAATACAGCTTGTCTGCAGTAAAGCTGCCCTGCTGCAGGCCTCAGTGGGTAGCCCCTGGCCCAGCACATCAGGAGGACAGGTTTTATGTTTTCATCATAGGACTTGAGAGGCATTTATGTTCCTCATATCCTGGGTGGATGCGGGAATAAGGTGAAAATTTCAAGCCCTTCTTCCTCTGCAGCTTCAAGTTGCTTCTACTAGCCAGTGCTATATAAACACAGGGAAGATAAGACACTTGAATAATAGATGCATTGACATGTGTATGATTCCTCATGTTCTTAGAGGTAAGTGTGCTCTGATAGCCACCGTGTAATGGCAGAATTATGCAAAGGTCAGAGAGGGAGAACAGCGTTTGGCATACATGAATGTCTCTGTTTTCTTGTTCCAAGTTTAACAGGCTGCAGTCTGTAGTGGCTGAAAATGAGCAAAACGACTACTCCACAAGGCAGTGATGTTGGGCCAGGGATTGTTGTATCTATCTATGTATCTATGCCAAGCACAGAAGAATATCAATGAGTTGTTATGTGACATATTTTAAGTGATCTACAAGATGGATTCTGCAGTCACGCAACTCCTGCAAGTACTTATGATCAATCAGCTCACTGACATGCAGGCATCTAATTACAATGGAAAGCACATGTAGATCAGCAAGGCTTGGTCAGATTTTCCATTCAACTTAGGATCTTTTTTCATTGCTGTGTGCTGGACCTTTGTCTGCTGTATTCTATCCCCTTCCCATTACAATCAACCAAGTCATTGTTTTTCTTATGTCGAGTGGGTTATTGAATGAGGCCTCAGCTACAGCCTAAGTTGTGATATTTTGCTTCCTTTGTTGCTAAGGCCTTTCCTGCTCCTTAAACACCTTTAAACTATCATGACCTATATGACTATCTTGATTCTAAACCAGACAAAACAAATGCACCTATCCATCACATATTATTAGCCTAGCACTTTCATTCAAATATGAAGGTTAACATTTCCTGTGTTTTCCAATATTTTGCAGTGGGTCTACTCCAGAAAGTGCCAGCTATAAGAGTGGCAACAGGAAAAAATGGCTCATTTTTGCTTGAAAAGAGTAATCTCAAAGGACTTAATCACCTGACTATGGTCCTCATTTAAAATCAGGATTATGACAGCAAGGATAGGGGTGCTGAATTATTATAAGACGCATTTCTGCTGTCAGTTCATTAGCGTTTTGAGCCAAAGGGATATAATATTGGTGTTGTTTCACTGTAATACAGAGAAGATTGCTAGAAAAAGAGAGTTCTGTTAACATCTGCTTTGAACATTCAAGGCACATCAGGTAATACCTATGGGATAACATTTGCTCTTGTGTGAAGTAAAAGTACAATGTCTGCTCACCATTTACCCTCCAGGCTTACACACTTTAAGAGGTACCTATGATTTTTACAGAGTTGCACAATAGTGGATTTCAGTCAACAAGTAAATGGTACTAACTGAAGGAAGCAAGCACGTGTAAAGCTCTACCTGAGCAAGTAAGTCATGATAATGACTTCTTTTCTTCACAAATGCAAATGCCAGACTTGATAAAAAAATTTACAAATGCTGCCACAGGATTTGAAAGAATCTGCCCTCTTGCAAAGCCATGCCCTCTGACAAAAAGGCATAACCTTATCATTTTTCGTAGAGATGGACATGAAGGTAAAAATCAGTCATCATTGTCTTAAAGACAGCTATTGTATATGTGATCCAGGATGCCAGGTTTAGCTGCTTTCCCTCTTTGCCCCTCCCCTGCCCTTTGGTTGTGTGGGGCACAGGCAGTGGGTAGGCACCACTGCAGCTGCTGCTAGTGACAGTGCTACCATTAATCCTCCCCCTGCAGTTGTTCCAGGGCCACCTCAGCAAGAGTTTGAAATGAATATGTGACAGCAGCTAAGTGTCACTGTCCTCCAAACTACAAAATTAAGTGGATTTAAAGCAGGTGGCTTAAATCCTTTACTGGGGACCATGATGAAAGGAAATGCCTTGGCAGATCTGTAGGGCTGTCCTGGTGATTGATGTCCTGAGGTATTACTGGTGTTGCAGCTTGCTAGGATCTGAAATGTCACATCTTAACATACATTTGACTAATTTTAGAGTTCTGAGGGTTTGACACTGAATACTATGAGCAGAGACAGTGGGAGAATCAGCTCATAATCCACCAGTGATCTTGATCATTGATACTGGTGCATTGTAAAAGGCAGAGAAGACCTTTGTAAGGGAGATGCTTGCCTCACTGCCAAAGTTGAGAACTTCGTGTTGGATGAGGATAAATACAGTCTGAAGTGAGAAATTTGTCTCTTTTGTAAAGGGTTGCATGCTGCTCAGGAGAGCTGCTGCTTTTCTCTATCTGCATCACAGAATTAGCACACTGATGCTGGTCAGGTTAATAAATCTTAGCTAATGAGAAGCTATTAAAAGTTATACTTATCATGTACTCTCCCTGTCTAGTTAGTGGAGAGATAAAAACCCTTCCAGGTAATTATTTGTTCCAGATGTCCAGATGCAAAGCAAGAATAATACCTAATCTCACTGGAGTGCTCTGAAGGTTATTTTATTCATGCTGGATAGAGGCTTCTGTACACCTGTCATGATCTTCATACATATACCAATAAGAAAGAGAAAAATTTAGTCTTTGGTCCTGATTTTGCAAGGTGGGCTTGGCCACTGAGTTACAGCAGTAAAAAGAAATCATAGAACAACCCTTTGGGTAATTGTCATTCTCTTCGTACATGAAATTAAATAGGGCTTTCATGGGGAAGAAAGGAATATGTGACCAGGTACTTATCGTCATGCATGCACACAGAGAGGCTTAATTGGAATTTCACAGAAAAAAACAGTCCTGTTATTTCCTTGCAAATAACAACTAATTTTGCAGCCTCAGTATTTCCCTCACTCCCTTTTTAAATGTGAATATATTATTTTTTCACTGCCCATGTGTCTAGGAAGGCTTTAATATCCAGGGCTACAGGCAGCGGTATGTGAGTTGTTACAACTGATTTAACCATGCCAAAGATTGAAACTGATGTCGTACTTTGAGTGTGGAATTAACACAGAGGAAAAAAAAAAAAAAAAAGAAAAAAAAAGGTGATCAAGTACTGGCATAAAATGTTCTACCAGGAAGTGACAAAAATTGCTACTAGATATGTAAACCTGGAAGGCTAACAGGCAACAACAAACTTGGAAAATATGATCGGCATTAGGAAAGCATCAGCTCTCTCATTAAGCCTAGTACTGATGAAGTTTTTCCCATGCTACCAATTTAAGCTTTATGCAACAAAGCCAGAGTTACTTCATACCCTAGAAAAATTAATGTTCTATGAAACTTGCTGTTGCTTTAGGATTTTCCTGTTAAAGTGGCATAAAATGCTGTTACTACATTTTAACAGAATGAACGAATGTTGGCCCAATTTATTTCAATACTTTTCACCAACTGTTTCTGCAAATTATAGAAAAGGGAAATGATATTTCGTAAAACTATTGGATAAAGTAAGAGTCTGGCAGCTGTGTTTCTCAATGAAACCTGCCCTTCAGTTACTGAGCGTGGCCATGAACAAGACACTTTGCATTTGGACAAACCTTGGAAATTCACCTTCTCCTATCTAGGAAAGACCTGGGGAAAAAGTAGGACATGAATTTAGAAGCCTTTTGTTGTGTCCCTCTTGTGCATTGAAGTGCCTTGACGATCTAATCCTACTGCTCTCCACGGAGAATTTGTGAGCTTGTGGGAGAAATGCTACTGGTGGCCATCGGTGGAGCTGTGCAAGGTCTGTAGGCTTCTGCAGAAGTCTGCTACCTGCTACAGAGCTCACATTAACCTGCCTTTTTGTTAAAAAATTGTCTTTTATGTGAAAAAGCCTTTAGTCTGTTATTGGCTCATGTGCAGGTATTCATCTGGTCTTGATGAAGGGCATTTCTAACAGACATCTTCTCAGTGCATGCTGGCTGTTTCAGTCTTTACAAATGGAGTGGGACAGCTTGCTTTGAAAATGATTCCTAGGGTTTTGCTGTGGAGCCTTCAGTGGTCATAGAAAGGAGCCTATTTGTCCTTACAGAGTTCACTACACTGTCTGGACATACACACAACCTAGTTTGAGCCTCTTCTGTCAAACTGGTAGTGTCAGTCACAACAGTGTAAACACACACTGGACATACTGCACACACATGCTGGACCAGTGTAGTGGATGGTGAGCTTCTTTTTTGTTGTAGCATAACCATTTTACTGACTTATAGCCCTGTGATGTTTGTTTCCCATGAATTCCAGAGAACATTATTCACTACAATGTTTTCTAACCTCCGTTCTACCCTTGCTCAACAAAGTTTTCCACCTAAAAGAGAAAAATGGATTTCAACATCAAGTACCACACTGTGTGTTTTTAAAAGGGGACGTCTAAGTTACAGTGTAAGCAAATGATCTGGAAAGTGAATGTAATCCAAAAGTAGAATTAATACTATTGCTGCTAAGCTCACTTGTCTTTTCCTTACTTGACGTCAGAGGTTCTCACAGTGTGTTATCTCCCCCTGAGTTCACGGCTGTTGGAGGTCCTCACTTCTTGCCTGTGGAAGGCCTTCAGTGTCAGGTAAAAGGTAACCCTGCTATAATTTTTCATTTAAAATATACACAGAGTGTTTCTATTTTGTACATAACAGTGAAATTCATCCTTGCCCAGCAGGTTGTGATGTCATTGCTGAATTGCTTTCACAGTGACATCATTGGATCTCCTCCCTGGGTCCCCACTGGTACTGCAGGCACGCATGCTGGCAATGTGGTACAGCTGAACAGGCATTCCCTCTGCCCTGCTCCAGAAATGTAGCCTAGACTGTGCTGTATTGAGATGGTATTGGTCATTCTTGATTTTACACAACATATTGAATACTGTCTCAGCCTATATTTCAAAATACTGTGCTGACTTCCTGGGCCCTGATGCAAAGTCCACTGTTATTTTTCCAGTGATCAAAACTGGGTTTGAATTAGGCTCCTGTTAAAAGGATTTTACAGGCTGTTGCGCAATTCACTGATTTGATTAAAAAATATGCCCCATGTTACTCTTAATTCTTCTGTGCTTCTAATTTGTACCAAAGAGTCTTGTAGCTTTATCTGTCACAGATGGATTTTCATGCAGTGATTCATCTAAACATGGTGTAATAGCTTTGTCCACCATCTAGTTTTAGAATTTCTTCTTTGGTTTTTCTGTTTTCTCCTTAAGATTCAGTGAATTCCAGAAATTGCAATATTCAATGCTTTTTGAGTCTGTCAACTCTTTATACATTTCCCCCTTACTGCAGTAAAAATACTTGCTGTCATTTTTCTTTAGTGGCAATTTCATGAAACCCAAAATATAATTTTGAAGTATTTGTCCAACCATCAAGAATTTTCATTTTTACTTACATAAAGTACCTCTTCATATCAAACACAGCCATTTTAACACTTTTCTGGTTTTCTCCCAGGTTTGTCTGGCTCTTTCGCCAGTTTAGTTTTTTTTTTAGTTTTTGCTGGTTTAGGGATTTTTTTGGGGGGGTTGGTTTTAGGGTCTTTTTTCTCATTTTATATTTGTTCCCAACTCTATCTCCCATCCACATTGCCAAGTACTGTATTCCCTGCTGAACAGTGAAGAATCAGAAGCATGCACTCATTTTTTTATAACAACCATTTTTTAAACATTATGAAGTGATATCACATAGCTGGTTCCGTTCTCTCCCAAACAACTCTTGCTAGCTGCTCTATTTCCATCAAGAGAAGTGGTACTATACAAGGTTAAAGTGCAATGGCTCATCTCTTCCTCTAAGCAGTTTTATTGAACATGAACACGTAAGGGCTCTGTGTGGTTTCAGATGTGTCTGTGCATTATAAACGATGCATATTTGCATTGCTAAGTGAAAGAGCCAGACAAACCTGGGAGCAAACAGAACATCTGTCTATCAGTCCTCCAAATCAGCTCTGCCAACATTCCAAGAATGAAAAGCAGCTGCAAAACTTTACCAGACATTTACATTAGATTAATACCTCTGGCATATGCAACCCAGTGATTGCATACAATGGCATTTGGCCCGATCATGGAGGAGCACAGAGACAAAGGCCAGCTGTATAAAGAGGGTTTGGTTGGTAACTGGAAGCATGTTGAAAACATTTTCCCCTGCCCACCACCTTCTCTTCCTTTTCAGGGTCCACAGATGGAGTACATCTTTATCTTGGATTTGTTTCCTGTGGATTTGACTTTCACAGGTAATATTTTATTTTACTTTTCTGAAGATTTGGACTCCTGATAATTTCTTACAATAAAAGGGTCTTATGTGTGTGCCTTTCATTGCCCAAATGTCAGCTTTTCTTTTAATAGACTGGAAAACTTCATCTTCTTTTAATGTGAATTGAAGACTAGCTGTTCAGCTTTCACTATTGATTCAATCCTTCAGCTTTGTTCTGTATCAGAACTGTGTTTCATGCTGAATCAAATTAGTTTTTGTACTTGACAACTGATAAATAAGAATTCTAATTTTAAAAATTATTTCAAGGGAAATGAAGTTCAGAGAGAGTGAAGAAAAATCAGTATTTAAAGCCAAATTCTTGAAATAAAACTAGGGTACAGATAAAATTTAAGTGAAATGCAAATTATAAAGACAGCTTCTTTGCTGAATCAGGCAAGTGTCCAATTCACTGTTTCCATGAAACATGGTGCTGTGTTCACTTGTCACAGACAATTTGTAATTTCCAGCAGGTCTCCTCCTTAGCCCTACCATTGCTGTATTTTTTATATCACACTTTAATAAATTAACACAGATTGCAGGCTGGCAGAGAAAAAAGTCCCCAGGGAGTTGCACATTTGTACCTTCTTTTGGGCAGACGAGTCAAATTCCATCACCTCCTCCCTCCAGACCAGGCTCTTGGAAGCAAAACCTTTAGCTCATACCTGCTCAACAAGACACCTCCACTGGAAACCTCTTTCAAGAAATTAATATGGAGATGCAACTAGGAAATAATAATTAATTTCACTAAGGCAAGAGTATACCAGTCACTTCGTTTTCATAGCCACTGAGCTAATTATTTGTTGACAAACTATGTAATATTTTGGGAACTTTTCTTGCAGAAGCTGATCGGCATGATTTGTTCTGTTTGTGAATGTAGTCTGTAGTGATGATGATGAAGTATGAAGATGGCAAAACTAAAGGCTAAACCCTAACCCCAAAATGCCTGCAATGAAGTCTGCAGTAGCTATTCAGTCACATCACAGCACCTGAAAATGACCTGCCATTCACCTTTTCCTCTCTTATGGACATCACTATCATTTGCAGCATTTGATTCTTGCAGCTCTGTGGTTAATACATTCATTGTCATATTTCTTTTTGTATTGTAAACACAGGTATCAAGTATGTCTTTCCAGTTTCTCACTCCTGAAATTGGCTCTGTTTCACTGCTCCAGGGAGCAATCCCTGACCCAGAGGCCAAATGCTGTGGGGCAGCTTCTGACCTTTCTGCAGTGGGTTGGCCACTGTGTACCTCTCGGCCTGGGTATCCTCTGGGACCCATACAAAGCACATAAGAAGCAAATGTTAAAACTCTTACAATTTTCCAGCTCAAAGTGTCAGAAGTGATGTCAGGGTTCTTTTTTTAGCTTTCCAGAATAGCGTTACTGGTTACAGGATGCTACGCTGGTTATATGCTGGCAACATATTGGTAGAGTACTGTGCAGGTATATAGATGGATTGAGAGCTGACAAAAGACTCCCTGCATATTTGACATGAAAGTGTTCAGAGTTTTGATGGTAGCAAAACTGTAGTCACATCTAACCTGATGAAACCTACTTCCCAACAGGTATGTGTTACAGATGCCTCTAATTCCCTTCTCCTTCAGCTAGGGATACGGTGACTGTCCAACCACCACAGGTGCACTGTTTGGCTGCCCAGTGCTACCAAATGCAGATGATCTGATGTGAACGGTTAAAAAGCAATCAGAGAGAGGGAAGAGACAGGCAGACTGCACAATTGTGTAAACCTTGTTTTCCTTGGAAACTATGGGAAAACTCTAACAGTTGTTAGCAAAAGCTTCCACCCCACCCCCGAGTCAGTAAATTTATTTATTGATTGATTGATTTTACATGTAAAATATCCATAGGAACCTATCAAAACTGTATCCATTCATTGCAAAGAACATGATGACATTTAGCTGTGCTACAGAAATGGCATACACAAAAAGATGCATGTTAGCTAGGAACTGATTTATCGGGAGATGCTTAAATGGCTCTGATTCTGTCCCCTATTCCCATTGTCATGGTGTCGTGTATTGTCTCGTGTCAGGCACCAGTGTCAGAGACATAGGATTTTGTCGACCTCCTGCACCCTATATCTTATCTGGAGTTGCACCCGTGCAAGAACACTAAACACAAAAATGCTTTCTTTTTCATCAGTGGCAATTCTGAATGATGTTTAATGACCTGCTCCTTTTTCTTTGTGTAGCAAAGACCTGGCAAAACTTGCCAGCTCCTGGCGTTCAGAATTCCTGCCATACCACCTTCAGCTTACTGCAGTCAGGAGTGGAAGGAAAGCAGGTACCACTCTGCCACACAGCCATAAAGCAGAAAACACAGTTTGTTTTTGAAAGTACATTCCCTACTTATACAGGCTTTCCTTTAACTGTCTCCTCTGTCTTTTTCAGACTTCTCATTTTACTTGAATTTTGTTTTCTAACCTTGTGCTTTTGTCCCCCACTCCCAGAGTCTCCTGGACTGTGCAAATGCATCCTGACTGGAAATTGTATATTCTTTCCCAGGGGAAGCACACAGACTTTCTTTTTTAAATCTGCTTGGAGGATGGCTGCAAAAATCTTCCATTGTCATTTCACATTCTAGGAATGAACACAGGAAGGATGGTTTTTGCAGCCTTCACTCCCTGTTTGTTGCGAAGGGGCTAAGGGAATATTTTTGTCAGCCATCCACACTAGATGGTTAGATTTTTTCACTGCTAATGCTAGGCATAGAACTTGTGAATTCATTTCTGTGTTCAGTCATTAGACAGGTATTTCCAAAATTTCAGCTTGGGATTTGACAGTGTGCTGGAACATGAGATGCATTTTATTAAAATCATATGCTTTGCAATGCGGCAGTGTACGTGTGATACCGCCTTGCATTTTGACTGTTTCGGCCTGAAATAGCCATTCAAGCTCTTTATATTGGACAGTGCACTGACTTGGCAGTCTCAGTTTCAACTGGATCAGGTATGGGCAACAAAATGCATTTTCTCAAATTCGACTGAGCATATGATACAGATTTGTGCTAGATTCAGCCTGGGTCTGCGGGACAGATTATTTCTGGTCGAGTATAAAGGCTGCTGAGACAAACATACTTTCCTGACATCTTTTTTGAAAAAGTTTCATATTGCAGAGTTATCTTCTACTGGCTTGTCTGTTTGTATCCCATATTTTTGCATTTTTGGTCACGGTTCAACCAACTCTTACGGAAATACGGCCTTCATAGCAATCTGTAGAAATAGGCAGGTTTGGCTGCAGAATATTGATGTGATGTGATGCAGAATGGAATCAGATGTTGTGCTTTGAATATCGTCACTTGGGCTTGTCAGCAATTCATTGAACAACTCTTACTTCCTTTTTCATTTTTGTTTATTTTGGGTTTTTGCTTTATTTTCCCCCAAAAAATTCAAACTAATTTGTAAGCAGATATGGTGATAATGAGTAGCCCAACTGTAAATGTTTTGGAAAAGGCTTTCAAAATTGTCAGCACCATATTTGACTATTTCAATTCAGAAAACTTCATCTTTTTGGATCATAGTGACTATTCTGATCTTTTTCCCCCTGAAAGTTTCAAGCACTAACTAAAAAATAAAATAAAATAAAAGAAGACAATAAGATTAATTAAAAAACCCTATTAACTCAGAAACCACACAGTGTGACTCAAGTTGACTTTCTTCCATTTTTGGAGTTAGTGTTTATATTTCTACACTGTATCTTGACATAGGACAGACATAATTTTTGCAGTCTCAAAAATTCTTGTGATGCAGGAAGAACACTTTTGGCTGGTCCCAAGCTGGAATATGATAGATTTCATTAGAAAATATTGTGTACTAAAATGTACATAAGAAATCACTCAAACCTATTCAGCTCTTCAGTTGCCCTTTTCAGAAATTTGATCACCAAGAGCAAATGGAATTAATTATGAGCCTGGTGCATGTGTATCTTTGGGTAATTGTAGAACAGTTCAACATTAGTTCTGGACTAAAACAGTGAAAGTATAATCATAAAATCTCCTTGCACAACAAAAACAATACTAGGTATTAAGACTAACCAAGGCTGGATGTGGAGCTGGTTTTGTTATGAAAACAAAATGGAAACTAGCAAATGGTTCTTTAAAAACCCACCCTGTGTTACAAAGCCCAGGCTTGCTCAGGCATTAGAATCAGCCTTGCAGGCAGAAGCCCATAAGCGTTGCGGGCATCCTATAGCATGAGTTGTGTGCGTTGTTCCCCTGCAATGTGCAGTCCTCTTCTGCACATTGCTTCTCTCAGTGACAGAAGCGGTACTGCCCATGGCCAGAGTTATATATTTATATGCAGGGATTTAGCAGGAGCTTAGATAATGCCCTTAAATAATCTGTGCAGCAGATTTTGGGGCACTAACATGAGTTTAGTGTTTCTGAGAGGTTCAAAGTCCTCAGAAAGGGACCTACGGATGATATCTACTGTCTACTGTCTCCCATCCTGATGCCTGAGGGTTGTGGGAATGTGATGCAGAGGGAGAGCTGGATGTGCAAGGAAGCAATTTACCTGGCAAGCAATCTCATGTTTGCTAAGTATTAAGGGTAAGAAACCTAGAGCTCTGAGGAAAAAAAAAATACCCCATTAACTTTGCTGCCAGAGGAAATAAAATTTAAATTCAGCTGTAGGTGCTTTTAAAATAAATCTGTAATTCTAACTTCAACAAGTGCAGCTGAGTACAGTAACCTCAGAAGAATCTGCCCACTCTTTTCTAGGCTTTTTGATTCATCGGACATGTGGGAACATGCATGTGTGAGTGTAAGGGGACTGGAGGCCCATATGTGAGGAGATCCTCTTGGCAGCCAGCATCCTTCTTTGGGAAGGTATCCAAGACAAATTCTTGATGCACTCTTAGGGATTAATAAAACAGCAGAATGGGAAACCGTTAGATGGGATATAGATACAGGGGACTGTTGTGAATGATGAATTGCTGATTATCCCTGTAACTTGGCAGATGACTGAGGAGAGACTTCTCTTGAAAAAATTCATAAATTGCATTGTGCTGTGGAGCTATGGCCACAGAGTTCATTGCAAGTGACCACAGCCCATAGCACGAGCCAGCACTGAGGACATCATTATCGTGTTGCCTCAGCAAATGGAGGTGTCTGAGGGGCAAAAAAATGTTTGGTTTTGTCCCTCTCATGTTATGTTGACACATTCAGAGAGAAATATAGAGATATGAATCTGAAGAAGGAGAAACAGACTGATTTGGTCCATGCTGAGCTCCGTGTGGGCACAGCTCACTGGGATAAATGACACCAAGTAGCTAAGGTGCCTACTTATAACAGCACTGTACGCAGCATGGACAGTTTTTATCTTCTGTGCTCTGTAACCATTTCTTCCATTAGACACTGTGCAGAGTTAGATACCTGTCCAGTATGGCACTCCTAGCTACAGCAGTACTTTGTCCGTGGTGTGTAAGGGATGCCGGCCACGGGAAGCAAGACAGTCTATCTTCTCAAGCACAAAACACCAGAAGTGGAGGACTGAGGGCTGTAGACCCCCAGCCCGTTTCTATTAGCTGGAACAGCATGCTTGCTCCCCTTCATGACACAGCTGGACCTGAGTTTCTGCAGTGTCTCAGGAGCGTCCTCCTGCCAAACCGCTCTCACCTGAGTGGAAGGGTGGAAAAGGAAAGCATGATTGCCAGCTGAGGTGTGGGGCCAGGAACCCAGCAAGGACTGCCTGCTGCAGATCAGATGAGGACTTGAGGTCCATGCCCAAGCAGGGGGCAGCAAGAAGTAGAGAAAAGAGTTGTGTGTTGAACAAAACACAGACAGCTCACTGCTGTGGAAGGAAACAATAGTGAGAGGGATAGAACTGGAAAAAACTGCTTCTTGATGGATAGCTTGGGAACTAGCTCTGATTTCTACAGAGTGAGACCAAGATGCTTCCAAAAGGATCACAACAGCTGTTTCCAGCTGCTTTTTAAGAATTTTAGCTGAAATTCATCTTTTACAGCATTTTTTCTTCCAAGGCAACTGTGTTCCAGGGTAGCGCATCGTATTGTCAATGTGTGGAGGGATCAGGAGTGAGGCAACGTCAGTCTGCACTTCAGGGGGCAGGACTGACAGCAATACCTCTCTCTGTCTGGTCCCACTGGCATACAACCATTTTCTGTTAGAAATAAGAGCCTGCCCAACACCTGGTTCAAGGTGGGACTGAGAACTGGGTCCCTTTTGGAGGTTATGTGGAGGACTGTGAAGGATTGCAGGGTTCATTGGCTGGGACAATTGCTTTGCCTTCCTTCATAGGATTCCATAAGAAATATTACCATGAGCCAGTGATCTAAAGAGCTTGAGCCAGACTCACAGCCTCCTGCCTGCCCAGTGTCAGGGAAGGAAGCATGCCCACAGGCTTGCAGGATCACACTGCAGGCAAGAAACTGCTGCACCAGACCACAGCAAGAGGTCATCTTCTGTCTAGGGTGCCTTGGGAAAGGGACACTGTGAGAGGCACAAGCACCACAGCTGCATGCAGTTCTCTAGTTTTTCTCTTGCTTCATGGCCATTGTGCTGGGGACAAGTGATCTGTGGGTCACAGATCAGGATATAGGGAGCCCGAGTGGGAGAGGGATCAGGGAACTGCATGGCTTGTAGATCCAGGTGACATGGTGGGAAAGTGTGTGGTGTCTACCAGATGTCTCGCATAGTGGAATCTGTGGGTAATGGAGACATGGAGACAGAAAAGTTACCCAGTGGAAAAGGCATGCAGGATTTGTCTGTTTTTAATTCGGCTTCAGATATAAAAAATGCACTCCTCTAAAAATTTTCTGGTTGTCAAATTGCTAAAGATTTCTGCTTTCCTTCTCTAGCTTTCCTTCAGTTAATCAGTCTGTCAGGAATTTTCATACTCCTGTTCATCTAAAATGACCCCCTTATCCTGCATAAGGATCTTTTCTCATTAGAAAGTTATCATTCAAGGTTGTTAGCATTTCCAGATATTTTCCTTGACATAAGTGAAATATTGCAGGTGTCCTATTGACAGGATGGAGGAAAGTACTAGCTTAATTGGGACACAAATGCAGGTGGATTTCATAAGGAGGCACATTAGTAGCCTAGCCCTTCACTGGAACCACCTGAAATTTCTAGTCTGAGTGGAGACTCTGGTTGTGTCCTGCCCTACAATTACCCAGATTTCAGCTATAGAGGCTCTGGGGACATGTTCTGGGCATGGCAGTCGTGTAACCTACATAGAAAAAGGAGATGTTTGCACCAGAGAACTGCCTGCTCTTGTATAGCTGTGAGACCAAACAGCATATAATCCTAGCAGGTGACCAAACTAAGCTGAGTCGTCCCTTTGACTGACAACCTGAAGTCATCTGCTCTCATTTATTCTGCAACATGACCAGGTCTTCAACTGCACTGGATAGAATAATTCCACCTGTGGTAAATGAGCTGGAGACTTGGTTTCACATTACATGCATGTTAATGATTTTGCCACAGCATGTCTTGGGCTTAAACTCACCAAGCCCTATACATCTGAGAAGTGAGATGATAAATGCAGACTTTTGACACCAGACTTGCTATTGTGTCATGTGTTCATCATACACGTATGCTCTCACATCTCCAGTCAAGCAGTGCCTTCAGCAGGCCGCATCTCCTGTTCACATTCATGAATAGTGGAGTGGTGGGATGGTTCATTTGTGAGAAAAAGCAGATTTATTTTTTTTCCCTGAGTCTGTTCCTCTTGTAAGTGACAATATATATTTTTTCATGGCTCATGTATAAAGGGCTTCGTTGCCACCTGGCAATCAGACACTGAGCTAGATGCTGCCCCACAACTGTGACTACATCACAAGGATACAGCTAAAACTGGAGGGGCTGAGAGAAGGTGTGAGCCTGCAGAGGCATTGTATAGAGCTGACTATAGCTATAGGTGCTATCAAGGCACTCACACTCTGAGATACTTGGAGTTTGGTGCCTTGAAATCAGTGCTCAAGGAAGGAGAAAGTTCTGTGTTTTTAAGCTCTTATAGCTGTGAGTGCACTGCCTATCTTTCCTGACACTGGTTTGTGCTGCTGGGGAGCAGACAATGCTGCAGAATGCATTAATAGCTTGGTTTTGTTTACTGACTTTCATACTCTGAAGTGCTCCAAGCAACCTCCACAAATGGCAAGTTGAATGTTAACAGCTCAATGTGTTGCACAGCTCCTTGGATGAATTAACCCCTGCAGTACTAAAGGCATTCCACTAGCAATCTTGCAGCCTTCCCTCTGCTTGTAGCTCTGTACCCTTTCAGCTCTGCTTCTCTGGCAGCTTTTTCCAGGGCCTTGGTGGCAGTAGCCTTTCCCTTGCAGGTCTTGTGCTGTTGTCCTCATGGTGTAAGCCTCCGGGGCCCTGCAAACCCAGGTAGTGCTGTTATGGTGAGCCTTTGTGGGAAGCGATATGTGCCATCAGCTATGAGCTTGGCTAATAAAGCTTTGGAGTATAACAACACCCTGCATGCAACAAATGCATAAGTAGACATTAGTAATGAATTTTGCTGAAGTAGACAAAATTCAGCAGCCAGTATGAACTCAATAGATCATACCTAAATCTGTGCGTTAGAGCATTGCCAGCTGAAGAGAACACCTGTTGGGACGGGGTATTAAAGATCACCAATAATTTTTACCAATTTATGTCAAAACTACAAATCAGATATCAGAATTCCAGTGATATATTCCACCAGAAGCAAGTCACATTTATTTTTCTTAGCCTGGTTTCCAAAATAAAATGAGTCTGGTATTACCCACCTGTCAGTCAGACTCTCTCATACCTTTTAAATCTGTTGGGTCTATTAACCTCCAAGTCGTTAAGATAACTAAAATTCTGTAACTTTGGTGAAAATAAGTTTCACTGTGTCTGAGAGAGACCCAAACTATTGCACCAGTGTGGCACGATTCAGCATTTCTTCACTGTTAATCTATTAGCTGCTAACAGATGTTCACGACAGGCAAAATTAACTGACCACATCTTGAACTGTGGCTTGTACTTCTACCACCCACACTTCTTGCCTCCCCATGCTAGAGAGGTGTCATACAAGAACCAAGGAGTGACAGAAAGAGGGACTGTGGCAGTTACCAAGAGAAGAAGGACATATATCTCTAGGGAATGAGTTTGATTTGTTCTGCTTCATGTGGAAAAGTTAGAAAGTGGGATTCACCACAAGGCCCAAAAGTGAACTTTGAGTCCACTCTTAAGAAACTTAGTTTATTCAAAATCACACATTGACTTAATGAGCCATCTCCCCTTAAGTTCTGCTCCACCAGAAAAAAAAAAAAAAGTAGCATTCAGGTGAGCAATTCTCATATCCATCTTACCTCTAGTTGGCAACCTCACCAGTTCTCACTCATTTAAGTCTTTGGCAGGCTTTAAATGCTAATGTGTACTGTTTTATCGTATCTGTTGTTTCTGGCAATATTTGATGAGTTTTTATGTTTCTCCTTGCCAATCTTGTTGTTTTGGATCGCATAATGAAATAATACATGCTCAGATCAGGCTGTGACTGGGGAGTTATTGCTTGATAAAGCTAGTGACTTTCTTTTCCCAATTAATGCATTTTAAGCTGTGTTTATGACAGACTGTCTGACATATTCGACATAATAAAGAGGATAATAAACAGTATTGTTGAAATCCATATAGAAGATAGGTCGAAACTCTAAGAAGAAGAAAACACTGTTAATTATAGATGGAAGGCTAGCTTCTGAAAGTGCTGGAGGGTTTGTTTTAAGGATGTTTATCTCCAGTATGTTATGAAAAAGTCAAAAGATCACATCCTTATCAACAAATATGTATGAATTAAATTTGGAAATAAATATCCGTTATATTCCTTTATCATGTTATCAAGATAAATGAGATGTCAGAAACTTTTATCTTTGGTGACATGATGTTTTCCTGTTTTCTAGTTTTATTTCTTTCTTCAAGTTTTCTCTTCCCCTCCAAGCCAAAATGATTTTTCCTTTCCTGTGGTCAACTGAAAATAAATGAGTTTTTTAAATGATTTCTCAATGCTTTCTGATCCTTACTATTTAATACTGTTGTAATCAAAAAATCTTCTCTCAAGTGTAAAGAAACATAGTCTTCTAAAGAAATTCCACATGCTCACTTAGGAGGACATCTTATATTTTTCCATAACTTGCTTTTTCTGTCAGCTGTAAGAGATACTAGAACTTTAAGAATTCTTAATATGCTAAAAATGTTCTTCCTTTCACAGTTACTTAACAGGGGGTGATGGCTTGGGCCTGTAGAGCTTAGTTTTATTTTAATTGCCATGGATCATGATAGTGGGCATTTGTAGAAAAATAATTATTACACATTTCAGAAGTAGTTACACTTCAGTATCTCTGCAAG
This sequence comes from Falco cherrug, assembly GCF_023634085.1. NCBI lineage: Eukaryota > Metazoa > Chordata > Aves > Falconiformes > Falconidae > Falco > Falco cherrug. The sequence goes on from NC_073698.1 coordinate 77,749,333, forward strand.
AGGACTGCTCTTTCCATAAATGGGTAATTCAGAGGTGCCTTCCTCTAAACATAAGATGTTCTTGCATTTTTTCATCAGGCTTGGGAGCAGCTTCATTAAAATGCTTTTGCAACTAACACCCACCTATGGATGTACACAATTCCACAGGGATACTTGTGAGTGTCAACAACAGGCATCGTCTGTAGAAATACCTGTAATGAACTCTTTGTTTTGGAAACAACGTGATGATTCCAGAACAGACGCAGCATTGCTATGTGTAAATAGAAGCTATATCCATAATCCAATACTTTTCGGATTGTGTCAAATAGGAAGGCAAAGCAAAGGGACATGGAACTCTGTGACAACTCAACTTCTTGCTGAACAGTTTGGGGGAATACTATTAAATACTTACGGGATAGTTAGCAATGGTTAGAAGCCACCAGTCAGTGCATAGATTTGTGGGAAGCTCTGAAGGGGCACATAGGATGAATGGAGACATCCTAGAATTTGTTTTGGAATGTTTATGGTCCCTTTGTAGGCCCCTGTAAGACAGAAGAAAGCAGAGCTTTTCTTTGCCTGCTCGAACCAGTCAGAAATACAGCTGTGCAGAAACTGTAGTGCACTGCAGATTAGTGGCGATTACTGCCACGCGTGGTAGCAGTAGCCTTTGCTACCTACCAACAACTGCATGTGGTGCCTGGTGGTGGGAGGTGTATGGAGCAGACAGCTGGGCACAACTCTCACTCCACTCCTGTTTTGTCCTGTTGATGTGGTGAAAGGTGTAGATTCTCAGTCTGCTGGAATTCAAGGAATTGGACCTTTCTCTGGTGCTTTTTGCCTGATCTGTATCTTCCTACTGCATGAAGGCTCCCAGATGGATTTGTTGCACCTTCTGCTGTTCCTCTGTACTGTGCAGATGTCAAACAGGCCTGTTAAGTCTCCTGCGGTGAGTGCAAGATCCTTTAGCACCTGTCTCCTCACACTTGCCTACTGCCATGCCATGTCTCACACATTAGTGCCGCTGCTACCTTTCCTTCCCCCAGGGCTCCTCTCCACACTCTCTTGACTGACAGCTCTGTAGTCTGTTCCCCGACGGCGTGTGGTGCACAAGGGCAGGAGCAAGCTGTGGCACTGTGCTCCATACATCCCTATGCTCCCCTCTGGCAGCCAAACCCTGTGGCCTCCCCTGCTCCTGTGGCGGATATGGTCTGCTGTTACATGACTGGGCATCTCCCAGTCTGTGGCCCTGTGTGTGAATCTCACGTTGATTGGACTGGCCAGTAGAAGGAACAAATGTGCCTGTGGGAATGGTGGCATTAGATGGCATTTATAGCATCTAAACATGAAAAGCCTTCAGGAGAGGATGTCTGAGAATGCAAACAAATTGTGTTTATGCTCTCCAGCCCCATTTATAGTGTTTCATGCCCATTATTTATGTATGGTAACACCCCCTATTGGATGTTTGGTTTTGCATACATCTTGAAAGCAAAGACGCAACCTGATTTTCCCTCCTTTTTTTAACTTCCGTGGTTGAAGAGGGAACTGAAGAATGAAATATTTATTTTTTTAGTAGCAAGCATTTATGTACACCAGCAAGTTGAAAACTGAGGAGTGACATCACTGGAGAATGAAATAGGGACTGAGCTGCTGGTGGGCTGAGACCACTATTGATGGGTGGAGAGATCCCCCTGCCCTTGACTTTTCCTGCGGGGAAAGCAGGGATGCAATCTCAAAAATCATTGACTATGTTTTGCTTGGGGAGCCAAGAGAGGCTGAATGGACTTCATGATGGAGTCGTGAAAGGGGGCAAGTAGCTGCACAGCTGTCTTGGGTTCCCCTTGAAGGACAGTAGCCAAACCAACCATAAAATTATTTGTTTATAGTTCCTTAGAATTGAGTGGCTGTTTAAATGCTGCATATGTTTACATTGGTTGAGACTAGGGTCTGAGCACTTATTTTACACTTCCCTCCATTCCTCTGAAATGTAAATACTGCTTTATGTTCTGAGTGGTTTACTTTAGTCCATAAAGGTATTTCTAAAAGGATCCAAACACTGAATTTAAGTACTTGTTGGATACCGTTGTTCATTTAATTATGAATTATGGGAATTATACTCCCAAAGAGAGGGGCCAGGATTCTTGAAAAGTATCTATCTATCTAATGATGCCTTAGAAAAATAGACCATGTGTTGCTACTGAGGTCATGTTGAATATCAAATATTGAGAAACTGTACTAATATATCTCTTAGGCTGTGAATAGCGTATATTCTTTCGAATTATGTTTTATTTCAGTTTATGGCATTGGTATTTTTACCTTTGATTAAACTGCATAGGTATCTGTGAATTTGCAGTAGACGTACTTTTGCATCTCAAGGCATACTTGCTTTTCTACAGTGATTTGGTTTTGTATTTATTTATATAGTGTTGATTTTGGTTTTCACAGAAGAGCTAGGTAGCAGTCACTTTTGTTCTTTTTTTTTTTTTCTATTACGTGTTTGAGTTTAAAGAATTACTAATTAAGTTCTTTATTAGCCAATTTGTATTGCAATTTAATCTCACCAAGTTTGTAAAAGGTGCTGTTACTTCCAAGACCATTTGTGTTGCATATGCGCTCTTCAGTACTTCAACAGAAAGTACCTTAATTATAGGAGTCCACAAACTGTTAATCTTAACACACATTGGTTGTTAATCCATATATCTCTTCTCATTTAAATGATTATAAAGTAGCACGTAATGACTGTCCTATGCAGATGTAGTAGGAATTGTGGCACTGTATACAGAACAATACTGGTTCACAAACTTAATATGGCCAGGTGATTTATGGAGACAGACCCTCTTTCTTTTTTTGTAAGTGAATGAAATATTCACAGTTGTTCCTTGGCTATTTGTTTGAAAAAAATAAAGAACATGGTTTTCATAAAAGCCTGATATCACTGGGAAATTGCTGGGTATGGTATAGTTCTTCATACAACTGAGAGAAAGTAAATAGATGTTATTAGTGGAGGAGAAACCATTCAATGTTATTCAGGTTGTTTAATACTTCCCACATAAGAGCATGTATTTATTTCTTATCTGTGTACAGAACCTGAATTTCACTTGGATGAAACTTCTCCAGACAAGAAATATGCTTAGATGGATATTTCTGAAGGACAGAGGAAACCTTTACTCAAATAATTTGTTTGTTTTCAATAGGACGTTGATGGAAAAAATGTGATTTTTCTCTCCAGTGGAATATTTAATAATCTTTTCTTGAGATAAATCTTCACCTGATGTGCTTGGAACTTAAGCATAGAATCATATAATCATTTAGGTTAGAAAAGACCTTTGAGGTCATCAACCCAGGACTGCCAAGTCCACCACTAAACCATGTCCCTGAGCATTGCATCTATGCATTTTTAAATACCTCCAGGGATAGTGATTCCACCACCTCCCTGGACAGCCTCTTCCAATGCTTGACCACCCTTTCAGTGAAGAAATTTTCTCTAATATCCAATCTAAACCTCCTCTGGTATAACTTGAAGCTTTTTCCTCTTGTCCTGTTGCTAGTTATCTGGGAGAAGAGACCAACATCCACCTGCCTACAGCCTCCTGCCAGTAGCTGTAGAGAGCAACAACATCCCCCCTCAGCCTCCCCTTCTCCGGACTAAACAGCCCCAGTTCCCTCAACCACTTCTTATAAGCCTGGTGCTCCAGACCCTTCACCAGTTTTGCTGCCCTTCTCTGGACACGCTCCAGCACCTCTACATCCCTCTTGCAGTGAGGGGCCCAACACGGAACACAGTTTTGGAGGTGCGGCCTCGCCCATGCCAAGTACAGGGGGACGATCCCTTCCCTAGTCCTGGTGTCCACCCTGTTTCTGATACAAGCCAGGATGCTGTTGGCCTTCTTGGCCACCTGGGCACACTGCTGGCTCATGTTCAGCCGGCTGTCAGCCAGCACCCCCAGGTCCTTTCCCACCAGGCAGCTTCCCAGCCACTCTGCCCCAGCCTGCAGCATTTCATGGGGTTGTTGTGACCCAGGTGCAGGACCCAGCACTTCTCTTTGTTGAACCTCATACAACTGGCCTTGGCCCATCCGTCCGGCCTGTCCAGATCCCTCTGCAGAGCCTTCCTGCCCTCAAGCAGACCAACACTCCCACCCAGCTTGGTGTCATCTGCAAACTTAGTGAGGGTACATTCAGTCTCCTAGTCCAGATCATCAATAAATATAATAAACAGAACTGGCCCCAATACTGACCCTGGGGAGCAGCACCTGTGACTGACTGCCACCTGGGTGTAACTCCATTTACTGCTGTTCTTTGGGCTCAGCTGTCCACCCAGCTTTTTACCCAGCATAGAGTACACCTGCCCAAGCCATGAGCAGCCAGTTTCTCAAAGGGAATGCTGTGGGAGATGGTGTCAAACATGGATTTTAGCAAGAGGTATCCTTTTGCAATTTCACAACCATGATCTTGTTCCAGCTGAGAGCTAGGCTAAGCAGGATCTTTCCTGTAAGTACAACTTCAGACACCTGCAGGCTACTCGGGGTCCATGCTTCTTTGGGGAAAGAAAGGACATGTTCTCATTGGCTCTGCTGCTGAATCTAGAACCTAGAAACATATTTTCCACTTCTGAAAACTGATTAATATGCAGTGGGAAGAACAACAGAAATTGGAGGAGCCTGGTGGATGATACTAAGACTCAGCAGCCACAGATGTTGCCTAGGCAAGCGTAACTGGACTGGAAGCAGGCATGAGAAGTGAGTGAGGGAAGATGACTAGGGATCCTTGATGGGCCAAGCCATTGCAATTGAAATGATTAGCAGTTTAGTAAAAATACTGACATTTTCCTGATATAGAATTTCCTATGATTTAACAGAAATTAAACCACTGCAGGTTGTACTGCTGTGATGTAGAACATTGAACTCTCTGAAATTTTTTATGCAGGCTAAATTATCTTAGCTACCGCTGAAGTTCACTGGATGCCTAGATCATCTCACGCTGCTCTGAATCATTGTTTCTTGGTCACTAATTGCCTCTGTGTTGTTGCTCAGTTTTCCCATAATGTTATAGCGCATGTCAAAATGTCCTGCACAGCTTTTCCAAGAAATTAAGTCTGGTTTTAACTCAATGATTTTGCCCTGACTTAAAACTAGAGGTCCACAGTTGTCTGCTAATAGGTGAGATGGTACACAATAAGGCTCTTACACTTCAACTCCCTGTCCTGACCAAACTCTTGTGGAAAGTGCTCCTTTTCCTGCTCTCTTCTAATGTTACATTCACTGAATACTGAGACTCAGCAAGACTGATATATTCAGTAATGTCCTGGTTTCAGCTGGGATAGAGTTAACTTTTTTCTTAGTAGCTGGTGCAGTGCTGTGTGTTTGGCTCTGATGTGAGAACAACGTTGAAGCACACGGATGTTTTTAGTTGTTGCAAGGTAAGGTTTACACTAAGCCCAGGACTTTTCAGTTTCCTGGGCCCTGCCAGCCAGAGGGCTGGAGGGGCATGGGAAACTGGGAGGGGACACAGCCAGGGCAGGTGACCCAACTGGCCAAAGGAACATTCCATGCCATGTGATGTCATGCTGAGTATATAAGCTGGAGGAAGGAGAAGGAAGGGGGGGGTGGGGGATATTTGGCATTATGATATTTGTCTTCTCGAGTAACCATTATGAGTGATGGAGCCTGGTTTCCCTGGGGACGCCTGCCCATGGAAAGCAGTGAATGAATTCCTTGCTTTGCTTTGCTTGCATGTGTGGCTTTTGCTTTAACTATTAAATTCTTCTTATCCTTGAGTTTTACATTCCTTTCCAATTCTCCTTCCCATCTCTCTGGGTGAGGGGGGGTGAGCAAGTGGCTGTGTGGTGCTTGTTGCTGGCCAGGGTTAAACCATGACAAGTCATTGCAACAATATATATCTTGCTGAAGTATCCCATGGAGGTAAATATGAACAAACTTAGTAGATTAGGTCTTCTTTCAATGGTCCAGTCAATTTTAATTGTGGCAAATCAAAACTTTCCTGTTCACCTTTTGCTTCTTTCTTTGTCACAACATCTCTACGAACCTTCATTTTTAGATCGTTTGTATATTTGTCTCCATTTTATTTATTTGACATCAGCTGACGTAGGGATTCTGTTTTGCTTTTAAGTGATGTTTTCATGTGTTCACTTATGTCAGGTAAAACATGGAGTAAGATAACAACTGTATATAAGGATGCTGAAGACTTGTGACTCTAAGATCCACTGTGAAGTACTGCTGTAATCCTTGCAGGAGTCAGCAGTGTGTCAGGAGGAACTCTCCTTCCCTGCATGGATGTTCAGAGAGCTCATTTCAGAAGAAAGAAGTTAGCTTCAGCCTATTCATTTTTATAATATCTTTGTGAAGGTTCAGAGATGATTTCTGAAAAGAGAGGAAGGTTATTGTCTTTTGTTGCAGAGGCCTGACTCCAGTACCATATATTACTTATTTAAGAACCAGATTAAATTATCAAATGCCAAAACAAATTTTAAATTGAAATTATAAATCAACAAGGAAAAAACCCCAAGCAGATTAGATTATTGAAATCTTAGAGCAGTTTGACAGAAATTAATGGAAAATGGAAAGTCAAACACAATGATTAAAACAAGCTGATGGATCCACAAAACAGAAGCAAAGAATATAAAATTAGTTTCCTAAAATATTAAATTAAGCCACTGAATTAAAAATACTGAGGTGAAAGATACGCTTATGTCTATATTACCTTATTACCACCTTTTCATACTGATCAATTTTTTTATCTTGTCAACTTTATTAAATCCTGCCATGGGTAAAGAATTTCTCAAGATACATGTAGAGTTTTGTTTGTGTCATGGTTTAACCCCGGCCAGCCACCAAGCGCCATGCAGCTGCTCACTCACTCCCCCTCATCCAGAGAGATGGGGAAAAGAATCGGAAAGGAATGTAAAATTCAGGGGTCGGGATAAGAACTATTTAATAGTTAAAGCAAAAGCCACACATGCAAGCAAAGCAAAGCAAGGAATTCATTCACTGCTTTCCATGGGCAGGCATCGCCAGAGAAACCGGGATCCATCACGCATAATGGTTACTCAGGAAGACAAATATCATAATGTCAAATATCCCCCACCCCCCCCTTCCTTCTCCTTCCTCCAGCTTATATACTCAGCATGACATCACATGGCATGGAATATCCCTTTGGCTAGTTTGGGTCACCTGCCCTGGCTGTGTCCCCTCCCAGTTTCCCGTGCCCCTCCAGCCCTCTGGCTGGCAGGGCCCAGGAAACTGAAAAGTCCTGGGCTTAGTGTAAACCTTACCTTGCAACAACTAAAAACATCCGTGTGTTGTCAACGTTGTTCTCACATCAGAGCCAAAACACAGCACTGCACCAGCTACTAAGAAAATAGTTAACTCCATCCCAGCTGAAACCAGGACAGTTTATTTGTTCATTTTTTAAAGAATCTGTCACAGATTGACCTTAAACTGGGATACACTAGGGGCAGGCAGATCCAGAGCTGCCTAGTAGGTTTAGCAGTAGAGTCCTCCCTGCTGCTGGAAATCACATGCAGGGGCTCTGACTGTAAGTGTGTATGCTGGAGGACAGATATTAGCACAGTTAATGCCATTTACAGCCTTGTTAAAATTTCAGAAAAAATTGCCTCAATGAAAATTATGATGAAGACAGTTCTTATGAAGATGGATGTCTGTATTCAAATTATGGTTTTTTTTTCTCTTAATTTCTGCCTCCTTAGCTGTCTCTTGTTTAGATTTTGGGCTTTCCAGGACAAGTTACTGTTTCTTGAAACTAGTAGGACAAGATTACCATTTTGAACTGAAGCTTCGAGGCGTTAGGACAGATAAGCTGTGACGACAACAATGATGACCTTATTGCAATAACTACAAAAGCAGTGATGATGTCAGTCATGACCACGACGGTACCACTACCACTGCTTCTAATGGCAAGAAGTTTAAAACAGGAGAATTGCTACTGGAAGAAACAAAGGAGACAGCCCGGCTGAGAGTTTGCTTATGAGGTTGCCTAGAGACTGGGAGTGAAGAGAGGACAGAGGACAGAAACCCCAAGATCTATTGGCTAAGTGTATTTGTGCATGCTCAGCTGTAGTGCTGACTAGAATATTATGACAGCCTCTATTTAAAACAAAATGTGTCCTGGTAGTTCTATCAATGGGAATGATGCAGAGTGGATATAATTTTCATGTATCCCCATGTAATAGATTATGCTAAACTTTAAACATGCAGCATCTAAGCAGAGGGTGATTCAGTTGCAAAAGTATAGGCATGTAATGAGGTTTGAGACACCAAAGGATGTCTGAGGCATCCATATGAGGCTGGCAGTAAAGACATGGGAGCTGTAGGACAGCCAGGGACCTTCTGGAGCAACATTCAGGCAGGACATGACAGTCAATCTCAGCTGGCACCGGAGACCTAGGTTAGCTGGATGTTTCACACTGCAGGTGCCTGGTGGAGTCCCGCTGCCTAGGCTACCCACAGAGGCAGCTGCAGGTGGCAACTCAGCCAGTCTGTCCGATATGCTTGTTTAAGGATGGGTTGAGTCTCCTTCTGGCAGCACATAGCTTGCTGTTGACTTTGGAGAGAATGTGAACAAGTAGCCTAACATCTAAACATTAGATGAGTTAGATGATATTCTCTTACAGAAGTTAGCCAGGCTTAGTCACAGAACAAGGCAGGGCACTCTTGTTTGAGACGGTCAAGGAAACATTTGAGAATTTTCCCTGTGAAAAGTTACATCAAGGAGAAAATACTGACAAGTTGTTCTATAGTGATACCCTTTGTTTTTAATACTCATTTTTCAGACATGAATGTATTTGAGGACTTCCCCAGCTGGTCGGTCTTTAGAGGCAGTAAAGTGGGCTTAAAAGACATTTTTGCAGTATGTTCCACTGGGAATCAGGAAAATGTTAGGTGTGTGTAGATGAAAGAAATAGGATGACATATACAGAAAAAAAATTAAAAATTAAGGTCTTTATCCACTGTACAAATACACTGAGAAGCCTGTGGTTACCTTTGAGGTATATTTATTCAAGTAGATCCTTTGAGGCTAATTCAATCTGACAACAGTGAAGAACTGAGCCCACCAGTCCCAGAAATTACTCACTGTTTATATTTTCTACCAGAATGCAAATATGTCTGCTCTGATAAGGTGTTTGTGATTACAAAGACTGCATATTTTCTTTACTGTTTTTGTGAAAAGAAAGGAGTTCCCTCATGAAGAAACCACCTAAAGGCTATCAAAGATATACTGTAGCTTCTCTACAGTCTATTTTCTATCCATCCTTGTGTAAGCATCTTAAATTAGAACTGTTTCTTTTATCAGCACAGATTGGATGTGTCATGAAATAGCTGAATCCCAGCTGGGTGGTCCCAGCATGGAGTATTCTATATACATAGTTCTTCAGAAGCAGGTAAGATTTGGATCTGCATGGACTCAATACCTGCCATGTCAGCATGCATTTTTGGAGAACAAGATTTCCTGGATCACAGGGAGTGCATTGCTGCTCACAGCAGCTAATGAGAGTGATATGATTAGCACTGAATCTAGTTCATCCTTTGAAGATATCTGATTATACAGGATATCTGCTATTTCAATTAATGGAAATAGTTTTTATGACAACCTACATGCACAAAAACATATGGTGTTGGAGCTTGTTTTGATACCGGATATATTTTTATTTAGGCTGACTTAGTCTTGGGTCAGCACAGAGAGCATGTACCTAGAACAATGGAAAACATTTTACCAAACTGTTCTTCCACCGCCTGATGTCAGGCATTTGGTAGAAACTCCATGCCTGTACGTATACTTTTGAAGAATCAGCTTTAATATATACAGCTAGGTTTTTAATCATACTTCAAAATTGTAAGTTTTGAATGTTCTTTGTCTTGTATCTGTTCTATTAGATTTCTAATACCTAGTAGAATTTAAGCTTTGATATAAATGGGTTTTTTTAGTTTCATAGTTGCCATGAAGACAGTGAAGAGTAAAATTTCCTTAAAAAAATGAAATTGATAAACATTGTCGATGTCATATCTGTTTGGTAACATATTCTAATAACTTTGGCAAGTCATGAGAGCTAATCAAACTGCACTTCTTTATTAGGAAATGTCTTTTGAATTTAGTGAGATTCTTAAATTACACCAGTATTTTTGAAAATCCCTTGTATGCAAACTTAAGAGCCTAATTTTAGATTTGTCATTTTGAAAATGATTGTATGTATTAAAAAGTTTAGTCACTCTATTACTCTATTCAAAGCCTAATCATTTCAGGTTTCACAGTGACAGATTCTGTGCTGCTAAAAAGAGTAGCAGGAAAATTGATACTTTTCTTTGATTCACATATTTCTTTATAATCGTAACCTCTAGTAAAGTAGTAGTGCACATGAGTAAAGCTATGTGTTCTGTTAAGAGTTTGTAGGTCAATAGCTTTAATTGTAATATTCTGGGGTTTGCCTGTAATAGTACTGTGAAATTACCATGCAAGGTCTTGCTGGTAGTGACATTAAAATAAAAATAAAAATACAGGTTTGCTACAGAAACATTTTAGTCTAAAGTCACAACAGCCCAAATATTCCATTTACCTCTATAGGCTCTATGCAACCTAGCTGACTGATGAAAACAGAACAGTGAACAAAGTTGTTTTGCTTTTCAAGATACTGCTCTTACCAGGGACTACAAGGAAGGACTACAGGGCAACAAGCAAGGCATAAGAGTCTCCCATCTGCACCTTCGTGGTAACTCACCCTGCTTTGGGACTCGCTGTGTGATCAACACCTTACTCCGGGCTGTGGACTGTAAAGACCTACAAGCTGCCTGTTCTGGAGAGGGGCATGCGAATGTGCTGGAGACAATAAGAGAGGCTGAAAAAGCAAGTGGGCTGGAGAACAAGGAGAGGTAGCTGGTAAATTTATTCTGGGAAGTTCTGCAGATGCAGGAGCTTTTGGTGTAGGTGGTTTTGGAAGGAACTCCCCAAATGCCTTATTTTGTAAAGAGTTTTTTGGAGGAACTTTCTCCTCTTTCAAGTTTTGATTTTTGTTATTGTTACAGGTTTTGTGTGAACCTCAACTCTGTACATTGCATACTTGAAAGAATTAGCTACTATACACATTTTACCCAAACTTGTAGCCCATGGCTACAAACAAGATGCTGAACAACGTTAAAGGAAGTGAGGAAAATGTCCTGGTGCTGCTGTATTTCAAAATGTTATAAAAGCCTACATGGGAAAAAGAAACAGAGTAGTTTGTCATGGTTTCTAAATGGATCATCTCAACTGTTCAAGGAAGGTGTGCAGCTCAGAGTTAGTACATTCAAGTCTAGAAGAGTCTGTTGGGCACAGAAAAGGCTGGCTGCCCCTGAAGGGCCAAAGTGACCCCAGTGCCAGTCATGCCCTTACCAAAGGGGACTGTCCTGCAGGGTCTGAGCTCAGCAGGCAGAGCTGGGGGGCTGTGGGGTCCAGTGCAGTGAGGGGAGGAACTGGGCACAGGTTCCATCCTGGGGGTCCAGTAAGGAGTTGGGGCCAGGGCCAGAGCCAGGGCCGGAGCTGGAGACAAGATGGTGATGTGAGGCCAAAGCTCATCCAGGGGACAGGGCCAGAGATGAAGCAGGGGACAAGCTACAACGTCTGTCCTAAGGATCCACCCAGGAGATGAACTACCACAACATAGGGCTGAGGTCCACTCAGGGGGCAGCGCCTGGGGGAACCCCTATGGCATTGCTGGGGCAGACATTGACTTCTCCAGGCTGAGATGAAATGGGGCTCCTGGGCCTGTGGGTGGGGGTCCTGGCTGAGGCTGGCTGTCAGGCCTGCTGGGTTACTCAGGTCCATGACAACGTCATGTGGAGAAGGCATCTCACAGTGTGGTTCTCTGCAGAACTGGTGATCTAATTTTATTTATTCTCTCTTTGTTCTTTTATTTTTGCATTTTCTTGGCAGCTCTTTCACCCTTTCCCTCTGATTTGACTGAATTTGAATGTTGTTGATCTATGCTGCAAATGAGCGATTAGTGCTTAATGGTTGTCAGACATCACTCTGCACATTTATCAGACAAACTATTTAAAATCGAAGGAAGTAGTTGGAAAAAAAAACAAGCAGAATTACCATGTAAAGAAAGTAGAGTTAATTAATCTCAAACATTTCCAGTGTATCAAGATAAGAATTTGTAACATCCAAAGATGTAAACAATGAGTTTTCTTCAAATTCCCCAGGACTGACCACACCACTGAACGAAGCCTTGTTGGTTGACGTAGAGTCTGAAGAAGCTGGTCACCTTACAAATGAGACATTTTTCATATCATCATTACTATAAAAATATAGATTCGTATTAATTTTCCTTATATTCCAAGCCTTGTGGTTACTGTTAAATAATTCCTGCAAATGTTATCATTCTCAGAATTGAGTGTGAGGAAAAGGAGTGTTATTCCATCTGCCTGTCCATGTTCCAGTGACAGTCAGTAGGGATCTCAGAAAAGGGCAGACTTGGCCTTTTGAAAGTGTACTGAAATTAGGATACCAAAGAACACTCATGGTTTCTCAAAGCACCGAAATAAATTGGAGTGATTAGATGGGCTACAGTTTGCAAGCACTGCATGTGAGTTTTGATGTTAATTGGTTTTGCTTAATAGAGAGCAAAGAATTTGAACTGATATAAGACTGGAAGAAGGATGGTGGGATGGTTCTCTTGGGCATCCAAGTAGATGGATGACAAGTCTGGGGGTGGTTCCAAAATGGAAAGACAGAGACATGCCTTGTGGGATGTAATGTCTTTGTTCCTTTTTGGTTATTCACGTGGAAGACCCCTTTTTTCATGCCAGTCTGATGGTGTTACTTTCTTTATGGAACGTGATGGAAGCATCATTACAGACAAGACAGTTGATCAGCTGGACAAGAGTACTGTGAACTTTTACAAGATTAGAAGTAATATTTATCCTATGCAGCACCAACGGAATACAATTTGAACTCTGTGATAAGTTCAGTAAGAAATGACCAAGATGCTGAAGAAAAAACGAATAAAAATTTGTCACTGTCTAGTGGAAAACACATACGGCCAGGAAGTCTAACCAGTTTGCACGCTGGTCGTTCAACTACTAACTGCTTGTATTTCCACATAGATGGGATCAAACTGCTCATTTTGGATGAGGTAAGTAATTTTTCTCTTCACGGGCAAAACCCACAGAGACATGTCTAAAAACCTGTGCTAAATCCCTCTGTTTCCTCTTCTTCTTTCTTTCTGTCTTTCTCCCTTCAAGGAATTTATTTTTGCTTTTTAAACTGGAGATAATTGCAGCGATTCTGCTTTCCCAGTTCAGAAATAGGAGGTGCATAGCAGCTTTTCCCGCTCCTTCTTGCTGATAACAGTGCTACAAAGGGAAAGCTTGTCTCCTTTCCCTGTTTCCAGGCTTTCATTTGCACTTGTGTTCTGGGTCTCTGTTTGATGTTTACCTCATTTGCCCCACATTTGAGATAGCCATGGCTCAAATCCAGCAGTAGTTTAATTTTTGTTTCCTGCTCAGAACAAATGGACATAAACTGTGCCAAATCCAGTTGGATGAGCTCTAGATAGCAACCCAATAAACTAGAGGTGCAGCGTTAGCAAAACCCAGCAAACAGGGCTTTGACAACAGCCCAATACCTTAAGTTGTATCAACTTATTAACCTGATGTTGCAATTCATCTTTATTTGCGTGGTGCAGAATAGATTACTTCAGCATCATAATCTGTTTCTGAGTTTAGTTTTGTTTGCCTATCTACTGTCATTTGTTTTTTTTCCATTAGAAGTGTTTTCTTCAGTTGAGGAACTGTAATGATGGAGGCTGGTAACAAATTTTTACTTTGACTCCTGTTGACCTAAAATTACATTTTCAGATAAATCTTGATATTTTGCTCTGTGGTGCACAAAAGAGAGTTACACAGCCTAGTTTACTTTCCTTTTTTTATTATTTTTTTTTCCATTTTCCCCCCATGTCCTATAGATTATGTGCTCTATTTCTTCCTGGTATATTTCTTAATTTACACCATTTGTTAAAAAATACACAAAAGGACAAATGTTTACTTAGAACTTCAATTTTTGTTAGAATTTCTGTACTATGTTTTGGCAGGTTTTATCATAGAACAAATCCATACTGTTCTCCTTCAACTTCAGATCTAAAACCTGTGTTCATATTCTTGTTAGGGTTTGCTGTACTGCATGCAGGAATATTGGCAGGATGAGAGATACGTATTGGAGGTTGTGAGTGAATCTGAGAACCTTTCCAAGGAAGCCTTGGAGGAAGGGAGCTTGTTCTTAAATTTACAATTTCTGGTGAGTGGTTTAAAGTAGTTTTATTAATAACTGCAGACTTTTTAATAAGGTGACAGCTGGTAGAATAATTTAATGGACAAGCTTGAAAGCTTTTTTTTTCTCTCTCTTTTTCTTCCAGAAACAAACTGTTCAAACTGCAAATAAACACTAGTGGGTACAGAATCACACATTTCTGAGATGTTAATGTAGGTTTTGCAATTTGCATATTCAATTAGGACCGGCTAAGTAGGCATTTTAACCATTGCAATTACGCTCAGTGCTCTAGTCCTGAAACACCTTGGACAGCTCAGGATATCGCGCACCACTTCCCACTGAAGGGCTTCAAGCATGAAGACAAACTGGCTCAGCTAAGGCCTGGAAAGGTTTCTAATTTCCAAAATTTCACTCTAGGTTGGAGTTTAGTGGTTTATTTACCCCTGAAGCAAATAGAAAGCTGCTGATGTCATAGATGGAGAAAGCTGAATAGAGTCCATATAAGGATTCAGGCTCAATTTCATGGACTAACTGAAAAAATAAAACTGCATTCTGATATAATGAAATAAAATAAACAGTGTTCCTCAAAGTGATTGGCCTGCTGTGCTTTCTAATGAGAAAGTTCAGCAGAACCTACAATAGATTAAAATCACATGCAATCAATGAACATGAATCTTAATCTGCTTCCTCTCTGAGACACTAATTTAGCAAAGGGTTTCAGCATGTGTTTATCTCCATTCATGTTAGTTAAGCACTTGCAGCACTGGAGTTGAGGGGACTGAATTTTGTTTATAAAGCTAAGCATGAGTCTTGATAAAAAGAGTTGGATAGCCTTACTGAGGCACTGGGAAATCCAGAGCTGAGGATCTGTGCAGCAGACAGAGCCTGGTGATAATCAAAACTGGGTTAAAATGTTATGCTTTGAGTGTAACAGCCAAATAATTCCAGTTTCCTCAAGCTGGTATAAAAAATAAGAACATTATTTGAAGATGGGACAGAAAGGAAAGGGTGTATATCCACCAGGATTCAGCAGTGTTGGCAGACTCCTGGAAGTGTGCTTCATGAACTCAGTGGAAGGGAGTCCAGGGTAGCTGGTGAACATGGACTTGGCCTTCACTCAGCAAGTGTAAAAAGCAGGTGAAATGCCTCTTGCAGATGCAATGCCCTGGTCAGCCAACCCCAAATATTCAGTATAGCTAAGACTGATGTTCACCGGATGTCCTGGATTACAGATTGCATGACATAGGATTGCAGCCCCTACAACTAGCAACAAAAGGATGAGCATCCAATGCCCTGCTTGGAGAAAAAAAAACCACGTGTGTCAGTAGCAGTCCTGGAGTCATCAGGCTGTGGGGGACTGACAGACCCAGTGGCCTTTTCTGGCAATTAAACTGTCTAATAATCTAACTCATAAAGCATATCTGCTTTCTCCATGCAAAAGGCCAAAAGAGAACTCAGAAGTCAGCATTTTGAATTGCAAAGCTTACCTTGTGGGGCCACTGAACCATCTTAGAAGAAAGTGCAGACTTTGCATTACCAATCTAGGTTTACTGAACTGCCTTCTGAAGGCTTTTAGAAGCACCTGACTGTTTTTCCAAGATCACATAAGCATCTAATTTAGATAGTCTGAATCACCCTAGTGGGGTGAGAAGCCTAAATTTTAGGTGCTGCAATGCTACACTTAGGTGTCTAAAAGGAGAAGTCTGAATTTAGCTCTCAGTATCTAATGTGTGGGTTAGACGCAAAACACTATCAGGTTCTAAATTACAGTGTGAAGTTAATTTCAGGGTCCCATTACTTCAAACTAATTAGTGCAAATTAGATTTTATCCTTGTCAACTGGGGAAAGTTGTACAAATATGTCAGTTTGGGATTTGTTTGAGTACCTTTTCTGCAAAAGGCCATGCAAGGCATAGACTTGACTGTACAGACTGGCTAGAATCTTTCCAAGTGCTACAGCACATGTCTGAGAGGAATATGGCTGTGCCTTAACCTGAACATCCTGATGTCCAAATAATCCCTGTGGCTACTTTGTTCGAATGACAATAACTTACACCTGTGCAGGACTGGATCAGCCAGGGAGAGAACCTTAACTGATGCTCAGTGTCATCGCACAACAGTGGAAACTTGCAAATGTATAATGTGGTATGTCCTAGGATGCCCATGAGGAATGATGAGTTGGTGTCTCCCTTGACTTCAGTGGAGCTGGAGAAGTGGGTTTTTTCATCTGAAAAAGTCACCAGCGTATGTTTAAATCATTCCATTTAACCATACTCCTGTGCATATATGTAAAGGCTGCAGTTACCCAGTGCATGTCCCTATTCCTTCAAGCAGCTAGAACAGTGCAGGCTCTAGAAGTGGGTTATTTTATCCTTACCTAGGGAACACTAGAGCTGGTTGTGACAAATATGTTATCCAAAAGTAAGCACGCACAAAAAAGGCAGGAAACAGTCTCTGAGCTTGGAGGTTACAGTCCTTTTGTGTGTGAGAGGGTTTTTGGTTTTTTTGGTTTTTTCAGGCAGCTGTTTCCTCTCTTGAGTGAAAAGACCATATAGGTGTTCATAACCTCCGTAAGACAGAGTACCAGAAAGTCCCCAAGAGATTTTGTCCAAACCTAAGAAACCATGTATGCACTTCGCATTCTCAGGCAAAAGTGATCCAAGAAGGGCGCAGCTGTATCAGCTGGGATAACTGAGAGCATCTCACAGAAGTTATGCCAAGCAGAGCAGGAATCATCACATCCAGGGACAGCAAAGAAGTGTGCTGGCCAAAAGGCTGAGCTGATGATAGATGTGCCAGGCAGCAAATGGTCTTGGCGTTCTGTTTGGAACTCACTACGAAGCATGACTTTGTTGAGGTCCTGTTTTGAATTTATCTCTGTCGGTCTCCACAGAATAAGCTGAGCACAGTTCCTATTACCTTGTGTGCACATAGATGTACACGCACACGCATGCGGTATTTATAGTCTCTCTTCTGCTTTACCTTAGTAATCATTGCTCCAATGGGGAGAGTTGGGCAGGGAGCAAAGCAGTGCAGAGGTTTGTGCTCGTATAGTAGTTAATTGTGGGGACCTCTAATTTTATGAACCTTGGCATGTCTACCTAAAAAAGAACAGAAAAATTTAGGACACAAGGGAAATCTGGGCTGGGTATTAACTATTACTAGCACACAAATGCACAAGGATAAATGAGGGACGCTACACAGAGGGGGATCAATTTGTGTGAGGGACTTTTTTTGCACATTATATGTTTGTCTATATCACATATTCTTAGTATTTTCCTTATATTCTGCCTTCTGGGGACTAAAGTGGAGAAAGAGAGAACAGGCTAATATTCAATAAACTGTGATAACTGAGCTTAGCAAGGACTTGAATACAATAACCAACATGCACGCCACAATCTGCACTGTCCTTAAAAGCTGCAGCTGCAAAATCCTATGTGTGTAGGACTGGTTGGTGCAGGGGGGCAGAATCAGCCCAGTGAGGGACTTCTCTGGTGCTGACCCACTTAGTGTGGCTGTGGGGAGACTGTGCTGCACTGGGGAGATGTGCTGGCCAGGGGTGAAGTGGTTGGTGCCCCAGCACACTGCATTCTGGCATGTGCTGGGGGTCTGCAGCCCCCAGCTCCATGCACATTGCCTCTGGATGTCCACTGCAGCACCTCCCCCTCACTCACAGTCATGCTTTAACCCCAGCCATGTAAGTACCATGTAGCCACTCACACTCCTCCCTGCCCCAGCAGTATGGGAAGGAGAATCAGCAAAAAGGTAAAACTCATGGGTTAAAATAAGAATAAATTAATACTTGAAATAAAATACAATAATAATAACAATTGTCATGAAAAGCAGAGAGGGGGAGAGAGGAATAAAATCCAAAAGGAAAAAAACCCAAATGCTGCACAATACAATTGCTCTCCACCTGCTGACAAATGCCCAGCCAGTCCCCAAGCAGCGATCGGTGGCTCTGAGCCAACTTCCCCCAGCTTATATACTCAGCATGACATTGTATGGCATGGAATATTCCTTTGGCCAGTTCAGGTCACCTGTCCTGGCTGTGTCCCCTCCCAGCTTCTGTGGCCCTCCAGCCTTCTCCCTGGCAGGGCCTAATAAACTGAGAAGTCCTTGACTTAGAATAAGCATTACTTAGCAACAACTAAAACCATCAGTGTGTTACCAACATTATTCTCATACTGAATCCAAAACACAGCACTGCACCACCTACTGAGAAGAAAATTAACTCTATCCAAGCTGAAACCAGAACACTCACCCTGTGCTCAGGGTTGCCTCCCATCTCTGAGCTTGGTGCTGACTGTGGGGAAGAGAGGCGCAGGGAGATGGAGGGCAACACCTGGTTACAAACAACAGTGATTCAGTCATCCATCTAAGTACTGCAGGTCAGGACTTTGCTTTTACTCCCGCTTCTCCCAAACACCAAGTAAAGCTGATGAACACCCCACTTGCTGTATTTGTGTTATCTGCAAGTTGCAGCTTCTTCAACAGCCCAGAGACAGGGGTAGCATGCTGCCTGGCTTCTCTGTCTCCTGGCATTTTACTTTGTGCTGTCTTTGAAGGGGGCCTTGGTTTCTCCAAGACAGTCCTGTCACGGTCCAGTGTTTCTCCTGTAATGGATTGCAATGTCTCTGTCCTTGCATTGGAAATGATACTATGATGGAAGGAGGGTTTATTTCTGAAAGTGTTTTTGGTTTGGGTTTGGTTTTTTTTTTTCTGATTATATCTTCTGTCTGGTTAATAAAAACTAATCATAATTATCATGGTGGTAATGATAATAATCATATAACAACTGGTCCTCCAAACTACACCTTGCTTTTTGAACAGGATTTTTAAGGTATTTTGTTGCTAGTCTGTGCTTTTCTTGAAAGCTGTAGGATGCAGTGTTGATGTGAAAATGTCATTGCATGTTATTAAGGGAAAACTGAATTATGGCAGTGACAATTAAGAGAGCCTGAAAATGTGTCTATTAAACTCTGTTTTACACTTCACATTTGGGTGAACAGCTCTCCAGGGTTCTGTCTGAGTGAAGCAATTAAATTTGTGTCTAACTTTAAGGTTATGCTTAAAGTTATAAACTTAAAAGGAAGTGCATGCTCAAAAGATTTGGTCGTTTGCACTTCAGAAGAAGCTTTATTTGAACTATCTGAACCTGGAGTTTTCTCTCTTACTTTTTCCAAGTATATCTGTTTTTATTAGCCTAGTTTGTCAAAGTCCTTACACCATTCCTCACTACCACAGTATTCATCTGCTTTCCTTGGTTCATTTCAACTGTCTTCTTTGTATAGTACTTTGGTAGCAAATTGTTAACCAAATTGTTTTTGAAGGTCTGTGCTGCTGTCTGTACATGGTCGTGAATGAAAGGTGGAAGAAATGTGCCACATCTTCATCCTTATGAAGGAAATGCCATTGAGTTGTGGGAACACACTGGCTTACAGAAAGATTCAACTGCACATTACAAGCTAACTTTGAGATGCTGAATGCAGATGACTGATCATCTCTACAGAGGGGACCAAGATTTCTAATTTAACCATCATTTCAATGGGATGCCAGCGGACAAAGCCCAGGACAGGCTGGATGTGTTCATAGTAATCTGTCAGGAGAGGATCTGGAGCATGCTGTGCTAGCTGGGGATGCACAAAAGCAGTCAGCCTGGTGCCCAGGTGCTGGGACAGTGGTACACATGGACAGACAAAAAGTCTTCATCCCCAGGTTACACCATCATCTAGACAGGTGAGGCAAGGTCTGTTCACCAGTGAGCTTTGATCAGTGAGGAGCCTGGAAATAGTTCCTCAACTCATACAATGTTTTTATCTTTGAGTAGGAAAGTACCTGTAACTAGTACTTCATCAAGGTAGTGAATATACACATCACCAGGCAATACTATCTTCTGTCCTTTTATAATGCACTAGGAAATTAAGCTTTAGAGGAAGTCTGATGTGTTCATTCTTGGTGTATTGTACCAAGTCCAAAAATAAACTGCCAACAGGAGTAATTCTATCACTTCATTTTACAATCAAGGAGCATTTTTGTAGCACTTAATTTAAACATATGTCTAACATAATGGCTGTCCAGTATTTCATTCTCAAGTTTTGCTTGCCTAGAAGCCAGTGAGGAGTTCTGTCTGGGTAACGGGATGCCTCATGCCTTCTCGACTATGATCAGTTTAGAAAGAGGCATGAGAATTTGTAGCATCATGTATTGGTTTCATTAAGATGTGGACAGAGATGTGATCATTTCTTCCTCTTCAGCCTAAAACATCATTCTGATGATCCTTGAAATTATTGCCTTGAGACTGGTTTCCCCTTTTGGCTTTCTGATGGGATACCATGCCTGAAAGAGTCAGGGGACCATCCCTAAGAACCACAAGTGTGTGGACCCTGTGTGTCCAAACCTGTTTGGCACAGAAGGTGCAAAGAAGCTGTAATCAGTCTGTCAGTCTACAGAGCACAGTGATGATACTAGAGAGGCTATATAACAACTTGGATAGCTATTGAGTACATTTTTCCCCTTCTGTAACTCATCCTAGGATCCTACAAAATAATTTACTTCATATGAGGAATAGATCGCAGACTGAACTCTGAAGTGTACTCTCATTGTAATGGTTGCCTAACTAGAATTTACCAGAAGATTATTTTTCATTTTCTGTGTTACTTGGCCAAGAGCCTTTCAATACCATAGTGTTTTGATGGATAATATGTTTGGATGAGCATGTTTCAAAGGACAGTTTTTGTGAGGTGTACTTTGAATTGAAAAGGCTGTGTATTTTTGGTCTTGTTTGTTCTGCTGTATTAATAAACCCATTAGGTTCTAAATCAAGTGTGTAACAATTGAGCTTAAAAGTTACAATTAAATGATCACTTTATCTGTCTTTTCTGCTGCATGATCCATGAAAGCTCCTATTTAATAAACAGTACAGCTGTTAATAATGTAATGAATATAAATAGTAGTGAGAAGAATGACAGGACAATATGTTTGCTTGCATGCTAATGAACACGGACTGTGTTGGTAACTGGGTTATTTAAGAGACAATGAGAGTGAAATAAAACCTTCTCCATACATACGACATCTAAACTTCACAACCTGTAAAGATGTAAACAGCAGCCGTACTCTGGCTGTGCCGATGGTCTGTGGATGATCGCGTGCTAGCAGAAGACATGCTGTCACAGCTGATTCATGTCTGCTTTTTCTGGCCAAAAGTCTATAAGGCACATTATAATCCATATCTGGTAATGTGTTAGACTGATGAAGGGACTATGTTTTCAAGTATATTTGGACAGAGCTGGATAGAAGCACATAGAAAGCCAAACCCTGTTCTCATGCAGAGGTATAAATGTGGAATTATCTAAAATGGGAAATTGATGGAATGGCTCCAGGTTTACAACAGAGCAGCTGGGAGCATAACATGTCCCAGAAGCATTTTGATTACTGGCTCACCCTTGCTCATGGATGCGGGGGGGGAGACAGTAGTGGGGGCTGGGTGATAGTCAAAGAAAGGCAGGCAGCATTGCTTTGGGCTGCTTTCAGACTACATTTAGATTATTATGTGTATTGCCGGAAACATCTCCACTTGGGATAAACCCTTAAAATAACTGTTTTCCTAGATGGCCAGAAGATGGTGATGGGCAGAATTGTAATTTATTGGGAAAGATTTTTGGTGGTGAAAGGAAAGGGTGAAGTCTGAATTTAGGAATATTAGTACCTTGGCAAAAGCTAGGTTTTCATTCTGGGTCAAGTCTCACAGTTTTAAAAATCTCCTCTTTTGGATTCTTGGGATAGGATTGTTATGGTCCAGAAATTAGATTGCAAAGATTTCTTTAAGCTCTGCAGAACAAGTAAATGTAGCCACTAGGATCACTAGCATGAAAATCAACCTACCTCCTTGGAAGTAAATTAGCCTCAGAGGAGAAGGGTATGTCCCAGGCTCAGAAATCCAGATGGGGAGATCACATTTCAACATCTGACTGTCTAGGTAGTTACAGGGTTCTCACCATCAAGGAATCAAAGCACCTACAGACAGTTTTGCTGATTGTCAGTGCTCTAAAATTAGGCTGTCTCCCAGTCATTAGGAGCTATTTAAAAGTCAGACTTTTTAAGTGTTCCTTACCTGGGTGCATAGGCTAAATTTGACACAACTGTTCCTTTAGCATTTCTGTGTGTGTCTTATAACAATAATAACATTATAATGACAAATCTAAAAGTTGTTGCATCCGCAGCAGCTGCCAAAGAGCCAAGAGCTGACTCGTTGTCAGGGCAACGGCAAAAGCACGCTGAGCAATACCGAACTGCTGACTCTTGCTTTGCTTCTTTATATTGGGTAGTTGATGCTCAAGTTAATTTTCAGGGACTAGTTAAAGTATCTTGCTGATTTAATTATCTAAAAATCTGGAAAGGAACAGTAAAATTACTTTTTTTTTTTTATATGACTTCCCTCCCTATCACTGTATGAATACAAAATGGCATTATTTATCATTTTCACTCCATACCTCATTTTAAACATGGAAGAGGCTTTTTACAAGTCCTCCTCTTAAGATCATTCCCTTCAGACACTCTTGTGGGCCTAGAGCTGGGCAAACTGAGTGCCACCCCTACTAAGTGGTTAGTCCCTGGCGTCCAGCACCATGGCATCCCAGTGCTGCTGTGTGAGAGTTAGAGGGGAAAGCCAGGGCTTTTGGTCCTGCCTGTTGTGAATGGAGGGGAAGGAATGTGAGGAGGAGGAGAAGGAAGACCTCCAGGGCAAAGGCAGGCTGGCTGCAGGCAGCAGAGGAGAGGGCAGTGCTTCCCCACTTCTCAGCACCATGATTCATGCAGCCCTGGAGAGCCTGGTCTGCACATGGAAAGCTTAAGCCACCTTCATCATAAGGTGTTGTGCATGTCAGAGCAGTGCAGTACCATGGGCTGACCAGGAAATTTGCCTCATGGTGACTAGAAGGGGCCTAAGTGAGTGTTTACAACTGAAATGACATTTACGCTAGAGATGGGAACATGAAGCCGGCTTTGGCTGCCATACAATAATGCGGACGATAATGGGAGTGCTGTGCTTTTGAAGGTGAGCTTATATGAAAGGTTGACATCCCATTCCAGGTGTTACCTGTTGACCTACTTTGCTCAGTATCTGCAGTCCGTGACTGCTAGCTTTGTAATATTCCATTGCAGTTTTGATATGCCGATATCAGCAATAAATCATGCTATGCACTGCATCCATCTCCTTGTGTAGGGCTTTGGTCTAAAGGGCAGCAAGAACCCCAGAAAGTGTAACTAGTCAGCTTCCTGGTTTCCTATCAGAAATACAGGAGATACCACTTTTTAACTTGTAAGGCTGGTGCTCTGATCCCAAAGCAGCTGTACCTAGTGGTGTTGTCATGCCTAACTGCTTGCAATGCAGAAGTGGTGCCTTATGAGAAGAAAAGTTCCCCAGCTCTTCCTACTAGAAGTCCCCTGGAGGATGGGGCATTCCCCCATGGTGTGCCTCCTGCTCCAATTCCCTTCTCCACCTGGGCCTCTCAACTCCTGCCCTGGTTTTTGTTTCAGCCTCAGCCCTGCCTCTCTCTGTTTTGCTCTGGACCCCTTTTTTCTGGGATGTAGTCACAGTGATCCTAATATCCACCCCATCACGGACTTCTGAGTGGGCATCCAGCAAGACAGAAGACCAGTGTTTCCTCTCCTGCTCTGGAAAGAATAGATCTGAATGGAGAACACGCACAAAGGAGAGAGCTGTTATTAAAAGTGATGTGTGAAGTATTTTGAACGATTTGGCTTTTTATGTCACCTTACTTTGTTTAAGAAATGCCTGGGCATGTTTTTAAAACATATTTTCTCCTCTCTTCCCTGGTTCTTTCCAAGAGCAGTGTGAGTGGGAGTGCTGAACGGGTTTGATCTCACTTTCGGGTGAGAGTGTTACATCTTTACAGAGGGCTGTTTTTCTCCAGAAAGGTTAATCAGTCATTGAAGTTAAAGTAGTGCTAGTAAAAACCAAACTGTAAAGACTGATGATAATTTTTATGAGGTATATTAATAGAACCAGTGAAAGAAATTGTGGTCACATTGCAATTTGGGTGCTAATAATTGTTCTGTGACATGTCTAGAAAGCTGGGTGAAATGCACAGTGGTTTCATGTCATCTGCAATTGTAGTTTTAAAAGGAGGTGTTGAGTAGCCATTGGAACAGGGGTTGAAATAGCCTTACGGTGACTTTTGTAGGAAATCTTTTGAACCAACACTATGCCAAGTAACCTCAACACTTCTTGCAATTAGCTGCCTTTTTTGTGTCCTCATAGCCAGATTCTTAAATTGTTTTTAAGTGCACATGATGGAAGGGACTCCTGGCTTGTGCTTTGGTAAGTCTTCACCTGCTGAGAATAAAATCTTTCAGAAACCTGTGACATTATCTTATATAGCTTATAAATGCTAGGAATTGCTCTAGTAACCTTCCAACCTAGGTTTAATTCCTTGGTTTTTTATTTCTACCCATGACTCATGAGTACTTGCTGGGAAGTGGGAGTATGGAAGTACATTATTCTCCAAACTTCATTTGTTATAAAATAATTTACTGAGAAGAATCGCTCGGCTTGACTCTTTCCCCTGCTTCCTTGTATGACTTCAGCAGTTCCAAGGGACAGACATTCTAGTGAGGGTGACTATCAGTGTTAGAAAGTCCATTTTAAGGAGATGAAGTGCCACTTTGCATAGTCCTGACAAGGTTCCATTTTGCACCAGATCCAGACTAATTCATAGCATATAGCATTTTCCCTCCCCTCTCCCGTGCTGAGTGTGTGTTTACAGCAGCTCCATCAGAAAAGGAGAAATGGCCAATTATTTCCTATCAAAGTTAACTGCTAGCCTGAATAAAGCATGTGTTAGGATTTCTCTGTCCCAGTGTTTGCAAGAACCTGTCACAAAAGGCATTGTTTTCTCAAAGGGCTGGCTGTCACAAAAAGAATAGGATGGTATGTGCATCTCTGTGACTCAGCTGTCAAAGTTTTATCTTTCGTGCATACAAGAAATATCATTTGTGTAATGAAGCTAATAAGCACATATCAGAAAGGTTGTATTTCTCTCAGAGATGAGGTAAAACAGTACATACAGCATACGCCACAGAAGGCGGCTTCTGTAAAAGTCCATGCACAGTAGAAAGGTTTCTTCTATGAGAGCACACTGTATAGCAGGAGAAATGCCAACTGTACTTGTTGTATCCCAGCCCTGAAGCCAGATCCAGCTGTACAGGAGCTGTACAAAAAAGTTTATAGACCAAGGAAATGGACCTGGAGACATTTACAAGGAGCAGTAAGAAAAGGAATGCCTGTTTCTACACCATGAAATATTATGCTGTAGCTAATACTCTTCATCAATGGCACGTGTGACCTTCGCTGTCCCCATTGCACATTGAATATTTTTATACTAGCAAGAACACAGTGGAATCAGGAAACTGTCATGCTCATTGAGAAAAGGCACTGGCAGCCAGCCACTGCCCCTGAGAAAGGGGGAAAGCAATGCCAGGCAACATCAAAACCCCATGCTTTTGGCTGCTTCAGTGGAACCCCTCAGCCTGGGAGAGGCACCATGGCTTCTTGCACTGCAGACGCAGAAAGCTGGGTGGGAGGACATCGGTGGCTTTCATAACAGACTACTGACAACCCAAAGTAGTCAATAACAAAAGCTTGTAGAAGGGTATGTCTCAAACCTGGGACAAAGGTGT
Source organism: Falco cherrug (assembly GCF_023634085.1). Lineage (NCBI taxonomy): Eukaryota > Metazoa > Chordata > Aves > Falconiformes > Falconidae > Falco > Falco cherrug. Next base: position 77,775,285 of record NC_073698.1, read on the forward strand.
CTCAACCAGCACTAAGAAGAGATGCTTCTCTCTGGCTCTGAGAGGTACGTCTAAATGCTTTTTGTCTTGAGAACAATATAGAGCCATGACCATCCTTGGAAGTGATAGTGATGGGTGTGATGTCACTGCCCATGGAGAGCAAATGCAAGCAGGAAGCCCGAGCTTTGTGTACTTTCCATACCCTCAGGGATTCAGACTTCCAGCTCCTCCCTTGGTGCCATCCCAGGCCACAAGGAAAGTTAAGAAGAAAGGAGTTCTTCCTTCATTTGAAGCTACTTGACTTAGCAAAGGAGAACAACCAACTCACTTAGTTGGGGAAGCATACCTTGGACCTGTGCCCTCCTTTGGGCTGGGGAGACCTTGGTTTCAGTGTACACACCTAGTATCTGATGTACATACATAGCTACAGCTACAGTCTCCACTGCGAGAGTAATTTCTGGTTTATTACTGTAACACTCCAATATTGGTGTGGTATGTGGTAATGACATTTTATCCCCGGTAATTAAAATTCAAGCTGTATTGCCCCTAATTTTATGTTCTTTTCTAACCCACTTACTTTTTTCATTTAGAAGCTCTCCATCAGTGGGTGTCCCTGTCTTTAAGAGCAAATCATTTAATATTTTAATTCCCTTCTGTTTTAATTGTGTTCATCATCAAAAGCAGCACACAGAGATACATGAGTTTATAGCTACCCACAGTGTTTGTTCTGTACAGTAGTGAATAACTTCGAATAAGTTAGGTAAAAAAGATAAGGAACCAAGTGGCTTTACATTGCACCCTTCTGCACAGATAATGCCAATGGAGTCACCCAGGCTTCTTCAGTATATATTCAAGTACAAGACAGAATACTGGAATATGGAACTTAAAATCAGGATACAATTTTAGATTTCACATCCTAGACCGTAAAACATCATAGATTTCACATAAGAAGCCCACAGGGAACTGAAAGGCAAAATGTTTTGGAAAAGATCTACCTGGACTTGATAGTATGAAGCTTACCAACACATGGGAAAAAGGGGTGAGTGTCTGAGCAAGTGTTTGTGGGTGAGCTGTGACTACACTATTTCACTAATACTAATAGATACTAATAAAAGCCAGAAATTCTCTATCTGTCAGCTTCTGAGAAACTCCTGTAAGTGTTTAAAAAGAGCTGATTGATAGCACGTTCTGGTGCTCCTTTGGCTTGTCCTTCCCAATGAGCCATCTTATCATGCATGGTAAGCCAAGGGGCAAGCTTGTGTTAATCAATTTGGTCTCCTGCAGCAGCGGGCAGTGCATCAACTTTGAGAATGGGGAGGGTGGGTGGTGGGGCGATGTGCTAACAGAAGAGAAACCATCCAACTCCAGAGTCATCTTCCAGTGACTATAAAGATGGATTGAACCTTTCTTATGTTCCCTTCTCTCAATGGTGGCTCTAACACAAGCATCTTATATATACAAAACCAAATACATGCATATACGTGTATGGGGGTGCAGGCTGAAATTTTTTTTTATTCCTGGAGAGGGTGTCAATAACCTCACACAGAAGAATTAAGTCACATGAAAGAGCATTTGTTGTAGATGTGGTTAACTATAAGGCATATATGTCGTATATAGGATAGAAATAGTGTATATGTCTACATTCGGGGAGGCCCAGCCCAAAGGGTGCATAGACTTCTCTGCTGTGCACCAGCAGAAGTGGGAGTGCAGAAAACTATGGGAAAATGTGCACTGCATTTACACAGACTAGAGACAAAAAAAGAGTAAGCTGGTGGAAAATAGCCTGTGATAGGATGCAAAGAAACACCAAGGGTCAGCCTAACTATTGCGTGTGATAGCACCGCAGGGAGGAGGGGAGCTGTCTTGTTGATCCAAAGCTGAGAACCAGCATAGCAAGGCAAGCAAAGCGTGACTTGTGACTGCCAGTACAAACAGCAGCATAAAGCTTAAAGAAAGGCAGCTTGCTTATTTGAACCTCTCTGCCTGAATGTACTGTACAGGCCTCACTGTATAATGAGAAAACAGGTCCAGATCCTAATGGTTTGGAAATTATATTTTTAATGAGCGAGTGTTCCCCAGTAGATTGATTAGCTTATAAAAGTGCAGTGGGTCTAGTGCTGTAGGAATATACTTTCTCGTGATACAAATAATCATATCTTTCAAACTTGGAGTTTGCTTGTATCAGTATATTTTGCTTTTCAAATTCCATGAAGCAGACCTGGGATTAAAAAAACATTTGTGGCAGCCAGTGTTTCATTCTGCTCAGAGTGTTTTTCAGGCTCCATGCTCACTTATTTTGAAATAAACCAGCTGTGGTTTTTTGTAAAGCAGAATCCCATTAAGGAAGACTAATTGATTCACCTTTTAATCAGGATGGATGGAAGATTATTGTTTATCAGTTCACTACCTGGAACTGTTTTAGCACCTTAATAAATCTACCAAGCAACTTGGATATGAGGTAGAGAGTTGTTTTTAGTTTATCTTCTTATGACATCAGAATAGCTTATGCCTACACCATTTGGAAAAATAATATAATGCTGTGGCCTCATTTTAGGCTTATCATTTGGGATTGCTCAACTCATTTCAACTGACAGACTGATGACCTGTTAACATATTATACTAGTTCCATTCTAGTGATCAAAATCACAGCAACCTTGCTCAGCATTTTCCATTAGTGAAGTGATTACAGAAGTTAATTCACTTATTCTGCAGTACTATTCCTGCATCTTTAAATATAAAATGAATGCACAGTCATAACCTCAGAAGAATCAAATATGATCGTGAGCCTCCACTCCCACTCATTTCAAAATCCTGTCTCTTCAAAATATTCTTTTACTCTCCATCAAAATGCTATTTATTGTCTCTCTCTGTAGACATGGTTATTAGACATTTCATATATGCCTCATACATTTTCCTACTCACAGGGGTTTAAGCTGTCAGTTAGGGGGTTTGAATAGCAAGTAGGAATAGATGAAGCTAATGACACTAACGCTATACTGGCATGATAAAAATTGTATTAAATGTCTTGAGATGTAGAACCATAAAACAGCTTAACGTGAGCTGAACAGAAACAGTCTTCATCTTTTAAAGCTATTGTTTTTATAAACCAAGAGACCTCTTATTTAGTGAATTGTGCTCTACAATGATTTACTGTACCTGGTGATTTCTTGTGTTTAATAACATTCCAACATCCTTTTTTCTCCCAAGACAATTAAGTCCTAGACTTCAGTTTCCTAGATGTGTTCAAGTGAAGAATATTAGGTACCTTACTTGGCCTGAATTTTGGGTTGTTCACTATCTCTGAAAAGTGGGACATTGAATATTTAAATATTGATGTCAGAATTGAACAGGTTGGAGTATTTCAGGTTTTGGAAGTGTTTTTGTCAAATGTGTGAAAAACTGGGACATTTTCAGCATGCACTGCTTTCAGAAATCACACGTGTTCATCAGCCTACGTATCTCCAGTCCAGAAAGGAATCTGGGGGATAGATGAGAAGAGGTAAAAGAGAAGATACCAAGAACAAATGCATCCCTTCCCTGAAAAATATCCCAAGGGAAGTGTTCAGGCTGTCACCTGGGAAGTGTAGTGTCTAGTCCAGAGCATACACAGTAAAGAGGGTCAACCTCAGTTATTCTGCACCCCATGCCACTGATTAGCTAGCCTTTCTCAGAGGACCTGCTCTCTCTTCTCTTTCCTGAAAGACCTGAAGAAGCCTGGTTTTACTCTGTTGCAAAATGAGACTTGAACATGCACACATTTCTCAAAGGAAGAATAAATATTTTCATGCCCAAGTACAGGTAACGAGATATAGCTAGACACTCAGGTTTGAAAGCTTTCCCTGAAGCAAGTAAGCCAATCCAAAGAAGTGAAGTGGCTTAATTTTGGAAGTTGTCTTTTGCAAAGTGAAAGAGATCGTTTTGGGGGAGCAAGCCCAAGTTGAAACCCAGCTTAGCCACTCTGGATCACCCTGAGAGAAGCCTGTCTTTCTTCAGTAACTCAGGGCCGGCCTGAGAAGATCAGACAGTAAGGATAGGTGCCTATTAGGTACAATGAACACTCCCCAACGCACCTGTTGTTATTTCCCAGTGTGCAAAAGGTGGTATTTTAAGCTTCACAGCACAAAAGCTACTTTACAGAAATCTGCAAAATACATGCCATCAGTTTTGAGGCAGAACTTCATTTCAGTGAAGACCTCTCTTTATAAAAGGATAGTACCATATGGCCCAGAATATCAGATCTAAGCTATATAAACTTATATAAGCTTCTGCTGTTGATGAACACAACACGGACATAGTCTAACTAAGGAACAGGATCTTGTTCTGAGAGAATTTGCCTAGATACCTGACTGACATTAATTTCCTCAGAAATTATGAGAATCATGGTTAATGAGGACTCCCATTTGTCAAGAAATTAGCTTATCTTTTAGTAAAAAGACTATCCTCTGTGTTCAGAAAACCCCAAATGAATAAATCTAAACTCCTGGGGGTGCATTTTTCTGAATTAGGCAGCAGCCGTTCCTCAATTGTTATGAACATGTAAGAAGGAAATTATTAGTCTGTGAATTAAATCTGGGCACAAACCCCCATCTCCTAAGCAGAAACCGGCATTTTGTTACGCTGAAATGGGAAAGATCATCACTATACTTTATTAGATATAGTGAGATATCTTTTCCTGACTAAAATAGGGATCCATTTTCTAACTCACCATAGTATTTTTCATGATGATTCTGCCTTTTTTGTATTTTTTTTTATTGAATGTAAAGGTAAAACAAAACAGAAAATTAATTTAAAGACTGCATGCCGAATAACAAAGCAGTACTGGCATGCTCCCTTGATCCTTTTCTCATGCTGAGAGCTCTATAAAGTAATCTCTAGGAAAGAGGAATGATTTTACCCACCATTACCCCTGCTCCAGGACCCAACAGCAAACACACTTGATACCCACGGTGAGTTCATCCTGCTCCATTTGATCATTACAACTGTTTAGCATGACACCAGCACACGCAGACATGCAGAGAGGAAGGAGGTCTGGTGGGTCACCCAGCACATGAATCACATTGAGGGTCTGTAGCCACTGGCGCCTGCGACTGTGAGCTCAGGACATGGGTGCAGGTTGCTGGAGGAGGTGACCTCAGCCCTTGCAAGCCTGCATGAGCACTGAAGAATCTGGAAAAACAGAGACTGAGAAGAGAACCTACCTACCCTCTCACCTATAGAAAATGAGGGCAAATATAGCCAACTTTGTAAGTTGTGCTGCTGCTGCCTGGACTAGCTGAGGGCAGACTGGGCAGACCTGGATAGAGCCCATGGAGAAAAGAAGCAGGGACAGGATTGCTTGGCTGGGGGGAAAGAGGCGTTTGGTGTGAGGGTGATGGAGTTCAAGGATTCTTATTCTGCTAACGTTTGCACATTTTCTCATTTATTTTTCAGCTTGCCTCCCATGAATATGTTCCAGGAGCTTCCTTAGCCTGAGATCTTGACTGGAGGTTAATGCATCTCATCTTGCCCTTTGATCCTGGTGGCATCTGCCAGCAGTGCCCTACTGCAGAACTGGGCCCACACTGCTGAAGTCCCTGCATCCAGTAGAACTCCTCCCTCTGGAGAGCAGGATGGTAGAGAAGATGGTGCCTGAGGAGAGGGACATGGGAGTCCTGGTGCCTGCCACCTATCCCCTCTTCCACTTGCACGGGCCATGCTTTTCTGGGTGTACATAAAGCAGCATGGTCCGTGAATCTAACCACTCTACAGCACCATCTTCTTGTGTTACCACATTGAGAGGATGCAGCAATTCTGAAAGGCGGGTTCAGCCTGCAGAGTGCACTGGCTCTGTGGAAACCAGGCAGCTTGCGCTCTCTGTGGTGTTCACGGTACAGGACACCTTTTGACTGCCAGCAATCTGACACCTATGTCCTCTCACTGCTGGGCACACACAGAGTGAGCCAAATTTCCTTCCAAGGTCAGAGTCCATCCACAAGAGTGCTTCTGAAGTGTTGAATCACGTTTTTTTTCTTTTATGTGTTCTTACGGATGGAACACACTGTAGCTTAACCAGTGGGTCTACTTGAGCTTTCAGGCAGTGCTGGTATTTTGGTTTTTGTAGGTTATGTTTCTGTAGAACCTTTTATGCCTTAACTTCCTCTATGTACACAGTGTCCTTCTCAAGGTTTCTAATACAGATTTGATAGAGGTGAGACTTCACAAGTGGCCCTACATTGTATACTTTGGCTGCAAACCTTAGCCCAGCAAACCTCCTAACCTGCTGTTATGTCTGGACCACACGTATACATGCCCAAGGAACAGCCAAGCCAAGACCTGCACAGCTGCAGCTGGTGAGCTGTTCCCTGCAGGAAAAGGAAGATTTCAGAACAGATTTTGTCACCAGCATGTATATGACTGGCAATCATGTTCCAAATACTTCTGCTGGCAATTCTGGAAATTGAAGCTATAAGACAATTGGCAAGACTCAGGCTTCACTTTAAACTGTTGTCTGCTAGTTTACTACTTCAGCTGAGATGCAGCTGCAGAGTGTGTGAGCGCTCCTGGATGGTATGAACCAGTGCTGAAGTCAGTTAAGCGGCTTGTGCGGTGCATTTGGCTTTGCATATGTGGGACTCTTTCCCACCACTTCTTTGCTGCTAGCTCCAGTCTTCATGTCCTGAGTTTCTGGATGTCCGTTGTCATTCTGCCTTGTGCCTAAACTGCACACTGAGGGTGAGATGAGTTCACCTAGAAGGACTAGATATTCTTCCTCCTCTGTGGGCTGCAGAGATATTCAGCTTTGATCAAATGAGACAAAATAGCAAAGGTCTACAGAAAGTCTAGACGTGCAGTCCTGAACTGGGGGCAGCAATACTATCTAACACAGCATTCTGACCAGGGGCATAGTGTCAGATACTGATCTATGATCTTCTGGGGGTTGTCTCCATCTCCTGATCCTCTGCTGTGGTGCTGCTAGCTCACACATTTCTGGGAGACTGGCTGCTGCTTCTTGGCAGGTACCAGTACAGCAGGGAGACCTGCTTGGTCAACCACCCCCAACAGAAGGGGAAGCCATGGCCCTGCTGAGCACCTGCATCCTTACACTTCCTAGAAGGACCTGCATTTAAAGAAACTGCCTTGGAAATCACCAGTCCCCTAGCTTCAGATGTATGCCAGTCCTCCTGATACATGACAAACGTAAGTGCATTCCCTCTGCTACCGTCCCCTTTAACTTTCAGCCTCTGTGACCATGCAAGTGGAGCCCAACTGGTGACACCATTAAGGAGGGCTGAGTGCTCGTGGTGGCTGCCACCATGCTCTTTTTGCTTTCAAGACCAGCTGTCTTCACTTGCTCTTCCTTCCTCTCTGCACATCTTGTCCTAACATTTCACCTAGCATTAGGTGAATCAGGTGCTCAGAAACTGGAATGATGAGCGTAGTACAGGAGTGCTGGCAATACATCCGTACTACTTTGTGAATTTGTTTTCCCTGAATGCTAGAGGACGGTAAAGCAGTGAAAGGTAGGGCTACTGAATGGTTTCCTTTGGAACACTGTTTATCAATCAGAGAAATCTTATTTTGAACTTGGATATTACTGTTGAGAATGTGGCTGCTACCTAATAATTCCCTACCTCCCTACAGTTCCATGCTTTGTCACAGTGGGACATTGCATTAATCACTGCAGTATTTCACCTGGAGCCTTATTTAATATGGTTTGGTTGAATAAGTCAGAAAGCAAAACCCAGGTAGCTTTCCAATTACAAAATGTGTAAGTGACATGCACGCTAGCTTAGCCGGTGTGCACTTTCTTTCCTTTCTTCCCTCTTCTTTTTTAGCATGGCATTTGAATTTTTCACAGCATTTAATTTGCCTTCATCAAGAGAGATGCTAATTGTCAATAATCGTTGCTTGTCCACATGAATGAACAAGGAGATCCATACTGTGTGCCACTGAGGAGCCTGTGGGCTTGGCAGAAAAATGCTAGGCATCCCTTACTGAGGAAAGAGGAGCTCATGTTGCTGCAATATTTGGTTTGCTTTCATTCCCTCATTTATCTGAAATGTTTACTGATCACAGCTATTATCTGTCATGGAGACTGGAACTAGTTCCTTTTCACCTCCTAACTCTCTTTCTTAGAATTCTTTGCTGCTAGCTCTGTCTCAGGTATTACGACACCAGGAAAATGAAGTAGTGTTCACAGGCTCCATCAACCTTCAGATTTTGTTTGGCTGTTTTATCAAGGCTGACTTTATCATATTATGGGTGGCATGAATTTCATTGATCACAGCAGACTGTAGATTTCCTTTGTAGTATTACTCGAAAGAGATAGTAGCTTTTGGATAGCGAATACACTTCTGTCCTGGACAGTATCTCCTGCAAAAAAAGGGTTAATGGTGGAAAATGAAACCTGAAGTTTTTCAGATGCAGAAATACTTTGGAAAGTAGGGGCATTTGGGGTCAGAGTCTCTGCTGCAGCCAGATCTGCTGGGGCTGGGTTGCCAGGAAGCCAATTATGAAGGATTTCTGTCTGGTTGCAGCAACCTGGGGATTGCTCTAACCTGAGCTCAGCTGGCTCTGCTTCCCCAGGGAGAGCATGCCTGCTCTGGATAGTGCTAACACATGTGTGCTGCCCATCCTCCTTCTCACCTAGCTGTTCACAGCTATGTGGAGGGACTTTGAACAGACAGAGGGGGAGAGAGAGACCTGGTTTGCTTGAACAAATTGGTTTCTGGCTCTGTGTGTTTGTCACTGAGAATCAGACTGATCTTTGATGTGTGTTCTATATAGTTCATTGGGACTACACTTCTATTGTCTTTGGACAAGCTTGGGTTTAATTCCTGAGACCACTATGACTCAAGATATCCACAGCCACACTGTTCTTATGGAGTCAGCTGCAAGCCCTGCTCAACCCAGCCCTCCTGATAGCTGGGCAACTTGGCTTGAAGAGCCTACAGGCTTTCTTTTGACTAAGGCCAGAGTGAAAACATGAAGGCCTTGTGGATGACTGAAGAACATGGATTTAGGTATACATTTAAGATCTGCGTATATTTTCTAAGGAGACTGCGTGTGCCTATCTAGTCTAAATGCCCAGTTGCTTGGCACCACATCAAAAATGGCAATGTCCCTGAAGAAGTAGTGTGTGTGATATATCATGGTTCCCAGCTGATCTTGTTTGTGGTTTTGGCTCTAATTATATGGCTCCTTGGTAGACAAATAATAGCATCAATATCCATACCTGTTTGCCTTGATATAAAGATTGAATAGCATACCACTGTACAGCAAAGCAATGTACTTCTCCAAAGGAGAGAGAACTGTAAAGAAAGTAGAAGGTGTTTGAAAACCATGAAAAATACAGACTACACAGGGAAACAAACACTCTGAAGTTTAGGACAATCCAAATTTCAAAACATCAGCAAAAGAAGCTATAGTAATCTGCAGGAAGGTGCAATTAACACTTAGGACATATGGCTGATACTTCAAAAGTCAACTGCATAAGGACTGCACATCAAGATGTATATTTACATGTCATAATTGAGGGTTTGCCTTAGGCAGGCGATGTGACTGAACTGGTGCCACTGTAAGACTGGGGCCTCCTTTGCTTTCTAGACTGTTTTTCTGGCTTTGCTTCCTGCCTATTGTGAAATTGTAGGTTTGGATTTGGTTTAATTGCTGGTTTTAAACCTTACCATCCCTCTTGATGAATAAAAGCACTTTTCATGTCTTTCTGTAGACCTAAGGAAAAATGAAGGGACTCCACAAGCAATTTCAGGGTAGACCAGGAGCTACTCAGATGGCACAGGAGGTTGTATAAAAATTGGAGAAGGGAAAAGACAGATTCAGTACTGAAGATGGTGGGAAGAAAATTTTATCTGAGTACTGTAGAAATGAAACATTTGTCATTTACATGTTATCCTTGAATGTTTGCTCAAGTTAGTTTAGCCTACTAAGTTTTGGTACACCCTAATGATAGTTCCTTCTAAATCATTAATGTTTTCTTGTTGCTATATATAGAGATATGTTTTACATAGATACAGTGAAAATGGTACAGCTCTGGGGAGGTGAATGCTCTTGTGTAGTTGTATCTGACTGCAACAGTTAGACAGGTAAGTATGCTTCCACACTGATTTTAGCGGGTTGTCAGCACAAGGGCTGAATCCATTAAATCCATTTATGTATGACTAAATTTCTACCAAAGCTGAACTCTGGGTCACACAAGGGAAATCAGATCACTTTAGCTATCAGCTTGATAATACAAGTATTGCTTTGTTTCCGTAGTTTAAATGGAGTTAGTAGGCATACAAAATTATTTGACAGTGTATATGAAATGCTGAATTACCGCAACACTTGAATCTACTCTCTTAGACAGGACACTTGTCTCCTCTGTAACTGCCAGACTGCTTAGGGAGAAATTTGCAGTTGTGTAGACACACAGCATCAAGTTCAGGGATTTCTTAAACCCTGCCTAATCCCTGTTTTGAGGCTGTGTCACACAGCCACTGTGCAAACCCTCTGTTAAAGACTCAGTTTCACCTTTCCTTTATTAGTTTTGCTCTGATGTTCAGCTTATCCATCAGCTTCCCAGGATAAGCTAGTTTGAAAGTTCAGGACAATGCCTGTTTACACTGAGTGATTTGTCTTGCAAGTGCCAGCTTTGGCCAAACTATCCACAAAAACCTGAGCATTTTCCAGTGCTGGCAATGCAGATGTTTCAGAGAAAACCTGTTCAGTTTTCCTCTAGTTTTCAGTCCAAAAAAGCACTCGGGGCTTTGTTCTGCTTGGCTGTGCTGCAGGACAGCATGATGTTTTTTCCCCTCTTGGTTGCTCCTGGGCCAGGATTAAATCAAGCAGGTAAAAAATAATATATTTTTATCTCATCTTCCTTATTTGATACACATCTTTATCTGTATACCTACCTAACTACCTGATATATAAAATCAAGCTACATCCCACTTCCCTTGGCTAAAAAAAGGACCACAGTTTCCAATGGACTAAGCAGAGTTCATAGAAAACCTGCCACATTCACTGAACTTGGCATCCCTCTTCCCTTAGACCCTCTGCTTGGTGTAACAACTTGATTTTAAGGGGAAATAAATCAGGTTTCTTTCTGCCAGTGGCACCAGTACACATCTCTGCTGTTGATCCCACCCCACTGACTGCAGCAGAAGACAGTTTAGGCTAGCTGTTTCCTCAGGATGCTTTACCTGCTGAGACAGGTCCCACCCTCGACAAAGCCTTCAGTCAGCTTTACTTAACGTGCTGCCAGCTGTGAAGTGGTTAACAGTGTTGGCCTGTTAAGGTGCTCAGCCTCATAGGGAAAGATTCAGTCCTCTGCACGCAGCTCTTGTTGTGAGCAATATAAGAGATCTCTCTCCCTCTTTCTGTTGCTGCAGCTTGCTGCAGTGGGTCGTAGTTTTTCAATAAAAGCTGTGTCTCTGCATGTTATCTGCTTCCTGTGCTGCGTACTGTACCATATTTCTCTGGGCAATTCAGGCTGCTTTTAAACAAATTAGTCCTTCTGTGGTCTTTCTGTTTAGGAAATGCAGGAAATAAGTTGATATTTTAGTTGTCTGCTCAAGACAAAAAAAGAATTTCTGGGTTTGTAGCATGCAGGTTTAAAAGCCTGTCCATGCTAGGATATCTTGTGCAAATCTATACATTTGCATTGATGCTAGAGCCTGTCCTCTGGCTAAAGGTGAGTCTGTGCCATGTTTGTTCTGGAGTCCCCAGAAGACTGGATTTACGGAAGTCATAACACTTTGCACCCACCTTTCACAAAAGCTCTGAACCAGCTTGTCAGATGTCCTCGTGCTTTTTCACACTGTTTTGATGACCCAAAATGGTCACACAGCTAAAAAATCCAGCCCTTTCACAAAAGGGACTTGGAGGTTAACAAGTAACTATGAGACTGATGGAAGCAGCCCATAGTCCAGCTTCCCTAAAGCTATCAGGAATACAACCATAGTCTTAATTACTTTCAACTTTCCCTCCAGGTATCCTAGGAAGCTAAGACTTTGCAGCTGAACACTGAGTTAAGTGAACATCAACTGAAGTTTGAAATTGACTCAAGTGCCTTTACATTTTTTCCCCCCAAAACTGGTAGAGTGTGTGCTCATAATTCCCAGGGAATGCAAGGAATTAGGACTTAAAATATAACCATCTATTAAATGTTTGAAAATGTAGGAAAACCAAGGAGTTGTCTGCACACAAATGGTTCCTGTATGTAGCTTCTATTCTTCACCTCATACTTGATTTCACAAGTCTTCTTGTTAAAACAAGTCTTTAACAAAAATCTGCATTGTCAGAGCAAGGGCTTATGCACTTAGTTGATTTGGCCATGGTATGTGAGTGGTTTACAAATGTACATAAGCTGTGCCTCTTGAGTGTCTTCCCTGTGGGATATATATTTCCATAACTCAGGGAATGGTTTTAATTACACCTGGAGATCCCAGAAGAGGGAAGGAGTTTTCCTGTGAGGCTTCTTAAGATCATAATTGTTGGTGGGATTTATCATGACCAATGGCAAGGTAGATGTTTCATGTAAGGCAATTATGTGAGTTTCTTCTGTGAGAAAGAAACTGGCATTTCCAGTGGGATTTCCTCCCATCTTTAAAAGAAAATCAGGTTAAATGAATCTCACTCTAAAGGTATTTCTACCTGTCTCATGACCACAGAAGGAATCTAGATGATTTTAGACACAGCTAGATGAGATACCATGGGTTGGATGGATGGATATGAGAGCTTATCTTTTAAGACATGTGCTCAGCTGTGATTTGTGCATGTGTATTTCCCAGCCTTGAAATGGAGGTGGTGCTAGAACTATTTCTTATTGGCCCAAGAGCTCTGGTCCCCTTTGTCCCACCAGCCATGCAAAGGACCACCCTGGAGCAGGGTCTGGGTCTGTGAGCACTGGGGCATTGCCCTGGGAGCTCCGCCACACACAGGCTGGAAGGGCTTGGTTTTCATTTCAAATATATTGAGGGTTTTCCTCTGTGTGGGTCGGGGGTAGAAGACGCACTGAGTTTTGGGACAATGTTGACTGTAACACCTCCTTGTTCAGCTGCTGTTTAAAATTCTATTTTAAAATGTTGACAGACATGGTTTTCTGCTGCTCTGCCCCCACCCCCACCCCCATTTCCCCTTGTATTTATAATCAGCTAAAATACTGAATTTTTAATTATTTTCCCTGACATCTATAAATTTCCATGTCAAGTTTCCCATTTGTGGCCTTATCTTTAGTTTTCCAGGAATAGTAATAGTTTTCCAGGGTAACGGGAGAGTTTCTAGAAAACAGGGTTACATCTGTACAGAAAACAAGCTATGTTAGAGAAACCTGTTTCATTTCTTGCAGCAGCAATTGCAGGAGTTTTAGTCTGGGGCTTCTGGAGGGGCAGAACATTTCTAGCTTGACTTTGGAGTTTTCTTTTACTCAAATGTTGTTTGGATTTGTCGGCTTAGTTGTTTTGTACAGAGGATGAGAGGAAAAAAACCTCAGACTCTCTGCTGGGAAAACTGGCAAATTTGAAATGGGGCCAAGGAAAGATAACAACCATGGAAGCCTGCAATACAACTTAATTGTATTAATTTTCAGATGATGATGCATATTTCTTTAAATAGTTCTGCAGAGTTCTCCTTCCACCCAAAATGAATCTCTTCTCTTTCCTGGAACTTGACAGAAATAAAAAGTAAGAAAAAAATTGTAATCCTGAACATCCTTAAGCTGTTCAAATCCAGATCTGTTGTCTAGGGAATCACCTCATCTCCTCTTAAACTCTTTTACATTACATCCATGCCTTCTGGTCCACTGTGAGAATTTAGTTCACAAGTTACTTCAGAGCTATCTGGCTTAGATCCTGGTAGTTTATACGATGGTAACAAAAAGTCACACTTGACTGAAATGGGAGTTTAGTAATAATGTAACTCCATCCACCTTTGCCCTTTTCTAAGCACAGGAGTCAGAGTACAGGAGGGACTGGCGGGAGAAAACCTACTGGCTGAAAGCTTGACCTAACACAGCCAAGAAGCTGGGTGGCTTTTGGGCAAGCCACGTCTTTCTTCTCCCACCATTCTGGTTCCACTTTGCTCTTCAGGCAGAAGCAGGTCTTGGACTCTGCTGAACTGGAAAAGGCTGCTAAACACCAGGGGGAGTCTGAAATCCCATGTGTTTCACAGACATCTCCCCCTCTCCAAGCACATTCATCTGACTGTAGTTTTTGCCAAAAAATAGACATGACTGTAGCCTTTTGTTTCTTGTTGCACAGTCTTCATTTTAACATCTGAACTAAGAGTGACATGCTCATAAGAAATCTGGCTAATCATCCTGGATTGTCTGATCACTGATCTGTCTATAACAGATTGTGCAGAGTAACTTCTCCCCTGGGACCTGTCCATGCTCAGGTACAAGTTGGGTCAATGCATCTCAGTAGATCAGAAAAAGATTGCTGAACATGAGGGAAAATGACTTTTGATTGCCCTTTCTCTTTTTGCTTTATTGTACATTGCTTGCTTGATGAGGCTAGTTGCCCTTAAAATGAACTCTAGATTCATTTTTCTTGAACATGGGACCAGCTTGTAAATCACCAATCTGAGCAGCAATTTCACTATAGAATCGCTTACATTGATGGACTTGGACAGTTGCTGCCATCTCCAGCAATCTGTTCCATTTCATATAGTAACCCCGAGTTGTAGGTGTTATCTCCCCTTGGGTTTAGAAACTCTAGGTTTTCTTGAGGCAGCATGTGAATGTGCACAAACGCACACACGCAGACTCTGAAAAGCACAGCGATCCAGCTATTCATCTGGTTAACACTGAGCCTGTTTCTTGGTTGGCTGCTGGAGGGTGATTTACTGCACCCTGGCAGTGGGCGGGGGTGCTGGGATAAGTACATTAGAGTTTCATTTAGCAGAACAACTGGAGGTAAAAAATCTGTTTCTCTGAAAGGTGACTTTGGGAGATACATGATACAAGACATAATAACGTAGAAGAAAACAGTTCGATCCATCATACCCAATATTGGAGACCCATTCAGCTTTTGCTGTCTCCAAGATTTGCAGAGTTTACAGGTGTATTGGCTTTATGTGACAAGGTTCTTCTGCAAGAAGAGGCCAGGGCTGCCCCATGCTGGACGCAGCTGGTTCCAGGTGTCTCCAAAATGGACTCACCACTGGCCAAACAAAGCTGAGCCCATCAGTGATGCTGGTGGTGCCTCTGTGAAAACAAATTTAATAAAGGGTAAAAAACATGGTGTAGTGGTTGTGTGAGAGAGGAGTGAGTTAGAAAAGGTGTGAGAAGCAATCCTGAAGCACAAAGGCAGAGGGAGGGGGGTGGAAGAGCAGCTGGGTGGGCGGCTGGCAGGCGGACAAGGTCAGCCACCACAACAGGTGATGTTCTGCCTGTGAAATACCTTTCCAATGTTCTTGTGTAACTGATAAAATTGGACTCATCTTCTCTCCCAATTGTTACGATTTCCCCTCTTTCATCCCTAGAAGCTATGCAAAGTCTTTAAGACTCCTCCTGCCAAACCTATTTCAGACTGCCAAACAATGAAGAAACTTAATCCTTAAAACTCCCCTTCTCAGAGTCTGTATATGGTTACACCCCTCTGGAGCTGTGTATGTAAAGATGTTTTTTACTACATTAATCTAGGGATGAAGTCTGATTTTTAACAGAGAAAATCCTTTGTGCTCATAACAAAGTCATGTGTGTGAGAGACAAGAATTCCCTTCTGTAAACTCCTCTTGATTTTATCTTTTTTTCATTCCATACTTAATTGCTGTCAGTCCTTTTTTGGAAATAAAATAATGTAGAAATAATCTCAAGGTCTAGTGAGCCAACTTCAAAGATAGCCTTGCTAATTTATCTTTATTTTTGTTTATTAGTTGCTGAGGTGAGATTTTAAGGCAGGAACCTGAACTGTGAAAGTCTCTGCATGACAGTGAAAAGACAATGGCAAAGTCTGTGTTGTTCCCACCATGTATCTGGATGGACAGTTCTGTTTACCATTGGCAACCTGAGGCTCAGCGTTGCTTACAGTTTAGCTATGGGTCACCTTTCAGAGCAGCTATGATTTTAGATCAACATGAAAGTGGAGGGAAACAGCAGACTTGTCTGCAGGATTCATAGGTCTGTCCTGAGTAACATTAAACCCATTGCAGAGGAGAGATGGAGTTTCTCAAAGGACTGATGAGGAAAGAAGACAGGAGAGACAGTTTTGGGAGCTGAGGAACAAATGAGAATGATGTTATGAGTAGTGAAGGCTTTCAGTAATCTGCCTGGGATAGCTTTCTTTGCACCTCCCCTGTTGAAATTTGAAGGAAAACCTGCTGGCATTCTAATATGAACATTCCTGCTTCAACTGTACCTTAAACGGCCCCCATGCAGGCACTGCAGTAAGGTGAAAAACTGGAAGAAACACTAATTACCCCCAGTGCAGCGCGCAGTCCCAGTTCTGCAGGCCGCGTTTCAGAGGCAAATTGTGATGTGATGCAGCCTGGACAGAAGCCAGCACGACTCTCCTGATTCAGACTGGGTTCAGATATGCTCTGGGAGCTTCTGCCCCTCCCTTGCTTGCTAGCAGAGATCTGTTGCAGTTGTAGACAGCTTGAACTGGCTTTGAATCCAAAGCTTATGATCCTTTGCTTTTCTCAACTTCCAAAATTTCTGCCCAAGAAAATGACAGGAGTGCATCTTCTCTTCCTCTGCTGCTTCCTTCTGTGCTGTGCAGTCCTGCGCTCTCCTCCATCCCTGCTCCCTTATTCTCTTAAGAAACTTCCAAGAAAAAAGACATATAGTCCCAGTTCTGCTTCTAAAGTGCCTGACTACTGTGATTGTAGGTGATTGCTCTAGGGCAGGACAAGCCCGGAGTGCTCTGGGAGGGTATCCATAGTCTCTGTTATACATCTGATTAAAGCAATTCAGCATCTTGGCAGCAAAGCAGCAAGCTAAGAGAGTGCAAGGGAAGCAGCTGTTCATAAAGGCACAGTTCTCTCCTGTGACGGGACTTAGCTTCAGATCTGAGCAGAGGCAAAGACCTGCTTCCTGCAGATTTAGACAGACTACTGCAACAAAAATGCTCATAGGCCTGATCATCTCTTACTTGGTACTGCTTATTCTTTGCCACATAGGCCAGACCATCAGGCCCCCACTGACGCTTTGGGGTCATCCGATGGGATGTGGTCCGTGCAGACCAGAGGTGGCTGCAGTAACCTTGTCATCCAAACAACCCTTCTCACCTGCTGGCTGGGACGCCTCTCAGCCTCCTTGCTTCTAGGAAGGCTCTAAAGACCTGATTTATGAATTGTGAATTATATAATCTGTGGCAAAATTCCTGATGGATGACAGATGTACACTGATACAAAACTTGATAGAAATCAGAAACAGAGCTGTGAAGAAATCAACACAAAGCATGAAGCACTAGAGAGTTATGAGTGTCTGAAGATTGTTGTCAGAATGGAAATGTTCATGTAGTGATAACCTATAATAACCACCCTGAATCATCCTCAGGCTCTGAAGGCGGTTGGAGCTCAATGGGAGCTTTGTGGAAGAGCAACACATTGCCAGAGCAACCGAGTTGGTGGGAAATGCCACAGGGTGTGTGTGTCCTAGTCTCAGTCCTGCTGTTTACTTGCTGTGTGTTCTAGGGTGAGTTATTTCTCTTCTGTACTGTCTTCATGTATAAAACACTGAGGATTGAATTTGCCTCCTTTGTAAAGCTCAGTGAGATTTTATGAATAGTAAGTGCCATACATGAGTGCTAGCGTTCTTGAGACTCCCAGTGTTGTCTCTGTTTCAGTGTGGGATTTGTGGGTGGGCAGGAATTTGCGTAAGAAATTATTAATCTCTGTTTTATTTTTCTTCTTTTTATTTCCTTTCTGTGTATGTATTTTGGTCTAAATTCAGAATGTGGAAGTAAACAGGGAAGAAATTCAAGCAGAGCTGCTGTGGAATCAATACATTCCTGAAGTTATTTCCTTATTGTCTACAGCTTCGGTAGAGCTGACAGAATCAGAGGACTGGTCACAACATGCAGTGGTGAAATGTGGCTATATTGGGATTGCACGGCAGGGTTTTGGTAGTGTGGGGGCTACAGGGGTGGCTTCTCTGAGAAACTGTTAGAAGCTTCCCCTATGTCCGATGGACCCAATGCCAGCTGTCTCCAAGACAGACAAAGCCAGTCAGCGACAGTGGTAACACCTCTGGAATAATGTATTTAAGAACAGGGAAAGAAGCTGTGCAACAACAATTGCAGCTGGAGAGAGGAGTGAGAATATGTGAGAGAAACAACTCTGCAGACACCGAGGTCAGTGTAGAAGGAGGGGAGGAGGTGCTCCAGGAACCGGAGTAGAGATTCCCTGGCAGCCTGTGGTGAAGCCCACGGTGAGGTGGGCTGTGCCCCTCAGCCCATTGAAGTTAACAGTGGAGCAGATAGCCACCATACCCACACCAGAGCGTGTGGATGCCCAAAGGAAGCTGTGACCCTGTGGGAAGCCCAGGCTGGAGCAGGCTTGCAGGCAGGACTTGTGACCCCCATGGGGGATCCACACTGGAGCAGTCTGTTCCTGAAGTACTGTACCCCATGGAAGGGACCCACGCTGGAGCAATTTGTGAAGAACTGTAGCCCATTGGCAGGACTCACGTTGGATAAGTTCATGGAGGACTGTATTCTGTGGGAGGGACCTCACACTGGAGCAGGGGAAGAGTTTGAGGAGCCCTTTCCCTGAGAAGGAAGGAGCAGCAGAGACAATGTGTGATGAACTGAGAGCAAAATCAGGAGTACAGTTAAGCCCAAGAAGAAAGAAGGGGTGGGGGGGAAGGTGTTTTAAGATTTAGTTTTTATTTCTCATTATCATAATCTGATTTGACTGGCAATAAATTAAATTAATTCTCCCCAAGTCAAGTCTGTTTTGCCCATGATGGTAATCAGTGAATGATCTCTCCCTGTCTTTATCTTGACTCACAAGCCTTTGGTTATTTTTCCTCTCCCTTGTCCAACTGAAGAGGGGAGTGACAGAGCAACTTTGGTGGGCACCTGGCATCCAGCCAGGGTCAACCCACCACCATGGCAAAGCTGAGCATGACTTCTTGTGGTGCAATTATTCCCATGTGTCTTACACTAGGAATGGTGACTGTTCTTCCTAATGAAGCCTCATCTTGAAATGAAATGGTTTTCTAACTCATTATCCTTAGAAATGGCCTCTGACGTCAGAGATATGGTGTTCTGGCATGTTGAAGAAATCAAGGGTGATCCTAAGAATTAACAGGAAGATGTCCATAGGCTTCACTGAATCCAAAATTTCCCACATAATATTTTATAACTTTCGCAGCATGTTGTGTCACTAGGGACAGGACATAAAAAGCCTACCAATGCTTTCCCACACAGAGGTTTATTATTTCAGCTAGGCTGTAATCAAAAGAAGAGGAAAAAAGGGAAAGCACAAAGCCTACTGCACTGAAAAGGAACGACAAGGCAGCAGTTATGAAGAGCTCTGACTTCTTATTTGATCAGAACTTGTTTGTCTCTGCAACTATAGCCATGATTTCGTTGCAAAAGTTCCACCTCAGTTTTACAGCTTCCCTGGGCATAGCAGGCCACACAAATCATCCCACAGCAGGCTGCATACAGACCTTACTGGTATGGGGAAGTGTTCCAGGGGAAGTGTCAGTGTCATGCTAAGAGTTGGGAGTTTCAGACTCCCCATGTTCTGTTTTGCTTTTCCCGATTTATCTGTTTCTTGCTCCACCTGCAGTGCTTTCCTGCTGGCACTGACATCAGCCAGCAGGTGCTGGCAAATGTCTAGAAAAAAGCAAAACGTTTCAAAGCCTTTGACACAGATTTTGTGACTAGTATAATACCAGTTTCATAGTAATTTTTCTTTGTCTTTGGGTCAAAATGAGAAAATACTTTTGGGAATAATATGCATTTTTTAAACATTTCACTCTGTATGCCAGTTTCAGACAGATGGTGACATTTTAATTCATTATACTTCTAATTTTTCTAAGGAATTGACTACCCAAGTAAAAACGTCAAACCAATTACACTGGGCTTGGGGCACATTTTTTCTTCAGAAAAGAACATACCTGAAATCTCCTGACATATTGTTTAGAAGAAGTATACATATGAACGAAGAAGTGCTTATGCTTTTATCTGTATCAAATCGGTATTACCATCACAGTAGAGATAATAGAAACATAGAATCATTTAGTTTGGAAAAGACCTTTAAGATCAAAAAGTCCAACCATTAACCTAGCACTGCCAAATCCACCACTAAACCACATCCCTGAGCGCCATGTCTATGATGACTCAACCACTTCCCTGGGCAGCCTGTTCCAATGCTTGACCACACTTGCAGTGAAGCCATTTGTCCTAACAGACAACATAAACCTCCCTTGGTGCAACTTGAGGCCATTTCCTTCTGTCCTTATCAGTTGTTATCTGGGAGAAGAGACAGACACCCACCTTGCTACAACCTCCTCTCAGGTAGTTGTAGAGAGCAATAAGGTCTCCTTGGAGCCTCCTTTTCTCCAGGCTAAACAATCCCAGTTCCTTCATAAGCCTTGTGCTCCAGACCCTTCACCAGCTCCATTGCCCACCTCTGGACACCCTCAAGCACCTCTACATCCCTCTTGCAGTGAGGCAGTGAGGGGCCCAAACCTGCACACAGTATTAGAGGTACAGTCTCACCAGTGCCCAGTACAGGGGGATGAGGTTCCCTTGTCCTGCTGGCCACACTGTTTCTGATACAAGCCAGGATGCTGTTGGCCTTCTTGGCCACCTGGGCACACTGCTGGCTCGTGTTCAGCTGGCTGTCAGACAGCACCCCCAGGTCCTTTCCCACCAGGCAGATTCCCAGCCACTCTTCCCTACAGAAGAAAGCAATTCTTTAAAGCAAACATTCTTTGAGCAAAGATGTTACCGATACACTAGCACAGAGCTGATTTGCCAGGATTTCTAACTTAGATAGCTCCTCAAGGTTGTAAGCTCAATGGATGTATTTTTCTCTTCATAACAAATCCATTGGATCCCTGTTGGAGGCAGCAGAAGTAATGAAAAATTTTAGCGCTAAGCTGTCAGAATGTTCCTCCTCCCCTCCCAGGGATGTGAGCCTGTGCAAAGGAATGCTAACATTCTCCATACCTGTTGAGGCCTTCAGACTGCAACTGGAAAATTACTTGCTGCTGTGTGAGCTTTGTCCCCTCTGCACTTGATAATGTGGGTGCTTCATGTTTGAGGAAAGTACAGCAGGACATCCTCACTTGTGGGAGAGGTGCCCATCAGGCTAGAGTCACACTTAGGGCACAGGATGTGCTGGACATTCCAGGTGCTCCTGGAAAACCACAGCATGGAGGTATAGGAAGAGATAAGAGATGCCTGAGGGGACAGGATCTGCCAGAGGCACAGGAGAAACAAACATAGGCCCTGAGGCTCCCTGCCTGATGTTTCAGCAGCTCGAGGATGGCATTTCACTAGGCTGTCACCCAGCATCTAGGGTTTGAACAGCATTTGTTCCTTATCACAATGTTTTTGTTACTCTCATTAGGATCTGCCAGAGCAAGGAAGCTGGGGCTACCAGGGCTCTTGCATAGTACACAATCCTTAAATCAATAGACATACCATGATACCAAATGACATTTATCCACTATTTCTGTTCAATAGTTTATAATCTGTGCCCACCCCACCATGACCACAATGTTGTATTTTTGCATCTATATTGTTTCCTTGCCCTTCTAGTCATGCAATAGTCACGAGAACTGTTACAGTTTAAACTCTTTTTTTATTGACGTTAATATGGCTTCTGCACTATTCCTTGTTTTCAGTTTATTAAGGGCAATTGGTCTATGTGAGTCTAACTTAAATACTGTAAAAATAATGTGAATCTCAGTGGGTATGACATATCAACTTGCTATCACCATATCCACCTTAGTGGTATCTTCCATTGGATACCAAACTAATCTAGTCTCTGACACATTTTCCCAATTACAGCAGCTGCCAGTGATTCCAGAAAAGTGCTGCAGAAACAGCTGAATTCCCTAAGCACAAATCTGTCTTTCTTTCGCCAGCTATTGGGTTGGTACCTGGTGTTCCTTCTGGTGCATTTGCCTCAAAAAAAATCAGAAATTTTGTTTGGAAGATTCCACTTAGGAAGTGTCCAAGGAAGGAATCAGGGTGCGTAACTTAGGACCTGAAACAAAAGCCATTGAATAGGATGGGATATGTGTGTGTGTGTGTATGTGTCTCACTTTAACATCTGAACCCCTTGACTCTCCCAAGAAGGACTGTTATTGAAGAGTAGTTTTGTGTGGCAGTGCTGGGGTTTTGTTTCTGTATGTGTTATACTACCTTGACAGGTAATTTTAATGAATCTGTTTCAAGTTTCTTTGGATCAGCTTCTCTTCTGTTAGTCTAGCTGTACTTCACTGATACCCAGATTATATAAACAATGTGGTAGAGAAAGGCAGGTACATGGTGCGTTGGATTCCCTTAAAGTGTTCACCAAAACTTTGCCTCCAGGATAGTGCTGTCTATCAGCCACAGCAGAGCTGCAGGTACTTTGACAAAGCCAGTGAACTAAAGGAAGGCTCCCTAGTCCTCCTGATGCACCAAACAGACTAGCTGTTGCAGAGCCAGTTTCAACGAGCTGCCCTTGTTGCTCTACATGCATCAGTTCGGGCATTTAAGTTTCAGACAGCACACGTTCTGAAAAGGCTGTAGCACAGGAGTCTTCGAGAGGTCTGTTGCAGCTGATATTTTGTTCATGACACTAGTCACAGCCCAGACTAGATAACTTGCAGATGTTATAATACAATTCACAGCCGGATTTTTTCAGTGTCAATAAATACCTTGTTCTGCTGTCATTTTATATGATGGATTAGCCCACAAGTATGACAAATTTCAAAAATTTGCTATCAGCATTGAAAAGATTGCCCTAATCAGGAAGCACACCTGGAAATAAATGTGCTGAAGCACCGAGAGAACAAACTTTGGCACCAGGAGGTCGTTTACAGCAGTAACAGTGTTTTGGAAGTGATGTTTGAAAGGAAGATGCTCCAATGCTGCTAGTCTGTGGGACTTTGTTGTGATACCTGGGAGCAGAAATTGATGTAGACTAATGAAATATTTGCCCATCTTTAATTGCTAAATGGTAGAACGACGTTCTATGAGCCGTGTAAATCCAGGAGTTAGGTAACACTACCGGAGCCGGAGATGTTTGCGGGAGGGAGATGCCATCTAGTGGAAACAGCTGCAGGATCGTTGCGGGAGATGGCCCTGGCACCTCGCACAGCGCTGCGGACGGTCACCGTCCCCTTCCCACCACAGTCGGGAGATGCCGACAGCTGCGCCGCAGTGCCACACGCATCCCTGCGATGGGGACATACAGGACTAGGTCCCCGAGTGCCAAAGCCCTCAATAACATGGGAAAAAAGCAATTTGTGTTTTCCCTGGTTCCTGAACTGCTGACAGTTGTACTGGAAACCAGAGGTACTCAGGGGCTGAGAGGGGAATCCTGTTGTGGAAAGTCCTGGGGAATTCCAACCTCAGAGAATCATTCTCTTCCTCCCTTTCCTACATTGTTCCTCTGGGCTGATGACAAGCAAAACAAGTTCAACCAAAGCAAATGAAAGGGTGTCCATCTCACAGTACCCACCTTCTCAGGAAAGGTGATAGGCAATGGACATCTATATCATGAAATGGATTGAAGTATGGAGATGCTAAAGCTGGCTGTGAAGGAGCCACCTAAAGGGGAGGGAGTCATGGGGCTGTTTTCAGCCTTATGTTAGTATCTCAGTGTGGCACCTTTTCTTTATTTTTTCTTTTTTTTTTTTTTTATTTTGGCAAAGCATGTTAACAGCTGATGGTGTGATGCCTGCAAGATCCAATTAATCCCCTTATAATACAGTAAGTGCTGAAGATATAGCTCCTTATTGGGCCATGCTGTTCAGGGTACAGGAGGGAATATACCATAGTACCCCAATGGGTAGCAGAGATGTGAGACAGGTGAGGTGAGGTAGCAGGAGGTACTGGATGGGTTTAGAGCTGGGAAAAAGTGCCCTAAAGTTCAGCTCTTACCTCACCATTCCCCTCTCCAGATCAGTCTCTGGGAGGCTGCTTCATCAACTTCAGTTTAAAGCAACACAGGCTTTGCTCTGAATTACTCATAGGGACCTTGCTAGAGCCTGGAGACCCAAGGTGTGAGAGTTGGTCTTGAGGACAGGATCGTTTCCATGTGATTCTTGACCATTGAACAGGATCAATGTTTGCTTCCTACATGAAAATACTATAGCAAGGGTCACTGCACCAGCAGTCACTGAGGGCTTTGAAGATCCAGGAGATCCATGTACATATATTATGTGTATATTTAGTCTTTATTCTTAACCCACAACTGTGAATGAAGGGAGTATAATGTCCTTAAAACTTCTTGAAGAAATCAGATGTTTGGAGAACAGAATGTGATTTGCTAGCTCCTGAGATCACTTTGCAGATGTATAATTTAAAAATGAAAAATGTTGCTCACACATTCAGCCACTTTCATTTTTTCCTTCCTTTTCCCTGTTGCTGCTCTTCTTTCATCTATAAATAGCTACTTGAGTGCCTGGTCCCAAAGCAGTACTAGAGCAGCTCTTATTATCAGCAAAGCCTAATCATTTTGTCTGCCAAGAGTTTAAAAGTGCTGACTTCAGTTGCAGAAAGACCTGGATGCAGGGGAATGGGGCTGGCTCTGCTGTTCTACACAAGAGACAGATCTTCAGGCTCCTTGTGCTGGGATTGGGGGTCCTGTGTGATTTCTTCTGTGAAGTCATTACACTGGAAAATGTCCATTTCAGCAGGACTCTGACACTCTATGCTCTGTAGGGAGGGCACTGATACCAAAAACGGGGTTATAGATCTCACCTGTGGGAGTCAGACACTAAAAACATTAAATGCATTTTGTGCCTTCAGGATGGCAAAATTTCTTGTAGAATTGGCCTTTATGTTCTCAGGTTGATCAAATCCCTAATTATCTCTGCAGTCAAATAACTTTGAAGATGGAAGAACTCCCCAACTCAGTGCCACCCATACTAAAGATATTTTGCAAAAGTCATCCATGGCTGCTTACATCAGAACATCTCCAGCACAGCTCCTAAGACAAGTGAACTGCTGCCCCCACGGTTGCAGTAGAGTGTTGGTGTTTCACATGATGCTCCAAACTTCTGCTGAGCATGAATAAGATACCCTGTTGCATGAGATGGTGGTGTCAGCCAAAGGTCAGTTTATTTTATCATCTCCCATAGCTGAGCCTATGTTACCAATGGTACAAGCAAAACTCCAGAAACCAGCTGCACCACAGAGTGACATGTGGCTGACATGGGTTGTCAGCAACTGGCTTCCCCACAGTTGGCATAGAAGAAACGTTTAACTGTTAAGATGAAGGAGACTGAAAAATATAAAGGGTACTAAGTACTGTTCTGCTAGATGAGTCTTTTGCAATAGTGATGAAAATTATTTCCATCCAATTGACTCAAGCAACCACGTCACTGTCAACACCAGTTGAAAAGAAAATGGCTGGGAGATGTTCAAAGTGGGGAGACTGGAGGGATTTTTGAGACTGATATCCTTGTCAGTAGCAGGTTGTTTTCCAAGAGCACATAGACCTAGACCTAGATGATTTTTTTCCAGTTCTGTTAAAAGCTTTGTTTCGCTCAGTGGCTGCTGCAGTTCATTCAGCAGCAGACTCCTGTGTGAAAGGTATTATTTATACTTTGCTGTTTGCCTGGACAGTGGAGACTGCTTCTTTCAGTCTGCTCTGTTTGCTTTTGCAATAGTACAGCTCTTCTTTATTCCTTCTGTGGCTATTTCTTTTGGTCTTTCTTCTTCCTTCTCTGCTGAAAGTGGATCAATCCTTTGCCTGACCATAAACTTGCAAAGGTGTTTTCCAGGTCATTTATTTAAGAACTGATCAATAGCACTTCATGTACAGAGGGGGAAAAAACAGCGAGGCAAAAGAGATGGATGTTGGCTTTTTTTTCTCATTTCTGGAAACTTTGTACTATAAATATAAGGGAGGAATTTTCAGTATTATTATTATTATTGTTGTTGTTGTCGCTCAAGATATATAGCAGTCAAGCCTGAGCTGATGCTGATGGGAAAAAAAACCAACAAACACCTCAGTTTGCAAAATAACTGCAAAGCCAAAATGCTCTGCAGCGTAAGTCATGTGTATGAGTCTGCCCAGTATGTCCAGCTGGGTCAATAACTAGGTAGAAAAGCTGCTATTGAGTCTTAGCTTTGAATCATTAGCAAAAGACCCCAAGAGCAAAGTAGTGGTAATAGTAATAATAACAATACCTGTAAGACACTGGCAAATGCTCTGTCAAAACAGGCTACTTTGAACCAGAAGCTGCACATGGATACTGAAATTTTCATGAATCCAGAGGTTTTCAACAACAGCTGCTTTGCTGTTATTGCAGTGCACTCTATGATAATGCTGACACAGAATAATGCTCTTCACCAACTGGTGCCCCATCCATTTTTACACCCACTGCTGATTAGCTAAAGCTTTGTTTTCCAGTCACTGTAGCTTATATAAACTTCAAAAACTACCAAATTCTTTTTTTGTCTCACAGCTTCCTCTCATAACTTGCCTTTGAAGCTTCCTCCTAGAAGTGAACAGTGCTGTCTAAGCACTCTGGGTAGATTGTCTTACCTTATGGATTTTGCTTTGCTATAAGTAACCTTTCCTCTCTGACAAAAGCTCTGTCAGCGGTTACAACAGCAGTTCAGATGCTGCCAGCCCTGGAGTAGCAAGGAAAACAGCAGCTGGGTGACATGAATAACATTTTTGTCCTCTGTTTCATGTACTTAAATAAGCTGGGAAGAAAACATCGTAAATTGATTTTATTTATCAGATACAAAAGCAGTTTGTAAGGTGCAGGGAATTGAGGGGGAAAAGGAATGTGAGACTTTATTTCAAGCAATTGCAAATTTAGCTTTGTTTGCTTCAGCACTATCAGAGCACTATTGCCAAATGCCACTGGCTTTAAAACTGTGTTCTGTTTCCTTCAATTAAGAAACAAAAGTATTTTTTAAAACTGGACATTGTTGCCTGCATATCAGTGTGTGGCTGATGGAATCTGCTGGCATTTTTATTTCTGCCTCTAGTTAGCCCTTGCTGTCCTTGTTGAGTACAGTGCAACTGCACAGGTGTAATTCCAGGTGGAAAAAATCAGTGGTAGTCCCTTATTTGGGGTATGACAACTTTTCATACCTCTGCTGCATATAGCTGTGTACGAAGTCACTGAACTGTATTGGCGTGGGCTGGTGCTATGTAGGACCGCTTCAGGGCTGTATCCTGACCTCAGTCAATTTGCATTAAGAAATCAGTGTTCTGAGGCTTGCAAATGGTCCTGTTGGCGCTTATGTACCCTTTCTGATCACTGCAGGGTGTATTTGTGCATGAAAGATGTATATTATGTGTATGTCTATGTGTCTATGTGGTTTTTCCATAATAAATTCTTAAGAAGGGATGTAAGAAATAATCTTATCCTCCAGCTACTACTCAATGCTGAAGGAGGGAGTGTTTATGGAAATAGTGGGTTCTTTAGCCTCCTCAGATGATTTGATGAAAAAGGTAAGAAAAAAAAGTGCTTTTACTAAAATATGGATCTTTCAGCTCTCCACAAGATTCCATGGGCTTTTACGCTTGCTATAGAAAAATGGATCAGTAGCTAGCTTTTAGAATAATAGGGATACTTCATTCATCTGATTTGCTCTGATTTCTGCTGAGCCAACAGAGCTAAGGATAAGGACATTGGGATGTCCAGGTGCTGCTTTCATTTCCCTGTTCTGCATAGACTGTGTCATCTTTGGCAGTGTTTACAATGCCAAAAAATGGGCTTTAAGAGCATCTCCTCACAAGAAGTCCTCAGTAGCCTTAGCCCTGTAGCTGTTCAGTAGGAATTTCTCTGGATCTTACACAGTGGTTGAAGGTTTTGATAAAACCTGACGTCTGTGTATGTATTTGCATGCTGTATTGTAAGTATTTTATCATAAAATATGCTACCCTTTTCCTGTGACTGCCTAGGAGTCTGCCCCTGATAGGAGGAGCAGCAGACTCCTAGGTTTGTTTTGCAGGGCTTGTTCCAAATCCCTGTAAACCAATGAAAAATTAAGCTGGGAACCATACATCTAGGAGCACAGCAGACCCAGGTAGTTAATTACTCCTTCAGTGTTGGGTAATGAGGAAGGACAAACACTTTAAACACAATGTAGCTATTACAGCATGGATGTCAGCTAGCCAGGTTTGCAAGTCTCAAAGGGAAATACACTGGTTGCTGCTAAGGTGAATTGAGTATATCTCTTTTTCTTTTTATATTGAAGACTCAATGAGTTTCAGTGCGCCGCAGTATGTAAAATTAATTTCCAGTTACAACAGTCTTGTAGCCAGAATCTCATCTTTCATGTGAAGAAAAAATCATTAAAAGGAAATTACACTAGGTGTTCAAGCTAAAACAGAAGCAGAAAACAATCCCTCAAATCCAGTTTGAGTGTCACTCCTGCTATGTATTTATCTCTTCCTGCAAACCCTACTGTAACATTAAATTTGTGGGGTGTATTTTATTCATATTACTAATCATCTCTTTCTATAGAGGCTACACCTCTACCAGTAAATTAAACAGTGCCTGCAAACATTCTCAGCTACCATAAATTTGTCTCCTGTTCAGTATAACTTTTAGAGCAGTCCCTAATACGGTTTAGTATCAGACAGATAGGACTCGCAAATACCTCTTAGACCCTTCTTTGGGAGTTAGCATGTCCCAGAGGCAGTTCCCAATAAATAGTTTGCATTTAGCTGAGTTGACAGAGAGGCTGAGAGCTCATTAGCACGTGGCTGTCCCTTGCCTTTTAGCACCCATGCCAAGGAACGGTCCTCATCCTTCGAATTTATCAGCAGAAATGTTGCAGGTGTTTTGCATATATATATGTTCACCTTGTGGAAATAAGGGCAGTGTGATTGTTAGCTTAAAATCCCACATTTGCTACCAAATACCAACAATTTTTTTAACAAACTTGCTCTTTGTAGAACACATGAAAATGAAGATTTCTTTGGTAATCAGGGTGGCTTCAAGTTAACGTTGGGTCAGCTTCTCTGTCTTGTGCATTTGCTTAAGCCAGTCCATTTTGATACAAAGCAGGCATCTGACGCTACCAAACTGTATGCCTTGATAGAGACGGTTCCCTGAGGAACAAAGCAATGAGGAACTAGAGTCCAGAGCTGTCTTCCTGCACAACACCCAAACCTTTCCTTCCTGCTAATGCAAGAAACCCCTTCACACCTTTGGGTTTCTTAGAGAAACCTTGTTTGTGGTTTGTGTGTTAACCAGTGGTTGGTTAATGTGACTTTGATCTCTTCGGTTAACCAGATACAAATACAGACCTTTCTACGAGAGGAATCTCCGCTTCTCACTCATCTATATTTCACTTTTTCTCTCTCCCATAGTCCACTAGTGCTCTGGGCATTTTAAGCTAAGAGAAAGAATAAATTGGGTTAAACCTTTATGTAAGCATATATCATGCTTTATTTGGTGGCAGCGCATGTGAAGACATACCTACCTCCTCACAGGATCAAGCCCTTAGCATGGGAACTTGGGCAGGACACGTCATTTTCTGTGTTTAGTCAGCTGTGACCAAACTGATGCCTGCTGCATGGGCCTTAAAAACATGGGTATCTACTGCAGAACATAATGGAGGTAGCTGCACAGCTTTATCGTGTAGACTAAAAATAAAAGGGTATTCAGGGGATTATAACACTTGTTGGCAAACCTAGAGCAGATCTATCACAGCTTTCATCCAAAAATCTGTGGGTTCATCATTAATTACTTGAGAAATAATGAATAAGCAGCAAACAAGAGACTGACCCATTACTTAGAAATAATCTGTTAGCAATACAAAGTGGATTTGGGAGCAGCACCATAAATATGCTGGACCAGATCATTAGATTCGAGATGGTTCTTTACAGAACAGTACAGAGGGCTGGACATTGAATGGTCCTGTTTACAGTCCTCCTTCCAGAAGTTTATGACTCATTTTGGAATTAAATGGATTAGTCTTATACTTAGACCAACACAAATAATAACGGTGGATTGCTAACTGGGCCTGTTTCATTTTAGGTAAAGACATCACACAATTCAGAGCAGGGGGATTAATGTTCTTTTAAGAGATACAGTCAGCTGGGTTTTATCAAACTTCTGCTATGCCTGTCCCCTTCCCAATTTCTCTCTTGCAGGGCAGAAGGTGGGGGTTCTCCCTCTTCACCTATCTTTGAGTTCTCCAGACTGTTTTGTAAGTGTAATAACTTTATTGGTCTGCACTGATATTCATTCTTTTATTTTCTCAATTTTATCTTCACAAACTATTAAAATCTCTAGGTAAATTTGTACAAGATAAGTCCCATTCCATCTAACTTTTGACAATGACCTGTTAAGCTTCTAGACTAGGTTGGTAAACTCACACTGAAGTACATGTCTAAATTAGGTGGAGTGGATTGCCCCTTGGAGTTCCCTGTCTGCATTGTCTCTGAAGAGAGCAAAGATCAGCAGTTCACAGTATTACTTGTACATTTTAGGTAAGATGAATCTCACCCTAGTATGGACTGTGAGGGGAAATTGCTAGCTCTCCTTCCTTGCACTTTACTAGAATGGTCGTACATCCCCAGGCTTCACCCTTCCAAAATGTCCACGAACCTATCTGATCTTCAGATATAGTCAGCAACAGTGCTCTACTTCATAAATGGAGAGTGGGTGCTCAGCCCTTTTGAAAACTACGTGTGTGATGTGCTGAATTCCACTTTCCAGTCTAGGTTCCTGGCATGTGAACCCCAAGTTGAACTCTAAAAGTAATGAGACCATAAAAAGAAGCGCATGCTACAGAAATACTGGCCTTAAGCTCTGTCTGCTCTCTCCATCTACAGCATTCAGATAGCTAAATTGGAGTTTGTCAAGTGTTTTAAAATCCTGAATATGTGTGCTATGGCCAGTTTCAACTTCATTCTCACATATCTTTGAATCTGGCTTGTATCAGAAACAGTGTGGCCAGCAGGACAAGAGAAGTGATTGTCCCCTTGCCCTTAGCGCTGGTGAGGCTGCACCTCTAATACTGTTTTGGCCACTCACTGCAAGAGGGATGTAGAGGTGCTTGAGGGTGTCCAGAGGTGGGCAATGGAGCTGGTGAAGGGTCTGGAGCACAAGTCTCATGAGGGAACTGGGGTTGTTTAGCCTGGAGAAAAGGAGGCTCCAAGGAGACCTTATTGCTCTCTACAACTACCTGAGAGGAGGTTGTAGCAAGGTGGGTGTCTGTCTCTTCTCCCAAACAACAGGACCAGAGGAAACAGCCTCAAGTTGCACCAAGGGAGGTTTATGTTGTCTGTTAGGACAAATGGCTTCACTGCAAGTGTGGTCAAGCACTGGAACAGGCTGCCCAGGGAAGTGGTGGAATCACGATCCCTGGAGGTGTTTAAAAGACGTGTAGATGTGGTACTTAGGGACAACGTTTAGTGCCAGGATAACATTTGGACTTGATGATCTTAGAGGTCTTTTCCAACCTACATGATTCTATGGTTCTATGATTCTATGATGTTCCTGTCTGTTAGCTACAAACTGCTGTGGTGTGCAAGTACACTAACTAGGTTATATATGCCAGAGTTTAGCAAGATCTCTTGCTTGTGATGTACCTCACACAAAATACATTGTGCTAGTCATAATACTGTAAGACATAATAAGGAGTTTGTTTTGGATGGATTTAGCATGATTGTAGCTGTGCACATTGGGAATTGCAGCCAGAATATCTGATTTTTTTACTCGTGATTTATCTCACCCTAGCCAATCTCTGTATTAAAAAGAGTAAGTACAATGTGTAAGAGGTCAGCCTGCTGTCAGACTTCTCCTTGGAGAGAAGGTTTGGGCTTTTGCTTGAGATAACAGCAAACTTGACAACAGCAGAATCATTTTGAGTGTCCTAAGGCTTGTAGTTGTCCATGCTTGCGCTTGAGATTCAGGACTTGGGCCAGGAATATTTTTATGTCTACATCTTTACCTTCATCTGTGGAGTAGTATAAGTAGGATATACAATTCTGAATCTTTGCAGGTGAACGTGAGCTGGAATATGAATCTTTCTCATTTCTGGAATTTGTTTGACAGGAAAGTGAAACTGAAACACAGGTGTTCAGGGAGAAACCAGTATGAACATGGACGCAGAAGAAGAATCAAATTAATAACCCAGGGTGTGCACATATGGCTTGCCAAGTCCACTCCAGTGGTCTGGATTTTAGTGGTCCCAGAGCTCTGCCTAGGTTCTGCCATCTTTGTGTCAGGATTTCCCTAGGAAGTCAAATGAGATCACACAGCCCTTGTGTTGGTATGTCAGGCTGGTATTTTCCACTCACCACCATTCATGAAGTCAAAAAGATTTCAAAGTTTTTTCTGGCTATGTAAGTCCCTAGCAGTTCAGGAATGTATGGCCTCTGATAAATAGCTGAAATCATTAATCTACAGAAAATTGATGGAATTGTAATGTCTTGATGCTCTCTACTCCCAATAATCTGGGAAAAAGCATAACTCTCATTGAGCAATTTCACCACTGGCCATAATGTGATTCTATGATTGAGTGAAAATGACTTTTTTTCAACTGGTAGTAAGAATCAGCAGTCTATGAAAGTACCATTCAACAGTAACCTACTGTAATTGATTCCTGGCAATGAAAGCTTGATTTCTTGATATGTTTTCTTTAATATCCTAGATAGCCAACTTTCATAAGAAGTCTCACTTTGTAGTATTTGTGATATTAATATCTAGAAAAAATTGTTTAATGTTTGACTTTGAAATCATGGAATTATTATACAGCAGCACAGCCTCACTGATCAGCCTAGAATTGCCTGGCTAAAAGCAGCACTTAAAATAATGAAATTGCCTACTGTTTTTCTGGTTTTCCTACGAATTATTCACACTTTTTTAGACAATGGAGGAGATTAAGTGGAAAACTTAAGTAATGAGTATTATTCATCATGTCTCTGTCTAAAGCTGAAATTATCTCCCTGAGTCTTTGCTATCCAGGCTGTGATTTAGCAAGTCATTGAAGCATGTTGCTAATGTTTAAATACACAAGACAGAATTAGTTTATTGACTGAAGTCCTCACTAATTCTAAGCTCAATACAAGAGGGACTATTGAAGAATTCTAGCTAATTTTCGTCAAAGAAAACCACAGTAGTATGTTAATTTCAATCTATATATAAATAGTAGCAGGAGAATGATCAGTATCAGGATGTTCCCTCATCATCCAGGGAAATCATAAATTATACATCATTCAGATACAATTGTTTCTATAACAGTTTAAATAAGGCTAGCTATAGGTCTTGATGAAACAGTGACATAAAACCCAGACATAAGAGGTGAGAAAATACTGGAAAGGAAATTACAACTTAAACATTTTGCAGCAAAGAAGGAAACTTTTAACAGGCATTTAGTACTTGTTTAAAAAAAAACCACAACATTTGATAAATACTTTACTGAGTGAAAGTAACTTCCCTATTAAAGAGGAATTTTTGCTAAATTCAGTAACTATTCTTAGCACAGAAGTGACAGTTCACTTGAGCAACAGAGCAATCACTCTTCCTAGTATACAGACAGTAAACAAAGGAAACACATCTGAAGCTGTGACCCTGGCCCTAAAACCTTGTCCCTCTCCCGATATCATTAATGTGTCCTTTACCAATTTCAGGAAGCTGTAACATTTGTTAAAGAGATTTACACATTAGGCAGAACATGCAACTGCCAGACATGCTCTGGGATAAATATGATTCACTGAACATCCAGAAGATGGCATAGATGTAGCAAGCCTGGTGTGAGAAAGCCTTTAAATGCCATTGGGGGGGGGGGGGGGGGGGGGGGGCGGTGCGGGAGCCAAAGAAGAGGGGAAAATTTCACATAACTTCACTTTTACTCAGCAGAACTACCCCGGCAAATATCAATACATAGAGAAAAGGGACAGAATAACCAGTTTGTGAGGAAGTGTAAGGACCCTGACTTGCAGAGCTCTGAGCATTGCCAGGGAGGGAAAGGAGCCTCTTGCATAGGCTGGAGCCCACAAAAAGCAAGAGGCAGTGGCTGCAAGGAGCAGAAGGGTCTGAACCAAAATTTAGGTTGTCTGTAAGGAAAACACAGTGGTAGGAAAACCTGCTTGCCTGTCAATAGCTTCTGACAGAAAAGGTTTTGAAAAGGAAAGCCATTTCTTTGGATATTATTAAGATGTTATGCATGTGGACGATTGTAATTGTGGCTTTATTAGATATTAATAAAGGGAATTATTAAGTTAGTTATTTTTAAGTGTGCTGCTGTTATCTTTTTTGCATTGACAAGGAGATGGAATAGGCATATGTTTTTAGTGTTGCCAAGTCTCCGTTATTCAGAAAAAAAATATTCTATGCAATTCCTCTATTATTATCAATGCAGAACTAGCACAGAGGCAGAATGAAAAGGTAACACCTGACTAAAGGAGCTTTCAGCATAAAATATAGTTATAGACAGTGTTCTACTTAGAGCTTAATACTGTAGCCTGTAACTTGTCACACTGTTTTGTCATTACCTCCAAAATGGAGGAAAACATTGCTCATACACAGAGACTGAAAGCAGTGGTGATAACAATTTGCAAAGGGTGAAAGACACTGCTGAATCCTAAGATCTCCTGAAGTCCTTTCAAAGGTGTTGCTTTCTGCCATTGCAATGTCTGTTCTCACTTCAAAAGGAAACTCATGCTATGACTGGGGTGGGAAGGATCTGGAATTCAAAATTCAGTGAAGAAATTCTGCTTGTTGCAACAGGGTCCATTGGGTGGCTTTTGCACTTGTGAGAAGCATCCCTTTGATAGAGCCATCTTGGACACAGAGCTCTGTGAAGGCACATCAAGAAGCAAATATCTTGAAAGTCACAACAATGTTTAATATGGGTTCAACACAAACCCATGTTTTGCAAACTGTGGTAAGAATTAATCTGTGTCATTAGGGGAAAGATGCTATTTCATCAGGTCCTGCATCTTCTTTTGTATGGGGTTAGGACTGGACACCCACCTCTAGTCCTCAGGCTGGGACATGATTCAGAAAGCTTGGAAAAAAGCAAAGATGGGGTTTTCCCTTCTCTAAAAAGTAGAAAATGTTTCTATCCCCCATGCTTTTTACTTATAACCACAAGTATAGCTCTTTGATTTGTGTAATGATGGGAGAAATAAGTGAACAAGAGATGGCTTAGTGGAAAGAGACTGCACTATATATCTCGAAAACTGCTCTCTGCTCTGATGGCAGCATTGTGTAGGAGCAGGGACCAGTCAGCCAGAATTGGAGTCATAAAGCATGACAAGTACCAACAGCCTAGGTTGCTCCCAAAGACTCTCTCCATTGAAGTCTGCTCTTAGAAATGCTGACATTCCTTATAAAAATGTTCCCTGTGTGCTTAAAAGTCCTGCGCAGCTTGACAGGTCTGAGCACCTACCTATCCCATGGCTAAGCCCTGCTGGCATTCACAGGTGGGCTGCTTCCAGACACATCTCACCTGTGATCTGCTTGATCTAACAGGCCTTCCTACTACACCCCTCTTGTATTGGGCTCCAGCCAAAACCTGGCTGCCAGGAAGGTGCTTATTTTGTAGCAAATAGCTCAAGGCCAACCAAAATGAAATATTTCATTTGGGAATTTCATTTGGGATGTTCTGCTAGGAAATCAGAAAATATCAGGAAAATTAAGCTTTCCCCACAGAAATATGATGTTGGTAGAGAATTACTAATTAGCTCTCATATATGGTGTCAAAGACACTTAGACCCCAATCTTTGTTATAACCTGTAGCACTTTCTGTGGTAAATAATTAAAGCTACTGCTTGATGGAAGAGAAGCCAGTCTAGTTCAACTTGAAAACCACAATTCCTTGAGCAGAATAAAAAAAAAAAAAGAAGAAACCAGACCTATTTCTTCTCCTGTCTTTTATGATTTTATTATTTCCTTTGCGATAATTGAGCATCACCTTAAAGTACAATAACATTATCTTCTAAAAAGCACAGTATCATTTTCAAGTTAGGATACCAGTGTCATACTCCCCTTCCAAAATCAAAGTGTGTGATATTCTGCTCTATCATTAATACTGAAGCTTTCAGTATGGGATCAGTCTATTTGTTAGTGATGCTACTTGCTGTTACTGAACAGATTATATAGCTTCTTAGCTAAGAATAAATAACAGCTTATAATTAGGGTTGCAAAACCTTTTTCTATATTCAGGAGGCATAAATGCAGTGTTTGTTTCATGGAAGAGGAAACAAATTTCCACTTCTTTGTCCAAATGGCATAGACCTGGCAAGTCTAGAGATAATTAACCACAAGTAATGAAAAAATCCTTCTAATTCTGACATTACATTGCACTTCTTGCTTTTTTGTTGCTTTTCCAGAATTCATGTTTAAAAGACTCTTCAGTTTACTATCTTGGAGTAAAACTACTAAACATAAAACTAAATGCCAATAAGTTAGTTTAAAGGCATAATTATAAAATAAAACTTAATGGCCATGTTCCAGCAAATCATATAGTTTCTTCCATGTAAATGTAGCTGGCCTTATAAATGTCTTGGGCTGATATATAGCATTCCCCAGCACATTCTGCCTTAAACCAATTGGTGCATGTTCTCTGTGATGTTTACAGCTCAATTGACTGAAAGAGCACGTTTCCCTTTCCTGTCTTTACAACCTTTTTCCTCTAATGTTTGTTGATTGGCTTGTTATATTAAAGTTTCATCATAATTACATGTCAGTTTAGAATTCTCCTTTATCATTCCTTCAACCAACCTATGAATAAATTTCACATGTGCAAAATACCTCCACAAAGCCATTCAAGCTTCTCTGACAGGAGCATGGTAAGACTCATACATCTCCAGGACAAGAACGATGTTTGCTCTGCTCCTCATGGACAATCGTACCACTGACTTGGGTTAGCTTGAAGCAGGCCAGTTTGAAATAACCTGATGAAAAACTACTTATAATCTGAGGCAAAGTCACAATCTCTAGCTCTGCTTGATTCTGTCTTTGAGTAAAGGAATGAGGATGTGTTGAGTAAAAAGAAAAAGAAACCACGAGGAAATATTTAAGGCTAACTTTTTCCACGGCCTCTGAAAGAAGTTACTGAAGTAAGTGCTAAATGCCAGCAAAGCGATGTCAGTACCACTGCTAATACAGTTACCATTGAACTATAAACCATGAAAGCTTTCAGTTTCTGCAATGATTAGAACACTCAGTGAAATAAATGGGAATACAAGGCAACAGGATCCATTTTGGACAGTTGGCTGCCCAGGCCCCTCATGTTCCAGTAAGGTGAAAGGTAATCCAGCCAGCCCCTTTTGCAGCCTCCTGAGAGACAGAGATTTAGCACAAGATGGGGAATCGGGAGTTCCTGAGGCCAGTCTCACTGCCCCCACTGAGACCCCAGACCCTCCACAGTGTCACCGTGTGAGGGCATGTGGCACTAACCAGGAGCTCCAGCAGGTTTGGCTGTCCAGCCATTAACTGCCTATTCCCACGCTGACTGCTGGAGCTGTGAGGGTGAACTTGTTGAAGCTTAGACAGCACTTTGTGCAGTAAATAATTATCCCCGCTATCCAGTAGCTTTGTGAAAATGAAAATAACTGTGCCAACAGATAACTGTTTTGTAACTGCATCTTTTTTTTTTGCTGAGTTCATGTGCCTCAGCGCTCAGTTAGTTAATCACAAATCACCAGTAGACTGATTTTTTTATTTACATTAACAAAGTACTTAGTTTTGGCTTTCTGCCTTTCTGTAGACTTGGCTTTTCCATCTGAAATGTTGCCTTATGAAGCTAAATTCACTTCGTAAGTCTCTTTTCTTTTGGTTTGTGTTTTAAATTCCCCATTGCTTGTAAGACTGACCAGTAAACAGTCTATACAAAATGTTTGATGCTGATTTCTCCTTAAACATAGGATGTGAATTTTAACCTGTCTGTAATTTAAACACAGCACTCTCCTCAAGCAGGCTTGAATATAAAAAAGAATATTAACTTGATGCAGAGTTTTAAAATGCGTGCACCTTTCCAACCAATTCAGAGATGGCTTGATGCATTTTAAACTTTGGCAAAACAAAATAATGTTATGTTTACTGCTTGCCAAAATGTTGCTCATACTCTCCTGATAGCAAGTGGAATGCTGCTCACCCTTTGAAACAATTTACTGTTATAAATCAAACCACTGACTGTCCGTTTCTAAACCATGAAGGAATCACCAAAATTCAACCGTTTCAAGTGGAACAGTTGGAACAGCAAAACAACTTCCCTGGGAGCTTGTGTACACAGCTGAGGAGTCAGTGGCTGGAGAAAGCATGCAGCTGAACAGTTGAGACTGCAACCTCAAAGGCTAACAAGAGGTGGAAAGCCCCAGGAGTAATTTGAAAGGGTAATTTTCTTAGGAAAATGGTCGTGGTGGATAAGGACTATTAGAGGGTGCCACCACCTGTATGGGCATTTTAGATTGGCTCAGGAACATGCTGCTGAGGGTGGTGTCCCCAGAACCTACACTTAGCCTGCTTTTGTAGGGGTCAGAATGAACAAACCAGACTGGTTCTGCATGGCGCCTGCCTGGGAGGTGTGCATGGGGTATGCAGTCACTGATGGCGCTCGCTCTGCAGACCCAGGCTAAAGTGAACTCACTGACTGGATAGTCAAGGACAGTGAGGTCCCTGGCATGGACTGTTTAGTGCTATTGATCTGCTCTTGTTGGGCCAGTCTACTTGAACAGCCCACTCTGGTGCAATTTCAGCTGCATGGATGCTGAACTATAGTGAGAAAGAAGAGAATTGGATGGACTATGGCAGGGGTCCTCAAACTACGGCCCGTGGGCCGGATACAGCCCCCCAGGGTCCTCAATCCGGCCCCCGGTATTTACAGAACCCCCCCATCCCGTGTCCCCCCCCCGCTGGGGTTTGGGGGGGGAAACCAAGCAGCCGCAGATGACTGCCTGCCACTTCATCCACGCGCCGGCCCCCTGTTTAAAAAGTTTGAGGACCCCTGGACTATGGGAAGGAAAGTTTGATCAAAACAAGTCCCTGTGCATGGGCTCAGCGGAGAGAGGACCTGACCAGTGCTGGAGCTGAACCCTGCCCCATGTCCTATTTATAGCACGCACTGTCGGGTCTTTAACCTAATGCTGCATTTAGACCTCTGATAGGGAAAACACTTATCCCCAAGCTTGATCTGAATATGTGTATTTTTATATATATCTGTCCATTTGGTTTACATGAAACTTGAAATACATGTCTGAATTCATAGATCTCATTCCTCTTGACTTGAGACCTGTGCTGGGAGTAAAAGACTCAGCTGACAAAGCTTCTTTTAAAATCTTGTCTATGGCAAAGGGAAAACACACTTATGTAGCAATAAATCCATGAATTTACTGAAAACTAAAGAATCTAATCACAAGTAGTCCAGATCTAATAGTTACAGAAGAAGAAATAACAAACGTGGATTCAAATTGACTTCTATATAATTCTTAGTTTCTGCCTGTTTTCCTGGTGTTATGCTCACGTCTCCACCATTCCTCTGGGTACTAAAGTTGGCACTTTCCTTGTTGTAGTGGTGGGGTTAGAGAACTGTCAGCATGCAGAGTCCTCTGGAAGGAAAATGATGTTTGTGCTGGTGGTTTCTTCTTCCTCACTCTAGGATCCACTTGGGATCACTTTTGTGTTTGCTAACATGTTGTTGCACCCTTGCTCTGTCTGTGTTGGTCTGCAGCACCCTGATACATCTGAATATACCATATATAGGGCCTTTTACATATGTTAGATAGTGTTTCTTTGTTTATCCTAAAATTGTGTGTGTCCAGATCCAGGTCTGGCATGTCTTTAACTGACCATTGGTGAGTTGTTTATAGCCAATGCAAAGCCTGTGCCCCATCTCTTGTCGTTTCATGCCTGTACTCCTTCATGCTGCATCCTGTGTCTCCACTTCTCAAGGCCTCTGCTGTCATATAAGGACACTATTTATTTATGGGACATCATCATTTTGGAGTCGTAAATACCTCATTCTGTATAGACAGAAGTAGCAAGCAGTTACTTCACTTAAATCTATGGTTGTACCACACGAAGATGAACAAAAGTAGAACAAATTAGCCGTAGACACCTGGTCAATTACAGTAATTATTGTCACAGTTAAACCAAATAAAAGAAAGCTGCAGGCAAGTGAAACTGCAGTTCAGCCTGAGCAAGGCTCAAAAGCCTCAGTCAAGCTTTGCAGCCTTGGTACCAAGCTTATGGCCTGTGACAAGTAATGGCAATACAGTAGTACCGGTCCACACAGTTACAGTTCAGGGACAGATGGGTTTGCTCAGGGCCTCTTAGAAGAAGTTCAAAGCTGGGAAAGAAAAAATTCCCCAAAGGTGGTAGGTACACAGTCATCTTTCTCATGCAGCAACAGGAAGAGGCAGAGTATGTTATTCACTGACATGTTGAGGTGGTGGTTTCTTTCAACACAAAGGAAATAAAGGGGGTTTGAGGCTTATTGGAGCAGTGTGCTGAAAGCAAGGAAAGAAGGGGCTTCACTAGCCTCTCTCTTGTTAAACCCTACTGGCTTTGGCTTACAAGGATCACCAAGAGCATGTAGAGGTTGTGCTGAGCAGCATCAAGCTCTTGAGACCCAGCACACAGACAAGGTCACTGATGGCACATCTTTACTACAAAGTCTGTTCTTCAATGTCATCAGCCACCTTCCAGCTGTATCTTTTATTTCCCTTTCCTACCACTAGGATCTGAGTGCCACAGCTATCTGCCCACAGACTTTTCTTAAATTCCCACATGCACCTCTGAGATATTCAAATTAGTTTGTTTCCTACAGCTTGGGAAGCCTAGATATGGATAAACATGTAATTATACCATCTGTGCTGAAGTCCACACATTTAGCAAAGTACTTAGGCATATATTTCTATGGAATTAATCTCAGTGGAGAGTGTCACAAGCTTCTGTGCCTTGTTGAACAAGGTGATACATTAAGTACAAGTGAAGTACCTGCTCAACTCTGATGCTGAACCAGGATCTTAATTGGTTGAAAATCTACAGCTCAGCCTTGAGTCTTTCTTTCTAGAGGAAACCCTTTTCACTGGACTGAGATGAGTCATTGCTCCCTGAGTGCAACTGTGCTCACTGCCGTCAAATAATATAAAAATCACCAGTCATGAGGGCACAGTTTGCTTCTGGTTAAACCAGTAACAGTTGTAAATCATCATTCATATCTAGAGAGTTACACTAAAATAGAACAGAGTCTAGTTCAAATTCAGCTTCTTTAGGGAAAAATTAAAGGAGAGAGAGGGCTGGGAGCTGAACCTACAGACTACAAGGGCCAGAGGAGGATTCCGGGTAGGAAACTGGCTGCTCATGGCTTGGGCAGGTGTACTCTATGCTGGGTGAAAAGCTGGGTGGACAGCTGAGCCCAAAGAACAGCAGTAAATGGAGTTACACCCAGGTGGCAGTCAGTCACAGGTGCTGCTCCCCAGGGTCAGTATTGGGGCCAGTTCTGTTTATTATATTTATTGATGATCTGGACTAGGAAACTGAATGTACCCTCACTAAGTTTGCAGATGACACCAAGCTGGGTGGGAGTGTTGGTCTGCTTGAGGGCAGGAAGGCTCTGCAGAGGAATGTGGACAGGCCGGACGGATGGGCCAAGGCCAGTTGTATGAGGTTCAACAAGGAGAAGTGCTGGGTCCTGCACCTGGGTCACAACAACCCCATGAAATGCTGCAGGCTGGGGCAGAGTGGCTGGGAAGCTGCCTGGTGGGAAAGGACCTGGGGGTGCTGGCTGACAGCCGGCTGAACATGAGCCAGCAGTGTGCCCAGGTGGCCAAGAAGGCCAACAGCATCCTGGCTTGTATCAGAAACAGGGTGGACACCAGGACTAGGGAAGGGATCGTCCCCCTGTACTTGGCATGGGCGAGGCCGCACCTCCAAAACTGTGTTCAGTGTTGGGCCCCTCACTGCAAGAGGGATGTAGAGGTGCTGGAGCGTGTCCAGAGAAGGGCAGCAAAACTGGTGAAGGGTCTGGAGCACCAGGCTTATAAGAAGTGGTTGAGGGAACTGGGGCTGTTTAGTCTGGAGAAGGGGAGGCTGAGGGGGGATGTTGTTGCTCTCTACAGCTACTGGCAGGAGGCTGTAGGCAGGTGGATGTTGGTCTCTTCTCCCAGATAACTAGCAACAGGACAAGAGGAAAAAGCTTCAAGTTATACCAGAGGAGGTTTAGATTGGATATTAGAGAAAATTTCTTCACTGAAAGGGTGGTCAAGCATTGGAAGAGGCTGTCCAGGGAGGTGGTGGAATCACTGTCCCTCGAGATATTTAAAAATACCTTGATGCAATGCTTAGGGACATGGATTAGTGGTGGACTTGGCAGTCCTGCGTTAACAGTTGGACTTGATGACCTCAAAGGTCTTTTCTAACTTAAATGATTCTATGAAATATGGCTGAAGAGGCACTGCCAAAAGAGCAGTGAGCCTTCATGCACTTCTCCAGTGCCAGACATTAGGATACCCTTCAGAAAAAAAAACTCTTGAAAATCCACTTCTTAGCTGTGAAGAAGAAATTGACAAAGACTAAAAGGGGGCTGTAGAATCAATGGCTTCTGAGAACTGAAGTACTTCTGAGTGGAATTCAGGAGCCAAGGTTATTTTACTTTTTTGATATCAAAGCATATTTTGGTACAAGTGTATTTGACAGAATCTAGATTAAGATGTAACTGATCTGAATAGTATTACAATGTTGTAGTATGGAAGATGGGTTAAGTTTTGAAAGGCAAAAGACACTATTTTGTTAGGCCCATATATACCTATATATGCAGTTATAAATACAGAAAGGGCATGGATGACAGAAAAAGTAGCAGAAGTCTGTCTTCCAAAGCTTATTTTTAACCTGGCAGTGATGCTTTTCACTTCATGAGTTATTGCACTGTGTGTGGTTTTCTTATGTTGTTAGAGCAGTGTCCTGTTTCTTCCCAGATTAAACGGTGTATCAGGACTGACTGAAAAAGTGTTGTGTACCTATATAGTATATTATCTGAAGTCTGTTAACTTCTGTGGTCAGGCATGGCATAAGGGCAGTGGGATCCTTGCAGGGCTCTTTCTTCACACTCCTGTTTGGCAATTGCACAGAGAAAAGGGAAATAACTTTCAAGCCCAAACTAAATTTCAGAAAACTTTAAAAACTCCAGTGCAATCAAGTAAAGGAAATCTTTCTGAACGTGCACCACTATTAGGCAAGAAAGCTCCTGAAGCAGTATTGCAGATTGCAGGAAACTCTAAACATCTGTGTAATGTAGACTCTAAGTGGAACTGAAAAGAACACAACCTGGGAAAACGCCTAGTCAAACCACCCAGACAACCTTATCTGAGCTCCCTCTGGTGCTGCCTTAGGCAAGAAAACAGAACCCCCAGGCAACTTTATCCAGCCATCACTAAAAAGTCTTGTTTCATTAGTTACAGTCTAGTGTCATTACTACAGCCTGGGGAAAGCATACCCTGGGGAAAGGCACTGGGCTGTTTTAAGGTTTGCTGGCCTGTGCTTTCACTCTAAGTCTCCAACAACTGCTTCTGCTTCTAAATAGCCTTAGCTTCATTAAATGTAGCTGAAATGTTTATTCCGTCAGGGTCTGCACAGGGCACCTGAGGTTTCTTCATATTGCCTTGGCATACTATATATATATATATATATATATATATATATATATATATATATATATATATTTAGTAGCCATACCCTGGGATATAACAGGTTGGAAGGAGCTGAAGTGCAGCTCCTGTCCAACACTCCTTCTTTGGAGGTAGACAACTATTATTGTGAAAGAGGGAAAAGTCATCTTTGCTCCCCAGAGCCCTTACTCCCCGCTTTTCACAGTCGACAGCCTTACTGGCCCTTCCATTTTTTCAATAAGCCAAATTCACTGCTTTCCTATTTAGCTTCGAGATGGGGGTCTCAGTCGGCTGCCTCCTCTCTGTGCTTCCTGCTGCCAGCTTCTTCTCTCTCCAGTGTGCCATAGGCTTAACCTCTCTCAGTTTCTATTACTTTCCATAAAAGAAAAGGCTCGTGAGCTGCATTTGTCCCTCTCACATACTCACAGAGACCAACACTGGCATTAAGATTACAACTCTGCATTGATTGTCCAGCTAAAGAGGACCCAGCAGCCTTGAATTCTTTATGAGTTACCTCTTTGAAAATGGTCCACAATTTAAAATATCCTAAGGGGTTTCTGCATCCCAGGCTCTGAAACCCCACTGTTGATCAGAACTGGAGAACCCTAAAGGATAGGACTTGGGAGGTAAATAAAGCAGGGGAAATTTGTAATCAAAAAGCACAAAATTCTCTTTACTTTCTATATGCTAAGGAGGAAAAAAAGGCAGGGGGGAAATGTTTCCTTCTGCCTT
Source organism: Falco cherrug (assembly GCF_023634085.1). NCBI lineage: Eukaryota > Metazoa > Chordata > Aves > Falconiformes > Falconidae > Falco > Falco cherrug. The sequence continues at coordinate 77,819,697 of NC_073698.1, forward strand.
GTTTTAAATGTCCTAGTGCGTGAATGCATCAGTTACTCCAGGCACAAGTTAAAAGAGGGGTTGAAAATATAAAGCCTATAATGGATGTCTAGACTCAGAATCACTCCCAACACCTTAATATTACTGCCCATGTATGGGAACAAGATGCGTATGTCCACATTCATTTAGCAGCACATTCCTCCACATTTTCTATTTATTTTACTCCACACAAATGAAGCTCTCTAGCCACTTTACAGACATATAATTAGACAGTTCCCTTCCCTTTAAAACATTTTATGCCGAGGTGTCTCAAAAGGCATAAGACTCAGGCATGACTTTTATAAAAAGAAAAAAATTTGCTGACCACAAGCAGCAAATTAAAGTAATAGTTAAAAAATGAACTGTTAATTCAACCACATCTTCAATGGAAAATTCATTTTACAATGAAAACACCAGCATATTTCTTTTTCCTTTGTGAGTTTAACTTGGAACATCACCACAGCTTTAAAACTGGATGAAAAGCAAAGGGTTTTGGAGTGAGAATTTCTAGCATCTGTTTTGCTATGGCAGCACTACAAGAAAAAAAGGGTCTTGTGTTAAAAGATAGCTGAGGATGTTTGACTCAGTTTTCTGACCTTGATCTTCATGTTGACACCTAGAAAATCTGATCACTATACCCTAATTTATTTTTTCTCAGTGAAAACTGTACTTTTACACTTTCTAATTATTTCTGGTATTATTTGAGAGACATTTCCAAGACCCTGGTATGACAGTCAAGTCTTGATTTTTTGCAAAAGGTTGCAGGGTGTATAGTTTGAAAGCTGTCAAATAAAATAAAAATTACACTACAGTTTAAACTGGCAATTGCATTCCCATCTCCCTTGCATGGTGCTGATTTATTCTGAGATAAAGGCGCAATTCACTACCTTCTGCCATAGCAGTGCTCACTCACGACTGAATTGAATGGCCTTTCATTCAGTCCCTATGATAACAGGCAGATCATGATGGCTTGATTCATGCAGGTCTGTCAGTGAATGAGCCACTGAACAGGATTTGTCTCCATACATTTGCAAAAAGCTGGTTAGATCCTCAGTTAAACTCTGAACCTCTAATTGCTGAAGAAGGATGTAGGAACAGTGAGGGCAATTGCTTAAGGGTAGGAATTCATCCTATGATTACTTAACAGCTGACTCTGTATATGTTTTCAGGATTTTGCTCACTAAGAATGGTTAAAAAGTAGCCAGAATACAGTTCATACGTAACAGGAATCTTACTGTTGTGTTAAACATTGTGGAAGATTATGTTCTTGAACCAAAGATTTAATACCACAGTGGTTCCTGCTGCATCACAGACAGCTTTTGTACTTGCACATTACAGGTTGTCGGATGAACAAGTGACGAATCTTGGCCCTTGAGATACCAGAAGTGATTTGTCATGTGCTTTCAGTCATAATTTTTACCATTGGCATAATATCTTCCAAAAAAACAAGCATAGATTTTGCTCTTTGGAAAACATAATGTAGTTTAATCAGTAAAAATAATACCAGATTTCAGTTGTCTGCTGCAGCCTCCTTTGGTTTCTTGAGTTTGCCTGCTAGGGTGTCACACTGGCACTGAGTTTTAGTTTTCACAAGAAGCAGAAGGAAGGGACTTTGTAACAGCCACTGCAGTTAATGGATTTGTCAAGAGTGTCTTTATGCTATAGCTATAGTCTCATTAAATGCCGTTTTAGCTGAAAAAAATTGCCCAGTGACTGAGACAAGGAGAATATAAGCAAATAAAAAGTTTTATTTGATAAAGGAGTGGTCTGAGTAATTGATTTTATAACCAAGTGATCTATGGGAAAAACAATTGCTGTTGCTCAAATCCAAACAGGAAAGAATTCATTTCTTCATGTGTAAAACTGAGCCTCACTAACCACTCTCAAGTCAGACCACCACAAAGTAGGTTCCAGGAAATCATTTGCCTGGCAATCCATTTCCCTTCCCCAGTACAGGTGCATTAACAAGTGAAGTTATTTTTGAAGTGACTGGTATGCAACTCAACTAGGCTTGTAATTAGTTTAGAGCAACTCATTAGACACACAGGTCTGCTTCTGCACATAGCCAGCATTTTCCTGCTGTAACCAGCTAAGCCCTGAGTTCCTGCCTAGGCTAACAGAGGACTAGGCAATTTCTTTACCTATACTGCCACAAGGTTAATGTTCAGGTCAGTGTTTAGGTCGGGACACTTATGACACCCTTACAGAATCAGGCCCCCTCACAAGATGTACCTGTGATGCTTCATTTTAGTATATGGCAGTTTTCAACAGCCAGTTTGTGCAGGAGGGAGGAACACACGAGTTCATTGCTCAGCCTGCTTCTGCATGGTCTGGTATTATTCCTGAGGAGAGCCTTCTGTGACTGAGGAGAGCCACTCAGGTATCCCACTTCTTGAGGGAGAATATAAGTCAGCTGACAGCTATATAAACTACAGGCGCCATCTCCAACCACTGCAAAAGCCTGGCCTCATTTGCACAAAAAAAGTGTGTGACTGTGCTCAGAAGAGGTCTGCAAAAGGGTACTTCTGACGGCCTGAGCTCCCAAGGGCTAAATTTTTGATGCCCCCATAAGCACATTCTTTCATGCTGTCCAGTAAACCAGGGGTAAAGCAGCAGGACAGAGTAGAAAGGCCTTATCTCCAACAGGGCTATAGCAATTTCTGAGGCTACTTAGGTTTGACTCCAGAAGGGTTTGGATGACACCAGACTTCCAGATTTTAGGTGATTTCCCCAAGAAGAATGCAAAAGGTCAGGGCTTCCCTTCCTGCTCTCTCCTGGAGAGCATGCAAGGGTGTTCTAATGGGTGCTTTTCCGAACTCCCTAACATCAGTAACAATCTCTGATCTCAGTTTTGGCTATACAAAGAAAACCAGATGCCTATCTGCAAATTAAAACTAGCCAATTGACCTGCTTCAAGCACGTAGCTCCCTTTTACACCTGCTTTCCAAAGAGAACGGTGCAAATCTTGCCCCATCATGTATTGTGAGAAGTGTGAGAGACTTTCCCTTTCACATCTCTGCCCATTCAGACAGTGTTCACAGAATCAGGCAAAACAGTGACTGAGCCATCTAAGTCCTATGCAGAAAACCTAACAAAAGCATCACAAGGATCCATCGTTGGAGCTGCCCTGTGGTGTGAGAATCCACCACCACTCCCTCCCCATATCCCACTGCTACTCCAGCCTGGACCCCCAGATGGAGTAATTGCCAGGATATCTGTGGCATCTTGCTTGGATCTGCCTGGGGGAGACACCATGAGTGCCAAAGGAGGTGGAAGGAGATGAAAACATGTATAAACATGTAGTGCATGAAATTCTGCAGTTGCCATGCTTTGACTTTGACCTTAGCTCTTTCTTTCACTTACATGTCCCTAACCATGTCTGAAGCGAGCTTTGCTGCCAGACCATTTTTGTTGTAATTTTTTTTCCTGTTACTGAGATGAAAATCAGCATACATCAATGTAGACACCAATATGCTTTCACATACATATTCTGTTTAACGTAACCTGAGGCACAAAATCTAGAAACTTTAACAAATTCCAAATTCTGCTGGCCCTAGCAGACCGCAAACTCCCTGTCTGTCTTTCCTAAGGAAAAGACTGTTTCAATAGATCTAAGAAGCTGCAAAGATCATTCCTTGGTTAACTTCGATATCTGAAAATCACAGGCATTTCTCATTTGACTTTTCAAGGTTATTGTAGCATGTACATTGTTCTATTTCCATAGAACTGTAAACACTGATCAGGTGTTTCCAACAAAAAGATCAGTTTTTATCTCAGAGTCTGTAGGGTCAGCTTTGACTATTGCACTGTAGTAAAACAAAGGTAAGTGTTTGTCCCAGTTCTGCTAACAAGATGGCAAAATGCTGTTGCTGTTTGCTGGAGAGTCAGCAAACTCTGAGAAAGAGTATGCTGGAACAGCTTTAATCCAGCCTCTCTGCATGGAGCTGTATTCCTCTGTGTGTGTATGCAGGTCTGTCTTGGGAGTGTGTGGTTTAGTTCAATGAATTAAAGTTATACATGTTGGATATAGAAAGAAATTGCATAGAAATGTAAATGACAGTGGAGAAATGTGGACTAGAAAAGCTGCATATGTTCTACAGGAGTAAAAGCAGTTCTCAGGGGTTTTTCTCCTTACTATCATCTCTGTGGTAAATTTTTAGTCCATTTAATTTACAGTACTCATAAGAAATGCCAACGGGCTATTTCCCTAATCCAGATGGATCAAAACTAAAGTGATACAATGTACTTGGAATTTTAATATCAAGGATAGAAACACTAAAACTTTACAAAGAATCAACATTGTAAACAACCCATGTTTTATGTATTCAATTTATCTGCTTAGTACAGAGGCAGCATCTGTTTTCAGTGAGATGCTGCTTTTTTTCTTTTTCCTCCTAACTCGGCAGCTGGGATAAATGAAATAGTAGTCAAAGACCAAATTAACAGTTTGAGGGCCACAATTCTGCTGGAATGAGGGGAAGGGAGGACAGTTGAGGAGGACAATGACAAGAGGAATTGTAACCTCCAGATGTCCCGATAATAACTTCCAGGCACACAATCTCATAATGTGGTATGTATTATGCTCCACACTAGACCGCTCTATCTCAGGCAAGTTTCTTGCAGTGCTGCTAATTCTCCTATTATCCCTTTCCTCCCACAGTGCTGCAGAAAACAGATGAGTGAAGGAGAGGTTCCTCTGAAGCCACCACGCATCAGCAGTGCTGGCAGCTCTCAACAAGACATGGGCCACAGTGTTGCGATAGGAATAAACCTGTCTCGCTCTGCTCTGTAACTGGAGAGCCAAGCATTTTGGCCTCAAGTCACGTTCTTAAGCTTCTCCCTGGATTCCAGCTTCCAAAATACCAAAGTATAAATTCTCTTCTTTCTTCTTTGCTCTCCAGCTCTCCGGCTCACCACCTCAACCTTCTCCAGCAGCCGAGAGCAAGGAAGCTGCAGGAGCAGTCAGGAACAGGTCCAGCTAGAAGAAACGACCGAGCTTCAGTAACCAGTGGGGCAGAAGGAAGGTAGGACGAGCTTCTCAGTCCTCAGCAACTGACTGCTGACACACTCAGGAGATGCCATTGGGAAGAAGAGCCCCTGTCTGCTGAGAAAAGCAAGGAGGAGGAGTGACCAGGAATAAATGGACTGGTGTGGAAAGGTATTTATTTGTGGGTGCATGGCTGAGAGGAGAGAGTGAGGGGCTGGCATGACTGACAGTAAGGAATAGTGTAATGAGTTTAAATTACCTTCATTGTAATGAAGAAAATTAATCAGATTTTTAACCATCCCAATTGAAGTATTCAACCTTTTACCACACCAGATTTTCCTGACAAGAATTAGGGCTCTATCACAGCTTGAATAACCAAGTCTCTCTGTTTAAGTACCCTTTGTAGCCCTGCATTTTCTGTTAGAGGGTCTGAACCTTTCTTGCTCTTAGATGTCTCCATACTGCCAGAGAGGTGTAAAAAAACGTGAGTGGAATTAAGAATAAGACCTGGAATATTCTTGATTTCCTTCTCTCAATAGCTGTGCAGCACTTCAGAGCACTTGTTGCTGGTTTTCACCTTAGGAAGGGTTATTTGCTTTAAGAGTAGCACACTGAAATGAGTTAAAGTGTATAATTCCACCTGACATTGTTGGGGAATTTGCAATACTTAATACAGCACCTACAGTATGAGTCTGCCCCTGAAAAGTGCAGCCTAGTCCCCAACAGGAGGATCACCCTGCAAGGAGCTAGAACATTTTGGATGAGAAGTCCTGCACAAATGCAAGATGATAGTGCTGATAGTATTAACTACCTTGTACTCACACATTGCAGGGGTCGGAGATGACTGAATGATCTCAGAGACAGTATTGCAGTAACAGCTTTGCACGAAGAGGTCACTTAGAGATAAAGTGGCAGTTAATTCAAACCAGAATTTCAGACTTAGCTTTGCCTTTTTCCCCCTCTTTGAAGGAAATGAGAGGTGACACAATTGGACTAGATACACATTTTAGGCTTTTTCAGAAACCAGGATATTATTTACTGAAAAGATTGTAATAGTTCCAAGCTGATAAATGTAGTGTATTGTTTTTGGCATGTATATCAATTCTTAAAACAAATACTATTTACCAGAAATTTTGTAGAAGCTCCTTTGGACTCTCAACAGTCCATTAGGTAAATATAGGCTTTGTAGCACTATAGGAAAACGTACATTTTTACAGAAGCTTTTCAAAGCTTGGCAACACCATCCAGCCCAACCTTCTTTATTGTATATCAAAGCTCTTAAGATTCATTTTTCAAGACTCATTTGCCAAAGTCCACAACACTCAGCCTACTCTTAACATGACAATAGGAGAGTGAGGGAGATAGAGATGTACTTTGATGAGCAAGTGTGTCAGGAACAGATATATAAAAATGAGAAATAGTCTGTAGTGAAGTAGTTCCAGAAACCAAGTAGAAGAAAGGACTCATTCCTTCTCCGACACCATGGTATCTGGATCACAGGAGGTGAAAGTGATCTGGTCTGCCAAGGAAAGTAGGAAAAGTTCACTTCTGGAAAGTACACATGCACACAAAACACATGCACACAGAACACATGGCACCTAGTACAAATGAATGTATAGAGATTCACATTTTATGTACATAGAGGTACCTATCTCAATGCAGATATAGATGTAGACTACACTTATTTGAATGTAATTTTCTTTCATTTCAGAAACTTCTGGCAACAGGTACAGTAGCTCTTTTAGATGGACCACTTCTCTCAGCCCTCTCTTTCTAGCAGCCAGCTCGTTTCATCTTTGCTAGAGCTCTGTGAAACACTTTACTTGCTGTGGAACTACAAATAAGGAAGGATTCACCTGCTTCAGAGTGTGTGCCCAAAACCAGAACTGGCAGGACATCTTGTAATGTGTTGCATCCAAATACTGTCTTGCCAATGCTGGAATTAAATTGTCTCACTCAGTTCTGATAGTTCCAGATTCCTGGAGGTTCAACTTATTGGAAATCCAGAGCCCTTTCCATGGCCTAAGCCTGATGGCTAAGCTCCAGAAAAAAAGTCAGTGTGGCTCACTGCATTCTTCTGGACAGAGAGGGTGTCTTTTTGGTCAGCTTATTTTGTCCAGCAGGAAGGAGAGCCACGTCAGAGCCCACTGTGTGGCCAGGGCCAGATGTTGCACTCTTGCTGTCCAAAGCAAGCCAGACTCCATCACCCAGGTGGGAACTCAGGCTGTCCTCTGACACAAAGTCACCTGTGTAGCTCTGTGAGCTGCCTGCATGGAGTCTGTGTGTCCCCCACACCTGGCTCAATACCATCTTATCCATGTTATTCAGTGGAAACCTTATGGCTTCAGTCAAGGTACAGGGCTTCCCTGCATCTGTTCTCCTGGGGAAAGCACCTCGAACCGCCTGTGTCCAAGTACAGGACTGTGTTAAAGGATAGCTCTTGCAGGCAGTCCTCTAAGGTGGGTTTTGGTGACTTTTCAGGCCACTGAATTGCAAGGATGAGGAAATCTCACCACAGATCAGCTGTGATATATACTCAACAAAGTGACAAAAAACAAAGTGAAGGAAGTTAATGGAAAGTACGCATAGTTAACAACAGTCTAGAGGAGCAATAAAACAAGGCAATATGGGGAAAATGTAAACAAGCCAAGGCTGAAGTGAAACAAAAGAAGTAAAAGTATCCTGCAGAAAATTGAGCTCTGAGGCTAGACAAGCAGGGAGAGATCTGAGGGAAGATCAAGAAAGCAAGGCACAAGGGCAGTGTGCTAAAGGTTAATTTCTGTGGAAATGCAGTTGAGCCAATAACACCAACAATTAGAGTGGGGAAAGAGTGGTGAACCACATACCACAAAGGTGAAGTAAATATCAAGGATGTATTTTGAAGCCTGCCTTAGCCAGCCTTAGAAGCTTGCAATCCACCCTGCAATGCAAACATAGTAGACACTCCTGAATGGGCTCAGTTCCTTCATCAGAAAACTATGCTCCAAGAAAGAGTTAAAAGCAGATGTCCTCCAAGAAGAGATAAATATCACAGTTGGCCTTTTAGGGACAAACTCTGCCAAAGCAGAAAATAAAAAAATATCTGAAAAGGTATATTGGAGCAAGTGGAAGTTCAAGGTAGCTGAATAGAGAAAATAGTTGAATGAACCCCTGATGAAAAGAGTTGCTTTCATTCCAAGCAATCCAGAGGTATGAGTTGATTGTCCTGGTGAAATCAATTGTCAACATGCTGCGGTTAGCTGCAGAGTAGGGGGAAGAGACAGTGTGACTTCAAATCAGGGTATGTTGCAGTAGTCAAGGTATCAATACTCCAGCAGTACATGGAAAAGTACGGAGGGTGGAGACACTCCACTGTGACTCCAGTCACTGTTTCTGCTGGATTCATCACAGCATTCAGCTGAGATATATTGTGGGAAGCAGGAGAAATATAGGGTGCTCCGCATAAATGCACTGATAAAAGCTGTGTGTGAGCTCCTACACAACAGTGTCATAAGGCTTTATGGGCATTAAGAAATTGCTTCATATAAAACTTTAGTGAATGACAAAACAGTATGAATTCACCATCGTTCTTTTTGCTTTTAATCAGGTATTACAAATACTAGATGTATTAGAGAACAAAGCCACAGATGGTCTGATGTTAAGGTCCATGTGCAGGTGTAATTGAATATCTGACACACATTCTTAGATAGCATACAAAACTGGAGGAATTATTTAATAATAATTGTCATGTAGATTAATTGTTGCAGCTAGGAAAAGGAAGTTATAAAACAAGCAGATTATTTTGTGTTCCTTGTAAACTTCATCTTTGCTAGTCATTCTGTTGTGTTTGAGATTAAAAGTATTGCATTAAAGCATTATATTTAATGTCAAATACTACTGTATCAAGACAGCCTGTGAACAGTATGTTTTTGTGGACTGAAAAATACAGTCAAGGCAAGCAGATAATCAGGCACTCAAAGGCTGAAGTTGGAACAATAGTAGACGTAAAGTGCAATCATTTGAAGACAAATGAGGAAAGTGAAAGGAGGATAAGAGGTGAAATCAAGGCATGGGAACGACTGAATCTGAAAAGATTATGATGGTGGGAATACTGCAGAAATCAAACAGATAACAGAACACCAGAGATAGTCATGCAAATTCAGCCAAGGTCAGTTCAACAAGAAACAGACTGAAAGGGTTGGTCTGAATGGTTCCAGCTAAGCAGGCTGACGCACTATGCAGGGATGTAGCCAAACTGGACTCAGTGGAGGAACAAGTCCCCAGACAGGGACAAGCAGCAGTGCTGCTCTCTTCCCCATATCTGCTGATAGCCTGGGAGATGCAGAGAAATAAGGAATTTAAAGAATCATTCATGATTGCCTGCAAAAGTTTTGATGCATAAATTAAGGCTTCACTGTAACTTGTTTGGTCTTCTGTACACTGGTTGTGATGTTTTACTGAAGCCATCCTATCTGTTTCCAGAAAGCCTATCCCAGATTTTCAGGCAGCTTGTACCTTAAAATCTGTGACTGAAATCCCTATAAGACTAAATCATGTGAGATGAACATAGAACTGAATATTAACCAACTGTTCAGCAGTATTAAAGGAAGATCATATGGCAACCAGATTTTCTCTACCAGCAACTTGGCACCAAATTAAGCTGTAACCTGGAGGGTGTGTATCCTCATAGAGTAGACCTACTGAAACAAATACATTTGCACTCCCAGAGACCTTTGGGCAGCTCTAGTCTTTATTGCGGCCTGTAAGGAGACTGGCTTTTCCTGTCTGTACAGTACCTTTCATACATATTTTCCATGAATGATAAAATCATGAGAATGCGGGGGGGTATATGAGGCCACCTGGGCACTATGGCTAAATAGTAGACATTCTTTTGTTTTGGGATTGGTTTTGGCTTTAAGAGCTGCCCATCATTTCTATCCTAATGCATAGTCTGTGGTCTTTAAAGCCCTGAGACTGCATTTTCGAGCATGGGTACCTGTAGTTCAGCATCTATGCCCATCTTTTAAGGCTCCTTCAAGTGTCCTACTTTTGAAAAATCTAGAGCATCTAGTGCCCTTGGCTCTGACTTACCCAGCCTTTTAGGAAACCAGCTAACATGGTAGTGCATGGGAACATGCACCCTTTTACTTCTTAATGAACTGCTTGAGAAAAGCAAGTGTCTCATCTAACAGACACCCGAAGGGACAAAATACAGTTTCCTGTCACAGGTTTGTCACGTTGCCATGTTTTGAAGACTGTATTTAACATCATTTGTCAATAGCTGTTTCTGTAACCCAAGTGTTCCTGATGTGAATATGGTAGTCAGCAATTATCTTTAGAGAAGAATTTTGCTCGGTTCAGTACCTCCCAGTTAAATCTCTCTTCTCTTTACCTGCTGCCATTTGCAAGCTTAAACAGTCCTTGCAAAAGTTGAAATCAGGAGAGCTCTGATTTGTTTTTCATGCTTTTCATTTTCTGCTTTACATGATGGATGGTAGGATTTATTATAGCTCAGAGGAACAAAGAAGTTGCTATACAATCTGCCCCAGGGAAGCCATGCTGGCAACAGCCAAAACATAACAGCCACGGTCCCTGAAAAGATTTTGCTCAGACTTTCCGAAAGAATTCACCTTTGGGGCACGGAGCAAGCATGGAAAAATGCAGCCCCAAAGGTCAGCATTTTGCAATGCTTATGGTATATGAAAACAGGAGGTTGCGATGGAAACTGTGGTGCAATCACAGTGACAATGGGTGCAGCCAGCACCCCTGTGCCATCATCTTCTCACAAAACAATCATTTTCTTCCCCTGTAATATCATGGATTATATTTTACTTCCTCTCAGAGTTGAGTTCAGTAGATTAAATGATGGCAACTCTGCTTTCTACAACATTTAATCTTAAAATTGAGGCTTTTTAGCACTGTCTGGACAAATGTTTGCCCTTTGCTTTTGGAAGACGGCTTTCCTAACCTTTTCGTAGTAGGGATGCCATGATCTATGTTGGTGATAGTAAGCCTGGGGGTAGTCTTTGTACATACACTGTGTACTGAAAATTCTTTACCCTTCCCTTTATTACCTTCTTTTCATGCACTTTAGTAGTGTCATACGCTCTGCCAACAACCTCAGTAGTTGTTTGTAGGTTCGTTTCATAATCTTCTTTGATAAAGTATGGAAAAAGTCTATGCTTCCTTTCATTCAAGCCAGCAGTTATTTTCCATGAAGACATTTAAAATGCACAGTTACTTGCTTAATTTGTTCTGCCTTTTTAGTACTGCTTCCTGAGAGGCCATCTAGTCTTGGCATCTGAAACTGGTAATAGTAATGCCACGTTTTTATCCCAAAGAATCACAGGTTTGTACAGCTCAAAGAAATTCGGTGAAGAAAGTACATAATGTGTATTTTCAAAAGGCTTTTATTGCTGCCCATTCCAAGTACTTCTCAAATCACTCCAAAGCAGAGCTCCATTAAAATATCACTGAGTTTTAAAGGTAAGGAAAAAGACTAACCTACCTGCTGTGGACTGCTATGAAATGTGTTTCAGAACTAGAGATTGAGGCCCCATGGTGGAAAATTCAGAGCGGACTCTGCAGGTTCAGTGACCCTAAGAAACTGAAATCTGACTAGGAGAGATTTCCCTTTCCCTTGCTGTCCTTCAAAGTGTGCTACTGAAGATATGTGACAGGATATAGCTAGGAGGTATTGCATATGCAGGTTTTTCTTTGACTGAGGAATGTTCTTTGTGCCGGAGAAAACACATCAATAGAAGAAGGGATGCAACAACTGAGAAGCTGGGGCTTTCCAGCATTTTCCAGAAAGATTTCTGGTCATCAGGACAACTCTAACTAGGGAAATTCACACTTGAGGAGAAGCCACAGGCACACCAGGGGGACCAACCATCATGGGTCAAGTGGAGGAAAGTGCTAGATAAGAGAAAATTGTCTCCCTTTTTTTTGAGTCAGTGGTTCTCACAGCTGACTGCTTTCAGCCCTGTTTCTCCCAACATCCCCTGGAGCAGCTCTTCTGGACCATAACCCTGGGCCATTTCTTAGGCCAGATATACTGCTTGTAGCTAAGAGCAATTTTCAGGATTGGGTCTTGCAGAGCATAGCTCTCCATGACTGTGGATCTGATCCTATTGCAATAAAACCAATGTCATGTTAAAGCTACAACCTGAGTGACCTGGAAAGCTGTCTGATCTTGCTTTCGTAAGAATGAGCATAGAAGCGCTACAGGAAGCATCTTTGCCTGCTGGGGTGTTACCAGCAATGTGAGCAGATCATCCGTATGGATAGCTTTATGCATCCTGCTGTCTCATGATGTGGCAAACTGAGCATGCACCCACCACAGTGTTTCAGAAAGCGAAGTCATGTGGCCCAGTTCCAGGAATCTGAGCTGAATTTTGACTGCTTCGGACATTTTGGCCAGATTCATGGGGGAGGGGAAATTAAAATCCCTCTTGGATCTGAAGCCTATTGTAATTTTCACTCTAGTGTAGAAAGTCAGCTTGGATTTGAATTCCTGCTTGTGCATCTGCCCTGACTCTGGGCTAGGACCAAAACCGGAGGATGTTCATTTCCGCAGCTGGGGAGAAGGCAGCCAAACATGCCTGGGAATGAGTGTCTTTTCTCAGGGGGCTGCTTTTTCTCCAGAGCTTTCTGCTACCTGGTAATCCTTTTGACATCTTGGGCAATAACTTGTCAGTACTTTTGTCATGAAGAAGCGACACTCCTAGGCAGGAGCTTAAATTTGGAAGCTGAGGTTTGCTGTCAAAGTCCTTCCATCCCCAGCAGGACAGCAGTTTTGCTGAGGCTTTGAAACCCCAAGCCAGTTGGATGAAGAACAACCACCTTCCCTAATGTGAACAGATAAAACACATCTCAGCAACTACAGTCCTCTCAGATCCAAATTACTTGGGGTGAAGTTGAAGCTTTTGAAAGCATTAACTGCTGCAGTAACAGGGTTTCCACAAAGGTCACTGCTTGCTTCATTGAGAACAGAGCTGGGACCTCCTCAGCCAGATCCTTCCGTGTGAAGCTCATCAAGTGGAATAAAACCCCATTCCAATTATATGTTTTTCATGTGCACGAATCTTCCTTTGGAACGACAGTCTCAGCCACAACCTCTCATAATGCAAAGAACACATGGCGGAGTGCTTGTACGCAAACCACCACTTTAAACCGTAGCAGCCTAGGTAATGTGCTGTGAATTCCTTGGTGCAGATGCTGTTGCAATGTCAACAAAGAGGCAACAAAAGAAAGAAGATGGAAAAATGTGTATTGACTGTCCTAAGAGCACACAATGCTGTGAGAGCATGGTTTCTGATTTCGCTGGAGTGTGAAGATTCATGTGCCCCTTAGCATTCATGTGCTTGGAGAATTGCATTTCCTACAGCACCTTCAGGTCCTATGTTTTCCTGAACTCATGGGAATTTGTGTAATGAACTTTAGCCCTTTCAATTCTTTTTTTTTTTTATCAAGAACCTGATCAATAAGAAGCAGATGAATGGTTTGATTTACAGTTTAGATGAATAGTTCAATGCACAGGGCAAAAAACCAAAAAATAGGAGAATATCTTAAAGCAATTCAAGAAAACAGACAGTAAAGAGAGCGCAAAGTCACAGGAGAGCTTCTTTGTGTTTAACAAGAACCAGTTTTGGATTAAATACTTTGAATGTCTCTTATTCAATCTTCTGGTTTGAAAAGTATGTATTTCTATTTCCACGCAAGAAAGTCACCGAAACCTTAGCTGCAGGGTGTCTTCTAGTAAGTTCATGAACAGGAAAATAATTTTAAAGTTAGTTTCTTACTTATAAAATCAAATTCTTTCATGTGCATAACAATGTGTGGCTTTTTTACCCTTTTTAGTGAATGTACTTTTAATCCTGGACATGTCACATACTGAATGACAAGGTGTAATTCAAGTAATTCTTGACAAAATGGTATTTGGGATTAGTTCTGCATTGTGTGTTATACTTTGTTATTGTTAATATGAAGTGGACAGTTTCTGTTGCATTGGTTTTACAGTACTTGCTTTCAAATGAAGACACATTTTGAAGTAATAAGCCCATGGACAACTTAGGCAGGACTCCTGCCAGCTTTTCACTCACCCTTCTGCTTACTGAAAGCCTTGCTATTATTGATGCAGTTTTTCAAAAGCCTACAATAAAAATAGAAAAAAATAACTTGTGTAGATGAAGGTAGAAAGCCAGCTGGTACATGCAGAAAACATTAAGTTCTATCAGTTTAGTACTGAAATATAAAAGCAGTGTTTGGGCTGCAGGACTGAAATGGCTGCAGAATGCAGAGCACCACGAATCATGGCAGAACAGTTCTGGCCTCCAGCCAGCAGAACTGAACACTTTATGAAATTGTTTTGACTTGGAGGGTGCACTAAAAATAAATGCGCTATTACAAGAGATAATTTTTTGTGCTTTTCCTTCCCATCTTTTTTGCATTTGTTCTAAGGTTTGGCTGTACTATTATCCCAGTGTTACAGAGGCAGTCTGAGTCCTGAGTGATCATGTATGCAACAGTGTCCAGTCACCAGTGTGATTCCTCTGGGAGCTGTGCTCCTCAGTACTTCTAAGAATCTGCGCAGGAGTAGACAAGGCTCAGCTTTACACAGATATGTACATAAAGTACAAATAGGTGTTCAGCGGTTCTCAGGTGACATCTCTGCTCAGGACATTTTAACCTTACTTTGTGCAAGGTCCATTTCTAGTCTTGTGTCTGGTTTTATATACCAATCCCAATTGCTTTATATCCTGTGTCTAATTTTTAAGTCATGAATTTGGGGCTCACAGAAACAAAGGAGAAGAGAGAGTGCCAGCGTCACTGTTGCTGTGGCTTTTCCCCATTCTCACTGCAGACATCCTCATGAGCTCCCCACACAGGTCACACTCCACATGAAAAGCCCAAAGAACTTTTTCAGTAAAAGAACTAACTTTCTGATGGAGGTTAAGTTGGAGGTGCAGATCTGATGTGTAGGACTAACTTTACTACCAGGGATTCTAGTTTTATTGTCTCTTTTCCTAACTTAAATTTAACCAGAGCCAACATAAGAACTGAAAATGCCCTGAGCAAGCCCCTTATCATCATGGGATTTCCTGCTCAGCTTTATTGATTGAAGAATTTTGGATAAGTATTTCAACTTATCTTGGCCAAACTTTTGAACTCTTACCTGTTGTTGCTGTAAGGAGGCAGATTCTTGAGTTTCGGTACTGAGGTAAAGCTGAAGAAAGAACACATGAGTTTACATGTTTTGGAGGGCATGAACTAACAAATTAGTTTCTTCTTTTGGCCCACCTCAGCAGCAGTGTGGGAACCATCCTGGAGCATGTGGTCACCTGCCAGTAAACACTTGACTGAGATAGTTTGCTGGTAATAAAGGAGGAGTCAGAGCTGAGCAGAGACAGCTATTGGCAGGCTGCTCACTTGGGGTAACCCATGTCCTGCTTTTCCTCTGCTGGCCATGCACTCCTCTCACTCCTTTTGTAGGAGCTCCCAAACTCAGGTGGCCTCTAGATGGGGTGTCTCAGATTGTTAGACTGGCAGAAAAGTAACCCTGCAGAAAGGAACAGACACATGACACTTTCTGTCTGGTTTAGCAGCCTGACGGGATTCACTGACAGGTTTGTACAAACAACCAGAGACGGTGCAAAGTTGGGGAAGAAGCAGCACAATTAAAGCAGAGAGAAAATGGGGGGATGAGAAATTTGAAGACCGTTTTACATGTCCATAAGCAGTGTAGCCAACTCAGTCATCTTCTGGAGCCTCTTCACAGCTTCCTGGGAGACAGGTTTTGTAGTCATCATTTCGTCCTCAGAGCCCTGATCACCTGTGAGCTCTCTGCTGAATGGATGAATGGAAAATCGTGTTCAAAGAAAGGTATTTACATTTTCAAGTCAAGCGTGCAAAGCTGGGAAATGCTCATACAACTTAAATTCTACCCTCTGCTCTGCTGGTCTGTCTTCTGGAATGGGATAAGAATCCACAGGGTATTAGCAAAACAGTACAAAAATTTAAAACTGAACTGTAGTGTGGTTGCACAAAATGTGAAATGCATCGTTCAGAGCATATCCTCATATTACGCTCTCCCAACCACCCTTCACACTGCAGATGATTTCACAAGCACCATGTTGCCATGGATGCTGATTTGGGGGATGTATGGGACTAGCACATGAGAATATTCATATTCAGTTATGATTTGGGCAGTTTCCCAAACTTTGTCCGAAGAAAGAAGAGGAAAGGTGTAATTGGGGGGGTTTAATAATGTATAATTCAGTTACAGCTAAACATAATTTAATCAGATAGCGAAAAAGAGTTTCTAGTATAGGTGCTTTATCCCATGACACTGCAGAGGGCTCTGCAAACAAAGGAGCTTCTCTGAAAGGAGAAGAAGACATCCACAAGCATTTTATATATATATATCTATATATATACAATGAAAACTGATAGGAGCTGTTGCCGTCTCCCTCATAGTAA
Organism: Falco cherrug; assembly: GCF_023634085.1. NCBI lineage: Eukaryota > Metazoa > Chordata > Aves > Falconiformes > Falconidae > Falco > Falco cherrug. The sequence continues at coordinate 77,836,162 of NC_073698.1, forward strand.
ATATAGAGAAAGAGATACCAGTGCAACAGGTTCATGGATCTGGGGAAGAATTCAAGTCGTGTGAAATTCTTTAGTCTCTGGCAAAGGGAAAAAAAATCACATCTAACTGTTATCCTTTTAAATATAAAACAGCTGCTGCCTGCTGGCACTGCCTGAATGCCTACACAGCTGACCACTTGACGGCAGAATTCCAGCCTCTAGTTTCCTATGGTTGCATATCATGATATTATTAATGTCTGTTAATGGCATTTAAATGTCTGTTTACCAACACTGCTGAGGAAAGGAGAGATTTTGTTTTTGATAATGCGTTCTCTGTGAATTTGAGGTGGTCAGAATTTTTTTAGTAAACAATTCATCGTGTGTTGATCTCCTCTTTCCCACAAGTGAGAAGGAATGAAGTTAACCTGGCATCGGTTGGACCATGGGATGTCCCTGCAGGTGATGCTGAGCTACAGGTGTATTGGACTAGCTTAATGAGCTATGTAATTCCTGGAAGCAGTATTCCTGGGAACATGGACACAGAAGAATGATATGCAAGGGCTATCACATTAACCTTTCTAGTACTGCAGTGACCTCTCTTTCACTGCTGCTGTTTGCATTCAGTTCAGGGAGTCCCGTCAAATACCAAGTGGTACAAACAGCAGTGTACAAGCTTTACAGATGGCAAACATCCACATGTCTTCTTCGATGTGCTGAACCTTCCCCAATTCAAATCATCACTCTCTGTGCTTTCTGCATCTAGGAAACGAGCAGAAAGGCACTGAAGCAAACCCAGAGTAAGTCATCAAAGGAAAAGAGTGTTGTGGCGAAACAGATTGGAAACTTTGGTGGTCAGGGATTTCAGCTGCGTCCGTGGCTGTTACAGCTCAGTGTGTTACAACCATAGTATGAATTTGCTTCAGATGAGTTTCAGCCTCCCTTTTGCCAACAGGAAAGGGGTAATCAATAATGTTGACTTTTTGTTCTTACTCTTTTCTTAGCATTATACAGCCACTTGTAACCTTATTTATTTAGGCAATAAGGCCTTTGAGGGACTTTGATCAACCTGGCTAAAGTTCCGTCAAAGATTAACTGACGTTCTTTAAAAGTACATCAGTTTCCTCTTAAGCAGGTATTTGCTTACCACGTAACTAGGTGTTGAGTGCAACGTAGTTATAAAATTTGCCGGGCTCAGCTGTAGGTTTCCTTAAGACATACTGCTGACATCACTGAGTCTCCTCTCAGACTATTTTTTTTTTCTTCTCTCTCTCTCTCTCTCTCTCTTTCCCCCTCCCTCCCTCTCCTCCCTCCCTCTCTCCAGTTTCTTTATTCAGGTAATTCCAACTCAGACTTATTCCAACTTGCTTTTGACTGACAGTGAGGGAAGAGAGACTCTCTGAGGGTTGTGTTTTGTTTTGGTTTTTTTTTTAACCATGCACACATGCTTTGTTGAAAAGACATCTAACCTTTTATAAAAAAGATTGTTTGACTTGTCATGACGATAACATCTAGTAAGGAATCTGAACATTGCTCTTTTACAGGTAAGAGGTATTTGTCAGAAATGCATACATGCTTAACAGTGCTTTGGAGACTGTGCGGAACTGAAAGCTAATGAGTAGGTTCTTTTCCTATTTTCCTCTTATATTAGTAATTTAAGGATTTAGAAACTGTCTGTAAAAGAAAAATGTATATAAGATTATGCCTTCTTGTGAACTTTGAGATACAGGCATTTTAGCAATGATAAAGCAAAAGCTGTCATGGTTTGGTCTTTCCACTGATGCAAGCTACTGAATGTGAGGTTTGTAATGTATGTGGCTGATATTTTTATATGTTGGGGAGGGTGGCAGATGCTGAACCTATCTCTGTAAATGTTTGACTGCCAGAGGTTTTTTCTTATAGAAATCTGTAGTGCTTTTTAGGGTCTTAGAAGCATACCTTTCAGTCAGCTCTGGTTCTTTTTTTCAATGCAAAAATAAGTTTTCATTGACATAGTGGGAAAGCTTGCCTAGAACTTTATCCAGTCCCTGTTACCTATCTGAATAAGAAAAGATTATGTAAGTTTTCTATGGTAGGTATAAAGAATGTAAACATGTCTGAGTTGGAGAACATTATTCATTTTCTTCCAACTTTTGCATGTGTCTTCAAACTACTTGTTTACAACAGGTTTGGCTTATCCTCAGTAATCACAGCCTGAGCCTGTGGTGCAAATTCCCCTCTACTTCAATGTAGCTTGGTTTTGCCTCACTTTTTGTTTTCACACAGGGATCAGGCTGTAAAGAGATTTACAGATAAGTTCCTTTTTTCTCCCTGCTGATCATAAAAAGGAACAAAGCTGGCTTTCCTTTGTGAACCAGGAGTATCTGCATTACTTTTTAACTAAGCTCACTTCCTCGCTTGCCTTTGGCTGTATTTAGAGGCATTTCTAGGGTCTTTCTGATCAAGTGCCTGCCTACCTACCTGTCTGTGTTCTCCTGTATTACCTGTGATTTCTTTTTTAAAATTGAGGGGGAAAGGGGGCAATTTGCTATTACAGAAATGTCTTCTTTATATCCTTGGTTGTAAAATGTCACTATGCTCTCTGCAATCTCTAATAATCAGCTTATAGGAGGGGGGAAACAAGCCTGGAATGTAACATAGTGTTGGTTGTACAGTACAAACTGGCATCGTTTTTGAAAAGCAGAGTGTAGAAGAGACCAAAAACTTCCCCAAGAATTTCATCCCAGTAAATGAGGCATGGCCTAGAGACAAAAACAGCAGCAGATGACTTGGGCTTCAGTCTTCCAACATACATACAATACTTCAGTCCTGTTACTTTTTATAGAATTTCAAATGAAAACAAACAGTTCTTTTTTATCCTGGCTCCTCATGCAATGAAACAAACAAGCCATCGACCCACAGCCCTGATGGGAGCTGAAATTTTTGTTTGTCCAGGATATATTAAAGCAGTTTGGACTATTATTCCCTCCTGCTCTCCTGTTTCTCTCTCCTAAGACACACAGTTCACACAGACAGGCTGTGTTCTTTGGGAACAGGTAGATACCAAAGCTGTGAAGTACCAAGCAGTACTCTTGTGAGGGGCCAAGAAAAACAGAAACTTAACTGTTTTGCATGCTGAACCTCAGAACATTTTGAAATAAATTCTGATTCACTCTGTTTCCAGGAAAAACAAAGCAGATTATGGCACAGTTGTTTTGGGCTTTTCTTATTTTGTTTTTGGGGGAGTTGTGTTTGGTTTGTTGTTGGTTTTGTTTTGGGGGGGGGGGTGTTGTTGTGGTGGTGGTTTTTTTTTAATGGAGGAAAAAGTCTTTACCTTGTTGGCTACACTGTGTATATGGAAATTACAAAAAATACTGGTTAGAGCATCAAATAGTTAAAATCAACATTTTCAGCCCAAACAAATTCACTAAGTATTAACTATTCAAAGCCTCCTTCCTGCTGAGCTATCCTTGACCCCTTGGGATGAGACAACATTCATGACTTACTTGAATGAGTTACTACAGGTTTGAGGATCATTTTAACACTCAATGTGTTTGTAACATTAATATGGTAAATAGCTTGGTGTTCAGCATGTGCATGCTCTTGGAGTAAACAGGGCACAGCTGAAAAAAGTAGCTGCCTTGTATTGGGGGTGCATGAATTGAAATGCCTGCTCATTCTATACCTGTTGAGCCTGAATGGTGTGAAAAACACATGGAGAGCAGCCAAAAGCAGCGGATACATTACTAATTGGGCAGGAGAAAGGAAGGAAAATGGCAAGAGCCACAGCATCTTTTCCTCCTCCTAAGCGTATGAAATTATCTTTGTATGACTAGCACCATCTGAAGTTCACAGCAAGTTAGAGGTCATGGTCAGGCAGAGAGAGAGCAAGCAATGACATGAATGCTCTAAGTATTATCATACTTTACTGGACAAAGTAAATGTTTGGACATAGTGAGGGTTGGCATATTTTTGACATAACACATCTGTGGTCATTTTTACCCACTGTGGAGAAATGTGTCTGGCAAATTCCACCTTCCAGCAGAGCCTTTTGCAAACCTCAGGCTGTCTTTGGTGAAAGGTTGAAACCAAACTGCTGGGACATAAGTTGGACCCAGCATGTATCTCAGGGAAGTACCACAGCGTTGTGCAGATTCCCTGTGTCTTCAGGACACCCTTGGGGATACTGGGAAGCCCTGCAAGCTTTTGCTGACCAAGGCTTGAGAATCTCCTTGGAGTCCTTGCTGAGGAGATCTGGCTCACTTTGTGGGTGTCAGTGGTAAGCATCTGGTCACTTTGATCTAGGCGTTTCGTTACTTGCAAAGCCCCTTCCCTCCCTGCACTGTGTCTGCTGAGGTATGAGAGCCAGCTGCCTTTCTGTTGCCTCCCAGGAGGGCTTCTTGATTAAGAAATGTCTTTCTTCCACGTGGTTCAAAGTAGCCTGTGCAATCTGACCTTCAGGGCATAATGCATTTTACCTGGGTTTTAAGGTGGAGGGGAAGTCTAAACCTTGGGAACTGCAGTCTGGTGCCTTTAGAACCACACTTGACTCCTTTCTGGTTTGTTTTTCTCATGGAGAGTGTCACCTAGAGTTGTCCATGCTTACAGAGCCTGGGTAAGCCACCGTCTCTATCAAAAGTGATAAAGTAAAACAAGTTTTGACTGGAAGAAAATTATCACCTGCTTAGATTAATTTAATCTCTGTTGCTTTAACTGAAGTGATTCACTCTTGGTTAGATTGGAGCTTGCAGGATACTTCTCTGGGTTTACATTATGAACTTTTCCTTATCTACAATTCACACTTTTGCATAGAGGCTATATGATAAAAATGTTTATTTGTTGAACAAATTGCCGTAATCTGTAATGAAGCAATATATATAACAGTACACCTACTTAGATGACTTAAAAGGTATATTCTTAGCATGAACTGATGAAAAGGGAAAAAATATATTATGATCAAATTTTCCCCTTCTCACTAGAATTACATAGCCTGATAAAAATATACAATAATATAGACTTTCACCAGTAAATAAATTCTTCCTGCTTAAATGATTTTTATTTCAGTCAACATTTTCCAAGGAAAATGTCAACTGGAAAAAGTGTTTCTGAATTTTTCTGACCTTGTCTGTAAAGATCCCCCTAAGCACTCCCTTGTTTTCTGCTCAGTGATGATCTCACTCAAAGCTGCCTATACTTACTCCTGGAAACTTCCATGCCACCTATTTTCTTCTGAACCCCCTCCAGCCTCTCGGCCAAGCAAACAGGCTTCAGTTTCCTGCTGCCTTATCCAGAAATAATGTTTCCTAAACGTTTCTTTCCTCAAACACTTCAACACCAAACCTATCAACAGTCCCTTCTCTCCATAGTAGACTGTGTACTGCACCAATGAATAAAGGGACTAAGGGAAGGTAAGCAAAGATGTGCTTTCTGTGATTTTCACAGCATTTGAGCAAGGCTGGGCTTCATTCACACACCAAAGGTATACCAGCATGTGGGAGGAGGTGTCTGAGTGATACAGAGCACTTGCAATTCTGATTCATTTTTTTAGGCAAATGTCAAAACATTCTCACAACAATGCAAAAGCTTAGGATGAAAAAAAAAAAGAAAAACTTCTAAGGCAATATTTTATTTTATTACCATATTGAGTTTCATTAACTGTCATACTTGGTGGCCTCTACCATACATGGCAGCTGGTCCTTTGACTCTTCCCAGCTTACTGTTTTTAGATCACAGCTCCTCTTCCCCTAAGATTAGGCAGGAAGTCAATTGTTATAAGGGATTCTGTTTATGAATCATAAATTAACATAGCAAATGTCAGCTCATGGGTGCTAGTTTTCAGTGTCCATTACCTGTCATGAAATGAGCTACATAAATGGTGCTGAAAGCTTTTATCACATCACAGTAAAGAGTCAAAAACTGAAATAGCCTGCTGTGTAAAAATGCTTCCACAAGAGTAGTGAATACAACTCAGGCAGGTGTGGGAAAGCTAACAATGATATTTTTATCTATATATAATGGACAAACAAAAGGCTTCAGGTCTGGTTCTCATTCACACTGTGGCCCTTTTATACTCTAATGGGAAATGTAGAGGCCAGAAAGGTTTCTTCAGCTGGCAGCATCACACCGTGAGCTCTAAGTTGAGGTCTGTTTGGTTTTATCTGTGCAAACAGATTCCAACAAGTAAAATTTGTAGTATTATGCCATAATTCAGCTAGCTTTGCAGAGGTCTAAAGGTCTGTCATACTGCCAGAAATATATCTAATTTTTCCTCATACTCTTGCTTTTCTTGAGATAATTATGCCAACACAATTAAGGCTACAAGCCTCACTCCCTGTCTTCAATACAGGTAAAAACATTATTGGTGCTTCAGCCCAAGTCTTGAGAAGTGCTTGGTCCTTGAAGTTTGTTCATACTCTGCTCTATTCTTGCAGTTTTTAAAAAAACAAACCAACCAACAAACTAACAAAAAAATCCATAAGAGATGTCCTGAACCTTAAATATACATTTTAGGAACAAAAAGCTCTAAAATTTAGTGTTGAGGTCTTTTCCTGTCAGTGTAAAATGACCAAAGCTGTGACTTGATCATGACCCGGAATAATATTTATTGGTAGTTAAATCTCCCTCCCTTTTGCAAGGTCTCAGGTGATAGGGAACATAAAATCTTAATTTAAGACAATTTCTTAGTTTTTATGTACAGAAATCCAAGAAATCATTTCAGTGGAGCAATTCCAGTGATATATTCCACTACTGTACCGTGGTGCGGAGTTCTGCCTTTGCAGATACAGCTCTGATTGGTAAACTGTGAAAATGTAAGACTGGGGCACTATGCCTTTAATTACTGCGTTACTTCTTTGGGTCTTACAAATATGATTACATATTCAAGGAAAAGCTTCTATTTCTGATTGCTTTATACGATCTTAAGAAACCCAAGCTGTCACATAAAGACTGACAGTGTCACAGAAGTCAATAACCTTTGTGTTCTCACTAGAAACTTTGATTTAAGCATAATACATACTATATGAGCTCAAACATTAACACTGAAATCCACAAAAAAGCTGGGAAGAAGGACCAGATACTCATTTCCCAGCCTCAGAAGAAAACAGTGGTCAAAGATTCAGAATTTGTCGAGTTCCTAAAACTTTCAGGTGCTATGAACAGAAACTACTTTTATCTTACTTTGATCAGCTTAAGACAATATGTGCCACTGAATGGCTCTGGTTTAGTTATCTTTTTCTATTGATTACTAGCTCCATCTTGCTGAATGGCAGGTTAGGCATGCTGAAAAGCAGAGGCAGATTTGAGCCACACTGTGAAGAGGGGATCATTCGAAATAAGCAGTGGTGACAAAGGTGTAGGATGCAGGTTGTTCACAGGCAGGCCCTGATGACATTTTTTGAAGGTCCATAAGTAAAAACAACATGGATGAGGAAGCATTTCACAGTATAAGCATGATGCATCCGTACTCTGGTAAAGACGTGGTGGCAGTGTATATGTTGATGACATAGACAAGCAAGCTGACCTGTGGTAGGGAATGTCATAGTCAAAGCCCTATAAAACAGAGCAGACATCTCCCTTATCTTGTTTTAGATTCCTAGATAGCATGTTTTTTATAAAACAACCTTGTTCATCTGCTTCAGTGTGTAATTTACATTCTTTAACAATAACTGAACTGTATGTGTGATGGAAAGAGTACATCATGTTGTGTAATCTTGCATTGGATTCCACACTGCACAGCATCTTCTATGGGATTTAACCCAAAAGGCTTCATCAGTACGAGTCAGGCTGGCATGTATTTATTTAGGATATTCCAACCTGAAATATACACATGTACTATATAATATATGTACATAAGCCTCATGCTTCCCAGAAGAGTGGGGGTACTATCACATACCCTGGAATAGTTGATTTCTATAGAAGCAATAAACTTGGCACCCCTCAGGAACACTAGCCTTGCTATACAGATGCAAGGATAAGATAATTTCAGCTGTCTAAAAGTTAAAGATCTAGTTTCAGCTTATCAGGCACTGCAAGGAGTTGGGCACCTCCAGGCGTTAGAGGAAGAAGAGGCAGACTCACTGTGTGGAGGTACCCAGCTCTCTCCGCTGACTCTGGTGCCTTAGCAAACTAGCTCAGGCTAGACAGAAACCTTTCAGAGGACTAACATGAACAAAGAAGAAATTTCAGCCTACAGAATCCAACAATTGGTCTTGCAGTGGATATACCTTTAGAAATGTCTCAATTTGGTAGATGCTTGGCAGCCAGGTCTGAACTAACATCTCATAGTGAGGTTTCGAGATGTCTGGTATTCACAGGCAAATTTTTAAAAAGTGTATCTCCAAGTTTCTTTCAGAGAAAACTCACTATTAGATAAAGAAGCATCCTTCAAGGTATCCCAGGTGTGCAGTACGTAGAGCCATCCTGGAAAAGAATTCCTCCAAAAAAGAAATCACTTGTTATCAATGCTGATGCTGAACATAGCCTGTAAGCAGAACAAGTTAATTCTCACCATGCTGTAGGTCCTCAACACGCTTTGCAGTCAGATGAACAAAGAAGAGGAAAACTTTAGATCTGCTCTAAATGATTACAGATCTAACAGCAAGTGAGACATGATACAACACAAAGGAGGAACTTGCTAGGTGAACATAAAGATGAGCAGATGTTTGTTGAAATTGTAATGTGTCTCAAAACAGGTGTGTTTTCAGGATTTGGTTGGAATCTGGTGAAAGGGGGAATTTCATGTATGTCAAATAGGAATGGCATAAGAGAAGTATAAACCATGAAGGGGGCAAAAAGTCACAAAAAACAGGCATTGCTGAGACAGAGGAATGAGATACCAACAAAGAGTAAAAGAAAGAAGAGCTATGGGGGGCAGGGCAGTAGCTGTGGAAAGGTTAGGCTGTGAGCTTTATGGGTATGAAGTAATGAAAAGGTGTTTGCATTAATGAAGGGGAAATTATGGTCAAAATAGCAGAAAGGAAATAAGATCTTTACCCTAGAAGTATGAGTGATTTGGTCATGGAACAGATAAGAAGGACTGTGAACAAGAGGCACATTGGGAAATAATTAATAAACTGAAATTCTGGACTTGAAAAGGTGGATCTTGCAGATGCTGTGGCATCAAGCTGCCTGCAGACAAGAAGTCAAGCATACAGCAGTGGAGCAGAGGAAGTGCTTTCAGAAACGGCATGTCCTTTTGGGAAAGATTGTGTTTGACAGTGTGTCACTAGAGCAGTGAATGAAGGACTTTTCTGCATTGCCATTAAGCTGTCATCTGACTGCTGGAGTCATGGTCTGTACGACTTCCAGCAATAGCACTATCTTAACCCCATTTGAAATACGCTGCTGCAATTTGATATATTCATGGTCCTGCTTAGCTACTTTTTGCAACCACTTATCTTTAGCAATTGTCTACAAAATATGAATTCTGTTCAACAGCACTAAAACAACATATAAACAGCACTAAAATAACATAAATGTCTACTAGGTCTAGTTACATGTTTCCCATCAAGTGTGTTTTTCAATGAAAATGGAGGCTTTATTAAATTAAATATTACAGGAAAAGCACAGTGTTAGGGATCAAAAAGTTTGATTTTTCCACTGAAAGAATGATCTCTTGTGGGAGATGTAGTTGATTTCCTCATACCCCAGTTATTCTTTATGCCTGGCCTCCTCAGCCAGACAATATTTCCATTGATGTATCAAGCCTTATAACAAGGCGACAGAAAGTAATTGGGGAATGGTGGTATTTTTTGTTCTCATAAATCAGGCTGCTTGGAAAACATCAAAGTGACTTCTGAAATTCACAGCATCTGTAAAACTTACAAAAACCAAGGTAGAAGTTGCTGAATATTGTAGAATTTTAAAAATAAGTTTGTGGTATTCTGAACGTAGTTGGAAACTATTCTCAGCAGAACATGAACAATGTTCTATTCAGTCTAATCACTTCAGTGATCAAAGCTAGACCTTCCCAAGTTCCCAACTGTAAAACATTGCGGAGCTTTTGAGATGACATGGGTTCATAAAGGAACCGTCATAAAGATAAGGTATGTGTAAATAAACAAGCAAAATAGCCTCCTTTGAGTATAAGGAAATGTAGTAACTTTGAAAAACAGCAGGAAGTTTTTTTCTTGTTTGGGCACATCATCGCTGCTGGGTTTTTTTCACCCTATTGTAACATAGCACCACAAAGCTTTTATGGAGGTTCCCAAGAAACTATAGGACAAAGGAAAACGACAAGTGAATCACACAGTTATGTCCCCGGATCACAACAACAGGGACAGGCATTGCTTCTGCTGTGTTCTCCTAGAGGAACAGTTCATTGCACAAGTTTCACTTGCTCCCAAACCAGCCAGGAAACTCATGTGGTCTTTACAGCTACAGAAGGCTGAGATTTTCCAGCCAAAAGTCTTAACGGCTGCAAATGTTGATTTAGGTCAGATGAAAGATCTAATGAATTCATGTGAACAAGATAGAGCACCTTAGACTGAAGAAGTCTGAAAATAATTTTGAAAAGTAAAAACTTTTGTTTTGACTTTGTGAAAGTAAGATGTTGCAACCTGTCACTTCAAGCAATGTTTTGTTCCTCACCTGATTTACATTACACACACACACACACACACACACACATATCTCTACAAACGTCAAAGCAAAATTAAAGGTTTAGTTTTGGTTTGAACAAACAGCATCTTCAGTCCAGAATGATTTTTTTATTACTATTTTTTTAAAAAATCGAAACCTTTTTCATATTTTTTTTTGTTTGTTTTGGTATTTTTGGTTTGGCGAGAAAATAAAAAAACATTGATGTGCACCAGTACATTCATGCTATTTCCTCCCTTTCAGAAGCCACAGTCTCTGCAGCAGACTGAGGGGTCTGTGTCATGGAAATTGGCAGGGATCGAGTAATTTGGGAAAGCAATGAGGAAAACAAATATTCTCTTCCCTCTGATTCCTTGGGAGTTTATCTGGAAGACATACAAACCTGGACTGTGTAACCTCCCAGTCAACAAACTCAGGAAACAGCTTTTTCTTAAACACTATGTATTTTTTATTCCAGTTTTTGCAATATGAGTGATAATAAGATTCTGTATAACGATAAAATTTTGTGGATGGAAAGGATAAATAATTAACCTAGCATATTCCTTCACAACAAAGGGATAAAAAACAGCCCGCATACTTAAATCCACAGGCTAATTTCAGCTTAACTTGGCAGGTGAACAGAGGCTTCAGAAACTATGTTCCAACAAGCTTCATGAAACTAGGTGGCTCTGTAAGTCAGAGAGATGTCATTAATCCCTTCACTGAGAAGAGGAAATCAAGGGGGACCTGCTTTGACCAGACATCAGAGAATCCCCATGGAAGTGAGTGCAATGAAATAGACTGCATGGAGCTTGCGTGTTGTTACAGCCCTGGGGTTCACCCTGGAGATGCAGCAGCAGGAGGGGACAGGGCTTTGCTGGCTCCTTCCCCATGGTCTGGGGTCTCCTGCCACCCCATGAACTACAATGGAAGTTCTTGTAGGAAGGCAGGCATGGGCAGGGGTGGAAAGGTTCTAGCCCTGCAGCCTTCTCTCTGCCAGGCCGCTGTGGCCAACAAGAGAAGCCCTTTGCAGCCAGTCCACCACCTTTCACCAGGATGCTCATGGCTTGAAATACCCTATTAAAGGGAGCTCAGGATGACGCAGCTGAAAACTATCACTTCCATTTTAAACTCCCCAACATTTCTCATCATTAAGCTTTGATTTTTTTTTCATCCCTCTCATAAAATATCGATGTGTTCAAGAGTGTTACTAACGTACTTTATAAGAACAGAATGGAAACATATCAGCTAGCAGCTTATGCTACTTTTACTTTATAATTATTAATTTTAAAATCTCCTTAGCACTCCACAAATACAGCTCAGAGTCCCAACCAAGCAACCAGGCTTGGACCCCATGCACCTCCACAGGTGGGCAGAAACAGTGTTCCCATGGACAACCCTGGGACTCTTCTCTGTTTCTTCTCTGAAATAACAGGTATAACTGAACTCCTCTGGAGGCCTTTCTTCCCTCTCCTCTACACATGCTCCCCCTCCTTCCCCCAAAATGTGCAGAAGTGGAAAAAAGGGCATTTTTCCATTCATTGCATGGTGAGTATGAAAGCTTGGCACACAAGTGAGCTATGTACTGGAATTTGGGTGGGTCTAGGAAAAAGCACAGACTTCAGTGGAAAACATATATGGGTGTGTGTGTGTATGTGTGAGAAAAAGCCTTTTAAACCTTAAATTAACCACATCCATGGATTGGTGAGGGGAAAAAAACAAGAAAGCTGCCCTGAAATTAGACTTTGGGCAGTACTGAGAATAAGTAACCCTGCAACATGAAACTGTCATTGGTATTTCGAGACCACTTCAAAGAGGCAGGTGAGAGCCCCCAGTTTATACACCAGTGCAGCATTTTAATGCTTTATAGGACCCTCGTGACCATTTCTGTCCATCTGGGAGCTGTGGCTATCTCCTGCGGGGCCAGTGAGGAGGAAATGCTTGGCTGGGGCAGTAGCAGGACCAGACTGTGAATGGGGCCAGGGATGGAGATGGGGATGGGGATGGGGACACCCTGCATGAACCCCAGGATGGCTTGAGCAAAGCTCAAGGGGAGACTTGATAGTGTAAGGACTTTGCTCCAAGACCATAGCTATGGGCTGCGGCTACTGGTCAGTGTGGATGTGGCCCAGACTTGCCATTTGAGAAAATTATTTTGTGTTGACTTTATTAAGGGTAATAATGGCATAAAGGGAAACATATGTAGAAGATACATTCACGACTTAACTCGAGATCACCAAAATCTCCCACATTGATACTCTGTATTTGCAACTGCTTGTGCTTTACAGAATAGGCAATGCATCATCTATATTTATAAGTTTTATTATTATTATTTAATTTTTATTATAGATAAAAAATTATTATTATTATTATAAGAACACACATATCATGAAGCAATATTTTAGATAGTAAAAATGAACCTATGTTTTCTATGTAAGTGCATATAGATTTTTGCCTGTGAAATACCACGTCCTGATTTTATTGGACACTATTGAATTTTCTTTCCAGCATTTAAAAGTTTTAACATTTTGGTTTTGTTAATAGCTACCAAATATTTGTTTGAGATCAAGTAGAACTTGATCTCTGTTTATCAGACCTGGACAATCAAGGGAAATGGGTGCTTGGTGCAATCTGACATCTTTGTAGTGCAGAGAAAATGGAGTAGGAATGAACAGGTTTGAAGCTGTTGTGTCCCTCAGAGAGAACACTGACCACACAACAATACAGTATAAAGAAAATTCAAGTAATCTGTATGTGTCTCTGTTATGCTGGTAGCACCGTCTGTGTTTTGCCGAAGAGAGAAAGACATGCAATTTAAAAGTCATTAGGTTTGGGTGAGGGAAATGGATACTTTGTCTCACAGGCTGCATTTTGCTAGCATGAAAGACCAGTCACTTTCTGAAAACATTTTCCACCGTATGAACTTGTTCACACAGGTAGAGCAATTCTTCATAACCAAATAACTTCCTGAGAAAATCAGCTTGTAACAAGTTTTAAGATGAAACCAAGACAAACCCATCCTCCTTTCTTGTGCTTTGTTAGTATTGCAAAAATCACAAGGCCAAATTCACTAGTGTGCCCTGGCCATGAAGAGAAGCCATAAATTTGGCTTAATTAGCAGGTTATTCTGCCCTTCTTGTTACTCTGCCTTGATGAAACAGTACAAAACAGCTGCACCATACAAGTAAGAGACCCAGAAACTGTCACAGAGGGAAAGCTTTATTAGTGTTACAAGGTCCCTCTTCCTGCTGAGTCAAGGTGTGCTGTTTCCCCAGTTAGATTTGATTCTATCTGCGTTAGGTATTAGATGAACAAAAGGATATACAGACCTTTAAATAAAAAGCTTTTTCCCTTGCCAGTTTCCTTGCCTTTTGCAGCACTACCTTTATTTTAAGTACTATTGAGGCTTTTACATATTTAATTTTTTTTTTTTTTGGTGGAAAATTCTTTTCACAGACTGGTATTTCAGTTCTCAGATTTAGTGACTGCATAGCAACAGAGAATTATAAGCATGCCTATTTCGGCAGTGTTTGCAAATGTGTACATACAGTGGGATATTTGTGGGCTACTAAGGTCATTCCTCTGCCAGTGTAATATCTTGTGGTATGGGCTAAAGGAGTGCTGTGATTTACGGGAAAAGTAGCTTTCATCTGCCACAGCAGAAGCCTGACACCCTGCAGGGAGCCTCACCTCACAGCCACACCTACGGTGAGCTATGAGAGCCCTGGTGTGCAATGACTAATTAAAAAACAAAACCCAACTTGACTGGCATACAGTGCATACATCATGCAATGAATTGGCATCACAAAATGGTAATTAAAAAGAGAGCTGCTGAGCCACTGGATATATTAATATTGTGAGGTTGACATACAGGTAGGAACTGATGTCTCTGCCCACCAGAGTGAGATGCGGCTGGTGCTGGGACCTGGTGTCCAAGGCTGGGTTTGATGTTCCAGGTACTTGTAGCCCACAAAAGGGAAGAGGCACAAACCACTCTAAATGATTTGAAATATCTCACTGATGCCTGATAAATATTTTTCATGTACCACCCATGGTAGCTGAGAAACAGGGAGAAGTGGCCCTGGGAAAGGCAGGCTGAAGATGTTTTAGCCAGCTTTCACGGACTATCAGCAAAGGGCTATTTTTTCTCCCTGCCTCTTGCATAAACATGACTAGGCACTTTACTATTCATTTTCAGCTACCTGCTGACAATTTCAATTAAAAATATAGGAAGTGTCTGGTTTTCATTTTGTTTACTTGTTTGCTTTCAAATGAAACCAGATTTTTATTTGACCAAGAAATTAATTTGGAGAAAAAAGTGAACAAACAAAAAAAGAGACCAGACAAGCTTTCTGTCCCACTAACCCTTCTTCAGGTCTGAAACAAAAGCAGCAAATTTCGAAACAACTGCAAATTGGCAAATCAGTTACTATGAATTTAACTTTATTATTATCACCATTATTCAGTGGTAAAGTAGGTCTCTGCCAGTTTGTGAAGTGATAGGTGGACACTGTGGAGGTTAAAAACAAGGTGCTGTCCTTTACCTGCTGTGAAAGAAGGGAAGACAAGGACACTGCCAACCTACGGTGAGCAAGGAATGACGGTCCCAGTGAACTTAATTAGCAGTCCAGTCTGGGACGTTTGTGCTCCACACTGACTTGGGAGGAAACTCCATTCCCTACAAACTTTGTCGAACTTAATACCTGAGCAGTAGATGGGCTCACACTCATTATTTTCTATACTGCTATAAAAGCTGCCAGAATGTGACTAAAATACTAGAAGGAAACAGTCATCCCTCAGCTGTGTACAGAAACATGAAACTGCCTTGGCACATGAGCTTGTGCAGTCAGATTATAGCCAGGTGATTTATACCAGGCAGTATATAAATAAGCATAAAGAGAGGTAAACCGACCCAACCACCTTGAGTCCCAGCCCTGAAAACAGAGAAAAGAGCAGCACAGCCCCTCTGGCTGCCTCTGCCTGGCTGGTTCTCCCCCAAGAGCTGTGCTCCAGCAAGGTGGCCCGTCCCCACACCAGGACGGGAAAGGTAGTGGGAGATGTGTGGAAGCATGCTCTCACAGCAGCTGGAGCAGCTGGCTGGCAAAGGGCCCGTTCCCAAAAAAGGAATAAAGCATTTAAGTAGGACTTAGGTAGGTCTTAGTTGACTAAGTGAAAAACTATTTTGCAGAAAATCCCTGCCCAGCTTCTGTTTCTGTTTTGTGCTGGAAGTGCTTGACATGTACAGGTGTTTCCATTTCTGACCCTCATTTTGCTGGGCACCCAACAGCTCTGCATTTCAGCATAACACAAAGCACCCTGTAAGATACCAAATGGATTAGTTGATCTTGTGTCTAAGCAAGAAAAGCCAGAAACAAGACATTCCTTGGCTTGTCTTCAGCCTTCTCCCAACATACCCCCTTTCCTTCTCCACCTTCCTCCTGCATAGCAAGACTTCCTGAAGTGTGGGGCTGCTTCCACTTGTGTTCTCAAATCTGACCATCGAAGGAGGTGGAGGTGAGACTCTTCTCTGTGTCTGAGGTGATTTGTTCCCACATTTCCACCCTTGCAGTGGAGTTCACTGGTAAGAAACTGGGGAGATGGGGAGGGGAGATGCACTTCCTAATGAAGCTGCATCACTGTATGGATGAGGCCAGAAAGCAAGGAGGCATCATCATTACTCTATGGCCAAGCTGTTAGGATGCTCATCTGGCCACAAAGAGTGTGAGTTTCAGTTTCTGCACCAAGAATTGTTTGTGTTTACACTCTGACTTCCTGAAAGAAAAGACACCAAAACTGTCTTAACATGGGTGCAGAATATTCCCAAAACATATTTTCTTGGCTTTGATTTTGGAAACACTCATTTTGTTTTGACTGACACATTAAGCAAACGAATAAAAAAGTGTGTTCGCTTGTGACCAGTCTTGAGGAAAACCTCAGCCAAAAGGCTTGAAGCCTTGCAAAATTTGAAACCACTGAAAACATTCATATAATGGAAAGATCAGGAATAGGTGCTGCGAACCTACCGTAAGATACTTGCAGAACATAAAATAGTATTCAGTTTTTTGAGAAACAGCTCTGCTGCCACAGCTACACACTTGTCTGGTAGTGGTGTAAGCACAATAGGGTTGGATCTTCTGATTCACAGACAGGGGCAAAGAAGAGAGGAATGGGATACTAAACAAAATGGGGGAAACCAGGAAAATGAGAGATACCCTCGTGGGAAAGAAATACTTCAAGGAGAAAGAAGGGTAAGATATAGCTACTGAAAACCCCCAAAGGCATCCTAGAAAGAAAGAGTGAAGAAATAGTGGCAGGGACTACAAAACAGGACAACAGTAGGTGTTAAGCTCTCTGAAGGTCCAGTCCTGGCTTTAGTATTGACTGCTAACGTTGATTGGGACAGGACATTGCTCCCATCATCCCTTAGCTCAGTTCCATCTCCGTGGTGGTGTTGAGATGGTTGCCTGTGCCAGACACCTGCGGTGGGGGGTCACTAATGTTCCTACAGCAGGTCAAAGATGTAAATGAAAGTGGAAGTACAGGTTGTGAGCTTGATAAGCCTAATGCAACAATAACGGCCCTTTCAGCCTTGCAGAGTAGTTCTGGCACCCAGCTCCCCAGAAACAGAAAGGACAGGCTCTTGAGAGTCTGTTTAGACTTGCCCATGTAGAAAGAGCCAGGTAAGGTTTGAACAGCAAGAACGAGCAAGGGCTTAGTGGGTGGGAAAAGCATCACATCAGAGGTAAGTTTTGAATGCTTAACTGTGCTCATGAAGTGTTTGAAACTTGAAAGAGTTTGAAGCAACAATACGCCGGAAAGGGAGACATTCAAAAGTATTGAATGTTACACTACTGCAGGAAAGCCATTTGTAAATACAAAAGGGCAGAACAGGTTTGTGGGGAACCTTTCTCTCTTTTCCAGCAGTGTTGTATAAACCATATTACCAAACGAAAAAATGAAAGTTTTGGAAACTGGTCAATTTATATACTTCTTTCTGAATGGAGACTTTGGTGTTCTTGAAGGTTCCCAGACTGAAGACTCTGCATGACCACGTCCCTGTTTACCCTCAGAGCCCACGGCAGAGGCTGGAGGGCAGGTTTTTGGAAGGGTGGGTGGCTCACTTGCAGTGTGTTAGCTGTTCAGCATGTGCTTTTTCTCCACTTGGAGGCCCGACCCAGACACCTGTGACATCACTGGAAGCTTCTCCATTAACCTCAATAAGATTTTAATCGTCTTTTGCCTTCTCTCTGCCTGCTTGGTTGTTTTCCTATTTGCTTCCATCCCTTTAGATTCCAAGGCTCATTTACATAAAGCAAGAGTTAGTGCAAAGCCTTGCATCCTGTCCTTAGAAAGAACAAGATGCCTGTACAAATATTCCTCAGAAACAGTGTATCATGAGACTTCTCCAGCTTTAATTCATCTTCCATGGCCAGATGTCAGGCAGCAGCCTGGGAGACATCAAGATGGATTTGAGTTTTTAATTCATTAACAGTGGTCTGAAAATTGTTGTTGCCTTGGCTCTGCCGAGTGGCGAAAAACATGCTGCTAAATGCCCCACGGCACTACTTGCCCCCGCCTCTGGTGCAGCCAGTTCTCAGCCCCTGGATGCTACCCTGCTGGTAGGCTCGGCTGTGCCTCTGTTTTCATCCGCTCCTGGGTGCCCAGGCCTGGGATGTGTCACCATTCACAGAGCTGCCCACAGCGATGGGCAGCTGTGGAGGGGTGGGGGAGCTAAAGGCGCAGCTTTGGGAATGGATTTTGACATAAGGAGGTATTTACAGTTCTCTCAGTTCAGTCCTTTTGTGAAAGAAAATAAAAAAGTGTTAATTTAGTTTTTTAAGTCAGTATCTTTCACAATGTGACTGCCTGTCAGCCTGCCTACCTATCACCACTCTCAGTGATGATCAGTCCTGTCAGAGAAGGGCTCTTTTAGGAAGTCCGGGGTAGCGATGTCCAACTGTGTGTCTGCAGCTGGTGGTGGAGGCGAAGCACCCTTCTGCAGCCACTGCTTCCCTCCCTCTGCCTCTGCCCTCCCTTTCATATTCCATAGCTCAGCTGCAGAGGATGACTTTGCTGGCTGACAACTGTGCAGCACAGCCTGGTGCATAGCCCAGAGGGAGGAGGGTGTTCATGCTAGGCAGAGCACTGGGAATTCAGGAGGCAGGAGGGACTTTTATAACCTACTGAACCACATCAGATGTAGGAAAGATTTAAAGATTATGTAGTTCTTTTCAATATTCAATTATTTTCTTTCCTCACCCCTGATATTTTTTTTTTTTAATGCCAAGTCTGCTAATGCTTTACGCTGGTTGAAAAAATAGTTCAAGATTTGCCCCTGAATCAGAGTGGCAGCGAAGCATGCGTGAGGTTTTGCTCAAGTGGCAAATCATATCTGATTTGAAAAAAAGCAAACAGCTGAGGCCATTTGAACAAGCCATGCTTCTGTACACTTTTAATCAGTTGTGTCTGCCAAGAGATCTTGCACAAGCAAATCTGGCTTCATGAAACAGGAACATTTTTGCATGTATGCAAGCTGGCTTCGACTTCTTAATAATGTGGTCTCTGGAAGCAGTGTTAATGTGCTTGTTATATCCCTGGCTGCTGGAATTGCCTTAATATCAAGGTATTCATGGCTGGTGGTTTGGTATGTAGCTCTACATTTTATTGACTTTGTCTGCACTAAGCTTCCTTACCAGCATGTGCTCTGATGGGGAGTCTCCTTTGGTGTTCCAGAGGGCTGGTGAGAAGAGGAGGTAGTTCACAGGACATTAGAGTGCTAGACAAGTCTGAGACAATTTGGTTTTCTTCCCTCTTGAAGTATCTGTTTCCTTAACAGTACTTCAGTTCACTTTTCTTTGCAGCTACAGTTTGAGTAAGGTTTTCTTTTGCATTAATAAAAAATACTTTATCAGAGTAAATTCAGTTAGAGAATGGGCAGTAGAGGTTCTTTTGATTTAAAAATGTATACTGTTATTATTATTCAGGATTGTTTGCTTATGTTAACTTAGTGTGGTTAGACATGCTTTCAGATTTAGAGGGAAAGGAATAGAAACCAAACAAACCAAAACCTTTTGGCTGGGGTTCTAAGGATGGTCATCAGGGTGTGGAGTACCTGAGGTGCCTATGTAAGGTATAAGAAGGGAAACAGTAATGGAGGTGTTATAAAACGGGTTTTATACACATAAATACTCACTGATCACTCATGGTGGGATATTGTAGTGGTCATTTCACTCAGGAAGCAGTGGGGAAGTGGAGGGCAGGGAAGAACCTCTTCTAAAACCCAGTTTTGTCCCACTGTTGGTTTCATCAGAGTTTCTTCCCCCATATTACTCCTGCTGGCTGCCGCTAGTGATAAGGGAGGGGAATAAAACCAGCGCTTCCCTAAGGCAGTGTGACAGATCCTCTCTCCCCATATCAGCGTGGCAGAGAAGAAGGCAAGTATTTCTGCAGGGAAAGGAAACCAAGATGAATTTCCCTGGAGAAGAAAAGAGCACGAGAGGAATTCAGGATCATGCAGGAAAAAGTGATGTAAGAGAAGAAAAAAAGGAAGCAAATCAACACAAAAAATATCCTACCACCAAAAAAAGGACCAGAAATTGGCTGGGATCCATTTCAGGAAATCACTGTAAAGCTGACTAACTTTGTCATATGCAGAAATACAAATCAAGAGAGGACATAAAAGATGACAGTGGAGCTCCGATACAGCCTCTTTCATCTATGGTGGAGTCCAAACATCTCTGCCATGCTGACCTCACAAGTGGAGATCAAACTTCACACATTTGGGACAGTAGAGAGGTACAGTGAAAAACAGCTTTGGTTGTGAGTTGAAACAGTCTGGAGTGTGCCAGACATTGCCTAGGGCTGCAGCAAAGCTTTACTTCACAGGTTAAGCCTGAAATGGCAAATTTTTAATCTGTACTCTCCGTTGACGTAGCTTAGGGATGACATTGTGCTGTGCAATTGTCTCCCTATCTTGTGGATGGAACTCTTCTACTATGGCATTTCGGTACATCTGTGATGTTAGGTGTTCTCCACCAGTTTTGGAAATTTGGCGGGCTGCGGTGTCAGAATTTTCTCTGTTCCGGGCTCCCAGCCAGGGAACAATGTATTTCAGGGCACAGCAGAGGCAATGGCAAGAACTCTTACCAGATCCTTGCGCAGGTTGAAACCATGGACCCAGCTGGTGTTGCAGATGAACAGTGCAGTGCATACATACCAAGTCTGGCATATGAAGGAAGTGTCAGGGCCACAGCAAGTGTGAGGCAGAGCTGCTGTGCACTGCAGGCTCGCTGCATCCCAAACATGCCAGATTTATTACATATATGCCAACCACTTGTGCAGAAGCCAGTGTTTCTGGGGCATGGTGGAGCCATGATGAGCGTGGTGTACTGAGTGTCCAGTACGTACTGTCCTTGCCCTGAGACACCTCTGATCTTGACCAGGTAAGTCTGCTCATGAGCCCTTTCCCTGCCCCACCAGCTCAAGCCCACCAGATGGAGCACCAAGGAGGGAAGGTGGAGCCTTGGCTGTCTCCATCCTCTTGGCCTCCAGAGGAGGAGGAGCCGACAGTCCTGGGGAGCTGCTCCCAGGAGCAGGCATCCAGGTAGGCTGAGCAGAGGGATGGGATGGGGACATGCCCCCAGTGCTGAATTGGAAAGGCCAGTTATCTCCTGGCCTAGCAATCTGTGGCAGGGAAATTTGCTCTGACAATGTAATGTTTGTGCCTGGAAGTAATGGCTAAGGGAAAATGTGTTTGAGAGCAAGAACAGTTATTTCAGGACAGATTTTTGCGCACATTTTATATCCATGGCTTATCCAGGGTGAGGCTCAGTGTGGGGAATGGAGCCTTATCACCAAGCGGTATGCATTTTCCTAAAAGGTTCCCCGTTAGAGGTTGCATGTATTTACCACACCCTGACAGTAGCGCTTGATTTTGAGTTTTCTTAAAGAGCAGTTGCATGTACACTCCTTCCAACCCTACCCTCCCCATCCCATCCCCCCACCCCCACCCCCCACCCCCCCCCCCCCGCCATTTCCTCCTGTTGTTCTTTTTCAGATCACTTGAAGGTTTTTTCCTGTTTATTATCCGGACATGCTGTGCACTGTGTGTTGATTTGACTGTCACATAAGGAATCTCCTACTGGGATCATTGATGCATTCCTTTGTGTGTGTGTGTGCGCGTGTGTGTGTGTGTGTGTATTTATGTGTGGCAATGGCTCCTAGGCTATTAAAAAGAAATGTTGGTGATTAAACAAAAATTAGAATGAGCTACAGGTGTTAATGTGAGTAAAGTTTAATTACCCTTTACCAGAAAACCTACAACAGTGTGATGGGTATAGTCATAAACAAAAATTCTCCTTAATTGACATAACAGGAAGGGTACTTCAGTGAGCAATTATGCTGATGTCCTGGACTGGCACATGTGTGTGCCACAAATATATCTTGTACTTCCTGCAAAATTCTTTTAAGTAGCTATAAGGAAGACGGGTTGGGTTTTTTTGGGGTCTTTTTTTTTTTTCCAGTGGTTCACGAAAGCGAATCACTTACTTACTTAAGGCTCTTTTTGAGGAAAACAATGGAACAAAACAATGCTTTTTGTATGACCTGCCAAAGCACAAAGGATGCATGGGATGTTATTTTTCTTTGTTGTTTTTGTCAGCAGGAAGTTTTGTTGTTGGGAACGACTATAACATGCACTGTCCTTGCTCTACGTAATCACTGTCTGGTCCTGCAAGCCGGGTCTTGTTACTTGCCTCATCAAACTGGCACAGGCACCGTTCTGCTTCACTCTGTGGGCTTTGTTCAGCCCTGAGTGTCCGCACACTTACTCTTCATTCGGACTGATGCACAGTAAACAAACTTCAGGAGTCGGGTGGTCCAATGATTGCTGGGTTTGCACAGGTCAGGGCCCATGGCTAGAATGCTGACTTTGTGAATTACCTCCTTTTTTTTCCTTAGACAGCTTAAAATTGGAGTGTGTACAGTGCAAACAGCTTCAAAGTGTTTTCAGGTGTAAATATTCCTTCCAAAACTCGACTTCGATGTGTTCAGGTCTGCTTTGTTTACCTCTAGGTTAGTTGTAGGTTTGTAACAAAGAGCCAGATCCGACTGAGTAAATCACTTGTGGAAGTTAATTGTTCACAGTGAAAGCTGGTCTGGCTCATTTTGCCTCCGTCGCAGGAAGAGACAGAAGTGGCGTGCTGGATCTGCATTCTAAACCAAGCATTGACGCGACTTTAATTTTGATCAGATGTCTCTCTTCAGGGCATTAAAGAAAACCTGCTCAGTAATCAAAAAGAGCCTCTTCTCTAGAGAAACGTAAGGAAAAAAGCAATTTAATTCATTTTACAGAAATAAAGTACTAACATAAAATTTCAGCTTTGTCAAATCTCTTTTGCAGGCTATCATAAAAGAAACCTACTTCTCCATATTCGGCAGTCACCAGAATCAAAGAATGGTTATTTTTTTCCTGAGAAAAAGAAATTCAAATTATTTGTAATGTGATATATTGTGTGATGGTAACTTTATATTCCAGCTGCTTTTATTCACTGCTGCTGTGTTTAGATGATGTTTGTACCTTCTCTCCAATGACATTTTCAAATGGTTTTCAGAATCAGCTATGTGCTTTGATTTCATTTAAGTAACTGTCTTGTTTTATTCTCTCCTTAGGACTGAAGCAGTGAGAATGGAAACCACGAAGATTAATATGTCGCGCATCCCACTGGTTAACGGTGGCATCGACACTGCCATGCTCAAGGCACACAAGCCCCGTGTGATGTCCAAAAGTGGTCACAGCAACGTGCGGATAGACAAAGTTGATGGCATTTACCTACTCTACCTTCAAGATTTGTGGACTACAGTTATAGACATGAAGTGGAGGTACAAACTCACCTTATTTGCTGCTACTTTTGTTATGACCTGGTTCCTTTTTGGAGTTATCTACTATGCCATTGCATTTCTTCATGGTGATTTAGAAATAAACAAGTTCACTCCAAAGCGCGAGCCATGCGTCAAGAATGTAGACTCTCTGACGGGGGCATTCCTGTTCTCCCTGGAGTCACAAACAACCATTGGCTATGGATTTCGTTTCATTACAGAGGAGTGTCCTCACGCCATTTTCTTACTTGTGGCCCAGCTGGTCATCACCACCTTGATTGAAATCTTCATCACAGGTACCTTTCTGGCCAAAATTGCAAGACCTAAAAAAAGGGCAGAGACTATTAAATTCAGCCACTGTGCCGTCATCACTAAACATAACGGAGAACTTTGCCTGGTGATCAGAGTAGCAAATATGAGGAAGAGCCTTTTGATACAGTGTCAGCTCTCTGGGAAGCTTCTCCAGACATATGAAACGAAAGAAGGGGAGCGGATCCTGCTGAATCAAGCCAGTGTCAAGTTCAATGTTGACTCCTCTTCAGAGAGTCCATTTCTCATTTTGCCCTTAACCTTCTACCACATTTTGGATGAAAGCAGCCCTTTGAGAGATCTCACACCTCAAAATCTCAAGGAGAAAGACTTTGAGCTTGTGGTGCTCCTGAATGCCACGGTGGAGTCCACCAGTGCTGTCTGCCAAAGCAGGACTTCCTACATCCCTGAGGAGATCCACTGGGGCTACGAGTTCGTGCCTGTGGTTTCTCTGTCTCCAAATGGAAAGTACGTTGCAGATTTCAGTCAGTTTGAGAAGATTAGGAGAAGCACAGATTCTACTTTTTATAGTATGGACTCTGAGAAACAAAAACTAGAGGAGAAATACAGGCAGGAGGATCAAAGAGAGAGGGAACTGAGAACGATGTTGTTACAGCAGAGCAATGTTTGACTGAATGGACAAACTATTCTGATTAATCCTTTTTGCAAATTGAAAAATCATACTGTCTGTGCTGTATGTCTGCTATGAAACCAGCAGTGAAGTCCTTTTCAGCAGATAGCTTTGGTGTATAGTAAAACTGTCCCTTTGACTGAGTTGTTAAGTATTTTGTAATTAGGCAGGATTTATTTGTTCATGATCGTGATTTAGCAAAGTTGGATTTGTATTAAGTCTCTGCCTTATACGACCACTAAAAGCAGACACATCACTTTCTGTATGGAAAGTGAAACTGGATGCACTGTGCTGATTCCTTCAAATATTTATTTGACATGGCTTTACTGTGAGCATGCATTCACAGAGGCAGCACACAGTACTGCTAGAAGAAAATATGCTCCTTTAAAATATGTATATTTAAAATGCATATTCTCGCACCAGGTATTGCCTTTGTGGGGATCCCTGGCACTGAAAGTAAGTTTATTTGAGATACAAGTGGTTAGATAGGGGAAGAGCCTGCAGGGAGGTGATAAACTTCTTAAATCTTGAAGGAGGGTGACAAAGTAGTTGTGATGGGTGGTGAGGAAGGGAGCGTGCTCTCTGCTACTCAGAGCTTGTTTTGTGATCACTCATTTTTTTTAACCTTGTTAAATGCCTGATTTATATATACTAGCAAAAAGGGGAGATGAGGGCAAGATACACAGAATCATAACAGTAATCAATTATGATTAAAGCTGGCTTTAAGGCACCTGTTTTTTATCCAATGTAAATAGTTTGTAATAGCAGCATGACGATACATTTCTACAGATTGCTTGCTTTGCTAAGGACCATATTTAATTTTGGTTAAAAGAAAGCTGTATAATGTCTGTAGACAATATTTACTTTTTCTGGCAACCATAAAGGACAAGCATTCCTTTCATTCATTTCATTTTTGGTCTATTAAAACCATTCCATTAATAAAGGATTTAATTTGAGCAGCTCCTGATCTCTTTATGGCATGGGGAGAGGGTGTGGTACCTTGGAGATGTTTAAAGAGCCAAGTGCTTGGCATAGGCAGTTGCATCCAGCACACAACCCAGGGACTCAGCAGATCACTAAAGCCATCAGATTACAGGTAGCACACCAGGTAGCAGTGGTGTGCGTGTAGCATGCCTGTTATATATAGGTCGGCTTTGTTAATGGGGCTTAGAAATTATTTCCGACTCATACAACTTAAGCAGCTTTCTGAGTTCTAGAGATTTTTCTCCTCTAAAGCTTTGCCAAGGAAAAGCTGTATTAAATATGATTTTGGGTCTGTGGACCAGGTCTTGGTCTGAGAGCCACCAGGGTTAGCAGTGATGAAAGGACTTTTGGCATCATTGCATTTACTATTACCATGCTTAGCTTCCTGGCACCAGTGGAATGCAGCTCTGCAGTCTGCCATACAATATTTTGCACAGTAAATATTGTGTAAAATCCTGGCTTGGTGCCTAAAGAGGCATGCAGCAAGTTGAGCATGAAGATGCCTGTGGCACCAAGAAGGTGGTCAAGAAAGAAGTACATACTGAAGGTGTGTGGTGGTGGTGATAAGGGGGAGCATGAGAGGCTTGAAACTGCTCATGTGTGCAAATTGTTCTCTCTCCTGCGTGAGAAGTCAGAAATCCAGGTACTTGTCTGAAGAGAGAGACCGAACTTAATCCAAGAAGGTTCCCTACCCATTACAACGTGAGCAAGTTTTCTAAAACAGTTGTACTTGCAGGTCCCGCCTAGCATTTTTGGAAAGAATTCCCAGGTGGTATTATGCTGTGTTGTCACACAAGTTTTCGTTTGTAATCACATATAGAGGATGTTAAAGTTTACATTACTGATTGCTCATTTTCAATTTTCCTTCACTTTGATCACTTGTTTCATTGCAAGGAAGCGTGTGTGCTCCATGAAATTTTGCAGTCACTATGTATAGACCTGAGGTTCATGTCCTACAGCTCAAAGAACACTGCTTTGGGATGCTGAGGGGAGAGTGCAGGTGTCTTAACCCTTCTGCTAAGCCTTAGCCTCCATGTTTTGATAAAAAAACATACACTCCAATTCTTTCTTATCTGAGTAAGTGCTCAAATCATTCCTAAAGTTTTGTCTTAGCTGTGTATCGGCTGTAAAACAGTTTCACCAACAGCAAGTGAGCTGGTTCTTCTCCAGAAATACCTGATCATCAACAGATCCCCTTCTTCCCATCCCCAGAAACAAAGAGAGACATATGAATTTGTATCTTTCAGGTGAGTGCTCCACTGATTTCAATAAACTTGTTTGTTATTGCACTTTCTTGGTTGTATTTTAAGAAATCCTAGTGCATTTAGCCCTGTAGGGTAGGCGCGTGCCAAGTCCCAACAGGCCTGCATATTTCTTGAGTGTCAGATCTAGGAAGTCCTGTGGGTACCCAGCTGCAGCGATGTGTCTGTGTGAGGCCTTTTGTGGCAGTCAGTTAGGAGCCTAGAGACCAGGCTGCTCAAGGCTTTGACTGCTGCTGAGCAGTCATTTTTTAGGATCTTCAATTTGGCAGCTAAGGAAGCAGGTAGAGACTTAAGTCCCTTTGTACACCAGTCCCAAGGTTCCATTGCTATGTTCACTAGGCCATTCCAATTATTAGGTTATCCTGATGAAAAGACATCATAAGAAAAAGCCTTGGAAAGAAGGAAAGCATCACAGATTATATTTTCTCTGAACTTTCAGTCCTACAAGGCAAGGCAAGAGAAGGCAAGGCAAGGAAAGGAAAAGAAAGGCAAGGCAAGGCAAGGCAAAGAAAGGCAAGGCAAGGCAAGGCAAGGCAAAGAAAGGCAAGGCAAGGCAAAGAAAGGCAAGGCAAGGCAAGGCAAAGAAAGGCAAGGCAAGGCAAGGCAAAGAAAGGCAAGGCAAGGCAAGGCAGTCTTTGGCAAAATCAAAGTCAAAGCAAACCTTCATCAGGTAGTGAGAGACTGTACAGTCTCTGTATGTACTGCATACGTACATTAGTATAATACATAACGCACTGTTATTCATTCATTCCAGTCTCAGAACACAGTCTTATTCTGCAATAAGCTGTACTTTTCAATCCTGCCTTCATGCAAGTGTAACTTCCACTGCTTTATCTGCAAGTTAAGAAGAGAAGTGGCCTTTAAGCAGCATGCTTAGCTGCAGGGTACTGAACTGCAATGGCAAAATCTCATGACATGTGGATCTGATATGAATCACTAGCAAACCACAGCCTCTCACTGCTTGTGGTAAGTTCTTCTGGTTGTGTAAATACAGCTATGGTGATTTACCTCAGCTGAGGACTGACAGGATGGAGAACCAGAAGGCAAAACTTCCATGGCCATCCTGAAGTTGCCTTACTTATGAGTAAGAACTGTCCTGCCCACATGGTGATTGAGGGTGTGATACCCTTCTTGTGCATCAATTGCTTGTCCCAAGGGTATTGGGGCAGAGCATCCACAACTCCAGCAGATCAGGTCCCTACACAGCTGGCAGCAGCACCTTCTCAGTCCTCACTCTGCCCCACAAATGGAAAACACTGCTTTGGGAACTACTGAGTTGGATGACTATACTAGTCTTTAGAATGTACAAACTTTATGAATAGATTTAGATTAAATCTGAATCTAAAATTGCAGGGACTAAGGGAAGTGGTGGAGCTCCATGGCCCTGTGTGCATGATTATGTCTGTAAAGTAAATCCTACTTTCCAGTCACTACATCATTCTGAAGAAAATAGTCATAGTAATTTAAATTAAATTAAAATAAATTAAAATCTACTTTTTAAAAATTTACTGAGGAAGATGACATACTTTTCTTTTGTTCATGAGTTATCAGTGAGCAGAACATTTTTAGAGTCTTTGGGACTTGTACAGCATACAGCTGAATGGGAACTTATTTCAGCTTGTGGACTGTTTCTGAACTATTTGCTTTGGCTTCAATACTTCATTATTCTTTTTTTTTTTTTTTTTTCTCTCCCTTTTCTCTTTTTATGATTTTTTTCTGTAGAGGTAGGTGATTGAAAAAGCATAATTTCACTTCTGTTACTTTTTTGCAATGACTTAGGAAGGGGTGAAATGAACTCGCAGAGACTGCAGGCTGACTGTGCCAAAGTCAGATCCACCATCCTTCACAAATGTTTCACTTCATCTTCCAAACTGACGACAATGTTTGTGGAAAGCCAAAAACTTGACAGGGGATCATAGTAGTCTCCAGAAAAATTTGGTTCTCTAATTTTCTGAATAGAGGTAGGAGGGCAAGTAGCTATTAGGTCTTAAATATACTGGGGGAGGGGGTGCACAATGGAAACACAGAAAGAAGCTCTAATTGTGCATGCTCACACTGATTTGTATGACTGACCACTTGCCACTTCCATAGGACGCCAGGTTAAAAAACCCTACAACTCACTCAGATTTGCTGAGACGTCTCAAAGGACTGGGAAAATTGAAAGCAAGTTTTGTATTTGAACAAATGCTCCTGACGCCTTCTGAATGTGTTTGCTCAGTTTTAGTATGATGACAGCCTGATCTTGAAAAAGAACAGGTAAGACTCTGTGATGATTCTATCAAACCCATGATTGAGAGAAGCTTAAAAAAGCATAGTGTATGCTCTTGATCTTGTTTATTCATTGCTAATATACTGCTTGACTGCAAAGCAGTCATATCCTGGTTACCCTCATGTTGTTGGGATTACATGAATAAAGGAAAGATACCCTGGCTTGCCTACTCAGCCTTCAGCAGATACTCTCTGCAAATATTAGATTAGCAGAACAGTTCCCTTTTAATGCAGCAGGTACTCATTGAACATCCTGTACCTAGATGGCTCGAAAGATTTTTTGGAGCATTTCCAGGACATCATATATTCCCTCAGTAGAGACTGTTCAGAGCCACCCTGTCTTATGTCAGCACACAGAACACACAGCAAAACAACATAATTCCACAAGTAGCACAACATACGTACGCTTTTATTGCATCTCCTCTTAACAATACATTCCACAATGGCCACTGTGCACCTCACCATATCACATGATTGTTAAATACATTCCTTCTTTACTATCCCCTGTAAATGTTTATCCAGGCAAAATATGACGTGGTGACTGACACTAGTGATACTGAGATGAGGAAAGTGTTTAAGGACATAGGATTTATGACTCTGACACGCGTTGCCATGAATCTTTCACGATGGACAAAGACTGTACTGCTTTACCTGCTTGCTCCTCTCCTTTCCCCAGGATCAGCACCCTCAGGACCAAGAGCTGAATGGAGCACTGCCTTGTACTACCAAGGCTCCAGCTGAGATTCAAATGTGCGGCAGGCTCTGATAAGACCAAAGCCAGCTCGTGGAGGTAAGCTGGCACTAAGATCCTGCACTGTGGAGGTGCAAGATGTGTGTTCTGTTCTGCTGACTTTCATGCGGAGTAAAAGTGTCTGATGGGGCAGCAACATGAAGCTGTCTTCAGCCACCCTTGCTGTATATCTACTCTCTCTTGGGAACATGCTAGCCTCAAACCAAAATGCAGTGAGTCTGAGTTGCTATACATTAAAAAGGTCTGAGGTATCTGAGGAAAAGACTTAACAGAGATCAGATGGCTCCAAGACTCATTAATGACTTTTGCAGTTCAAATTGTTCACCTCCCATAGACCAATTTCTATGTCTTTTCCCTTCTACTGCTCATATTAAGCATCTAATTACTTAATGCTGGTTAGATCACAATTTATTTATCTTTCCTTTGCAACAAAGATATATACTTGAATCATAAGCAGAGTAAGATTTCACTTAACAACTGTGGTTAAACAATAATTTTCAAGTTAGGGAATTGTTATTCATTCTTTACCCAATGAAGTTGCTAAAACGGTCTGTGAAATGTACCCTTTGCTGTGCTCCAAAATAAGAAATATCTCAAAATAAATATCAAAGTCCAAGATCTGGAATGAATTAGGTGATTCATGCTA
This sequence comes from Falco cherrug, assembly GCF_023634085.1. Taxonomy (NCBI): domain Eukaryota; kingdom Metazoa; phylum Chordata; class Aves; order Falconiformes; family Falconidae; genus Falco; species Falco cherrug. The sequence continues at coordinate 77,866,419 of NC_073698.1, forward strand.
AACGGCCAGTCTTGCTATTTATCGGAAAAAAACATTGTTATTTTCAGAAAAAAAAAAGTACCATTAATGCTACCCTGATGGTAGACAAAGTTTGGAAAGAAGATTATGTGCCATAGCAGCCTTTGAAAGATGTCTGTTGTAGGTCAGGTTAGTTTTTCATTGTAAAGCTGCAGACATATAGCTGCTTTCCTGTGAGAAACAAAGGTTTAGGCAATGTTCATTTCCCAAAGCATGTCCAACTGATATTCATGTAACAGAATCACTCATTTCAGTCTCAGCGCAGTACCATCAGGTGTCTGGGAAAGGTCAGAATGTAGGTTAAGCGCAATTCCCAATGACACCCCCACATTTCTTCCTCCTCCCTCTCTCCTCTGCTCTCTTCCATGGATTCATTTTGAGACTATCTGTTCTGTACACTAAGTGCCCTAAAATAGCGCTAAGTAACAAACGGCATCCCTACGAGTACGAACGTAAAGCATCTCTAAAAGCTGCAGACTCGGGTTCATATTATGACAGTTTATGGCTGAAGTAACAGGCAAAACACCAAAAGACAGGCAAGAAAAAAAGGTACAGTTAAATACTTTCTTTAAGCGGGTAGCACTTCAGAACTGAGACTTGCTATCCTCTTCAAATAAGTTGCACCTATGTATGAGGCAAGTTGGCTAATTTTTCTAGAAAACTGCTCTAAAACCGTATTTTTACTTATATCTGGGTGAATATCATAGCTGATCTTTTTTCCTAAATTTAACCAAAGTACTTGAAAGCTAGAACAGACACTCAAAACCTCTGTTTTAAAAATCAGAAGTGGTTGTGGGTCTTCCAGCTGATATGTTGAAAAAAGTTTGCTCAGCTGTGAAATGTCTATTAATGAAACACTGATTGCTTTATCCTGGCAGTTTTATTTATACTAACCTCACAAACCTGGGAAAATCTTTTATTCTGAAAGGAAATAAGCAAGTGGAATCTATTCCCTGACAGACTTCTGCTGTTCCCCAGTTCTACAGAAAAATGGGAGCTTATATGCACATGGAGTTATTCCAGCATAATTGTTTAACAACTCCAAGTAACTCAGCCTGGAGCAATAGTACACGTGGACACTGTGAGACGAGAATGTGGGTGTCTTTCCCTGCATCAGCTTCATTGACTTTCATGACCGATTCCATCAGAAATAAAAAAGAAATGATCCCATTGCCACATGACTTTACTCCATTTTACCACTCTCCCACTTTAAATTTACAGCTTCTTTTATTCCAGATGCATTTATTTGCATGTGCAGACAAGCCCCAGACTGCAAGGAATGGCTCCAGTTTCTGCTCATGGAAGTGGTCCTTCCCAGGAATTCTTTCTGGGTGTTAATGTCAGTGAAATCTAGAGGCCAATTTCTTGGCTCCACGGTTCCCCTTTCTGCAGAAGCCTGGCGTTGCAAAGAGGCCGTAAAGCTGATCCAAGAAGCCAGCTGAATCTTTTCTCTGGCACAGAAAGAAGCATCGTCAAGACCAGGCTATTTCCACTGGAAAAATGAGTCTCATTTTGTTCAAGAAACGAATGTGCTGTAATAAAATTTTACAACCCCCATAATAAGCCCATTATCAAGATTGTGACAAAACATGAAAAAGTTTTAAACTTCCAGTAGTTTCATGCTAACCCAGAGAACTGTAGCCAGCTCTAATTCTGTTTTGTGATGTTCAGTTGGTGTCAGATACAGGTTTGTTTAAACATTAAAATTTACAACCATAAATTTGGCGTTTTAGCTGGAATTTGAACTTAGACTACATTGCTAATCCATGGTCAGTGCTTCAACTGGTATTTCACAAATTTGTCTGTGGACTTCCATGTTCTGAAAGTCTCTATTTTAAACCTGCAATCTGATATCACCATCCCATTACCAAGTATCCATCTCATACCTGTATACAGCTGCTAAATAATAGAAAATGGGCCTATTTTGCTATTGCTTCTCTTTAGAGCAAGAGGTTCTTTAGTACTTTATTAAAGCAGTCAACATGATTTACTGTCATTCCTCTCCATCACTGAGAAGCTGTGACACAGAATAGCAAAACAGCAAGGGTAACCCAGCAGATTGAAGCTGTTGATGTCAACACCAGGTGTCAAAGCTGGAGACCTAAGTTTTAGTTCAGTGAGGTCGTAATAAGGTCACATTAGGCTTGTAAACATTTTTAAGACATTTGATGCTACCTGAGAAGTGGTATGTGTCAGATTTTCTATCTTGTCCTCTTATCATTCAGGAGACAGTTCGCATTCACACTAATGTTTGTCCATCAAGATAAACACCACTGTTACTGGCACGTTTTTTGTCCTCTTTCTCAGTTCTCTTGGGGTGCCCATGTTGCCATTCCTGCCTATTAGGACAGCCTTTTTGGTTATTTTTTCTGTATATCTGGTCAGTCTCCCTCTCTCCTTGATCTCCTTCTCTCACAAATATTTGTTGCTGAGATAGACAAGTAGAAATCCATTTACACCTCAGGAAAGGTGGACTGTGGCTGCTGAGACCTGTGGCTTGATCTCCAGGCCCAGGATGGACAGGACACAGGTCTGACTGAGAGCCATCCGGGCGACGCATCCTGAACCTGTCCAGAGATGCCATCTGAGGCACTCCAACAAGTCATTGGGAAGCGGAGCCTATAAAGAGCTTTGTATTTCATTGGAGTTTCTCTGGATTTCTTTAGTTATGTGATGAATGGACCCCTGCATTGCTCACATGTACCTTCTCTACCCAGGCTGGAAAGGATTTGAGAAGAGCAAGCTCTGCAACTTAACTCTGCTAACTGGTGGTTAAAATGCACGATCTTGCTTTCCACCATCCTTCTCTTCCTTAACTTCTGCCAGAGAGCTTTCTTGGGAAAATTATGTTCACAGCTAGGTTTAGAGAACAGACAGCTGGTGCAGGGCAAGAATATGTTAGCTTATAACCACATCTTTTCTGATGAAGCTTCATCTAAAATAGCTTCAATTTTCAGGCGGTTACTGAGTGATTTGAGGTGCTGATGGAATAGCATGCTAGAAGCAATTAAACTGTACACAAAGTGAGGAACTGGGCACTAAGTGGAAATATTCTAAATGTGAAGAGACCAGCTCCAAACGTGGGCTTGGGTTACAGAAATAGAGTGTTTGCTGCTAGGGATGCATTTCCAGTCCCACTCCCAGGTTGGTACATGTCACGACACTGAATATGTATGTACATGGTGATCTGCAGTATAACTAATTCAATTGTTGGCAAAACACATGGTACACAAGACATGATCCAAAGTCCCTTGAAGTCTAGGGCCCTTTCCATTGACTTCAAAGGACTCTGGATCCATACTGCAGGGGTGGTGAGCCAAGCTCACCACTGGAACAAATGATGACAATTCCATGGAAGCCCATGTTTGCTTGTGCCAACAATGAATCTGGCCTATAAACTGTTCTACAGCAGACAGAGATGGCATAATTCATTCAATGGTTCAGAAAGTAATTAAATTTTCATGGCCATCAGTGTATCAGCCATGTTATGTACCCAATTACATTTTTTTTTCTCCCATTTTTTATTTAAATGCTCCCTCTTGGTGGTGTTGAAGCAGTCACAGTTTGCTCACTCTCCTTATCTAAAATGCTGCTTAATCTTTAAAGCTTTCCTTTTCACACAGTGGCAATGTAATAGAATTGATTGTATTATTATGAGTCTGGTTTTCATTTACTACAGTGTTGATAGAGGAGAAATGAAATGACATGACTTGTAAAAGAACAGAGAGGAAATAGTTCTGGACATTACCAGCTCTAGTAAATGTAGCAGTAATTCTAAGCTTGCTCAGTACTAGCCATATTCAATTCAGATGTCTGAATTCAGAGATCTTCTAAACATTGTATTTTGTCTTCTCTTTACTAGAAGGTCTTGCTGATAAATCCCTTGCTCAGTGATACACTCAAGAAAGTAATGTAGACTGTAATGGCAACATTTATGGTCACAAGACCAAACAGACAAAAAAAAAAAATAAATAGGAGAGCATTATGAAGGAAGCCTGGTATTTCTTCCCCTTTCTGTTGTATTATTTAAGTCCACAGGCTGATTGCTTGTTTTATTGGATTTGTTCGTATTATCAACCTGACAAATGACCATCATCTGTGGATTGTGGCAAATTAAATGCTCCACAGATTTCCATCCATTTTTGGCCAGCTGAGTGAATAGCCTTAATCCAGATAACAGATGTCAAGTGGGGTATAACATTTTATGAAGACATAAAACATATATATATATATATAAATATTACATGTTGGCAAGATGAGGCAGAGAACATAATCAAGGGCCCATTAATATCAGTCTGGACAGGATGCATTTTATGGTAGTATATAATGGCACTTACGTGGAAGCAAAGGAATATTTCACCATTTCATTCTTGTTTGCTCGTTTGTCCTTATAAGCACCGCCAGTGACCAACAAAGAGGAAAAACCCTATTAAAAATGCTTATTGCACCTGCCTTCTTCAGTTTAAAGATTTCTTCCCCTTCAGGCAGGCAGCAGCCCATAAATGGTTAATCTGGCATTTGGCACATCTAAAGGATCTGTGGTGGAGGAAGGAACAAGTTAGTGATGGGTGGAAATTTCTGATAATGCCAATAAAAAGGTAGCCCAATTACTTTTCATAAATATGATCATCAGTAAGCCAGTAACAATTTAACAGCCATATAAGGAGTTGCACTAGAGTGATTAGGTTTAATTAATACAGAGTTTTATCAGAAAGAAATGATTCAGCCTGGCAATTTCTCATTCACGTCTTCATGAAGGGGAAGGTGCATGCTCCAGCATGGCTTTGCATCATTTCCTCTGCTTCCCGTTGTTTGCACAGGAAGAAGTCCTTGATTGTGTTCTGGGTATTGTACTGCCTGGGACCAAGCTCAATGGAACATCAGAATGATAAATGTTTATATTTCAAAAATGAAAATGTGTTCAGCCTGTTAAGGGTCTTCACAATTGCATTTGTAGTAATACCAGTCTATACAGGAAAGGTTTTAGATCTGGGAGGTTCGTAATTCAGGATAAAATCTGTCTCACATTTCACCTATGCGGTGAACAGTGCTGTCAACATTTCTGCCACCCATGAGGTAGTCACCTGCATGGATGACCTACCATGAGGTAGGTTTTGTGTGATGGTCACTTCTTCAGGAGTGCAAAGCACAGGAACAAATGGGTGGGGATGTGTCAGATATTGTCCTGCATGTCAAATGTCATGTAAAGCATGCTACTGAAGGCAGACACAGTCTCTCTGAATATAGTTTGGGATAGGAGTAGTGACGTAATCCTGCCTGCAGCCTTCAGCTGACTGATGTCATGTGGGTGACGTAAACCCTACAAGCGCATTTTGGCCCATGTGACCTAGTGGCTAGGTGCACATCTGGGCTCTTGCTACAAGCCCCTCCATTTCAAAACCCAGTGATGGCATTAAAGAGCCAGCTCAAGCCTTTGTCTCTTCAACCACAATCAGTTCTCCACTAGTCTTATTTTGCTTCAAGGGCAAGCATTACATCACACTGGCTTTGACAACAGCAGTAATCAGTTTTCAGGCTGCATGCAGCTTTCGCAAGCCTTTCTAACAGCGGTTTGATGACACTAGTGAAGTCCCATCTGCTTAAGAAAACTCCCCAAGCACAGAGCACTATTGGGAAATATTTTTCATGCCTGTGATGCGTTGGTTGGAATTTCTAATCTGTAGCTTCCTCACAGCTGCAGGCACCCCTCCAAAATGGGTCTGTCTTGGGGTATTTATAACGTGTCTGTCACCAGGGTAGCCAAGCACCACATGGAAATGCAGCACCCAGGTTTGCAGCTGATGCAACTCATCATCGTTTTGTCTCTACCAGGTTCCTCACTCTGGCATGCTTCCCATGGCATTTGCTCCAGAACAGCTTGTTACAAATGATTGCTCCTCCAAAAGCTCCCTCGTGGGAACCGTAGGCAAGCCTGGCACCTGCTGCCCTGCAGTGCAGCATCCCCTCCACAGAGAAAAGGCTTTTAGACAGGGCTTTGATTTTTCTGTTCAAGCATTTGGGCTAGCATGCAACAGACTTCGGATGCTACAGTGAACAGCCACATTTAGCTGAATAGTATTTACACTGGAACTTTAGACCCTTTCTGAATTAATTTTCAGTGTCTAAATCTACTGAGCATGCCAGGTGAATACATTGCAAGGATCACAAACCAGCGTAGAGCATTGCACTTGGTCATACAAAGCCATGAACTATTTTCCTCTCTAATCTCCTTTCTGACTGATTCTGAAGGTACTTCACCTGAACTATCTAATGGCCTGATCTGCCATTTCCTTTTCATTTTGTCCGCAATTTTCATCCCTTCCTTGTGTTCTGCCCAATATCTACTAAGAGAGTAATCTTATCTGAAAGTTGAAGTTTCTGCTCTTCAAAGTAAATATGCAGCTTGGACTGCTAGTAAATTATCTGTAAAGTAGCTGATAAAGAAAAGTCCCTCCCAAGCAGTTCTGGTCTGATCCAGATCTGAAGCCAAGGTAAAGACCTGGGACTCCAGAAAGCAGCCAAGGAATTTGAACATTTGTGCTGTCTAACTGGAATACTTGTCTGAAACAGTTGCTAGGCGAACTTCAGCCAGTGCTTCCCAAACCAGCTCCATCACTGGGTTTCATACACACTTACATGTCTGAAGTTTGACAGTTTTGCAAAATATGTTTGGGAAGAAAACACTCTAAGTGGCATTTAGGTTACAAACAGCTGAGAATTCATGGGGTAACAGGCATTCCTGGGCAATGAGGCAGCCCTGTGCCCACCCAACCGGTCACTCAACCCGCTTAGCAGGGCTCAAGCATGGGGACTTGCAGAGCTTCGATGCCTGGGTAAACCTTTTGTGTAAGCCCTCTGAAAAGGACAGAGTTTTTATTCACTTTGAAAAGTTTGCTCTACTTTGGTGGATGCTCACAGGGTAAATTCTCCTAGAGGCAGACAATCCAAAGGACGGTAATCTCAGACAAGATATTGCTAACACTCTTTGGGTTTTTTTTTCCCCCTCCCTAAGGTTTCAAACCTGGAGAAAGCAGATGTGCAGTGGGTTAGCAGCAGCCCCCATAGTGCTCCCTGCTAGCTCTGTCTCTTCTGCATTTGCTGAACCCTGTAGTTACAGAAGATTGCAGGCACAGAGCTGTATTCTGCCATTGATTTCCCATGTTTTCCCTAGAGAGCAGCCTCATTGACTTCCAAGGTATTACCCACAAAGCAAACAACTGCTTCCACTCATCTGGCCTTCAATAGCCATGTTACGTGCTTGCCTTGCCCACACTCTGCTCCACAGAGACTTATCACAAACCATGGAAAATTCCAAAATTTGCCTTTGGAATTCCTGTGTGTTTTGAATGGGGGAAGGGGCTGGTTCTGCATCCAGATTAAGTTTAGATTTGGTTTGTGGCTCAAAGCTGAACCAAGACTAGAGTTCATATTCATAATTGAGGAGTGGAAAACTCATGGATTTATCTCATGAGGATTCTTACCAAAACAGCTGTTATCGTTGGATTTGGGGCACACATGAATCAGAGCAGGATACAGAGTATCCCCTCAGCATCCACTGATTTCCATGGTACGGCCAGAAAACCTTTCAGTCAAGCCCTAAACCAGACTATGAGAGCCTTATGATTTTCTGATTCTTGCTCTGAACAGTATCTGCTGAAGCAGGTTTGATTGTGGGGATCAAAGCCCTGGATATTCAAAAAAATATTGTGACTTCTAGCCTCTGTGTGATACCTAGACTATGGCTAGTGCTGGACTTTGTCCTATTTTTGCTGCAGGGGTGCACTTCCACTGCTATGGCTTACGCAGGTGAGCATGCTTGCTGCACTGGCTGGGGTGCTGGGCTAAGGAACTTGTGCCAGCTGGCAGGTTTGTACCATAAATATGCACTGCTGCTTACCCTTTGAATCTGATTCTACTGTAGCAAGACTGAATAGAGGATACTTATAATCGGAATTTTTTATTCACTTCTTGGAGACCTCCTTCTCCAGCACCTTACAACACTACATTGAACAACACACTCAAAAAGAAGAGGGGGAAGATGGGGTCTTCAAAACTACTGAGAGTGGCATCTCTCTTAGCTTATAGAAGAAATGCACTTTTTAGCAGGAGCAACACAACCTGTCCACAGACCAGCACAGTAAGATGAAATATGCTTCAGGTCTTCCTAGCTGATGTGCTCCAGCATTGCTAGAAACAAATCTGCGTGCATTTTATCAGTGCAGCAAACAGTACCAGTTTTCCATTCATTCCATTGCTGATTCTGAAGGGAAAGCAGCCAAACCTTTCACTTTTCCACTGTTGTTAAAGCACAAGCATTTTATTTGGAGATTCTGAGAACATAATTGTTGAAAGTCTTAAATGAGATTCCTGTGCTGCCAAAGATAACCATTCAGAAACCACAAATCAGGCCACTAGAGATCTTAAGATTGGCATAAACACCATGAGACCTTAAAAAACAAGAAAATATGGATTCTTCATTTCTTTCTTGCTTGCTCGCTTGCTTGCCTGCTTGCTTGCTTTTTCTCCCCTCTCCCTTTCCTACACCTCTCACTCTCCACCTCTCTCTCTTCCTACAGGATTAATATTTTAAAGCTTTTCTCTGGACCATTAGAAGCACAGAAACTTGTTCTTCTGTTGAAGCTGAAACTCAGTGGTAACCACCTGACTAGAACATGAAGTTTTCAGCAAAACTCAAATATGGAGACTTTTAGTGCCATTACAAGAACCTGCCACACTGGCCTCTCGTAGGAGCTCCACATAACTGAGGGATCAGGCAAAGTTTCTACTCCACAGAGGCTCAGCTGCATGCAATTTATTTCACTTCTTTTTGGTTCATATCTACTTTTATTACTATTTATTGTCTATATTAGAGTCACATCTATGGGTTCTGGCCAAACTCAGGATACTCATAGCTGTTATGAGAAACAGCTATTAACCTGAGAAGCTCCAGTCTTAAAGGACAAGATGAACAAAGGGAGGAAGAAAAGAGAGATTCTCTCTCCCGCCCCCCTTCACAGGCAGACGGACACTCTGTGTCACAGTGAGATGAAATGTCTTTCCCACACTATCTCAGGAAGTCCATGGCAGAGCTCAAAAGTGAACCTAGACACTGATTTCCAGGCGACTGCCTTATTTGCAAAGCCTTCCTTTCAACCAAAATCCAAAGTAGTAACACTCAGACAGCAACCTGAGGTGACCCACCACCAGATGGGCTGTCACCAGGCCCCGCTCTGCCTCCCCTGCAGCCACAACTGCCTGTGCAGGGGAGGGACCCGGGTGGTTGGGATCCCTGTTGAGGCAAGAGGGGGGTCCCTGGGTGCCAAAAAGCATGTTTCTGTAGCACAGACCCTGGCAGGTGAGCTGTGACCTGAGGGTGACTTCAGGACTTGTCCTGAGACACAGCAGAGGGAGGCACCACCGGGGCTAATGCACAGTGTGAACTGCAGTGCTCGGTCACCCCCATCCTCCCAAGGGCTCCCTGCACAGTGCGACGACTGGCTGCTGGCTCTCAAGTAGCTCGTCTTGGTCCAGGGGGAAAGAAAAACATGAACAGCTTTGCTTACCATAGCATGACGGGAACAAAGGAACAAAGTACAGTGTTCTTGAAAGTCAACACATTACAGAGAAATATCTCATAGCTGGCAGGAATATTACTTTGATTAAAAAAAATTGTCTTGCTGGTAAACTTCCTGTATTCTAAGGATTCCGTCTGACCTTATCAGAACACAGGCTGGGGGTGATGAATTACTTTCTACATACCTGGAAAACTATCTGATGTAAATAATTTTTATGACTTCCAACTATATATTATTAGGTAATAAACTTAATGACTTTATGAAGGTTATTAAGAGAAACTGTATAAACTGTACCAGAGTCCAGGAATATATATTGTATGTATTAATATAAAGGAATCTGTGGAAAACATAAAGAGGGAAGTAACCTTCCAGTTTTCTGGAATAAGGTAATTTAAGGTTGTATCAAAAATAGTATGCAGTGCTGTTGGGTTCAGAAATCTTGTCTCCAGTACACTGAAAGTGATATATTGGTGGAGATTGGGATCAAAAGGATTTCAGAACTAAAACCCCTTTCTGATACGAGGTAAGAGGAGGGGTAAGCACAAGCAAGTGGCAAGTTTGCTTTTGCAAAGGAAGAGGGTGGGATGGGTCGCCCCAGGAGCAGGGAAGGGTCAGCTCTTAGGAAGGGGCTAGAACCAGGTTTTCTGTTTTATTCTTTTCTCTGAAGTGGATTTGCTTTAAGCAAAAGCCATTGGCTTTGTAGTTTGTGCCTTCTCCCGAAGAGCACCCTCACTGCCCTGGTGGGACTGAAGTCGGAGCAGCTGATGTAAACAAGCCCATCTGGCCGGAGTCACTGGCCAATGCAGAAAATACTGGAACTGCAGCTGGCAGCACCTGGGGGCCTGGGGGACCTTGAGGGACCTGACAGAGGCCTCCTCCAGCACAGGGAGACCTGGGGGTCAGGGTGTGGGAGAGGGGTTCAGAGAGTGTGTGGATCTTTCTGGGTCAGAGAGATCGTTTGTTTGCTAACTCTGGCAGCCACAGGGCTGTACTGAAAAATATTCCTCTTCTGGGTGCTTCTCATGGGCCGAAGTGTGCTCCCTGCACCCCAACACAGACCTGCCCCTGTCATGGCAGCTCCAGGGGCTGTGCTGCTCCCTGTCAACACAACAGCTATGGCTGGGCCTCAGCAGCCACATGGCTTCACCCACTGCCCCTCTCCTCACCGCCATCTCGGGCACGAGCTGCTGCCATCACCAGTCACGCGGCTCTGTCTTGAAAGAAGAGAGGTCTACTGTTTACTTTGGAAGGCATTTATACCTCCTTTTGTTATTGCAGATCATGCACAAAGGACAATCTTTGTCAGTTTTCCTCTGATCCCTACTCAGATATTTTTCCAGGGCTGCTACCAGTCTTGCTGGCTGCAAATGCAGGTACCCGTTCCTTCCTGCTCAGCTCTCTCCTTTCCCATGGTTACCCAAGTAAAATAAGTTAGGTACACCAGACTTTGCCTTTGCAGCATTGTTCAATTTACTAAGAGGGCTGCTGTTTAAAGGAGTAATCATGCTGCTCTGTTGTCCATACTCCTTGGACTTTGATAAAAGCAACAATAATGTAATTTCTTTTTAATGTGTAAATGAGCAGATATTTTAAAAGCCTGTTTTGATTCTGCTAGAAAGGCTCTGTAGGAATGGGCATAAGCCAGCTGATGGAGGGCAACACATCTTCCATGCACACATGAAGAAAGAGGTATCTGATCCTGGGCACCCTGAGACTTGTCTGAAATACACACAGCTCACGGGTGAGCTGCCCACTGACTGTGCTGGGCAGTGGTTCAGCCCCATACAGGCATGTAAACACACAGGCTGCTTTTGTGGGTCTTTTTTCCTGAGCTGAAGTTGTCATTGCTCAGCTGGGCAGGCCTGCCAGGAATCACCTTGAGGACTTGGTGCAGATCATGCGCCGTCCCAGGCAGAGCTCTGTGGGTACCACCCCTGTGTTGTTTAATGGGTTTCAAAGACTGGGATGGCTCAGAAAAAAAATGAAAACCAAGTGCATCTGCAGCAATTAGATGATGTATCCTAGACCTCCATTATCACAGAGGCTTTGTCCTTCTAGTTCCCCATTCAACAGGAGGGTAATTACACCCTATACACTCTTCTGTCCCTTTCTGTCCTCACAGAGTGCTCACAGTTCCCAGAGGAGCATTAGGAAAAAAAAAAAAAGATGCCAGATAGCTGTCTTTTCTTTAACATTTACATTTTATTTAACAGATCTTTGAGGTGTCCCAATGATGGATAAGTGGTGTTGTTCTTCAGACCAGACGGCCAGGTATAACCAGGGAAAAGCACAATTTCTGACCTAATGTCAAAGTGGAGGGTGAAGGTGGTGCTGGTTGGCCAAGGGCAGTGACTGGAAGAGTTTGCGGCTCTACTGCAGCCATTTGGGGCTCAATCTGCAGAACTGCAGCAGATTCATTTAGCCTGCAGCTTCGACGACGTCCCAGGTCCTCTGTGTGTGATAAGTAATGCATAATGGTAGCAATAAACAACACTTCTGTTCAACTCCCATTGTTCAGAAACTGCCATTCTTTTCTGACATGGCCATTTGCACTCCCTTGACTTCCTTGCTTATCGTGTAGACCACAGCAAAACCATCAGCCCATGGGAACACTAAGTGCAAGAGAAAGCTTTGGCAGCTCTGCTTCACAATACTGGCTGCCATAGACTTGCCACAGGCCTAAGCCCAGCAGTCTGAAAAACTGCCTCAAGTTTTGAGGTGAAGAATGACTTTGCCACTGCCAATAACCTCCCCCCATAAATTTAATATACTTCTGTTCAGGAGAAAAAGTTGCTTTGGAAGATAGCCCTGGACTATGAAAACATCTGCCCACAGAAGTCATGGGCTATCTCAGTCCTTGTCACCCTCTAATACACACACACAGAGGAATGAGAGTATTTTTTTTAAAAAGTGCATCTGAAAAACCCTGAAAGCACTAAATCAAAACACAACATTGCACAGTAATTTTTCCTCTGGGAAAGGAAAACCAAACCACATGCACCATATACTAGTCATGTGACGTAACGTACTCCTGGAATCTTGTACAGCTCCTGGGAAAAGAAAAGCAGTACAATAAAAAATACCCCAGTCTATGGATAGTAGAACAGCCTGAACAGCACTATTCACTAAATTCACAGAGCCAGTTCCATTAAGCTGAAGTAGAAGATGGGTGAGATGCACAGAGAGCCATTTCTGATGGGTATTTTTTTCCAGAGTGGAGCCAAACCTTCAGTCAACAGGAAAAGTTAAATAAGAGGGCTGTGAAGGGCATGGGTGAGAAGCAAGTCTCTCACACACAGAGAGAGAAAAAGACGTGGTCTTTGAAGCAGAGGTTAAAATAAAGAATCCCATGGGACACATGACCCCCTGAGGCTCAGTGTAGCATGGGCACCGCCAGGATGGAGGGCTCGGTGGTGATAGCTTCCTGCTCCTCCAGGGCAACAGGATGAGAGTCCCAGCACGGCCCCATGCATGTCCCGTGCTCAGATAATGTCACTGCTGCAGCCGCTGAACCCTCCCATTTCCTTCGGCGAATAAACACCTCTGCTTCCTCTTGATTCTCCCAACAGATACTTGGCGACCGAGCTTCTCAATTTCCTCATGAGAGATGAAGAAAAGTCTAGGTTTTTCCCAGTTGCGCAAATCCCCCCAATTATAACCTTGGCATGCATCAAGAAATTATTTCCTCTTTCATCAGTTAAACCTTTGCACAAGCCTCCTCTGGCTCCTGAGCTGGCAGGAAAGACACTGTTGGATTTACCTTGGCTCAAGAAAGGGCACAGCATGCTCCGGGCCAGTACAGCCTCATCAGTGACTAAATGTAAGCAGCAGGAGGATATTTCTTGGCATTTACCCCATTCACACTCCTGATGGCTCAATGGTAATTCATTGCAACCCACCTTCACTCACCCCTGCTCCCTTCTCCGAAAGCGTTAGACAGCAGAGACATTGCCAAGGCCTTTGCCATACCAGACCTAGAGCACTATACCAGTAAAAGCTGCCTGCAGAGTGAAGGACAAGTGTGATTATTTTTTTCAGAAAATAGCCAAAGTAATGGTGGCAATCTGCTAACAGAAGTCACTGTAACTCATTAGTACCTGTCTTCCCTTCAGCTTAGCAGATCGTGCAGTCCTCGTGCAATTAAATGGTTTAGTGTCTCCTTTCCCTCTCTTTCCAGGCAGTGACGAGCATGTCATCTCTCTAACCACTGCTCTGTTTTCAGCCTGCTCACCTTTGATATAGGACTTAGCCTTCAGGGCTATGAGTCTGCTATGACAACAGCTTTACTGGTTTAGGCACCTGTGGTTTTCTTTTTGGCCCCTCAATTTGTCGCAGAGTAAGAGAAGGACTCCTCTTTATGAATAGCAAGGACAGGATGCTATGCAGTTTTTAGCCTTTTGTGTATTGAATCCATGCTCTGCACAATGACATGTTTCACAGCTAACAGTCCCTCAGGAGGAAAACACACCGGAGGAAGCATTTCCTGCTGTGGGCAGTTGACAGCTGGTGTTGAAAAAGGGCTTCTCAAGTGATGGAGAGGAGGCTATTTTGGGGAAGTTTTGGTGGCATTATTTTACTCTTCTTGTCAACAGCGTCGACGGTTACCATAACACAAGTACAGTGACAAATCAAATGGAAAAGATGATGGTAGCCAAGGGGCTCAGATCAGTATGAATGTCCCACCGTGCAAACACAGGTATCTCCACTTGGCTCTTGTCATACTCAGATAGGGCTGGCTGTCCCTCATCTGACAATCATTTTTTCTGAGCAAGGATGATGAGCACAGAGATCCCACAAATCTTCATGTATATAATAAGATGCATGGACTATATCTCTGAAGAGCTGTGAAATCTGGGCTGACGGGGTTGCAGTGACAATGCAGAAGGAAGAGTACGGGGTGAAGTCAAGCTATTTCAGTAGTTCAGTCAGGTCTTAACAGAGCAGAGATTTCATGGGCCATATTTTCTGCAGTAAGACAAGGACAAAAGGGAATATAAGGGTCAAGATTAGGATGATTCTGGTGAGGTTCTCAGAAGACAGGACTGTCTCAGCAGGTAGTGGCGGTCTGAGGGGAAGAAACAAAGGAGTGGTCAAAGAAATTCATCCACTGAGCTCTGTGGCCAGCAGAATTGCAACAGCCAGGGTCATGGGGGCCATTCAGCTGGGAAATCTGATGAATGCAAAAAGAAATACTAATTTCTATTAACTGATAGCAAAATGTTTTATTACACTGAGCAAACCAAAAGAGAATGCATCTCGTGCCATTTCATATTTCTAGCCTGTCACTACCTCCATAAAACCCATGGCACAGCTTAGCCTGGCAGTAGCATCACTTGGTTCTGCGAGAAGAAATTTGAAATAAAGGTGATATAAATACGAAAAAAGATCAGTTTTGATAATCATACAGTTTTCACAAGTAGAACAGGATGAAACCATGTTTAACAAAAGGGTTTAAATCAGAAAAACGTCTAGTTTAATTGACCAAATATTTTTGTGAATCCCCATCAAATGCATTGAACTACTTCAACCAGAAAGGGATGAGAAGACAATGCTTAACCACAAAAACATTTAACGTCAAGATTATCAAACAGAAATATTTAGCTTTCCACTTTGAAATTGGGTGTAACTTTCCAAAATATATCTCTGATTAAATATATCTTTAAGATTAAGACAGGTGGGCAAGTATCTCTGAAGTCATTTCTTTGCAGTTTGGGGCAGCTTTACTGGAGATGCAAAAGAGGGTTGCAGAGCTCCTGCTCAAACCTCATGGCATGTCGCGCACCACATATTACAGGACAGCTGCACAGTCTTCTTTTGTCTGTCCACCCCCTGGCATCGTGACTGTCATCGCTTCTAATAGCTTCAGCTGACACAATGAGCATGGCTACACAGATGAGCTTGTCCTTTGTGTCGCTGTTTGGTCTTGTTCATGACTACTCCAGCATGTCCCTCATGTTAGATTGACATTTCCCATGTATATAATTTCCTTGTACTGCTATTACTGAAGCAAAGCTCATTGCCTTTTCTTCTTTTCTTCACAACACTTCCTTTATTATAAAAGGGCTATGAAGCCTTGGGGGGAAAAAAGTCAGCAAGCTGAATATTTACTTAATTGTTGGCCAAGAGTTGGCTCCCGTGGAAATGCTGGCTGAAGGCGATGTTGTAAAGCGTAGTCCCTTCTACAAGAGTGCCAGAAAACCAAGGGGCAGGTGGCAGTTCTTGAACAATAGTCAATTACACTTTTTAGGCAAATATTTGCTCATGTGTTCAGACAATAAGGTCTTGTGGAAATGTGTTTGCACAATGTCCTTGACAAAGGCTCGTCTATTAACCTGGACACAATCGGGTACAACTCCGGAACAGCATTTAACACATGAACTTCTCAGTTCAAGCAACAACAAAACATCATGCATCCAACTCTGAACAAAACAATCACCCCAAATTACCTTCATATGGGGGGAAAAAGCTTCTTGAAAAGCATTTACTTTTAACCTATAAAAGCATCCAATGTGAATGCATGTGCTTGGATCTGTGCCTCAGTTCCTACAACATCACTGTGCTTCCAGTATAGCCTTGACCAGGTCACTCAAGAATGGAGTGTCAAAAGCCCCTGTGAGGTGCTTACGTTGTGCCATGCTGTGCTGCTGCAAGTGAGCTTTGTCTGTGCTCAGTGCTGCTGGGGGCCCAGCAGTTGTCTCAACACAAGGCTGCCCCCAAGCTCACATGCTGAGACCTCAGAGAGTAGCTGCCTTTGCTTGGTACCATGTGGATGACACACACATGGCTTCCACCTGCCTCAGGCCCAGGCAAGGGGTAAGTCTGTCTGAGAGCTATTGAGGATCATCCTTGTTCCTCCTCAACCTGGGCATGGATAGAAACTCTGATGGAGGAGGCCAATCACAGCTCAGTGGTATCTTCTTCACAGGAGCCAGTGCCACTGATTCCAGCCCTCTCTTGGGAATGGCAGAGTCAGCACAGACTTATTTTCAGTCTGCAAAGGGAGTTTTGGGTGGTATATGGTTGATGACAGTGTACCACTGTATTGCTAGTGCCCATAGTATAAGTAAATAATAGTTTAGCCCAACAGTGCCCAAACTTGGAGTGGGAACTGTTGAGGAGGGGTTGTGGACTACAGCTGAACAAAGTTCAGCTGAATTTTCTGTATTTCTCTCTGGTTTGGGGGTCACAAGAAATGAATGGTCTGTTATGGGGGTGATGGCCAGAAGCATTTGGGAATTGTTAGTTTAGTCCTTTGGGTTGTAAATAATCATTCACAAGCTGCTTCTTCTCCCCTCCCATGAATTCCTTAAAGCATACCAGTATTTTCTGAATGTTTTGGCTGAAAACATTCCAGCCTCTGCTTTGTACACCACATGTTCACCTCATCTTAACGGTGATTCAGTATCCACGAGGTGTGTGAGTCAGCTCAGGGATGTGGGATTGTTTCTTATTCCCTGACTGACATGTGGGCACTTATACAGGGGAGAACATAATATTTGCTATAGACAGTAAACAAATAAAGGAATTAAAGAGCAACAAACATAGTAGTGGCCGAACATTTGGCATAAACACACATTTGTGCTAAAACTGATGAAAGTGACAGAGTTCTTGTAGTTCTGTCTGGATATTGATGAAAAATTAAGAACCTGTTCCCCTAGTGTCAAGTTCATTACAGGAGTAGCTGGAAGAAATCATGTGGCTTCTGCTAATGAAGGATGTCAGGTAAGACAAGCAACTGGTCCCTGCTGACCTCAAAACAGAATCTAGGAGTCACAGAAAACTTACTTGTCTTCTTTGTTCATACAAATATTCCTGAGCCAATTGTTTAAGTTTTGTCCCTCTTGATGATGATAAAAAATCTCAAATTCTGGCTGTAGCATTCTTAACAATGAAATCATGCTTGTCACCATTTTCTTGTGATCATTATCTTACACCTCTTTCCCTCCTCAAGCTTATTATTTTCCTGTATCATTTCAATGTCTGTTTTTCCACAGGCTTTAAAAGCTCAAGCTTTGAAAAACTCACATGCTAGAAGAAACTTTATTCTTCTGGGAAGCTAAGCTCAGGTTTACATCACAAGGACCACAGAAAGAGACATTTAAGGAACAGCAGTTATGATGGATTGTGCTGAAAGCCTTACTTGGTTATGATAATACATCACATTTTCTTGCTTTTCAGTTCTTCATTAGTTATAGAGCAGAACCTCAACTGGAGGCACTTTTTGCTCTCTCACGATGTCTCAGTTTTGACCACTAATGCATATAACTGAAGACAGGTCTAATAAGTAGGCAAGTATGAAACACCAGAACCGGTTTAAATTGCACTCAGAATATTTCTTGGGGTAGTGGGAGAGGAACCAAAACTGCTGAAGTGGCTCAAGACCACAGAGTACAGCACAGGTCAGTAGGATTTCATGTGCCTAATCCATGGTGTCACAAAGAAAATCCTCCCAGAAGTTGTTATTCTGATCCTCACTGTGCTGTCAGCATGTGTGTTAATGAAAAGAAAATCACCTATTCAGAAAAGAAGATCACGCCTTGAACAACCATACTCAATGGCTTCTAAAGAGGTAACTAAAATATATCCTCTGTTAATCACCACTCTCCAGAAGACATATTTAAGACCATGATTACAAAAATCAGGGCATATACAAAGGCAAAAAATATTCATACCCCTGGGCCAAAAGCTGCTTTCAGTTACACCCAAGAAACCACATTAAAGCTTCCTGCCTGCGAGGTGCCAAACCATCCTCAAAGCACTGAGTCCCATTTGCTGCCGTTGACATCAGCGAGTGCGGCAAGCACCCACAGCTCCCCGTGGCAGCTCAGCACTTGCCAGATGAAGCACCAATGCCCTGGTACAGACACACATGCACACGTGCCGACTTCTGCACCCACAGCCAGCCCCACCAGTGTCGGTATGAGCTGGATTTGTGCTTATGGGCTGCAGGGAATCAGCCTTTGCAGCAAAGCCAGACTCAGTCCAGTGCCTATTTTGGCACTAGAGGTTACCTCCTCTCTTTTTGGGGATGATTAATTTTGGTAATTAGCTTCACTTTTTCCGTAATTTCTGGGCAATGATGCCAGTAATGAAAACGCGCAAAGGAGAAACAGAACTGCAGTCAGAGTGGGCTGGCACAGGTGCAAACAGTTGAGCACCTCTCTGCGTCCTGACCCAAAACCACACGGCCCCTTCAAACCCTGGCGCACCTCTTGAGCAGAGGCTGACAAACATGCACGGTCCTGCCAAACCCCAGGACAGGCCTGAAATATGTTTCAAACAGGGTCTCCTGCAAAGAAGGCATTGCTCTAACCCACCGCACCATCTAGTGTCAGGACAGTTTAAAACACCCCCTTCCCCCAGGCCCATGTGCTTTGTTCCAAAGCACCCTAACTACAAACTTTTTATGCAGTGCATTTCCACAATCAGGGTCTGCTTTGTAAAGTCTTTTTTGTTGTTGTTCTTGATTTTTTTGGGGTTTGGTTGTTGGTTTGTTGTTTTGGGGGGTTTTTTTGGGGGGTGGGGGGGGTGGGGAGGCGTTGGGGTTTTGTTTTGTTGTGGGGTTTTTTTGGTCCAGAGCCTCCTGAGTTCTGCCCTCCAGAAGGTCTATGAGTGAATCCAGGCTGTAGAATTTCTTTCCTCTGAGGCTGTTACCACTTTACTATTTCATTAGTAGTTGTGCTGTAATGGTGCACGGCAATTTGTAGACCACTGAATAGACCCGCTTCCTACCAAAAGACACAAGTAGCAAAAGTGTGCTGCTAAGCACAACAAAAGCAGTAGGAAATAGAATAAGTGGGACACAGATTATACTTTGCACTGTTAAAATAGACTAATGCTCAGGAACAGTAACACACTCAACAGACACCTCCAAGGTTATGTGCTTAGAAGAACCCCTGCATTGCAAGGACCTCACCTTCCCCAGGTCACTTTCAGCCCACAGGGAAGTACAGTCTTCAGACAGCCTCTCACACTTGCATTTTTAATCATGCTTTAGTGGCAGCAACATGCAAAGGAACAAAAGCATCTTTCTGGCTGCTAGCAGTGGGAACGACTGTATGCTACCCTCTGGTCAAAAAAAAATTGGAAGTATGTGGGACTTGTACATCTATCTTTCAGGAGACACCATCATTTGCAAAACAAAAGACCTTCTTGCAAGAAGTGTCATTGCTGAACCTTGTTATTGCTAATGAATACTATTCGCTAGGACAATTGTGGGACCAAATAGTCCTTGGAGGCTGCTGAGCTGCCCAGGAAGGTGAGTTTCTTCGACAAGGTGCTCACTTCATTTTCAAATGTACCGAGGCAGCACTTTCAGCCTTAGAGTTCTGCTGTCTTTAGAAATCCTTCATCTGCATGTTTTAACTTCATTTCAGTTATAGAGTTATGATCCTATCATTTTCTTGAATGAAAAAAAAATATTTCCAGCTATTCAGGTGATAGCACTATTAGAGACATTAACGAATACAAAAAGTCCATTATCTTGGAATGAGGATTGTTTTTCAGGCAAAAAACTATTCCCTCACTGACAGATAAAATGCTTTCTTCAATATGTTTTAAAAAGTGCAAGGAAAAATAGTATTACCAGAAGTCATTTCCATTAGCTTTATTCTTTTAATCATGAAAATATTTCTATAATTATCGTTATATAAACACATTTGCATTAAAAAAACTTAAAACATGGCCTAAATTACCAGACAGCCTCTCTATTCATAAGTTTACGGGGTGTGTTGCACAAACAAAAAAATAATTAACTTCTCAGTAAAAATCCTAATGATGTCAATTTTGCTACAGCAGATAATGTTAGCATACAAGAAGATTAATTCCAGTATTGCATATTTGTTTTTCTCAGTGCCTTAGAAATAAACCACAGGATGTACGGGGGTGGGGTGGGGTGATATTTTCATCCTACCAAAGACACCCGCTCCTGCTATGTTCCCTGAGCAGGTGGCAACTCGTTTTTCACTCGGTTGTTGTTGCCCATAACCCAAAGCCCCGTTAGGGTCTGCCTTGGGCAGGCGGTGGCTGAGTGCTCCGCAGGGGCCACCCCTCGGCTCCGGGCAGTGGGCCAGGGTCGCACAGGGGAGGGCCCTGGTGGCATTTTCACAGATGTCAAAATATTCAGGGTGCCGAGTGGTTCACTTTTGGTGAATCCTAGTGCCATCTTTTGGGGAAAATAGGAATATGCCTTGACCAGCCAATGTGCCCTGATGCATTTGAGGACAGCAGCTCTGGCAGCTCCTCTGCAGGTGCCTGGCTCCCAGGGGAGTGAGAGGCCTCAGGCCGAGCTGCCTGCAGGCACCTGCCGGAGGTGCAGGGTGTCCTGGGTCCCTTGCTATTATAGCAGCTTGAGGAGACACACCAGGGGTGGCTTCTGTGAGCAGGACAGTGTCCCAGGCCAAGCAGGACAGTGTGGCATTCAACAAAGGCTACAGAGGGCTCAGGCCAGCACTGCAGCAAGGGGCGAGCACTGGACTAGGGGCCACTTGTCCCTGGGGTGTGCACAGTCACCCACAGCACAGGGACCGGCTGAGGGGATGAGAAACATGCAGGCTTTTCCCAGAAGGAGCAGCAAGGTTCCACCTGTAGGGTGGTAGAGCAGCAGTGTAAAGTCAGGCTGGGGCAGCAGAGCAGGGACAGCATGGTCTGCAGCACCTTTCCAAGTCAAGCTGCCTTCACCTCCCACTCTCACGCACCTCCATCTCTCCTTCAGCTGCCCTGGGGAGACCAGGCTCTGCACTGCAGACTACTCCAATCTGGGGAAAGGGGCACAGCCCAGACTCTCACACGGAAACCTCAGGGAACATTTGAAATACAGACGTCATCCAAAAATGTCCTGTGCCTTCAGCTCTTGCTGGCCACCCAGCTGTAGCCCAGGAGGAAAGAGACGAGGGAAGATGGCAAAGAGACTGAATATGACACGTATCACAAAACATAGCCCTCAAAAAGCTGGTTATAAACCACTTGGCAAAGCCCTGCAGATGACTCAATGTTACAGAATACCAGTGTGAGCATGACGAGATCATAGGGCAACTTTATCAGGGAGCATTAGGGGCATGGAAACTGCACATACATGTGTGCACACAAACACATGCACGCACACACTCTTCTGCTGGTGTCTGAGGGAAGCCCTGTCTTGTGCTTGAGGTGCCAAGCCCTCCCTCCACAGCTGTGGGGAGAGGGGGGGACAGGGGCAGGCAGGGGGCACACAGAGCTGCTCATCGGATCACTGCCTGCAAAAGCCCCAGCCCCACAGGTTCATACCCCAAAATGAACCCTGCCACAGGAAGAGTGTGGTGGCCATGCAGTATGAGAAAGCAGGAGGTTTTGACTTGGTGTCCCTCGGCCCCAGCACCCCTTGGCACGGGCTGCACTGGCAGCCTGCGAAACTTTTGCCCACAGCCCAGAGATGCTGAATGCCAGGGCTGCCAGCACAGCCATGGCAGTGGGTTTGGTCCTGGCCTGGCAACCCATCTCATCCACTGCTCTGCTAGAGCACAGCCAGAGGAGCCCTGCAACAGCAGTCCACCCTGGGCACGCTGCTGCCAATAAGACGTGGGTTTCAAATTCACTTACCTGTTCCTGTAGTCTTTTAAAGCAGATCTTTCGTTTCTCTTGCAAAGAGAAAAATGCCTGGTGCCTTGCACACGCACATCTGTGAGCAACCTTGCCTGTAGGGACTCATCATTTGGAATGTCCAGCTGCCACTGGAACCATGGTTTCTGGATCTCACAGTCTGAGCTAAGCGACAGGAGCTGCAGGAGCTGACTCAGTCACTGTGTGACACAAAGGAGGGTCAAAGTGGAGGCATGAAGTACTTGCAGGCTAAGCCCAGCGTGCACTCCTGTACTCTTCAACAGTCAAGCAAACCATACGACTCCCTACTCCCAGAAAATGTTCAGGTCACCTCTTTCTATAGGAGGTGCAGGGGACTAAGCCTGAGAGCCTCCAGGAGCCTAATTATAAGGCTAATTGCATAAACTTTGCAAGGCCTAGCAGGTGTATGGAAGCCCTGCTCCTTCTCTGGAGGCCTGTCAGTTCTCCATATGGTTCACAATGAATCACAACCCTGCCCAGATCACTTAGCGGTCAGATAATGCCACAAGCACTGACCTTCGTCAGTGTCTCACACTGTGTTACTGTTCAGGAAATTTATTAGTACCTTCACAGTCTGTGAGGGTGCTTCTCCACACAGATGTGTGGTAGCCTTGAAATAGGTGACTGCCCAGGCACTTGGCTGCTACTATCCTGAAGGCCATAAAAGGCCCCAGAATCCCCACAGAATGGGTTAGAAAATGCATGGGCACTTTTTTGTTGAGGTCCAAGAGCCGTAAGGCCTGTGTTTCCATCTCTGTGGGAGAGCTTGCTTGGGGAGAGAAGGCCACATTTCCACATCAACATGCAGGTGTCAGACCACGACTGTAGACTTCATAGACAGGTGGACTCAAACACAACCTTCAATCTACACTGTTGTCCAGCTCTTTTTCTTTTCAAGACCACCCCAAGGAAAGCATATTGGATTTGGCACATAGCAGGAGACACACGGTATGCGTGAAACTTTACTGGGTTTTGGTATACAATTAAAATATCAAGAGTGAACAAAGCCATTTACAGAGTGCTAAGCCAGCATTTTATACAGCTTATGACAAAACAACAGAGATGTATCGTCTGATGCTTTTATACAGTCTGGAATGATTTATTATCTACTATAAATTTAGCATTTCAATACATTTAATTGTTGAGGTAAGTGGTTAAAGAAATGAAAAATGCTGGTTAGCTCATTTTGCATAGCACTCATCAGTGATTGGAACTGGATACTACATTCCCAGTGCAAATTACCAGCATTGGCAAAGCTATTTTACAGCTGTTCAGTGTGCAGTCTACATTGTAATGAAGTTGTGACATGAAATGTTTGTGGAAATTGTAATGAAATGTTAGCTGAAAATATACTAAAGTGGTAAGTGTAGAAAGAGAAATGAAGTATAACATTCACAAACTCCACTGTCTCCTCAGCTCAGGCAGCTTCAGCTGTTACTTTAGCCCAGATGTGCTAGCCTGCCTCCTCCTACTGAATTGCACATCACAGTTGCTTTCCAGCACCTCCTTTGCTTTCAGTACTTTGAATTAAACCTGACCTTACCTAATTTTTAAGCCTTTTTTGGTTCCCTTGAACTTCTAAATTCCCTAGGGTCTACAGTCCTCTTTTTTTCCACTTTCACCTCTCTTTCTTTTAACCTCTTGATATCCAGATGCTTTTTCCTTCCCCACATCCCTTGGATCCATCTTTCACGTTCCATGACTATACAGGAAAATAACCTTTTGGGTTCCCCAGGTATTGAAGCCTCCCTGGCATCCCCTAAACACATGCAATTCCCCTTTCCCTAAGAGGCAGGGGAGGTTAAGTCAACCTCCTTGATTGTTCCCTTCATTTTGACAGCCCATGTTTTGATCCACTGGTCGGCTCTCTGTTTACTGATGACTCAGATCTGACCTCATGTCACCATCATCAAACCATCATCATCTAACACCTAGCACCTAATAATCCTTGTAAGAATGGCTTAAAGGTCCACTTATATCCCCTTACATAAATTGCTAATAAGAGGGCCAGTGTCACGACACTTTGCTACGCCCCCTGACAGCACTCATAACTTTTTCTTCTTCTTTCCCTCTTGATTTTGGCCTCCTTCTCCAATTTTTCCTTCCCTTTTCCAAGCCAAACTGATAATACCTCTGTCATTTCCATGCATCCTTGGTTGTATGTCTCCTTTCCTGCCACCTCCTCCACTTTAATCTTCCAGGAATAGCCAAGGTAATAATTTCTATTTTCACACCTGTTTTGAGAATCAAGCTCTGCTCTGCTCCAAAGGCTGTGTGCCACTTGCTTTAGTCCTAATTTTCTGTCTTTTCCTTGGAAACTCATGGTGGGAGGTTTACGACTTGCTTACAACCATACAGAGCCACTTACAACTTTTCCATACCTGCTGTTCCAGCAGTTATTCAGGGAAACAGCAGACACTTCAGTCCCTTGGGGAGCCAGGCTGTGAGCTGTCTGTCTGTATCAGGATATGAGCCCATTGCAATGACCAAGCACCTTCTACAGGTTTCCTGTATTTATTCTCAGAGCATGTTAGAAGAAAAAAACAATCTGACCCTCCCTCCTTGAAGAAAGAGGAAAGAGCTGAAGTGGAAAACTTTCAGCTAGTCTTGGTAGAAAATTTCCATTTCTTGGTAGAAAATTTCCAAAAGCCATTTCCAGCATTTATTAGTCTTGTGTACTTGAAGATATGAACACTTCAAAGCACCACCTGTTAGTCACAATCTGTATTTACTATATCTAGCACAATAGGATCCGACTCATGGCTGGGTCATCTGAATGCCATTCTCATACCAGGAAACTGAAATATACTGATGTACCAAACTAGTCTTTCTGAGAACTAGATAGCATGGGGTGATTTTTCAACCATAAAAAAAATTAATTTTTTAAATTTCTTTCCACTCCCACCTCCCTTGTATTTCAACTACCGTAATGCAGGTGAACATACCCCTCCCCAAACCATAAGGGAAATGAGACTTTTTTTTTTTTTTAATTTGACCATCTCAGTAGTTAGTGCTGTTGCAGATGTACTGGAGAGCTTCAGAAGCCCTCCATCTCTTCTCCAGGAGGGTGTGGGAAGGTGGTCTTTGAAGCCCTATATCACTCCTGGCAGTCCTGCGCTCATGTCTTAGGTGGCCAAAGGGTCTACATGGCAGGTTTACTGATACAAACTGGTAATTTTGCAAAAAGGAATGAAAAAAAATGAGTGAAAGACATGTCTAAAAATTAAAACTTGTCTTTCATATCCTTTTAGGACTGCTTTGAAGCCTAAAAAGGCCACGGCAATAACTTAGCCCAAGTGCTTGCTCCTGTTCTAAGAACCCTGTATCCGTTTTCTGCAGAGCAGCTTTCAAGTTTCCAGTGGAGAAGAATGACATCCTCGTCATGATGAAAACTACAAAAGTATAGGCACTTTTTTTGGCAACATCAGTCATGATTATCTAGTATTAAGCAGCAACACACCACTGGGTGCCTTGTGGATGTGCATTTTCTGCCTGAAGCAGTTTTCAGGCTGGCCAGGACACAGAACAGGGCCAAAGTTAACACTGGAAAGTTGTGTGAGATAATCTGGTGGAATCAGTGTAGCAAGTTCACAAGCATAGTTTGGAAAAAACCTTCCTAGTAGTCAGTTGGTAGAAAGGTTTGAGGAACAAAGTTTTTTCAGTTCATGAGTAAGAAACTGCTCCAAACAAAGAAGATTTCATTCAGAGGTGAAGGGATGAAGAGTCTTTTAGCTGCTCAAGGAAGACCTTTCAGTCAGGTGAGGCTACAAGCATATTAGCTGCTTGACTGGGGAGAGTGGTACAGACTCCAGTAGGAAGGAGGTGGCAGTCAGGAAAGTCATAGATGGAAATGGTTTAAGCAGCACAAGACATCAGTCCTGGCTAGGTACAGAGATTGAGGAGGGGGGGGGGGAGGGGGGGGGAAATAAGAAAAATAAGAAGGGTCCATTAACAGTTATCAAAGAAGAGGGATAGGTTTGTGAAGTGGAATACGTCTAAGCTTGGCTAACATCCAGTCAAAGGGAGTGTGATAACAAACCACAAATATTTGGAAATCTGTAAACACTGAGGCAGGCTAGGAACTCTGGAGTGTGATGCATGGGGAGCGTAATCAGAAGAAACTGCAAAATACAAAAATAGCAGGAAAACAAAAAAACCTTTGACAATGAGATATATTAGCCTCTGTGTTAAGGGAATGGGTGGAAATACCCTGGAATTGAGACCTTTTCAAATGAGAAGGTGGTTAAGGAAACATCAGTAAGTATACAATGGAAAACAGTTCTATAATAGTGAGGGGGGTGGATGGGGTTTCCCAAGTAGGCTTTTTCACAACTTTTTCTAAGATTGTGCATAGAAAAATATCCTGCCCTTTATTCTTTTATAAAATATATATGGCCCAATATTCTGGTACACAATCCAAGAAATTTTCGGAGCCTGACTTTGAGATGTCCTCACTCCACTAATTTAAAACTACAGCTTAGGGCAATTCCTAGCCTAATGAGCCCAGCTGTTTTATTTATTTTCTTGAAAATATGTGCCTTTTTAAACAATCATGGCCATTACATTTTGCAACCACTTTCCACATTGCAGTTGGCCTAATGTCCTCATGAACCAGCTCACCAAGTAGCTCCCTTCTTCAAGCAAGGCTTTCACTGGGTCATTCATCTTATGTAGTCTCAGCTGCCAGTGCCTCAAAGGAGCAGTCACATCACCCAAGGGGCAGTGGTGGAGCCAAGCCACTCTGAAGGTTGCAGCTGAAGCCTGGAAACAAGTAGGGAGCCAGGACAGCCAGAAGCAGCCTCGTGTGCTTCCTGAAAACGTTGTGTCTTACACAACATGTCTTCATTTTCATGTTTTCTCTTGCTGAAATCCTGGTGTGGCCCACTCATGTGGTCTGCTCAGAGGTCAAGACACAACCACAAGGTGAGAGGCATTGAGGGAGTTCATAGCCAAGAGCTTCATGACTTGACCAGGTGTGTATACATGCAGCGCTCATTATGGAGGGAAAGCCATAGTGCTAATTAACCAAGGGGGAGGCTGCATGGACTCCTTAGCCCTTGCCTTCCTCAGTGTAATGCCAAGTGCTGGAGGGTGGCCTCCTCTGAACCCTAAGGGCTGTGAGCTCTTAGCTGAGCTCTGCTAAGGAAGGGCTCTCCGAACACCCCAACACAGCAAGGGATGTGACAGTGAGGGGGGGGGGGGGAAAGATGGAGTATCTTTACCAAGAAAGCACAAGGGAGCCCTGGGGTTTTTCCACTTGGCATTGCTGCCATGTAACTGGGTTACCTGTCACTCATTAAAAGGCTTGTCTTGCTGATGGTCAGTAAGGTCCCAGCCAAGTTAAGGACTAGTCACAGTCCATTGTGAGCCTTCATGGTAGCACCTAATCTCCTTAAGACAAGGTCCTAAAGGCATGCAGGATCTGCTGTGAAGATATCCAAAGGCTTCCTGCACTGACCAGGTAAGAAACAAAGCACTTGTGCTCCATCAGGATTGCTTTAGGAGGCAGCTAAAATTCAGGCATGAGTTAACTGAATCCTTTGGATGGATGAGATGCCGTTCTGACTTAACAACAGTTTAGGCAGGCAGAGGCTATTTTCAGGGCCATTCCCCTGATGTTACCAAAACTTGAGAAGAATGCACACAAAAAGATCATGGAATCATTAAGCATATAATATAGAGTGTGGGGGTGCGTGTACCTTTTTTAATGTATCTATAATTAAAATTTATTTTAAAATTAGATCTTAGCTGGAGTAGGAAACAGTCTGAGCAAGGGAAGTTTGCAGAAGAAAGACTAAATCACTGATGATTCCTGTGTTTCTGCGTGTAGTTGATGTGGCATTTGAGGAACACACCATGGACTCTTCTGAGTGTGGGAAGTGTGGGGAGTGAATGAGTTCAGTACAGTTGGTGTTGTGCTGTCCTAACCTCTGTTGATCTTCCCTTAAGACTCACAATATAAATGCTGCAAAATACATCCTTCAAAGGTATCTTTTATATACTCACTAAAACCATTTTAATATCGGGGAAATATCTTGATTGAGAATAGTGAAATTTGAGCTTCCTAGTTTTACTTCTAAAACTTTTCTCACCATCACTACCCATTTTACAGTGTAGCTTCTCAGACATATATTTCTTGGTGAAAGATAAGCACATATGTATATCTCTAAATTTCAGGGGAAAATAAAGTTTCTACTTTCAGAGCAGTCCTCAGAGTGCTGTCATATGCTATGAGACTTGACATTAAAAGAAGTCCTAATTTAAACAAAGTGATGAAGTTATCAACATGACCAACTTGTACAAATGTGGACTCATCAGGGCCATGTTGTCCATGCATCCAAATGCTTAAATGGCAAACAGACAGCAAGTTCAGCTGAGGTTTTGGGGTCTGGCTGAGCCTCACGTGAATGTCTCTTATGGTATGGATGCTGAGTTGCTCAGCTTCCTTGAGCATTTTGGCTGTGCTGGGCCCATGCCTTGTCATGGTCTGAACTGGGAACCAGCCCCTAAAACTCTGGCCTTACTCTGGTCTTCCTGGCTCCCAGTAGCAGGCCCAGACTGAGTGGCAGGCAGTGAGCAGCAGAGATGCTACCATGGGTCCACTGCCTGTTTTGCCTCTGCCAGTGATCTGGGACACTGGGCTGGTCCTTGCCCTCCAGCACTAAGACCCTGCGGGGTGGCTTCTACCCTTGGGGGTAGGAAGGCCCTGCAAGTAGCAGAGCCACCCATCCCAATGCATCAGCAATAGGGTTTCTCCATCCTTCAATCTTCTCTTCACCCTCAGGGTTGCAAAATCCAGATTTTCCAGTGCTCCTGGGAAGCTGTGAATTGGTCCTGGGAAAAGGTGTAGCTCAAAGATGGGTGTCCTGTATTGGTTCGCCAGTGACCTATCCATGGCCTACTATAGGATTTTGCTCTTCATCATGAATGATCTCCATCAAGCCATCTGCTGTGACTCCATCCTTGTCGTAGGATTTGGACCCTTTATTTTAATGTCGGGATGTTGTTCCCATTGCACATGATAGCAGCCAGGCAACACAATCTGGAAATCTGCAGGCAGAACACTGGCAATGCTTTGGAGGCCTCCAGGCATGTCCTTGCCAATCTAAACAAAGATGGTTGTTTTATCTGGATTTTAAAGTGTTTAATTAAAAGCTCGTTCAACAAAGTACTTACGCTTTTTTGAGTTGGAAGTACACATGAAATAGATAGCAAGTGTCTGTAGGTGTATTTCCACTGAAAGGCAAACTATTATTGTTATAGTCAGAATGTAGGTGTGCCTGCCATAACTTTCTAAAATAGTGAGTGACTAACCTTTTCCAAGAGTTAAGTTTTTCTAACCTTTCCAAGAGTTTTTATTTTTTAAGAGATCTAGACTTACAGTGCTTATTTCCCAAATGATCACAAGGCTTATGATGCCACTGCTCAGGTCTCAAACATTAGTAATACAATCATGTGCTTATAAACTACCACCAAGACACCCATAACATGGGAGTCCAGCAAGTAGGCTCCCATTGCACAGCACCGATTAATGCTCCTCAAAACAGATATGCAGAACATTTGCTATAAAACCTGAAACCACACCCATTTTGTCTGAAAAAAGAGACAAAAGAACAGCAAAAAAGAGGGATACAGTTGGAGGTCTGAGCTGTCTGGGGTCTCTGCAGTAAACACTGCCTGCTGTGGAGAACCACTCATAAGTATCAGTGCTAATTTTCCAGACCAGTTCTTCAGCTGGTGTTGCAAAAAAAATGGAGTCATGCCATTAGGCACCAGATGTAGTTTTGGGGCCTAGGGTACAGTGTGGGAAGCCTCTAAATCTAGAAGAGAGAGAAAACATCCTGTCCTTTGTAAACTGCCAGGATGGACTACAATGACAAATTAACAAGCTACCATACACTCCATTCTAAAGTGAGGAATAATGGAAGTTATTCATTATTCACTTTATTTACTAATAATGATACAGTATGTATTAATAGCAAGGGGGCATAGTAATTCATCATATGATTCAGTATGAAAATACATCTCAGGCTGAGATTATGCTGCGTAATCTGATGGCAACAAAAGATAATTTCTGGGTGTCAGTATTCTTCCTTAGAGGCCTCCTTCAGACTTCATTGGCCGTGAAGTTCTTAAAGAACTGGGCATGGTTGCAATCTCTGGGCAAAAGAAGCTCAGGACAGCAATAGCAAGGCACTGTTAAAGATGGGCTGCAAGTATTTTAGCAGAACTGTCTGGAAAAGAAGATACACAGCACCTGTCCACTTTGAATTTAGTGTAAGCATTGCTATTTGGTCCAACATTTTCATTATTGCCAGATTTCAAAAAACAGAATATTAAATCAAAATGCCTATTGTATTGTAACATTGTGAGTAGGAGATCTGATAGACGTCTCAGGCACTAAAAATGCAAATGCAAATGCAAACTACAGTGTCAATCTGAATTGCCATGCTAGGCCAAGCTTATTTTATTACATACATTCTGCATTCTAAGTACTAATATGTTCATAATGTAAACATTAAGCATACAGAGTTAAAATTCAAGGCCACAATATTTTTGATTGTCCCTTTTTTGTGTCTTTGGTTGGCCGAGATCAACTCGTAGTGTATAAATGCATAAGTTATATAATAATTATATAAAAAGGAAAAAATAACATTGACTTGTATACTTCATTCTGACAAACGCACAGCGTTCGCGACTCGATAAAGAAAAACTGGCGCCCGCCTAACAAAAATACTTAGATGATTTCTGATTTTGGCAGTCAGGGGTTGTCTCTTGCTTTAACCAATAGAAAACAAACTCCCTTAATAATGATGAGGTTCTAACTGGTAACTTTTTAAATATCAAACACAATTCCAGTTTCACTTTTTTTTTTTAAAAAGAGATGCATATTCTGATTTCTGAATTCTTCTGCTTTTCCCTTTTTCCACTTCTTTTTATTACTATAAAATCAAGTCTGTCCCTCCTGTAATACTGGGAATGGTGTGATACTGAGCAATATGTTTCACAAGTCCAAACGAGTGTTTCTTCGTAGTCCCAACGCTACTAAGTTTTCAGTCTTTTCAGTCTCTACTGGTAAAGAAGTTTCTCTTCTCCCATTCTCACCACCTTTGTCCTCCCCTTTCTCCTTTCTGCTTCCTCTGTCAGGTGCAGGCCTCTGATACACAATCATACACTTGCCCTTCAGCACATTCTCATTTCCAATGTTTGGCTCAGGGTTCCTGTAATACTGTCAAGGAATCTTAAAGTTTGGGTTGTCTTCACAGTTTGAGTAGCTGATAACACTCTGATGAATGGAATGCATTTGATTTTAACCAAAACAATGCTGTCATATTCCAAATCAGCTTCCACACTAAACCAGCCTTTTTTGTTGATATGTTTCTATTTTTTAAATACAGGTAGGTTTATTTTCCTTTTTTTCCTTTTTCCCTTCTCTTTTGTAATGATTCCTATATCATATGTTAGGTCACTATAGACTTTTCTTATATTGCTGTAGTATAGACCCAGTTTTGCACTAGCAAGGTATCAAACTTTACACATAAGCTTATCAACTTTTTAAGACCGCTAGCTTTCATAGGTTTTCCTTATCATTTCATGCTTTTACCTACAATAGTCTATTGTTGTTTAGTCCACAGAGTCGATGCCCATATACATTACATTTTAGTATCTTAATACTTCTTGAATATCTCCTTTAAATCCCTACTACAAAAAGTCTTTTTGACATCTATTTTTTCATGTGTTTTTTTTTTTTTTTCCCCAGCCAAACCTTCACTTGTCTCTTTAGGCACTTTTAATTTGTGTACTCCAATAGAGTTCATTGCAATTCATCAGGGACTGTATCCCAGCGAGAAGTCTTTCTTTGCTTTTTCTGGTGTTTCTTTTTTTCCCCACTTAGTAGTAGGTGCCAAGATGAGAAGGCATATGAGCAGCTGGCAGCCTGGTATTGGGGTAGATACCTCCAGTTGGTGAATTCCAGTATGGATTAGGGGCAGCGAAAAAGCTGGACGATGTTACAGGCAAAGCAGGGGGGTGGGGAGCTACAAAGTTCATCTTCTGAGGGTGTGCATGATAGGAGCTCATGTAGGGGAGGTCTGATGGGTATTTGTACATGGATGACTCTGGGGGGTGAGGCTGAAGAGCCTGAGCGATTCCATGGAAATCAAATTTGTAGGCGTAGCGCTTACCATGAACCTTAGTCATAATATTTTTATCATAGTAGTAGCGAAGCGCACGGCTAAGTTTGTCATAGTTCATGTTAGGCTTGCTTTTCCGCTCCCCCCAGCGCCGAGCCACTTCGTCAGGGTCAGTCATCTTGAATTCCCCATTGGTGCCCTCCCAGGTGATGCAGTTGGAATTGGAGCTGTCTGACAGGAGCTCCAGCAGGAACTGCCATAGCTGTATCTGCCCACTCCCTGTGGGGGGGAAACAAAATAGAAATGTCAGGACTAGTGACTAATAATGTTAAGACATCAATTCTTCCAGGCTCTCACATAGGACCCTATTAGGAAATGTTGCAATTTCAGTTCCTATTTCTTACTCTTAACTAGTCCCCTTTCTCCCAGCCCTGTCTCACGAAATCCTAAAGAGCAGAGATAATGGTAATGTGTCATGTTTTCCCTCATCTGAGTGGCAGAATGCCATTACATGGAGTTTTAATAGCTACCTAATGTCATTCAGTGTAGACAATTGATGAGGAAATAATACAGCGCTCATTTAGGAAACTAATCTCTAAAGTTCAGGACAAACAGCTTTCACTTGCGTAACATTTTGCTTGTTCTCAGAGCATTATGTTGCAACTAAATGTTCTCTGCTATGGAATAAACCTACGCAAAATGAAGAAGTTTAGAGAAAGCTGGGCTCGTGCCAAACCATATCATCCATTTGCAGCATTCGGGGAAATGCAGAACGGAAACTTATTAGCTTGCTGTTGCACTGCATACAACCATAGGGCAAAACATTTGCAAGAACAGTGAAAAGGTCCATAAAATACATTTTTGTCATCTTTCTGTGTCAATGAGTTTAAATGATTATTGAAGTTAAGACTTAAAATGTTGTTGTTTCTTTCTCGCTCCTCTGCCAATTTCATATTTAAAAAAAATTATTGTCTGCTGTCAACTGCAGAAGGGTGTTGCCCAGAGTTATAGGAACAAAATTTGACCATTTTAGGTAATTGAGAGTAGATTTCAGAGGGCCTTGCCACTGATATTCATGTTAAAAACTTAGCATTTCTTAAAAAAGCGGTGCTGAAATGATGCAAAATACAACTGAAGCAGCTTGCAAGGCAATCTGTTTCACAAGCACAATGTCAGCAGAATTTGCCAACCAGCTTGTATGTGCTAACTTCTAAGTATGTCTCTGACCAGGAATCAGTTGGGTTTCTTTTTTTTTTTTTCTCCAAACCAGATATGTGGGTATAATAAACAAGCTTTTCTTTAGAAAGCTTATAGTAGCAAATTATAATATCAAGCTAGAGTAGCATCTGAAATCCATTAGCAGTTTATACTTCAGTGCAACTGAAACCCATATTCCTTTAAATGATATTTATCTGAACTGTCCTTAATGAATTTCTTCTGTTCCATTAACATGCATTAAGTAAACAAACAAACAAAAGAATCCATGGTATGAGCAAGGCATGCAAGTTTTAATACACAAAACATAACAAGAGGATTAGCCCTTGAAAATCAATAAACAGTTCAGCACTGGACAAAACACAAATTTTTGAATAAGCAATCCAACATATGTTCTAACATAAACACTTGCCTTCCAAATGTAAAATATAGTCCTATGAAAATAAATGGTTGCTGTCAATTTCCTTTTAATGAGAAAGTAATTCCACCAATTTATAAACACACAAAACATGTTAAAGCACAGGAATGATGGTGTGTAGGAATTCCATATCCAAATATAAAAAAAAAAAAGGCCCAATCCAGATTTAGTGCCTTCCACAGTAACAAAGTCTACTAAATGGACACTTGACAAAATTGTAAAAGCTAGGGTTTACGATCATATTAAAGGGAGGTAGGCCTCCACTTCCAGTTAAGATCAGTATCACCTGGAAACCCACTTGCCTTAGGCCGTTTGGAAAATCCTGTTCTTAATACTTATTTAATTGCTTTCCTATGTGATGCAAAACTGTTTAGAAAGTAAGCTAATCTAGAACGGTGCCTGATGTCACTTTGGATAAAATGAAAGGAAATGGATCCGTGTTTTGGCAATTTCATGCCTTGAAAATCCATACAATCCTTGTAAGAAGAAACATTGTTACTGGGGGTTGAGGAGACCTGAAATGTGGAACAAGGAACACTGCCCTGTGGCTGTAAGCCAAGGGAAATAGGAAGTGGCATGCACAGTGTCAATCCACCGTGGCAGATTATGATGTTGGTTATGGTGGTGTATGGCCACAGCGTGTTCTGCAGACTCAGACCAGTAACAGTGAAATCTGCACAGTTCACAATCAGTGTTATTAACTCACCGAGAAGGTTCCTTGTCTTTAGCTAAAATATGCTACAAGCCCCTGTCCACAATGCACCCCACTGCTCCCTTCTTAAAGCAGGAGAACGTTTGAAATGTTTAACCCAGTTATTCTTTGCAAATAGATTCTGCCTTCCTGTTTTTTCCCTATATATTTTTGCTGGTTTGGTTTATTTATCCCAAAATTTTGTATTTGGCAAGGTCAGTATGGCATTGTATTGTGGGTTAACAGAATCTGGGACACATGACACAGATCAATCTGACTCATGCCCTTCTGGAGGGGTACCCAATGGCCATATGGGGTATCTTACAGCATTTAACAAAACCCTGACATTTAAGGAACTGAGTGAACTCCTATTGATACAAGGAGTTCAGATACCTCTAATGAGGTATTTGACTGGCTGAACGTAACCATCTACTCCAGGATGATTTGAATAGCTCTCTGTGGAGAGCTATATTAACTACATCTCCAATGAATATAATGGGAAATATGACACCTAGCTCACATATAGGCACCTACACTAAGATATATGAGTTTATGTGTCTTAATCTGTGGCCTCCGTCCCACCCTTGTGTAATTTGGAAACTTAATCCTGCAACACATTGGGTATCATCAGCTCCCACTGAGTCATACTGAAGAGTGTTAAAATTGGTCACATCACCTTCCAGGTCTGGCCTTAAAGCTGAAGTGGGGACACTAGCAGTGAAGAGAAATCCTTCTAAATCAGCAAAATCCCTTCTCACCTGGATTTGCAAGTCGGCTGCTGGTTGGTCCAAGAATCTGATATGGATCTATAAAATTGTGAAAGAAAGATTTAAAATCATGTAACAATAATGTCAAATATTTTAGGACCTATGGTTTAACTTTGTAAAGTGTAGTGTATACTGCCTGATGGGACTGCATGTCCAACACTGGGGAAAGTGACTCCTTTCTCTGTATTGCAATATTTGCATGTTTTCCCTTTAAACTTGTTGTGCAAGTGAACAATTGCAACGATACACATTTGCCTTTTGTACCGTATTAATGTGCACAAACATATATTCAGACACATTGCAATTTTGGAAGTATCCTGATTCCTGCTTAAATAATGTACACGTACACACAGGGCATCCTTTGGTGCTATCAGCTCTTGCAGCAAGCCAGGTCCCACAGGCACAGACAGGTAATGGGGTGAGAGCCCACTTCGCAAAGGACACCAGCCTCTCTTCTTGTGAGGCCACATTCGTTTCCCCACCACCACTGCTAACTCTTTCTGGGCCAAAAGAGCCTCCAGAGTAGGGCTGAGAGTACTTGGCTGAACCTCTGCAATGTAGCTGGGTCAATTCTTCTTTGTCGCTAGTATCCACTTAGGGATCCCCTGTATTAACCTTGCATCTAGGGTTTTTAGAAGAGCCTGTGTCAGCCATGCAACGCCCGTAGCATCTCAATGTTTTCCTCAAGGGATTCCTTCCAAAAATGAAAACTTGTTTAGGCCTGAATTGAAGTACAACAGCGAAAAGGGAAGGCTGTGACAGACGTACAAAAGTCAAAGCGATGGGCTGCTAGCAAAGCCCGGAGCCCCTCGCTGAATGACCCTGTCACTAGGTTGCCTCGTCTCTGGACAGCTGCTCTCCAACGGCTGCCAATTTTACAGCCAAGAAGATAATCAGGTTACATTCCTTATACATTTAAATAATCTGTGCAGCTCACACAGAGCCATTAAACGGTCCTAAGGACTTACATAAATCATCAGTATATTTCTTCAAAGATTCTCATGGTTAGAAGGCCAGAATAGATAAAATGCTATTTGGGCAAAAAGCAGCACAATACTTCCCAGGCAGCATGCATATGAGTTAATGAGATGTAATCATGTGCACAGTCTTATTTAGCTATAACGAAAACCAGAATAATTTTTTGAAGTCCATGTGATAAAAAAAAAGGCTTAGAGTCTTCTGAGCTAAGGATATCCTCCAAATCTCTTTTATTTCCAACTTCTACCCTTTTGTTACTAACAAAAGCCATAACTAACTCAGAATCTCTGTAGTGGTTTCTAGCTACCTGTCCAAAACACAGTCAAATTCACAATAAGGGATTCAGTCCTACATCTTGGATCAGCTGCTTTGAAAGCACAAAATGTACCCGTTTCACAAAACCACTAGTCTACAAACTGAAACTTCTACTTTCTCCTCAGTTTCCCGACAGACTGAGAATCCTTCTAGTTTTCCTGTTTCAGGAGCCCAATTCAAATAGGTTTCTGTGTGCTGTAATACATTTTCATTTCTTTGCTTGTGCACATTTTCCAACTGCTAGCATTTCAACTGCTGTGGAGTATATGGTCTTTTGACATCCTTACCTTCCACCTTGGTACCTAAACTCTACCTAGGTACTTTATTTAACAGCTGCAAGGACGTCACTGCCATTAAACATTATTAAAAGCAATTTTCAATGGCCATGGGAGCCTTCATGTCAGATCCAGCTGTAAAGCCAACTCAGACTTAGTGGTCACCAGCTGGAGATCTCATTAGTGGTCTGAATGAGATGTTGCAATTTGCTTCTGATTAGTAGGTGAGAGCTGTCCTTCTCAGCATGTTCAACAAACCCCATCACACCCAGGCATATTTCAAACAAAACTATACCCACCTAACTGAGGACGCTGGTCTTCTGTTTTGGGAACTGTTGAGGATGATGGCTGAGTAGCTGAAAATGCAAACACCCAGGTAGTTATTTTTCAAGTTTGAAAGTTGGTCACCAAACCTGTGATAGATCACAGGCCTGAAACTCTTGCTTCTAACCACTTGATGATGGTCACAATAGGATTTAGTTTTATAAGACTACAATGGACATAGATTTGATGAAGCCTAAGTTCAAGGATGTGGCTGTCCCAGTATTGCCTATACACAGATAACAGGCTTTTCAGCCAAGGCACAGGTAAAAATCCTTCAGAGCTGAATGCTGAGGTAGCTCTTACCGGTTCGCTTCAGAGTCTATCCAGGTTGCATCAGATGTGCATTAGGCCCGCAGGCTAGACATATGCAGGTGCTTTTACCTTTTGATTGAGGACTGGGGTGGGTGTGACTCGTCCACGCTGATCTCCTGGCTTGCTCATATGGCAAATCTGTGAAGGAAAAATACACTGATTCATGCAGATGTGGCATAAAGTGTTTACGTCCACAAGGGCACATTTCTAGGGGACTCTCTGGATTGGAAAAATTACTGAAATAGGAAGGATACTCCTTGTTAAAACCTTTATTGTCTTTATTGTCTCCAAAAGTGACAGTACCACCTTGCCCTCTGCATTCCTCTTTAGAGCTGTTTATTCTAATTAGATACCTGAACTGCACTGAAATGGCTGGTACAAACACTCATAAAGTCCATAATTTCCAAAGGCTCAGAGTATTCCCTTTGGTCCCCTTCTTCATCCCAGGACACCAAGGAATGACACACACTGCACATCATGGACAACTTATCCTAGTCTTGCAAGAAAAGTACCCCAAGAGGTCAGAGCTCAGATTAAGCATAAACTATGTACCATTCCCTCCCAATTACAGCATGTAAGAGTATTTTCTTTTAAGGAGGTAAGACTTAACTTAATGTGCCATTCTTTGCTAGTCTGTTGCTGTCATCCTTTGAGATTAATCAAATTTTATTGGCTGCGTTTGAGAGTTCCCTTTTCTGCCACCTGGTCATAGGTAGAGATATGTGAGACAACAAAGTCTTGGGTTTGTCTTTTGGAGCTTCTTCTATACCACTGCTGTATGTTTATGTATGAACTCGCTCTCATTGCCATCACAGTTAATTATGCCCTCCCCATGGTATTATTCCTGGTGCTTGCAAGCGCTCCCTTCCTCAGAGGCACCCTCCGATCTCACTCTCATTATTCAGAATCCAACTTTTTGGAATAACTGATTGCCGTGCTTTGCCAGTCTTATTTGTTTCCCTTCTACTAGTAATTTCAAATTATTAATAATTCCTTTTCCTTCACTTTCCCTTTCACATCGCACTATCCTTACAGATCTTTAGAAACATAAGATGTGAAAACAGTGAACGTATTTAAATATTAAGCATATATATGTATATACATCATATTTGCTCCAAAATGTAGATAGCTTTTTTCCTGCTTCCCCCATTTAAATATTTCTTTCTGCTTCTTAGGACAAGCTTCTCAACTTTACGTATCTAAATTTTCATTTGCCTTTTCTTTCACTTACTCATACTTCTATTTCATTTATATGCTTTAGCATACAAAAAAAGTACTAAAACATAAAAGCTTTCTTCATAAAGTACATTAGTAAATTCAAATGTCTGGTTTACCCTTTGAATTTTTTTGCAGTTGTCAGCACTTTTCTATGGCTGGCTTTAACACATTAGCTAAAATTGCTGCCAAAATCAGAGACTTATGTAGGCTGCCTAGGATATCAGGAAGGTAGCAGTACCCACCTGGCAGAACCAAGTTAGTATGGATGATTTGATTTGTAACTGCTGGTGCTTTATTTTAGAAATGACGTTTGGAAGTGAAACGAGTTAGTAAGTAAAGAAACAGTCACAGACTGGCTCTGTGCAGAACAGATGTATCTCTGCCCATTTCCAAGCCCTATGAGCAGAAGTATCTAATGGAAATAAAGTGTAATCATGTGAAATTCACAACAAAATTGCCTTTAATTTATTTAGTCTATTGGCTTAAGAAGACTGGCACTGCCAGTGCTGTCATCTCCCAGGGATCTTATACATCAAAAACTTTGCTTTTGCTGAGATATGCAATTTATGTTTGTATTGCATTTGAATAACTAGTGATCTTTTACCCCTGATTTCTTGAGAACTATTCCACAGCCTTGTCCTTCAGAAACTTGGAGGAAAGTACAAGTTCTCATCTCTGAGCAGAATGCTGGTGTGCAGGTGCGTCACTGTAACATACAAATGTCCTGACCAGATTGAGAACAACATTGCTATTAACTCTTGTAGTTAAGAGATTCCTCATGGCCTGAGGACTTTATCATCTGGCAAAAAAATACAGAAGGACTCTGGTCATGCTTCCAGGGGGTTCCGAGTTCTGTCCATACAGAAGGGGACATGGCTTAGCTGTGGGCTGCTTGCATGTATCTTCTCCAGACCTGCCTTACCTGGCCAGTTTTCTACCTCCATGCCAGCCTTGCCAGGGAGATACTGGCGACATAAGGAACCTAGTTTTCCCCCTCAGTTCTTCTATTGCCTACCCAGAAAGACTACAGACAAAGAGGGGAGAAAGAATACACAGAAGGTATGTGTTTGTGATTAGGCTGTGCAACTCTACCCACAATCTCTCTCCTCTCCTCTCCTCTCCTCTCCTCTCCTCTCCTCTCCTCTCCTCTCCTCTCCTCTCCTCTCCTCTCCTCTCCTCTCCTCTCCTCTCCTCTCCTCTCCTCTCCTCTCCTCTCCTCTCCTCTCCTCTCCTCTCCTCTCCTCTCCTCTCCTCTCCTCTCCTCTCCTCTCCTCTCCTCTCCTCTCCTCTCCTCTCCTCTCCTCTCCTCTCCTCTCCTCTCCTCTCCTCTCCTCTCCTCTCCTCTCCTCTCCTCTCCTCTCCTCTCCTCTCCTCTCCTCTCCTCTCCTCTCCTCTCCTCTCCTCTCCTCTCCTCTCCTCTCCCCTCCCCTCTCCTCTCCTCTCCTCTCCTTCTATTTGTGAGTCTCCAAAATATTAGACACTTGTACACTGAGAGGGCTGTGTGATGCTGTGTGCTTGTACTCAGTGGCACTTGAAGCCTTGAAATATATTTGATACAAATTTATTACTGTGAGAAAAATGTTTTGACATTTAACACGTTGTAAGATGGTTTTCTGACTATGCCCTCTTCATTAGAAGAAAAATCCAGTTACCAGATTTTCTTGAAATACTGCAAATTTCCAACTTCATTCTTAGTTCAGTATTGTGCCTTGATAAACATGTTGCTGTCCTAGATAAGCAGATCTGTTCTTATTCAAGTAATATTAGTACAACATGTCCTTATCGTAGTCAGATCTTTGATGGGAATGCTCCTGTTTGATGAGACATGTAGACAAACCTATATTAGGTCTTCCTGAGCTCCTGATAGCTTCATTGTACTACTTTCGGCTTGCTGAAACCTCATGTTCTGTTGTAAAGGTGACCAAAGAAATATGCCTTTGTCATTGCTGTTTATTACAAGCTTGCTCATTTCCTACTCTCTATTGTAGTGCCTTAACAATGGCAATGCTTAATTACTGTCTCCAGAATTGCACCCCAGGATTTGGCTAACTCCCATTTAACATTATCAACCCACCCCTCACCCATTTTTGACCTTTTTCATGTCATCAACTGATTCTCCCCAGGGTCAGCTATTGCTCTGATATGAAGGGTGCTCTGTTATGGTACAGCTTCTTTGAAGTCTAGTTGAAGTGTGACATTTAACTAAAAGAAAAGTCATGGAATAAGCCAACAAAATAGTTTCTTGCGCGAAACCTGAATTTCTGTACAAAAGTATTTTTTTTTCTGAGTGAAAATTCTGACTTTAAAGATGTTTGTCAACTTTGAATTATAAAAGATAAAATAATACTTTCAAAATCACAAGATAGTTAGTTGTAGGAAATGTTTAGTTAGGATACACTGGTTTACACAGAAGAATAGACACCCTACATCCAAACTACAACTCCAACAAGTAATTGTGTAAATGCAGGAAGATGTTGACAAAGTATTTTGTTTCGTAAGCATCACTGTAAAGGTGATGTAGATAAAAACGCTGAAATGAAGGAGTTTGACATGTCTGATATGTGGTTTAGAACCTCTCACTTCAGAGAAAGCTAGTATTTTATTTTTCTGTCAGAAGTCAGGATGAAACAAATGTTGAAATCATAGAATGTCTCTTGGGATAAAAAAAATCCATCTTTTGTTCATGTATAGTGGAAACATACCCATAAAACAGTACTCTTTCACAGCAGACTCATTTAAGTCTTTGCCTGAAATCCTCTCAATTGGCACGGTTATTTTCTGCAGGACACCCAGGTCCCTCTGGTCTTACATTACACGTTCATTTCCATTGGAAACTAGTTCGAGTTTTGGGCATCCAGTTATACATTGCATAGTCGGTCATTGTTTCTATAGCTATGCTTTCTCTTCTCATCCATATTCACGCCCACATTCCTCCATTGCCATTTAAAAGTCCTGGTTGCTACTATAACCTGTGACCATGTGGGCCACAGTCTGCTTTAATGTTTCATGAAAATGTCTAACTTTTTTTGGAATATCATTTCTTCTTATACTGAGACTAAGTAGGTGCTCTGCAGCACTTCATTTTGATAATTATATCATTTTTCCTCATGCCCAGACCCTGAGTTGAACAATTTCAAACTTTTGTATCTTTCAACGTGTTCAAAAGATGTTCCATATTCCTACGGCTTGCTCTAAGCACTTTCTTATTCTGCAAATAGCCTTTTTGATAAGGGTTGATTCACACAGCTTTCTGTACAAGGCCACACTGCTTACTTATTTAATGGCACGGTCAGATTTCCCATATGATCCTCCACTGTATTTCTTCAATTGTTTACTTTTTTTCACCTTGGCCAACAACTAGAGCTGTGGTTTTCGTTGTGCCATTAAGAAAGATGTCTGTTAACTTATTCTTCCACAAGTAAAAAGGGGTAATTTGAAATCCATAAGATATGCAAATAACTTGTATCTTACACAGCATTTGTTAACTTGTATTTTCAGCTGTTAACTTACTGCAAGCCCATTTCTCTCAAATAAGGCTTCTGGGCACCTGAACAGGGATCCTTTAGAGGAATCTCTGGTTTTAAGTAATAGCAAAATCATGTGCCATCTCTGAGTCTTATACAAAATTTTATTGTGTCCTTTTTCCAATTATTATTAACTACAGATCATGGCAGAGAATACCAACGTGCCTATGACATAACACGTCCATTATTTAGCCTTGATAACAGGGTAATTAGCCAGTTATTGATCTGTTTCTTATGATATGCTAATTTAACTTTTATTTTTAATAGTTGTGGGGCACTTTGGTAAAGGCCTTATGAAAGCCGAATGCCAAATATATGCATCGGATAAGTGGCTTCCTTCTATTCACTATTACAGATTAATAAATCTAGAAGAAGAGTTTGTTTTCCTAGAAACTGAGCAAGGTGGATTTGAACACATAATGGCACGGTAGCTGTTTCTCTATCTGTTTTTTTTAATTACCAATTAACAAATCTACAGACATGCATGTACACTTATATACAAGTGTAGATAAATTAGTAACTTGTATGTACTGTCCTGGATTATACACTAGAGCATTGATATAAGATGAAATATTTCCTACCCAAAGCCTCCTCTGTTTTTAATGAGAAAGTGTATCTTTTCACAAGAGCTCAGTTAATTCCTATGTATGCTCTTTCAGAACACTTGGATGTATGCCTCTGGCTCGGTAACGGACTTCCTTTAAAGTTAGTATTTTGCTGCAACTCACTGTCTCACAGTACTTTGCACTTACTACTGGAAAAGCGAATGTCCAGATTAGGCATTTTTCCAGCATCTTTAGTAATGAAGACTGATAGAAAGAATATATTTAGCTTCATAACAATGTCCTCATCTTTATTTATTCTCTTTAGCCTTTCACAAACCGGCACACCCAAGATACTTCCATAGGCTTCAAACTTTTCAGCAATAAAAACTTCCTTGTGTTTTGATTTTACTTAGTCTCTTAAACTCACCATCAGATATTGTGGTGTTTGTTAGCCCCAAACATAAATAAAAGGTAGACAGCAGGAGAAATGTACTTTTTTGCAACATACTTCAAATAACATTATAAAAAAGGGTATTCTTGCTTCATTTTACAGAGACTTGAAGGACACTGAAAAGTGACTGCTCTGGGACAATGAAAATGAACAAGTCAGTAAAGCTCAGGTCTTCTGATTCTCTTGTGCTTTAATCAGTAGATAGCACTGCTTCAAAGAGAGATATGTGGGAGAAAGACTTATTAAACGTTCTATTTAACCATCTCACTTTACACAGTGATATATACACACATATATGTAAAGTATGTGTATAAAATATGTGTGTGTATTCAAAATATACCCTAGTATTTATGAAAAGACAGTTGAAGGAGAAAAAGAATGACATACTTCAAGAGATGAAATGAACAAGATCACAGTATACAAAAAGTGGTCATTGCTCATACCTGGCCTGGTTGTAATTCTTTGTGTTGCTTCTGGATAAACTGATGTATTTGGAAAAATAAAAGTGGCACCTCCTAAAGAGAAAGAAGACAACATAACACCTAAAGATTCATTTTCACAGTCCCTAAATCCAATGAAATTTTCCCTCTTTTAGTGTGTCTGAACGAAGACTATGAATAACTAATTTCTATCTTAGGACAGTTCTATATAAAAGTTAATTCTGACAGCCTTTGCACCTGTGTAACTCCATTAAAATTACTGGATAGAAGTCTGTGCAAAATCTGTATTAAGGGAGGAGACAGTCAAGTTTAGGGAATCCCTTCTACCTTCAACACAATCACCTCCACCCAGGCAGGTAGTTCCATATCTTCTGAAATAAAACTTCTTTGCCTTCTCTTCATTAGCGCATGCACTTCCCAAACAGGTTCATCTTTTCCAAAGTAGGTCTGGGCCAAAGCCTGTTGGCGTCTGTGGGAATCTTCTCACAGACTTTGGTTGGCTTTGAGTCAGACCCTCAGAAATCTCATTCTCTTCACAGAGTGAAAAAATTAAAAATAATGAGCTTGATATAGAAAATGGTATCTCACTTATCTCAGGCATTGAAATTGTTACTCATGGCCACCTCTAGGAACAGGAAAGGGTCATAAGGATTTGTGCAATTACTGTTGACTTCAAGAAGAACCTGTTTCTAATTCTTTTGAGGTCCTTTCAAAATCCCACTCCAAAGTTCTTATGCCAACAGAATAACTGATTTTCCTTATGCTGATGAACAGCATGATATTATTCACACTCCCAATGGCAGAAAAGCAATCTCTTTTTTGTGAAATGAATTTCAAAATATCATTGTCAGTGCACAAATACAGAAAAAGATAACACATAGAACTGCTGAACAGCACTTGGTTAATTGTATGTGAAAACTGCTTGGCAAATTAGAATCTGGAAAGCCAGAGATGGAAAAGACCGTCAAGTCCATCTATTTTTAGACAGGGCTTAAGACTTATTCCAAACCCTGTCAAAGTCAATGGAAAAATTATTGTTGCTTTTGGTAGGGTTTGCAGCAGGCCTACAGCCCACCATAGGACTTCATGTCAAGTGGCAGATGTCTAATCTTGGGGAGAGATCTTCTAATCTAGTTAA
This sequence comes from Falco cherrug, assembly GCF_023634085.1. Taxonomy (NCBI): domain Eukaryota; kingdom Metazoa; phylum Chordata; class Aves; order Falconiformes; family Falconidae; genus Falco; species Falco cherrug. The sequence goes on from NC_073698.1 coordinate 77,911,353, forward strand.
TTTTTCTAGGAAACTCACTGCTATTTACCACAGTGAAACACTAAATGAAATATGAAAAAGGCATTGGTTTTTTTTTCTTTTCTTTTGCATTATCCTTTGTATTATCTTTTTCATTTATCATAAAGAATTGTTATTTCTGGTCACTGTAGGCAACTAATACCCTCAGGCATGATCATGCAATATTCTAAACATCTTTAATCAGTATGTATGCCATACTGTATGCAGAAACCCATGCCATCCTCTGTTGCATAACTGAGCAAGATAAAATGTATTCTGAATTATTTTCATAAATACTTTAAGTCATATACTGAAATACAGATGTTTTTGAGGCATGTATTATATTATTCTGCTACCTACACTAAATACTCTTCTAGGCCAAATTAACAGAAGGGTGAATATTAACAAAAACCATTTTACATTCAGATCAGACTTAGTGGAGATTACAACATCAAACTTAGTGAAGTTTCCAGCACAAGTCCCATATAGCTGACAAATGAGATGAGCTAACTGCCTAAATAGCAATTTTATTGAATTATATGATATATACTGCACAAAAGGGGAGACAGTTCCCATTCACCAGAGCCCACAGCACCTAGGCAAGTGCTGAAGCACTTCTGAGCTCCACCAGCCTTCTAGGGATCCACAGAGTAGATCTGACAGTACAATGAGACAGAATGAGAAAAAAAGTCCTTCAAGACAAAGGCCTCAAGCCTACAGTTTATCATGTGTCAGGGACCCCATTCTCTTGTGGAACAAAAGAAATTACCAGTAAGGACACCATATTTGAATCATCTGTCCCTGCATGATCTCACCTTTTTTTCTGTGTGTCTGTGCATAACACTCACACACAGAGCAAGGAGACGATACGCTTGTCTCCCTCCTGATTTACCATTTCCATTTTTAGCAAGCAACCCATAAAAAGGAATCCTGTGCTTTTAGAAGATGACCTATAGCAATGGGAGCAGTGCCAGCATTACCTGTGTTTCTAGCATGCATTAACCGTGGAGAGTTTTGTAAGGCCTTATCAACATCATCTGAAGTCAAATGTGGAAGAGGAGCTACAAAACAAAACAAAAAGCAACACCAAAATGAAAAAAAAAAGTGAATTATCTTTTTAAACCATATTTTCCCCTGACAGGATTGTCTGAATGTGAGTTTACTGACAGTCAGTTTCAGTCTGCAGCTTGGAGGGAGGTGTATGTGCTACAGCTTAAACTAGGGCATTCATTTATTTGACATTATGAATGCATCATATTTCTGACTGATTATTGACAGTGTGCGTGTGGAGAAGACTGCACCGCACTGGTGTTGCAATGCTTGGTTTTTCTTTAAAAACCATGTTCACTTTAACTTCTTTAAACTGAGGCAAACCTGCAAAATTTCCTCAAGCTTAGATGAAAGCCCTCAAGCCAGGAATTCACTAGTCCCTTCTTTCCCTTTGAAATGTTAGCCATGCACTACAAGTAATTTGCTTTTGGACTTCAGGGACTGTTTGTTTTTCCCATGAATTTACAGAACTTTTATTCAATTCAGTGAAATCTACCTGACCCTATTCAGAGTAGAGCAAACTGCTGTCAGTCCTTAGAATCATGCCTGGAATTCACTTTGTGAATCAATGTTTGCACTCTCATTTAGCGTTCTCATTGTTAAAATGAAAAGAAATGAGTATGTGACCAGAAAAAACATTAGCACTGAATTCCAAATAATTTTCTTCCTAGAGTATGCTGATGAATATGCTGGGTTTCAATTCAATTTTTCTCCGAGATGGACACATGGAAACATTCCCTAACTCTTTTCTTCAATGAACATGAGTGAAAGCCTGCTGAAATTAATGGGAATCTTTCCATCAAACTCAAAAGGCTTTGGACCAGGCTCCCTGCTATGTTCTTAAGAACAGCAACATTTGCAACAGACATCTGAAAACCCAGCTGAGTGTATCCACACCGTTAAATCTAAGACTGAAATGAACCACAGATTGATTGTAGCCACTACCATAGTAACAGAAAACCAGCTTACTCTCTCTGAGGTAGTGTAGGTGTGACAGGAGGATATCTGCATTATAGCTTGGGGTGAGTCTCTGGAAGTCATCTTTGGTCATTTTACACAGCTCTTTCCCATCGATGTTCTGGAACAATAAGATGTCTACATCCGGGAGACCGTACTCCTTCACCGCCCATTCCAGCCACTGGCGTACATGGTCTGTGCTCCATAACGTAGGATCTGGTGGTATCACAAAGCATAAAATTAGACAGAGAGGGAAGAGTGCTGGACCAGTACAAAATAAATGTAGACCACAGTCAAACTGGAGAGACCTTAATCCCCTGTTTACTGACTGCTGGAGACACATGAGGAATTACTTTGGCCTGTTGAGCGCAAAAGAGAGTAACTGTGAAAAACTATTTGGGAAGAGCTGTGAGCTCTGATTATTAACAACAAACCCGCTGCTGTTGAGGTCTTTCTCCCATTTAGTTCTTTTGCCTCGTTATTTTTATGCACTGTTATCCACAGATTAACATAGGCTTTTGTCCCCATGCAGAAGAGTACTTAAGAAAGCCCACTAACAGCACTGCTACTTGTATATGAACAAATTTTGAAGCTCTCTGTTGAATTTGTATCTTTCTGCAAGTGAAATTTCCACTCAAGTGGAAGTAAGCACTCACAGATTCAGCTAATTATTTCATAAACTAGAGTGGGTCATACTACAATATTCTGCACTTCCTTTCCTAGACTGCTTTGTTGTCCTGGTACACATTGCTATACCTGCATGGGTTTTTACTTACTACCTGAAGTACTGGCAAAACCATCGGGGGAAAAAAACAAGAACTAGTCCAGATTTTTAGCAAAACATAAGGCCAAACAACTTGTGCTTTTGAATGAATCCTTGATGTTAACTTTTTTTTTTTTTCCTCTAAACTCCTCCTTATTTCTTTTTCATTCTGCTTTTCCCTGTTCTTGAGTTATAGTAAGCACCTATCAACATGAAGGTCCCTAAGGACTTGCAGTGCTCATCCCCACAATGGAAAACAGCTCCTGCCATGAAGAATTTATACTTTTTGCAGACAGAAGGTTAAAGACAAGGGGAGCCAAACTCCTCCAGAGTTTGTGCCTTCCAACCTAAATGGCTCCGTGATTCTGTGATATCCTGAAGGCTGAGAATGGAGTGCACAGAGGAAAAATGGCTGTAGCCCATCACATGAAAGTCTATAGAAGGGCTGGGACTTGAATGACAGCCTAAATAGCTTTTCTGTGGCTTAACTTCAGTGTCATTCCTTTCCTTTTGATGGCTGTTCAGGCTGCTCTGAAAGAGGTGAGGACCTCTTTCCATTCTAGCAACTATTCAGAGTCTGTCACGCTGTTGCTCAGTCCCAAGCCATCACCCATTAGTGCCTCCCCCTTTCTGATGCTTCTCTTGGCATTTTAAGCCCTTGCAAGTCAGAATATTTAATATTCTGGAGATTCAGAGGGCTTTTCTGTTCTCTGAAGTGCACCAAAACCCACAAAAGAACCCCTCCATGTGGTATCAAATATGTAGCAAACTAGAGGGATTCAAGTCTTGTGGTACACCTAGGGTCTGAATGAGATTGCCCACACCTACAGAAGAGAATTCCAACTATATTCAGTTTGGTTTGAAGTAAACAACCAAACACCAGGAAGTTTACTAAAACATTTTGATTACGTCTATAATTTTTAAATGCTTCTTATTTATGATAACTAGAAAGTTACCATAGTTGGAACTGTAAATTTTGTGCTTTTTTAATTCTTAAACATTGCCACATGAGCTGCACACTGCCTATGTAGCAGTCAAACAAAACCAACTGATTTTTACCCATACCTTTCTTCTAGGGACCTCAAAATAGCAAGGCTGTGACTGTGACCATCACGTTCCTTGAATGTCACTCAAATCCACCTCAAAACACACCTCCAGGAATACATTGAGGAAAAAGTGATCTGATACACTGAAAAAAAAGAACTTGCTGAGCTAAAAAATGTGCCAGTGCCAAACACTAAGAAGACAAATGTTTCAGAAGAACATTCAAATGTCATGAATTTTAGTGTGGTCAGCTTCTAGTTGGCAGGACACTTAATCAGAAACACTTCATCCTCCTCAGAATAGAACTGTCAATACCATTGCAGAGGATACTGCAACGTATTTGTCCACACATATCTTGACAAATAACTGAAATAATCACAGCTTGCAAAATTGGCCACAGTTAGTACTCTTGCATATCTTAGCAACTGAAAAACTGTAAGAATATTAAGCAACATAGCAGTAGAAGGAATATGTCAAATAGGCACATCTCTTTGAGAGGAACTAGCAGCAAAACTTCTTCTTCTGTTTGCAGGTTTCAGGTGTTGTGTCCAGGCTGTGTATATTCAGTAGTTTATGAACAGCCACATATGTCATAATGGTCTAACGCTTTGACTTCAGAAATAGGCATGCCAATTATTTTGCAAACTGAGGCAACAAATGGTCCAGGTTTGTTTGAAGGACAAGACACACAGGAGTGAACGCCTTCTTGTTCAATTAACTGCTGAATCCCACAACCAAGCTTGACAAATCTAACCAAGAATTTCTCAATTGTGCTCTTATGTTGCAGTGGAGTTGTTAATTTACTTATTAAAAAGTTTCACACCACCCAAACCCAGGGGATAACCTAGATAAATGCTTTTCATGCACTGATTTCACAGAAGCTATAGTGTTTTTAGCATGCTGAGGGCCAGGCTGCACTTGATATTTGAAGGGATATGATGTGATACAGTGATCTTTTCTCTTTCCCACATGCTCTGCACCCAGCTAGTCCATGGTGTTAGGAAATGGAAGTGGCTCTTCATTTTGTTCACTTTAGGATGAAATACTACAACAGGAGCTAGAAAAGTCAGATAAGATCTGAGTGCCTGTAATCAGCCAATTCTGCTGCTGAAATAGGAAGAACAGGTTGAGGAGGTGGCTTCACTATGATATTTCTCAGCTCATTTTCTCAATAACCCTGGGAAATTACTGTTCTTTTCTTCCTGATCATCTGTATCACATTGCCACTTTTCACCAAATCTTCTTAAATAATGTTAGTAGACTTAGGGGAAATGCATTTTTTTTTCCTTGAAATTTTTGTGTAAAGAGTCTAACCTGCTGGCACAATGACTCTTCGTTCATTGGTAGTCATATTTGGGGGTGGAACATGCTTCTCTTCCATGTAGTTTCCATAGTTCATCCCAACATTGTCTGAGCTGCTAACCATTTTCCCTCCTTTTGCCACGCTGCAGTCATCAGGAGAATTCCTAGACAGAGAACAGAGGTGTGTTTCTATTATTATTCCAGCCCCTACTAATATCCTCAGCAAAGAATCATGCTGAATGAAACGGAAAAAAGGAAACTTGAGCACCAGCACTGGGCTGTCATTGGAAAACTCAGAACCTACCACCCAATGACTCTGTTGATTCATTCAGTTGCCTCAGGAAAAATGACCAGCCTCGATGGACTATAGATGTATTTTTATTTTCAAAGGATCAGGCTTCTATATGTCTCCAAACATATAAACACTAACAATTTATTTCCAGAGACTGGGCTAGAATGGAGGGCTTGTTCATGGGCTTGTTGAGCCTGATGGCTGCAAGTAGCTGCACTTCTCTCTCCAAACATCTCACAGACAACTCAGCAAACACAGAGATGCAATTAACACAATTCTTCTGAGGGAGAACTACTTTTAGTTGCCATTGTCCAAGCCTTGGACAAGCCTCATCCTGGACAATCCTGGACAAGCTGTCCAAGCCTTGGACAGCTTCCCATCTCCACTGCTGTCACTGTTTCATCTGGGCCACGCTCTGTTGCACTTTATAACTTGCAATGTAGACACACTTCTATGTATGGCTTACAGAAAAGGAACATTTGCCAAAGCCATGATTCAAAATACCACACGCATGACTGGAAAAACCTTTCAGCTCCTGACTAACACAGTCTCCATGGAACTGTAGTCAAGAAATGGAAATCTGCAGAGGATCTGCAACCAGACACCTCTTTAATTTTGGCTTTGCTTTCTGAATAGAGTCTTTAGGTTTAACATCCCACAGGGGGTTCCCTAATGGCATTTTAATTGCATCACAGTTTTCTTTCTGGCAGACACAGACATATTTGTCCCTTAATTTAATGTCTACAACGTGTTTCATCAGAGAGAGAATAATTGTTACAAAAATCAAAACAAAGCACAGAGCCACGGGGAATACCTTTAAATGTAAAGGGGCTGTTTGGCAAGGGAAGGAGGGTGTTAGCTGGGTTTTGGTTTCTTTAGTGATACTACATTACTAACAAGCTTTCTTTTAGTCCTGCCATTTAACTCCTGAAACTGTACTATGGTCTTACTGAACAGGCAGCAAGTCAAGTTGCAATGTTCCATTTTGGTTTCTTGCAAACCAACTACTTTGTAGACTAAAGAACCAAGAGACCCTCCAAGACCCAGACTCTGGAAGCATGTTTCAGGATCTGTCCCCTGCCCCACAAAATGTGTTTTACCCAGAGCCTCTTGCCCTCCCCAGCTTAGAAATCCCAGCTCTTGCTGCAAGCGTTGGGCAGTAATGTCACTGTAAGCCCACCAGTGGTCAAAATACAGGTTCCTTCCCAGAGGAGTTTTGCTATTGTTTGAGGACAGGAGAGGAAAAATAATATACAGTTTGGACTGTCTGCTCAACATAAGTCAAAAGGATGTGGCAGATATTTTATCTAGTGCCCAAGTGACTTGGCTGAGTTGACTGCTCAGCACTGCCATAGGTCAGGAAGTAATGCCATTAAAATTCTCACATCTGTTTCAAAAAATAACTAAAACTTGCAAAGCTGAAAAGAATTAGTATGCATCTTAAATACTGAAAGTACATTTTATGTATATCCATTTTTTTCTGTGCCATGTTACTGCTAATTTTACTATGTTGTGTTAATGTATACATTTTTTAAAAAAATAACTGTCGATGGCTTTCAGTTTAAAAATAAGATGTGTCACAGAAACCATTCAATGGGTACTGTCATCTTCTTTAGGAGAAGGAACATGGCCTTGAATGCTGTCTGGGAAATGTTGGCTTCACATACCTTTTTCAGGTATAAAATATTCTGGGTGCTGCATAACATATTACATATGAAATCTGCCTTATGTAAAGGTCTTACAACTGCTTTGTCATCCACAGGACTGAAAAATAACCACAAGGGAAGATACAGTCAGCACATGGTCTTGCCTGTCATTGAGTGGTGGTGAATTTAGCCTTTCCTCTCAGAACCAGAGTACCTGGGCATTATTCTCTCCAGTTTAACTTTTCTATCCCACTACATATCTCTGAATATAATTCTGGGATGCAGCTTATTTCTGTCTAAACAGTAAAACAAAGTAACATTTCCTTTCAGACGTAAACAAGTTGAAAAAGAGCTTTGGTAATGATTGCTTGTGACTAAAATGTTGGCTTTTTCCGTTTACCTTTAACAAATACAAATGGCATATATGCACAAGTGAGCCTGCATACTAAATCATGTATATTTGGAAACATCCCCCAATTCCTGCCCTTATACCTGTGCAGATGCCCACCCTGATTCCCAAGGTCAGCTATGTTACAAAGGCAAAAGGAAGAACCATTTGGTGCATTCACTGACTTTTTAGGGATGTCTTTGGGTAACAGAAAGCTAGCAGCATCCTTTGGCTTAAGTGGCACAGTTACTTTGTTTTGTTTTTCTGTGAAAAGGAACTTAGGATATATGCACATCAAAGTCTTGCTGCTGACATGAAATATCATATCAGTATTAGCCTACACCACTTCTATGGGCAATTGTGCATTAAAAACACTCTTGTAAACACTGAACAGTAAATGATGTGAGAGATCCAGCAGTAGCACACAGCTTTTGGCAACCTGACAGGGCTTCTGAGCTGGTTTTCTGATCTGAATACAAACAGACGGGGGTGGGGAAGAAGATCATAAATAAGTCATAACTTTTCATTAAAATGCAGAAGCAGATGGTCAAGGGTTTTGTCCCATTAGTTTACTGGGTGGACAAGAAAATCACCAGTTCAGCAAATCTTCTAAAAGACCATGCTTAACTTCAAGCATTTAAGCAGCTCCATGGGAGTTAACAGACTACTCAGGTACTTCAAACTGAGCATGTGCTTATGCATACCACTGAACCAAGGCTTAATTCAAATGGCTGGAACGGACTTCTACAGTATAGAAAGCAAAACTGAAAATGCAAGCAGACACTAGAAAAGGGTATTTTTAGTGCCCAGAAAAACAAGAGAGTGATTGTCTGCAAAGGCTTTTTTTAGGACTTTCTGTGAGTCTGCTTTATTTCTGAACCACCAGGGGAACAGGGGCAGTGGAAAAGCAGCTTTCAGAAAAGTGTGCCCAATGCAAAGGGTGCAGCTTTGCAGTGATTCATCCTCAGCTCCAGGTCTGAAATGAAACCAGAGATATTTTTCTTCACAGCTGCATGTTATTTTTACCCTTTGTAAATATACTGTGTTACACCTGGAATTTACAAAAAAAAAAAATGTGGAAAAACTACAGTCATGCTACCCAAGAGCACTTTGTCCATTCCTGAGCTGATTCAGCTCTGATTGCTGATAAATGTCTGTCGAAGAAAATATTCCTCCATGGGTCTTGGACCTGGAAGCCTTGCTTTTATTCAGGGCTATTTAGAATCAAGCTGATTTGACAGTTAAATTTAGCACCCACTCCTACTGAAGCTGATTGGAGTCTTGCCAAACATTGACTGTGATGAAAGCAGATGTAAGTTCATAAATAAGTGTATGAAACACATTTTTTCCTCTTTACTATGCTACTATTTTCTCCATGTGACATAAAACACCTGTGTTGTGTTAAAATGCAAGGTGTCAGAGAAACACCGATCAGGAATCAGCAAAATTTTACATGATCTCTGTGGCATTCCCATCATATAAAGCCCTCAAATGTTTCTGAATTTCAGAGGTAAATAAATGAGAAAAAATTATTCTCCAAATCACTATGTATCTTTATAAGTTTATTTAATAACCACAGCTTGGGTAACTTCCTTACAGTGGCTACTTATAGAAAAGGGGTCTCAGGAGTGTACAGTGGTGGAAGGACATCTTTGGAGAATTTTATATGCGTGGACCCCACCCAGTCCATGGCTGGTCCAGTCAGAGGACACACTGAACTTTTTTCTGTGACGTTGTAGTGAACAAACCATAACACTGCCCTATAGGATACAGATTCCTCTCCCAGTTTGTAACACCACTGATCTAAGAAAGAAGAAAACAGCCCCAGCAGGGCTGCAATGTTCCCACCCTGTCTTGTGTACAAGAGGGAGAGCTCCACAAAGCCAGCTCCCTCAGTTAATTTGGGCCAATATATATAAATTTATATTTAATCAAAATAACATCATGTAAAGGTCAGCTCATACCTAGTACATTGCAAAGCATGCTCAGGCTCGTTTTCATTCACTGCAACTATTCAAGTTGTAGTGAATTTCGTCAGCGCTTCCCCCTTCAAAATGGTTTGTCACTGAAAAAGTGGCCCATTAAGAGAAAAACAAAACAACTTTTAGATTTCTTACTTTGAGGTACACTGCTGTTTCTTAAAGCACACCTGACTTACTTTTAGACTACAACCCTAAACTCTTTTTCCTGCCCCTCTCTACACCCTCTTGCTCTTCATGAATCAATGGGAATCACATCTGCTGAGACCTGCTACAGCAATGACACACAAAGATGGGCCTTGCGGATCCCCCTTTGGGTTCCCCTCTGGCAGCAATCACTGGGAACAGCCTGACCCTCCCCGGTGAGAAGGAGCCCATGCTCCCCAGCCACTGGACTGTGGCTGCATCAGCAGCTTTGCAGGGCCCCAGGGGCTGCTTCCCTGGCACAGTGGTGATCCCCATGGGTGCTCAGTGGGACTCTGAAAAGCACTTTCAGTGACGGTATCGGAGGCCCCAACACTTTCTTTGACAGAGCTCAGCTTCCACCATGCACACTCATTGCTCAGCACTGCAGCTGGGTGCTGCTGCCCAGCTTCCGCACATATACCAGGCTAAGCCTGGAAGGACACCAAGCCCTCTGCTCCTGCACAGGCACCTTCCCTTAAATCTACTGCATGACCACCACTACACTTAACATGCTGCAAGGAAAACAGAGGGGTTTTTTTCTCCTTCTAAGGCTTCTTGTGAATGCAGCATAAAATTCCCTGCAGAAGACTCTAGTATAGCAGAGGCATTAAAATGCCAAAAAATGCACATAGGTCAGAATGTCCCTGGGGTGCTCACACAGGCACTTGTGCAACTGCTTAGCAAACTGGGCTGGGGAGCCGCTTCCCCAGCAAGTATGCAAAAAAGTAAGTAAATGGGTGGATGTGTAAGTAACTCAGTGCTTAGCTATAACCTGAATCACTTCCCCACCCACGTGGGGTGGCTGTGTGAAGGAAATGCTTGCCCACAGGTAAGGGGATGACCAGGGTGGGAGCCAGCTGCCGAGTTCTGTGGAAGGAAGGGAAGCCCCTCAGGACCTGCACTAAAGCTGGCTTGAGCTGATGCTGAAGCTACAGTGACAGCCTGTTTATCTTTGCTAGAAGGTAAGTGTCAAAAGCAGTCCCAAGAAGACAAAAGAGGAAAAAAAAAAAAAAAAAAGGAACACTAAAGCCCTCACTGGGCCACACAGTCATGGAAGTGCACAGTTCCATGCAGGGCTACACATGGGCAAAAAAACTGGTCTTCAGCAGCCCCAACAGACCAGGGCTGCAGAGGGACTGGGACTGGGGCAGCCCCATGCTAACACACCCCTGCAGCATCCAAACCAGTCGCAGACATCACTGTGTGGGGTGCCCCAGGCTTGGTAGGTGCTCCAGGTTGCACGGGGCTGGTGCTGGGGTCACTCAGGGATATCACAGTGTGGCATGTAGAGGTGCCTCCTGTTCCTTCCTCTAGCGAAAGGAGAAAGCAAACACCACATGCCAACACAGGCAACATTGTTGGCTTTCTGTAAGCAAAACAAAAGATGCTGTTTATTGAGTTGTATACACAGCAGCCGTTCATTTTCAATCAAACAATAACTTTTGCTAATTGAAACAATATTTTTTTAAATTTTTTTTTCTTTTGCTTAACTTTCCCCATCTATCTTGTAGTCCACAGCTGCTTCAAGCCTTAAGGCCATCATGGCAAATTAAGGCAGTCAGCGTCTGGCTCACTAGAGGCCAGTCAAGCTATAAATATTACCAGCCTGGCTCTTTGTGTTCACAGTGTGGGGAAACAGCTGGTTTAAGTTTGACTGCACGTTGTCATTTCTCCATTAGTGCAAACACTTCAATATTTCTTATGTGTCAGGTTGGAGTGAAGAAAGGGAAAGAAGGGAAGGGGGTCACTAAAAGCCAAAGCTAAGAAATGATGTTCTGTATATACATAATTTACAATTAGATTGCTGCCTGGGAGAAGGCTGAAGTCTGACATGGTGATAGCTGGGCCAAAGCCACAATGACTTCCCAGTTGGCCTATAACTTTCAGGACCTATTTTCTCTTGTTTTTCTTTTATTATTTTTATAGAAATTCTATTATAATGGTAATGGATTACATTTCTCAAATTGTATTTCATTTCAAGAGCTTGTAAGACTGTTGTATTTGTGGTTTCATAAAATATGAAATACTGGGAGACAGGGCCCTTCCCAAACCACATATGCCTTCTTTTGTGGGCAGGGATCATACTGAAAGTTAGCAAAGTAGAGCATGCCAGGCATAAACAGAAGTGACATCTTGTATGGAAACCATAATCCCCCATGTCTGTGGAATGTCTGCTGATTTTCACGATTAGCATTATCGGGCTGTGAGGCTGAGGGGTGCGAAATGGCAAAGCCAATGATTAGCCACTTTTCTTTTTCTTACTTACCTCTTGCTTCGTCTTAAAATGCTATTCTCAAACTTTAAATACCGAATACCCATACTGATACTACCCTGATCAAAATAAAACACCTACTAATGAAGGGCAAGAGGAGAACACTCATCTCCAGACACACTGGGTCACAGAAAACCTGCCTAGTCACAGTGCCTGTGCCATGCAAGACTGGGGGAACAACCACCAGCTCTAAGCGCTCTAGACACAGTAATTACTGCACTGGAAATAAAGCAGTAATGATAGCAATAGTCATAAATAATGACAGTGATCATAACTCTTGTGAGGTCCTATGTCATTATTTGAAGACTATTTTTCTATTTCACTACCCAGATGAGAGATGTTGGTTGCTTAGCACTTTGGAAATTTTGACTATCCTCATCTCCTTCTTAAACTCCTGAAGCTAAGCACACAATTTAAACATCAGTGGTCGATCCAAAATGTAACCATGCCAATTATGAATGAACTGATCAACCCAGACTGGAAAGCTTCTTAACCAGCACCTGCCAGGCCAGCACCCCCTGAAAAGCTGCAATAAAGTAGCTGTAGTGGTGGTGAGCCGAGTTTGTTTTTCTCCTTGGCAACGTTTGCCTCAAGAAGAGAACCAAACCATGTGTGTGCGCGCACAGAGACATACACACACACAAATATTAAGCTGGTAGATTTTCAGCTCAAAGAGGAACTTCTTGAAGTAATGACACATAAAGCCCTACATGGAGAAGATCCTGAATCTGCGTTTTTTGCAGTTTGGTAGGCAGTCACTCCACCAACCACCCAGTCAGTGGGAAAAAAGATTATCAGTCTGAAATAACTAACACCACGTCTTTTTACACAAGATTAATGTTACTTTATATAGGCAGCTCCAATGAGTGCGTTAGGAAAGTCATCCTCTTAAGAGAGAGCTCCCAGCTTTGCTGTGGACTGACATAGTGGCTGACTCAAGCCCTTTGGAGACAGAGGAGAGCCCATTGACTGCAGTGGGTTTTGGACCACGCTTGTTGTTTAGTCTGAGCTGAGGCTTACCAAGAATACCAAGGCTGCATGCTGGTGGTACACCACCAGATGTGGAGGGATGGCACTGAGCCTCAGCCATGGAGTTGTGCTCCAGGGATGGAAAAAGCCATGCCCTTGAAAAACAAATGATGTCAGATCAATCCTGTTTCTCCACATCACACACACACAAGGGGTGCAAATGCTCTAACTAGATCCACCAGTATCATGCCAGAGACTGAAGCACAATGCAGAGGTGCCTGATCTAGCTTAAAGCACATAAGCCTGGATCCTGGGAGCAGGATGGTTCTGTCATGGTGTCAATAAGAGCTCCATATGGATGAAAGCACCCTCTTTAGTGGCTGGGCACATCAGCTGGCACATAGTTAGATTGCACAAGGTACCTTAATGGTACTACCCATTCCAATTTGCTCGTTTGTATAGCACAAGATAGCTACCATTTAATAGACTTCACATCAAGGGGAAAAGAAAAAAACCCAAAACTTAAGGTCACTCTGGACTCTGGAAAGTCTTTATGTGTGTCAGATGCACTCAACCCAGCTAGTACAGAGGCTCTTTGATGAAAATTTAGAACAGTAACATGCAAAGAAAAGCGGTGTTTCCCAAAAGAGCCAGCACAAAGGATGCATTAAGTTATAATTTCATTCTCAAATGTTCTTCAAGCAACAATTGGTAGCACTTAAATCAACATTTTGCACATGATTAAATCTTAATGATAACTAATTATTTCTGGCATTTCTTTAAAATTTCTATAACAGCCAAGCTGATGTTGGAAACCTTCTGCTGTGCTTTCACTGTAGCTAATTTTCAAAATGCTTCCTCAAATGAAATCATCACACTGTTCACGGCAAGTGAAATTTATCTGTGGCCTGAATAAGACTCTGTGTTCCACTTCAGCCTCCCTTAAAAAGATTGATTTCCTACCAGTAAATGTAGCTCTTCCAAGCTAACTTTGTATAGTCCCACCCATGGGCACTGTGGAGTCCCATGGGTGAGTGTATTCAGAGAACACTGAGCAATCCATGGATTTAAATGTTGTTTAAGCAGTACCTGGGGCCTCATGAGAGCATTTTCACAGGAATGAATTTCACCCTAAATGCATAACATGAATTGCATTCATTCATTGTAATAGAATTGCTCATACTTAATTTGATAAAATATATAAAGTACGATAAACAGAAAGTAAGTAACAGTGTGACATATGCAATCTCCGGATTTATATCGTAGTGCTTTACTATAACAGGGTGAATCTTTTGGTCTGACTCAAAAGCAATATATAGCCGGAAACAGGTGAATTGTCTGACTATATGGTGGCACAAAAGGTCTGATTAGATTTATGTACCTGGAAGAAATATAATGGCTGTACTAACATAATGGATTTAAGAAACTCAATTTGATACCACCTGTGACAATCTGCATTATATATACAACAACAGCAAGGTAAATGACAGATTTAATTTAAACTTTTCTTGCTTTATTTAATTTAAGTTAGGCCCTGAGGCTATATTTTCTGGTGCTGTGCAGTTTGGTTTAGCTTTAAAAATACTGTTATTGTTAAAGAAAACTGTGCAGCTAATCCCTCTGCAGCACACTGAAAATAACCCTTTAATTTCATTCTAATGTTATTTCTTCAGGAATGCCAGTTCTGAAACTGTTACGCTTTGAGATTTAACGTAGGGCAATTACAGCCAAAGTATATCTGGGGAAAGTCTTAGCAGAGTGAGTACATTTCTGCTTTGACTGGGTACTTAATCGTTGATGTGTAAGGGGTTCAGTACGCTCCTGAAATTTTATACCCCCTTCCAGATGACAGAATATATGGCCAGGAAGCAGCCTAACACAGTGAGAAAGAAGAGTTGGACAGCAAAAAAAATTGTGATGCTAACTATTCTCTGGTTACCACTTTGTGAGATTTGGCACCCTGTTTTGCATCCTCTTCTTTACACCATATTATTCAGACCCAGGCTCCCACATAGGAAAAAGATTGCAGAGGATATTTTGGAGATCCTAGGGGTAGTACTTCTGCAGTTCTGCCATGTGGCTGTGGTATTTTAGACTCCTTTGGGACAACCCAGATTTTAAATGGGTGTAAACAGAGCAGGTACGGTTTTACTAAGAAGGAAAAGCATCTCTAAGCTCTCTAGTTACTGCATGTGTTAATTTTTAACACATGAAGCATTTTTAAGAACTGATCATTTCATTTAAGGAAATAAATTTATGGACTGCAAATGAGCAGGGTGGGGAAGGCTTCTGCAGAAAAGAAAATGCCAAGTAAGCTACAGAATGGCAGGGTACTGCTAATCTGAGTGTGTAAAGTGTGGCTGATATTATGCATGTGATGAACAGCAGATAGTCTGTCAGGAAACACCAATATACAAATGGCAAAGGGAGGACTTGAGGAAGGAAAAATCCGTTTTCAGATTTGTAGGAGATGCATATATTGCACTTACTTGTAGTGACTTCCATATTGACAGTACTTATCAGTACCACATCAGAATATTTAGTATGGTTATTTAGGAATAAT
The DNA here is from genome assembly GCF_023634085.1 of Falco cherrug. Taxonomy (NCBI): domain Eukaryota; kingdom Metazoa; phylum Chordata; class Aves; order Falconiformes; family Falconidae; genus Falco; species Falco cherrug. Next base: position 77,926,761 of record NC_073698.1, read on the forward strand.
TTAATATTGATAAGTAATTTTTTTGTATGCAAGGCTTGAGTGATACACATTTTTTTCTATAGCTGGCAGGAACATCTCATACTAGGAAGTATTCTAATTCCCAAAGTCCAATAACACACATGTATGTGAGTTCTAGAAATGCCACAACATATTTATATTTGTTACTTGGCAATGTTCTCCATTAAAAGTGTAACATTAAGATCTACTTTTTCAGGCATGTGTTAGGCCTTACAAAATAATGGTTCTCTGATGAAATAAACAGTGTATTTTAATAACTTTTTTTTTTTAATTTTTGTGTTAAGTATAAACATGCAATATGTGCATGATTTTCTTTTTTGTTCTGTTAATTTATTTTTTTGGTAGTCTGTGAGTGATTTTTAAATTTTATTTTATTTTATTTTTTATCATGTCATGTCTTAGGAATTGTAGTGAAGTATGAATTTTCCTTGTTTTCTCCAGTTAGCAGCTCTGTATTTCTCTGTCAATAGGGGAGGTTGTCAAATCCAAGATTAATAAACGAAACCCTGCTTCCAATGCTGCAGGTTATTTTTAATTCAATACAGAAAGAATTAAATTCCTTCCCATTATATTTTCAGCCAGAATATGCCCTTTAGAAAACCAGTGTTCTGATAAAAAACATTTTGCAGTTCAGAGCAGTAACTTGTACAGCCTTTTCTAGGAGTGTAGCTTGTGTGCCAGCTCACATGCTGGTTCATATTGGGAAAGAATGGCCATTGCTGAGCTGTTAATTTTCTAATGATGGCCACATTAAGGACCTCTGAGTGATGCTGTCCAGAGAAAAACGAAGAACTTGGTTTTCATCTGCTGCTCAGCTGATTTTCACTAAACTCCAAGTCTAAATGATAGCGTAGGTAGACCTAATGCCATTTTTTTAGAGAAGAGGCATACAAAAATACTTCTTTTCAGCCCCTTACTTCTGTAACAGTGGCAAAGGTGGTCAAGATGGTGCAAAAGTGTGTCACTGGTGTTCCAGATGCCTTGTGTCATGTCACAATTAACAGTTCTGCTGGAAAAGTATGAATCAAAATTATGCCTCATGACTAATCAAAAAAGACTGATTCAAGGAAAATTCCACGATTCTCAGATTATACAGCCTTGCAAAAGTAGATGCCTGCTCTGCTAGTAACAGTACAGACAATATACCCAACCATTTTATGCAGGTAGTGTGGAGACCAGGATGCCTCTGAAAGAAAGGCATATAAATCTCTCCACAAAGGGCAACTCAGGCAGCCTAAAACACCTGCCAGTTCCTGTTCCTTTACCTCAGGTAGCCAGAATATCACCCTAAGTGATTCAATGCATGCACACACTAATAGAAAATAACATAAAGGAAGGGGAAATGATAGGCATTATAAAGATATTTCCAAATAGCCTGTTTAATTCAGGGCTTCTGAATGCTTATCTGTGCCTGGAAACTATTTTGAGTTCACACATACACGGTGAAGGTACCTTAGATTGGGGGAGGTATGGGTGGCAAGCCCGCCCTCCCCCCAACCTGAGTGCATGCCCCCAGCCACCAGGCTGTAAAATATGCTGGACACGAGTCTGCCCTGTCCTGCCTGCTGAAGTCCAGGCAGGCAGCAACACATGAACTACAGGTTCAGTAAAGAGATGGGGAGCCTAACTCCAACCCTGCAGCTGGGACACTGTTCTGGTGCACTGTGGTTCCCTGCTCTCTGGGTCACTTCTGTTTTTATCCAATGATGGCACAGACCCTGGGAGAGAAGCAAATGCACTGAGCATAGGGCATCTCCCAGCTGCGCACCCCAAACACACATCCATCCACAACGACACTTTTGGGACCCTCTGGATAGCAAGGCAGGGCTTGCCTGCCTGCCCAGGCACCCTGCGGTAGCAGGGGTGCCTCAGGATGCCTGGCCCTCTCTGGACCAAGGCAGCCCCTGCAGGAGCCAGGTGCTTTAGTGCCTGGAGATGTCTGTGTTCCCCACGGCTCCTACCCATCTCTGCTGGCTTGGGGCATGCTGGGGTGTGACAGCACATTTTCTACACTGTGCTCTCACCCCCAGGCTATACAGGTTTGCTTGGAGACCCAATTTAGCTGATCAGACTATGGGCGCACATTTTGGTCTTTGTAAGGGTACTGACCTCCTACATCAGAGGATAATCCTTAACAGGGTTGCTAACAAGGATTAGAGAGGACAAGGTTTCAGCTAATAAAAGACAGTATTACTGCCTATAGCTTGTTCCTTAAACCATCACAGTGACAGCCAAATACTTGTAATTCACAAACCGAGCTCTAATATTCAGGCTAGTTACATATTTCAGGAATCCAAGTCAGAAAATTCAGGATTCTGGCTTGATTATTTTAAAAAATGTTATTGACCAACAATTTCAAATGGATCTGTATCATCTAGATTCATTCCTTAAGATATGCGTGTATGTCAAAGTAGTAGTCTGTTTATGACTGACTTTAGTTGCGTGTAACAGTACAAATTATTACCATTAATCTCTGTAACAATTAACACTAATTATCTACTCTAATGCACTTTATGGAATTTACACTGAGAAAAACTGTGATTGGTTCTCTTACAGAAACACCAGCACAAATACTTACAGGTAATTTTAGGAAGCAGGTGAAACTGGTTTTGTATCAAAATTCCAATTGTGATTATATCTGTGCATTTGCTTAGCACACAAAAAAAAAAAGAAAAAGAAAAAGACCCTCACTGAAACTGATTGTGAAATAAGTTCTGAATAAGTGTGTTTATGAGAAGACTTTCCCTAATTCTTTGTAACTTCAGTTCACCAATTATTTCTATGTATCTCAAATCTTTGACTATTCACTGGGAATTCTGATTTGACTTCAGCACAATTTCCATCCCTACCAGTGAAAAGTGTAGGTGTGGTAAGCTGTCAAGCCACTTTGCTCTCCTTGTGATGCTCATCACATTAGCACAGCAAGTGTGAACACTAACGACAGCGTCTATGGCTGAGGTTTTTCTAAACAACTGATCCTGGGGTATGAGATTAGTAGGCAGGTGTTTATGACAGTGAGATGTGAAGCACAGTCTTCACTGGTACATCACCAACAACTGTGAGCAACCAACTCTCTGGACCTCTGCCCTTCAACAACACCAAAGGAAAACTGTTTTGACAGTCAGACGTTTTAAACAGGAAAGCACTTGTTTGGATAGTTTCCTTGAAAACAAAAGTATCTCCACTGTGCTTTTTCAGATGGAAGAAATCTGATAGAGTGCTCCTATGCTTGGGAGAGCTACAAGTCAATATCCATGAATTCACTGCATTACTCTTTCAGATATCAAACATTCTCCTTCATAGCAACATTCATAAAAAAAGTCCCAAGAAAACATTTAATGCCCTGACATGCTGTGGCTACTGCCCACTGAGCTCAGTAATTTCTTTTCCTGTTCCTTTCTACTCTCCTGCTTGTCTCCATATATATGCTGTTTCTTCACTGTGAGCTCTTCTTAAATCCAAGTCCATCGTTATGCTTTTTGGCACTATGTTTACAATAAATATAAAAGTAAACATCAATAGTTCACTCCCTCTGCCATTAGAAGGATTGACTTCCTATGCTTCTCTGGTTGTATTTAAAGCAAAGGCTCTAAATGCCAAATCACTGTATTTTGACAACTGCCATCAAGTGTTAGATCACATACACCACACCCTTAAATGAATCAATGGTGCTGCCCCAAACTACAGCAAACTCATGTTTTGCTACCTTTAATAAATGCTCTTTCACCCAATGTGCAATGCAAGTTCACATCCAAAATTCCACAGTCAAGGAAACACAGAAAGTTATTGCGCAAGCTCATGAGAAGAGTGTGCCTGTAGCACCATCTAAGGCCCTCTGTAACGCCTGGTTACAGGAAAAGGGCTGGTAGGCATGACCCACAATGTACTGGAGATCTGTAGGCTTCTGGGACGGGAGCTGGTGGCCAGGTGGGATATCTTGGGGCATCTAAAATGGTGTTAGATTCACAGATTTAGACAACTGAGCTATACCCATCACAAGAAAAAACGTACTTGAGCCACAACACTGGCCTTATTACCTTGACCCATTAACCTGGTTTGGGTTACACTCCATCTTGATGGTGACTCTGGCTGGGGGCTGTGATAACCAGTCTTGCTGGGGAACACGCGGACTCATCTTTGATGTCTGCCCATATTCACTGGAAGAGGAGGCCGTCATCTCTGTCTTCGCAAGGTGGGGTGATCCGTAGGCACACTCGAACAAGGACTGGTCTTCACTCACCACTGATAACGCTTCCTGCAAACCAGAGAAGAGGAGTCAGCGTGACCATGTTTCAGAGAAGATATTACAATGTCCCCCAAGATAAAAAGGGCTTGTCCATCTCACAAGAAGCTAGTCACTTGCTTAAATGATTACTTTTTATTTTAAATTATTACTTTTTTATTACTTTTTAGGCACACCACTGCTGTCAGTGGAACTGAGGACTCACTCCCACCAGTGGCTGAGAAGATGCACAAACACGTTACCAAACACTAGGAATAGAGGCCAGGAGCTGGGAGGAAGGAGGGAACAGGACAGGCAGCAAAGCTTGGGCCTCCGGCATTCCAGGTAGGGATGCAGAGGGCTAGATCTGCTGGGGGCGTAAGCAAGCTGCCATCGCTGTTTTAACTGCCCCTGCAAAGAGCGACTGAAAGCCAGGCCTTGCTGACTCACTGGGAGCTCCTCTTCCTTCCTCTGGGACACAGGCCAAGTCCCTTCTGGACAGGGAGCTGAGACAGCTGGGCTCAACCTCCAATCCAGGGACCCTGCTCTTTCTGCCAGCATCTGCTGCCAGCTCCAGCAAAGGTGCCTGACACCAGCCCTGAGAGGACACCATGCCCACTAGCTGCCTCCCTGTCTCTCATGGCAACCCTTCCTGGCAGGCTGCCTGGCTGGGCATCCCACTCTGGCTGCAGGAAGGGCTTCCCTGGCCACCGTCCCACACCGTGGCAGCACTGTGGTTATGGCCCTTGAGGGTGGCAGGGATCACGAGGCCCTACAGTGGCGGGGTGGATGCCATTGTGGCTGGCTGAAGACTGGACAGGTGCCAGAGGGAGCAAAGGCCACCCTTTCTCTCCATGGCCATGCATTCACTTTGGCACCAATTCCTTCCCCACATTATCTGGAGCCGAGCCGTGGAAGCAGGGAAATGCACCGGCCTGGCTCGGGAAGGCAGCGTGCCCACCAGGCCCATCAGGAAGCTGCAGGAGGGGCTGATGCTGCTGGAGGGACCCATCCTGCCTGAGCCAAGGGTCCTCGGCCATGGGAACTGGTCTGGGCTCCCACCCTCCCGCTGGCCCCCAGCACTGCACAGGCTCAGGGGCTACCCCTCCAAAAGCAGCTTTCCAAGGAGAGCCCCACTCTCCAGGGGCTACTTAGGGGGAATGTGGGGCATAAGGGTGTAAACGGACAGTAACCCAAAGCGCGACTCTCTCCTCCCGCCCTGGCGCTACGGCTCTGCCCCGAGGCGAAGCGGCGCAGGGGTGCAGGCCGGCACCTCCCTTTCCCCCATGTGGCCCCTGCCGGCGGCAGGGGAGCAAGCCCCAGCACCCAGCACCCAGCACCCAGCCCCAGCCCCCAGCACCCAGCCCCCGGCCGCGGAGCAGGCCGGCCGTGCAGCAGCGCGGGGGCGGCCTGCCGGCGGCGGCTGCAGGCGCGGGGCCGGGGGCGGGGCGGGAGGGGAGCCCAGGCCGGAGGGGAGCCCAGGCGGGAGGGGAGCCCAGGCCGGAGGGGAGCCCAGGCCGGAGGGGAGCCCAGGCCGGAGGGGAGCCCAGGCCGGAGGGGAGCCCCAGCGAGGTCGGGGCAGGGTGCTCCGCGTGTGACCGCACCCCGGCAGCGTGGGTGGGCCCGCTGCTGCCAGCCCTGCCGCTGACGGCCGGCCGATGGGGGACAATAAAAACACGTGGCCCTGTCAGCAGGGGAGGACGCGATGGAGAGGGGAGAGAGAAAAGAGGCAGAGCCGTGGAAGTCCTCCGATGCTGGGAAGCCGGTGGCTGCCTGCAGGCTCCTGCCTTCCCCAGCTGCTGGAAGACAGCTTTGCACAAGCTCCAGCAGTCACACGCTGCCCTAAAAATCAGCGGTTGTATTTGTTCGTTTTAAGGGGGCATATATTTATCATTCTTTTTATTCGCCTGGTTTGTAAACCCTCAGGGTGCACTCTGTTAATATTCATAGGTTTCTTTTGCAACCGCAAGGGCAGGAACATAATTTTCTTCTTATTACTTCTCATGAAAATTGAGATCACCCTTTAATCTCTGGACTTAGGGAATGGGATCTCAAGCAGCCCTCCAAATGCCACAAGACTCATGACTGAATCACAAACAGTAACTCTTCCCACCACAGGCCAGGATGCAAAATTCAGACAGTGATCTGCACCATTTCATTACTGATTTTTAGATACCATTTGAATGCAAAGGTCACCACCAGGCTACCACCATTAATATTAACTTCCCAGTCAGCACCCCTGCTTTGCACACTCTTCCACCAGCCTGCACCCAGTTATGGAACTGCTGCCTCTTGGCTCTCTGGGGGTGTGCTCTCACACACTTCCATGAGACAAAAGGGATGCCAGAATAACACCCCTCCTTTTGCCATGCCTCTCAGACTCCTGTGGGTCTCTGGCCTGCTAAAAACTGCTGCTGTTGGTGGTCTGAAGCTTTTCCAATGAGCTATTTCTGGGAAAGCCTGCAAGCAGCTCTTGCTTTTCAAGGAGGGGCGGGGGGAGATGGCTGCTGGTCCCTTGTTCCCCAAAGACTGCTCCCTGGCTACACTGCGCTGAGAGACAGCAGGGAGACTTGATGTGCTTGGATAGTAAAGTAGCAGGGATCATATCACAAGAAGAAAGAAAATGTTACACCGGAAGGAAAATAAAAAGTTCTTTCTCAGCAGTCCATGAGAGTTTTCCTTTTAAATATACATATATATGTATATATACACACACAGACACACGGCATGGCCAGGTGATCACAATGCATCCCATGCTTGAGACTATTTACCACAGTTCCCTCTTTTCTGCCCCACTGTAGAGCTAATACATGAGCCACAAAAACATGTAATGAAGTGTTAATTTTGGATGAGCTAGCTCCAGTAAATACATGAAAGTGTTAATTATACAGGAGAAAGCAGATGTGAAACTGCAAATACAATAGGCAGAATATTGGTTTACTCTCTAAAACATTTACAAATAGACCTTTTCAAAACAGGCATCAAACATTATTATAATGGCTATATTTCACATCCTCCACCACACAAGTGAAACAAAGCAAATCTGTTCTAATTCCTATTAAGCTTGACTCCACCTAATGTAAGTTAATACATGAATACTTAGTGTAAGTATAAATGAAAACAAAAACAAATATGGGTTTTCTATTTATTTGCGTTACTAATGAGAGTAAATATTGCTTGTGCTATGGATGCATAAAGAAGGAAATTATGCTGCACAAAGAGGGAAATTAAACGCATTTTAACTTCCTGAGGAGTACAGCAAATGCTGGAAATATGAGCCAAATTAATAGGGGTTGTGTGAATATCGAAAAGACTATGGCAAAACCAAGACAAACATAAATGAACCCAAGAGACAGACTCAGACTTCACATTGCAGGAAAAAATGCCGAGTTATTCACCAACAAAGAAAGCTCAATTTGCTAGCTAGCCTTTTGTTCTGGTTTAACAGCAAACACTCATCTGTACTCCATCCCGCTAGTTATCAGCTATTGCATGCTGACAGGTCTGTAAAGGCTCTGCAGGAATAACTGAGTTTCTGCCAACTTTACATGCTCTTGGGTTGGTCCTTATGTGGAAGGTTTATTAATGTGTACCCTATGACAGTGCATATCTCTGATATTTTCCTCTGAGTTCTCACTGATCTTTGTGCTGGCCTGCCTTGAAGGACAGTAGGACATGTATCACCGCTCCCTTGAGCACATTACAAAAGCTGAACTGGCCATCTAATCTTTTGCATAATTTTGAGGAGTCAGCATAACTAAGGAGCATGGTCTAAACTAGAAGTAGCCTTACTTCCTCTTTAATCATCTTTTCTCTCTTCTCACACATAAGTGAGATTGAGGCTTCAGCGTGGGAAACATAGAAACTATGTTTAGCATCTGTTCTGCTACTCCTGTCAGCCAGGACTCAGGCAGTCATACTGACTGTCCTCTCATTCAAATGCAGCCAGGATCATCGATATCAATTTACCAGCGACTGCTACAGGTGATATACCTGTATGGTCCTTGCATATCCTGATGCACAGGGAAAAGTTTTCTGTAACACACAGGTGGGAGCTGTGTGTCCAGGGTTGGCAATGGCTGCCTTTCTTCCTCTCAGTAATCTTTGAAGTTGAGGATTTCCAGCCCAGGCTTTCTGAATCCATTGACCTTGCAAGACACAGTGATGCTGAACAATCAGAGCTCATACAACCTGATATAACCTCATGTGAAACTCATACTGTGCAAAAGCACAGAAATAGCATCAAGAAATATGAAGCATTTCTCAGCTATGCAGGAATGTCTGATAACTGGCATAATTTGGCATCCCCAAAACCAGATAGAAAATGTCCTTCAGCTGCTCCTTGCACGCATCATTTCATCTTGACTTTCCCCGATTTCTCTTTACTAATTAAAGCCTTCAAACCTTAACCCTACATAAGCTGTGAAAAGGCAGTTCTACCAGTGAACTACTATACTGAACAGTTGACAGTAAACAGTATGGATGTTTCTTAAACTCAGGGACTTAAAAATGTACTTTCTGCTATAATTCTAAATGCAAGCTCGTGGACCAAATGTAACATAAAAATTGTCAGCATTCACTGTGAGGAAGAATAGCCTCATGGTCAGGCCACATATAAATGTAGACAAAACTATTAATTCTGACAATATTTGGCAAGGTTTTTTTACACATGGATGCCAGTTCTATTTCTAGGAAATACTCTTCATTACTCATTTACATGTTAATCTTTTTTTCTCATCCATATTAATGTTGTTTCTGGAGCAGTCTGGCAACATCAGTCAGTAAGTTGGATAAAGCAAGGTAAACATTAATAAATGTTATTAAATAGCTGCATTATAAAGCTCCTTTCAATCTTGCCAAGTTTTGTACCTTTATGGTAATAATTTTAGTAGTGGATGGGTCATCTTCCTGGCTTTCACATGACAATAGCATATTCTCGTGACATGTCAGAACTGAAGCCTCTCATTTCCAGTAACTAGTGTCTGGGGTAACATAATACAAAGAAAGCAACACATACAGCTTACAGTGGCAGGTGGGAGAGGTATTTCATGCAAGTCTGTGAAGTAGAGCTGTTGGAAATATTATCTGAGGTCAATATTGAACACAGATTTTCTTTATTTCATCTTCCTTTCTCCACCTACTGAATTCCATGACATCACCAGCAAAACATAAAAATCTGTTCCTTCATTAAGGTTTTTTTGTTGTTGTTTTTTAATCGCTTGTTATGGAAAACCTGGCTTCTCACTTGGACTTTCCATACTAATGATAAAAGAACAAAATTACTTTTCTATTTGGTTTTGACTTCACTGATAAGTTAAAGAAAAAAAGAATATCATACTGACAAATTTGTAGAACAATAGGTACAGCAACGCCTTTAAAGTAGGCATAAAGTCATTAGGACAAAGGTGTTTACTTAATCAAATGCAAGATTACTTGGCCTAGAAGCATGAAGTTACAGGAAATGTGATTGAAGTAGTTCCCATCATAAGAAGTATATGCAAGCTGACCTGTCCTTTATATGCAATGTCAGGAACTAAGGACAAAGACTTTTCCTAAAGCTTGCTCAAACTTAAGAAATAATTAATGGAGACAATAAAGTATGCAGTTATCTAGCATAATTTGCTTGTGTTGAGAGTTATTGGGGAAAAATACTGCAGCAGGATTTTAAAAGACTTTGGAGGCCATTCTAACCTGGCGATGCTTTTTCTCAAGTTAATTCTGATTAGGGAACATTCTGGCTTGTGTGTGACATATATTTGTGCACTGTCTCTCCATGTCACCAACCCAGCTCCCATTTTAGACATGACACTACTTCCATTCATTTGTACAACAATCTAAATGAATCATGTCTCCCAGTAGTACACTCATTGTAAGTATGTGTATATATGTGTATCTCAAAATATTCAGCTCTGTTCTTTTTGGGTTTTTTTCAAATATTTCAATGGTTTATTGCTTAATCCGTTACAGAAAAGGTTTAGTAGATCTTTTTTATCCCCATTGGCTATCCAAAGTCTATCAAGTGATTCACTGCTCAAAAAAAGTGCATCAATAATTCTGAAAGTCAATAACTTACTGGCCAGAACTGCCAAAATCCTAGCAGGCAACAGCACTCTAGTATGATGAAGAACATTGCCCACAAACCAGTAGGACACTAGGTGAGAACTGCACATAAAGAGAAGGACACATGAGGAGACACAAATACAGCAAGAATCCTCGTTATACATTGAGGGATGCTGCAGACAGTAAAATGCATTTATTACTTGTCAAGTCAGCACTCCTACATTCCAAAGAGGACCTGTTACCCTGGACTATGAGGGACTGAAGAACTTTTAATTAGCATTGCCATGTGTCATTGCATTTATATAATCTCTTTTTTGACACCAGTTTTATGATATTACTCCCCATTAATGTAAACAACTTTTACTTCTTTAATCTGATTACATGATTATACATACATAAGCACAAGCTTACACCTCCATACAGCCACAATCCATTCAGACATAGGCTGTTTCCTATCACTTGTCGGATGTCTACAGTTGGTCAGAAAAATTAATTCTCCATTCTACAAAGAATTCTGATATATTGGGACTTATTTGCATTTTAAATTAGACAAAAAGCTGTTATATGAAAACTTTCACCAAAATGTTTATTAAAAGGATCAAATGTAACTCACTGGCGTGTGTTTTGCAGATGTTAAAACATTCTAATAAACAGTTACATTTGGAGAGGACCTGCATTTTCTGAGAGAAGATTGCTCTGATTAAGACCATGCAATTAGCTCTATTGTTTCCATGCTTTTTTGCACTCGCTATCCCTTATATACTTGAAAACATTGGTTATTGAAATTGTGTGTAATCAAATTACACAATTACAAATTACAATTACAAAATTACAAAATTTACCAAGTCACTCTTCTCACTTGCTACTCTTCTTTCTGTTCTTCCTCAGACTGTACCTTCTGATGCTTTAGGAAGTTGTTTATCTGGAGTGAAAGCCTAATTTCAAACAGGCCAGGAATGTCATTTCCACACTGGAACAGAGAGCACACGCAAGGCTGGACACCAGAACCTTGCAGAGCAGTGGGCAGTCTTCCAGTCTGAAACTCCTCTCATGTCTGCAACAGGCATCACTGCACGATAAAGCAAGCTGTGGTTGAACTGCTTCAAGAGCTTCTAGCCTAAATTTGCAGTCCTGCTTTAAAGCCAAGTCTTTGAGCCTTGGATTCATTGCATCCAGCAATAATCGGTGAAACTAAAGACAAATGATTTATGTTTTATCCTCGCTATAACTTATTAATCATGATGCTCTTACAACTCTCTTCTGACCATTTGCAAAAGAAGCGATTTCACAAGATATTCAATATGGTGTGTGGAACATACTGGAAAAGGTTACTACTTAAAATGCAGTCACCTGAGTCAGGAATTGCAGCACACATCTGGAATATGTTTTCCTTCTAAATCTCTGAGTCTTGGATTCATTAGATCAGACAAAAATCCACATATTATATTCATGAGAGAGTTCAGGAACAACAAAAAGCTTTGGCAAGTACAAGATAGGAAAGACAGATGTTGTCCTCACCTCCACCCATAAGAATCTTATTGCCAGCTCAGCTAACATCCTCCACCTATTTGCAAAAAAGCACTTGGATAGCCCATGTTAATCCAAACATAGGCTCAGTGCTGCCACTTATCTGGTATCTTCACCTCTTGCTGAGAAAAATATGAAGGACGTTTGGAAGCAGAGCAACTGCCACAATGCCACTTGAAAAAAGGAATAACCAAGCATCCATCAAGATGATGTTATGAAATTGCAGGCTAAATTCATTTCTGGGAAACAACAGCAGATGTTTAAGGACTGATCCTGCAGCCCTTTTTGTGTAAGTCATTCTCCTGGCTTCACCAGGACTGGTAACGTGAACGGAAGCCTCATGGCTAAGTCCAAAGGTTTAACGTTTTGTGTCTTAATGAACAAATTCTGAAACAGTATAAGCTCAAATGTAGACTGTGGTGCTTTATCATAATTTATAATATATCAACTGTCATTCCTGAAATGTCAGCAAACCTTATTTTTGCCCAAGCTGGTTTTGACACCTCCTTTCATCATAGGGTAACATTTGTAGCATCAGGTATTCAACTCCAGGTCTCCAAGTACTTCATAAAATAAGAAAAAATCATGTTCCACTATTGCAGATGGGGATACCTTGATAAGAATGATTAAAAATGGGTCTTGATTTAGAAAACATATCTCCCTTATGCCAAGCTCCACAGCATATTTGGGAGTACCCTGCATCTCACACACTAAAATAATCACACACTAGTACAGTTAATAAAACACTAACTTCCAGAGATCAGGAAGTGTCCATGAGCATCTAGTTTAAAGACCTGTCATTTCACAACCAATTATTTCATCTGCAGTCTTTATCTGTCATTAAAACACAAATTAATAGTTTAACCCCACACCAAGAATTGATAAATGGAAATAGGAAACTCTTTCATACACATCACATGCCCTGGACACCATCAAAGCAACACAGTGGGCTTGTTCAAATGCAGTGATGAAAGCCTCCACCCTGCATCTGCTTCAGTGCATGGTGAATGCCCAAGGGACTTCAAGAGGGGTATGCTTGGAAGCAGCTCTGCCCACACAGAACCACTGTAGCACTGCATCAGGCTTCGGAATGAAAGTGGACCTCAAAATTCACAAGACTATAAAAAAAAATTAGGGAATACAGCAGACAATCTAGTGCTATAAAATTATGAGTCTGGTTCCATTTTCCCTCCTGCATGAGCAGAGTGCTGGTAAATTATTTAAAGACTGAGGCAACACCAGTTTTTATCTACCACACCAGCAGCCAAACCACCAGGGTTAGGTGGCTGCGGGGCGGGAGCACCACAATGATCGGCTGGGCTCAGAATATGTATTCCTGAATTATTATGTCAACCTTAATTCACCAGTACTAAAAAGAATACAACTGTATCCTGCAGATTGTATATTGTATATGCATTTTTAAAGAAACTGTAGCTTTGTATGCTTATTTTAGCACTTCCATCCATATAAAGAGCTGTAACACTGAAGTTTGAATGACTATTTTTTCAGTCAATACAATAGACTTTTCTCCCTTTTCATCTTGATAGTATTGTCAATTATGAACTGTGAAAGCTTGAAGTTTTTTCCTCCTTCGTGCTTGGCTGTTAACTTCTAGGGCTTCAAAATGTCTAGAAAACTGGAAAAACTTGGATATAAAACTCCTTTTCATTTCTGCCTCATCACAGGGCTAGCCTGTTGCTTCTACCTTGCTTTTCTAGTATAGGACTTTATCAATCTGAAGGAGCAGCCAACCTTCTACTTAGTTAAAAAATATAAACAGCTGGGGGGTTTATCAGCAATATTTCAAGCAAAGATTTGTTTGGCAAAACAGGTGGCAGGTTTGTAAAGTGGCCCGCAGCCCAATCGGAAGTGAACCGAGGCCGCATGCCACACCTGCTGTGAACTTCTGCTGATAGATCAAAACGATATCGGGAAAGAGTCTTGGGACCAAAACAGCTGCCCAAAACAAGACACCAGTCCCATTCCAGACATTCAATCATATCCTTTCCATGTTTCCTCTGAAAATCTTTGGCATCACAGGTAGCTCCAGCAGTTTGAATGGGATGTCTTCAAGAATTACTGCATGTTTATCGGAGTTCGTCATCTGGCCTGAACTAATGGCTTTGCTTGAACATGGTAACTGCCCTGGTACTCAGGTTTTGGAAGTTTTATTGAGAAAATTCTTAATATAAAGATACCATGATTTTTTTCTCCCTTATTCAAATGATTTGTCCAGTGTTATCACAAGAGGGAAACATTTGCAGCTCTTTTTCCTACCATTTAGCCAAAACTACAAGATTATGTATTACATTGACACCAAGTTTCATATTTGGTAACTGTGGTGGGTTGACCCACCACATATGTATTTGTATATATAATTATATACGCCCATTATATATGTACACATGAGTATATGTACACAGACACATTTTAGATAAACCCATCCTCAATCTTTGAGCAAATATTAAAGTGAAAATAATTCAGGCATTGTTAAATTTTCTTTTCTCTAAGGCATACTATGTACCAAAGACAAACTCATCAGCAAAGCGATGAGAAATGTATAGGAAGGAATGAAGAGATCTTTACAGCTATTCCATTGAAAGAATTAAATACTAGGGGTAAAACTGAAAAGAGCATCCAAATTAGTTTCCTTTCCAATGAACCTTTGGATTTTATCAATACCTAACAGCATTAGGGAAATAACACTTGGACAATGGCCATGAACTGAACTTCTAGGTGACCCATCACTTCCCTGCAATGCCTCTGTGTGTGGTGTTGTGCACGTGCGTGTGTATGCTTGTGGGTATGATGAGTGGGTCACTCACTTTCTGAAAGACTGCAGTTACAGGGGATCTTAGCTCCAAATGCAATATTTACTACCCCAAAGAAATCATGGGAAAACAAAAGGGTGTCCACTAGATGTGCTACCTGATAAATCTGGCTGGTCCTCTCGAACCAGCAGCCAGGCACAGAAATCAGCCTAAGGAAAGGGAGGGGGAACCGTTCTCAAGCATCTGCAGAGCTGCTTTCCTGCAGCTCAGCTTCCTCCTCAGGGACCCCTTGGAGCTAGAGATCCTCTTGCCTGCTGCATCAGGTTGACAAGGTCTCAGATGCTCCCCTGTGCTCACCTTCATACATATTTAAAATTCTTACCTTCTCATTTAGAGAACACTTATCACATCCAGCACTTATTACAGTAATTTCCTTGCTTGACAGCTTTTACAAACACTGCTTAAGCCATCTTTATTTGTACGGATGTTTTTATTTACTTCCAAATGTATGTCTTGATATTTTTTACTGACTTCTCTGCATTAGATAACTGGAATTAAAATGCAAATTGCTATTGCTTTTTAAAAATTCACTACATGAGGAGTGCCCCCCATTTTTGTACAACACTATAACAGAAAGTCTTTTGTTTACATTGTTCTCCCTTCCTTTTCCTTACCCACCTTTTACTCTGGATCTTCCACGTATACACTGAATATATAAATATACAGCATTATATACTTCTCATGGTATTCCCCATTTTACAAGCATATGGAATATTGCTCAGATGGGTAATCTTTCTAAATTCAGAATGAACTTTCCAAGTATGCCCACTGGGTATGTAAAATATGACTTCCTGTCATGATAACCTTTACAGTGTATAGCCTAACATACTTTCCTATAATTGTTTTTAATGAATATCTTCATTCATACTTCAGCACACGTTACTTTAGCCATTTGCCACAAAGCATGACTAATGAAATTAATATGGGGTTGAATGTCACAGTATTAAGTCATTTCTGTGTGTGTAAAGATTAACACAGGAGAATGCTTAGTACAATAGTAATAAAGTGCATGGTTACGTTTAAGCATATTTAACCTGCTCTGTTGAAGTAGTACAAAATAAGGATATTGGGTTTTTTAACTGAAACATTAACTATGAGATTAGTTAAAGAGACTGGTAGGGGGGGGTGATATATTGCAGTTAGAGAGGCAGCCAAACCAACAGATCAGAAGGAAAATGCTGTTTCATACCTATGACAGACAAAGGTTGGAGTGAATGTTCGTTACTTGTGTGTCCCCCCTCCCCCTGCCAAAATAAATAGAAAACCCACTACAATAAACTCTCACATACACAAAAAAAAATGTGTTGTGACAGTCAAAAAAAAATCCCGATTACACCTGTTGTTTTGCCTTTAAACTGAGTTCTTATTACTTTTTTTTAAGCAATGTCTTTCTAAATAAAATTGTCAGTCCAAAATCACAAAATACTAACAATTACTTTAGAAAATTTAGTACTTTTTTCATTATTTTCCCCTTTTTTAGGCAACTTATCTCACAAATCCAATGTATATCTTTATTGTGCAACTTGTGGCTCTGCAACCGTGCTTTCTGCTGAATCTCATATGCAGCAGAAACAAGTTGTGGCCCATTTTTAATTGTACACGTGAAGAAGAAAAGGAAGATGCGCATGGTGATATCTTTGATGTGGCAACAAGAAAAATCCTGCAGTTTTTCCCTGTAACAGCGTATCTTCTGGACAAGTGATTACCAGTATTATTATGACTCTTACTAAAACCATGCCCTGCAGCTCCAATATTGACTGTATTTTTCAATGACTCCAGAAGGACAAAATTTTAGCTCCAGAAGGACAAAAAAGACCACCTGATGCCATAGATGAAAAGTGAACTGAGAATGTCAAGGCCAATAAAGACATTCTCAAGTCTGGAATCCCAAGATATGCATTTACTACTGCAACAGAAAAAGATGATTTTCCCCATACGTCACTAGTAAGATCAAGTGTCTAATAAATATTACTGTATGAAATGAAGCTGTCTGGAGGCAAAGCTTAAGGTATGCTAAAAGAAAAGATTTTTATTTACTTTTCTTTGGACTGTATTGAAAAATGATCCCTGAAATGTCTTTCTATGCTGCACACCATGCCTTCAAACATGCAGGAGAGGTATGCAGGCTGTTTCTTTTTTATTGTTTCCCCAAACAAACCCATTTCCTACAAGCTGTTCCCATATCTTTTGTGCCATGTCCAGATTCCCAGAAAAACAGCAGGAAAACAAAGTGTGAACTCAAAACAACCCATTTCCACAGAACAATGTGCCATACCAAGGAGAGGGAGAGCTAGAGGGGGGAGGGCTGGGGAGAGGGGAAAGAGAGAGAGCAGGAGAAGCTGTTTTGATGCTGCCAAGGGACTTAAAAGGAAGGAGGAACTTTTAAAAGTCACAGAGAGGAAGAGTTGTGTAACTGTAAATATGCAACAGGCAAGTTGCCAACTATTTCAAAGGATTTGAGGTTTCAAAATCATCGAGAAGGCTAACTGATTTGCACTCTGGGTTTTGAGCTTCCAGGAACACCTTTATATGTCTGAGAGCCAGAAACTACCATATCTTTTTATAGACTACTCAAGTCATACTTGGTCATATTTCAAGTTGAATCAGTACAGAATGTAAACAAACGCCATTTATGTTTCTTTGCAATTTAATCAAATGAAAGCATGGACTAAGTAAAGCAAAATGATGCATGTTGTTCTGTAAGAAGGGAAAACCAGATGATCATGTTGATTTAGTTCCTGGCTGACCTAAGCAATCTCCAGTTTCCAGTTTTCAGTAAACCAAGAAAACCCATACACTAAAGTCCTATAGGTATAATGCCTACCACTCATTGAGACATGTGATAAAAGTCAATGAAAAATGTCATCATGCCATTTTAAAATACAGTTTCTATATCTGGCTTGTAAGGATATAAGAGTAGAAAGAAGGAATAAAAGTGGAAAGAAGGAATAAAAGTAAATAAGGAACAAATTATTTCAGCCTTGCTGTCCATGACAATTATGCAAGTAAGAAAGAAACATCTGTAGATTCAACACAACAACTGGAATGCTTTTCCCCAAATCAAGAATCTGACCAGCTTTAAAATCTTTGGGTAGAGAAATACTGCTTTTGCAGTGAAAAAATGTAGTTAATTTCTTTTTTCTGTTGATAGAAGATGCAAAATCACAGACTTTTCAGTCACTTTCAATTAAAACCCACAGTCCAAAACACGATATCATGTGTCAGCAAGACCTGGTATTACCATGAAAGCTGTACTCTACAGAGAAGATACAGGGCAACAGTTCATGTCATGATGTGATGTCTTCCTACTGTGAACTTTTAAACTGGCATACTACTTTTAAATGGACCTTTTAAATGCCTCAATGGTATTTACTGACCATGAATGCTAATAATTGTAAGTGCTACATGCAAGAAAGAAATGGACTCATGCTATTTTGGGCACAACACTAAGGCAAAGCAGTAGATAGACCTTGTAATAAAGTGCTTGCAGCTAACGTAGAAAGGACGCAAGTTGAGGGAAATTGTACAAAGCACAAGTTACGTGCATAGTGTGACCAGTATGACTGTCACAGTTGTGCCACTGGTTATTTTTCAATTTGAATGAGCTATACAGAAGATAATAAAATATTATAGGCTACTATGCATGGCAGGCAAGAAGTGGAGTGGAGGTGAAGAGAAGACTGACAAGGAAGGAAAAGCAAAGAGCTATTCAGCACAGCCTGGAGCAAGCCCAGCTAAAACCACACAAACACCTCATCCCTGTCCAGTCTCCTTCTGCAGCTGCTTTCTCTGGCTCTGCTCTAGCAGATCTCCCTCTCTGTGTCAACATCATGGTGGCAAAGGGGAAAGTGAAGGTATTTCTCCATTTTTACATGTCCTTTGACTGCCCAGGACCATCCCTGGACCTCACAGTGGGGAGAACGTTCAAGAGCAAATGCAATGTGGAATACTGATGGTGACCTCCTGCACTCCCCCCGTCCCCCATCAGCTCCGAATCTTCCCTGCTATAAATACCTGTGCAGGGTGGAAGGGAATATCCCTGCAGGTTCCTGCTGGGGTACATTCCCTAATGCAGTATGTCCCACCAAAGGGAAGATGGCTCTCACCCCTTGTGTGCAGAATCCTCCTGCCCTACTGCAATGATGGGGCTTGGCAGGACCTGCCAACAACTGAGGTAAGCCAAAGGCAACAATTAGTCACTAAGCGCACTTGACAAGAGAGCAGGAAGGTGGGCTTTTTATGTTTTATTTTCCTCCTGAGGGCTTGGCAGACTGAGGGTTGCAATTTGACCAAGGGAAGTCTTACAGTTTTTGTAATATATCATTCAATTCACCTGGAACACATCCAGTTAATGAGGCTTTTGTAGTTGTGGGTGTTCAAAACATTTGCACGCCAAGCAAATAATTACAATGCATGCATACATATAGGTGCCCAGCCTCAGGTATCCATGTTTGAACTAGGCATCTGTTCAAAGCATGAATTTCTCAAGACTGTAATTCTTCATCCAGTCAAATACAAACTGATTCCTGGGTTTTCAAACACTAATTTTACCAAAACAAAATTATTGTTCAATGTGAAATAATTTTGCTCCATCAGAGTTAAGAGAAACACGTAATTGGTTTTACAAAGAGAATGATGACCCTTCTGAATGTCTTTTAAATATATAAAAGCTTTCGTATAAAATACTTCCAATAAGACTGAAATCTAAACCAGATCTTTAGAAACCAACTCTTTTGTAAGAATATGAAAAACAGATCTAAGGCTTCAGGAAGATTTTTGCTTCCTCATGTTGAATATTTCATCACTGACAAGGCATGTTTTAAAGCTGTTTATTACCCTCCAAAGCTTCAGAATTCAGTCACAACTGTGGAGGAAAAGTTTGCTAGAAGCATTTAAAATTCCTGCCACAACTTCTTGTATTCTAGTTTTTCTGCAGATAGGCTTTGTATGTCAAGTACATAAATTTTACATTTGTCACATCCACAAATAATTTGTTTTTAATCAGTTACTTGAAAATTCAACTCTTATTTATGCAGTTTTCAAAGTCCGGAGTTCCCGATTCTGTATTTCTAGTGAAATACCTGAGGCTATTTTTCAAACTCTTAGGAATCTTTTTAGGTGTCAGTGAAATCATCAATTCTTGCAATGAAAACTACACTGCTCATTTGAAAACTTGGTAGCTAAAAATTTTACATTCCACACTGATCTTTTATACGAGCACTTCTATTGACAAAAACAGAACTATTTGCAAATAAGAGCTAACAACCTTTAATTTATAGATGTTTCGCAGAGCACTAGAACAACTTCAGCATTAACTGAGCTTTGTGGCAGCCTATGAAATTTTAGCAGCTAAGTAGTATAACGTCCCATTTCATGCCAGATTAAAAGTGCAGAGAGCTTAGTAATGACACCAATTCTGTGGGAAATAGAAAAGCTCTGAAAATCACAATGAAATTGTCTCAGATGGGAAACTGAAAAAAAGCTGCTGTTTCTGAAAATACATAGTGATTTTTTCAAGTAACACTGAGGATCTGAAGATGTAACTGAAAAGCCTCCCTTCCAGCCTTCTGCCCAAGTCATTAGCCATCAGATCATGCACGTACAAAACTTGCTGTGATTCATCAATGCTACAGAACTCTGTTCCCACTGGGCTTACAACATGGGAATTGAAAATGGCAAAACGTCCTGTACTTAGCAAGCAACAACAGGAGTAATTAGCAGGCTAATGATTATAGAAATAGGAAGGTTTGGGACTTTTTCCCTTTAATTTCATTATTCAGAGAGAAAGATTCTTCCATATGAGCAAGCTACTCTTATGAGCATTTCAACAAGACCTTGAGAACGACTTCAACACAGTCAGGTGAACTGTGTTTCTGGTGGAAAGGGGTGTAAGATGTTTGTACCAAGATGCAGGACAACAGTGTGAAACCAGCTCTGTCCTTCAGAAACATGTTTAGAAGTTGAGGGCAACTGAGGATTACATAAAGCAGAGAAACTGCAATCATTCTGAATGAAAAAGAAAACATAGGAAGAGATGAAGTAGTCCTAAAGGAGATCAAAGGAATCTAGAAAAGGAAAGAATATGGATGTTTATAAAATTGGCTGCAGTCTGTGAGACTGGAAGATTCTGCTGGTGGCTGGAGCACTGGGAAAACATGGAGTACAACAAAGTCAACCAGAGAAACTGAGAAATTCAGGGGCAATGAAGGACTTGATGTGCTGAAGATACCCAATGTGTTTACAATTTGTGCAACAGACTATCCATTGTTGTAAGACTTCAATATACGGAGACAAATGAAGTGGGGTTTTTTGGGAGCAGTGTACAAAACTAAGTTTAAAAAAATATTAATTTTTGTTCAGAGATGTGTTTTGACACATGATCAGCAAATCCACAGGCTCTAGGAAGCTTAGAAAGTGAATCAGAAAGGAATATTAACCGAGAAAGGAGAAAAAAAGATATTGAAGGTCAGGGAATTGAACACTTCTATTGCAAGCTTTACATTAAATTTCCGCTGTCGCATAAAAGACGATAGAATCAGCATTTGGTACTTAGCGGACACGTTGGGTAACAGACTGAAATAGAACAGATAGTTATTAACACATTCATACTATAGCAAATACAGAAGATACAGCTTAAAAAAACAGTGGCTGGTTGAATAATTTTTTCATGCCAGCTCTGTTGGGGCATTTTAGCAGTAGGACAAACTAGGGAATCACAGTGCAGTTTCTTCCTGAGCTAGCTGAGTTTACAAATAGTCTAACATGTTATACTTAGCATTTTGTTAAATGACCTGCTCACAAATGATACATGCGTTAAGGAGAATGCATTCACATGTGTGAACTGAGGAGTCCTCAGCGTGTATTATTCCCACAGGCTTCACATCTCCTAGAACAAAGGGATGCAACGCTCTGCCATTTGCTAAGTACAAGACAGGTAGGGAAGTGCTTGTCTTTGCCCTGACACAAGTAAGGGCCTGGAAAGTAAGGCTTTTCCTCATTGCAGAGGGCAGCCCATCTGGCAGTGGTGATATCCCAGAAGATGGCAGTGGCCTTTGCGCGGCACCTGCCAGGCTGTGGCTGACAAGTGCAATAGAGCTGTTTGCTTGAGCACAGCATTTAATAAAAGAAGGTCAGGGTCTTTGCAGAAAAAAAGGAGTCTTCTACAACTGTCCACGTTCTGTAAAAGCAAATGCAAATTTTTAGGTTGTACTGTGGGCTTTGGATTCTCTGTGCGTTTGCCTAACACACAGGAAAAATCAGGAATTTTTGGTGGTGTTTTGCACAGGACTTCTCTGCCTGGAAAGCTAGACTTTTTTTGGAAGTTTGGAACTCTGTTCTCCTTTGCTTAGCCATATTCTCATTTATTTACACAAGTCTGGTGATTGTAAATGCTCTCTGAAGTAGTGAAGATTACAGTTTATACTCACTGTCATGAAAATTCAGGGTATAATGACTTTGTTTTTCTTTTCTCCTGGTATCCTTTTGTACACTAAGCTCATAGTTTCAAGAACTCTACAACTTTGTCCTACTTAGGGTATTTCATGACCCAAAGTACTTCCTTGACAGATTTTGTTTTCCCACCTTTCACTTTGTTTTCTCCAGCACCGGCTGGCACTGATTATTATTGGTTCAGTTGCTTATATAGTAGTTTATAAAATATTTTGAAGCAAATTGCATTGCTCCTGCTTCTGCTCAGCATCTAGTCTTAGTGTCATTAACAAACTTAGAAGTTTCATTTTCAGCATCACCCCAATCCTATTTACCATATCTTAAGATTTTAAAACAATTAATTCTGATGAGTTATCAAACTTCCTTTTTAACAACAGTAGTTGCCAACTTTCATGATTTTACTGAATCTTAGGTTCCTTCGGACCTAAATTCTCGTCAGCTGAAAAGTTAAGACTGGTAGTTGTCATTTCAGCTAAAAAATTGTGAATTCTAAGGTTTAAAAAGCAGATAAGATGAACAGTAAAACATACTATCCCTTGAAATTCCATTATTTTTAAGCTCACATCATCCTCTTACAAATTCCAAATTCTGAATATTTTTTACCGACATAAACTATAACATCCTTTATTGTCACCTTGATTTCAGTATCACATCCCACTGCTCTCTACCTCCACCTCAAAATTTTCACATAAAACCTTTTGTAACATTTTAATTCATCTTCTAATTCAAAATTCTGAATTTCCCTGAGTCCTCCTCTTTTCACTAAGGAAAGGAACAAAAAAGCAGCTAGGAAAAAAAAAAGAAGGAAAACAGTGCTTTGGGGCTCATAGATACCCCACTTAACACTGACCTTTCTCAAGCAACCTACCAGCTCCCTTGATCCTCTCCAGTGTCATAAAATCTCTCAAGACCCCTAAATTGCAATATTGGGAAAGAAAATTCCTACTAAGATATACAGAGGTGCATTATCTTTACTTGTGATATTACAAACATTAGAGGTTTTCAGATTTTCAAAAATGAGCTGAAGCTTTTCTCAGTTTCTATACAAAAAATACACTTCTCCAATGGGTTAGACTGCCAGCTTTATTTTTTTACAGCTTCAGGAGTAAGACTTAATATTGGACATCTGACGGCAAGGATCCATCTGAATGCCAGCTTACAAACTAGAAACATAACCAAAAATGTGTTTGATTAATTTTTTTTTTAAATTAATTAAAAAGTCCACCCTAAAATTCCAGGTTACTGAGTGTTCACCTGCACGTGACACTTAGGCAAGGTACTTGTTTTGTGTGAGATCTACCTCTGCACATAGGATGAAGTCAAGACGTAAGTGGTACAAACATCACAAGCAGCCCCTTAAGAAGCAGGTTAAGCAACGTCCAGGCAGCGTGTGTAGCCATTCTGCAGGGTCTCTGCCCTGTGCAGAGTTCAGCCCTGTTATATGAAGTGTTTCAAGTTTTTAAGTCAGGCCTCAAAAACAGAGAGTACTTAAAAGCCACAGACTTTGGGTCTGCCTCCTGGCTTTTAAGCCTTTAAAGTAGATTCTTTAGTACTTGAAAGTCTTTTGTCAATGAAAACTGAAGACTTCAGTTGTTCATATAATTTAAGTAACTGCCCTTTAAGAAAAACACTAAATATCACAAGACTCCTGATAAAAATTGTGAGAGTTGGCAAGAATTTGATCTTCCATGAAGTCTCTCAGCTGAGACTGAGAGAGATTGAGGCCAAACAAAAACCACTATGAAAGAGGAAAACAGCACTATGAAGGCCCAGTTTCAGAAGAGAAACATACTTAGAATTTACTTAGTCTAGTCTGCGTTCTAAAAGGTTAAATTAGTATGTGATGAAGATGGGGGGGGGGAGAAGTGAATCTGAAGACAGCTAATATTTAGGCTTTACTTCAAAGTATTTTTAGTATCTATTTCAACACACTTTTTAAAAAAGGTGCTATAGTTGCCAAATCTGCAATGCACTCGCCCACCAAGCAGTTTTTCAATTTGTAGTTCATTGCTATCCCATTTGGAATGTTTGGAGCTAAAGCTTCCCAACCTAAGTGACAGAACAAAAACTTTGCATGAGTAGCAATAGTTAATGACAATTTTTTGTTTGAAAGTATGTCATTGATACCCATGCGAATGAAAACCTCACACAACACCATCAAGCAAAAGGTCTGAAGAGTTTAAAAGGCAATAGTTACTAATTCTCAAAACAAAACCAGCCTCTGTTTCATATATTAAAGGTGGGAGGGGAAAATATAGAAGTTCTGAAAAACTGTATCTCTCTAGCATTTCAGCTGGTTTAAACTACTGGTTGGGGGAAGGTGCAAGAAAGAAGAATACAGCAAAGCTACTTTGCCCAAATTGATCTCCCATGTGATTGTCTTTCTTCAACTTTCAATTACATTATTTTACTAAAGACTTTTGATAGACAAAAAAGACCTAGCCACTTTTGGTTTTTCTTACTTTTTCTAGAAAGTATTGACAAGTAGAAGTTTTTTCACATCAATGAAAGCAGGTAAATGACATAATAGCACTTTCTAATGATAAGTGGTTCATCTTCAAAAATCCACCTGAAGCCTCACTAAGCAGAAAGTGGGAACTCTCAAGTTGATCAGCACCTTGGAAAATTAAGATCCTTATTCAGGGCTCTAAGCAGACATGTAACAACATAACCTTAGGGACCCTTTTTTCAAAATTTCAACCTGGTCCATTTAAAGACCTTCTACTAAAATTGCCTCCTCTGGCACAAAGCACCAATGATTTAGTTGGGTTTGTAAAGATTTACTATGCACTCTTCCTATCTTATTAGAACCAGTAATGGAATCCACTTACTTGAATTTCTAATGGAATCCACTTACTTGAATTTCTTTGGCTCTGAATGCATGCTGAAGAGCATGACATCCAGGGGTTACATTCCTGTCTACCTTTCAGGTTTATAACTGTAGTAAGTACATTTCTCTAAAACCTGTGGATTCTAATCAAAGGAAAATTTATTTTTAATCTCACCAATATAAAAAAAAAAAACCCAAGAATTCAGCAGTAAAGTTATTAGACTACTTTGATGATTGAAAAAAAAAGAAAATAAATTGTCAGAAGCTTTTAGATAGATGTTTTCTAACAAAAACTTTTTAAAGATAATTTGTTAATTTTTAAAAAAAGTTTATAAAATGTGAATTAAAATGGAACATTTTCAATAAAGACCTTCACTGAAACATTTTCAGGAGAATAACTTTTTCTTGACTAGTATTATTAATTATGCATAAAAATTTGTTCTTCTCACTATGTAGAAGCTCCATACATGGGAATGAGGATGACGACTTTGTTGTGCATCTATCAGACAAGGGCAATGATCTTTCTCTTTGTATCCTATTTCTGTATTTTCACTCCAAATCAGAAGAAACAATATGATTTTCTGATGTCTCCCTGGACGTAAGTCTCCTCACTACTTAACCTGCCTAATGCTGTACATGTGAAGACACCTCTGTCCTTACAGGTGTATAAATTGTGTTGGATTTGCCTTACTAGTTCAATAAAAAGCAGGTGGGGGGTGTCACCTCACCATTGCAGAGCCCAGCATGATGAGGCATTTTTGCACACTCTTAACCTAAAACATCAGTGGAACAGCTCAGAAGCTTTCAGTTCAGCACGCGTCTGTGTGGTCTGATGGATCACATCTACAATGACCACTCAATGAATACTATGCTTCTGCCTGTGACCCTCCACAGAGCTTGCTTTTTTGGCTAAGACAATGCAGCCTGATCCAAAGTTCACTGAAGTCAGTGAAGAGACTCAGCACTATCAACAGGATCACGCTGATCTGAAGCCAGGACAGGAAACTCTGAGGAAACATAAGAGCTACCCTGTTTGTTGCCTTGAATATTTGTTTCATGTTTCGGAATTTACTGACTAAAGCTGCATGGAAGAAACCTGGCATCCAGAGACTTTTGCCTAGCTGTGTTATTTTGGTTGTATCAGAACTCCTGAAATAAACCCAAAACTCCAGTAAGACTTTTGCGTTCATGCTGTAGCCTCCTTCAACTCAGTCCATCCAGCCATTCAGGATCAGCCTAGACTGGCAGATCTGCTGCAGTCTTGGTTAGCAAGGCAATATTATGCTAAGAATATGGTGTGATCAGTTCTCCTCTCACTTTACATTCTTCTTATACCTCTGTAGCCCACTGGACATAGTGGATCCAGTCCTGATTTACTCCAGCTTACAAAAAAGGGAAAATTCAACATGTGTACTGTAAAGCCCGAGACAAACCTCCCAACGTTTGGTTTTCTTCAGTGGTCACCATGGTACATTTCCTCCTGCTGAAGCAAGCGTTAACTGAAGTGACTATGTCCATCAACTAATTAACCAGACAGAAGCATCCTGGTTTCCACAGCTCACAAGTGGCTATTTTTTTGACTAAAATTTTCATCAAAAATACACCTTTGGAACTAAAAATATACCATATTTAGAAGAAAATGGACATGAAAAACAAGCCGATGGATGGTTCAGCTAGAGTCCGTGTTCATTAAGAGGGTTAATACAAATGTTCCTGATTGTTTCTGTTGTTTATGAATCTCGACCTTCAGAACAGCACTGAAATGTGCTGTCTCCTAAAGATGTTCCCTACCGATATGACACACACTTTGCATTGTTTCACTGCACACAAGCATTAATATCCCAGAGGTAACCCACCCTTCTTTTAACGGCTGGTGACAGGTCCAATGGCTGAGCAAAAATCAGTTGAAGGAAAGGGAAGTCTTGTCGGAAATGAGATTAATCTTGTAACGAGTGTTCAGCCCTGATAACCCATCTGTGCAGAGAACTGCTTTAACTGGAGAGCAATTAACCTTCACCTGACAAGCTCTGTCCAACCGTTATAAACAACATTAAAGGCACAGGATCCCCCTCTTTTTTCCCCCTTTACATAGACTAAACAATCAGATTCTGAATTCCATGAAAATGGTACATGTAATGGTGCCCTGATGACAAACTGCAGGAAAATTTTTTTAAAGGTAATGGCTGTATGGAAATAATGTGAAAAATGTCTCTGGCCACCACTTTAGTGAGTTGATCTGATTAGTAAAAAGCAACAATTTTGAGCACTTCCAAGGGAATACTTTATGCATGAGGGAAGCTGATGTGAATACGCCAAAGACTAACAATAATAAAAATGTATGCAAGTAGATAAGAGCTGACTAACTATGTCTGAGGAACACTGCTTTCAGGACAAAGCGTGTATTTCCCCAGCACCCCTGTGAACCTAAATCCAACGAGCAACATTCTAGTGCTACTTCACCTATGGCCTTGTGGAAACTACTTGTCAAAACCAACTTTAACTTGCAGAACCCCACGGGACTGGCCCTCCTGTCTGACAGCTGGTGCTCCAAGTGATATGTTCACCAAGGTCTCTAAAGGGTCTGTAAATCCAACCTCAGATTCCCAGCCTGTTAAACCACAACATGAACCTAAACAACTGCCTTTCCCACCGTAGTCTGAGAAGATAACTGAACCTGGGTCTATTCTTCAAGATGAAAAGGTGTGATATATGTGAAGCCACAATAGCAAGGGACTACTCAACTCTATGGGCAAAGGCCAAGATACCAATCTCAGTTACAGCGGCAGAAACCTGGAACGACTCCAGGGCAATCGCTGGCAAAACAACACACAAAATTTGGGCTGAGCTCCTGAATAACTTCAGTGAAAGCCTGGCCCCAGTCAAGCCATTGACTTTTGACTCCATTTTGGCCAATTTCACTTTAGGTTTTGTAAAAACTCAGTCAACTCATGTGCCCTGAAGATATGATTAGCAATGGAAGTTTTCTGTCTTTGTTTACTTTTCTTTTGCTCTAGGTTTCTCTTTTTCTTAGCAGAAATTCAAACATACAGATTAATCATATTTTCATTTCTCTGTACAGTGAGGCAAAACTTCCATTTTAGTCATTTTGTTTGAATATATATATATCATTGTGGATTGCAAGGGGTGGCCGTACTCTTTAATATATCCAGAACATGCTCTGAACTATTTGTTGAAGAAGTCCACATCAAGGGCTAGAGAAACACATATTTTGTTTGGTGATGCATACAAATAAGGAAAGGATGCAGGCAACAAGGAGTTGGAGGGAGCTTGCTTGCTTTTCATCTGACAGAATGACAATGTATTTTGAAGCATCCAGATATGCAGTATTGTAAAATGCAGGGGCATTTTTCCTACCATTGCAGAGAAAACCCCTGATATTTCATAGTCCAACATAACAACATTGGTCTTAAATTTTTAGACAAACAGATGTATCATACTGTAGCTTAAATGTTTAAATAGTAACAGGTAGAACAGTACCTTTACATGAAACAAGAAGGGCTTAGATCTTTTCAGTGAATTAGATATTAACAGATAGGAAGTTCCTATTGAAAGCATTTCCTGTATTGGTAGTCCCTGATTTTGGCGACTTATCTGGGTAGGAAATGAACACAGGAAGTATCTGTCTACAGACTCTTTATCATCAAGGTAATTGCTGTGGTAGCATTTTACTGTTTATTGCGGTAATAAACATATCATCTAAAAAAAGATGTTTTTAAACTCTAAAGAACAAGGTTTAAAAAAAAACCTTACAGGCTAGCATTGCAGTTACACAAAATCTTCCATGTAGAATTAATATACTGCTATTTGTTCCTCTCAGCAGAACTGTAATTAGGGATTTGTCAAACAAAACAATTCTAGTCTCCCGTGGCTTTTTCCCCAGTTACAACACTGTTTCTCTGTATCTCCCTCTCTCATCTATCTCAAGTCAGGTAGGTAATTTTAAATAGTTCTGCTACTTCCCGTAAATAGTGAACCACCCCTTCCTGCAGATATTTGCATATACCCAGTCCTTAAAATTTGTTGTATTTCCTTCCCATCCATCAGGCACTGCTTAACCTGGCAACACACACATTTAACTAAGCAAGTCACATCTTTTCCTAGTGTGAAAAGGTTACGCCAGCCTAGTGACACCATTTCCCACTCATCATTTGAGATACACACTCCAAATAAACACAAATTGCAAGCGAAAGGAGATAGGATTATATGCATTCCTTCCACTCATTAATTTCCAAAATCCACCATTCCAAAAGAACTATTTGCCTGGTTTGCTCTATGTGGGTGATTGTTTGGTCTGTCCTTCAGCCTAGCCTTAAAAAACTTCTATTACTCATGATACTTTTTAACTTTTTAATTTCAATGAAATTTTTATGACAATTGTCCTTTTATTCTTTTTACTTTGAAACAAATTTGATTCATGACATGATAATTACCAGAAGTGGTAATCACTGGTTTTTACACAGTAGTTATTAAAAACCATTACTAATATTGCTTGTTTATTACCCACTAATATCCCTTTCCTGAAAGCAATGTCTATGATTTCTAACAGGATGACTATGTGCATAGTACAAATCAGCAACCCAGTGCCTAAGGACGCATGCCAAGGATAGCTAGCTTCCTTGTGATACAGGTTTGCAACTTGAATCTTGCCAGATTTCCTGAAAATTCTCCCTCTGTTCACTGTGACAAGTTGTTTACAGGATAATACAGTCCTTCTTTTAAGGGGAGCAGGGGGAGGGAATAAATTGAGGAACACAGCACTATCCAACCTCAGGCAGGCTGGGTTACAACATTTAAAATAACCCCTTAAAACATAAAGACATATCCATCCTTTAAGGAAAGGATTCATGACTTTTTCATATAAGCACTTCGTAATTTCTCTATCATTGTTGATGTTTTGAACACAGTCAATATTTCTTCTATAATACACATATATTAAGGACAGCAAGATGACCAGAACACATGCGATTTTTTCTGACCATGGGCTTTTCATTACTGACAATGTGAAAAGTTGCTAGTATTTCCCTACTGTATCATTATCTATCAAAATAAATTAATTTTAATAGTTAATGATGAATTTGATAGAAACCACATTGTATTCAATGAAAAGAATTTTGTTAATTTGACAAGGTTTGGCACTGTACATGGTATTTTCTACTGTATCACCTTTACTTTATTAAAATTGATAATACAAATGATAGAAACCAGATTTTTCTTTTACTTTTCTCCACTTTGCTGATTTTCAAAATAATTCTGTTGGCTTAACCTAGAAACTTGCATTATGAGGCCTGCTGATTTTTGAGCGGACAGCATTATATATATTTTACTGGATTATAAACCACCATTTGGAAAAAAAGTATCTTCTTTTGGCATTGACATTTGTCAAAACTGCATCTCTATTTATCTTTCAGCAAGTCATTCTCCAATAGCACTTGATTCTTTTAATATTATTTCTGAAGGACCTTTTGTATATCATGGAACTTGCTGAAAAACAATTTGTTAAGAGATAATATAGTTCTTGTTAAGAAAAAACAAACAAACAAACAAACAGAGACGGTCAAACATAACAAATTTTTCAGCTGTTGTTCCTTGCCTGGGGACTTAATTCTAGAAAGCAAAATCCTTATATTTTACTTCATTTTGACATGTGTAGCCGCAAACCAGATAGAGTTAAATGACTGCTGCTTAAAAGCAAAAGAAAACAATGCAAAAATCCCCAAAATGTCTTCTTCTGTTCTTTTATGACTATTTTTTCCTTGAAATTGTACATTTGTATTCGAGCCACAAATACTATTTATCCAGAAATAATTATAAGTCTGATTCTACTGCCTTTATTGGATCCAAATCTTCATGAAATTGGTGGAAACTTTAAATTAAGGAGTGCAAGATTAGGCTAAGTGGTTTAAGGCACTCTTACTGTTCTTGCTTCTGATTCACCAAAGCACTCAGGTGTGTGCTTAGCTTTAAGAGGGCTGTGTCATATCACCAAAGCAAATTGAAGTATTTACAGGCTTAAAGTTAAATATACCATTGGATCATTTCCTAATTGAGATGAGAACAAAAAGAGAATAATCTTTATAATTTTTTTAATGTAAGGAGCAGAAGTACAAATTACTATATTATTTCTGTTGGATTCAGTGCAGATGCAGTCCTCTAAACAAAGACTTAAACATTTCCATATGCCACGAACAGGGTGCGTTTTTTTAACTATTTCCATCCTTCCTTGCCTTTAGAAGTATTTGAGTGAGTACTTAGATTTTCTAAGAGAAAGTGAGCGAAAAGTAATACTACAGAGAGAAGCACAGACTAAGATTCCTCACCAAAAAAAAAAATAATCTTTTCACTATGTACTGCTTTAATCAGTATAGTCATACTCTTTTAAGCCTTAGAAACCACAAAGATTCTCTTGTCCTTTATCAAATGCATAGACTTTTTCTCGCAGAAATTGTAGCTTCCATGTGAACGCTGCATTAGAAATCAATAGTAAAAAGTGAACGTGTGCATATTTAGAAGTAAATTAGAGTAAGAAACATTTGCAGTGTAATCAGTCAAGATAACTTACTGAAGAGCTTTTCTAAGAATAAGTATAATTGCATTTGCAGGTAGGTAGAGAAATATAACAAGGCTTGCTATATGGCAAGGACGTAGAATTCTGGTTGTATTTTTCTATTTAGGGTTCTTTCCTTTACTATCAGATAATAGCAAAAAAACAAAATGACCTTCAGGGTAAGTATTTTTACTTCATCTCAAGGTAACAGTTGAGTAATTTTTGTTCCATTCTATTAAAAAAAAAAAAAAAAAACCCAAAAAAAAACCAACCCCCAAAAAAACACCAAAAAAAACCCAAACCACCAAAAAAGACAGATCTAATTCAGAAGCCTTTGATATTTTCTAAAATTGTATTTACAGTAACTAGTGGGATGCTTATAATTAGCAGTGCTGTATTGGTTTGATAGTCTTCAGCTTCAGTGCTCTGCACTGTTGAGCTACTGCACATAGCTGTCAGATACTACTTGTGCCAGAAGGAAACGTATCTTCTATCAGTGCTGAAATCCTGACTGCTAGGAGACCTTCTCCACTTGAAAGAAACATTTTATCCTTGAAATGCCAAAAAAACTTCACAGTGAGGTTAGCTTCATGTGCACCAAGTATAGGGAAGCAAATGCATTAGAAATATCAGCCCTCTGACTGTATACCGAAACCAAAGTCCTGGCTGTGGAGGTGCACACGTTCTGCCACTGCTATCCGCAGTTTTCTTACTCCACCCTCTATGGGAGCGTGTCCTGCTCCCGGTCAGAAGAAGAGGTCCTCAGCCAGAGTGAGGGCAGCTGCTCTTACAGGATAAAGGTCAGAATTAAAATAAGCCATCCATGTCACAGCCCAGGAAAAAGGCACTGCTGTGTCCTCCTACTTAGGAGAAACACCTTCCACCACGCTGCTTTTCCCATCATGGGTGAGAAGGTGAAAAGGGCAGCAGGAGGAGGGCAGAGGATGATAAGAGACATGTCATTTGGTAAAGCCACACTCATGATGTCAAACCCAGTGCCAGAAAACTTACACAAATGCTTAACTTCATAGATACCAATCAGCCTCAGTTAAGACAGCCTGATTTCTCCTGAGTCCTGAGTGTCCCATGGGTCTGTTTACACATTTGTGACAGGAAAAGAATGAATCAGACAGTCTACCGGAAGGCCACCTTTGCAAGCGTGTACCTTTAGAGCAATTTCTACTCAGTTATAAGCAAATGCATAGCTATCTGCAACCCAATTTTGGCATTTAATAACTCTAAAGCTTCCCTAAAGACAGTTAATTCTTGATACAAAGATCCCACATAAAGCTCTCCACCTCCCTTGCCCACAGCCTCTTGTCACCTGCGCTGGGAGAGCTTGGCTACCCATTGTCAGTGGACAACACAGGCCATTATGTTGAAATTGCAAAGAAATATTTGCTAAACCTAACTTTAGCAAAAGCAAAAACACCCATTTGGCCTTCAAATGGGATATCTTTAGTTCAGAAACCTCCCAGTTAAATGACTTCTTTATGTACTCAATATAGAAGAAGAACTGAATCTCTTTGGACTGGTTTAGCTTCATGTCAGAGTACATTTTCTGCAGCTGGACTACAAAGCACCTGTCATTCCTCTCCAGACATTTTACATTTTGCACTTGAATAAATAAAATCCTTGCTTCAGCTTTCCAAGCACCCTGGGCACCAAAATCCTCAGTGTTTTGGGGTGCCTATTTCTCCCTGCAGGTTTCACACTCCCAGATGAGGAGAAAAAAATGTACATTTTTCCACTCAGGAGGCTTTGCCGACCGCAGTGTATAACGACCAGGCTGTATAATACACAACTGCACCCAGTTTCTTCTCACCTCTTTAAGTGTATGGTGGAGGTAAAATAACAAAGAGATATTTTTTACAATAATTTACCCTATTATAATTCAGCCAATACAAAACATCAAAAAATAAATAAAAAGAGCTCCTCAAAATGCATACAATATCTAATCTCATTGTACCATCATTTTTGAAAAGAATTTCCCATCGACATCAATAGTGCATTCTGATTAATAGACGCAAAACTCAGCATTACTATCTCAGCGTATAGCCCTTCTTTTAGCAATGCAACACTTGACTCCCTGAGCCTCCAGATTTTCATAGCAATTTTCATGTCATGTCTTGTGTCTCTGAAATGCGTGGCAAAACCAAAGGGAATTCAGCTGTTTCAGGAGCTACTTAGTATATAATAGATACTGGCCAGCAATGCAGAGGAGATTCAGATCTTTGTCTCTATAGATAGCCTCTTGAAAGCATCAGTGATCATAAAAAGAGAAAGTTCATTAGTCTTTTTAATCACATTGTCTTCAGGCAAGACTTTCAGATTTCAAAAACCACAACAAAAAAGCATCAAATAATCTTTAAAATAAAACATGTAAGCAGAAAATACCAAGAAATCGAACTGCAGCTCCACTTAGCTAATGGCCAGGCACCACTGATATTCTGTATCTCTTACTAAATCTCCAGCATAATTAGGAAAGTACAGAAATAGACAATACCACGAAGAAAACAAATACCTTGATCCCAAATCTGATAATAGAATACCGCAGAGTCCTCACTGTACATGCTCTTTTGCTCCATATGTAAAATTACTTTCGCTATCACAAAGCATTTATTTACAGTTATACTTCTGCAATTAATCACAGCTATTGCTATATCTGTAACTGCTATCTATTGCAACATACAGAGAAGCAAAAACTAGATACATAGACATATAGATTTATTCAACTAAGTGACACAACCTGAAAAACTCAGCAAAGCCATTCTTAAAAAAACCAAACATGCACCGAGATCAATTTATAAGCCAGTAAGGGAATTTTATTGTCCAAAAAATTAAAACAAAAAAGAACACACCCATGAGATCTCGCTGACACCATTAAAATAACATTCAGAAAGGTCCCGCGTGTAAGGATAAGAGTTTCTAGAAAAGCACATAATTAACACCTGCATCAGAGAGAAACAAGAGCTGGTGCCTCTCATTCCCACTTGCTAATATTTGTGTCCCCATCAACAAGAGAAACATTTAAAAGGATCCAAAACGTTAGCGCTCTTAGGAACCCTTTTTTTCCTTCCAGTGCACACCCTCTCCCCTTATGGCAGTCCGCAAACACATCCAAGTTGTCAGAATGATACCTACAAGAAATTTCAGAAGCTCTCATAAAAGGGCTTCGCATATGCAATCCACAGCACTGAACAGTGAATTTAAAAAACCCAATTTTTTTTCCGAGTTTGAAGTTTTTAAGCCTTGCGGATGGTTGGAGTAGGAAAAAGGAAATTTACTAGGCAGTACAAAGGAAATCTTGTTGTCCTCTATTGTGGCAGTGGGGGTGTTGCCCAATTCTAACTTATCTAGGTTGATAAAGGAAACCAAAGAACACACCACTGAAAAAAATTCCAACAAAAAAGGTACCCCCTTCTTACCTTAATAGTGCTTGCCATAATGTGATCAAGATTATTGATTGCTAATAATTGCTAATAATAATTATTGCTTCGCTCTGACCAGAAAGAAGTTTTGATGAGGTTGTTTAGAGCGGATGAGATTGTGCTAACTCTGGGAAATGAAGTCAGCCAATGGCAGGAAGAGGTTTCTATTGGTCCTGGCCACCGCAGCTCGAAGAAACAGGATATTTGGGAGTGAAGAGATAAGAGTCCTAAAACAATGTTGTTTTTCTTGATGATATGTGACTAATTTTTGTTTTATTTTTTTTAATTTTTTTTAACAAAAAAGTCAATTGCCTGTGACTGCCTGGGCAGGTGTGATCTGATGTGCAGTAAGTGTGACATGCAACTTCGAGGCAGGATGCAGATGTCAGATGAAATGGGCCAAATTCGGCAATAGTTTCATGCAGTCTATTCACTGAGGAATTGCTGATTCAGGGCCAAAGCCAGATTTGGTGTAAGCGGGTGTATCTCCAAATATGTTAATGAAGCCTAGCCCCACTTACACCGCATCTATATTTGTCCGTTAACCTCATTCCTGGATTCTTGAGCTATTGACACTTTCTAGCCGATCTGACCTAGTGCATTTTTCGTAGAGAAGGAGCAAGTAGATTGGAGACAATAATTTCTTTTTGATGTCTCTTTCTTACTGAGGAAAGGAAGTCACGAAAAGACATACATTTCAAAAGCAAATGCCTGAATGCCATAAACAATCTTAAATTTTCCACACTCTTCCTGTACTTCACAGCTCTATCCAGGCATGAAAATGAGATGGTTTCACTGGCAATTCCTGTCCCAGTTGGAGTGTGATAGTAATTTTTTATGCAGTGTTATATTTTTATTTGTCCTTTTGAAGCACTTGGCAGTCACAGGCCACCCCAAAAGTACCAGCTGTGCAAACAAAACACCGTCCCTGTCCCAGACCCTTGCTTAGGAGTGCTGAACTAAAAAAACACAACACCTAAATGGATGGGAATAAGTAAGGTGAAGTGTTTCCACAGTACCAGCCAGTGTGAAAGTCCACATGTAAAGAAACACTCAGGATCCAGTGCTGGCACAACCCCCTTGCTCTTTTGAGTCTTACAACAGTTTATGCTTTTGCAAAAGACACAGTTCCTGGTGTAGAGATTCTGAGCTTTCAGCTAGAAGAGGAAAGCTTGAAAATAGGACCCTCAAAAATTGAAGGAAAAATTAAAAGAAGTCAGAATGTATAACTTTTTTAATAACCGTGTAATTTTTAAAAACTGGTTCTACTATAACCACTTTACAATTTCTCAGTGCTTCCTATGACAACAGCAAACCATGGACACATTGCTAGAAAGCACTGCAGCACTGGGTAGACAATTCCTGCTGTAGTAAGTCCTGCCCTCTGACAAGGGACTCTGGTATGATAAAAAGAACAAGAACTAGTGATGGCTTGTCATAGCATTATTCAGTGGAAGCAGATGACCTCACTCTCTCCCAATGCCTTCCTCTCCTGCTCCTTAGGAGAAGAAAAGGAAATTGGAGCGTTTTTCTGTGACTGGTGACGACTGCTGGCATTCGGCATGCATTTTTTCCAAGTGGTACACAATGACGGCGCTAAGTCCCAGTTTATTCTTCCCTCCTATCCAGACCTGAAGAAGATGAAACATGGCCATGCACTTTTCCAGAGACACACCCGGAGGACATGAAACACTGCCTGCTTGGCCCTGGGGCTTTCATCCTGCAGGCACTGCTCCATCTCACCTGAGGCAGGGCAAGAGGAAAGGCTTTTCCACCTGCCACTGCTCATGGCAATGGCTCTGCCACGCACTAGGTCCCAGGAAATCCTCATTTCCAGGTGCCCCGTGGGGACTGCAGAGCTAGAAATCCTTGGACACAACAGAGTGACACAGGACCAGTGCGACTGGGATCTGGCAGAGCTGCCCCAAGGAAGACCCTGTTTCAAGTCTGCTGTGTGTCACCCAGCTGAGCCTGTGCCCAGTTCATCTCCAGCTGCCTCACAAGCCCCGTCAGCCTGCCAGCCAGCCTCCAGCTGACTCCAGATCCCAGTGAAGAGACTGGGAAGGGGAGAGCTGACACACTGCTTTTCCTCCCTGCTCTGGACCCTGAGGTGCCACAGGATCAACTCCCCATACAAGTTTGGCTTGATTTTATAGTTCCCTGTAAGGAGCTCTGGTTTCTTCCACTGTAACGATTACTTCTGGTCACTTCAGAGCAAGCCAGAGACAGCACTGCCATGCAATAGTTTAGATGATTCTCCATTAGTTGGTTCATACAGAAATCTGGTCTTGCACTGCTGAATGTCTTCTTGCAGCCTACATTTGCCAAATTACTCTGCTTCTGCAGAGTAGGTAACTTCTGGTAACTTTCCTGTTTTCATCACAAACATTATGAAAAGAAAGCAATTTACAGTAATTGTATTTCATGGGGATGTTGATTTCCTCCCTTTTCATCTCCAAACAATGAGCAAGACAGCCAAAAGATTGGAACCTTTTTCTTGACATTTCAAAGGGTTGTATAATGTTTCAGTTGGGTGACTTCCACTACAGCTAAGCCCATGATATTTTGATTTTTTTCTCAAATATATTGAGAGGCATGAAGTAACACTTCCAGCTCTCCAGTGGATGGGATCTAACAAATTAATTCACAAGATTTTACTAATGAACCTTCTCCAGCCTACCTCCATATAGACAAACCTCCTCTTGATTTATACAGGACTTTTGAAAGTATAAGGCAGGCAATATCAGACTCTGCTGAGCATTATTATTATTATTATTATTATTATTATTATTATTATTATTATTATTATTATTATTATTATTATTATTAAAGTTTTACAGAGCTCACAACCCAGCAAGGATTTTGTCATTTT
This sequence comes from Falco cherrug, assembly GCF_023634085.1. Lineage (NCBI taxonomy): Eukaryota > Metazoa > Chordata > Aves > Falconiformes > Falconidae > Falco > Falco cherrug. Next base: position 77,964,566 of record NC_073698.1, read on the forward strand.
AAACTGGCACACATTCTGTGCCAAAGAATTCAATGAAGTTTATTTGACTTTCAAACTAATAGCCACAGGCAGTTTTCTGAGTGCTTACATTTATGTTGATCCAATTGCAAGACAGAAACTGGGTATTGTAAGGAAAGGAAAATATCGGGTTATCAAATCACCATCATCCAATTGCAAAAGAAAAATAGTACCAACACTTTTACTATTTTTCTCTTTTCTGCATTTTGTTAAGGTTAAATAGAAAGAAAATTCATTTTTGTTATGTTAGGCAACTATGTGCTATTGTCTGAAATAATGATGTGTGAGTTTGAAAAAATGCAGCTTGATCAACAAACAGAATGAAAACACAAAAACTTATTAAAAATCCACACAGGTAACCTAACACTCCCTTCCCCATTAATTTTTCTGTCAAGCTTGGCACCCTAGTTTGTCTGGGTCCTTTCTGTTAGAATCTTCTTTCACATTCAAGCCTGCATCTAGAAACCACAGAGCAACAAAACATCACCGCACCTGTTAACATTACACATGTACTTAAGTTTCTTGATCAAAACAGGGGTTTTGCACATGCTTTGGAATTACAACTGTGCTTAAGTTATTTCCTGAATACAGGCAGGCTTAAACACTGCTTTAAGTTCCTTCTATGTTTAGGACTAAAGAGCTCCCTCTTTAGAGAAGCACTTTCGAAACTGGAGATGAAGGATCCTGCCTATGCTGATCGTAAGCTTGCTTAAAGCAACAGGGCCCTGTACAGACCTAAAGATTTGGTCCAACCATGCAAAAGAAGTGATTAGCCTAGGTTGTAAACAAAGATGAATTTCCAAAGAAAAAAGTTGGTTTGCTTGTTGCATCCTTTCTAGGATGTACTAGAAATATGTTCAATATGCAGGTACTCACCTAAACACATGTAAAATATTTCCAAAAAGACCATTTCTCATGCTATTTGGAATGCCACTAATTCTAAAAACCTATCTTGTCCTGAGATATTTTTTTTTCATATCATATCCACTAGAGCGTTAGGGTGTATGAAATATATTGCAATATTCCCTATGTAAACAGATATGCAATCCGTCTTGCTGTCTGGGAGGTAAACCAAGAACATTGCTCTCAGCCTTGGCCAATCGACAGGCTACAGGCGCAGGCTGCTATCCTCACTGGTTCCACTATGTCTTTACTTTCACAACACTTGTTTAGCAGTCTGCCCGGATAGCTTCTTTCCTTTTTACTATCAATATGTTGTTAGTACTGCTAATAATGTGGCCTTCATCCCTTTAACTGTACAGATTTCTTTACATTATAAATAACTTGGGATAAATAACTGGGCGAGCTGGAGACCTGTATACCTTGTGTGTTATGCTTAGTATGAGTACATACAGCATCTGCAGATGTGGGTATTAAAAGAAACTAAGAGAATATAGAAAAGAAAAGAAGAAATAAGCACTGTTCCTCTCACCAAAATGACGGGTAAAAAGAAGGTTCTTCTCTATGTAGAACCATGCTACAAATCAAAAAAACTTGAGCAGAATAAAAGACTTTGCATTGCAGGTTTTGGAAGCAGATTTTAAGAAAATCAGGCAAATTAATGCTACTTCATGGCACGGTAAGATACATCTGCAAAGGTCTTAATTGTCTCTAAATCATGTAGTATTTTGCTTAAATGTAGCTCCAAACACCAGTTTGGCCATACTCAGCTCAGCGTATGAGGGCCAAATACACTCTTAGAAAGCTGTCAACAAGCCCTTCAGCAGGACTTCCTCCCTTTAATTCACAACTTTCAGCTGGCTCTGAAGAAAATGTCAATAAATCTGTTCCCAGAGGGGGAAACGTTCCCCTCACCACAAGGAAAGCTCTCACATGTAGGCTTGCTTTCAGCAGGGGAACAAACTGGTGCTCGGGAGAAGAAAGGAGTTCACAACCTGCCCTGAGGGGCTGCGGGGCCAGCCAGCAGCTCCAGCGCTGCTCTCTGGGATGATGGACTCTCCTCCCCTGCTGTCCCCAGGACTCTTGGGCCTTGGGAGCTGCTGAAGGGACCTCTTCTTTCCACCCCTGAGTGGGTTTGGTGCAGCACTAGGTCTGAGGGCACAGGACAAACTCCATCCTGGGAAAAATGGGGTCCATTTCTGCGGTAGGCTCATGCCCATGGAATCATGGCTGGAAACATGGAGGTCTGCCCTGGGAGGAAGGCGCTACTCTGAGTGAAGTAGGGCATTTGCCTTCGCCAAACTCCAGTTACTATGCCAAAGCAAGCAGCCCACATAAAGCCGCCTAATTAATACCAATTACCTGGCCACTGGGGCAACACAGCATGCATCCCGTGAAAAGCACCCTTTCCCCCAGCACTGTTTCCAAGCTTTTCTGCTTCTCGCTCCCCTTACCACCAGGTCTTGCACCGCGGTGGAGGGAGGAGGACGGAGGACGTGTCCTGCCCCCGCCGAGGCTCCCCCGTCGGTGCGGCGCGGCGGCAGCGCGGCCCCGCCCGCCGCTAGAGGGCGCTGCTGTCGCTCTGCGGGAGCGCCGGGGCTCGCCGCCGGCTGCTTCTCCCGGCCCGCCCGAGGAACGGCTGCTTCTAAGGTCAGAAATCACTTCTTTTAATACAAGGAGTACTTGAACAGAAGCAGCTAAAAGAGGTTTCTTTCTGCTGTGGCTTTAACGTCTTCCCTCTCTCCCGCCGTTGCTTCCTTCCTTGCAATCACCCCGTGCACTGTCTTCAGCTCCTCCAGCCCATGCAGGCAGTTAGTCCTTTCACATCTTTTCCCCATCACGACCTTTCTTCCAGTCATAGCAATGAATTCACTTCACTCACTGGCAGAACTGAGAAGTTGGGAGAGGACTCGATTTTGGGGCAACATGATTTTTATTTCGCTTCATGGAACGCTAGCAATCAAGAATTAATTGCTTCCCAGTGGACAAAGCTTGACAGAAATGGAATGTTGTAAGTTTTCAAAGTGAAAGTCAAAACGCTTTGTTTACTGACTCTGTGTCCCTAACCATGACTCAAGCAATTTAAACTTCTAGCAGCCAAAATATTTTTTGTTGACTACACCACTGTTTGCCCACCTTTTCTGTTGTGATCATCTTTGCAGACCAGCTATACTCTCTACTTAAAAAAATACTACAGAAATAGGAAGTGAAACAGGAGCTCTGTTCACATGAATTACATTGACACAGTCACTATTATATTGACACTGCAATTATTTGCAATAATTAACACATACTTCATAAAAGGGCAGTGGTGACAAACTCATTTGCAGACAGGAACTGAATATCTGCTGAAGTGTGGTTCACTTCATCAGGCTTCAATGATTTTAAATGCAGGTGTCAAGACTAAGCTAGTTCTCCAAGACTTCTGCAGTCCCCAATACACCTGTTTTCATCATGTCATTCAGTCTGACCCTCAACAGCTACTTAAAAGAACTGAGATGAATCACACATTTAAAGTACTTCTTTCTCTCTCTCCATTACCTACAAAGGGAATGTGTACCATTACCTGAGACACCTAGCTTTTGGATAACTGTTTACATGAGATGAATCTCACCTGAACTTTCCTTACATTCTTCCTTAATTATCCCATCTGCAGAATGTTAACAATTGTACCATCAAATGCCAAAGGAATGCTGTATAGATTAATCAAAGTGTGCTAAAAACTTTGGCTGAAATTTGCCACCAATATGAAATCTACTTGTTTTATATTTGAAGCTTTTTTAAAATTTACTTGTTTTATGTTTGAATCTATTTTAAAGCTGGTTAAGTGACAATGATACTACAGAATAAACAAAACAAAACAAACAACAAAAATAACCACAAACAAACAAACAAACAAACAAACAAAACCCCCACCAAACCAAAACACTTCAGAAAAGCAACTACACTGCAAGGAAAAAAAAAAGTAACTGTGACCGCAAAGGCCACATTTTTCATCACTTTCTTCCAAATGTTTTAAAGAGTTTTAACAGAACTACACAATAGTTTGAACAGGTTATTACACTGTCCTTCAAGGTCCTACCATCCCTAGATTGATGGGCATTGCACACAACAAATATGTCTGGCATATTGGATTTCTACACTGTATTAGTGAGGCTGTTTCAAGATTTTCATCAAGAATGAAACCTATTAAAGTGTCTCTCACTCTTCTGACTTTTATAGCATGCTTTGGAGGACTGTGTGCTCTTTTTCCCCTCCATGACCAGGAAGTCTATAGAAAATGCTTTCAACTGTTTTATTTGACCTTTCACCTCTGGGCTTTTGCCTAATCTGCAGATTTGAATAGGAGGTATAGCTGTGCTTTTTCCCCCCTCTCTAAGTAACTAGCTGAATTCCTTAAAGGACCAGACACACATCTAAAATTGGGACTCTTTTGGTATTGTACTTCTTTGTTAGTGGCTGTGAACAAGAAACAGATGTGAAATATCTGTGTTTGAAACTTAGTGACCCAGAAAGACCAGGGCTAATCCAGATCATTCTTAATAACTGAAATCTGCCCAGCCTTTGACCACCTTGAGGTACATGCCAATACCCAGGAATACCCCCACCCCCACCCCAGCAGACAGACAGACACAAATAGAAATTCTCAGGACTTCTATACATCCTTATGCTAATTATGAACTCAGATGTAGTTCAAGATTTGAACAACAGCAAAAAAAAATTGATTCCCCATTGATCTTTTTCCCCAGTATCTAGCAGTCTCCTTCCATTTAGACAGCTGTCTCCCACCAAAGGTGAATTCTTCAGCAGTGGGGAAGAGAGGAAATGTAAAAGAAATCATAGACATAAAAATAAAACTTTGGTCTACTTAGTATGTCTCAATCCATGCCAGATATCTCACAGTATCTTATATTAAAACTGAAATAAATGCCCTGTCTGCACTAGGTATCTCTTGTGTGACAGGGCATGGTTAGAAGAGCAATGGGGGGGGGGGGGGGGGGGGTGATGGAGCAATGCACTAATTAGACTTCTCCATGCACAGTCTTCTTTTATCAAAACTATGAAGGAGAAATTCACTTTGCAGAAGATACCATTCCCATCATTGTTTCCAAACACTAAATTAATGCTGCATACATCCACAGTAAAAGCAAACTACTTCGACTGCACTGGTAACCTCTTCTCTCCTCTTCTCCTCTTCTCCTCTTCTCCTCTTCTCTTCTCTTCTCTTTTCTCTTCTCTTCTCTTCTCTTCTCTTCTCTTCTCTTCTCTTCTCTTCTCTTCTCTTCTCTTCTCTTCTCTTCTCTTCTCTTCTCTTCTCTTCTCTTCTCTTCTCTTCTCTTCTCTTCTCTTCTCTTCTCTTCTCTCTTCTCCCCTCTCCCCTCTCTCCTCTCTCCTCTCTTTTTCTGCCTAAGACAGAAGAATAAATTTGGCTGGCCCTTTTAAATAATGAAAACATGAAAACAATAACAATTGGAAAATTATTTTGCAATGAGATTAACAAAATAAATACAAATTAAGCACTTGGAAAATGTGATAGTGCATCTAGGAATACTCCCGAGGCTAGGCTGTGTGGTCCAAAACCGATTAAGATTCACACATTCTGTAACTGTCTGATATTTCTGGCTTTCTCCAAGACCCAGTAATACCACATGCCTTGTGAGAAAAAAAAATAATTAAAAAAATCAGTGCTAACTAATGCTGGTCTATCTTGAAACTCAGCTATACAATTAAACTAAAAATATTTATCACATTTTGGAAAAGCAGAGCAAATATATTGAGAGGAAATAATAACTAGAATGCCTGTAGAGACGGCAGTTTTCTTGTGGCTTTCTGAAGAGCAGAGAGGATAGTTCTCAAATCACAGCATGATGATGTGCTACAAATAGCTCATTCCTCCCCTCTGCTAGATCCCACGTCTGGGAGCTTTACCCCTTATCTGCAGTGGTGGTCACACAGGATCGTCTGGGTAGGAGAAAGAACATTTGTTTGGAAACTGGGTGACCCAGGAACTACCTGTGGGCAAGTTGGTGTTACCTGGTGCCTGGTGGCAAGTTTATAAAATAAATTTTTACTGCTAACACAAAATCGTCTAAAGAGTAACAGCATATCTTGGACTTGAAAGCTTGATGGCAAATACCAAGTATTTCCAACACCCAAGAAATGCCATATTGATAAATTCCCACCTGATCTGATTTCTGTATGGCCACATTTCTAAAGCTCAGTGCATTTACAGTAAGACATTTCCAACAACATACAAGAAAATTAGATTGTAATCTTAAAAGTACTACAGTGAAATCAAAGGACTTGGCAAGGATAAACCAAAATATTTTCTCTTGGGGATTAAATACAGCAGGAAGAGAGAGACTGAAGTTCTCAATTACTTTAATGGATAAAAACTGCGGGCACAGACTACTTATCACTTTGAAAAAAAAGCATTCAATATAGATAATTGCCAAGATAATTCTAACTCATAGTTTTTACAGACCTGGGACTTGTCACAATCTTTTTATCCATATCTACTGCATTTTGTAGGTTACACAGTTTTAAGAAAACTAAAGACAATGTCCTGCGTCCACTGTCATGGATAGCAAAATTCCTTTCAGTTCAATAGGACTAAGGCTTCAGCCCACTGAAAATTAAACAAAATTACACATTATCACAGTTTCCTGAAAACTGGAAATTCTGAGTTTCAAAGGGCTATAAGTAGGTCATGTTACAAGACACAAAGAGTACTGTACAATAACAGAAAATAAGCAGAAGTGGGAACAGGGAGGTAAGCAATAATTGATAAAATTTAATGCATGATTTAATGCTCAGGAAAGAATCCCTAAAGCCTTCTCCTACTATGAAAGGCTTGCCAGACATGTGTGAAAAACTTGCTAAAACATGTGTGTTCAATTACCTTGGTGGCCTGTGACTTTCCGAACAACCATTTGCAATTAGCTGGGATCCAGTAAAACAGAAGTTTTGCATGCAGCATTAGTCCCATAGAACAGGGCACTTATCCTAAAAAGATCTTGTTTTGGGCCTGTCCCAGGAAGTTGCTAAAATTTTCTAGTTCACAGCACTCAACTGCATGGGGTGTTGTCGTCTTCATCTCAATTTTCTCAAAAGACTGTATCAAGTGGAAGATAAACGTTTAAACTATCCCTTCTTCTGTTGGGCTGGATCTGACTTGGAATAACTTGATCTTACTCTAGCATTAGCCCAGTGTTTCCCACAATGTACTGTGACTTACCTACAGAAGTTCTTTGTTAAAACATTTATCTCTAAAGTGCTACCGCATTTTTCAAAAAGGAGCTGTGGCATTAAGGCAGTTTGGTTTCCTTTGCATCTTTGCCCCCTAATCCTTCCTCCCCACTGCCAAGGACGATGCTGTTCCCTCCTGTCACCCACGGATGCTGTGCAAGAGTCAGGGTGCTGTAGCCAGTCTGGCTCCATGCAGGTACCCATGTGCCAGGCAGCTGCAGCCCAGTGCAATGCGAAATATGTTAGTATTTTATAGCTTTTCAGTCCTTAGGTTCAACAAAGGACACTACTGGTACCTGTGTTGTTGTCACTTAGCAACTGTAACTGTTGGATTTCTTTTTAATGATGTCATTTTGGTGTTGAAAGTAACACCACAGATGTGAACTTCAGTCCTGCAAAGACTTTTATATGGGCCTATCTTTACACAATTGAACACTACGCTGTCATTGACTTTAGTGAAGACTACATGAAATGTAAGAAACTAATTTATGGATGTGGTTTTGCAGGCTTGTGACCATTTTTTTTTAATTTTTCCTTTTTTTTCAGAAGTTTCATTCTAGCTATGACTGATCCTCTGTTCATGTCTTCACACACCATATGCACAAATGCTTGAAGCCACTGTTTTGTATGTCCAATGTAGGTTAGTAACTGTGAGACTTAACAGAGTAATCAAATATTCAGAGTTTTAGGAGACCTAAACAGCAGATGAAAAAAAAAATAATGCACGCAGTTTTCAGAAAACCTGGACCTTCCTGTCTGATGTGGAAAACAGTCTTCAACAGACTTTTTTTAAACATGATATTGCTAATGTTCCTAACAAGAATATAGAAAAATGTCATTTGAAAAAACAGTCCTGTATTGGTGGAATGATGTTCCTGCTCTGAGCTTCTGACACTACTATTAGTGCCAGTACTCCATGAGGACTTGCTCAGCATATAAACCTACCTCCCTAACTAGTCACAGATATTTAAGACAGCCAGGCTGTTTAACACCCTAGCACTCAAGCACAGTGCTTGTTCCCCTCCAAGGCCAAGCTACATTTCCATTCTTGCAAAGACCTCTTACCATATGCATCATTTCCATCACAGTTTGGTGAAACTGTATTTGTTTATGGGCAATACAGTTATTTGCCAAAGAATGTGTTCTGGGGACAGCTGAATCCATTTGCTAGTTCAGGACAAACTTGCTGAGTAGTTCTGGCTTGAACAAAAATAAGAGCAGGCTATGAAAACACTGGACATTCCCTTGAACAGATATTTTAAGTGGTTTCAACACTTTGTTTTCAAGGCACTTGTCATGAAAGCAAAGGAAGAAAAGAGCACTATTCTCAGTGTTTTCAAGGAGGGAAAGCCCCCCTCCCCTTTCTCCATCGTAGTCCAGCACGTCACCAGGCACAGCACTCAGATCACCTCCATCCCTTGCCAGCAGGACTTGCCACCTGCCAAGACAGCAGCTTCAACATTCAGTCACTCACTCCCCAGCTCAGCCTCTCGCTTGCTCTTTAATTGTCCTTTGCAAAGTGGAACAGAAGGAATTACAAGCAACTGAACTACAATATAACATTTGGTCAAATGTTTTCCTGGATCAGAACCTTCAATCATAGACTCCTCTTGGGTCCTGCACAACAGCAGCTCCAGATCTGGGGGATGGAGAAGCTTTGTTTGCCATTGTAGTACAAATAACACACAAAAATAATGTTATAAAAGAATGCATTTCTCTCAAATTATGTTTGTGTAGGTTTTGTTCAAGCCAAGCATATGCAGAACCAAAGCTGTGTATCTGCCAATATCATAAGTATGATCCAAAGAAGTCCATCTAGCTATTGCCAGCCACACAGCTCTCTGCATGAGGAAAGAATTTGGGATGTATTATTTGACACAGAACCATATAATTTCAGTGTCAAAAAATATAGTAAATGCTTCTAATCAACTGCCAAGAAGTGGGGTATATTTCTGGCTTAGGTTTCTAATAGGAAAATAAAAAATGCAAAAGTTACGGCAAGTCCGATGTTACTAAGCTGTCATTCTAGCAATTGTCCTTTGAAACAAAATTGAAGTCGATAACAAATAAAATGGTACATGTTATTTCAAGTAAGGTTGGAAAACAAATGGATTGCTTTTGCAAGCTTCCTATCCCAAACAACTTTGTGCACTATGAATAGCCAGATTCATACATGATAATTTATGTTCTTAATTTTAAAAACTGTACAAAAGAAGTCAAAACAGTTGACTCTTCAATTACAATGATGATTTTAGTGTGTTCAGCTCTTAACAAAATATTCAGCTGCTATGGGCAAAGTTTCATTTGAAGGATTTTCTCCCTCGGGCTAATTTTCTTATCATGGGGTTTTCCTCCTACAGGTTTGGTTTGGTTTTTTTTTTTTTATTTGAAGTTACAGTGACATTTTCAAGCTGGAACACCTACAGATTAAAAGAAATCTCATGCATTAAACTACCATATGGAAATTATATACATCAATTCATCCTCTATTCACCATGCTATTTTAGCCTTCAATCTCATTCATTATGTGGTGATTCCCTGGGCAAGACATGGAAAGAACCCCCTTCCCCAAATATTTACAATGTACTCAGGAAATGCAAAGGATACAGTAGGGTGAAAAACATCCTTACGCACTGGATAAATTATGCTAAGTAAAGCAGATCATTAGGGAATAGGACTTCAATGGGAGAATGGTTTTTGAGGAGAACTGCAAACATAGCATAATAAGGATATTCTGACATTTTGGAGTGAAGTGAGTAATATCTATCTTATAAAATAAAATTCTGAGCCATCTGAAATATTTGCAAATTTGAGTTTAATCCCATGAGTTGCATGGGATTATTAAAAATAATTTTTAATTATTATTTTTATTTAAATAATTATTTAATAAAAATAATATTAAAATGATATGAAAATTAGGAAATGTCAAAATATTGTACAACATTTCTAAAACAAAATTATTCTATGTATTCAGAGCTGTGTCCCATTTACAAGTGTGCCCAAGCAGAAATAGTGGTGCTTTTCTCCCATACTACATTTATATGGTGCTGTGCTGTATATTGACATTGTTTCTTATATTTCTTCCCTTTTCAAAGTTTTCAGCATGTTGCCTGTCCAAGGAAGAATAATCACGGGAAGGTACCTGTCCTTTGCACTTCTTGCCCTCTCTCTGTTTTGCAGTATTTGTGTTTTAGCACCTTGTTCCTGTTTCTTGAATCTTGGATGTTTTGGTCTTCATGTGATAACTTTCACTTTGCAAAGTGCACAAAGGGCACAAGCCCAATCTGTATTCACAAATGGGGTTATCTGCATAGAGTTAAGAAATAAAAGTCACACCAGCTTCTTATATGTGAGCAACTGGGTAGATCTCTTACCTACACAACCATGAGACTATGAAACTTTCCACACAAATGCTCTTGCAGCACAAGCAGCAGACCAACGATATCAAAGCAGCAGACTGAAAGTGAAGGAAACTTGTGGTTTCTTTATGACTCTGAGATGAATTCTTTCATCAGATTAACCACTTCTGAAAGCATCTGGCATGTCTAACATACTCGAGGTACAGTCAGGATCTATTCTAAGGCAATGCATGCAGGGTCTGATTCAGGAGAACATCCTTATTCAGGAAGGCCATTTTATTTCAGGTTTCACTTTTAGGCACATGCTTAAATCCCATTAAAAATGGTGAAATTTAAGTTTACCCTCAAAGCTAAGCATGCACTTAGGCAATTTCCTGAATTCACGGTCAGTAGGCAAATGCAGGTAGAAATATAGGTTGCCACTGGTAAATGCCGAAACCGGTGGAAATAAAAATAAAACCAACCTCACATGGGGAGCTAATAGAATGTCAATTATTATTAGGAAAGTTTCTAGAAAACTAGGGAGAAAACCTAAGCGAGCAGAACTAGAATGAAAGTGATCTCTTATCCAAAATCACAAACATCATCCCTGCACATAGCATTAAAAGAACAGCAGAACAGAGACACACCATGCTACCACAAGATGATTTGTGGGAGATACCTGATCACACCCATCAATCAGCTGTTTCTTATCGCCTCTCACCTCTGACCAGAGATAAAAGGGCTGTCATGCTGCAGGCTGAGTCCCCAGCTATGCTGAGACTGGCATATCTGATATCAGGGTGTGTCCTGAGGCACCAGCACCTCTCTAGGTCGGGTCTTGGGAGAGCTACAGCTGGGGACCTTGATAAAAGAAAAATACATCTCTGCTTCATAAAAGCTAGGCTTATAAATGAGAACATTTTGCTGGAAAATATTCAAATCTGACACAGGCTTGGACATCCTCCAACACTTACAGAACAGCAAATCAGGTAATCAAATGCATGTAAGTCAGAAGAAAAGTGGCTTTGCCAAGCTCTAGCCATAGCAGATGAATGATGGCAGAGTCAGAAACTCAGAGAAGCATTCAGGTAAGTGGACAAATGTACCAAAAATTTTCTGGATATGAAAAGTCATTTGATATGCAGTAGGTTATTTTGGCATCATAATGAAATGAAGTTACCGCTTTAAGAAACAGTTATTTGGCTGTGCTAAAGAAACAATGCTGATCATGCTGAAACATAGCACTACTTCTTGAGAAGTTCCCATTTGAAAGGCTTCTAGCTAGTGTGACTGTATGTAACTGATCAGGGCCCTGTGCTGCCCATGTGTGACAGCAGCTGAAAGAACCAGTCCTGAGCATTGCTGTTGAGTTCTAGATTCAGTCCTCTAATCTAGAGTGGGAATTTATGTCATTGTGGGGACTGACCATAAATCCATGTTCAATCCCATGGGTTTAATTGATGTATCTTGAATTTTCATCTGGACACAGGAAAAACAAATATGGATGGTAACCTGCCTCCAAGGAGGCATCTCAAGGCAAAGGAAGTAACTGGAGAAAGAAACCAAAACCCAAACCAGTGTGAATCTGCACTGTTTTAAGCAGTGTGAAACTATGCCTGAGGCAGTAGCACGGGCTCAGCCCAGCAGTGCTATGCCTACGCTCCCTTCACACCTTGGTTGTGTGCTGCTGTCATGAGTGGCGCTCTGCAAGCAGGATTTCCATCCAGACCTTCCTGCGGAGACAACTGATGCAGCCTGGAAACCAAGGCAGAACTACTAAACTGTCTGGACAAAATTATCTCCCTGCGGCTCACTGAAGGATGCTGCTGCCCCTTGGGTCTACCCCGATGGTGCACTTGTATTAACTGCAGGGGGACTTCAGAAAAGGTACCACAGGCTTAGGGTGGGAGAAGGGTACTTGGCCACTATTCCAGGGTAGTGTTTCAGAGCATCAGAGATATTATAATGGAAATAATTAGTTAGTATGTCCATTAGCATTTTTCATACCCTTTGTGGGTAGAGGAGATCTTGCCTACTAAGAGAAAGCAAAATGCCATCACCTTACGTACTGAAGAATTTTGTTGTCTCCTCTGAGGGGCTCGGAATTGCCCACCAACTTTTTAGAACTACAGCACAATGTAACACGTGATGAAAAAGGGATGGGAGAAATTCTAGAAAGTTGTTTCCTTAAGTGATTTTATCAGAATTGCTTTTAATCACTCTTATGGCTCCCAAATTATGGAAAGCATGTTGAGAGACACAGGGTTGTTCTGGGAGTGAAAAACATTAGACTGTATTTCTGAAAAGTATATAGCAAAGACTTGTTTTCTGTTCTGAAATAATCTTTGCATTATCAGCATAAAGCCAGACTGTCAAATCCTGATCAGGTCTTTTATGATGCATCAGACATGCAGAGGCCAAAAATAATAAAAAAAATCTTTCCCTAAAGGGGTCACTGTCTTCTACAGCAGAAGAAATCTTTAATTTGGCTTGCAGAGAATGTGTCCACCCCAGACAGCACTAGAAGAAAACCAAAGAGACCACTTCAAGCTGTGTCAGGGCTGCCTGTAGGTTGCCCCACACTCAAGTGAAAGAGGCCACCCAGGTGAGCAGGAAAGTGATCATTTTCCTCCACCAGCTCTGCACAGTAGTTATGGTGCCTGTGCCTTTTGGTGAAAACTGTGATGGCTTTGTAGCAAGCCTAATCTAATAATAGGCAGCCTAGTATCACACAATCTGTCAGTCTCCTTGTGGGGGCAACTTTCATTAACATCAGCTGCTGGGGAGGATGTTACATGTCGTTCTCAGCTTCAGTGGGTTCCCAGAGCTCTTCATGGAATAACAAAGTGTGAAGATATTTGCCAGAATAAGATGACACCATTTTTTTTATTGAATGAAATCAATACAGAAAATAATTTTTAAGGAAAGATCACCCTCATTCTTCTTCACATCAGCAGGAAAATGGCTCCAGTTTTCCAAGTGACAAAAGACGCAATTAGCTGAGGGCAACAAGTAAAACTGGGTTTTGAAGAAGCACAACAAAGCATGAGCTTAATAAAGACCAAGTTACCATGACTAAACAGCACCCAACAGTCATCTCTGGCAAAGAATGGAAACCAGTGGCTAGCAAGCCATTTGGGGAAGCAATCATGGAAATGACTAAAATTTATTTAAAAGGATTTGCTAATGGGAAAGTATATTTCTGTGCTGGCACAAGGATATGAACATTTGTGAAAAAAAGTTAGGGCAAAGTTAATGGAGCAAAGCTTAGAGTAAATATTTTGAAGAAAACTCTGTTTGGAGGAGGGAGCTTTTTATATTACAATCTCCATTTCATTCAACCTCCAGGAAAGGTCATTGATTTAATCAAAAGCTATTTTCCTTTGGTTAGACTCCCAAATGTACATACCATCAAGATCTGGTGCACAGAAATAATTTGAAGCAAATCTTCTAAAAAAGGTTTTGAAGATGCTTGCCAGTAGAACATTGTGCCTCACAGCTATAATATCAGAAAAAGCCATTCAATTTAAATTAATATATTTGGCCAGACAGCTATATTAAAATTCTTGTTGTTTTTTCTGTTATAATGGTAGCCTGTGGTATGACTAGCCCTCTTCAAAAATCTGTATAGTTATTGCCTTTCTCTTGCCTAGGGTGCATCATATGTTTTTGATTTTGATGAGCTGCATTGCACTACCTCATTAAAACAAACACTTATGCAAAACAAAAGTCTGTGTATCAGCGCAGGGTATGTAAGCCAGCTTTGAAGACCACAGTGTTTCAAAAGCATGTTTCAAAGGAGAACTTCCGTCGACCCAGCTACACTTGTGTTTAACATTTGTGGATGATGTCAGACACATTCGGTACTTTCTTAGCCCCTGCAAACAAGGAGGCTTCAAAAGCGGTACTGGCTGCAGCTGCGGAGCATGCAGGGGCAGTGCTCCCTCGCTGGCGGAAGGGAAAGGTGGGTCCTTCTCCCCATGTGCATGTCGTGTCCCCCCAGCGGGCCAGAGCAGCGGCTGTACCCCAGGGACAGCAGGCGTGATGCGCCGGAGCTGCTGGACAGCTCCGCTTCTCCTGGGGGACACCTGCCCGGGGACAACCTGCGTGGCGACAGCCTGCCCTCTGCCCCCAAGGCCTCCCCACCTTCTGCAGATGTCACCTCATCAGTGAGACTCCAATTCCACAAAAGCATCTTTTGAGGGAGTCAGGAGGACTGTATTCTGCATGAATATTTGTCTTTCTAGTTAATTTTCAGCTGAAATTATTTTTGCTCTTAAAAATGGCTGGTTCCCTTGCGCTGGAGAGAAGCAGTCATGTAAAGGACGCTTCAAATAAATAGCTTAAATGCAGAGACTACAGACGTCTGAAGCTAGGTGAAATGAAGCCTACTAAAAAAGCAGAGATATGTGACTTTGCTGTATATACAATTTTTTTGGTGGTTCTGTAAAAAAAAACTCAAGTGCCAAGGTTGATGTTTTTCATCCAAACCTCTCAAGCTGTTTACAAGACTAATTACATCATTACTCCTACTAGCTTAACAAAGTTTATATTGGCTAGATTTTGGAAGGTCATCAAGATGCTATAGAATCTCAGTGATTATTGTGGTTTTGTATAATGCATTCCTCATGCTAATGTTTTTTTCATTATGTGTCAAAATACTTAGATTAATGCAGACATTGATGCAAATATTTGCATACTTTAAAAAATGTTCTCTTTGGCATTTTTTGACACTCCGCAAGCTCATTTTTAATCATTTATCTTCGAGATTCAGTAACCACCGCTCGTAAAGATCTAGCAGGATTTTCTACAAACTCCCTTAAAATGCAGCAAATTAGTTACTGTAATTGTAAATCAATACAGAATAGGAATTACCAGGCTCTGTGCTACATCAGCCTTTGAAAATAACTGCTACTAATCCATATATCCTACAGGTGTAAAAAAATTTACATATTTTTAGTTTTCCATGTAGCACATCTTGAAGTGCTTTGGAAGCTAAGGATGGAAGTGTCTTTCCACTGCGTCTTTACTTGCAGAAGTTCTGTACTGAAGGATGACTTCAGTGAAAGACAACTGAGCACTGCCAGATTTGTTTCTGGCCCTGTAGCTTAGACAGTTTTGATTATCTGTTCAGAAAATGTACTGCAGGAAATACAGGGAGCGGACTGGTCATCAAGTTTGACTATAGGTTTATAAATCAACACTGAATTCACAGCTTTTGAGCAAGCCACAGCCTGAATGCATTGATGCAATGTGTGAATTACTTCAAAGGGCATACAAATGTGTGGAAAATAATTCTGTGCTCATGGACAACTACAGAAGAAAAAAAGACAGTACTTAAAACTTGAATAGTTTGTTAAAAAATATTCACACATTTTGCCTTATGAAAAGCCCTGCTCTTGTCATCTCCCTCTGGATGGCTCTGTCTCCTGTTTTTAACACCTTAATAAAGCCATTTTTTTCAACAGATTAATAATGCTTGAAAGTGAGTAAATAATTTCCTTTTACAAAGCTAGAAATTTGATTTAAAAAAATACACACTATTATCTAGCATTAAAGTCTGCCAAAATAAAATGGCAAAAAGTGATACAGTTCATAACAAACAGAAGTATATACATACAGCTAAAAAAAAAAAAAAAGATGGCGAGGGTTAAAGCCTGTCTCCATTGAAGCCAGGGGAGTTTTGTCACTGTCTTCCTTAGAGACTGCACTTCATCCTAGCTACTCATAACACTTCTCGTATTTGATAGGGAACAATTTAAAGCGATAAATAGCAGCCAAAATGCATATGTGTGTGTGTGTGAGTGGGGAAGATTTAAAAACAACTTCAGTGCTGAAAGTAATCTGGCAGTTTTGAAATTTTTGGCCTACCAGGCTAAATCTGAGTTTAAGCAGGGGATAAATTTCTGCTTACGCTAGCTATCTGAAAGCTTTAGGCCAGTCAGACTGGCTCCCTCTGAAGACAGTGGAGTCCCTCTGCAGTCATCTTCTAAGGTGTTAACTTCAGGCTACCCAGATTTTTTAAAATTTACAAGGGCCACCAACCCACGTAACCAACCTGCACTCAGAAAATGAAGTTATTTCTGTGCCTGTATGTTGATTTAAGGTCCAGTTTCAGGTAGAAAAAATGCTTCACACAACTCTGAAGAAAAATTTATACCATGAAAGGTGAACTTTTCCCTCATTTCCTACCGATGGAAACTTTACTGTGAAGTCCTGAACCTGGACTGGCTGTGTCTCTGCCAGTGTAGACCTGGCTGCAAAATTGCATCTCTGAGACTCAGTACCCATTGATGCTGATCATTGCCACAAGGTGCACCGAGAATGGTTAAACCCAGCCTTCCAGCTCCATAAATCCTCCATGAGAGGGTGGATCAATCTCCCTGGAAGAGAGAGTGTTTCCCCTGCCCTGCTCTCCACCACATCCTAAGCTTTCCTGTGACCCTGCAGTTTGAACAATGTCCTGGGGAGGGTAAGACATGTGTTTAAATTCCCTCATGTTAAAGAAGAAGGAGAAATCCAGGCCTGCCAGGATAAAATTTTTGGAGAAGCTCTTTAAAGTTAGGCAGCTTCTCTGAGAAGAAGCACTTTTGCTTTAGACCAGCCTGGGTGCAAGGTCCTCTGCTCCTGAACAGGGCAGCTGCCCCCACATATCGCTGCTTGCCTGCTCTCCTGCAATGGGACTGTTACATGCCCAGCTCCAGTTCTTCACACCAGCTTTTTGTACCCAAGAGGGCAGCCTCTGGAGTTGGAAGTGTTTGGCTGATCCCAGCCTTGGGATGGTTCCCCTGGGCTGTGGCCACACAACAGGCCTCATGCTGCACTGGTGCTGAGCTCCCCTACACGTTCACAGAGGCGATGCTTACGTGGGTCACACCTCACCAGCTCCCCTGCTCCATCCATACCTACGGCAGGCAGAGGCTTGGCAGCCTCTCTGGGGTGCCTCTGTTCTGGTCTTTGTTGTTGCATCCCAAAAGTATGAAGATTAGCCTAGTGTGCAAGAAAGCAGACTTGGAAGTATTACAGTAGATGGCATGTGACTGTCTTTTCCTGTGAAGTGTCACTATACTTAAATTGAGTATTGTGAAGCTATTTTACATCTTTTTTTATTTTCTTGATAGGTTTCCAAGGTAATTCTTCTACATTACTTCAATGTCATTCCATTCAGAGAGCAGATCTCCTCAAATCGGAGAAGTGTAACGTTTTGTATTGCTTTACTGACAATGTGTTCAGTGATACATAGCTTAAAAATAACAATATCCATATACTCAGCCCCTTCTAAATGACTTACCATTTTTGCTTCTTAAAAAAACCCCAAACAAACCACCAACCCAACCCTAATGTAAAGATATTTCTTATAGAGGGTTTTTTTTTCAAATGTAAATACACAGATTGGATACAGAAAAATTTAAAGCTTCAGTGTAATGCAGCCAACAGATTATTTGAAAATGGATGGCTGATTTGATAGCTGAAAATGAAAAGCATTAAAAATGGATGTTGGCATAAATGAAAGTTATGTAATTACAGATTCCTTCCCTTCAAGAACCTCTCCTTACAAAAACCTTTCTCGTGTTCCTGTTAGTGAAACATTTCAAGAAGCTATCTCAAAGCTTTTTTCTGGAATAGGAAGGAAGATGATGTGCCATAGGTTATGCCTACACGTGTGAACCCAATCCTTCTCTCCCCCATCCAAGTCAATTTTTAGCTAAAATCGTTTGCCTGTCACAGAGGAAATAATGGTTTCAAGTTATAGCCACATGCAGAGCAAGACAGATAGATGAGAGCAAGACAGATAGATGAGATGCTACCTTCTCTCAAGCCTGTCAGATATCTAGCTCTAGAAAGACTTTTCTGTGTCTGCCATGCCAAAAACTGTAATATTAACAGTGCTGCTATTACAGCCAGCACTTCCAAAACTGCCTTCTCATTAAAGTCTATCTCATTCAAAACCACGTAAATGTTCTATATCTAAACCACATGAAAGCATGCAACAGTGTGGCTGGGCACTATCTGAACCTCACTCAGCGGAGAGGCAGCCTGGTTTGCTCATCAAGATCACCAGCAGTATCTAGTAAAGCATCTGAAACCACAAGCTCACTGTCCAGTTTCCTGGAAAAAATGCTGTCAGACACATGCTCTCTTCCACGCAACTCCACCCATAATGTCATGGCCCTCATTTTTATCATGTTTTTCAGAAAAGCCCAGCTGATGTCGTGGGAAGTCCTGCATTACCAGATCCCAGGGTTCACATTAAACCTGTCTTGGAGACCCTCTGGTTAAGGTATGTACTTACAAGATCATGAGAATTTGCACATCTTAAAGAAAAACCACATTATTTTGGAGCTCCTGTTTAATTTCTTCAATGTGATGTTTCCCTCTGATGAAGAGTGCTGCATTTGCAAGGGCAATGCATGCCAGGCCAGATCCTATGGCTCTGACTCAAGCAAACACCCCACAGGTTTTAAGAGGGGCTTTTGACTGCATGAGAAGATAGTTTCCTTTCAAAAACCTTCACAGGGAAAATCTCTAATTTTGCTTGTCTTAAGTGATGGCAGAAAGCTGTGATTTCTAGCTTTAGGCATCTGAGATGGACTTGCATTGTTTACCTCAGGAATTCTGCCTGGTGTTTGTTTGTTTTTAAATTATGCATCTTTTTGCCCGTTAAAATCTGCAACTTTTTGCCCGTGTTACTTGGTTAATTTATCCTCATAACAGATGCATGAAGTGGGAAAACACTGCTGCCTCCTTTGTTGCTGGTGAGATGCTATCTCCTCGCTGCACAGCAGGAGACTGAACCAGAGGGAGACCTCATACCATGCTTGGGATCGAACTGGCAACTGGTGGAGCTGCCAGATCTGCCTACAGATCAACATACAGAAGCCACCTGGGTCATTACTTCCACCTGGTGCTGGCTATGAGGATAAGCCAAGGAAGGATAAGGCTGTTTTTCTTCCCATCACCCTCAAGTGAGCAGGGTGCAGGGTATGCACCCACTGCAGTTTATTGCTCTGCAAAGGGCTTGGGGAGATCAGCGAGCAGCAGGGAAAGGACCAGGGAGAGGCAGTGGTGGTGTCCCTCCCAGACAACATTAGACACTTCCTCTGACAGCTGCTTCAAGATTTACAAAGTGGGAAATCACACAGAAGTGGCTTTTATATAACCAATGCTCCAGAGAGTGAAAAGCACTTAAGCAGGGCCAGTTTCACCATGGGTAGAAATCACGGCAACTCTACAGACGCTAGCGAAGCCAAAAAATTAATTTATTCATACTGAGGACCTGGCCTCCCATGACCAACGTCATCAAAAATATTGACATTTTGCAGAATGGTCCCAGTTTTTTCCAGAAGTGCTGCAGACTCCAGTTACCACTGAATGGTTGCCATGTCTTATCCTAGCACTGGCTCGACTTCAGTGATGAGTGAAGTGACTCCTATAAAAATTGTTTGAAGAGCACTCAGGGATTCCTTCACGATAAAAGCTGCAGTTATTCACCATATGGTGCAAATAGTTGGGAATGCTGTGCCTCCTTGTCAGCAAAAGCTGAAATCTGCAAGAGGCACAGGGATGCTAGCTGGGAATGATACCATCAACTTGGGTAATAGGGTTGGACATTTGAGCCTATTTTAAAAGAACTTCATTCTGGGGCAGGGGCAGAATAAAGATTAGCATGTATTTAATTTTTAGGAAGAGCCAAGCAGACACAAAGCATTAAAGCAAAATATTTCACCAAACTTCTAAAAAGACAGGATTAAATGTACTTTTAAAATTATGCGTAATCCTACAAGTGTGGTTAAAGGAAAAATAGCATGCAAAAGTGAGTTACGAAACTTTAAAAAGTCACAGCCCCATGAGGCCATGAACAAGTTTTGCCCTCCTACTGCCACAGAAGCCATAAAAAAATTTAGTAATTTGTAAATCCAAGATAGCAGTTTGAAAGATATTTGGTAGAACTTTTTTCCCATCTGATCCATTTGTATAAAGCTGGCATGTCATACCTTATTTTAAAAGTTTAAGGAAGCTCTTCAAGTCTGTGAATGCACCTTTCACTACAGACTTAAGAATCAGCAATGTATGTAAATCGTTTAGTGAGATTATCTTTACCTTACCTTAGCTGCTCTAAAGTTTAACATCTAGACTAAAGTTCCCTAGGCTCCTTTGAAATCTATTTTTAAATGGGATTAAATACCCTTGGGTTATGCCTCTATTTCCATTAGCTCTGAAGATAGGTTTAGCTTTTGGACAAGTCAAGTTAGGTGAGATGAACCTTGACCCGAGTGACACAAAGTAATGAAGACATGGCATGTAAGTCGGAGGAGGGTACCTACAGGAAACCAGGAAGACAGAAAGTGGGAGATGGTAAAGCAGAAAACACTTCCTACAAAATGCACGGTACTGGGCAGCCAGCGCCAGTCTGCTGATCTGAGGGAACTCAAAGAGCACTCGGTTCCCACTGACATAAGTGAGAACTGGACTTGGCACCCTCTGCACAAACTGATACTAATGGAAACTCTGAAAGAACTATGTGGCAACTGCTTTAAGTAGTTCCCCGAGTAAAGATATATCTGGGAGCACTGGGGAACTGAGGAAACTGTAAATAGGAATTGGGTCGTCCACACGACCATTTTAAATCCAGCCCAGCTCAGAAACAACCAGAAGTTGTCACCAGCAGAAAGGTGGTTATTTAGTTATGGTTTTAATCCAGGTCCCAAAAAACAAGACCTTGACCACACCTCAGGTTACACCCATATTAACCTTGGCAGTCTCCTCTGGAAAGAAGGCTTCCTAGAGGGATGGAGACCAAACTATGCTCTCATCTTGCAAGTAAATGTTCAAGGCCATGCCTGAAGGCACTGATGTAGCGGGAAGGATGCTCACCTGGCTTCCTCCTGCTCTGCACGGTTCTTCTGGGCAAAAGGGGTCACCAGTCATCAGGGCCCACAGTCCCTTCCCGGTGCCCAGTCCTCATGCAAGTAGACATGATGCCTGAGTAGAAACTGCACAGAATAATACAGCATCTTGTGGGGCTGCAGATAGTCTTGAGGATCACTAAAAGCATTTTTCCAAGGACCCCACCTGATGATAGGGTCAGGGGTGTTTTCTGTTACAGTCTCAGAACATAAGAGATTTCCTTGGCTAGGGGAGAGTTATAGAGTGGGTTTCTAATATGTCACTGAGCATCAACTTTCCAGTATTTCTTTTTCATATTCCATTTCTCTGTTTCTGAAATCACTGAACTTGTCTCACTTCTCTTACTACAAATTAAAAAACGTTTTTATACTGCAAGAGACAGTAAATGTAAGCCAGCTAAAAATATGTCACAAAAATACACCGATACCAAACTCCATACCAAAACTAATGGCAGCAGCACTAAGAATGATTCTGTGGAGAAGCAGTACCAGGACACATATTAATCCTGAATCCACCCCAGCCACCGTGCTCAGTCACAAGCACAGAGGCCCATCATAGCAGCTACAACAGCTGATTATGGTATTAATTACCATCACTGCCATTTGTCAGCCACTGCACCACATGTATCACTGGTGGGTCTGGACAGAATGCAAGTGTACCAGAAGCTCAGGAATTTCTTCAGAATAACTTTAAGAAAGTTATCAAAGAAGAACAGTTGTCATAGGATGCAGGTTCATATTTCGCCATAAATTAAAAACTGATAAGCAAAGAGTACCAGACCAGTGTTCAGCATGGAAAAAAAAGAGTAATGCAGTGTGTCTCAAAAGCAGTATTCACTCTATTTAATCACAGTGATAGTTATTCAATGGCACGTATTTTTTTCCTACCTACATTACTTTTTCATATGCACTTTCGTATTGATTTGTCATAGCACAGTGCTTTCTACTTGGCTTGGTGAAACATTCCTTATTTCCTTCAGTTTGTCTTGAATAACCTAAAAAATATATGAACATGCATATCTCCAGTCTGATTGGGGCCTCACTTCATGTGTTCCTGGACGTTACTACATGTATTAAACAACATCAGATTTAGGATGCAGTTTGAGACACCCTGCTGCTGATCTTGGGTACCAGGCTGAAAACTGAATGTTTAGTATTATTTTCTTTTTTTCTCTTCCATATGCATTTTTAATGGATGACTTAATGTCACTTTTTCCCTTGACAAGAAAGGTCCTTGAGATTTTTTTTAAAAACTAACCTGTTCTTCCAAATCTGCTTTTTTGTGCGTTCTAAAAATTGTGACACAACAAAGACTTCCAATTTTCCTTTGGAAAATACATCCCACTTCGTCCCTTTCATATCATTGATGTAGGAGGTGTGTTTATAACTTCACCATTGTTTATTATTGCAGCTAGTTAGGTGTTATTTTTGCCCTGCAGTAAGGCTTGGAGGTGCTTCCCAGCACCACTCTCATGTTTGTTTTTTTAAAAGTAAGTACAAAGACTGTCGCTCCTAAATTCTCCACTTCCCTTGAGTCCCTACATTTCTGTTGTGAGCAGCTCAGGCACTTCATTCCTCAGGCCTTTCACAACTCCTGGATTAATACCATCAGGTCTGGGTAACTTGTTGCTATTTAATTTATCAGTTTGTTCCAGCACCTCGTCTGTTGATCCTGGCAATGGAAGCAAAATGCTTTAAGGGCGCCTCTAGAGCAGATATCTAAAGCAAGTCACTCACACATCCCTAAAAAAAATCCTTACTCCAGCAGCCAGAATTACAGATTACAGCCTGGTTCATGGACACAAGCCACACCAAACCAAACAGGGGATTCAAATAACTCAAGCCTTTCTGCTGCTGAACGTATGGTACCACGTCAAACCTCTTTATAATTAGCACAATCTATAACAGATTTTATTTTTTTTGTCCCAAATGGTGAGCATTCATGTGCTTTATTCAGCTAAATGGGCTGCCGGTCTGCTCCCAGCTGTGCATGTGTGCGCACACATGCACACGTATTGCAGCAGCTGCCCTGAGGACAACACGCTACAGCTGAAAGATGAACCTGACCCACAGTGCAGATGAACACTTGGTGACATGATCACTGTCACTACGTGGGTATCATCCCAAATATGCCTACCTCACATAACATGTTCATTAACCCTGCCACAAAGTGTTGGGCTCCATGCAGCAATGACTAAATGAGCTCCCACCACACGGGCAGACCAGCTGGCCACGCGTGCCACCTCCTTGCTCAAAAACATGGCAGCAAGAGCAAACTGAGGAACCAGCCAGGGTTGGGCACCTCTCTGTTTACACAAAGACCAAAAGCAGCCTGGAGACAGACTATGCAGGGGGGCTGACCTGCTGGCGGCCCCCCCTCACCCCTCTCCCCCCACCCCAGCATTATTAGGGCTGCAATGGGATCCATGTGTGATCACCGGCTAACCCACATGTGCGCCGTGCTTCCTGCGCTCCCAGCCCTGCCGGGGCTGGGGTTTTAAATGACAGCATTATATTTATATATCTGCCGCCAGAGGCCCGCAAAGGCTTTGCTAATTCTGGACACCTGCAAGGTCCATGAAGTGGGCGGCTAGCTGACACTAGGGCAAGAGGTGGCTCTGGGGAGAAAAGTGTCAGGAGGAGTGAAGAGCAGCTCCAGCCCCCAGGACATGAGCATCAGGAGCAAGGGGAGCTGCTCTCTTCATTTGCTTTGGAGCACCCCCTGACATTTTCAAGACCAGACCCAAACCTCATTAAATTTGGGGTTTGTCTGATTAGCCACAGCAGCATGAACAGGTCCTTGCTCCCGCTGTGGGAGGCTGTGGGCCACCCCGGCAGAGGGGCAGAGCCCAGGCACAACCTGGTGACCAGCCCCCAGGCTGCACAAAACCTCTTGGTTTTGGCTCCCTTCCACCTTCAGCGTGTTAAACCAAACACAGCCAAACAAAGGTGGGGGAGGATCAAATCTGTGCTGAAGCAAACAAAAATGCTTTCTCCAAAGCCCGCCTGATAGACGTAATATGACTGCTTTTTGGAGGCTATCTATCATTTTCATTTGGCATTAATCAAATAATCCCTTGATCCCAAGAAGGCACTGAGGAGACTCAGTCAGGCCTCCAGAAGGGATGTGCTCCTTAACTTGGAAAGTTGGCAGATGATTTAATTTTGTTAGCAAATTTGACAGCGCCATAGGAATTTTCCAAAATCAAAGAGCCCTTTCACAGGCTTCTCTACCCAATACTCAATCCAGTGTCTAAGAATAACATTCAGCCCTCATTAATTAATGATATCAGTCCGAATAATGTCAGATTGCCTCAGAGACCTTGCTGGGATGGATGAATCACACCCTGCCGGCTCCAAGGCTCTCACTCTGACAAACTGCAGGGTGCGATGCCGGGCTGCTTCGCCTGGAAAGCTCTCAGCCCAGCCCTGCCTGAAGTGTAGCGCAGCACCAGGGCAGGCTGCAAGGTTATGGGTGTCTGGGTTAACACTCAGCTCCTCGAGACCCCGTAGGGCAGGGGCTGGCAGCCATGGACCCCTTCCTCCCTTCTCCCAGCACAACAGGCACTGGTGAATCCTAACGGTATGGCTGCCAAGCGGGGTGAGCTAGTGAGCTGTCAGCATCGTGCCAGTGTGCCTCTGCTGTGGGCAGCACCAAAGCTGGACCACCCCTGGCTACTTTGGTTATCTCTGCCAGGCACTGAGAGCTACACCCTGTCTGTATTAGAAAGGAAAATATTTTTTTTCACCCCAGTTAGGTGGTGCTGTACTTCCCCATGTACTTTGTAGGACTGATGCAAGAATGAACTGCAGAGGTCCACTAACTTTTGAGATTCACAGCAGAGTCAAGATCATCTCCAATGGTGAAATGCCACAAAGAAATCTAATTCCGAGAGTCTGACTTTTACCAAAACTACAGACTAAAGATTTCTCACAAGACCTACTCAGCTGATACTATTCCAACATGGGAAAAGATACACCAGCTGTCTCTATAAACTTACAATTTTACTGAAGCCATAATTATGTAAGAAAACACCCAGACTGCTTCCAAAGTGCACTATACTAATATTGATATAAAATTGCCTTGTTTCTGTTTGCAACATAATCACAAATCCGCTCTTCAAGTTTTCATGTACCCACATTCTGCTTTCTGCAATAGCTGAAAGCAGTGGCTCCTTATCAGTCATGAATATGAGGTTTAGTAACATTTGCATCTCACCATCTTTTTATGTAAATGTTGCACTCCTGAGGCCTCATGAAAATTTTACAGGCAGGAACAACAACTGCATTGTTTAACACATTCAAATAAATGTTTATTCACAGATGCTCTCCCTTTCCCCTTGTGATAACCATGGCTGGTCAGGCATGCACATTGTCTCCTATCACCGCACCCCAGTTTCCCATCAGACGCCCTGATGCTGCCACACGTGGGCAAGATCAGCATACAGCTGAGCTGAGCTAAATGTAAACACGAGCTCAGCAGAAATACACATGGCATTCGTTGTGGGACCCCAGTCACACAGGCAAAGTGTCGAGAGAGACAAAGCTGGGACTTGTCTTTTTGTGCAGTGTTTGTTTATATGCCATGTACATTATGCCCAGTAACACGAAGCCATCAGTTTCAAGTTACAAATACACCATAAATGCCATAAGTAGTTTATTTTTTTGCTGCATCTGGCAAAGTAAATTTGGAATTTTAAAAAAAACTTATTTGATGCTGATGTATTCTGATTGCCACTGCAAGCATATGCTTTTATTATGCATAAGCACCATTCTGATGTGATGGCCAAAGCTCTCAAAGGGCTTGATGCTGAGGGGTGAAGCCTTGAGAAAGGCCCATCGGACTTTGGGACCCCATCCACAAACATTTTTCATTTCAGTGGGACAGGTTTCGAACAATTTTAATGGGCTGTTTACTCTAAGGCATCTTGGTTCTAAAAGCAATTGACCAGTTTCACACATGTATGCTTGTGTTTGGAAGAGACACTGCCAAATAAGCCTGTAAAAATCATTAAATCTAGAATTTGTTATTTTGCTAAAGCATTCTGAAAAATTACACTAGCAATTGCATTTGAAAAATCTGGTAACGTTAATTTCACCACTGAAATATGATTTCTTTTAAAAGCCTTTTCCTTCATGGTCCCTGCCACAGGATCCACTCCAACATCTGGATAACAGAATCCAGGCTGACAGACTAATACACATGTGGAGGAGTGTGTCTGCTACTTTGCTGCTTCTCAGGACAGACACATTGTCTCTCTCTCCTTCTCCCTGTCCCCTCCTTTTTTTTTATTTTTTATTTTCCCCTTCCTTTAATAAGACTGCACATGTCTTCCAGCTCTCTGCTGCGAATGTGACCAGTATGCAATATTGCATTGCACCAATACAGAATGTCTGGCTTAGGTGATACCAAGTGGTTACTGCCCTGACTTTGAATGCTTGCTAGGTTATTACCCAGCACATCTGGCTCTCTCCCTAGGAGGGTGAGTTCTGCAGTGCCCCAGGAATTTCTTTCATACACCACTTTTATTAGCTTTTCAAAAGAATACAGATTACCACTGAAAAGGAAGACTTAGGTCATTTGCAAGCATACTGGTCCCCAACCTGTTTATCATGTTTAAAATGCAACAATAACCAAAACTCATTCTTTCATTTTCAGAATCAATCTTTCCTCATTTTAGCAAAGTCCTATTGTTCTCATATTTGAAAGGTCTGCTTTACTGTAAAAATGGCTGGTTATTTGTGATAGATAGAATTAAAAGAAACCCCAAACAAACACCAAAACACCAAAAAAAAACCCCAAACATTTCAGAAAGCCACAAAGATAATTTAGTTTAAAAATAAAGCTCCCAGAACATTAATTTCTAATCCTACTTTTCCTGTGGACCTCACTCCACCATCACAGGAGGCAAAAGTAAAGTGTTTCAGGCTTAACCAAAAGAAAGAAGCGCATGTGTAGCTCCAGAGAGCAAATTTATCTCCTTTGCCCACACATGGAAGTTACACAGGACATGAAGTTTAAATACAAGAGTTATAATACTATAATTTCCCATCTGGACATCCCTATTTCAGTAATGTCAGAGTGGCCTTTTCTGGTTTTGTTTATGTCACTTCTGAAGCAGTTTAAGACAAATGGGAAAACTACTTTTGTTATCTTACTAAAAAAGATCCACGCGGCGGAGTTACAGAGGTAGCTCCCCAGGGCTTTCCTTCTACCTGCCTAGGGAAGTTCAACACTCCTGGCCAAAGCTCTCCTGAAGGAAACCTGGCAAAAAGCTGCCTGCCCACCTAGCTACCTGTTTGCCCACCCACTGACCCACCTGGAACTCCACCTTCCCAGAAGGAACCTTCCTCTCTGTGCATCACCTGCAACTGCTGAGCACACTTCAAGTGCAGATAATATTCTCCATGCAGAGCTAAGCAAGTACAGAAAAAACCCCAGTTTGCTGGACTTGCTAATCAATCTCTTTTGAAGCTGTGTGAGGCCAGGTTTTCGGAAGCTGTCGGCACTCACCAGCTTCCATTGTTCCAAGTGGGAGTTGTTTGGCACTCACAGCTTTTGAAGGGCCGATATTTCATGTAGGTGTCTAAATGGGAGCTCTGCTCTCCACTAACCTTTTGCAATTGCTTTTGGCTAGACTGATCATCCAGAAATATCACATTGCGAAGCACGGTGTAAGCACTCACAGAAAGCATATTTTAAAACTACGCATAAATAGCCCATACTCCTCCAGCCAGGAAAAAGAAACAACATTCTGTGATTCCCCAACCACAGGAGACAGCCAGGCAAAAAGTTCACAAACTTCAGTAAATTCGTACAATGAAAACAAAAACAAAACAAAAATTCCTAATTATATAAATGAAAACAGTGAATGTTTTCAAGAATGTCACAATCTTACTTGGAGGTTTCTGCCAAAAGAACAAGAGTTTAAGTCCATCAGATAAAACTCTGATTTCTTTAGATCAATATAAAAACAAAAGGGATGTCTAGTCAAAACCCTAAGCCGTAAGTTCTAGTATCAAATAAATTACAGCCAACAGAACAGAAAGATCATCTCACCTCCTCAGGTCTGAATCTTCTGAAAAGCCCACCTTGGCAGCATCAGATGTCAGTCATGACTCAGTCAGCTCCAGTCTTAAAAATAACCATGACCCATTTGGTCCACTAAAGTTCATGGAAATCCATACAGGGTTTTTTGTTGTGTTTGCCTATAAATTGCATTGTCTTCTTAAGGCTTCCTGTCCTGCAAACAGAGGCACTAGCACAGAGATTCAACTGAGATTGTTTTCCTCCTCTTCTGCTGCTTTTATTTAACACACACACACACACACACACACAGAGGAAAAAAAAAAGTGGAGAGAGGAGAGAACTGGTAGAAGTTCCTTACAGGAGTTAGAAGAGGACATCTGCAGGCAATTTAACATGAGGGTTTGTTTCTGTGTCAGCTGGCAACCCCTGGATAACTCTGTCATGTAACTTATATGTTAAAACATGATGTAGGACAACCAGAGAGATTGGGTAAATATGGCAGCACATCAGTTTTATTTGATTAAGATTTATACTTTTTCAGAGGGAGCAGCCCTGCCATAAACTATGAAAACAAATGCAACCCTGCAGCTGAGAGAAGTCCCACCCTGCTTTACCCCAACAGCACTGATCATCAAACCCACCTTCTGCTGCAGCCCCGGACAGTCTCTCCCTTCCTTCCCATGCAATTCAAAAAGCAAAATAAAACAGTTTTTTTCAGATGAGGAGGGAAAATTCATTCCCTCACAGCAGCCCTCTCTTGATTCGGTAAGGATCCAGCTTGTTCACCTTCGCAGGCAACAGCAGCAGAACGTGGAAGGGTTCATGCAAGCACGAGGCTGATCCTGCAGTTTGTGCCTGGGTTCACTGCTTCCTGCCGATTCTGCAAGGCTGTTCAGGAACATAGACTGGTATCTAAAGGGAGCTCTGGAGCTAACCCAGCTCACAAAGTTCCCCCACTCCATGTGTTTAACTTCCTCCCAATTAGAAGAATCTGGTCGAGTGAGGAATGCTCATCCATTCTGGTTCCACTTCTCTTCTTGCATCAGATCTTACGTATTTTGACATTTATAGCTATGCATTTGAACTGAGGCACTGATTAGATTCAATTGTTAAAATTACCTTCCTCCCCCTTCCACTTTGTGTGCATGCCTTGAATTATTAGCAATTTAAAAATCAATCTTGCAGTTAAATGTTTAATGATATAATTGCTTCTGTTGCCTAAATTTGTTTAGTTTGTGCTTTATTAGCGTGTAATAACTGAAAGTATATTTTTCTCTGTCTGAGCTAATAACATCTCTGTGATGGCTCACGTGCTGCTATCTGACTGGCTGCAGTTCTGGGACAGAACTCAGGGAGAATTGGAAATATTTTCTGAAACTAACTAAGGAGTAGGTGGCTTCCCTTAACTGAATGAATTTGAAATCTCATTTGGCCTCCACTTAAGTTTCAAACGTTTTGTTGTTGTTGTTGTTCATTCTGAGTTCATTTTCATGGCTTCTTAGTCTAAATATGGGGCAGGGAAGCTCTGCTGTCCTAGACCTGGACAGTGTGCCAGCTGGGTCCCTGCCACGCAGGATGCTGTGTTCTGCAGCCCTTGTCCCCAGATCTTCTCTGTAGAGGGGTCCTACAGGAGGACCCTACAGGTCCCTGCCTGCTCACCTACACAGGTTCCTTTGCAAGGAAGCTTGGGGGCTGGGAGGAAGGCGGCTTAGCCTGTCTCCTGCTGACAAGGCAGCAAGGACTGTGCCCCAAATGTCTTCAGACATCACGTGCGGTCCGGCCATACAAATCTCCATCCCACCCTGCCATCCAGAGACACTAACTCAGGTTTAGGACACCACTGCTCCTGCACAGCCTGCCATCTACTCCCTGCTTTCCAAAGGATTACTAGACTTGAGTAAAATGTGATTTTGATGTGATCATATTTCTTTCGGATTTGGAGCTGGCTTGTTTCAAAAAGGCCTGGGTGTACCTCTAGTTCTGTGTTACGTATTGAAAATGCACCATGTAAGATGGGATTCAGTCCATCTCATGAAGAGCTATCTACAAGTCCCCCTGTGCTTCCTGTAACTACTCTGAGTCCCCATGCTAACAGTGGAAAGACACAGGTGCTTCCCAAGGACAACTCACCCCTCCCTAATATAGGTCTCCCCCAGTCCTTTAAAGAGGGGGCCCAGAAACTGCTTAAACTAAATACGAACCAAAAGCAGCTCAAGTTAGGTGTGTGTCTCATCCAGCACATCCTCAGGCTCTCCCTGAACATTTGCCATTTTAAAGTTATTTTTCCAAGGGCACAAAGCAAGGTTCACAACACCAAGCACCATGACAGAGCAGAAAACATAAAAACACAGAGGTAAAAAGGGTTACACGTTTGGGAACAAAGTTCCCTTTCCTATTCCCAGCTGTTCCCTCCGGGGCAGTGGCAACAACGTTTGGTGCATGTTGAGATTTCTGCTGCAGTGAGATTACCATTGATTTAAGCCAACACACCACACTATGCTCCTTCTGACACCTATCCGAAAAGTGCCTATAGGCTAGCTGTGCTAGACACAGCATTTCTCCTCCCACGTTAATCACAGCCCAGACATGCCAGGTTTCTGAGTTCCTGGAAAATCTCTCTATATGACCAAGATTGTATGGACAAATAATTATGTCAGCTCATCCTGGACGGCTCGCAGCACACCGCAGATTTATCTGCCTCCTTTTGAGAGCTACTTTGCTGAATTTGAAATAGCAGGTTACAGCGTCCTACCAAACTTTTACTGCTCTGCAAGGAGGTGATAATGACTGCCAGCAAGTTTATCTTTGATCCAAGGTAATCACCAACAATATGCAATATATAATGCACATGCCAAACACTCTTTTCAGGCCTCAGCAGCAGAACAAACCGATCCCTTTCGTTTCACAAAAAAAAAAAAAAACCAAACAAAAAACAAAAACCAACACTGGAAGCAACAGAAGTACTGGCCTGGGGATGTAGGGGATGTAATACAGTAAAACTCACCCACATTAGTTGAGTTTAAAACCATGTTATTAATATGGAGGGTAACACTAGGGGGTTTTAGGTTATTAGGCAGCAAAAAGGTGTATTTCTGAATGGGACTTGGTAGCAAAGGGAGCACACCATAAAGCCTCTTGGGAACAGAGCTCGCTGGCAAGACAGGCATGGGATATTAGGGGGACAGCACCACTGCTGTTCATCCTTTCTGTTCTTCTAAGGCAAGAAGGACAGATCCGTTTTTTTGATAAAGACAAAAAAATTGCACCAAGAATATACATAAGGTATAGAAACAGTTACTCTTTCTAATGAAACATACCTGGGAATATACAAATACTGGCTACTCACTTGAGACAAAGAAGAAATATTTTTCACAAGAATTTGAATTGTCTTGGAAAAGAACACTGACAGTCTGAAAATGTCCAACAGAATAACGGGCAAAGACTTATGGCAAACAATAAAACAGCAAGTTGGTGGAAGGTATCTAATCAAATGCCCATAACTGTTTATGAGGTAATGTCTACATTAATAATCTACAGAAAGGAATTAAACAACACATCAGCAAAAGATATTACATCCTAAAGTCAAATTAGGGACACCGACAGGATTGGTGAAATAATTCAAAAGGGTCTTGAGGAGATTAGAACATGGGTAGGACATAATGAAATAAGATTTCCAATTTGAGGAGGATGGCTGCCAGTACAAGTATGCAATATGAGATTTTTAAAAGGAGAGACAGAGGGAGAAGAGATTTATTTTTTTAGTAGACAAAACATATCACCAAGCCCAAGAGAAGCATCTCTCCCTGTCTGTGGGCTGCTGGAGCAACAGCCCCTGGAGTATGCCTTTCAGCTCTAGGAGGTGTTACCAGGAGGATAACAATGTGGTGGTTCGTGACCAAGCAACAAGTACAGCTGAAAGTAGGGGGCTGGATGCAGCTGCAGTGGTGAGGTGGGGAAGGCTGTCTGGCCCCCATCACCTGAAACAGACTGTGACCAGAACTAATGTGGACAGGCTGCAGAATGCTTGGCAACCTCCCCTGAGCTCTCCCTACAAATCTACCTCTTTAAGGTGAGAAGGAGCAAAGTCAGTGTGAAATTAAGGAGTCTGGATCTGTACAGAGCAGATATACAAAGGCTGGTCAAAGACAGGGGCAGGGTAGCTGAGTATGAGGAAATGCTTCACAATAGTGAGTCATGGGGAATAATCTCTCAAGAAAGGTTAAAGATGACCCACTACTTGAGATATTTGTGGCCAGATCAGGGCAAAATGCAAATCCAGTGTACATTAGAGTAATCTTTGACTCACTGGGAGATAATCTCTGCACATCTTTAGCATCTGCACCATAGATTCATGCAAAGATAGTCCTAGGCAGATGGTTTCTGTAAACACTTGACAAGGAAGGAGACTGTCATTACAGCCTCTCAGAGTCCCAGGGCTGCCCAGGCACCGCACTGGTGGAGCCCCCCGAGGCAGACTTTCTTGCAGCCCTACCCTTCAGTGCTCTCACTGCAGCCGCACGCAAAAGGCACGGCCTGGGAGGCATGAACACAGCACGGACACTTGGGCTAGCGAAGCTGGCCCCATCTGCAGGGATGGCCAGGACCTAAGAAGGAGAAGACACAAGCTTTGACAGTGGGCTTGACAGAGATTTACAGGCAGCAAAACAAGCTTGCGATTTGTGAACCTCAGTCCCCCTCCAGGCTCTAGAGCAGAAGAAGAGGATGGGAGAAATCTTCTTTTCCAGTTTCCCCGAAGCCTAACTCTCTTTGTTCCTGTCCCATTCAGTGTTGTCTGTCCTTCCCAACTCTTTTAACTTCTCCCCACCCTCAGCCTGCCACCCTGGCTCTAGTTTCCATGACCATCCATTTTATGATTTCTACCCATCAGCAGTAGAAATGTCCAGACTTTTAACCATCTGGCAGACTGCAGAAATGAGATTTAAACACATCTGAGTCCACATAACAGAGGGTTAGTGTAAAGCATATATATCAGCCAGAGCACTGAAAATGCATTTGGTACTCTTTAGTTTGCTCTTTCCTGCTTATGAAAAAGATAATTTTTGTTTAAAAATGGCCTCACTTAAGGAATTATCCATGCCATTAGTCCCCAGAACAATAGAGATTAAAGTCTCTAGACCATCTCCTATCAAAATAACATACTTTTCTTTGAACATGTCATTAACACTGTTTTCCATCTGGCTGTTGGCAGCAATCTTGGATTTGTTCCGAATTGCTGAAAGTTCATCAATTATAGTACACAGAAGCCATTATCTCTCTTTTCCTTTAGCAAGGAGGTATTTGCTCAGGCAGAGAGAAAAGGCTGAGTTCAAGAGAAAAGAAAAAGAAAGAAAAAAAGTTTACTCATATAAACTCTATGGCAATAATTTGGTTACAATCCAGAATTCTAAACTTCTGAGAAGTAAATCACAATTTCTGCTTATAAGGAGATTCTAGTATTCAAATACAGTAGTGATTCTGGCATTATTACAGACAGCTGATGTATGCTGACAGAGGATGGCAATAATGCACCAGATTTTAAGCCTGGCAGTTTGGGGGCTCAGTGAATGAGCGCTGGTGCAGAGGAGTGTCACCCACGTTCACGATAAATTCCATTCCTTTATTTTATGGGAACCCAGAGTAAACCATGGCTATCATTCAAACGCGATTTAGCAACTGTCATCCAGCTAGCATAATTAGCAAGAAGCACAGTAAAATTGAAACAGTGGTGTTACCCTGTCAGTACAAAAGCAGGGGAAGAGCTTTTAAAGTTTTGCCAGAATAATGAATGAAGTACACAGTGAGGGGTAAGCAAAGGGGATGGGACTTACAGCTACTCAGCTTCGGGGATTCCTGATACTGATGCTTTTTCACATCTGTCACTGAGGCACATTTGTAACCCACGAGATGAGAGGCTGCATGCAGCAGTTATCCCGGAGCAGCTGTCAGGCACCAAGTTTGCAGCCCAGATAACTCACAGTAGCCTGTTCACCTCCATGCACTGGGGCTAAAGGCAGTTTCTCATAGCTAGAGGCCATTGCAGGCAATACATCCCTGGGGTCATCACCGATTCGTACCTGTAGGAGGTTTGGTTTATTAGCCAACTAACAGGAGCAGTTACTCCATATTTTCTGGAGGGGATGGGAGTATGTTATCAAATTGACTCCAGTGGTGACACAGTAGTATTACATACTCCATATGGTTCGCCTACTCAGCTATGCTGCAATATGTCTGCCATTTAGCTTACTTCACATGTGACTTTGGGCAAAGCTCTTTGTATCTTTGGCTTAGATTTCCATGCTCTCACTCTTAGCTGAGCTGCCCAAATATCATTTTAAAAGCAATGAAAGAAGTGCTTCAGCAATGAAAAGAATCCACAAAGACCAGGCTCCTAACTTAGTCAAGATCCTGAAAAGAGATGGGAGGAAAAGCCTGGCTTTATCCTCCTTATCCTGGAGGATAATAGTAATTCTATCCTCCTTCCCTTATGCCTGTTCAGGCAGAGACTGTATTGTGCTTACAAAACTCCCAGCATAACGAAGTCTTGGATCCAATTTAAAGACTACAATTCCAGGAAAAATAACAGATTGTATCAGACCCAGAATATGCTCCTTACTGAATAATACCAGTTTAAAAATTCAGATTTAACCATAACACAACAGATTAGGCACATCCAGCACCATCTCTACACTGCCACATTTGAAACCCAACATATTCTTTGGCCAACAAACGAGCTCTGGAATCGGGATTTGTAATACTTCCAATGATAATACACGAGTCTGTGCATGGAAATGTGCATGTGCCACCTAATTCATGTGCTAAATTCAGGAGTAATTTGCAGAAACAGCTATGGAGTAATACTTTTATTCCTTCCAAGAAACCAGGTTTTCCTTCATTGTAACATTAGGTACAGCTTTCAGATTTGGTAACCTCAATTTGACAGATTCAGAGGCAACAACCTCTGGTTACATCCACAGAACAAATGAGCTTGCACAGATACAGACCAGCTGAATTTGGCTCAAAGTGTTTAATGCCCTTTGAGATTTTTTTATAAAAGATATCATCTTTGATTAAGCTATCTGGGATGTAAAGTGTCCCCATTCTTCAAGCTCTGCAAGGTAAAAGGTGGTTATGCAGTCCACAAGCACCTCTGTTCAGCTCAGCTGCTGTCGTTCAGTCCCCTCAGTCATCCCAGATCTCAAAATAATCACCAAGGAACAGAAAAATTGGACCATCTAAATAGACACAGACCAAATCTTCCACTGGCATATATTAGCCTTAATTAAATGAAAACTATACCCATTAACCCAAGGTTAGACACAATTTCTGATACATACAGTAATTTCTTTACCTACAAGCCATACCCTGGACTCTTCCTCTCCCAGTGAGGGCCAAAAGAACAGCAGTAACTCATTTTTTCCTGAGAAATGGTTCCACAAAATCCCCTCACAGTGATGGCGCAAGCTAGCTAAAGTCAAACAAGAATTTGACCTTGGCAAATGAGGCTGCTGACAGCAGAATTTAACCCTTAAAAAATGAAACTTTTATTGAATGCTGTATTGGGTCTGGCTGAGCCCCACAGCAGCCCTCCAGTGCTGTGCTTTGTCGTGGCAGCTAGAAAGGTGGGGATAACACACCAGGGTTTTGGCTACTGCTGAGCAGTGTTTGCACAGCACCAAGGCTGCCTCTCCAACATTGCCCCCCTCACCAGCAGGCTGGGGGTGGGCCAGATCTTGGGAGGGGACACAGCCAGGACAGCTGACCCAAAGTGACCAATGGGATACTCCATAACATACGACATCTGCTTGTACATAAAAGCTAACAGAAAGGAGAAGGAAGCGGGGGCGGAGGCATTTGTTATGTACAATATTTGTCTTCTGGAACAACCGCTACACATACTGAAGCCCCGCTTCCTGGGAAGTGGCCGAACATCACCTGCTGATGGGAAGTAGACAATAACATCTTTTCTTTTCCTTTGCTTCCGCACGTGTGACCTTTGGTATTGCTTCATTAAACTGCCTTTATCTTGACCCACAAGTTTTGCATTTTTCATCTTATTTTCTTCCTCCCCGTTGTGCTGGGAAGGAGAGTAATAGAGCAGCTTGGTGGGCACCCGGCGTCCAGCCAAGGTCAACCCACCACAAATGGTCAGTATCCACAAAGCTTAAATTACTAAAAACAAAACATGCAAAGCTCAGGTAGCATTTGCACAGTGTTTCTGTGACTATTGTTATAAGAACTAGAGTTTAACGAAAAAATGAACAATAAAAATATCACATTAAAACTATTTTAAGCCTTAGGACTAGTAAACTTTATTAAACTAGGGTGCTGATCTCACAAGCCACTGGGGGCATACTCAACTTTATCAGTGAGATTTTTCAGCCCTGGCACAGGCACTAAATGTGTGGAACTACTCAACAATCAGGGTCAAAATTCACCATATTTTGCTGAACTGAAACTAAAGATCTGAACATATACAGCCTTTTTCTCGTCTGCTTCAAATGTTTCTTTCCTTTATGCTTTGGCAAAGCACAAGGCTGTGATTCAGGTGAAACTACACATTAGGGAGCAACAGGAACACAGGTTCACCATATCAATTATGGATGCTTCATTCAAGCTGAAAAATGTAACGCTTAATCTTTAGTAGCTATGGAATGAAGCTGCCCAAACAGAATGAGGACATATACATTAAGACTTTCAAAACATTCCCAAAATTGGATAGGATCTGCCTGGGTGCTGGAATCCAGCTCTTACCATTTCTCATTCAGATATCCAGGCGGATATCCTGGTAGGAGTCTGTTATAGACCACCCAAACAGAATGAAAAGGCAGATGAAACATTCTACAAGCAACTGGGAGAAGTCTCAAGATTGCTAGCCCTTGTTCTTGTGGGGGACTTCAACCTACCAGATATCCACTGGAAATACAACAGAGCTGAGAGGAAACAGTCTAGGAGGTTCCGGGAGTGTATGGAAGATAACTTCCTGACACATCTGGTCACTGAGCCAACTAGGGAAGATGCTCCACCGGACCTGCTCTTTACAAACAGGGAAGAATTGGTGGGTGATGTGGTGGTCAGAGGACGTCTAGGGCATAGCAATCATGAGATGACAGAGTTTTCAGTTCTCGGAGAAGTAAGGAGTGGGGTCAGCAGAAACACCCCCTTGGACTTCCAGAGGGCTGATTTTGGCCTGTGTAAGAGCTTGGTTGACAAAGTCCCTTGGGATATAGTTCTGAAGGGCCATGGGGTACGGGAAGGCTGGACATTATTCAAGAATGAAGTTCTAAAGGCACAGGAGCAGGCTGTCCCCATGTGCTGGAAGACGAGCTGGTGGGGAAGGAGACCCACCTGGCTGAACAGAGAGCTTTGTCTAGAACTCAGGAAAAGAAGGAGAGTTTATGACCTTTGGAAGACGGGACAGGAAACTCTGGAGGACTATAAGGGTGTTGCGAGGTTATGCAGGGTGAAGATTAGAGCATCGAAAACGCAGCTGGAACTCAGACTGGCCACTGCTGTGAAAGATAACAGAAAATGTTTATACAAATACATTAGAAACAAAAGGAGGGCAAAGGAGAATCTGCATCCTTTATTGGATGTGGAGGGGAGCATTGCCACACAGGATGAAGAAAAGTGCTACCATAAGGTACTTAATGCCTTCTTTGCCTCAGTCTTTAACAGTAAAACCAGTTACTCCCTAGGTACTCAGCCTCCTGAGCTGGAAGACAGGGACAAGGAAGAGTAGTAGAGTGAAGTCTCCACAGTCCAGGAGGAAATGGTTAGTGACCTGCTGCTCCATTTAGACATGTACAAGTCTACAGGGCCAGATGGGATCCACCCAAGCGTACTGAGGGAACTTGCAGAGGAGCTCACTAAGCCATTCTCTATCATCAACAGTCCTGGCAAACTGGAAAGGTCCCAGAAGAGTGGAGGTTAGCCAATGTGATGCCCATCTACAAGAAGGGCAGGAAGGAGGATTTGGGCAACTACAGGCCTGTCAGACTGACCTTGGTGCTGGGGAAGGCTATGGAGCAGGTCATCCTGACCATCATCACATGGCACGTGCAGGACAACCAGGGGATCAGGCCCAGCCAGCACGGATTTATGAAAGGCAGGTCCCGCTTGACAAACCTAATCTCCATGACAAGATGACCCATCCAGTGGATGAGGCAAAGGCTGTGGATGTCATCTACCTGGACTTTAGTAAGGCTCTTGACACCATCTCCCACAGCATTCTCCTGGAGAAACCCATTGCTCACAGCTCAGATGGGTGTACTTTACACTGGGTTAAAAGCTGGGTGGACGGCCAAGCCCTAAGAACAGTAGTAAATGGAGTTACTTCCAGCTGGCAGCCAGTCACAAGTGCTGCTGCCCAGGGCTCAGCACAGGGGCCAGTCCTCTTTAATATCTTTATCAATGATCTGGACAAGAGGATCGAGTGCATCCTCACTAAGTTTGCAGACGACACCAAGCTGGGTGGGAGTGTTGGTCTGCTTGAGGGCAGGAAGGCTCTGTAGAGGGATCTGGACAGGCCGGACTGATGGGCTGAGGCCAATTCTGTGAGGTTCAACAAGAAGTGCCGGGTCCTGCACCTGGGTCACAACAACCCCATGAAATGCTACAGGCTTGGGGAAAGAGTGGCTGGGAAGCTTCCCAGTGGAAAAAGACCTGGGGGTGTTGGTTGACAGCTGGTTGAACATGAGCTGGCCTGTGCCCAGGTGGCCAAGAAGGCCAACAGCATCCTGGCTTGTATCAGAAACGGTGTGGCCAGCAGGACAAGGGAAGTGATCATCCCCCTGTACTCAGCCCTGATGAGGCCGCACCTCAAATACTGTGTTCAGTTTTGGGCTCCTCACTACAAGAGGGACACTGAGGTGCTGGAGCGTGTCCAGAGAAGGGCAATGAAGCTGGTGAAGGGTCTGGAGCACAAGGCTTACTAGAAGTGGTTGAGTGAACTGGGGCTGTTTAGTCTGGAGGAGGCTGAGGGAGGATGTTGTTGCTCTCTACAGCTACATGAAAGGAGGTTGTAGGCAAGTGGGGGTAGGTCTCTTCTCCCAGAAAAGAAGTGAAACGACAAGAGGAAATGGTCTCCAGTTATTCCAGGTGAAGTTTAGCTTGAATGTTAGGAAAACTTTCT
The DNA here is from genome assembly GCF_023634085.1 of Falco cherrug. Taxonomy (NCBI): domain Eukaryota; kingdom Metazoa; phylum Chordata; class Aves; order Falconiformes; family Falconidae; genus Falco; species Falco cherrug. The sequence continues at coordinate 78,004,142 of NC_073698.1, forward strand.
TCACTGAAAGGGTGGTCAAGCATCAGAACGGGCTGCCCAGGGCAGCAGTGGAATCACCATCCCTGGAGGTATTTAAAAAACGCATAGATGTGGTGCTTAGGGCCATGGTTTAGTGATGGAATTGGCAGTCCTGGGTTAACAGTTGGACTTGATGATCTCAAAGGCCTTTTCCAACCTAAATGATTCTATGATTCTATGTTTCAGGAATGGAGCACAAAAGCTGTGAGACTGGTTACATTTTCTCCTGGTAGTAGGAAAGGCCGATTTCAAAATAGCACACATAAAGACTCACATAATGGAAATGAAATCACCCTTTCTGCAAAAAGGATGTATCTGAATATTCATATTGCCATATTCATTTATCTTTCACATTAATTTTCTGCACATGTTCAGGCAGAAAATACATCTTAAAACCTATCAAATATTAATAATTCAGACATTTCCTAGAAAGTGATCTTCAAAGTTACAGCTTTAAATGTGCAGGAATGAGGCTGTGTCTGCTTATTTAAAAAAAATAAAAGAAACAATACCATGTGACTACCTGATGGAGTACAGTTAATGAAACAAAACCATACCAAGGATGAGCGTAATGAACCCAGTTTGTACCTTCTACATCACCACAGCAATAAGAGATAGAAAAGCCTATCATACCAAATAGTCTTGCCCATGTCCCATGCATTGTACTTTCTAATGGCTTCTTTTTAACATTGTAGTTACGTCCACTTTTAAAGTCTAAATGAATAAAGCAACCATGGCAGCTTTCTGAAGACTGTTTAGACCAAAGCAGACCCTAATGACATAAACAGAAATGCAAAGGATTTGATGTCTAGTTGGCTAGCTTTCCTATCCCAAACACAATATTAAAGTAATTGCTTCCTCACACCCTTTTTCAGTGCAACTTCTGTGTGATGTTCTGCTGAAAACAGGCTCCTACAAGTTCCCTTGAACACATCATTACAGAGATTTTTAGACAGACCTCTTTTACTTGCCGTAATAAGATGCATGCATACCCAGCCTTGCCCTCTCAAACTCCTAACTCCCATGGTTAAAAAAACCCCTACTTCAGATACCAGTTTTGGCAGAAAGCATGAAACTGAGTTCTCCTTAGTGTTATTTCTGGCTCTGTGGACACGTAGACAGCATGAAGAGGTACTCAATCCCCTTCAGTCTTTTGAAGTCTTACTGGTTGAAATCCAGGTGACAAGACATGTTGAGGTAAGACTGCTTATGGGGGTTGTGTTTTTCTGTTTCTTTCTGTAAAAATAACCGAGGATGAGAAGACTGAGAAAGTGCTGGGTTTTGGAAGACTTGGAGAGAGAGAAGGGACAAGCTCTCCCACTACTGCCAGTCATCCCAGTAGCTAAACACAATCCAAAAACACTGTAGGAAGGTATATAGAGAGGTTCTTTCATTCGCTACCTTTTTACAGGAAACGTGAGTTGTTTAAAATAATATTTCATTTTTATTCAGTTAAAAATAAGTTGTAAAATGAAGCTTTTCTATAAAGCGCTGTTGACTGGTAGATAGCAGCCAACTGAGAAGAAACTCCACCAAAGAAGTTGTACAAAATATAACTTCAAGGAAAGACAGAAAGACGGCAGACAGAAAGGTAGGCAGAAAGAATAAAATAAAACTTTTCACTTACAGCCTGCTTAGCATGGCTAATCTATTTATTTGATTGCAGCAATCTTACTACACCAACTTACTACTACCATTTTCAGATGGCAAAATCCATGTGAGTGAGAAGCATGCAGTTTCATCATATTGTTTATATACAAAGATCAGATGGCTTTTCCCACCTAAGACATTGCCATACGGATGTATTTTGATTTTACAGAAGAGAATTACTGTTTTTCTCTAGAAGCAGTCAAGAAACCATGTCTGAACAAAACTTCTAAATGATGAAATAGTGAGGCAGAAATAGAGCGTCCCCCAAACCAGTCAGTTTGCAAGGCTCAGATGCTGTTGTTCATGTGCAACACCCCAAAATGTTTTGATCTTAGCAACACATCAGCTGTGCCTGCTAAGTCTAGTTGGTTCCTAATCTTCAGTGAAGAAGGATAAGAAAACCACAGTAACAATAGTAATCATCATAATAACAATACGTTAAGAAACAGTACACCACCTTCTGAAATGTAGCAAAACGATGTCGTTTTTAAGGCAATAGCACAGTTCAATGTCTACACTCCTATGACTTAGATAAAATTATGCACTGAAACTTTTCAAAAGGACCCTTGTTCGCCTTTGAATTTTTGCATTATGTTCATGTTCCTTCTGCAGTTGAACTTAACGTTTGCCACTGGCTTTCATGGAGCAGAACTGGGGACATATGAATTCAGTATTTTTCAAGTAGGTGTATTTCATCAAGCATACCAAATATCAATGGATGATCAAGAGGTTTTAATCTTAGAAAAAGTTACCCTTAAAATATCCATGCACTTCAGAGCACATCAGCACAGGTGTCACAACAAAGACTGCAGGACTGACTCAGACAATAGCATGTAAATATCAAGGAATAAAAGAGCCAGTGTTGTGCAGTAGCATGATTTACAAACATTCAAGAAAACCTGCAATATGTATACATACTCTTTAATTTTATGACTCTCAAGACATCTGAGGTCTCACAAAAAACAGGAAACTAACCTTGATGTGAGCTGCTGGATCTGGGACAGTCTGAATCATGTCCTTTAACAGGCCAGTGTGATTACCAAGAGCTCAGATCCCAAGGCAGCTGCATAACCAAAGAAACAAAAATCATATGATTATATTTTAAAAGTTTATTTTCAATAGAAATCTCTTATCTTTTTATAGACTGATAAGCATCTTTCCTTCCCCAGACAACCTTGAGAACCAGTACAATTGAAGCTCTAAGGCATTTCTGTTTCCATACAGTCTGCTTGGGGTACACTTCACACAGGAGAAAACAGTCGGCCCTGAAATTCTCGTGGAAAATTGGTCTTTGTCTGTAACAGACAATTTTCCCAAAATAAGAACTCTGGGATGTGCTCTGCCCTGCACAGCCCCATTATTCACCTGTCAGGATTTCCATAATCCTTTCTTACCAATTTAGAAACACATAGCAGGATTGGGACAGATCTGGAGCTGATATAAGTTAAGTATCATTTCACTGGAGTTGTACCCATTTACAAGAGCTGCAAATGTGGTCCAGCCGCTCAATTACAGCACTTCAGAGCATGGATCTTCTGGGATCCCTTATGCATGTCCGGTAATAAAGTACAGAGGGGTTGGGGAAGGTGGGGTGCATTTGTCTGCATGTGCAGGGGGTTGACCATTAAAACCATTTTAAATAATAACATTATATAATGTAAATAATGTAGAGTACTGCTCAGTAACTAGAACATCAAATAACTGCTAATAAATTTGGACTGGTAAGTCAGAAAACTAGAAAACATGTGGGGAAATGTAGGAACATGAATATCATTTAAAGGAATCTGGCTTTTTCTCCATTCTCCCTAAAAGCCTGGAAATTCCCATTTCTCATGCAAGAGATTTCCTTTTGCCCATGACCTTGAACTTTTATCTTTTAAAGAAGCAAGGCACTATCAGGAGAAAATAATATCTTTTCCCTCAGCATTAAGTTTTTTTATTTATCTGCTCTTACATCTACGCTAACTTCCAAATCAAATTGCAAGTAGCTTTTACCTATTTACTCAGGAGAAATACTGACAGACTACCACTGAGTTGCAGCTTGCCCCAGAAGCAGTCTTCATGACATAAGGGAACTATTTGTAAACTATGGTAGTACACAGTGCAGTTAAAGGTACCACCATTCAGATATTCATACGCTTCCCCCTTACTGCTTAAAAGAACCAGCATTGTGCCCCTTTCAAATCCATGAAAACAAAATACTTAATTTGATGGCCTATTAGAGAAAGCCCAAAAGAAGCTGAATTTCCACTTTGTACACTCTCCTCAGCTATCTGTGGATGATCAAATGAGATACTGATATCATGCTTTTAAGTGAAGATTTTTCTTTCCAGAAACTTAAATATCTTTAAAAGCAATAGACACTTGTTTTGGTAAAAGCAAACTTTCAACAGCAATGTTGTTCAGATTTAAGTCATACAGAAGCACTAACAGCACCGACATATCTTTCAGTTCCCTTCCTCCTTCCCTAGTAAATCAACGCCTGCCATGTTATTCATTGGATTTATGGGATTTGTATTTTAAGCTTTTGAAACACCATACACAGGATGTGGAAACTACTAAACTTCGTTTAAACTGAACAGAAAAATACTTCAAGCCCAGTGCTGGATCATGTTTTCACAGTTTGGATACCTTCTTCACCATGTTGCCATAATGGTACCTCACCCCCAGCAAAGCAGCCTACCCAGTGAAGAGGGGACTTGTGCCGCATCAGTGTTTATTTCTGTCTCTCTAGTGTCTTTGCTCAGTGTGCAAATATGCGCTGTGTCTCTCCTTCCCACTCAAGCATTTTACTTGGTTAATCCACGTTTCAGAAGAGAGGTGGAGATAGATACAATTCAGGAAGCAACTTCCAGCAACACCTAGACAAAGAGGAGGGGCTCTGACGATCCTTACAGAGCTGAGTACTTCTCCCCTTCTTTGTCCCTCTGGAATGCTGCTTCTGTCCTGCCCTGGAGCCTGTCCCCTGCCCAGGACAAGCTGCATGCCATGTTGCATTGTGGTGGAGAGGGAGCATGGAGGACCCCCAGTTCGCCCAGCCTGCCACAGCTCAGAGAGCCGCTCAGCTGGAAAAGCCTGACAGCAGTGCAGGGATTTCTGTCTCTCCTGCACTCTCACTGCCTGGGTGGTTCACCCAACAAAAGCAGGATTTTGCGCTTAGGAAGCACGTGTTGAGCTCAGAGGTGTGGACTCCATTCCAGAAATGCCCTGTGTCACTCTGGGGTGGGAAACAGACTTTTCTTTCAGAGCTCAGACTTGCTGGAAGCTATTGAGGTTTAAAAGTTGTTTGAACTATGCCAAGGCCCATTCATATCACATCTTTTCCCCAAGAAGACGGATTCTTTATAGAAGAGAAGATGACAGAGAACATTTGCAAACCAGTTGCCAACTCTGCACCACATGGTATGGGAATCGAAGGCAAGCAAATGTTAGCCAATATGAGCTGGAGAGATGCATATGCAACTGTTCTGGCCATTTGATTTTTTCCCCCATACTGCTGTGTAGCGGTGATCCTAAAAGGGGGAATTCTGCTTTAAACTCAACCTTTGGCAGCGCATTCTTCTTTCTCACCTGGATATTCATTTATAGCTACTCTAAAATGGGACATGTCCTAGTTTGCAAAAAAGCCACGACTTTTGTCTTTTTACTTCTGGAAATCATTGTTTAAAAAGCTGTGACTGTTTTCCTTGCTTTTTTCCAAACAGAAATATAATTTTAATTATTTCAGATCCACCTTTACTGGCTGGAATTGGAAGCTTCCAGACATCTGGTACTAACTGGCTGAACCAGATGGTATTTATAGCCAGAACCTCCGCCACCCCCACCCCAAATTTCATGCTGGTCATGTTTGTGCTTGATAGTGTGTCACAGGGTCCGCACGTGGCTGAGGATTTTGCCCTGCATCCCCTGACTAGCATGACTCTAATGTACAAGCCAAAATGACATTAAAGCCTGGTTTAGGGAGCCATCTCTTTTCAGGAAAATCAAACAAGGACATCCTAACACAAACTGAAAGTTAAGCACTTGCTTAAGAGCCTTCTTGATTTAGGGTTTAACCCTGGAAGGATATATTTGTAGCCACAGAGCAGGTTTTCTTATAATTCCCAGCATCCTGAGTTAAGCTTTCCTTAATCCTGCTTTAGCGGCACAGGTCCCCGTGGCACCCCACCTCACAGGGCACTGCAGAGCAGAGGCACAGCAGCAATCCTGGCAGCACCCAAAGGATGGACCCTGCAGCTTCGGCTGGCATGTGGCCAGGTGCAAGTCTGTCATATGACCAAAATGGAAAAAGGCCCTGTCGCATAACAGGAAGCCGTCCCACTACGTGAAACAAATAATTGTTCATTGGGTCAGTGTAATCAGGGGGACTGCGCATGCCTGGTCACCCAGCTGGAGCTACAGAGCTGCTGTGGGGCCATGGTGCAGCATGGATGGGGAAGCAATGGCTTCTCAGTGGAGCTGGAGCACACGTTCACTCCCACCCCACAACTGACATGCCACCACCGAATGAAAAGAAGCTGTATTTCAGTTATGTATGGAGGACAGAGTATGTCCTGAGCATGCCCCAAGGACCCTGGGAAAGAAGGCAACAGAGGACAGGCAGGAGACTGCTGGGACAGTAGACCAGACTCACGTGCCCTGCCCAAGTCGCCGAGAGAAGAAGATATCTGGCATCAGGTTGTGGGCAGCATTAATTACTGACGACAGGATCTGGGTTTTGGTACTGGTTTCCATCGCCTGACGTACCCAAAACACCATACAAAACCAATGGCAAAAGTGAAAAGTAGCGATATTGTGCATGAGAGGGGAGACACAAATTCCCCACTGATGTTAAGGACAGATTAAAATACCAAGATAAAACAATGTTATAGCACAAAACCAGCCAAACTTGGGTATGCCTGTGCTACCCCACACACGAGGAGACAGATAAACTATGGAGTCTGTCGTCTTTCTGTGCACGCATGCATGCAACCCACGTTTTTGGAGTTTTGTAAGCACATCAAAGGGTCACAGAATTATGTACAGCTCTAGAGTTGTCTAGATGTGATTGCATTGTTTTTTCTTTTTATAGTTGTTTCAAAAGGATTAGCCTTTTTAATGTACACATATACTGCCAAATTACTGAGAAGCTGAATGTACCCTCTATACGGGGTACAGTATGCACCCCCCTCTCGTACATTTTTGCATTCATGTTACCTTGCAGACAGGAACATAGGCCCACTTTCCATAATTTGGCATGCTGTGCTCACCTAAAAAAACCCAGCAGGTTCCTCCCAATGTGTCCTACACCCTGCACTGAAATGCTGCGAGAGAGCATGACCGGGCAGTCGGCAAAACTGACGGAAAAAGGCTGCGGGCCAAACTCCCAGCAAAGTGACGCCCACACAGAGCAGAGCTTGGCTGCAGCAAATAAAGAAACATGGTCCGTGCTGCTGATCTGCCGGGGATGAATGTGGCACAAAGTACTCACCTGCAAAGGGAATTATATTCAAAATACAGCCACAATGCATATCCAGTACCAGGTAATGAAGGGCTGCCTAATCAGTTGCAAACAGTTTCAGAATTGCTGGGCCAGATTCCTGGTGCAGTGAAAATAAGGATGATACTAAACGGTTACCCAAGCACAGGCTGCCTGGGAGAGAAAAGCACCAAAGCTCTGCCTGCAGGACAGCGGCTCTCTCCAAAGAGCTCTGTATTGCTGCCGCTGGGACGGTAAGAGCCTGCACTTTACAAATATGTGAATGTCAGACCGCATGAAACACTATGCACCGGAGATGTGCACACACATACAGACACACACAGACACAGGCACACACTCCGGTATGATGAATAATACAGAGCGGCATTGCACTGAATATCTAGCAGTGCAACTTTAGGATGTTTACCATTACTCACAGGAGGTGAATCCCTGAACAGTTATGCAGACTATCCCAAGTGAGTGCCAGCAGGACTTTCAGACCCCCTCATACTGTCATGCAACTGTACTTGTCACATATTTTACAAGAACTAATGTTTCTCAGCTGTTGGAGAACTTTTGAGACATCCATTTCTAGACTTTTATCAGGAAATCTCTTTTTGTGCTTCTGGGTCCTACCAGCACTGGTGAGACAGCGTGTAAAAGAGAAAGGCTGGGATACTCCAAAGGCAGAAGGACTATAAAACTGCTCTCAAAGGTGTGTAGAAACAGCATAAGCTCCTGCTGCTGTAGCTTAGAGCTGTACTTCTTTGATAGATGAATGCCCTACATGTGGTTTTCAGACTTTCTGTGATTTGTGGACACCTAAAATCATTCCAGTTGTGGTGGAAGCCCGTTACATAGCAAACTTAAGCCAAATTTAGGCTTGCTGTACTTTAGAAGTAGTCTACAGATCTGAGGAGCTGCAAGGACCACTAACTGAAAACCAGTGTGCAATCACTCCCCTAGAGCTGCTGCTGCCACCTTGTTCATATCATAGGGCTTTAGGGAAATTAAGTTATTACATTAAGTTATGAAGTTCTTTAGATTAAGTTCTTCAACAGGACTAAGAAGAGAAGAGGTGAAATCCTCATCCACTGAAGTAAACCGGACTTTTGCCACTGTCTGAAGCAGGCCAGTTCACCCACTCTGCCCTCGTTGATAGGTGCGGAAGGGAGCAGATGGTTACAAGCATGCAATCTGGGAACTGCTAAACAAACAAACAAAACAACAAGCTTCTTGCATAGCATGGTACTATAAGCTTACGCTTTGTCTTCTCTAATACTTCCAGGTTTAGAGGAAAGCACTGTAGAGGCAGCCTGAGTCAGCTGCTGCCGGAGCTTTGCAAGAAGGTGAGAGGAACCTGGCCAGGGGCTGCAGCAGACCACAGCTCACTGCACTGTGGATGTGTATTTCTGGGGGGAAATGGCTCAAAGAGCAAAGCCCAGTAGTACGTAGTAAAGAAAGGCCCAGAACTGCAGTCACAAGAATGTTTATAATTCAGTATTTGCAAACCAGGGCTCTGATGAGCAGACTGTGAAATACAACTGTTCCAACCCAGGGCCAATATTGACAGCAGAGCTGCATGACATGGGCTTAAAGCTTTTATGCTTAACTTGGGGTTGGGTATAACCATTTCAGTGTTAGGGTTTGGGGATTTTTTTTTTTTTTGCTTCTTTTGTTGTAATCTCTCTGCATTTTAACAGCCTCAACAATAAAACCCTGAGGAAAGATCCTGCTATGCTCATGAAATGCTGCTGCCAAGGCAGTTCACCTGCAGTCAGTGCATATTTGCTATTAGGGTAGGACTTCGTGATTGCAGGTGGATACCATGAATAAAATAATAAAATAACCAAAATTTATTACCACCCACTGCTATCAAAAGACTTAACAAATTATTTTGAGCTGAAGTCACAAGCTAAGGAAAACTAATACCTCTTTTTGAAAGATAAAAGCAAATGAAAGTGTTTTAGAAAGTGAAACAACAAGATCCAATTCAATATTAAGAAAACCAAAGTAAGAAAATATGTGGCAATCAACATTTCTACAACTTTCCATTCTCTACGAAACCTTTTTGTATTTATCCTGCTCTTGCAGCACTGAACTCAACGGGTGAGTTGTACACCGTCTGATGTCCTTAGTTGCAGGAGTGAAGCAATGCTACGTGGCATTGATTGTTACAGCAGTAAATTAGGTTCAAGAGATCTGGGTTAGAAAAGATTCCTAATCTGTGAATCTAGTACACTTCTCTTCTGTGCTTATGAGCAGAGTCAATAAATCGTAAGTTCTTTGTGAGCAATTTCAATTGAAGAATAACTCACTGATCATTTTCCAAGTATATCTCCTTGATAGTTTGGGGTTTTTTTAATAATATGCCACTACTTGTTAAAAAGTATCAGTGGGAAAAATGAAAGCTGAGTGGGGTTGTTTGGTTGATGTTTTTTCAATTCTGGCAGCTGAAAAATTAGATTTTTCACTTTCGAGAAACACCTAAAGAACTTAATAAAAAATGAGTGCTAAATGTGAGTGCTAAATCTCTTTCTTTTTTTCCTTTGGGGTTTTTTTCTTTTCTTTTTTTCTGGAAATAAAAAAAAACTTCCTTGTCCAGCCCTCCTCCTGAAAAGCCTCCCAAGGGTCTGGTTTTATGACCGGTTCATGCTGCTAAGTTCTCTCCCTCACACAATGTTAGCACTATTTCTGTCAGTCAGATCAGAGTGCTGGTTTAACTGGCAGCAAATCACTTTTCTGATGGGACTCCCTTCCAGCAGCACCGGTTCCCTGATGCAGCCCGCCGTGGTGCCCCTGGGTAATGCACCGCAGAAGGGAGCATGTGCCGGCTGAGGGTGGTGGGTAGGTAAGACTTGCTCCTGTCGGCAGCAGACGTGGGCTTGGTGTGGTTCAAGCTGACCATGAAACCACAACTTGAGTATTACCGTAAGCAAGTCAGTAACTGCAAAAAAAAAAAAGCCATGTGTCACCACCTGTTTGTGAAGGCACAGATGGTCAGGGTTTACAGTTAGCTCTGTAGTAATAGCAACACTCCAGGTCCTTCACGTCTGTGGGGCAAACGGATGCATCTATCTGAAGATGTGTCTATGCCATCTGTGTCTATGTCTGTCTCTCCTGGAGTTCATTGAAACTGAAGATGGAAGATGGATTTTCTTCTGGGATACAGAGCTGATCTGCATACATTTTTCTTGAAGGGCTCAATCCTCCTACAGGGAAGCGACGGCAAGTGTTACCCTGCTCCTCCCCCCTTGGAGGTGGAGAAGGCACATTTCTATGCTACCACCCAAAAGTATCTGTGCAGCTACTGCTTACTTCACGTTCCAGCCCATGATCTCAAGGGAGGATACAGCCCTAAATTAGCTCATTTACAGTAGGAACTTTAGACTAGAGCCAAAAATATTTGTTTTTATTAGTACTCCCTATATAGTATGTCTCTGACCAATAACTTGTTTTATTTATTTTTTTGGCAAATTACCATGTTCTTATTCAAAGCCGTAATGAGGATTATATATCAATGTGGAATGCAGAGCAGCTATTCCTGAAACTCCCAACTGCATATAAAAGAGTTTGGAATTCCCCAAACACTATCTCTTCAGTCCAGGCCACTTACAAATGTGGTTAACATGAATGAAGTAATATCTTCAGAAAGGAAGGAGACTTTTGAGTCACGTCTGACACATTTAACTACACCAACCACTTTACATAGCTGAAGGTTTTGATTGCCTATCTTCATACCAGGCAGGGGTGTTTGATAATGATTACTCCCCGATGCTTATCCTGTTACAGGATACTTACACACAGGCATGGGATACCAAGGGCAGAGTTAATGAATGAATTCAAGACTTTGTTCTCTCCAAATGCAAAACCACAGAGGTCACCAGAAAAGTTCCCAGATGAAGTCAAAGTCCTGCTTGGTGCACTTTGCTGCCCTTCTATTCCACGCTAGAGCTGCCCTGTCAGATTTCTCTGTTTAAGTATTCAAATTCAGCTCAACTCCATGCTTGGCTGAAGGTGTCCACCAGTCAGCTCCACAAGAATAAGACATTTGGCCACAAAGTAACCACCACATAATTTCTGTCTGCAGATTATAATTACGGGCCTTGGTGCTCCACAGAAATAATGACTTTCCAAAGAAAAAGAGTGCCTTGCACAAAAGCCGGATGACATCAGGAGAGATATATAGTAACAAATAGTAGTTTCTGATTTACATTCACTCCGCTGTTAAAGCCCAAGCTTGTTTCAAACATTTTAACCAATGTTTCACTTAAAATTACATCTGCTGGAAGATACAGCCACTGCTATCAAAAGACTTAAATCACAAATCATTTTGAGCTGAAGTCCCAAGCCAAGAAAAACTAATACCCCTTTTTGAAAGATAAAAGCAAATGAAAGCATTTTAGAAAGTGAAACAACAAGATACGATTCAGTAATAACAAATTACGTATCGACCCCTCACGGTGCATCTTACCAGCTCCCTCAACCTTTCCTTGGCTAGTGCCTCTTGGACTTTAAGGACATTTGTTTGAGAAAGATACATGGCTTAGCCAATGCTGGCATTCTGCACCCAGCTCTGGTACCTGAATTTTCCAGGCCAGAGGTAGCTTTGTGAACCTGAAGGACGGATGATGCACAGGAGATTAGACTAGATGCTCTAGCTGCCCTCTAGCTGTCAGATACCTATGCCTCTATTTTTAATTTTGTTCACAAGAGATCTGTTTCTAATAAGCCCATGGAAAGTGCTAGGCAAGAATCTGAATGAATTTTGCATGACACAGAGCATTAGGGGTATACATTCACATTTTCAAACACATTTAAACATCTAGTACAGACTGATGGCATATACGTAACAAACAGAAAACAGTAGTATTTTTTAAAAGTCATAAATAATTGTGTGAACACCTCACAGACTTTTTGAGGATAACTACTTGATTAAATTTTCATAATCAGAAATTATATACACCATGCACTTTCAATAATTACTGAGTACATTAGACTAGTGCATTATTTACTGCAGATTAACTAATAGTGCTGCCAAACCTAGAAAAGTCCTGAATTGTTACAGTGAAAAACAATATCTAAAATCTGAAGAATCTTAAATTAGGTTTATGGGAGAACTAAAATGTAATTCTTAGCTGAGAAATACATGAGCAAGAAATCAAAAATAGTTAACATTTTCTCTGCTTTCAATAAATTTCCTCGGTTGTCATATTCAAGAAACATATATGCTGTTCAGGAACAGAATGTACTGGCATCAAATCTGTTGCATGCAAGTGCTCACTTTGGGGATGCAACAAATGTTTCAGTAATCTGCACTGGAAAGTTGTCCTCGTTTTTCTTCCCCTGGGTTTCTGGGGGATGCTCCTTGTTCTAATGAAGAAAACCATTGTTTCGATAAGCAATATCATTTTTCCCCCCTGTGTATATGGACTTGCTCTTGTTGGTCCACGGTGCTGCGAAGAGGAGAGACAGCTGTGTGTCCTGGGGAACTCACCCATGACGCAGCAATGTTGAATGCCTTCTTTGAAGCTGTCTCAGAGCATTGGTGGGGAGAAACTGCTGTAATTGCCCAGCCCATACCTGTACACTCCAGTCACAACCTACCAACCCTTTTCTTCTGCTGTGGCACCTCACTTCAGGGGTCCCTGTGCCAAACTGGCTCAGCTGTCCGTTTTGTGGGTGGGCGCTGTAGATGCACCCCCCTCTCAGAAGTTCCCCTGGGGAGTGCAGAGTGCTGGGCCTGGAGAGACAGCAAAGATTGTATCAAGCCCTAAACTGGGCTCAACAAGAACTTTTCTGAATCAAGTTAAATCAAGAGCAGACTGTGTGAACATCTACTACATCCCATGGCTACTCACTGAAGTATACTGACAAACCCTATCGCAGAGAAAATGCCCAACAGATATTTGGGCACATCCTTTGTGGACCTAAGGTGTTCCAGGGAGTGTGGAAAATGGTCCCATATGTGCAAACGTTCCAGAAGGAGGCCTGACTTAGATGCAGACATTCACTGAAAGTGAAACAACACTTGACCCAATAGTCAGTTGAGGTGTCTGAAGCAGGTTTCTCCAGCACAGCTTTGTTTTCAAAGACATCTGTGGTGCCTGCTTCCCTTCTACAGCAAGGTATGGGTGTCCCCTGCCATCAGAAAAATAGGAGGGTTCAGCTTATGGGATGCCAGCAGCAGAAGGAATGGATAAGTCCTCTGTGAATGGATAAGCAAAACAGAGGGTGACGGAGAAGTGTGGATGACCCTTCACAATCTCCTGCAGGATTTCTGTTGTTCTGAAACTCCACCCTAAGGATGGCAAAGGGACTTCACAGGGAACAGCATTAAGTCAACCAACATGACTAGCAACACCATTTTTTTCTTAAAGTATTCTTAAAACAAAGTGTAAATACATGTGGTGATCTTTCTTTAGCGTATCAGTAAATTAAGCTAGCTTACAGTGGAAATAGTCATTGGACTACAGAAGAAAACTAAGCAGAGACTTTGAAGTTCTTCAGACTAATTTTACTTTGTTACCAAATGTTTTTTCTCCTTTTGTATGTCCTTGGCATAAACTCCTTTTTTTTCTGTTGGTTTAATTTATTTTTTTACTTGTGGCACTTTCAGATGTTGGAAAGTAAAAGAAAAAAAAATCAGAGCAGCTGCATAAACACGAGGTATTTAAGAAATAAAGTGACTTCCATTAAGTGTTAACTTACACTGCAAGAAGCACTTTGAAAGTATGTATCAGAAAGACTGGCACTTCCACTGCAGCTTGAATCTTGCTTTATCAATAAAAAATGTTAAGGCATTATAAAAATAGAAATATGGCATATCCTTAGCAAGAAAGTAGTTTGGAAGGATAGAAGTCATCTACAATAATGCTTTGATTTGTGACCTTCACAGCTTTGTTTTCATTTTTATTTCCAATGCATTTGAAGAATGTCTATAAATAGCTAATACTGACTGAATGTATAATTTTAGGCTCATTTTTTCAGCATCTGGATTTTGCAGTAGTTTGCTAGATGAAACACAGACCTTTACTGACTTGTGAAACAGTAAAGTCTAAAGTTAAGCATTTAGAAAAATAATATTTTGTGGATCTAAATGTATTTCCTAATAGTGAGTGTAAAGCTGTAACATGAAATCTGTAACACGTTATTGAACCTGTGCTAAGCAAAGATGCAAGTTTGATTTAGAAATGTGAAGAAAAAAAAATCACATCGAAAAGTCACTCATTAGGATCAACTGAAAACTCCTAGTGTGTTTATTTCTCGATATTGCACAATAAATGTCTGCATTCCTCCTCACACACTATTTAAGAACAGAAGGAAGAAGAATGCATTTAGCTCACCAAGCCTGATTTCACAGCAGGCAAAATTACAGCAAAAGCAGTGCATGAGGTTTTGCACGTAGATAAGTGAAAAAGAAATATTAACGATTCCAATGCATTTTACTTACAATAGGAGAAGAAAAGCAATTGCAGGGTTAAGGCGGGTTTCGCTCACCCTGTGGGCTTTTCCAGCAGAACCTTGTAAGGTGCCGCTGGCAAAGAGTTAAGAGATGCAAGCACCTCTGCACTTTGGAAGTAGTTTGCCCAAAGAAAATAGGACTAGTTTTAATGTCTAAAGACGTGATTAGACCTTTGCAAGAATAAGGCTGCAGTTACCCTCTTGCTTAGCTTTCTTTCAAAATCAGGACTTAATGGAAAAATACAGCTTATGGTCCAGACTTTCCATAGATGTAATAGGAAGTTTGGGAATGGGATACGGGAGGGTTTGCTTAAGCAGTGGGGCCTTTTATATTTAGTTATTCTGTAATTAGTTGTTTTTATTGACATAAGGCATACAGATGGGCTTACACATTGCTATAGAAATACAGCCAAAGTTTATTATCTTACTACATTTATCGCCTTGCCTTCCATTGTGCTGGTTCACAAAAGCACACAACTAGCACAGGACACAATCCCATTTACGTTACAGAAAACAGCAAAAATATCACATACTTCAGCCATGCAAGATCAGAGTCCAACCACTATGCGGGCACACGCATGTGTTTCACCCACTTCTGAAGGGGTTTGTGCCTAGAAGGAAGCAGCAACTCTTCTAGCAGAGAACACTTCTGCACAAAACACCTCATTTCCAGAACTGGCAGAAATAGATGGCAGTGTCAGAGACAGGAATAATTCAGATTGCTTCTTTAGCAGGGGAAGCCCAAATAATGCCTTGCCCCTATGAAAGTGGTACATTCTGGATGGTATTTGAGGGCTGGTGCTTTTGCATGGGAATTTTGCCAAAGGAATTTAACACACATCTCCTGTACCCCAGGCTGGCTGCCCACCTCTTCTTCTGGTTCAGCCATACACAGGATACCTCCACAAAATGGGCCTAGCCTGAAATTGTTTTGCTCTCAAGAAAAGGTTCTTCCAATATTTTTATAATTCAAATTTTTCCTTTTGTTCTCTCCCTCCAAAGCAACAGATCCCATCTCAAATTCTCCTGCTAAAAAATGATGAGACATAGACACATAACAATTTGGAGAATTTATGGTGGTTCAAAACCTGATTGTAGAGTCCAAGTTTAGGACAAATTTTTTCATATCTCTACATATTTGTTTGGATTTCAGCCACTCTTCCCCAAAGGTGCAATGTTAAGCAAGACCCATCAGTATGTTTTAATTCAACAAATAATCCCCTTTCTTTCTTCCTCCTGCCCTCACCACCACTCTGTACATTTCCTCAAAGCCAACTACACCTAGGAACTGTTCACATTTTTTTGCAGTGTTTATGTCTAAAATATTCCTAATTTCCAGGTCTCACTCCCATTCCTATGCTCAGTGAGAGATGACAAATATTTCATCCAAAAATTATTCAACCTTTCCTAACAATTTTTCTTCCAAAGCCCCATGACTCTTCTGTGCTCATTCTGACCAGTTTCAACAACAACCAACAGTACTGATGGCAATGTGAGCATCTGGCTTTTGTTTCAGGCACAGAGATGCTGTCAAAGGAGGCGGTGTGTCCAGTGGGACTCCAAATACTGTGCTGCCCTCAGGTCCCCCATATGGTGAACTCCAGACCCACCATGGACATCTTGCAAAGGAGAACCAATCTAGATGGCAGAGGACTACCAAAACAGGTGTGGTGTTGAACTGTGATCCTTTAAACTGCTTTTTGTTTGACATGAACTTACAATGTAGGGTAAGTTTTACTTCTACTTTTACCTTCTTCATTTGCCCATCACGACACCCTTTCCACTCCTCACTAACAGAAACTCTCCACAAGTTAACACAAATGCACAGATACCAAACAGCACCAAGTTTATCTCCACCTGCTACAGCATAGAAGAAAATCCTATCTCATGCTGGGAGAAGATGCTGTATGCATTTAACAATGCCTTCTGACTCTACAACACGCTCCCTGCAGCACCTCAGTGTTCATGTGGTGGAACAGATGTAAGCTCTGGGGAAAGAGAACCACAGAAAAATTGTGGTTGGATGGGACCTCTGGAGTCATTTGGCCCAACCTCTGCCCAAAGCAGGACCAGTTACAGCAGGTTGCTCAGGTCCTTGCCCAGCTGGGCTCTGAATATCTCCCAGGCTAGAATTACACCACTGCTCTGGCCACCTGTTCCAGTGTGTGGCCACCCTTATAGCAATTTTTTTTCTTGTTTCTAGTCACAGTTTCCACTGTTGCAACTTAAAATGCAATCCCCTGGACTTTTGTTTCACATCTCCAAGAAAAGCATGGCTCTGTCTTTTCTACACCTTCCCATTACATAGCCAAAGACTGCAGGTTTTTTTTTTTCTTTTTGTCTATTCTGTAAACTTTGCACCTTTTCCATTCATGCTTTTGATCTCTTGCTCAGTGCTACACTGGCTTGCTACAATAGTCAGGTACTAACATAATTCAGTTCAGCTAAAAATCAGAGAGATTTAATGTCTGTCTCTGTGGGTGTGTCTATACATGTGTGTAGTGTTACAAGCGAACACATTATTTCAAAAGCATATGAACCCTTAAAATAGGAAGTTAGGGTATGTTTCATTTCTGAGGGCCAAATAGGCATTGTAGGTACCTCATACTGACTACACGCTAAAAAAACTTTATGCCATCCACCAGTGAAGTAAAAAGAATAGGCATGTGGTTGTGGTGGCCTCATCAGTTCTTCAAACCACTGTCTTGCCATGTCACAACTAATGTATGATCATAGTTTTAATAAGTGTTCAAAGTTCTGGTATGGCTCTAAAAGTCCATTTTCTGTTCTCCAAAATTATTAACTATTAGGAAAAGTTATATGTCAGTACTAAAAATCTTTTTTAGATATTTTAGCATGTAGATTAATATTTATGTTTTCTGTAACATCAGTCTTGCATTTCCTTGAGCAATGGTATTCCTAAAAGAAAAGAAAACCCCCAGAAAACCTAGCTGTAAGTTCAAAGAACGTAACTGAATGATGTAAAATATTTCTTTTAAATGTAGATTCAATTTCTTCCACATTTTTATGTGCCAGGTGTGTATAAATGTCAAGTACCAGATCTATAACAGCAATGACTCTGCTTTTTCAGTAGAATTAAAAAAGTAAATCACCATCCTTTCCACCCCAAGCTTTGACTCATCTTTGCACAACCTGCTAATGAAATATAGTTGGGATGAAAAAGAAACAAATCAGCATTGTCACTTCCACTCTCTTTGATGCTTGCAGTTGCAGTATGCCATATTTTTAAAGACAGCAACTCGGAAGTTTACTTTTAGAGTGTTTGCAGGACTGGTTATATATTATCCATGTGTTTCACCTTGAAGCAGCTCATATCTTGCAAAGGAACCCCTTGAGTAGCTAATTGATGCAGCCCCAGATATGAACTACAAAGATCAAATGCCCAGATCCTGCTCAGCTCCCTCTCATATGAGTGGGCATTGGATTTGACTGAAACTAATATGGAAATGAGCAGTGGAGAAGAGAGCACTCTGAAATCAGAAAACACACCAAAATGAAGAAAGCAAAAAAAGAATGAAATTCCATTGCAGCAGAAGGATGTGCATGGTGGGGAAAGTTGACTAGGATGGTGTTAGCGATGGGTATGAGGCTCTTCCTTTATGGTAGACAGAAATGGTATGTATTTCCTAAGGCCTCAGTGGTACACATGAACTTGTAACAAACTAGTTTTAAAGTGCCAACTGACTTCAAAATGACTCAGGATTTCCCCCAGACAATGTCACAACACCACAGATCCTATAAGATTAATTCCATCTTGCCTCAAGGAATTGGCCTCAACATCCTTTTTCTCCTCTTCTTGCAGAAAGGCAGGAGGAGATAAGATGTGGTGTTTTCAGAAGCACACAAAGTGCAATGATTTGAAGGTCTTCGTCTCTCGTCTCGCTTCTGAGGTCTTTAGGGCAGCTGGGGACCCACATACTACCATCTCAGGGACACAATTTTCACCATTGATGGAAAAATAACATGCTCCAAATATCTTCCCTTTTCCACTGGCTACAGATATTAATCCTGATGGAGTTTAATGGAAACAAAACAGTAAGCAGGGCACTACAGTCAGGGGGTAAGGAACAAATAGGTCTACTTTATATTTGTGGAACAATTAGTCATTAATTAGGCCAGTTTCACATTTGGAAAAGGGGAATAGCTTTAATTAGAGTGGAATTATATCCCTCTGACAGACTTCAGAGGGAAATCTAATGGCAGGATGCAAACTATAAAGTCTGCCAGGCTTTTACAGCATTTAATAGTTTATGGAGCATATTGTAAGTATACAGTCCTTTCAGTATGTATAACAACCATCTGCAACAAAACCTTACGTCTCTGCCAGGATTGGAGTTACACAATGGGGGGGGGGGGAAGAGGGGAGGGATGGGGGCAGGGCGGGGGGAGAAGAATTTTAAAACAGTAACCAAATCCCCAGCTTGGATCAAGCATCTTAGTAACATTTTTTTTCCCATGGAATTCTTGCCATAGAATATAAAGAAAACATGAAATGTCACTTAAGGAGATAAATATTTAATGTCTAGCTACAAAGTATACTTTTTCCTCTCAGTCATACTTTTTTTAGCTATTAACTAGAGGAAAGGTCTTGACATGAATTTGCATCTAAACAAGTAAAATTAATCTAATTGAAGTCTTCTGTGACTCACGCTGGGGCTGAAAACGGGCACTGGTCTCAACATAAAAGTTTTTTGGGAGCCGCAGTTGTTCTGCAACTTAGTTTTCATTTAGTTAACTTTAACCCCCTTACAGGGGGATATACAGCAAATCTTCCGTTGCAAGCTGTGGGATCATTCCTATGGAGTCCAGAAAGAACTGACTTTGAGGCAGGACAATCCAATGACAGGTATTTACCTGAAAACACAAGCATATTCCCATCCTCCAAAATCAAAATCAAGCAAGAAGGAACCATAAGCACATTCAAACCCTGCAGAGCAGAGAACAGGACAATGTGGTACTGGTCATGGAAACAGTGCTGATATTTTTATTTCTTGGGAGAACCACTCCAAGCAAAGAGTGGTTCTTCTTCTTTTCTTAATTTAGGGATGATGACTTCATGGATTTTTTTTTTTTTCAGTGAAAAAAATATGCAGCTTTCAGCTGCCCCTAACTATTAGAAGATCTGAAGCAAGTTTCCACAACAGTCCTGCTTCCAACAGGTTTTGTGGGCATTAAGAGCCCCGGCCGCTCTCCCTGACTTTGCATGTCTCTCTCTGCGCTGGTGGCTGCCACACTCCCTGGATGATGGGGGGGGGGCAGGTTCAGCTCCACCCCACAGCCCAGCCCAGCCCTCCTGGGAGCACAGTCCAAGGGATGTGCAATGGGATAGTCAAAGATGCAATGGGCCTTTCAACTGCTTCTTTTGGTTTTCCATAAATAATTAGACATTCACTGTAGCAGGGACTAGCATGGATGTGTCCTACTTTCCGTGTGTCTCAGCCATGGGGCTACAGTCTTTTTCACCCTATGACCAAACATGTTACTGAAAAATGGACCCACTCCTACAGAGGGAATGGAGGGAGACCCATCTGACAGCACCCTCTGATACTATAATGAGGATATCCCAAACAGGAGAGATCCCATTTTATATCCACACTCTATTTAAACCATGGTAAGGATTTGAACTGAGGTCTGGGTGTTCAGAGCACCCTGGAAAATGCATTTCCATGGATGATGAAGGGAATCAAATTTGTGAACTTTTAAGGATGTATTAGGAAGAGCTTGGGGACAACACTTCCAATGGTCAGATTCACAACAGTGCTAAAGAAGTGTACAGAAGAAAAAACTATTACCCTAAATGTTTTGAAACACAGTTGTGGGCACCCACCCAGTGTTGTGGAAGTCTGTGAAACAAATGAAAGGGATTTTAAAACAATAAGTGGGGCTTAGGAACAAGAGAATTCTTACAGAGAATTTCCTGCCCCTTTTCTCATCTCAGCTATGGAAAAATCTGATACTTCTGGTAACTGAATCTCAAATTATTCAGGACTACAGATATAAACCAACACCTCGGGTACCAGTTACAAGCTTGTTGGAAACTAACACAGGTGATAACCCCCCAGCCAGCATGCTCTTCCTGCATGCACTCATACAAATTAACAGGTGAACAGTGCAGCCAGTGTGCATAGTTGTTATTTTCCATAAACACTGGAAAAAACTCATTCTGGGAGTAATTTCATAGGCAGATTCCCTGCTCAACTAACATGCCCTCAGGATACAGGCTGTCTCTAACACAGTCATCAGGTGAAAGGCAAATAAAGGAAAAGAGAATAACATGTATGAGGGAACACAGAGGCAGGGAAGGAGACAATTTTTTTTTAAAAAAAAAAAGATGTTGCTTTCCACAGGAAAGAAGACGAAATAATAGCAAAGGAATAGCAGAATAACACATTGGCCAGCTGTCACATCAGCAAGTTAAGGAGGATAACCAATACTCTACTTAGTGCCAGTCTGCTCTTTACTATACCCTTTAGAAAAAAGTGACAACAGCACACCGTGCCTTCTATGTCCAAGTTGCCCAACGGTTATGACCATTACAACCATTTTAAATCCTCTCTTATCTTGGAAAAGAGCTTTTACTTTATGAAAGGTCTGTCGAAAGGGAGCATGGCAGAGGGCACAATGGAAGTCATCACATAGTTCAACACAGTAGAAAAGCAGCTCTGCACTACCTGCACATGGAAGGAAGTTCCCTGTCTCATTAAAACAGGATGGACAGCCAGCTACGGCCATGCAGACCTTCTAAAAGAAAAGACAAAGTTGTCTCACATTTGCCTACAGACAGGCATGTATTCAGGTTGTTTTATCAGTTTAACCCAAAACAAAATACTTTTTTTCAGAATTTTTTATATTGTCATCATATTTTGCACCTTTAGTTACAATATTCCTCATCTTTATAACCATCACTTTCATGTCTTGATGCACCACGTTCATTTGCTTGCAGGAAATGAAACCACAGTGTATTGTTTTGTTGAAAACACTTATATTAGCCACGCCATTTATTCAGAATGTTCTTAATTCTCACATATTTTTTTTTACACTTGAAAGAAATAAGATAGGGACATTCCCTAATCACCTTTATTTTTCAAGAAAACAATGTCTGCCTGTCATTCCACTTTAGTAGTGGTGAGAGCAAGAAAAGACAAAGATAACATTAGTACAAATATTTTCTCAGAATGTTGTTTCTTTGCATGGCAGCAAGAAGTCCAGGATACTGTTTCCCGAGTCAGCCAGTGATTTTGTCAGTCCAGTCAAGACAAGAAACAGGACAGATTTTAAAAAAACTGCCTAGCACCCATTTGATAAAGGTAAAGATTCAAGAGGACAAGGAACACCCAAACTCATTAATTATTTCAAATAGCTTAATTACACTTCATTAAAGAAAAATTACTCTAACCTACATTATTAAGATCTACATAACATTTACCTGCTTGTTCTATACAAATTTGTGTTTGAATGTAGCCGTATTTTTCTTGCACTTAGCATGGAAGAAATCATGAAATAAAATAATTTAGTAGTAAAGTGCAGAAACTCAGGCTGACACACACACCCTTAAACATGGAGGCTTCCTACCCACAGAGTAAACAACCTGGAGAAGCTGAAAGATCATAGACCATAATCTGGTCCTGATTTCTTTGCTCAATACATGCTACACATTCCTTCCAGTTCTTCTGGCTAGCACCTTAACATAAAAAGCGAGAGGTTCTCAATGGCATCAGTAAACAGAATATTCCTTCTGAGCCCTTTCGTTTTAATGGCTATGTTGCTGCTGTTTTCCAGGCTCTCTCCAGCTGTTTGGAGCCTGAGACATCCAAAGTCATTGCTGATTGCAATGGAGGAGGAGGATGGGTGGCCAGAGCTCCTGCAGCAAAGGCTAACTGTGATGGTAAGAAATCTCTGGAAAATACCATTCAAACAGCTGGGAGATCAAATACCCATCAAACAGCTGGGTGACCTGCGACCACCAAGCCCTCTTTGGAGCTACCAGTGTGCCGGGTGGGTTGGTAGCAGCAGATACACTCAGAAGTCCACTGAGCTGATGGCATCCCTTTGCTTGATATTTACCAGCATGGGAGAGTCTCCATGTGGCATTGTTTGCAGCTGGCCCCCTTGTGTACAGCGGTCTTGCACTGCTGGGATCTGTCTGGGTGGTTTCTGCATGGTATGAAAACAAAAAGTTGTCACAAAGTCCAGACAAATTTACGCTGGGAGGGGGAATTTCTTCCCTTGAAATTCCTGTTCTCACATTTCCCTCTGCCTGAGACTTTATCTCTCCTGCTCATCTTGGGGAAGCCATGGGAATGAAAAAAACAAGAGTCTTTGTCAAGAACAGGACTAGACTGTTAATCAGCAAAATAAATGAACCTATAAAACTCCTAGTACGTAAAGTAAAACTGCCCTGGCGGTGACAGTTTAATTCTAACTACTCCTTGCCAAAGTTTCATTCTGGGTATGAATACACAGGTTGTCCAAAGGAGCAGCATATGCTCCTTCTTTCCTAATTTTGAGATGCTTCTTTCAATGCACATAGTTCAAGACAAACCAGATATAAAGGAGATATTTATGATTTCCAGAACTCAATAAACTGCATTTACACTTATAGTGCCTTGACTCTTTCTGGGCTGAAAAGACCATAAGACCTCATGTATAGTTGTATAAATAAATGAGTATATGAAATTTAGTAACAGGAGCTCTTGTGACTCATAGGAGTCTTTAGAAAAATCCCCACTAATCTATTAATAATAAAGAATCTGTAATGCTAAAATTGCAAACCCCAGCACGTCCCCTCTTCTTAGCATACCAGAGAGACTTTTTTTCTGGTAACAGTAGCATATTCAAGACAGCACAGGCTTGACACAAGCCTAGTTCAAATTCTGAAGCCGGATACCTAGAATTAAGAGCATTCCCATGCAAGATATTGGATATTCAGCAAACTTCTCAGCTCAATGTAAAAAGCTAATATTTTCAAATGAGATAAGTATGAAAGTTCCCAGTACAATCCATCAGTGTAGAACTCCTAGTGTTACTGGACTGGGTATCAAATTGTCTTCATTTCTTTCTGCTCCTAAATTAGAAATTCAGAGTACAACAAACATGCATTGAAGTGCAGAAGATGCTAGATAGGGGAGCTGGAACCTCTGACACAGATGAAGATGTTGCTGGTAGTTTGATACCAAACATTCAACTAGGACATAATTTACAGTATTGACATTTTACACACCATGATTAGGTTTCAGAATTATACTCCACAGATAAATCAAGTGCTCTCTGCTTCAAAGAATTTTTTTCCCATGCTGTCTTCAGATATACAGATGTGACTGAGTCACTTGGATTACATTTCAAGGTTTCCTTTATAGGCACTGTGTCTAGGGACCTGAAGTTGTGATTGTGCAGCACAGTTCTGCTACAAGGGGTGACTTCTGGAGCTAACTACACATCCAAGAAATTCAGCAGCAGTTCACAGAGCTCTGTACCCCAAAGGGCACTGTCTGTCACTCTTGCACTTAATTTCAGTACAGAAAACATGTAGATCATTTCCTACTGTCTGTCGGTTCTCCATTTCTGAGCACTGATGTGACCATCCCTTCCCATATTTCCAGGTTCCTAAACTGAACAAATAATACGACCGGAAAAATATATATAATATTTCATCAACAATTAAAGGAACAGTGTTGTGACTGGGAGGCCTAAATTCCTTTCTTCTTTTCTTTGTTAGTCTTTGTTTATGTTTTATTTTTTATACAGTGCTTCAGGCGTCACTCAACAGATGATAATCTCCCCACAGAGAGTTACAGTACAATAAACAAAGCTAGGTGGAGAAGATCCATTTAGCAAGGAGAACATGGTGGTTCCATTTTTAGCCTAGTTCTTCAAGCAATGAGACTTCAGATATCATTCCGTGTGCATATATGAGTGCTTCTTGACCTTTTCTTCCATCAGTGTAGGAATCATTGCCCGTTTTCCCCCAGATTTAATGGGGTTAATAGACTTGAAAATACTACCTTACATAAAGAGTGAGGGAAGCAAGCAGTTGGATGAAGCAGGGATATACTGTTAGTGCCTCCGCCGAGGGGAAAGCTAAAAAGGAGCAGTTTTAATTAGACATCAGAGAATCCACATAGGAAAGCACTGCTGAAGGGGGCTGGTTCATTTCACAGCTCACAGACAGCTGGTATCAGTGGATCAGGATCACAAAAAAAAATTAATTTGCCCATCTGAACAGAGCTGCCCCTCTCCGTGCCTGCAGTCCTGCCCGCCAACAAGGACAGGCGGTGCCAAAGTTCATGCCATCCATCTGAACACTACCAGCGCATGCTGCAGTTGTCACCAACAGGTTCAGGTAAAATCTACTTTCAACAACTACAAGCCAGTTGATGGATCACCAAAGCTGGATCCTGGAGGAAAGTCCTGGTCTGGCACATGCATTACGTTTGCCTGAGAAGCCGTGTTTGCTCCTTCAATGAGATGTCTCTTAGCAGTATTTTTCCCTTTCGCAAATACCCATAAGATTATATGCACCCTGTATCCTGAATTAAACTTCCTGTCACCATACTCTGCAGATAAGAAAGTCCCTTGCCAACTGCCATGTATCTTCCTGATTTGGCACGGAGTTGCTCAAACATTACCAATTTATTCAGGTAGGAAACATGCAGAAGGACAGTGCTTTCTGGGGGCACAGGATACACTCAGGTACCTCTACAGTATCCAGATCTGTAATTTGGATAACTTGGGAATTTTTCCAGGTTAACAACAACAACAAATCCTTCAGACAGAAATCAACAGTGTTGATTTCTCATAGTATTTTAGGTTCCGGTTTTCCTCACATACAGATTCTTGAATTCTACTTAAATTTCAGTAACAAAAGTGCTCCGCGATGAATGCAAATATCCTTTTGTTTGAAGACCAAGAAACTTATGCATCAATACTTACAGCTTATTCACATAAGAAACCCACTTTTGGGGACAACTTAATTTATTATTTCTCCTCAATAAAGCTTATGAATAAAAATACCAATCTAGGGGTCATTTATACTCGAAATAACATATGACTCTTTAGTGAGACTGTATCTGAAATAAATGCTCCTCCGTGAGAATATGGTTAGCAGAAGCTGCCCTCAGGAAAATTAGCACTGTTTGCAGCTAAATAACGTAGTTGTATTTGAACAAGCAGGAAAAGAACGCATTTATATTCAGATAACCTGATATATTTTCAGCTTACACAGAAATGTGTTAGCTCTATTAATCCAGGGCTTTTCTTTTAAACAGGAATTATATAAAAACTAATTTTAAACTATTAATGTTTTAGTGGTGGCATGCAGGTTAACATTCTTCCTAATCTACACGGTAACAACCTTTTCTCTCACAAAAATGTTGAATGAAAAGGAATAAATTACAGATGTCTACTTTTCAGCCTTAAAAAAAAACCCAACCAAAAAACAACCACATTTGAGCAACTAAAAGGTAGAAAATAGCCAGAGAGAATTATGACCAAATGCCACATATTAAAAAGTTCTCCACATGTGGCACAGAAAGAAACAGTCAATTCACTGCAATTGTCTGCTTAACAGGTTGAGCCTCTATCCAACTGGTAGCAATCAGGCAGGACACTAGAGTGGGCAGGAAATCTAAAATTAGGTTTTACTACCTATAATGGAGGATTTATGGGATAATTTAATTGGCAGTCTTGGGACTGAAACCCAAGGTTGGGGAACAAAAACATCTTTCTGGATATACTCTATGAACCCTTCCTGTAGCAGGCTGAATAATAAAAGTACCGGGGAAATAACCTAGAGATGTAATATCCCCTTTCCAGTGCTAAGTAGGCAATGCATGAATACATTTGTGGGTATGGGGGTGGGGCAGGGGAGCATGGAGGTTAACCAGAGACAGTAGGAAGTGATGCACTGATATAAACTGATTTTACTTCTTTTTAGGAGAATGCGCTGTGACTTGCTTCTTGTAGCGAAACCCGTCTCCAACTACACAAGGGATGATAAAGTCACAGAGTAAACAGAAGGCTGTAATTCACTCTAATGCTCTTCTGACGTAGCAGACCAGTTTATTGACTGCAGCAGATTGAACCCAGCCTTGTATTCACTCACCCCAGGACAGCCATCGCCACTTGCAATATTTGCTGAGCCACTTGGACTTGTGTTTCCCCATGGCACTGCTATGCTTATACAGATCTTTCACAGTCAAATTTCAGTGAAGCAAGAAGCATTTTACTGCCTTCTCCCTTTTCACCGCCAGAGATTTGAAAGGGTTAACATTTAGTTCTCTGCTGGCTGAAAGGCTGTGCAGCTGAAGGGGGGGTAACAGGATCCCCTTCTCCATCCTCATGTGTGTTCCACCCATGTCAGCACGTGCTACCGATGCATTTTCCATGGCTTATTGCATTTATTAGATGGGCTTCGTGCCAGCTTGGGAGGTTTAGAGAAAGGAGCAAGGACACTTGCCCACTGTCACCTAGGGAAGGCGGATGCCCTCCCATGTGCTGCTGGCAGGTGATTTCCCATCACTTTGCCATGGCTCCTTGCTGTAACATCCTCAACACGGATCCCCAACTCCACAACCAACTGGGATGCAGGGAACAGACATCAATCAATATGGGGGAGCAGCAGACCTACCAACAGCACATCTTCTAACTCTTTTTAATGCCATAACCAAATCTGCTCAGTTTCACAACCTCCTGCTGAGATTCCTTTTTATTATTTTCCTTTCGGCAAATCTAATGTTGTTTAAAAATGGCAGTCACTGATCTCTGCTACCAACTACCCGAGCCAAAGGCCACCCATTTAAAAGATTTTCTGTAATGGAATCTCCACTGCAGAACTTCATGAAGACATTACGCATTTAAGAAATGCCTTTATCTTTCAAACCCATGCACATTCATACTGTATTCGATGGTGACAAGTTTTGAGAAGATGACAGGAGAATATGCTTAGTATTATTACCTCTAGTTTATCACTGCCAGTGTCAAAAGGAAATGTAAACAATCAAGTCAGTATAATAATCCTTGATTATTGTTCTTAGAATAGCAATGACATCAAGTTATAAGCTATCATAAATTAAAAAAATGCATTCCCTTTTATTTCAGAAAGCGACATACAAGAATAGGCTGAAAAATTCCAAGGCTGTCTCAAGAATTTCTCTCTCAGCACATTTCAAACTTGATTGATGTGACATGAAAAAAGTCCCAGAAACAAAGCAAAATTAACAGATTCCAAAAATCAACCTTTGCCAGAGCTCTGCTGATAGCCAGTAAGCCTACAGTAAAATTAGTCAAGCCATCTGGCAACCAGCCATTGAGAAGGCTACAACATCTCCAGAGAAGGTGTTTAAGTAGATCTAAGTATGGCAGTTTCAAATATGGGCTGATGCTTTCGCTTTTTCCCCCTCTCCCATTTTTTGAATGCTAACATCAATCATCCTTCATTTCTTGCTTTTTATATTGTTCTCCTAATCTTATTTCTACTAATGTGAATAAGAAAAATCTCACTGCCCTTAACACAGAAAGGTTTTTGCAGTTTTTGAGCTACTAGCGCTCCTTCACTACAAAGACCACCACATAGCCTGACATAGACTTACAAGTCCTTGTAACTAGGATGCCATTGAAAGGTCAAGTCAGTATCTTTTCATTATACTGAAAATTTCCTTCTTGATAGATTAATTTACTTTACATTTCTAATCATATTTGAAGTTTACTTTATATTTGAGGTGTTTCTTCCATAAATTTCTTTTCATTTTTACCCCGTTTACATTTCCTACCTTTGGGGGTAGCATAATTACATTGAAGTAAAGAAGAAAACCTTTGTGTCTTAAATATGGCCTCTCTGTTGCCTAAGCTTAAAATATGTTAAGTTTATAGACCTTGACAGATTCAGGGTGTGGTGCACCACACTCTCCTTCATGCAAATGCAGCCTACATCTGCGAGTAAGTTGCCTTTTCATGGAAACACTATTCAGAAAGCATTTCCATAAAAATCCACCCTGGCACCATTCTGTTTCTCTTGTCATTCACCCAGCTGTGCTCCTTCTTTGATTGATTTTTCATTTTGAAAAAGGCACAACAGTCATTTTCATGGCAGGAGCTGGGGAAACTTTTGGTTTTATGTGACAGCAAATGCTGTAGTCGGTGTAATAGGGTTGCATGAAGCGTCAATAAAACCCAGTGTAGTTGTACCTATAATCCGAGACACTCTGAGAAAACACTTCAACCTCCAGCTGCCCTTACTAATGACAAGGCTAGAATACAGCATACTGACTCCCAAACTCAAGTTTCCTAGGAGGAAACACCAGGTCTTCTCAAGGGTTTGAGTCAGTCCTGGCTGAGGTCAACACAGGTCCTTCCACTAACCTGACCAGGAGATAGGGTCCAGCCTAGTTTCCCTAGGGGAAATAGGGGCACAGAAGAGGAAGGGGCCATCCTCAAAGAAAAGAGCAGCTGGCCTAGATGAACAAATTAAATGAGGTCACACCACTGCCACTGATGCTGCTCCTCAGCCACCGAGTCCTAGTGATGCTCTGAGTCACCGAGCACCTCCCAGACCCAGTATCTTTTATCTCCTCTACCAGCACACTGAGCTGGGACTGAAACTTGGTGATTTCTAAACTGTTTAACTACTCTTGCAGCAGGCAAGCTGGGGCCAATGCAGAAGAGATCCCAGGATGTCCTCAAATACCCGCTGAGCCCTGCACCATTACCAGGCAAAGGCAAGACAGACTGACTCCCCCACCCAGGTGAGGATCCCAAAGGCAGGCTGGACGGTAGGGGCTGCACCCGCACTGTGACCTGCAGGAGGACAAGCCAGTGCCCCACCGTGGCACCTTGGCAAGGACACTCGGCGCTGGGGGTCCCTGCACCGCACCAGAGTAAGTCATAGCGCTCCCCCTCAGCTGCAGCCACGGAGACCCACATCACTGCACTCGTGTTCAAAGGGCATTTCGACCATGTTTCCCAAACACAAATACTAAATTATTATTTTAAATGATAGGTTTCATATTTTCTGAAGCATGTGCCCAACACTGAGGCTGAAAATGGACAGTCTGTGGTCTCTTTTATGAAGTTGTTTTTATCCTTTCAGAACCAAAGTGGTAAACCACTAATGGCATGAGCATTTTTCTCATTATCAGTTACGACGTTAATGGCTCTTATTTAAGCAAGCAGTATTTTAAAACCTTTCAGGCTTGCATGTTCAGTTATTAGACCTCAGACTGTTTATTGTGTCTTCTCTTAAGAAAGTTCTTTTATGGTGTTAAATGGAAGAGGCCGTTTCAAGGCTAGTCAGCAATTTGCATCAGTAAACACTTTCAGGAACCTGTTACTCCAGTGTCTTAGAACTGACTCATTTTCAAAATCCATCGCCTGAAGGTTCAGTGCACTCCAGTGCTCAGGTCTAACTGTAAATAGCTAAACATTCAATTAAAATTGTGGTCTAGCAGCTGAAGCAAAGGCAGACTTCAACCCCGGTGCTAGTATCAAGCTCTGCTTTATTCTCTTGTGCAAAGTACTCAGCCTACTCCTAGAAAACTTTAAAAGTGTTTCAAAGTTGCTTACCCTAACACTCCATCTCCAGGAGTCCAGAGCCACCCAGACACGGGTCAGCACAAGCCATAGAGGTTATTTTCACACAAGGAGCGTAAGGGACTTTTGTTGACTTCCCTTTTTACTGAAGACCTATCCCAGTGCTAGCACTGAGAAAAAGAGGCACAATCACAGCTACCAAATACACTAAAGGAGAAACATCCAGGGTTGGAATGGGAATGGGCAAGCTTAGGAAGGGTAGAAAGCCAATCATAAAGGCTCTAGCACCAGAAAATCAAAGCACATTCATAAAACAACAGCCCAACATTTTTAAAAGTATTGAGCACAAATTACAAAGTGGTTGCCAAAGGGTTGCTGTCATCTCCAGGAAAAGCAAGCATGCCACAGATATTTCCTGTGCACACTGATCCGGGGGGAACAGTAAAAGTTGGTTATTGCACAGACCTACTCTAAATGTTCTCACTTTCATAATACACATGAGTGTTTTCTCACTGCATCCATTTTTGCTCAGATCCATTGGTGGGCAGCATACCTAAATCAGCTTTTGTTTAAGTTCTTATGTTCTTCCAAGATAATTGGCCCTACAGGACTTTAATCTAAATGCAGTGCATCTTTGTAGGGACCTTGTAGAGGTATTTCTAATGTTTAATGATCTCCTGAATTACTACTTTCCTCCCACTGTGAAGGAAATGGGCTCGCCGCCGTCCGCTTCCCTGTAGCATTCATTACCGCTAGCAACACGGATGCAGAAGCAGCATCCCATAGCCCATCCTGTGCTTTAAAAACACAAGAAAGGAGAGGAAAATTATTTATCATCTTTAACAGAGGAACATTTGCCCCACAACGACGTGGTCAAGTAAAGGTTACCCTCATGTGCAATTACTCAAGATCCATCCATTTAGGCTCACGCCAGGGGGCTAAGGCAATTAGATCCCGGCACAGCGTGCTGACTTAGGGTGACTTGCACGTCAGGTGACATACCTGCCAGCGACTGGGAACGTGAGTATGTCTGTGTGGGGTGATTTTTGCCTTTCTTGTGCAGCCATTTCTCAGACCACTTTCTAATGTCTTCCAGACCACCAGCAGCCCGCAGACCATATGTGGAGTAACACCACCATAGACTAACTGGTTAATGAGTTATTCTCACAGCCTGCAATAATGCTCCCCTTAGGAGCTGGTAGACATCTCATCGCCTGCTAGTAGGCTTAGCTGAGAACCGGCTCTGAACTGCTGTCAATACCTAATTTAAAATGCTTTTAATTATAGCAGTACAACAGTAACATTTTGTTTACCTAAAAGTTCCTCGTTCATTCCATCCATGCCTGGCAAACAACCATCAGATATGCACACACACACACAACATAAAAAAATGGGGCTAAGCCTGTAAAAACTGTAGGTAACCTTTCAGCTCGTAATGGTTAGGAAATACTGGTGTATGGCGTATCAAACACTACTGCTAGTCCTGGCACGCCACCAGCTCACCCCTCCAGGGTATGCTGGGCTCAGAGCAGTGGGACCCTCAGCACCCTGGTGAGACCTCTATGCCCAGTCCATGACAGCAGGCAAGTGAAGGTGCTCATCACACGCTGTGTTTCGCTGTGTTGCCTCTTCCTTGGGCGAGTTTGTCTTTTGAAACTCTTCCAGCGCTGGCTTCTAAACCAGCACTACTCAAAAACTGGAGTTTAAAGGTTCCCCAGGGGGGTCTCAGCTCGCTGCTAGACAAGGCAAGTGGGCCTGAGAAGGGAAGACTATCTTCACAGCCATTCAATGTCAGGTCGATGAGCATTCCACGTGTCCCTCAAGCCTGTTGGCTTTTCCTTCTCTTCCTGACCCGTTGAAATCACCTGTCCCACTGCAAGAGAAGGAGCTGATAGGTAAAAGGTGATGTGCTTTGGCTGTAAACATCATCATAGCCAAAACGCCTTTCAAATTTAAAACAGAAAAATTAGCATTCCCTTGCATCAGGAAGCTACTGGGCCCTGTGAGGAATTAAAACAGGAGACCTTGACAGCAAATCTCCACTGACTCCTTGCTGCCAAGGGACTGGGAGGAGGCCAGAGATGGAGCAGGAGGCAGCCATAAGAACTGCAGGTGTATGGCCAAAGTCTCCTCATCTATGAAAGATGAGCCCACACAGAGAAAGTGGAAATTCTCTGAGTTCCTACAGGGGAAATTTTGTCAAGAGAAAAAAGCAGTGCCTGTTTCCTGTGCTAAAAACACAGTCCCTTTAAATGTTGTAGTAACTGGGGGGAATTAAGGCTTTAGGAAATCACCACAGTGAAAACACTTCCAGGGCTTTCAAGGCTCAGTGGAAACACAAGGAAGAAACACTTAAACTGAAGAGCTCTGCTCCCTCAGAAGCCAACGGAGAAGCTTCCAACCACTTCAGCAAGGTCAAAATTTCATCCACTGAACAGAAATCCAGAGTTTTCAAATGCTTTCATGGTTTATTCTTGAATGAAGGAGGAAGAGAAATTTATGGGTTTTTCCACGTAAAACCATCTGAAAGTGGTAAATACATTAAAACAAGCTTGTTGGTTTTCTTTGCAAGACAGCAGTGGTCCAAAAGAGAACAAGACTGACAAAGACCCATAAGCACATGTAGTGGAGTACACCACTGGTTTTGAGTTTCTGTGCACCAGCCAGACTTTAGCTTCCTACCAAACCATTAAAAAAAAAAAAAAAAAAAGAAAGAAGAAAGAGAGTTCAAAAATTCATTATCTACTCAGCTGCAAATTACTTGATTTGCCTTGCTAACACTTTCCATGAAATGCAGATGAGAGTCAATATGGATGGGAATGTGGCTGGGGCAGGTTCACAGCTGGCACAGAAGAGCTCACCCAGACCTGGATGGGCACTCAGCCCACCGGTGCAGGGGGCACTCGCATCTCATGTGAGCATCAACATTACCACTTCAGGACTCTGGTTGCCAGTGATGATTTGTTTCCTCACAGGTCCATAAACACTCACGGCTTACGTCAATGTGGTTTCAGGCTCATTTTTAGCTTAGACCACTTGCCTTGCACAGTCCAAGAGGAACACAGAGTCAATGGTCAAAAGGAGCCTCGTTGTGCTTCAGACAAGGCTACTGATCTGAACTGTACTTCTGCAGGGACATGAGGATGCCAGAAATCAGCACAGCCAGCCAGCCAGAATTCATCCAACTGTTAAGAGGCAGGAACTAGGAATCACACTTTTCCACTACAAATGGTAAAACTATCCAAGCCCAAAAATCCCCTCCCCACAAAATTCAAGTGCCTTTTTTCTATTTTTCCTGGTGTTAAACATATGTTACATATGCCTTACAAAACTCACACACAGTTTGTCCGGTTTTGAAGCAAGGGCTGAAGTGCAGCAAACATCCTCCTTGCTCTCACTCCCATTCCTGCTTTCCAAGAGAAGTGCCAGAGAAAGTATTCTATTTTTGTAAGAGTTTAAAGGGCATGGTCAGAAAAGTGACTATGTAAAAATGGCACCTTTTCATCCAACAGATCTGTTCCCAGTGAGTATTCTGAGTCATGTCTGCTTATTTAGTGACCAAAATAGATTTTTACTACTTCTCACTCCTCTTTAGTCCTGTGGAACCAACACAGCAAAGAGGGAGTTATATAAATCCTACCCTGGACCAAAACCCGTCGGGACTCGTTAACTAAGCACAAGAGGCAGAAGGGAGGGCTGGATGTGCTCCTGCGGGTAGCTGAGGGGGCAGCGCTGCTGCCCACCGGTTCCCCTGTCCCATACCAGATGTGTCACATCACACAGGGTGGTGTTAACTGAGGGAGAGGAGAGGAGGACAGCTCAGACCCCCTTCACCCCAGCTCCTGCGCCTGCAGCAAACCTAACCCCCACCCCACATCACTGCTCCGCAGACCAGCCACAGACTGAGTGAGCTCCTTGGCCTCACGTTTAGTTACAACTGTCTTTCCTGTAAACTGTCACGGAAATCACAAGCCAATAACAAGCACAAAGCTCGCCTCTCCCTCCTGCTAGCTCTTGCAGGGCTACCTTGCAACACTGGCTGCACCTTCAGAGGTAAACTGCACTCGCTGCAGGGACAACTCTTGTGTCAAGACACTGACCAGGGGCCAAAGAACTGCTCCCGTCCCCAGGGCCAGGCACAAAGCTTATGTGTGGCCCCTCCAAAGCACACTTTTCACAGCTGTGCTTTGAGAAATTCAAGCAAAGTATAGAGCCAGGGGTATCATCTATACAGTTGGTAAAACCTTTTTGGGCCAGGATGAGACACTGGGACCAGGTTTTGAAAAACACCTTAAATGGATACTACTATTTCCTTCATGAGCAAAACTGAATCTTAATAGAAAGACAGCAGTATTAATCCATTCCTATCTTACCCTAATGACAAAAAAACATTTTCATTTTTCAATTTTTTCATGAAGTTAAAAGAGACAGCAGTACAGAAAGCATAAAAGACCTTTCTGCTTCTATTTCTAATGTTTCTATTGCTGGTGATAAAATTGGAAAGCAAAAAAGTATCTTGACAGTAAAAATGAAACTATTATGTACTGGGTCAACTTTATAATGAAAATAATAAATAAGCAATAAGATTGATTCCTAGTCAGTTGTAAAATATTCATCTGGTCTCTCTGTTTTACTTACGTTTTTTCCTTCAGCCTCCCTAAGATCAGCTGCTGGGGCCTGATCGGTCCCTGGATACAGAATTCAGTGTACTCAATGCCAGCCATCTGAAGGCCAAGATACCTAGTCCTGAAACCCCAATTCCTACCCAAGTTGACGGACAGAGGCTGCATCTTCAGTGACTTTCCCAAACTAACATAATCACCTCAGACTGGCAAGATTAACCTGTCCTCTGGCTGGGGAGGGAACTGACATCATTGCTGCCAACTTGACGGCTACAGCTAAGGGAGGTGAATCCTACCCTCCTAAAACCATTTTTCAGTCTCATCACGTAGAACTGACTTCTCTGCCTAGAAGAACCACTATGTCAGGTTCATATTTCTCCATGCTCTTCATTTCAAGAGGGTGATGAATTGCTTCGCTGAAATGAAGCCTACCAAGAAGGTGCTCTTTGTGGTTTCAGGATGTTGACATAGGTATTGGTGACAGATGATTTGGCTTGTCTTGATTGCAAGAGATACAGAGCATGTTACAGACCGTTTGCTATAAATACATAAAAATACCAGAGAACTTATAAACATAGCAAAGGAATGAAGAGAACTAACCCAAATTCCCAACTTCACATTCTGGGCAAATCTAATGAAATTCAAGAAAAGGCACAAGATACCCACCAGGACCAAATTAGATCTTGATACTAAATCCTTTTTTTTTTTTTCTTTTCCAAACCTGCTTCTAATGCCACAGCCACAAGCCTGTGTAAAAAAAAAACACCCAAAACAAAACAACTCTCCACAAGCCTTTGAAGAGCCAACTACAATGAGAACAATTGATGTAACAGCGGTTCTTTGGAGAAATGACAGAGAACTTTTACCATGTCTGCTTTGCAGGAGTCCTGCAGATCAGCTACTTTTTCAAGCGTAATTTCCAGTTTAGTCTCAGTATATGTTGTAATGCAGCATATTACTGTTACTTTTGTAGTTTACTATAAATCCTTTGTGTATAATCTGTGAACTCTAGAGAGAGCAGTCCATTTTATATAACAGAATTTTAAAACAGTAGGTTTAAATTTATTGCAGAGTTTATTCAGAACTGACAAAGACTCCTTAGAAAACTGGGTTTTGCTTAGAAGACTTTCCTTCTGCATAACTACTAACTTCTTTCTTTATAAAGTCCTTTTTAATTATACAGAAAAATATAAAACATAGAAATGCAATTTGTCTGAAGTGAATTGTTTGATTGTCATATTTCATTTTTTGTTCTCATTTAATGACAGTAATTTACAGAAAGAGATACATTGTGCAATTTGCTAAATCCACATGATTTTTACATATACATTTAATTGCACCAAAACAAGTCACAGTAACTGCACGCAGTATAGCTACTGAATATCAA
The DNA here is from genome assembly GCF_023634085.1 of Falco cherrug. Lineage (NCBI taxonomy): Eukaryota > Metazoa > Chordata > Aves > Falconiformes > Falconidae > Falco > Falco cherrug. The sequence continues at coordinate 78,040,284 of NC_073698.1, forward strand.
AAAATACGTGACTTCTTGGAAGAGTCTGCTGCAGTCAAATTCGGTCAGATATACTGTGTACATCTATACTTAATAAGCTAAAAACAAAGTAATAAACTCAAGGCAAGGCCAAAAGGTATTATGAAAAGCTCAAACTGGTAAGCCTACATGACTTCCAAATTAGAAGAAATCAAACAGATTTTGCAAAACATTTTCTTGTAAGCAGTTTACAGAGCAGCAAGCTGCTACTCCTAAGCCACCGCTCCCAGCACTAGAAAAACGAGAAAGACCTGAACAGTTAATAAATCAATGCATATTTACTAACAGCACAATATTAGAAAGGAAAAAAAAGAAAAAAAAGACCCTTACCGACCACTTGTAGCAGACAGGAAAAAGCAGAAAAGAAAAGATGCTAATTCAGCAGGCAATATATTTGGGATGAGGGGAGGTTAACAGGGAAGGTAACCCACTCCTGACCCACTCACACCTGTACAGCCTTCATCAGGCCTGCCTCTGCCACCCCGCTGCATCCCAGCTCACAGCCCAGGTGCTGCAGTAACGGCTGCAACCCGCTCTCATTACAGACAGAGATGTGTGTTAGTCATCGGCCGTATTCCCAGACTTAGCAGCAACAGTCTCAAACTCCTTTATGCTTCCCCATCCAGTCTAGCACCCCAAATTGCTCTCCTGCAGCGGCCAGCTATTCAGCCAGTGCAAGCTCCATCAGATTTTTACTCCTGTTGCTATTTCTTTGTGAGGTGAAAAGAAAACAATCCTGTTTCATTACAGACCTCCTGGAGAAAGCTGAAAACTTGGGTGTCTAAATGGAACTGATTGAAACCACATTTAAGCTCGTATTTGCTTAACTTGCCCTGTGCAGTACTGAGGGCCTGCCAGTGCCCATCATTTCCTAAAAGCCAACCCTTCTTTTTCAAATCAGCGGCTAATTAGGTGCATGTATTTCAAAGCTACAGACCACCTGACAAATGCAGAAGCTCTGAAACACAACAGAAGTCAATATTCATTTGCAGGAGCAGCACCCAAAAGAGGCAGCAGCTTTTTAATATCCTACCAATAAGCATCCCAGCAGCTATTGCTTTCTCCCTGTGAAAAGGACCAGCAGAAGCACGGCATCTTTCAGCAGATAGTGGGAAGGCTGAAAGCAATGCTACTGTCAAGGCACTTTCATAAGCGCCTGGGTATCACATCACTTAGTGTCCGTACTGAAATGAATCAAAACAGAAGACCCCAACCCAAACCCAAGCCCCCAGCTTTCCAGCCACTCGTGCACATCATCAACCTCCCAGACACCAGTGGTCACCTGGAGTTCAGTCGAAGAGCTTGTGTGGCTGCAAGTTGAGGCCCTTAGTTTTAAACCATTCTTTATCAAGGCCCATTGTATCTCCAGCTAAAACGAAAACATATGTTTATTGTTTTCTCTTTGAGCAGACAATTAATATTTATACGATGCATTATCAAACAAAAATAACTATGTATTTTGTTCCTGGAATAAGTTTTTTCTTATTGGAATGAAGTTGTGCCAAGGAGGGATTTCATCTGATGCAAGCAGCATGCAAGAACAATCCACTTACCATGGTAGCTTTCTAAATTAAAAAGCAGCATTTCAGAATGGGCCATAGCAAACGTAAGTTGATGAAAATGAACCCTGCAGTGCAGTCTCACGCTCCACGCAAGAAAGACTGCCACCGAAGTCAGTAGGAGATACACTTGCCACAGCAGTACGGGAAGCAGGCTTTTCGCAAATCCATTCGTGCTTACTTTAGATCAAATATCACTTTTGCTCCCAAACAACATAAAAAATGTCTCACTGCATACATTTTAGTTTTGCTATATACACCGATTAACAAGGATGTGCACTATGTCCACAGCAGAATAAACTCTTTGGTTTCCATTGTGAAATTACCGTTTCTTGAATTCAGTCAAGCTCTCCAGATTATACACTTACCACTAAATATAAATAGAAGAGGTTAAAATGCTGTTTAAATATAACAGATATGTCCGCAACTCCGTATTTAGATTTACCCTTTAATTTTTTCCTATTGCTTTCTTTTTACTTACATTTAAATTTAGCGAAGTAATTTTAGACTGCCAGTTTTCTACCTACACTAGTTAACTATGCTGTGAAGGAAATATATTAGATTTTCTCCACTTGTATCGTTACCTTCCAAAATGCCAAAGAAATACAAATTGTGGAGACTCAAACCTCCCAGCCAGAAGACAAAATGATGCTCAACTTTGCTGGGAAACCTGACTGTCGAAAAGTGCATGGCTAGAACCACACTGGGAAATAAAAAATATTCTAGTGGCTGTGAAAAGTGGCCAGTTGTGGGTACAATGGAAAACAGAGTGGTGTTATTGCACAAAAGGTTAATTCTTTCAACCAAAGACAAACATCATTAAAATTCAGGCTGAAAATACCTTACCAACATGTTTGTGGTTTGTTTGTTTTTTTTTTTAACAAAAGCATTTTACATCTACTGTGTAGGAAAGCTGATGTACAAAGCATACACTAATCCCTTGCCTACCTTCCCAGCAGAAGAACCAGTGGGCAGCCCTAGGTGCTCAGGGCTAAGCCTGTGCCACTGACCTTAGCTGATATGGATCAGGCCCAAAGGGCCCTTTCTGACCATGGCCCCTGTCAACAACTTCCACCTCTAGTTCGGGACAGAGCTATTTGCATGATTAAAAGAAGTACGGTTTGCCTGCAGAGCTGCCTTTTCCTGAAAAAATAAAAACCACTCACTTAAAAGAAAATTACAAGCTTCCTGATAGTGCAGAAAACCCACAACACATTAGATAGTTCAAGGGAAAGGGTTCATTCAACCCAAACATTTTCAATTATTTTGTTGTTACCTGCTACTAACTCCTGGAGCATTTAGTAATGCAAAGGCAAGGAAAGGAAGGAAACATTACATGCAACATTTCAGGGCTACCAGATGCCATCAGCACTGCAAAAGCTTTTCATGGATTTTTTGATCCTCACTGGAGCGCATTTAACCAAGAGGAGAAACTGCCGTATACAGGGACCTCATCAGAGTGATCAAAATGACGTTCTCCTGCTGCAGAGGGAGAGCCAGTGCCATGAGCCTCACATTTTGATAGCGAAGCACTGGTGTTTTGAAGAAAGCGCAACAGGAGATGATTTGCCTCATCAGTAGCCAGGTATTTTGCTCACGTGGTGTTGTTCAAACCAACTGGATTACAACAGTCTTCCCAGGGTTCTGTATTTGTTCATACAACTCCATGCACTCACAGAAAATAAACTTTCCACAGAAGAGCAGGTAGCAAAGACACATCCACATTGAGAAGGTGAAAGCACTGGTCTTAGGCGGAATCGTCATTTGAACACTAACAACTGTGGGATCCAGCTTAGTATTTCACATAGAAGAGGTCTAACCTATTAACATACAAACAAGCATACTTGCAATAAGAGACACTACTTCCCAGTTGTTAACAATCTGTATTTTAAGGTCATGGTTCCTACCACTGAATCTCCTCAATGGACTCGCACACCCACATTTCTTCAGTGCCTGACAAAGAGCTCAAACTTGCTTAAAAGGAAAAGAGAGAAGCCACACCGCCACTACACTACCTCTCATAAACCATTGGAAGAAAGATATGCCTATTATGTATCTTTAAGAATATATATATATTCTTATATATATATATATACTTAAAGATATATATAATATATCTTTAAGAACCAAATGCTACATAAATTACAATCCAAACTGAGTAACACCTTAGGAGAAAAACGTCCAATTAATCACACCTAGAACGCATACTGACAGATCATTTATAAAATTACTGTAACATGTAACTCTATCCAGTACTATATGATTTGTTAAACTTTGGGACTAAATTGTGGGAGGTGGGGACAGATGCTGTTCAAAGCTCTAAACCCTGAAATGCTTTTGGAGGTAGTGATGTTTTTCTTGCAAAGTTTTTCAAAGAACTGCATGGCAAGTTTGCCATTGTTCGCCTACATTGTGTATAAAAGAGAAAAGAAGAACTGATGCTACCACTCCAATCGACCATATCTTTATTTTTATAAATGTCCTTTAAGAAATTGGTAAGATAATCAGCATTAAAATGTATTTGTCCCACATGGAGTATGCCTTAGTTCATTTTTGCCTTTACTTACTTCCTTTTAATTAGGAAGTTGTCAGTCTCTTTCTCTTCCTTGATTTTCCTGTCCAGGTGTGCTTGAAATTGCATATCTGACACATATATCCTGAAGAAAGTTTATATTTCATACCCTAGTAAGAAGCTCTCTTTGTCTACTTCACTTGTTTCAGTGAAACTAGGGAAGTCGTTAAAGGGTTAAACCAAAGGAATGTGACATTTCTCCATGTGCAGTTCATAGACCTATCCTGGTTTTCCTAATGGACTCAAAATTACATGGGCAGAATGTAATTTCCAAACTATTACTTCAGAACTGAAGCACAGTGTTAATTCACAGAATGACACTTCGAACACAAATAAAAACTTCCATTAAAGAAAGAGCAAGTTTACTCATACCGTGGGTTCCTAGCGAAGACAGCAATGAATGGAAGTTTATGTTAGCCAGAACTTGCAGCTTCAGCTTTTGTAAATATCATTACGTACACTGCAAACTCTACAGCAAAGTCGTCTGGTCACCAAAATAGACCCCCGCGTATCGTATCGCACCGCTTACTCTGAAAAGCACCACAACCGGCTCTGGCTCTGCCCAGACCAACTCTGGTAACCGAAGCTTTTCCGACATGCAAGAGCCAGTCAGCTTTTTAACAGGCAACAGGGGTGTTAGTTAATTGAATGATGAATTGCTGAAAGAATGACAAAGACACCAAGGCTGCTGTTACAAACCCCGGGCGGGGGGGGGGGGGGGGGGGGTAAGTTCATAGGCTGATGCCCGAGAAGAAAACTGCCTGCCCGCCACCAAGCAGCACTGATGCTGGAAAAGTGAAGGCAGTCGGCGGGGCCGGTTTGCGCCCGCAGCCGATGTGCGGCTTTCGCTGCCGCCCCGCGCCCCGGCCGAGCCCTCGGGGCTGCCCCGCTCCAGCCGCCGCCCTGCCGCGGCGAGGGGCAGCCGTCCCGCCGCCCCCGGGGACCCGCTCGGCCCCGGCCCAGCCCGGTGGGGCTGCCCGGTGGCGCTGCCCGCCGCCGCCCCTCGCCTCGCTCGCCCCGCCGCTACCGGCCCCGACGGCCGCGCCGCGCCCCCTCCGCGCCCGGCGCTCCGTTCGTCCCCCCCACCGCCCCACCGCGGCCCCGGAGAAAAAGGACTTACCGGGCGAGGCCGGGGAAGGGGGCGAGTCCGGGGTCCCGGGGAGGGGGACGGGACGGGAGGGGACGGGGACGGGGCGCGGAGGGCGCTGCCGGGGGAAGGCAGCGGCCGCCGGCGGCGGGAGCGAGGGAGGGAGTGAGGGAGCGGGCGAGGGGACGGCGGCGTTGCCGACTGCAGTGAGTCACTTCAGTCGGGACGGGCTCAGCCCATCGCGCTGGCCCCGGGCTCCCTGCGCCTCTTCCTCTCTCCAATCGCTGAGCGGGGCAGCCGCTGCTCCCCGGCGCTCCTCGGCTCCCCCGCCGCCGTCGGGGCGGCCCCGCGCCTCCCGCCGGGCACCGGCACCCCCTGGGGCGCACCGGACCCCCGCCCCCCCGCTCCGCAAGGGGGGATGGGGGGGGGGGGGGCGGCGGCGGGGGGGGGGGGGGCGGCGGCGGGGGGGGCCGGGCGGAACTGGAGGTGAGCGGGACCTGCGGGGGGAGGACACGGGGCTAGCGGGGGCCCGGCGGGGCTCGGCTCGGCGGGGCTCCGCTCCCCCCGGCGCGGGGAACAAGAGCGTGTTTTAAGGGGCAGAACAAGCGTGCGGTTGTTGCGAGGACCCGACGTGAAGCCAAAGCCTGGCCTCTAACCAGGTGGCAGCGGAGCTCCGGAGGGCAGCGAGATAAATAACGGGATGCACGGAAATAAAAGGACAGGGGAGGGACAGGGGAACCCGGTTCGGCCGAAACGGGGCTGCGCGCCCCATCGCCCGGCGGTGCTTGGGGGGATAGAGAGGGGGTGCGTCCCCATCGTGGCACCGGCACTCACCTCGCACACGCTCCCGCACTCGCACCGCGGGGAAGCCCGGCGGGAGGCGGGCCAGCCGCGCACGCCGGGGACAAGCGGGCGGTGCGCCTCGTCCCGTCCCGTCCCTCCCGCCCGCGGGCGCGGGGCTCCTTACCGGGGCGCCGCTTCTGCCCGCCGCCGCGCTGCCCCGGCCCGCCCCGGGCACGCCTCGGCCCCCGCCGCACCGCCGGGCAGCGCCCGCCGCTCTCCCGGCGCTTCTCAGCCAGCGGTCAGCGCCGAGAGCCAGCGTGCGAAGCAGAAAACCCAGTAGTCCCTTAATTAAAAATAATTTAAAAAATATATTAAAAAAATAATTAAAAGCGTCTCAGTTTTTAAAGCAGAACTACATAATGTATTAATTGGTTGCTATTAGCATGCAGTTTTATTGAGCATAGCACACAGAAGTCTGATTGTGAGCAAGGAGTGTTTTCAATGAAAGTGGAGTTATTTTAGCTGCAGACATGTTTACATTTCTGTGGTTTAGTCTATAACTTTCTCTTTTTCTTGCTTCAGAATTCTGCTCCATGAAGCAAAGCCCTTAGCTCCCAGACATTCCAAAAAGTCTGCCAAAATGGGGGGGGGGTGGGGGGGGTGGGGGGTGTAAGGAGAAGAAATAAAAAAAAAAAACCACACAGAGACCCCCAAGTCTGGGTCAGGCTCAGGGCTGGGTATGGGCAGAGCAAGTATACCCCCTCCTCACTCTCTCTCCAGTTAAAAAGCCTTCAGGGCTCCATTTCCTGCTTTTAAGGAAAAAATAAAGCGGGTCTAGGACTGATTTTAGACACTGCCTAGACCGGGGCTGGTGGGTGCCGAGGACCTTTAACTCTCTCGATGCCAAAGGGTACCCAATAATGCACCGTTCCAGGCAGCCCCAGGCCTCCCCGGCTCAGGGAACAGCCATGGCAGCAAGATGGCTTTTTACCCTCCCGTGCATTTTTGGGTGACTAGGAACCTGAACGTCCCGAGCAACGACCTGGTGCACGTCCACCACAAATTAACAGAATGAAGAGACAAAACACCCCGTAAGTGGGACTGAGTACCCTCTGCTGCAGACCTGCCGCAGCAACACCCACCTATGGAGATCTCCTGGCAGGCCCCTGCAGTCCCTCCCCGCAGGCCGGGGTGCAGGGCTGGGGACCCCAGCTGCTCGCCCCACCTTCCCCGCAGCCGCTGCCTCCCCTGCTATGGCGAGGCAGCAGCGGTGCTTGTGTGGCTCTCATTGAGTGGGCGTGAAAACAACTCGAGCTTTTTGGGCATGAAATCCACAGCTTAGGAAAATCAAAATGGAGCAGTTTGGTTAAAATTAGGAACACGCACTAGTGAATGAAGCAAGAAGTTAGCGGACAACTCCCCACAAAGCCACCAACTGGAGTTTTCCACTCCAAGGCTTGGTAGGTTATGATATGAATAAACAGAGCGATCAGAATAGAGCGCCCCTGTAGTGAAGGGCTGTCTCTGGGGAGTTAGAGAAATGACAAGGAGAGGTGGCAGGAGAGAGGATGCTGCTGCAGGGCCGAGAGCCACCGAGCAGGCGCGGACATGGCTGGGGCGCTCGGCTGGGCTGGATCCCGTGTCCCAAGCCCCCACCGCTGCCCTCAGCAACCTGCCCTGGGGCAGGGGAACCCAGGGGTCTGCAAGCAGCAATGCAAAGCCTGAAGTGAGTGGGGGGAGGAAAAACTTCAGCTGTGTTTCCTGGCCAGGCATTTGGTCAGAGCCTTTCTGCCCCCCAACATTCACCTCCCAACCTCCACACAAGCATTCTTAGGTGTCCCTCACCCCCACCCACCCCTTCTTTTTATTTTACATGCCAGATGACTCCTGTATATTTGGACCTTTTGCTTTTGAAGAAGCCAGAAAGCATTATGATTTCCTAATGCTTAAAAAAGAAAAGAAAACACCTTCCCCCCAAGATGTTTTATATTAATTTAAGTATCGGTTCCTGGTTCATGTCAGCCCCTTTTGCAATGAAATGTCCTGCGTGGGCTGTCACACCTGCTAAATATAATCCTCTCTTTCTTTTGATATTCTGCAAAGGGCCTTTAAAGGTTCACATCCTCCAGTCTGGAGATTTAATTGCTTCATCTCAGATTTTAAAAAGCCTTGTAAATTTCTGAATTTTGTCGATTTCAAAGCAGAAGCAGGGGGATGCGATAGGGATGCGAGGGCAAGCGAGAGGCAATGCCGAGCACGCTGCACCGACACTGCCAGGCCTCATAAAAGCTCCAACCCACCTTCCCGTCCTGCAGCTTCTGCTCTTTGGGGCAGACAGCTTGAGCTGGTTTTATGACTTACCAATGAGTTAAATATGAAAATAGTAGCTTATTTCACTATGGTAAAAGCTCACCAGGGAGGAAATCACAGATTCGGTTTTATAGAAGGTAATGGAGTGAGATTACCCACACTAATGTACTTAACTCTTTAGAGAACATAAATCTAGCTGAGAGACGGCCCCAAAACCAGTTGCTCCCCAAAACACACTGAGGCCAGCAGTGGTTTCATCCTTATCATGTGCCAGTGGCACCAGATTTGCTGGATGGTGCTGTGGTTAGATAGCCCCTGGCTGGGAGGAGCGGGGCAGCTGGATACCCCCAAAGGCAGGCAGGGGCTGAGCTGCCCCTTGCCTGGGGCCAGAAAATGTCTGGTAGGATGGGAGCAGACAGGGCAGGAGGGCTGTAGGACCCCCTATCATGCACCGCTTTGCCACACGGTACATGCAGCGGCTCTCAGTAACACGTGATGGCCACAAACTGCTCTGTGCAACCAAGTGATCCATATTTCTTATTCACTTGAATGAGGCAGCAGAGAGAGGGACACTGAGCACGCTGCCAGCTTCTTGCTGCACCCTGGAGGATGTGAATGCAGGAACAGTACCCATGGCAGGGCCCTCAAATCCTCTATTTTCCTTGAGGAGATGCAGCAGAGGCAATGGGGGTCATGCCTGGCTGTCAGTGTGCCCACACAGCCGTGTCTTTCCTGCATCACCTTCAGATGCAGAGTCCTGTGCAGTCACTCTCAGGCTGAGGGTGCAGGCAGCCCCGCTGCAAACAAGCCACTACCACAGAGGACAGGGGGTGAGCTGGTGGACTTCCTCGTGCAAAGCCGCTCTGCATTGTCATTTCAAGCTGCAGTAGGGGACCGAGGTTTAAAGCACTGCCCGATAAACCAGTCTTCTGCTGATCCTTTAAATCCTACACGTATAACCTCAAGTCTTCAGCTGGTGTTTCTGCAGAAGGTAAGTTGTTACTTTTGCGATGGGAGCACAAGGTAGGAAAGGGACAGAGGAAGGGGTCAGCCAGGTGAGAGCCTGGAGCATCCTTTGCTGTGCCACCAACCTGCATGGCTAAGGTGGCATTGAGAAGGCCCCTCTTGCAGCCAGCCCCAGCTCACATTGCCCTGCAGTTGTTCTCTGGCAGCCAGTTGCTCTGTCGCAGCACATGTCCTCAAAGCTGGCCCAGGTGCCCTGTGTGGGGACAGGATCCTCCCTGCAGACTCATTCCTGGAGCTTCCTTTCAAGAGGAAGGAGGAAACTTGCAGATAGTAGCAGATGAAGAGTGGGCCTTCGAGTGCTGCCTCTTGTTCAGGAGTGTCACGTGGAAAGAAAAAAGTGTTCACATCATTTTCCATCTCTTTAAACACAGTTTTCAAAATACAAGTTTGAAACAAACAATAGTGGTGAACTTGGCAGCGCTACATTAACGGTTGGGCTTGATGATCTTAAAGGTCTTTTCCAACCTAAAGGATTCTATGATTCTGTAATCAAAAATACTGAATCTTCACATCTGGAAAAATAATAATAATTAAAAAAACCCCAAACATAACCAGCTCTATTCCCATTTTTCTTTCAGATCAGTGGGCAAATGTATGAAAATACATTTATCATCTAACATGTAGCACAGCCTTGAAGTCCCTTACTGGGAGAACATATGCTTCCTCACTGGGGACTGGAGAACTTCAAGGGTGCAAAGCTTACCACAGTTTTAACCTGGCTGCTGCAGGCTCCTGGGAAGGCAATGGCAAGTGCTGTGGGATTTCAAAATTGGACAAGGGATCCACCTAGCCTTCATTTTTCACCAACATGCCTCTGTTTCCATTACTGTTGGGCAAATATCATGTAGTGCTTTGAGATTCATAGAAGTTTGAAGTTTCTGTTTTGAAAAAAAAAAAAAAAGAAGACAACAGGAGGAATTATCTTTGACCTCCTGCATATATATCAAAAGTGCTTTGTTCAGCAGTGCTTTCAGCCTGTAACGTCTGGGTTGCCTGTACACCAACAGATGAGAGGTGTTTGCTGTGCTTAAAAGCCATCAGGATGGGTTGTGAGCTGCAGAACTGAAAATGTGAAGCACAGAAACTGTGCTCCAGGCAGATCACAAACTCACATGCGTTCAGGCAAGCCAGTTGCCCTCTGTGGACTACAGCTCTAGCACTCATTTATCTTAGAGGTATTTTAACTCCAGTTCATTAAACAGAACTGAAGAAAGAAGGGTATTAGTGAAAAGTTCCTCACATTAATTATCATATTTACTACCAATGCAATAGAATATATGAATGATATTTATTTCTTTCGATACTAAAAAAAATGAGTAAAGGGGAGGTTATTTTATCTTTTCCACTATGTAACATTTTTGCCTGGCAAAATGCAATTCCAGCATCTGATTTTCTCAGTAAAATCGGAAAGGATTAACATTGCACCTATGAAAATACCATTTAAAATGAACCAGTCTGGCAACTAAAAGGGGACACCTTTATAAATATTACCTCTCACAGGTGTGGGTGACATTCATTAATAAAGGTTCTTTTATGTAAAAAATATATTTAAACCAAGAGAGATAGGCAGTTATATAGACACATCCTATTGCCTAGATATGAACATACAACTAGTTTTCAAGAACCAGAATGGATGACATTTTTGTAGCATTCATGGGTTTCTTTTAGTCACAGACTGGACACCGACAGCATTTTGGCAGTCTCTGAGAAGACCACTGGAGTTCCTCCTATGGTGAGAATCACTTTTATTTAGGGAAGAAAAGATCATTTCTTCTTAAAAGCTCTAAGGCAGCAAAATAAAGGATTTCATTTGGAAAGACAAAGGAACTTACCTGATTAGATATGCGGTTAGGTAAGGCATTTGGATAAATGGACTAATCAACACCAATGGATATTCAGGACTGCTATATCAATTTAAAACAATTCACACTGTTTCCCAAACAACTGGCTAAAAGGGAAGGGAAATTGTTGCTTGTTTGGGTTTTTAATTTTTAGTATTTCTATCTGCTTAAGCAGATAGCTGGGATTAAAAAAACAGACAATAGGTTTGCAGGAAAGGTCAAGGGAACAATTGAGACACTTATGAATTTAAGCAGGGGTTTTATGAGGCCACAAGTAATGATGGAAGAAATTAAAAAATGTCAAAGGTCTGATCTGAGTGATGGGAAAGCTGGGATGCTTGCCTGAATCCCTTCTAAACATTCTGAACATCCAGAATAAGGCAAACCTGTCAGCTCTTTTCCTTGTATTTTGGCAGTTAAGTCCTGAACTAGATAAAGCTGCAGATCAGTCCACAAGGCAAACTGGAATAATGATAAAATATACTCTTCTGTGCAATTTTCCACTGGCAGAATGGAACTTCTGACTCATTCTCAGTTTGGGGTGGGGGGCAGAATTTGTGCCTTTTCTTATTTTATCCAAAGTGTTTGCCCTCCCCTCTCCAAACAGGCATTTTTCTGCATCACTGCTTAGATTCAAGGAATAATAACTCATCCAGTGAATCAACACAGAAATGCTGAGCAGTGCATCTTTGCAAGAACTGTGAAATTCTTCAACCACATGGTGAAAATTAAAAATAAGAAAGCTAGAAGTTGAAGCATTTTCAAAAACAGAAAGACAAAGTTAGGGTAGGTGACAAAATGTCATAATTTCTGAAGTATGCATTTATTTACCAGTGAAGAATTCAGCCAGCATATAGAAATGACTTGGGTCAGAATGGGTGCTTTAATATAAAAGGTTGCAGATAAAAAACACATGAAGACAAGTCCAACAAAAAGCAAAATGCTTACATTGTTCAACAGAGAACAATTAATAAATTCAAATACCATGAAGTTACTTGCTTATTATTTACTAATGTCCTTAAATTTTTACATTTACTTGGTGTATAGTGATCTCTGAGGTGGCCATAGCCTAACACAAAATGTAACTAAATAGAGAATCAATATCCAGAGAAGTAGAATTTTTGCAGGATTTAAATTTGTGAACTATCTTGTCTCTCTTCTTTATATTATTCTGCTCATCTATTTTCTGCATTTGTCATGGTACCAGGGAAAAAATAAATTTTTCCTGCAGGTCTATGGAATCAGTCCTATGTTCTTATACAAGTGCCTATACAGCGTTACCTATGGCTTTGGCTAGCAGACCTGCATACATACATGTCTCTAAGAAATGTGATTTTAGCATACAGGTTTAGGTCTTCCTCTATACCTATCTCTTTACAGCTAACTCCATATATAATAATGTCATCTTACACACCCCTCTTTTTTTTAGGTAATTCAGCATAAGTTTTTGGCAGCATGTCTTCATTGGTTGTCTCATAAAACACTGTAATATCTGAAATTAAAGTCAGAGGCAGAAAAACAGCCTCCCCCAGAACGTGAAGCTACAACAATCAGTGATACACAAATAGGAGATACTTGATTTTCCACAGCTACAATTCTATGCACACATATGCATGCATGGACACACACACGTTTCTTTTCACACTTACCTTGTGGCAGTGGTGCAAACAAGTTACATATATGCCCTAGAAATGGCATATATGTAGGCTGCAGGCAGGTCAGGGCTCACTGCTGAATTGCTGGGCACCGACGACGCAGGTGCCTCACCAAAGGCTCCCTCTCTGCTGGCTGGAGAGGAAGGGAGAGGCTGCTGCAGAAGGTGACTCAGCTCTGGATGTGACACTGAATCACCCTCTGGATGAGCCGCAGTGAAGGGAGAGACCCACCCCCAACTTCCAGCTACTAAAGTAGACGGTGGCAACTGCTGTAGCTGTAGCACTCAGTGATGTAGGTGACCTGTGGCGGGTGGGGACGGGGATGCCATGGCAGGTGCTTCTCAGAGAGCATCCTGATTGAGGCCCCCGTTACTGGCTGGTTGGTGGCACATGCCCTGTATGTCCCACCACTAAATTTCTCCGTCATGTTCAGCACGAACAATTTATGTTTCACATTTCTTTGAGACGTGATCTTCTGAAGTAATGAAAAAGGAAGACCATGTTTAATTCAGGACAGCCATTTGGACTGGATTAAGTGAAGTCTATTTGTGCTGTCACAGATGAAAAAAATGACACGCCAGAGCCCCTTCATTTTTTGACTTACGGCCTCAGAAAACTTTGGATTATCCCACAAAGGGACAGGCTTTCCTTGATTTTGTATCTGAGCCCTTGAATTAACTGGAGAACACTGAAAGATGCTTGTAGGTCAAGAGAGGATCAGGCTCATATGCACTGTTCATTGCAAAAAAGCAAACTATTTAAAAGCATTTCTCACTCATGCTTCTGACACTGTGGTTTTAGAGCAAAATATGAGGATAGGTTCTTCAGACCAAGAACTGATTTATTTTGTCAAACTACACACGTAGCATAGGTGTACTGGACATAATGATCTGTCATAATGTGTCTCCTGAAAGATGACGGTTTCCCAGGGCAATGATGGTTTTGCATGAAGGCTGAAGAAAGCCTTTGCTGCTCACCTTACACATACGTATTTGGTGACACTCATGAGCCAAATGAAGATCAGGACAAGGCCCTCCACATTCTTGAAAATACTAAGAGGAATGTCCAGAAATGTGCAACAGATGATAGCAAGACAGCAACACAAAACAACTGTAAGAAATTCTATGGTCTTTACTACCATTCATCAGAATAGATTATCGTAATTGGTCCCATCTGGCTTTAAGATTTATGAAATTGATACAGTCAAGGATAGACACTCTGTAAAAAAGCTGTTACGGATGTGAGGCTTGCAAACACTCACCTTAGCCCCTGTGTCAAAATTCTAACCTGATTTACAACTCAGAAAATCCCTATTTTAGTGAAATGAGTCCTTACCATGTGAGCAGCGGCAAACATCACACCACTACCGTCTTGAAATTAAAAGGAAAAACCGAGGGAAGATTGCTAACAGGGAGTCAGTCAGTCAGATTCAGCAGCAGCAGCAGTTTATAGCTGCCTGGGGTGTCTCTGCCATAGCAGCTGCCTTTGCACATCAGTCTGTTTCACTGTACAACCATACTGTGGGGATCAGGAGGTACCCATTGCCCCATCCCGCATCCTTACGGAAGTTCACTGCTGAGCTTCTTTATTCCCTTTCCCCAAACATGGTACTACCACTTCGCTTTATTTCTGCAAAGCTCTTTGAAACAGAAGGATGGAAACCACTTCCCATGGTCATTTTAAATATCAGACACATGAGAAAAAATATTTTTATTTGACTTAAAATGTAATTAACAAAGTTTGACAGTGATCAAATTATTGCACTGACTGCTGTCATCATTTAAATTGTCACAAGAAGCTTCATTTTGAACAGGTAGCTTTTTGGTTTAGTTTCCCTTTGCACATATGAGAAAGTATTTGTACAATTATTTCAAACATTTCAAGCATTTCATATTTTACCGTAATGAAAAAATGGGCCAATGTATTGAAAAGTTTGCTAAAGTAGGAGGATGGTTTTTTTAATGAAAAGAACAGTTGGCTCTGCAGAAGCATGGGAATTTTTAGCAAGCACTGCATGCTTCCCTTCAGAAAGGAGTGAAAATGTTCCTGTTTTTCCAACCAATCTGCCATTTATATGAAAAGCAGGCAGAAGGACATGTTTTCAATGGGACAATAGCCATTTTCTTGAAAGCAAAAGGAAACCTTAAGGTGTGGTGTTACAACGGTATAGATGAGAAGATAAGTTGTTTTTTTTTAAAAAAAAAAAGAATGCAAAACTTAAAAAAATAGTGGGGGAAAATTTGCACAACTCTGTTTCTTGACTAAAACAAGAGACTTTTCTGCTTTGAGTAGAAATACACATTGCAGTGTATGCAAACTGCAGCAAATCCCAGGACAAGGTGGTAGAAATGCCAGGCAGAGAAAGCCTAGCTTTTTCGCTTATATCGCACAAAACCATCTTTCTGTGGGAATGATCCCTCTCTGATCTTTTTCATTTTCTTGACACAGAAATAAAATAGCTTAGAGTCAAATAAAAAGCTGGGAACAGAATAAGCAGTCTAAAACTATATCACACCAGATAAAATTCCCTGGAATTATCTGTGAATTCATTGAAACTGTATTTTATTTTTTTTGTTCAAGACAACCGCTTTGTTGAGGAGGTAATGTATAGATTAAGACAGTACACTTAAACTCCAAAGTCCCCTTGGAGAGTTCTTTCTGGTATAAATCTGCTATCCTTTAACTTGGATTATAAACAATCTACATGATATGCACCTGGTTCTGGCAGGGTCTATATTATTTCACTCCCAAAAGCAGCTTTATAAAGAGAACACACTGCATTTCAACAGCAATATAAATAATGTTGCAGTTGGGGATCTCTTGCGCCGCTTTCATTTTTCTTTCTTTCCTTTTCATCTGAACTGAACCACACCTCTCTAAAAATACTCACTTTCTTAATGAAAACCATATTTTTGGGCATTTTTTCCCCCCGCGTGTGCATGACCTGTTGAAATGCCTGCACAATCTTTAATGTCAGATTCAGACGACACATGTCTTATGAAAGTCTGGGACCCAGCTCTCGGCAGGGCCTCCCAGATCTGTCCCACGTCTTTATGAGAAAGAGGGACAAAACCTTCTGGTTTTGGCATTTTATATTGGAGTCTGCTTTAAGCTAGGCAAAAAAAAAAAAAAAAGAAAAGAAAAAACAGAAAAAAATAGCAACGTAGAGTCTAGACAGAAGAGATTGGGTTGAAATCTGGAAGCTATTCAGTGAGGCTACGGCACATGGCAGCTTGACTGCAGCAAGAGATCACATTACGCTGCCTAATTACACATGAAAAATGTACACATCACTTTTCTTAAATGCTTGGAAAAATAGATGTTCAGATGGCAATTGCAAACTAGTAACTGAGCCAGTTGTACATAGTTGGAACGCTTCACAAATGGCATTTCAAAAGCCTGCATTTTTTTTACAATGTAATTATTTTGTGTGTGTGTGTGTTCATAAAACAACTCCTAAAAAAGGTATTCTAAATTTAGCAGGCGGTTGCACTGCAGGAGCATGGAAGGTGAAAATCCAGCATGTAAGAAGAACGAGGGCCTAATCCTGACTCCTCGTGAGCCAAAAGGCAAATTTAACCAGGCTTCCTTGGGAGCGCGGTTTGGTCTGCAGGCTCACCTGCTTGACTTTACTTACACGGCCCCAATTGTTTACATGTTTGCTGTAAGCAAATGGTGCGATTTGTGTCTTCAGTGGGAGCTGCCCATGGGAGTAAAGATAAGCAAAGGCCTGAGTGTTTGCAGTACCTATGGCCCTGGGATTGTGTGTTTATATTCTCATGCCTATGAAATGTTTAGAAGAGAAGTTTCTCAGTTCGCGTGGACAAGGAGGTAAAAAACCCCTCAACCTCATTTACTGCATTGTTTGAGCATGAAGCTCTCCTGTCATCGTCATCACCTCCTCCTGACCTCCTCTCCCCAGGCTCCATTAATGGGTCCTTTTCTGCCTCACTCCTGCGATGCGCTCGCCACCGTCAGCGGTGAGCTGAAACAGTTCAGAGATAAGTTTGACAGTGTTATTCTTTTTTTTCAGTCAGCTTGAATGACATCTGCTCTTCTTTCCAGCTTAAACACAAATGTTTGAAGATGACAGCTCCAAGGGAAAAAAACAGTTTTCCAAGATATTTCCAAAGATTTGCTATTTCAGCTTTGGTGCTAACGAGACATATAGAAGGGGATTTGCAGGGAAAAATGTTGTTGGTATGTCTGTCTGCCTCCCAGACTTTGCTTTTCCTAGAAGACTCCTCAGAGTGAGTTCCTCCAACAGCAAAAGAGCCCAATTCTGCACTCTGGGCAGTGGTTGGTGCCACCCTGGGTGAGCACAGAGGGAAAAGCAACCCCCAAAGCCCACTCTGGTAACAAGGCTGTCCACGTGACTGCTCCCTCCAAGTGCCGCTGAGTCCTTCATTTCTGGAGCCAGCGGCCAGTCAGACCTTGGCTGAACTGCTAATCCTGCCAGACAAAGAGGAAAGAACATCTTGTAAAGTTTTGTTGCTGCTGTTGTTATTAAAATGGACTAAGCACGGAGCAACTGGCCAAGCTATCTGGCAAAAGTGACCTGCAGAACAGTCTTTTAGAACAAAAATGATCCTATCTGGATATGGGAGGAAGCTTCCCCAGTTTAGGCAGATGAACTGCACTAAACTGGCTAGTTTCAGTCAGAAAACGGCTCGTTATGCTGATTATTTTACCACCATACTCCACAGGACCTTCCTCAGCTTTTGCCTTTTATGGCATGGCTGCAAAAAAAAAAAAAGGTGCTTTGCTGCTTGCATAGCCTGTGCCTGCTGGAATCCTGCATGAGAAATACGGGTCACACAAGAATTAAAAAGATGCCCAAACACTGTGGACAGAATATGATTTTGAGACCGCTCTGCTCTTGCCAGGGGGACCTATCCTGCTTTGCCTGGTGGGATGGAAGGACAGGGGCTCTGCAGCACCCACCTGGGGTGGGCAGGGCAGGAAACCCTCCCTGGGGAGCGGGCTGGGGCTGCCTGGGACAACAGGGGCCACAACCACATTAAGGCACGTGCTATTCCCCTTTTGAACAGGCAGGAACCAACCATTGTGGGCATGGGCTTCCTTCCCGGCTTAGCCTCTGCAGCGGTCTAGAGCAGGCGGACAGACCCGGGCTTGGGTGCTGAGCAAGCGGCTCGGCCCCCGCTCCACCACGTATCTCTCCACTGGGTATTTTGTGTGCCACTGTGGTCGGAGGCAGCAGCAACAAACTCTGAAAGTCCTTCAGCAAAGTAAGGCCTCATCTTCCAGAAGGGTCAGGCTTGTGTGTAATTTACGAGAGTTGTGGTAGCCCTGCTACCCTCTCGCTGTTTGTGGTGAATTTTAAATAAAGTATTTTCTCTTCTGCTCACATTCGGAAAGGTTACTGGTAAAGGAGGAGGAATGATCGCAGGAAACAAATCACTTCCTTTGGTCATTCCTCTCACCACAGCCATGCTATTTTTAACAGATCTTATTAAAAATTATACAACCTTGTCTTTTCTGGAATATGTTTTATTGAACAAGTACAAAATAAACCAAGACAGGAAAAATGCACCATTTGGAGCAGCTCTTTTTGTTGCAGCTGATTTAGCAAAACAAGCCACAGGGGAATGCAAATGGCTTTCTAGAAGTGCTTCCTGCAGCCATCTCTCCATGTGGAAGAGAGGAATATTTCAAGTTAACCAGCTGCATCACTTCATACAATAGTAAATTATTCCAAGTGCTTTGGTCACCAAAAATACACTGTCGCTGAGGTTATTCCCATTATCAGTGTTATTTGTTTAATTTCTTGCTGCAGCCAACTTTAAACAGCGCCTTTTCAAAATGTTGTCAAACCCATGGTTGTGTGTTTAGCAGAAAGGGCTAAAACCGACCCATCAGATTTGGGCACATCAGGGCCCTTCCTGGCAGGGTCAGCTGGGACAAGAATTTGACAGAGGGAAATTCTTTCCACAAATATTTTTCAAGGTTCCAGATCTCTTGCAATTGTTTACCACCTTACTCACCATCTAGAAATAATTAATGCATTTGGAAATCTTATAAGCAAGTGTGAAAAATCTCTCTTGCAGCTTGCAACAAACAAACATATTGCAGCTGTTTCTGTTCCGGTGGCAATAGGCGAGGCTGATGATTAGATGGTCTTAATATGACTGTAAGCTTTCTGTACACTCAGATGTCTTTCACCATCACTGTGTTAGCACCATTCGTTATCAGCCACTACTGACTTCATTAGGGCCAACATACGGCCCCACACATACAAAGAATGAATTTTATACTGACAGATTATGTATAAATGGAGACGAGATCAGAATTGCAAACAAACATAAATTTGGGCCCTGACCATTCAAAAGATTTACACGCCTAACTCAAAATTATTTCAATGGGGATTAGGTGCCTAAAGACCTCAATGGAGCTCTTCTGCATCAGAAGTGAAACTCCAAGGTAGCTTTATAATAGGCAAAGTATTAGTGTTTACCATGAACAAATATCTTTGCCCCAAGAAAGAAGATGTCCTTTGGACTGTTGCTCTCCCCATCCACAAAATTTTTCTCTCTGTTTGCGAAAGCACACTTCAGTGGATCTACTTCTCCTAAGATGTACAAGGGAAACATCTCAGGAGAATGGACTCAGGCACTCCTCCACAGAAGAGCAAGGGGAGTTTCAACATGGGAGTTTAGTTTGGAAGAATCTTGTTATAGGTTTGGGGAAAAGGGCAGGGAATTTTACGTATGCCATCACTACCAATAAGGGTGAAAATATTCATTATGATGGTGGCTTAAGTACTAAAGGCACTTGCCCTACTCATCTTGTTTAGGCTTCAAAAAAGTCATCTGTCAACAAGTTTATCTGCTGTTGGTCTGGATGAGACATAATTTAGAAGCAAAGGACTCTATATTCCTTGAGATCCACCAGCATAGGTCTTAATGTACCACAGTGACATCAATGACATTTTTAAAAGTCATTGCAATAGTTATTAAAGATGCCGACCATGCCCCAATATCCTCTGACGCCTGGCAAGTGTTCAGCTGGGGAAGAGTCTAGACCCAGCACTCAGCCTGTGCATTGCTCTGCAGTTGGCATCTAGCTTTGTAGCTGAAGCAAAGCCACTGAAACAAACACCAACAAAGAAGACCTAAAAATGGCCAAATCCTGTCTGGAAGTTGACGCTGGTTCTACTAACTCTACAACCTGTTACATTCCTAATGCCTTAAGACAGGTATTTTTAAAAAAAATTGTGAGATTTTAGACAAATATCACTGATAATAGAATTACTTCGGAGATATAGATTTCCTGATAACAAAAACATTTAGAACAACTTACTCTCACATGTCTCTGAAGAGGTACCCCAGAAATCTCACCATGATACCTGAATGTCTTTCAGCCATGGGTAACAAATGTCAGGTAGAAGCGATCCCATATTTCTCTCCCTGGGAGAATCATGGGTCTTGTGGCTTTTACTGGTTAGGACTCATTACTTCTTTTTTTCAGGATCAGAGGATGGAGGCAGCTTAGATACCCCACCATGTATTTTGTCCAGAATGCTGTTTCATTGCTCCTCTTTCCTACAGACTGCCATAGATCACTCCAGGAGATCTGTATCTGAATGTGAATCAGGTTCTTCCCCCTTCAGAGCTTCTTGCAATTTACAGTGACTTCAAGAAAAAGCAAGGCTTGGTTTATTAGCACATTAAGCTTTCATTATCATCCTTGTTGCTTTCAGGTTGCATTCTCGGAGGGTTACTCCTTCCATGGACCAGCTCATGGTTGGTCCAACATTTGTGAGAATAGCTAAGCAGACAGCTGCTCTGGACCTGACACATCAGATGCTGCAGGTATCATTAACACACAACTCCATGGTCCCAGTGACCATGTAATAAGGGAGTTTCCCTAGAGGCAAGTACCACTGAGCTATGGGTGTCAAGCTATAGGCAAGAACTGCCAGGCTGTGCTACAATCCAGGCGCAGCAGCATGCTCCAGTTTCATTAACAAACCATTTGTAGCTCTGAGGATACTGTAAAGATGTCAGTGTCACTTGGTAAGGGCTCTTCCCCCTCATAATCCCAGTTCTTTCTATGATTTGGATCTGTAAACAGGGATCCTGCACTGGTGATCACTGGTTCCCTGAAGCAGTGCCTACACACTATAAGATCCTGGATCTGAGGTAAGCACCATGGATTAATCTTGAAGGAAATCCTGTAGGTCTTGAAATAAAAAGCTCCTGTAGGAAGACTTCCCTGAAATATGAGATGCAGTTAGGCATTAATGGTAAGGGGCCCAACATCTGCTTGGAGAGACCCATCCAAAAAATAAGGAAGTACTTGAATCCAGATGATCCCAAGGTCATATTCGGTTCAGAGTTTTATTCCAGTTTTCTCTTTCTAGCTTAATAATAGCAATAGAACTCTGTTTTGAAAGATCAGGAGGTAGCAAGGAGGAATGACTGCCAGGGAGATGCAAGAGTGAGCCTGCTCCATGCAGAGGAGCACAGGAGCTGAGGGCAACCCAAGTAGCAGCTGCAAACTCACCAGTGGAGTGCTGTCCCGTGTCATCTGAACATGGCAGGCAGAGCCTTATAACAGGGCCTATCAACAAACCCCAAGAAGGTGAGTAACAAACAAGGTTCAGGGTTCACCCAAGAAATAAATCAAGAGCAGCAGGAGATGGGGCTGGAGGCCAGGCTATACCTGCACAGTAGATCAGGCAAGGAGCAAGTGCCCAGGCTGAGCTTAAATGGAGCTCCTGGCCAATGGGCAGAGGGTGCATCAGTTCCAGTGATGGACTGAGAGTGGTTTGGGCAATCAAGGTCTCTTTGCTAATAGGGTCCTGACACTGACCTAACTGCAGACCTAAAAAAAAAGAAAAAATCCTACAGAAGAAATAACACCATATGGAGATTCAAGAAAGCAGCAGAAAGGAAAGGTGGCAAGTGTTTTGACAGAAAAACTGGTTTAATCTCCAACTGTTAATTGAGGAGACCTGCCGATTAAGAAGTGAACACTACCTTTGCAAAGCACAAAGAGTTAGAGCATATGTACGTACGGACAGCTCAGAGAGCTGTACTGCACGTGGCACACAGCCCTCTGAAGCCAGTGAGAGTATCATCCGTCAAAGGAAGAGCAGCAGCAACCCATTTGGCTGGGAAAGCTGCCTGCTGCTAGTGAAGTTAAAAGAAAGTTCAGTGCTTGAGGTGATTGGCATTTTTGCATGACAGAAAACCTCACTTAAATATTTGCAAACCATTGACACCAAAACTTCTCATAAGAAAATCCTTTTTTCACTAATGCCACTGCATTGTGCAATTTCTTGCACTTGCTCTGCAATTTCCCACCCAGCCCAGAGGAGTACTGGTTGCACAGTGCCTGGTTGCCCAGGTGGGCAGGGGACACCCCTGATCAAATTGCTGCCCCACCATTCTTCCAGCTTCAGAATGGGGAAAATCTTTTGATAACATTTACTGGAACTGGAGGGCTTTTGCTACCTCTTTCTGTTTGGGATATCACAGGAGGGCTCCACACCTCACAGATGGAGCCCTAACAGGATACAGCAAAGGTAAACAGACAGAAAATGAGGAATAGCTTATTTAGCTGAAACAGAAGAAGAACTGTGGGTCAGGAGGAAAGATCACACAATCTGGAATACAGCCAGGACACCAAAGGTAGACCTTTAAAATTTGGAGAGGTAGGGGAGTTTGGTGGGGAACAGCTATAGGAGCTTTACTGATTACAGTCAGGAGCTATCAACACACTCAGTATCCCTGTGTCCTCGCTTGTTGTCTTCTGTCTTCAGCCTGTCCTTCTGGGTACCTTTCTGCACAACCTATGGCACCTCTGCAGCCAGAGAATAGAAACAGTGTGGACCTCTGAATCGCTATGACACACTTCCTAAAATACATAGATGCCGGCAGGATGACATTTTGTGCATCCACTGTGAAAGGTGACAGCACTGAAGGGTAAGACAGTAAGGCAGGCTGAGGGCTGAACACAAACAGGGTCTTTCTCTGAGCATCCTTTCCAAAAGCTCCAAATGAATAGACCCTGAAGGAACATACAATTTCCCGCTGGCAGTAGCTACTTACGAAAGCCTAATACATTTAATTCTGGAAGGAGGTGTCCTGGGGTTCAATAAAATAAAAAAAAAAAGCACCCCACCTCAAAATCATAGTTCTGTGATATATAGAAAACTGTGGAAATGCTGTTAAAAAATGTCACTGTATTAAGTTGTGCGGCTTGGTTTCCTTCTGACTTCTGTGTTCTTTTGTCACAATGTAAAGTAAGGAAAAGAATGTTTCTCAAACCAGTATTATGCTGACATTCAACAATTCAGAGTATATGTCCTTGGAATTTTTATAAAGTGCAATTTTAAAATATTATTTTTCCAAAATACTGCCCAAAGGAACCATTCTGGCTGATCAAACAGCCCTTGTAACTGCTTTAAATGCTCACGCAGCATTTCTCCAAATAAGGCCTTGTATGAAACGAAACACCACAGGGGCACCGTGAAACACCAGTTAGCACCTTTATAAAACTCTGCTTCTGAGATTAACTATGCTACAGCCCTGGCAGATCACAGAATTGTAAGTCTTGTATGAGCACAGAGTGGAACTGTGTTAATTTGTCTCAGAGGATGCAATTGCAATAGTCCTTTCTCGTCTTCAGAGACATCCAGCTTGGAGCACCGAGACAGTGCACGCTGGGAGACATTTTACGGGAACATGCTTTTGCAGGGGGGTGCTCTCTCGCTCACACAGCTTGTTTTATGCCCTTCAAATTGCACCAGTCTGTCTGAGGAAGGAAAGGCGAAGTCTACACTCAAATTTGCTCTGTGGGTCCAAGCGATGTTTCATCCCTGTGTCTCCTTGGGTCTTTGGCATTGCAAGACGTCTTTGCATGTTTGGGAAGAGACAAGGCAAACAGAAAAGGGCTGAAAAACAATCAGTGCTGCTTCCTTCCTTTCTTGTGTTTTGGGTGTTTGGGGTTTTTTTGCCAGCTATGCAATATTCTTTCAGAGGAATCTGCAAGCCATCAAGTGCATCAGAGCCCAGGCTGCATTTGCTAGAAGCTGTTCAGCGGGAGCCCACTTCCCAGCTGGGAGTGTGATCCCATTTCAGTGCCAGACAAGCAGAAAACTGCTGCTCCTCTTGTGCCTTGCCGGGCAGGTTAGCACAACGCTTGGACTAATCCAGCAGTTCGAGGCTGTCAAAAGTAGTGATCCTATTCCCAGACCTGCTCTGGACTGGAGCCTCGACACCATCTTGGGACGCACCCTTCTTTTAGTCTTAAAAGCAGGACAGGTGGGTTTTGGTGGAGTATGCGTGCAGTGGTTGGCCTGCTGCTTGGTGGTGACAGCCTGAGCTGGTCACATCACCTTTAGCTCCAGATTTCTCTTATTTCCCATGATGTATGTGTAGAGTCCCCTGGCACAGAGGTGGTCACAATCCAGCAGCGAGGTACCAAGAGAGTGTGTGAAGGCTGAGGCAAAACAAACGGCTGACCCCAATTTTCATAGTCCAAAGAACATATCTTAACCCCTGAAGCATTTTTCTTCTGGAGAACAAAAATCTTTGCCTTACCCCATCCTCCTCTTTTTACCTTTACAGTCCCTCATCTTTGCAGGCTTTTGGAATTTTTAGTTTAGAAAGGATTTACAGAGTAACTCCTGCCATTAGTAAATAACACAAAAGCTGATAAACTGTTAAAAAAACAAGGAGGCCTTGCCAAGAGACTTAGACGAGACATTTGTATTGGGGAAACCCTCTGTGCAGTGCAGTCCACATGCACACTTAATCATGCAGAGAAACATTTACTGTAGGATATATTTTTAGGCAATTTTTCAAGTGGCAAATTTCCACTGGGGTACAGCACTTGTCCTGCCATAATTAACTGTACAGAAAATATTAGTCTAGAGCTGGCCTGCCCGATGGCGGAGGGAACGCATTACACCCAAGTTCAAGAGAGGAGCAGGGTCTCTCGCTGTGTGGCCTAGTGAAGACTAAGTGCATTATACACATATTTGGCCATCACCACCAAGAAAGGCCACGAGCTTCCCTTGCAGGGTCTGCTTGGTCCTGGAGCTGAATAGCTTTCAGCTGTGCAGGATGTTGTCTGGCTGCTCCAAGAGATGAAATAAAGATGTCAGAGTCAATTGCTGGAGAAGGAAGGTTGGATTTAAAAGGGGATTAATGTGACAGACAGGGATCTGAAGAGTGGTGGAAAACCCTGCAGGCCCCACAGCTCCTGTCAAGTGGGTGCCTGCCAAGTCACACCGATCTGCAGCATGACACGTCTCCCATCTTGGATCTTGTGGCCCCACCAGTAACTCATGTGCTCCCGCAGCTCTGGCTGGCAGCTGCGTCTTCCTGCATGGCCTCTAGCTTCTCCTTTTTCTTTAAGTGTTTACAGGCTTTAAGAACAAAACCAAGGGGCAGGACTGACAGGGGGGTTGCTGAGGTTAAGTCCCCTCTGACACATCAGCCCTGTCCCTCTGACTGCACCCTCTCCCCTCGTTTTGTGGCGGGGGTGTCCGAGTGTGCCGAAAGGACAGCACCAGTCCCTGGCTTGGATACAGGACAGCCTTAAAGCACGTGCTCTGAGCCAACAGGGATGGATGTACCAGCATGTACAGTTAAGCATGTACCAGAGGGCTTTGCTGAGAAGAGTCTTACAGAACAGAATGGTAAGCCATCCATGGTAAAGTTGTTGGTGTTTTGTTGCATTTTTTTTAACAGGGGAATATTGTTGGCTTGGAAATATCCTTCCCTGACACCTTCAAGACAGGGAAGTTGGAATAGGCATTTTAAAGGCAAACCAAGTGGAACGCAGCTTTTAGAAGTTGTAATTCCTTGAAGAATTCCTGGCATTTTTTAAGTTCCCTGACTAGCAAAGGGACAGATGCACCTTAGCACCATTCCAGGAGCTTGATTAAGTCACTAATGTGGCACTTGTCTGCCTCATGTGCCAAACACCAGCATACCTGTATCACGCTGCTATGCTATTCAGCCACAGGGACAGTACATGTAATGCAACAGGATGCTGAGAGAAGTTTCAGGTCATGTCTTGAACAAACAGTCCATATACATGAGAAGCATTTATAGGCTAGAGGATGGTGAGAACTACTGAAACCTCCACCTTGTCCTACCCAGATACATCCACTTTCTCTGGCTTATTTGATCATAGGTCGTGTAGATTTTATACTGGTTCATGTTCATAAAATGCAAGGTAGACCAGGGGCAAGAAACTAATTAGTGAAATGAAAGCTGAGCTTTAACTCCACTTTTCCTGCACTTTTCACACCTGTGAGAACCCTCCTGCTAACCATTTGGCAAGGACTGAAATCTAAGTGGAACAAGAGTCAATGAAATTCTCTCTATCAAAGTTTATGGTAACCCCTAGTAAATAGGCAACATTTATTTCACAGGTGAGTCCAGACACCATCTGCTAATCTATATAATAAGTAAAATAATGCTGTGACCAAGTACCCTGGGTTCAGATGACCCTGGTGGCTGGCTGATGGGCTATCTGCACAGTAATGAACTCCACCATTGTGCCCTAACATAGGAAAGTCACTTAGCTCTGGGCTCATTTGACTGCAGCACCAAAAGCTAGTACCACAGGGTGATGCTGAGTTAAAACTTTACTCTGCATAGCTAACACAAGTCTTCCTGTGCCTCAGTTTTTGGTCTTGAAAGGTCCTTTTATCATAGGGTTTAGCGTATTATGTGTCACACCACAGTTTTTATTCTAGCCTGTGGTTGGCCACCAGTGTGTATCTGTCCCTACTGCAGCAGTGTAAAGTGTTGACCCTCCTCCAGGCAGTCCTTTTGAGGAGGTCTGTGAGCAGCAACTAATGACATCTGGACTTCTGTCCTCTATCCTCTTCCTGTCCTCGGCTGCCTCACCACATGTGTGTCTGGCTGAGGGGTTTTCTGTTTCTGGGTCCTTCATAAGCTTGCTTTCCCATGCCAATTCTCTGATGTCTAACATGCAATAAGCCAATATTTAAGCCTCTCCTTCAGCAGCAGTGTCAACAGGGTCTCCCTTCTCTAGGCACTTATTTTAACAAAACCTGTAACAAACTTTAACAAAACTTTTTGAGCCTGCTATGTAGTGTCAAATCTCACTGAAAATGTACAGTAAGTTCAAAAATTAATGAACACAAGAACTAAAAGGCAAAATGCCAAAGACAAATACGCAAGTCCATTGAGGTCTATCAAGCTTTGAATTCAGATTAAAAGTCCATGCAACTTCTCCTTTCAGTTTTTAGCAAGATGTGTTAAATTATTCAAATTTTTTTAAACCATTAGGCAGAACAGGCACATTGGGAAGAACGCTTAATTGACGTTTTTTATAATATATTGCCATGGTTTAGTTTAGTTTCCTATACTCTGTATAAGAAACTGTACACGTACAAAATCTTCTGCTATACATGTAAATAGCTTTATCAGGCATAACATCTCCATATTTGATATTTTAGTCATGCTCAAATATAAACACTCATAATTGCTTCTTTTCTGTTTCTTTGCAGACAAATATTGTTCAGGATTAAGTATTTTCTTTCCATATTCATTATAGCTTTTCGTTTGCTTATTATATTTTTTCTTTTAACTAACTGACTCATTAAAACATTTTACAAAGATGTTGTGAAGTATCTGAGAACCATATAATTTACTCCATTTCATTATATGCAGAACACATTTATCAGATTGACAGCTCCTCAGGTTGAATCTGCCTGTCAAACCCAGCAAATACTCTTTATTTTTCATTTCTGAATTTCATTTTCAGTATTCTAAACACATACTACTATAACGATACTTAAAAAAAAAAAATTAAAAACAAACCTATCAACTGTGTGGACTGCCCAGATTTGCACAGAGGGAAGATGGTTTCTAATTTCTTTAAGTTATGGTGTTCAAATTCATGAAGCTGAACTGAGAGTAACTGTTTTAATGGGTCCACAAATGAAAATAAATCCTACAGACATCTTATGCAGGATTATCTTCTGTAGCTGGAGCTGATGACTGCTGAGAAGAAGAATGGATCCTTTACTGTATTCCTAAAT
Source organism: Falco cherrug (assembly GCF_023634085.1). Lineage (NCBI taxonomy): Eukaryota > Metazoa > Chordata > Aves > Falconiformes > Falconidae > Falco > Falco cherrug. The sequence goes on from NC_073698.1 coordinate 78,068,190, forward strand.
TTTGAGTGGCAAAACACTATCCCACTGCAGACTACTCCCATAAAATTATTTGATAGATATTAAAATAGAAGTGATATTCAGTCTGTAGCAACCTTTTATATAAAAACATAAAGACAAAATGAAAAGTTCAGTATTATTCTTTAATTAGAGCCCTTACAAAATAATTCAACACCTACAGTCCTGCACACCAGACCAGCTGCTGTGAGAGTACTCTGTTGCAGAAAATATCCAGCACACTGAAGAAACCAAGGAGGGCAAATCTCCAGTTCCCATTCTGCAAATCTGTCAGATCACAAGCTTCCAGGGAAGGGAGAGAATGCAACTTAGAATAAATCTGGAGAAACTACCTATTCTCCATCTGTGCCCTACCAGAAAGAATTTTTGCCCTGTTCCGGGCTATTAGAGAATGCTGCATAACTCATCACTGCCTGCTTCTCAGAAGAACTGCCATTCTAGATGTCTTGGGAATCCCCGAATGATTCTTCCAGAGCTGCTACAGAGAAGATGTAGCCAGTAGATTGAGGAGAAATTCATGAAAACTAGCTGTGCTGTTATACAGCATCTGCCCTTTGTGTGCTACTTTACACAGTCACTGCACAGTCATTTATATAGCCACACTCACTTGGGTTGTGTGACATCTAGTTTACAGCTATCTTGGCTAACTAGAAATCTTGGCAACTGTAGAAGACTTCTAGTGCTTCCAAAGTTAGACATCTACCTCATGCTGTTTCTTTTTTCAGTTCATTTTTTTTCTTTACTACTTCTTACACCATTAAACTGCTAAGAAATTCCTTATCTATTGGATTATTTCATCTTCCATCATTTACTGAGCCCTTGCTACAGCATGCAGGACATCAGCACTGACTCTGTCTGAAGTGCTCTATGACATTTGCAAAGAGATTAAGCACTTAATTATATGCATTTTTTATACTGAAGCTATGATTTATTTTGCTTATGTTTCTTTCTGATAAATTTTCTTCTCGGTTTATGATGGGGATAGGTAAGCTTTTCTTTTTCCACAGTTGCTCCTACACTCTCCAGTCCTGTGTCACACCCAGTCTAGACTCCACCTGATTTATGTCAGCCTTCAGAAAAAACGGGACCTTTTGGGTCTGTGCTGAGATCAGAGCAGCTCTTTTTAAGGCTGAACTATGAGTATTTAAGTATTAGTTAAAGGCCAAAGCACTGGACTGTTGAGGATAAGCATTCCAAAAACAGTCATGACAAATAAAGTGGCCAAGAATATGTAAGAGGCCTTTTAAAATAACAGTGCTGAACTGTGTCACTTGAACAACTGTGTTTGAATGCTAGAAAAGATGTCCAAAATTGCTGAGATGTTTTGAAGTATCTAATGGAATCCATGTTTGCAGAGGATTATGAAGAGCAAAAGGATTCACAAGCTGGCTTCAAACTTGATCCCACTTGACTCTTCTTCTGTTAAGCGTAAGGGTATCTCCAAACTCATCTTGGCTCCAAAAAAGGTCACAATGTAGGAAACCAGAAGTCCCACATTTTCTGAGTCCCCTCAAATATTTAAGAAATATCTGCAAAAATAGCATGCATTCTGAGCAGCTCTTAGCTGAAAATGAGAGGGAAGAAAGAAAAAAGACCTACGTGTATTATGCTCACAAAAAACAACATTGTGGTACAGCTCAGAAACAGACAAATTCAAACAGAAGGTCCTGCCAGTATAGAGTGAAGTGTTACTGCTGCCATATTTGTATTAAGACCTCATCTTCCATATCACAAACTTTGCTGTACAGCTGTGTCTATAAAAGTAACATCCAAATGAGAGCAGATGTGAAGAATGGCTACTAGGATGGCAAGCAGAGAGGCTTTTCACCCAAGGAAGCTAGAAGAGTTTGGTTTGTTTAGTCCAACAAAGTTAGAGCTAAGGGGGAAAAGGCTAAGTGCCTTCTACAAGTAAATTAGGGAGGTATTCGAGCTACTGAAGCAAAGGATAGCCTTGACAAAAGAGAAAATAAATATAAACTGGCCACAAGTAAGCTTAAACAGGGGATGAGATCGCTGACCATCAGAAGAGTGAAGTTCTTAAGCAGCTTTCAGGTAGAAGCAAAGCAAGTAGTTGACCTGGAAACTGAAGTCACAACCTGTCTAGGAAAGCGGCTGCCTGCAACATCAGGCAAAACCTCATGTTTCAAGCAGTCCCTTTGGGCCCTGCCTCCTACAGCCCTGAACCAGGTAAATAGAAGGAGAAAAAAAGTTGCAAGGCAAACTGGAGACCCCAAAACATTTTGGGCAGATATTTTACAGAAGTCAAAACACAGCATCAAAAAAAGCAAGACATTGTGAAGTGGGCTAAGGCTGCTACTGATAAGTGGGATGGGAAGAAAGATTTCTATTTTCTGCAGTGAAAAGATCTTGTATCACCAGTAAGTAACTGTAGAGAGGAGACAGGCTCAGGGAACAAGACTGATTAGGACATGGCAACTGTTCAGGCTCTAACTTAATAACAAAGAAGTCTTTAAGAATTCTCCTGCATGAATTAAGATTTCTGCACAGAATATGCTGCACGCTTAAACAAACAGTCTCTTATTTTCTACATGGTTTTTTTTCTCTACTGCACCTTAAAATAAATAATGTGGGGGTGGAATTTAATCTGGATTGAATGAGAGTGTTGCATTAGGGAAAATACTGAATGTTCCCATTCTTGAAGACTGCAATTATTAATAGATGGATGTAATAAGAAAAGGAGAATTAGCTGCTTAATGTAGCTGCTCTGAGACTGGAAATTCTGGGCCAGTAAATACCAAGCACACAGAAATGTACAGTCACTTAGCATACAAGAAAATGCTGGGATCTCAAGTGGCTGAAGACTAGACTGCAGGGGAAGGGGAGGAAGCAAGGTCACCGAACCCCTAATGTATAGAACTGTGGCATCCAAGGTATTGCATGAACTAAAGCCTCAGGGAAAGAGCATTAAAAACCAGACTACATCTGTGTGTACAGTAAGAGTGATGATCCCTGTCAGTCATGGTTTCCTGCAGGTATGTTCACTGTGACAGGTAATAAGGATTACTGAGGTTTTGCTGGTGAATATTTGCCTGATGTCTGACCAAAGCACATAAAGGTAGAACATGTCCCAGTACAGTGCACAGGTTCCCAGCTGTGTGCCAGGAATCTACTTACAGGGACAGAATAAGAAAAACAGGACTCAAAACCCAAAAAGCCCTTCCCCTCTGTTAAGTGGGCCTTGTGGAGGAAGAGAAGTTCCTTGCAAAGGCGGATGAGGTAGTCCTGGAGTCTGAGCGAGGTTAATGGTGGTGCATGTACATCCAGAAACCACTTGGGAGAATCTCTGTTCTCCACAGGAATAGGGCAGGGGAAAGAGTGCGTGCCTTGCCCAGCCTCCCTGCTCCCCCTGAAGCCAAACGTTTCTTTACTGCAGTGTCCACTGCCTCAGTGGAAGCTTCCCACAGCATGGTCCTCCTCTCACTCATGCAGCCCTCAGCAAGACCAAACCAGCTATACTGCATGTTCAGAGAGGACATTGCATATGTTCATCCTCTGAAATCCTCGCAAATTTAACCTGTGACCTCGAGGCACAGTCCTCTCTATTAAATATGTGAAACACAGAACCACAAGACAGCTGAAGTTGGAAAGCATTTCTGGAGATTGTCCAGCCCAAATCTGTCCTCAAAGCAGGGTCAGCCACAGCAGATCCAGTTTGATTTTAAGCATCTCCATGGAAAGAGAGTCCAGTCTCTCTGCAATCTGTTCCCAGTGTTTCTTCACCCTAACAGTACAAAAGGCTTTCCTTATGTTTCAATTGAATTCTCTATATTTCAGATTGTGCCCATTGCCTCTTGTCCTTTCACTGGATATCACTGAGAAGACTTGGACTCCATCCTCTTTACCCACCCTCCACCAGGTATTTATACACATCGGTAAGATCACCTTGGGGAGATCCCTTCTCCAGTCTGAACAGCCCAGCTTTCTCAGCCTCTCTTTGCATATGAGATGTTCCATGCCCTTAACCCTTAACATGGCTCAGTGGCCATAAAGAACAGGTTTGTTCACCCATTTAGTGCAGCTGTTAAAATGGGATGGTAGGTATAACATTATTTGCCACTCTTAATTCAAACTAGATGATGGTGTATCTTCTTATTCACTTTCCATTGTATTATTAGAGATTGCAAAGAAGTTTTGTACTTTGAAGAGACAGCATGCATTTATGATTAAATACTTCCTGAGTGTTAACTTGTCATTGAAGAAATATATGTTCTTATAGACATTTGAGTGATCCAAAACAAAAAGGAACACGAGTTTCAAACCATTGTTTTCCAGAGCAAGTTGCAACTTCATGATCTAGTGTAATGGCCACTTCTTCTAAGAAAAACAGGGTCTACAATTGAGACATGTTAATAAATCTCTCCTAAACGTAGACTATAAAGAAGCATTGCTTTCATTTTTTGAAGTTACTTGAACAGGGTTAAGAGCACGTGTGCAGGCATCACAGAATTTGCAGATAATCTGCAATATTTTTAGAAGGAAGTATGCTGACATATTGGTGAATGGGACATATGACGGTTTCTGGGAATGCACATTAAGGGAGGCAAAGTTTGCATTCTTTACATTTCCTATGTAGTTTTGCAAATGTATAAGGAAATTAGTATACAACAAAGTGCAATGTTTTTGAGAAAGGAAAATTACCAGATTTTGAGGCATGCTAAGCACCTATTAAGAACAGCTGATGGATTTCTCATGAAGTCTAACCACAGCAATCAAAGGTTAGTTAGTTTAGAAGAAGAAGGTGTGTTGTAAATCACATTAATTCTGGATAACAAGCCTTAGATGGCATGATTTGAAACATCACCTTGTATTTAGTGAGATTGTAGCTTAGTAACTTCATATTTAATTGAGGTGGCTTTAGTCAGTGCTGCTGTGGTAACATAAATGGAAGCAAAGACTGGCTGAACACCCAGTGTTTCTCTCAGGCTCCTCACCATCCATCTCTCATGGGCTAGGATCCCACATCTGAGTGCTCCAGCATAAACAATTGAGTCCTGGAAACTTTACTTTGTAAAATTTGTCCAAAGACCTTACTTCATATTGATGAGACTACAAAAATTAAACCCTCTCACTGCAAGCCAGGGTGCAGCTTTTGGAGGGCTCAGGAGAGGGGAGCTCATGAGCTCGTTTCTGGTGGGAGTGGAACATGAATGCAGCAGCAGATTTCACCCAGTGGTCCCCTGCCAGCTGGACCCCCTTGCAGGCAGCCAGTGCCTGTGTCACCAGCAGCCCTCATGGAGGTCCCGAGGAGCTCAGAGGAACTAGCACAGGGGATCCTGGCATTCGGATTCACATTGAGATCAACAGTACTAGTGTGGAAGCTTACATATTTCTTCCTGATGGGGAATCCTGTATGAAATCATCCCATCTGGCCTTGGTGCTCTCCCTTATCTTACTTGCTTTGCTTATTTCCGCACTCAAGAAACACCACATCGCAGTATGTCGATCGCTCTGCCTCAGGAGTGCTTTGCTGCCAAATACCTGCGCTTTCATCACAAGGTCTGACAATCCCATAGATGATGATCCCATAGTACTATACTGCACTCTAAGAAAGGTACAGCACAGCTCCATGCAAAGTATTGTATTTCATGTATATAGCATACAAAGAGCAGGAAAAGGTGCTGTTCTTGTGAATTAAGGATTTCCAAGTCTACGCCTTTAAGGGAAACTTAGTTGAAATCAATGGGTTAACCTAAAAGAGAAATGAGTAGAAAATCTGAAAACTCCCTGATTAGTCAGAATTAACAGAAATTAACGTTCAGAAGAATCCTGAGCACCTTCTGTCTGTGCTGCGGGGCTCTATCCTCTACTGAGAAATCTGATGAAGTAAAACCGAGCAGGGTTATGTTACCAGGCGGGAAGCCCGTCCTATTCAGAAAACAGTTTATGAAAAAAGAGAAGTTTTTTCTTTTGCTGTATTTTACATGACTGAAAGTCTGATCAATATAATCACCAGCTTATTTCTGATGAGTACAAGAATACCTTTATGTCTTCCTGACTAGCAACCACAGAAATTAGGTAGTTACTATTATAATAATAATGTATAATAATAATAAAATGTAATTGGAAGTTCAGCCTTTTTGAACTCATTTATAGCAGCCTAATAGGTTGACAGCCTAATTCAGAATTTTACATAGTGACATCTGAAAGTGAATTTTAATTAATAAAAAGAAACCAGAGAGATTTCTTTGAAAAATTAATTCATGAGTTTCTCTTACACATACAGACACACACACTCAGATTCACTGTGACTTTGAAGAATCACATATTTGAGCAACAGCACAACTTCATATCTGTGTACATCATCATATTCTTCACTAAACTTGCCACTGGATATTTTAAGAAAAGCCGAATAATATTGTACTTCCTTTGAAGAACTGCTGCCTGCCCAGTAGTAGTTAAAACAAGACTAGCACCTTATGATTGTTAAACAGAATACTGGAGTGAGTCAATAGACCCAAGGATTTTTTTCCCTTTCTGACACTGAATATACGATCTGCAGTTCACTGGGTTTTGTGCCACTGTATTCGCAATTATAACCTGGTGAAATTGTTTGCCCTCATCTATAAGGACTTACAATAGGTGGAAATTGTGATTTGAGGGCTATGTGTTTGTATTCCACTGTGCATTTCATTCTACATGTAAACACCTACTGACCAGTAAGAACTAAGCTATTGCTAAATCTGCAACTGATGTAAAAGACAAAAGTTCAGTTTCCAATCCACGGAAAGCTTATTAAGTAAATTATAAGGGTTTGCAAACTGGTGGTGACTGTGGAGAAAGGTTAAACCATCAACAATTTCTAACCTAGCCTAGCTTGATTTTTACTTCTCCCTTTTACTGCTACTCTGGTAACATAAGGAGAAGTGGTATATGCTTAATGGTTCTTGCTACCTATCCAGAACCTTGGTGCCGGTATCACTGTACAATTGTATGCCTGGTAGCCCTCTTAGTTCTGTTTCTTCTCCTGAAGATAAAAGAAATTTGACATCAGCCCAGCAATTACACAATCAATTATAAAGAGATGCCCACAAACCCCCTTATGTCTCAGGCTCTTTTATCTTCTAGTTCCTCTGCCAGGAACGACTGGAAGAAATGTTAACAGGACAACAGAAAATATTTTGTCATGAATGTGAAGTGGATACAGCCTCTTTCCACGAACACATGTTCTGCCTTTTTGTTGCAGTCCCCTCACATTTAATTTATTCAATATTTAGCAAACATACTCATTTTTATTTCCTTTCTCTGCTTTGATCACAGAACGTCTTCAAAGAATATTCCATGTGCACTGTTCACACAAGTGTCTTCATTTAATTGCTCAGGTAATTCACATGTGCTCACCAGGCTGGGGGAGCACACGAAATTTTCTGGCATGAATGCTTTCACGTGAATGGAAAACCGGGAAGTGATGAATGAAGCATTTTCTATCGAGTTTGTATAACGATGGACACCATGGGCACAACCAGGAACAACAACGACAGATGCAGCTTAGAAATCTGATTTCCGTGGAATTATGCCAGTGAAAATCAGTCACTCAAAACTCTCAAGAAAAAGCAGAAAAAAGGAAAGGCATACAGAAAGATAAAATTAATCCATTTGGAAACCGCAGAAGAACACAGGCAGTAACTGCTGCTTTCTATAACACCTATTCCAACATTTATTACTTTATTCAGTTATGTCTATTGCCAACACTAAGTATCACAAAGCCTCCAGGAATCATGGTTTACCATAATATGAACAGCATTCAGATGATCTTTATATGAAGTTGGAAAGGAGCATACTACAATATGTAAGAACAGAGCGGCAGCGGAGAGGCAAATTGAGAAGCCTCCTCCCTGCAACAACCCAGAACGGTTTCCAATGTGCCATTGCTATTTAGATAACATTGTGACAGGCACTTTACAAATTACCCAGAATTTATGGGCCAGATTGTAACAGCATTACTCATGCTGAAAACCAGCATATAACAGCAGCAGCCCCACTGAAGTCAGCAGGCTGCAAGACCTGAAGTCACGAGCAAGGGGTTCACCGTCTAGCTCGACTCTGTCCCTGGGCAGATAACCTATGGATCCCCAGACATGCAGTCAGGTTTTGCAGCAAAGGTACATAACAAATCTTGAAGAAATGTTTTCCAGCAGCAAAGTGGGGAAGGGGAGGAGGGGCAGGGAAAGAAGCTGTAGGCTCCTCTAATGCTTTGTTAGGCTTCCTGGCTCCAATCTTAAAAAAATAAGTGTCTCAAGGGACCCAGAATTTTTTTTTTTACCCTGCTTCTTCTTTTCTTAGTGCAAGATCAACTCCAGTTTTCTATTGGAACAAAAGAGGCAGCAATGCTAAAGTTAAGAATATTGCCTTATCAGTCAGCTACATACAAGAAATAGAAGAGTTGTCAAGACAACATTAAAGGTTTTAATGATATTCCAAAGCTCCTTTGGGAGGATACAGGCTCTCTAAATCTTTTTTGAATACGATACCAAGTTACAAATTACCCACATCTTGTTCCTGTGTTCTCCTTTATCTCTTTCTCCACTCTTCCTCTATGATTGCTAGAGTTTATGTATTTTTATTTTCTTAGTGGAGTTAAGCTCTAATCATGCTTGATCCTAGCCATATTAGCTTCTTTTTTATGAAAGGGGAAGACTTTTATGACCACAGCAACAAATGTCTTTGTGACATGATTTATCTCATTCCTTTTTATGGTTGTGAAGCTTTTTTCACCTTTAATTACCCAACAGAAGCAAAGTCTCTCATCCTTTCCTCATCTTTATGTACTTTGCTTTCAACCGGTTCCAGATGATAGCATGGAAGAAAGTTTTCCAGCTCAATACAGCCACCTTCTTTTATATATTTGGGCTGACTTGCACCACAGAGAACAGGCTACAAAGTTTGTACTGACCACCCAGTAAAAATGTCTTCTGCTGTAAGCACTTCTTGCAATAATATTCCTTTTCCCCATATTAAATTGGCTCTTCCTCACAGACTCTGGTGAAGATCCCAGCCCTTCCGGACCTTAGCTGTGGAGTGAGGTCTCATTCTCTCAGATCTCATCTGCTCATCCGCAAATTTCCTTGCATGTGCTGCAGCATGTATCAGCCGACTCCTCCATCCTTTAGCCCCGCAGCACTCTGGCTTGCTGAGCGCTCCCAGCTCCATCCTCTGCCTTTGCCTCCCTTGGTTCTGTGCCGCGGTGTCCACAAGCATGTGCCTTGTAACTCAAACAGCCTGGCAGCTTGCCACAGGAATACACTTCGATTAAATGGTCGAGAGACAAATTCAGCCATTTCTTTTCCCTCCCCCTCATGCCCCATTTTCTGATGTTTATCACTGTTTCCATGGGAATTGCCGTTCTCTATTCAAGACTGAAATTTAATATTAATATTTTGGAAGGACAAAGGTTTCTGGCAAGGAGCAGTTGTGCCAGTGGATGCATACAGTCACGAAAAAACAACAGAAAGGTCAGAGCTGGGTCACCAGCAGATGAACACCTGGGTTTGCCCAAATGCAGAGTGACAACAAAGTTTACTTTCAAGGACTTCTGTGATTCCCAGGCTGCAACCATCGCAGGGGCTCCACTGGCACTGGAGAGTAAGCGGATGGGAGTGCTTGACCACTCTGCTGCCTTCTGTCCTCATCTGCAGCAGTTGCTGCCATGGTGGCACGCCGCCCTGCCACCCCTCTGCACCACCGCCAGCACCAGCACCGCTCCTGCCTGTGGCCATGTGGTGGGAAGCCTGGGAGCTGCCCACCTTCTGCTGGGGCACGACTGCTCCCCTCCAGTTAGACTGGCACACTTCTTAAACACTCCCTGGGACAGGACTGTGTCTGGAGGGGGAGAGGTCTCCATCTTGCCCTAGAACTCCATTTCCCTTTTATTTCCTGAAGAATCATGTCAGGAATCCCAGGCATGGCAGCCCAAAACCTCCTTGAAAGCTGAAAAGGCCATGGCAGATCAAGACTGGTGGCACCAGCTCCGGCAAGTTTTGAGTGCTGTGTGTGGCGCACCTGCAGCCGCAGCCCTCAGCAGCTCTCAGCTGAGGCAGGGGACGCTTGCACAAGGCACAGCCAGCTTTGCCAGGGGCCTGGGCAGGCCTTGGGAAAATATTACTGTAATGAATAACTGACTGACATTTAGTAACGCAAAGCCTTTTGCACAGCTAGGGAAATGTCATGATGCATTTTCCTTTCAAGGAAACATGTGGGCCATGCTTTACAAATGGATGCTTGCAGAGGGAGAAGGATGCTGGGGAAGGGACCTTCACTTTGTTTGCAGCAAACAGAAGCAAAACTCCACCTCTTTAGATGAAGGTAAATATGTCAAACCGCTGATATCAGAGGGGAAACTCCCTCCCTCTGTGCCGTCTTCACCCAGCCTGCATTGCTTTAGCAAAGTCAGAGGTTGCTAAAAAACACATGGAATGAAAAATAAAATAGCCCATAACTCTGCAACAGTTGGAAGGGAGTTTTAGCTCGTTCTTCATCTCTTTCACATGCTGTGTTGAAATATGAGGCCAAGAAGGAGGCCAAAAGACTTAAAAAGCCTGTCATGAGGTAATTCAGCCTCAAGCCCCGAGCAGGGGAACACAATGATAGCAGTGTGCTCGCTGTTTGCACAGAACTTGAAATATCAGAGCCCCATAGACCCTAAAATGCACAGTTAAAAATGAGACAACTCCTTGGGGCCGGAGATTACCCACATCTCCCTCTCTGAAAATGTTTCATTCAAGTATCCTATAAAATTGGTAATTGCTTATGGCACCTGCGCAACGTAGCTGTTGAGAAGAAACCCATAAAAGAACCGAGGTTACGTACACGTTTACCTTTGTGTCCTCCAGTGACCGTCACATGTGCCTGTGCTTGACGGAAAGGACAGAAGATTCAAGTAGCAGCAAACAGTACCAAAATGGTCTTCCCAACTTTGGGAGAGGCAGCATGATGTAGCCAACCTGTCCTATAGGAGGGCCCAAATTCTTCAGCAGGACCCTGCCAGGGAATTGGCCACAGAGGAAAGGCGGTCAAAGAAACAGACTGCATGGGGTCCATCTGTTGAGCAAGCACAGATCTGCTGCTGGGTTTACCTCCTCCTTGAGGGTCTCCAATGGTAAAGGCACAGCCCAAGAAAGCAGAGGGCAGTGATTTTCCACTTGGCCACAAAGGCAAAGGTGGGCTTATGTCACTTCTGTACCCCTGTGACTCCCCTGAGAGCCATGGAGCAACCACCCCAGCTGCTGGAGGTGTTCTAGGCAGCTTCAGGCATCTAATGCAGATGGAGGTAATACCGGTTGTCAGCCAGGGAAGAAGCAGTGAAGAAGTCCTCAGATCCGGTGCTGAGACCAAGACCTGAGGCTAGTGCACTGGAAAGACTACGCTGGCAGCAGGCAGATTGAAGTACAGGGCAGCGCAGCAAGCACAGACCCAGTTTTTATCAATTGCTGGGCATCATGCGTAGGTGGAGTTGTAGTACCCATGGGATGGCAAACATGCAGAAGAAATAGGTAGAATTATGAAACAGCCCAGCCTGTTAGGACACTTATTCGCCAGGAGGCCTACCTGCCTCACAGACGCTTGTTGCAGGGCTCCCATGTTTAGCCAGATCCATCTGACTGAAGTGGGGAGGGTGTCACAAACACTATATGCTTATTTTGCATGCTTGATCCTATAATCGTTGTTCATATGGCATTGACAGCTGCAGGATAAGACTGTAGAAAAGCAAAGATCAAAAAGGAAAAATTAGCTGTACTAAGTAACTTCACTGCCCAGCTTGACTGGATTAGTGAAGCAATGAGAAAAATAGACACTTTTTGGAATGATTAAATATGTACAGAAGAATTTTAAGTTAAATGAACATAAAAACACATGCCAAATTTCAAAACTCTAGCTAAAATGACAGCTTTAAAATATTAACATAGATTAATATTCACAGTTTACAAAGTGGATCAATTAAGTTATTCATACCCCTTATAGACGATACAAGTACCTCTCAAGTGCCAATCATTTTACACACTGTCTTCAAATTATCAACAACTAAAAATCAAGAGAAGGGGGTGTTAGCTATCTCAAAAAAGTGGTCTGTATTTTCATTTAGTAATAGCAAAACGTTCATTTGAAGATAAAATCTGAACTTGAAGACAGTGGCTGTCTCACCAGACGGTGGCACTATGAGCACTTGCTATCATAAGGGCATTATAAAGAGGAAAAAAACCACAAAATAAACCAGGGTAACAACTGCAGTATCATTTTACAGCACTGCATCTTTTAATTTATGAGAGACCTTCACAGATGGCTAAACATAGGTGAATTGCCTGTTACTGATCCCAAACCATTAGCTTAATGAACAGCATGCTGAAAAGACGTTAAGACTGTCTCACATTTTAAAAAATATTTTCAAAAGCAAACCAAAAACCTTTCTTTCCCCATTACCCTTCTGGTCCAAGTTTTCCAAACCGTTCTCAAATAGCAGGGGGGAATCCCAGTGGGCTGCTAGATGACCTCTCTCACCACACCACTAACATCAGTGCATGGATATCAAAATATATCAAACACAGAAAGTACAGGGCACTGAACTCAAAACTGCTTCTTGAGCAGATTAAGTGACAGGTTGTCTAGGACAACAATCTATATCTATGTATAGGATATTCAATAGATCAGCAGCAGCAATTTGTGGAACATACAGATTGCCTGTTTGCTATGGGGTATAAAGTAGAAATGTTAGGAAGATAAAAAACCTAGGAGGAAAGCTCCTCTTGTGGCAGTGGCACTTTTGCCATTGACTTCTGTGTGGCCAAGGGTTGCATGAAAATATACAGGGCCTGACTTTTTCATAGAAGTGTGAAACCACGTGCATCAACAGAACCATTTCTGGTTTACAGGAGGAAGAGTGGCAGGAGAATCAACCAGAAAATATGTCTGAAAGTACATATCCATACACAGCGGTTGCTCTGCCTATTGGAAGGAAAGAAAATAAGCATGCAGCCCTCTGGACATCATACTAACCAAGTTCCCCTGCTAACAACAAAGTTACTTAACATTTTTCTCCTGCTTTAATTGCATTTGCCACTGTTTCTCTAGGGGCTTATTTGCCTTCCTTCATGCATCACTTTTGTGGGATTATTCCTTTTTAAGAACTATTTATTCCCAGGATAATCTCCTAACTGTTATACTTTGTCATTCTTTCTTGTGGTAAGTGGAAAATACCCATTTGGTTGGTCAGTATTGTTTTTCTTCTCTGACATGAATAAATGACACATTCATATATACTGCTTTAAACTAATTGATTTTAAAGCTCTTGCCAAATGAAGCCTGCAACATCGCTGGTTTACAGATGGGGAAATATGAGAGAACTCAGAAATAGAAAAATGATTTAGTTACTGATCCTGCAAACACTTGTTCATCTGAAAAACTTTATGAGAGCATTTGATGTTGCTACTTAGATACACCAAGTTACTTGTGTGCAAAAGTGTTTGAGGACCAAGACCTTATCCACTAACAGCTTCTCTTCTTCTTCCTCAACTACCTTGAAAAAAGTTTTTCATTTTCAAGCAAAATACTGCTTTTAGCAGTAGCTCCTCAGAATAGGAAAGAGGAGGAAAGTAGTAAAATCCAAAGTTGTGGTAAAAACCATAATTCTGAATTACAAAACAGTCCAGATTAAAAATAAATAAAGGATTTTACTTTTTTTCTTTAACCATAAAAAAACACACAATAAAAATTTCCCTGGTCTTTTTCATGGTGAAAAGTCAAGAATGCTGTTGCCAAAACCTTCTCAACTTTGGTAGCAGCAATAGCTGAGGTTATACAGGAGGTTTCAAAACATGACATTTCCGCTGCTGAGAGATATGGCTAATATCAGGGATTTGCCACAATTATATAAAGATACTTTGTTCATAGCAAAATCACTATTATTCATTGCATTGCAAATGAGAAAAACTATATAACGAAACTGTAGACGGCCAACAGCCATACAGCCAAAGCAAGAACCCTATTTTACAGATACACAGCACACATACAAAAGGGCTGAACATCTGGCTTCTTATTCCAGTTCTCCTGAAGGAAGATTTTTACCAACCTATACATATATGATAAAAAGGCAGATGACAAACATGGGGAAGGCAACAATTTTCTGATGTGAATAATGTTTCTCTCACTGGACTCCTCCAGCCAGGTGTATTGCTCCAGACCTTCTGAGACTCACAGCTATTGTGAATAGCATAGCAGATGACCCTTCCCAACCACCATGGAAAATAAGCAGTGCCACCTCAGAAGAGACATTCCTTAAAACTGATAACATTACTATGCATACCCACTGGACTAAGTCCTGCTTTTAGGAGGGATCTTCCACGGTTGTGATCAGCCATCCAGTCTGTCCTACCTTGCCTGATTTTCCCACACTAGGTCAAATAAGAGGTAACAGCAGATGAAACAGAGCTCTGTAGACTTCTACAGAAGGAAAATTACTGGAGAACCTGAAGCATACATTCATATCATTAAAGAGGCTGGACAGAGTCATTCTGAAATTAGAGCAAATTTTCTCCATAAAGCTTAAATCACTTCCAGAGAGCATAACCTTCTACATAAAGTTCTTCTTCCTCTACATAACCTTCTACAAAATATACACCTTTCTTTTGTTCAGGCCTGGACTTATGAAAACATGGGGAGTTATCTTGCCTTAGATTTACAAGAGGTTAACTATTACTGTGATCAGTTCCCACACTGAAATGAAAATGCTCTGAATAGAGGTGAGGGAAGAATGGATATCAATCTACAAAGTTAAACGATATATATGATGGGTTGGGGGTGGGTGGGTGTATACATGCACTCTTTTTTTTTTTTTTTCTTCCTAGAATGCAAAGAAAGCTCAGGACATGTCTCAGAGTGAGTAATCAGACTGACTAAGTGTGTCCTTGAGGAAACAGAAAATGAGGAAATGTCACCATGATTTGCTTCTTGCTTTGCTCAGAAAAAAAAAAAATGGCTTTACTTCTGGTTTCCCAGTGAAAAAAAAAAAAAAAAGATATCCTCATGAGAGCATGAGCTCATTTCTGCACACTCTCCCATGTTAGTCAATGCCACTTGGTTCCTCTTGTTCCATAACTTATCCTTGCTCAACTTACAGAAAATAAGTTCAATGGGACTTTATCAGGCTGGCAGAGCAGCACGGAAATAGCTTACATTTCCCTCGGATATTGTACTGCTCTACTTGTTGAAGCCAAGACATTCAACAGAAACTCATCAGCAGTCTTACAGGAGATCCTCAATCACCACACTGGGGGCAAAGTTGTGATGAATTAACGAACAGCTCCAAACTCAAACTCAGTGACAACCTACCAGCCAAGGCCTGCAAAGGTCTTTGTGCAGAAATGCATCACACGAAAGAGCTTTGATTCAACGTACACTTTAAGCAGCCTTTTTCATGTCAGACTCATTTCTCCCACTCCTTAGCTTCTCTGCTAGATCTTTTATCTTCCCCAGCAGTGATCAGGTGAAAAAGGAAGCCCATAAGGAAGAATCACACAGGCTCTGGCCCACTTGCTAGTATTGCAATGAGGCTCACTCAGCAGCAAAATGAGACAAGCAAAATGGTTTGCTCTGGGAGTCTAGCCTGCTCATGTGTGTATGCTTTCCTGAGGGCTCACCATGTTCGCACTGCTGGTCAGGAGCAGGACCACCAATGCTGAAAGCAGGAGCAGGATCTGGCCCCAGGTGAGATCACCAGCTTGACAGTGAGAGGCTGTTTGATAAGGGAGCGCTGCCAGGAAGAACATGGAATCACTCTTTTAGACTCACTTCACCAGTTAATTTTGCCTTATCAGTAATACAGAAAAACAATTTCTTTTCCCGAATTTGCTCATTACCTTCCTCCTTTTGCTGCATTTTATAGTTCAGGGTAATCCACATATTGTGATATAAAATGGAATAACAAACTCAACAGAGTTTCCACTTAAAATGCTTCAGTGCTGTTTCCTCTGACTCAAGTTTTAAGCTCTTATCAGGCCAAGCTCCCTTCCTCTGCAGAGCTTGGACCAGAGTAGATGAAGAAAACACTGTCTGGCCATCTACGTGATAATACACGATCCTGACAAACAGAAAGTTTGTATAAAGGGACCCTTCTCCAACACATGCTCTGCTGGGCAGGGAGCACTGCTCCTTCTGCACAGAGCGCTGGGGAGATGCTGGGTGAGGTCAGGAGGACAGCAGAGTAACCCTGCCTGGAGCCAAAACAAGCATGTGAGAGTCATCTATCTGCTAGAAAACCATTCTAACGCATAAGCTTCATGAGCCCACTTGTAAAACAGTGTCTGCAAAGCCTCAAAAATGCCCAGAGACAGCCCCCAAATCCCTAGCGCTTCATTCCAGAGCAGTGTAGAACACACCCAGCAGTAAACTACCTCCAGATCAGGCAATCTGGGGGTTCCAGAAGCTGACGATGTGAGAAGCTCAAGACGTGGATTTCTTCAGGCTTTATGTCACCACATCTGTCTGGAGTGCAGTCTTAGCACTAAATTATATAACTAAACTGGCCAAATTTACCCCTATGGCTCTTCAGAGAAGTACTACGGTGCAGAGAGACTCTCAGAAAAATGCTGCTTTGCTCAGCCTGAAACTGTTCGTTCAACCTCTGGTTCAAACTGCTTTCAGCAGCACTAGGACGCTTGGTCTGTCCCCCTTGGGCCTGGGAACCCTTTAAATTGCAGGGCTCCCTGGCTACTGGGGAACAAGGACTCTTTGGTGGCTGGTGGCTCCCTGAAGCTCTGGCAATGACAGGCAAGTTTGCTAAAGTGACATGCTTGTCAAATTGCGCTGGGTAACACCCATGCAACGCCATGTGGCACCTATTTCACAAATCTATCAGAGATTTCAGAGAGGGTGAAGAATTGATTCTGCGCACTCTAGATGCAAACCTAACTTCAGGATGATCTTTTTTGTGAATTGGGAAAGACAACTGGTTTTTTGGCTGGCTTTGCACATAAATACAAAAAACTCTCTAAGCAACAGCTCTAAAAGAGATCTGGGATAATTCACTGCAATCATCAACACTCAGGAAATCATACACATCTTTTAGTGGCACCTCAGACACAAAACCAGACTCTCCCTGGTGCTGTAAAACACAGAAACTGAATCTAGATTAAAAATACATACTGCTATTATGTACTGTCATTGCCAGGCTTCAGCAGAACTAAATAGTCTTTCTACAGACAGAGGAAGCAACCTCAGCTAAAACCAGCTAGAATAACTAAAACAAAAATCAAAAGGAGTGGTACAGAAGTGACTGCAGAGGGAAGATAAAAGCTGCTGACATGAACAAGCCAGGTTGTGACACAGCCTTTCACAAACCAGCTGCCTCATTACAGGAAAGCCTGCAAAACCCAGGCAAGCTCTCAGTGTCGATAAATTAGAAGCAAAAACGGAAAGATAAAGCCCACTATGATGCTGAAGGTGAACAAGAATGAGACTGCAGTGAGGGAGCAGACTGCTCCAAAGAGCTGCTTTCTGGCTCAGTGCTGAAACTACGAAGGAGGCCAAGACAAAATCATTTCTTCAAGATGTCTGGGGAAATGACAGACCTTTAATTAAAAGTTTGTGTGTGGGAAAGCTGTATGTGGTCCTGGAAAGCAGGGAAGACAGCAAATATTTTGCTAGATGGGCAACCTCATGCCAAACGAAGACTCAGGAACTGACAGCCCCCAGACAGACATCAGACAGTAGGGGATGCAATCCCAGTGTGAATGGATGTGCTTGATACCTGGTGGCTAAGTCCAGCAGCTACTCAAGGGTCTCTGCCGTTCACACTTTGGCAACATGTGTAGCGCTGAACGAAGCTGAACCCTCGCAGCACCGAGTGGGTCCACACAGCCTGGGGACCAATAGTTCTGCCTCCACTGCAGCCATTACAGACCACCATGGCTCCCAAGGCCAAAAGGCTCTTTAATCATCATGGACACTCCCCTGAGAAAGAATGTGACTTAGCTAGCTAGGAATAACTGGAATGAGAAGTGATTATTTTATTGTGCACCTTTCTGCCTGACTTTCAAACAGCTATGAAAAAAATCTTCATTTCAAAACTTCCTGAGGCAGGAGCTACACCTTCCACCACAGATAAGCTCTTCCAGGTAATCCCATCAAAGCCAAATACTGTTTACCTTGTTTGCTATACAAAGACCCACTGACTCCAAACCATTTCCCTGTTCAATTCATCACTTTCAGGAAGGAAATATTGGTCTGGAATGAACATGTATTATTATCCCCGCACAAATCCTGTTCTAAGGCATACAAGTCCATCAACCCTTGCCCTACAATTAGCTATGGCTGTGATTAAAACTTCATTTAATGTAACAGTAACATCAAATATTTGCAGTAAGTATCTGACAGTAGCCAGCAGAAGCTCCCATCAAGATCAGAGGCTGTGGCATGATTTACTGACTGTCAGAAAGCTCTTGGTAGCTGAGAGTGATTGAGTTGGAAAACCTCTCTGCGTCATGTAAAGGAGGCATAAGGTAACAGGCAAAGGTCAGAGGTAGCTGGAGTTTGCTTGCCTCCCCCACAGACTCGTAACTGCTCATATAAAGAGAGAGGAAGACAGTCGAATGGAGCTGCTGGGAAGAGCTCAAAGCCAAGGGAACTCTTCCCTAAGTATAATTCTCCCTAGGTCCTTCCAAAGCCAAGAGGAACAGTTAGACAGGAGATAGAGGAAACAGAATCAGCATCTGTACATTAAAGGAAAATGTATTAAGGCATATGAGGTGCTAAGACATTATGGGAATGGGACCATGTAACCACTTCTTAGGGGATCTGTACAAAAAAAGATGTCTGCACCACAACATTGTGTGTAGCGGTATATCCTGTCACACACACTGTATTGAGCAGTAGAATCCCTGTGTAGAAAGCTAGATTTGATGAGAGAGAATGATTAGGAAAAGTGATGGATAAGGCTTGTCTAGAAGATGACATAGTAAGACATGAGAAAAGCAGAGAATTTACACTTTGAAAATACCACATCAGAACTTTGTTTATTTGGTCCTGCTAGTGTGTTATACATTTCCTAAATGGCTAGCTGCCAAAACAAAGGCAGGGCTTTCATGTGACCTACCTTTACATGCCAACAGGTAAGATAGCTGCACAGATAGTGAGTCACAGGGGGGCTCCTTTCACAGCCAATGGAGAGCAGCTAGCAGGAGGCAGTTCATCTGACCTGATCCATAGGTGCAGTGGAAAGAAAGGAATCATGCCCTACAGGTGTCTGAACCTCCCCACTGACTGCAGGTGGAGCCTAGATGACTAACGCTGACACAGATATTGAAGACACCTACTTTTGGTCAGATTAACCCCCTCCTATGCCCCCCCTCCCAACTCCCCACCTTGCAAGCACCCACATGCCCCAGTACTGAAGGTATGGTTAGTACTTCAACCCTTTTCAAGAGTACAAATCACGCTTGCTCATTCTGACCCTGTAGTTTGATCCACAGACTTACCTAGAAGGACTTTTGGGGATCTAAAGACATCAAGGCTTTCATTTGCTTCACCTTCCAGAGGTTAGTGCTGCCTAGTCATGCCCTGTGACAAGGGGACATCACTCCATCACGTAGGTCACGTCACCCTCCCTGCTCCTAGCATCACTGCTGAACCCCAGACACACTCTCTCACACAGATCATGAAGCTGCTGTATCTTACTGATTCAAACTTTTCTGAAATATTAGACTAGCCATCAACCTCAGAGCCAGGTTCAGCAGAGCAGAGAAGTGCATGCTTAGTTTCAAGCAGATTTTGGCTAAGGAAAGAGTGACTTAAAGGAACAATTTGCTCACAGGAGACTTCCACAGGGCATCAGAGCCTCTGCGCAGCACTCCAGCTACAAATACTTGCCCCTACTGAAGTCAGCAACAAAGCTGCCACTTAACTTGACTGTGACCAGAACTTCACCCTGGTCATCTCTTTGTTTCTGTGCACAACTTACTGGCAAATATTACAGTTTGAAGTCAGAGAATTTATTACCCTGTAATATCACTCTGATAAGCCATCCCCTTGCCCTTCCCTGTTCTTAGTTGAAAGGCTAACTTTCTTTTACTGCGCAGTAAAAATAACCCTCCTGTATCAGGTTCAATTTCTTTCCTACCACTCCATCAGAATGTTTGTTCTTCTTTATCACAGAGATCAATATTTATCCATGTGGGTGGAAACTGTTCTCTCTGCTCACCACACTGTTACCACGTTAAAGTTTAACGTCACTAAAGAGGTAGTAAATGACAACTGAGCCTACATAACCAAAAAAGCTTTATTTATTTAATTAAATAATGCATCTTCCTGAGAAAGCTGACCATGTTGTTCCTAGGCAGGATCCTAAACACATTTTTCACAGTAATGAGCCTCTATTTACTGCCCTTTTTTTGATAATATAACTCCATCTTTGGAAATGTCAGGCAAAATCTGGTCTTATACCAGCTTCACGTCACTACAGCAGGTAACTTCATAGTATTGCCGTTGACATACAAAGATATACAAGAACTAGAATCAGGTCTACTGCTTTCTTATTTATCAAATACCCTTTTTTTTCAGCATCATAGTTCCCCAACAGTTTTTAGAGCAGAGGAGAATTAGTAATATTTTTTTTCTTTTCCTTCAAAGGTTTTTCTAGACTGTCTGCTGACAGGAATGTCTGCTTCAAATTGCTGGGCCAGCATGATTTAAATAAGGGGGGTTGTCTATGTCTTTTTGTGAATTAATTCACTATTGAGATTACTTTCCAATTTTAACAAGTGTTCTAGTAATTATTAGCCACTGCTAGGTAAACTCTGAAATGGCTTGGAGTTCGACTTCAGTGCAGATAAACATACAAAAGTTCAGATGCTTATCCAACCACTTGCACTTCTTGAGTCTGCAGAACACGTCTGGAAGCCTATCAGGTCCCTTGTCTCTGTTTCCACTTGCCAAGTCTTGCCAAGAATGCTCCAGTTGCATTTTTTTGTGGTGCTTCTGCATGTCTCGTTTCGATCCTTATGCAGAACCAAGAAATACAAAGGTTTATGAGAGGGAATGGGTGAGTCCTTAAAGGAAGTTCTCTTCCTCAGAAAACAGGGTGTTTTCAAGAGCCTGCCAAAAGCTGTAGGGTGAACCATCCCTTGACAAAGGACTGACTTCAAAAAGAATTTAAGCCCAGCTATAGCTTATGGCCCAATCGAACTTTCCTCCGCACTTCGCCTCCCTCCCCCAGACAGGATGCCTGTCCTTCAAATTGGTCTGAACTTTCTAGGTGTCCCCCACTCCAAGTGCTGCCTCACTCTGGTGCCTTTAGCTTCCACTTAAACTCCACTGGTCTGCAGACACTGAGCTTAAATCCCCTGGAGCACTGCACCTGCCAAGGGTGTTTGGAGCACACCTCAAACGGGCCCAGGCTCCTTACAAAAGGTGCTCAGAAGGATTTATTTTAAATAAGGCTATAGCAGGTGGAGGTGCCCAGCTAATTAGCTTTTGGCCATACTTGCTAAGGAAATGAAAGAGCTGGAAACAACACACCATAGGCTGTAGGGAGTCAAGCACACTTTCCAAAAAAAGCACATTAATCTCCAGGATGGGTTATCCTGGGTGAGGAATGCCATGCTTTCCTGTTAACATTTTGTCCCTGTGAACTCAAGAAGGTAGGAGCCATCATCAGTGTTGAAACATGGGAGCAAAAAATAGTGTAGTACTTGGGGACAGAAGTAAGTGGGGGCTCAGGGTCACAAACTCTCTGAGCCTCCAGGCCCTCCAATAACCTGGTGATGAGTAAGAAAGAAAATATTCTTCCTGCAGTATTATTGGGCATTTTCCAAAATGCTCTGATTTAGACTTTCTTTACATTTTGGGCAATATTGAGGCATGTTTTAATTACTCTTCAAAAAGCAACTTACCCAGGGTTAGTAGTGACTAGTTTGTTAGCAGTACAGGCACCGAAGACAGAAAATGGAGGGAGAAGGCAATAGTCTTTCTCCTGTTCAATCGGCAAGAGCATCAAGCTGCAGTGTGGATGGAGCTTGCTAAACTGGGCACAGCACAGGTTCAGCCATGTAAGTAAAATTGGATTATTCAGCCACAAGGCAGCCCTACATAGTCTCTCCCATGAGCAGGAGTGGCAGAGTAGATGGGATGCAAATTGGATGCTGTCTGTGATGGCCTCACCACTTCACCTGTTGCAAATTAATGCACTACTTTGTCTCAGAAAAGCTCAAGATGGTTTGGGGAGAAGCCTGAGTGTGCATTAATAGGATTTTGCTTCATAAGGCTACAGAATTTAAAATAAGAATTGGTCAAAACTGTTTTGTATGTATGAGTAATCTGTAGGCTCAGGTATCAGTAACGTCACTACAAACTTTGTTTTTCACCTTTATGTTTCAAAACCTGAAATAATTACTTGGGGTCATGTTGTCTACAGAAGCAGAGAGAGTGAACATTAGAAAACACATATAATCCAATAAACCTTGCATACTTTGATGGCAGCAGAATGAGGACCACATAGCTAAATATGAATTGCAAAATCAGAAACTAGGGCTAGGCACACCTGCCCTTTCAATTTCTGCAGAAGCAAAAAGAAGGTGAACAAGGATTAGTTTGTGGAAGGTGCCTGCCCACACCAACAGCCCCTCCTACCATGCACAGAAGAGCACTGCCAACATTTGCAACCTCATTGCCAATGTTTGCTGTCTTACCCACTCCCCTTCAAGTTCCAGTTACAGAAACCAAGAGATTGCATGAGGATTTTCATTTTCATATTTTGTTTGAAGACCTGGGGTTTAGAGCTGCCATGGTTTCAAAGAATACCTTGAAAAGATAAAGCAAATTCATCTCACAGGCTCTGAAAACAAACTCAAGAATCCTTAGCTTATGTAAGAAAAAAAAAATCACAATTTTAAGCCCACCTGTACTTCTATGTAGCTATGCACTGTGTTTTCTCTCTTTTTTTAACATATCACATGGCCTTTTTTTTCTAATGAATTACCACATTCACCTCTTCAAGATATGTTAAAACATTTCCAAAAAGCTGCTAAGTGAAATCTGTTCTTTTGTTACAGTGAATTGCTAGCCACAACTCCATATGGAAACAGAAGAAAGTTGCTTTCATTAAAGACTTGTTCATGTAATGTGGTCCCTCCTTTACTCGTGAGATGGAGAGAGCACGCTGTACACTTTGATGCAGGTATCTCTTCTTTCTTTCTCAGAGGCAGTGAAACCAGTGCAAAAGTTTTCAAGTGTGTCCCTTGCAAAGCATCACATTTGATGAGGAACTCATGTGCAGCTTTGGGGTTGAATCCAGCTCTGTGGTTCCACCCCTGGACTACCCACCAGGTGCCACTTGGATGAAGCCATTGGGCTGGAGTCCTGTGCTGGCCACAGTCATCCATGCCAGGATGTGTCTTGATTCACCAAAATCCATTACCAGGGCATGCCGCTGTGGCTGTGAGGAGCAAGACAATTAAAACCGGGAAGAAGGAGGTGGGGGGAAATGGGAAGATTAATCCCACTGCATTACAACTTTTCTTATTTAGTGAAAAGGAAATACAATTAGGCAGAACATATTAAACACACCTACACAGATATCTAAGCATCTCCCTGGTGCACTCAAATTCCTGCCTGTAGATGAAACAGGCAGGCACCACTTCCTTAATCAAATTAGAAAACTAAACTTAAAATTATCCCCCTCCAGACAGATATTTACACCTCCAAACATATTCAGCAAAATAGAATATGAAGCTGAAGGGAAACCGCTGAATTATTTATTATGGTTTTCTAATGGTCTAGGCTTACCATTTCAGGCAGTAAAACGTACAGTAGAAAATGACTGATTACAGTGTACACCGGAAATTTTGGGGAATTAAAAGAAAGCTGTTTTGCATAATAATTGTACATTTCCCTTTCTGGTGGAAAATTAAAAAGCCATTGCTCCTCACTAAAGATGACTATAATTGCAAATAAGGGAGTTTGGGGATGGGGGCTGGAAGGAGGAAGGATAGGAGGAGAGAAAGAATGATGGCAAAGATTCATGATGAGTTTGTGGACGTTAACATACCAGATCAGGCAATGCTCCAAAACACAGCTGAGGGCAGGAGGAACAAAACTCTTGCTTCTCCAGAATGTGTCAGACAACGGGCCATTCATTTTCACTGAAGAAGTTGAAAGAGCACTTTGGTAAGCTGACATGTGATCAAGAACCTCCCAGGCAGGGATCCTTCTCTTTGCAGGCTCACGGGAGTGCTCAGCGCTGCACAGCACAGACCCTGCAAGGCAGGATGCACACTGGGGATGGTCAAGCAAGCGTTCATCCTGCGCAGGGAGCAGGACAAGGCAGCAGTTCTGTTGGCATCCCCATGAAGACTGCCTGACATAGCAATGTCATGAGGACATCCTTTGGTCAAAGTGCCGATGAGGGCTAGGGGAGCAGGGCATTGTGCTTCCGCTGCAAGGTACTTGTGGTGTGATGAGAGTGGAAGCTGGGGAGCAATGCTGCACGCAAGGGCACAGGGAGTTTACATAAGCAACCCACACTCACAAAGTAAAGAATTTGGGAATCAATTACATGTTCTGCTGCACACACCAAGGACAGTTTCTTTCCCTTCTACAACAGCAGAATCTAGATGCAATCTAAGACGAGTCCTCTGGTCCTCTCACACTTTCACATCAGAAGCAGAAATCAACCTTTATTGTCAATAAAAGTGCTATGTAGGGATTTATTTAAGTCTTCAGATGAATTAAGCATTTTCTGAGTGTAAATATGTCTAATATTTTTATATATCAAATGTTCTTTTATATAAATATATCTAATGCATTTAGACTTACATGTATATAAGCATATGCATATAAGCACATATGTACTTTTATATACTCTTATTGCATTTATACTATTCCTTGCATTTATACTGATGCAAAGTTATGCATGCTAAACACTTTATTCCATTTTTGTGTTACATGTACTCATTTATTTCTTGTTTCCATGTAAGTAAAGATAATAAGGCATCATTAAAATAGCTTACTGACTACCAAATTCTGATCAGTAAGGAAATGAGATTTACACCTTTTCATTAGGTGAATATACTGGACACACAATCATGCCATTGTTGTGCTGGAATGCGTAAAAACACAGTGTAGAACTTGCATCGGAAGCCTTTATCAAAGCCAGTATTCCAAAGTAGCAGGTAACCACTATGCTTTACAGCCTGGGAACAGTCCCACAAAAGCCTCCAAAACAATCAAAGAAATTGCTCTCCAGTCTTCTGTCATATCAGGTTTTTTCTTGTAGTTGTGAAATAAGTCTTCACTTACACAAACCAAACCACATATTTAAGTGTGTTTGTACAAAAGAACTCATAGTGCTAGACTTTGGTGGACTTTTGGGGGAGCTCACTGAGGTTCTGTTAAGGACAGCTCATGAGTAGGCAGGCGATTCCTGGATCCCATCCCTTCTGAAGAGACTGCAGGAGATCAGTCGGGTAATCTTTACAGAATTTCTGCAGAATGCAGTTTGTCCTGCATGTCCCACATAGACACACAGACACACTCACTGACTCACAGATCGTTTACAGGAATGATCAGAAGATCATGGAGATGCTGGTTCACAGGCAACTGACCATCCAGATCAAGACTATGGTATAAAACATGTATTCTGGAAAGTTCCTCAAGATTGTCAGGCATGAAGTAAAAATAAAAATTAAAAACCACTAGCTCATACCCAGCAAAGACAACACAGTGCTTTGCTGACCTGGAAATCCCTCCAGACAGTCACTGCACACATGCAGAACAAGTCTGCCTGTCAGGCTTCCCCCCATTTTTGAAGGTGCCAACATCAGCAGGTCTGGGCTAGATGGAGTTCATCATCCCTAGAGCATCACTTCTTTCTGTTTTTCACAGCGAGACAGTATGTTTGTCATCAAGGCAGAAGAAGGAACTGTATTTGGCTGGTATCAATGGGGTTTCCAGTCCTACTGCCAAGACAACAAAATGCCAGGAACCTGTAGGGAGACCTGTCCAAGCTGGGAGCTGCCTGCCACCCACACAAGCCTGTCTGACTGAGCTGCCTCTGGCACTCTCTCCCACCTAGGCCCAACAGCCAAAGGATGGAAAGCCACTCTCCGCAGAGCAAGGTGGATGCACCACTTGATCCCCTAAATACGGGCAGAGTAGAGAGCAGTGTCATGGAGTGAAGCAGAACAGGTCTCCATGGAGAGCTGTGGAAAGGTGTTGGGGGATGTATTTCCAGGCATATGAGAGCGGTGACGTTGATGCATTTTCCACAAGAAAACACATATACAAATAAATTACAGTGACATAAAGATAATCTCAATTTAAAGAGTCAGTACAAAACCAAATTACACAGTAGCCATGCAGTAAGTGCCAATGTAATGGGAGGTTTTCATTTTGGGGTCAGCTGGGAAATTTCAGTTTCACCACCACCACCACTTTTTTTCTACTTCCAGTCATCCAAAAGCATGCCAGCCCAGCTTTCTGACCATAGGTTGTATAAGTGACTTTCCTTGTAACTCCACAAAAACCATTTCTTAACTGCAGGAGAGGGATAGAAAAGACTTCCCCTCTGGACAAAGCACTTTGTTTCCAGAGCTTTCTTGCCTTGGCTAGCAGAGTTGCTAACTCAGCACATAAAAGATAGACTCCCATCAATCCTGCCTTGCATTTTTCAAAGATGTTATTCTAAGATGGTGCTTAAAGGAGCAGAGGCAATTTACATTATCAGAGGAAAATAATGGCATTGATAGAACCAAAGTACAGCACTGCTGAGGAGTAAGCACAAGACAGACATATCAGCCAAAGTAATAAAAAACAAGGTATGTTAATATAAATGCACCCACATCTCTGATTTTTTTTGTATCAGCATCAAAGAGAATTAGAGAAGTTCAGCTTCTATGCAAATTGGGTAAAAATAGCTATCAGTAGCTGAGAAGCCTGTGGCTTGCACAAGAGATGACACAGCTCGTTCGAGTGAGAGAGCATGACAGCCTGAGTGATTGTGAGGAGGCAAACATGGGACATTCCTCCTTTGTTTCTCACACTGCAAGATGGGAAGAGAAGAAGAAATAGTTTAAAACACATGCACACATGAGTGCGTAGACACACACACTTTTTCCTGAAGCGCATAGCTACACTGTGGTACTCACTACCATGTTACGGAAGCCAGAAGTATAACTGGAGAGATTAGTGCAATTCATGGAAGAGAAGTCCACCATGAGCTATTAAACACAAAATCACCAATACGGCCCCTGGGCCAGGAAGTCCCTGTGCAGCGACTGCCAGGAGCAGGGAGGATGCACTGGAGGAAATCGGAGTGTGTGCTTGCCCCCGTCTTGCACCCAGCTCTGGGTCTCCACTGTCACCTGGCTGGCCTTTTGGCCCCCTGCAGTGGGGCATTGCTTCTACAAGGGAACAAACGCTTAGGTCAAAACCTTCACTGACCTGGGAATTTGAGTCATATTCAACACCTGTCGGTCCTCTAGGTGGAAAATTTCTGTAAGCATTTAGGCGATTTCTTACCATTTCTGTAACTTTTAATAGAAATCTTGGGTTTGCTGCATCTGAAGGTGAAGAAATAAGTGGCAAAAGCTTCCTAAAGTGAGTACAGCTTTCTGGGGAAGGTGGCCAGGCTGGAACTCTTGACACCCCCACCTCCACCCACCCACCCTGTGAACACATCTGATCATCTGACCGTATTCTGAAATAGCCACATACATCCAGAAATACAGGATCTGTGCATGTTCAGTAGCTGTTTGGGGAGATTTCCAGGTCGGTTGCTCCTTAAAGTTACAGTGCAGTTAAGTCTGTCTCTGCCTAGGAAAAAAGAATACTATTTGCCCTTCCACTTTTCTTCCTAACTTAATGCTTTCTGTATCTACCTCTTACGATCAGATATTTATAAATACAAATTTTGAAATCTCCAGGAATATAAATATCTGGAGTTACCCAGAAGATTAGGCAACTGAAACCAATGTTTTACTGTCCTACATGTAATCAATTCCATTCCTGAAGAGGCCATAGGAATTGATTTTGTTAGCAACTTTTATGAAATGCTTGAAATATAACTTGTTAAGTGCAAGCAGCCATTGCTTAAAAAGGAAAGAGATATGTGCTTGTTATGTAACTTACTGAACCTCTTTTTCTCTTGTTTTTGCCAAGATCTTCTTGATAATGGTGTGAATTGTTTAGGCAAGCTCATGCAGCCTACAGACATATGTACATACAATCTTTAAAAGAACTTTCTGTTCCTTGTTCCCAGGTACACACCATACCATGCTGCATATTTTAAAAACCTGCTATAGCCTGTTAATGGAGTGTGGAAATAACCCTGGAGGAGAAGGCACACAGAGTTTATTACATAACTTAAGAAATTTTGGCCAGGAAAAAAATGTTGATCCTATTAAATAGGTTTTAATGAAGTCAAGATTTAAGTGATTTTTATGATAATATCTTCATTCCAGTTGCTGTTTCAGCATGCCAAGTTCTGTATCCCATTAGCCCCTTACCAAAGAACAAACTGTTATTGGTGGACTTTATTTTTAATTTTTATTTGTAAAGGACAGGATGGGAGGTTGCTTATGTTGGCTTTTCCTTGGTATTATTATTCCCCCAAAATCTGATTATAAAGGGAATTCCAGTGAAGCCATTAACAAATGAAACAAAAGTAAGTACTTTGGAAAGAAATACTCAGGGATTGTCCTCTCTGCAAAACATATAGCCCGAGTGTTGCCTTTCTGTTGAGGCCCACTTAGATATAAAGATCTTTACTTGCATTTAGTACCTCTTAAACTAATCTTAGCTTCCTTGCAGGAAGCACAGGCTAAAGCTTTAGCTAGCACACAGTTTCAATTGCTAACAGGACATTTTTGGCAACCTTGTTCTTTCTGGGTACTAGTCATTAATGACTTCCCCCAGCTACCCTGTGTGCTGAGATAATACCCCTGTAAAAATTCATAAAATGAGTTAAATTCCTGCAGAGACCCCCAGGATAAACCCCTCAGCAACCTTAGCACAATATATGTTTGAGTGCAGGACCAGCGTGTACCCAACTGCCCACATTTCATTTCATGGAGGGTATGCTTTTACCCCCACTAAAGTGACTTGGGAGGGAAAAACATCAAAACAAACAAAACTTTACTTAATTACACTGCATTTAAATCAGCAGTGAAGACAGTTCCCTTTATTTGACAGCAGACTGGAAAAGCCCTTAAGCCATGTCTTAGTACAAAATGGTTGCATTTTTAGTCCTGGAGGGGTTTTATTGCTTCATAGCAGAAGTTCTTGGCTATTTTGTGTCTCAGTTTGAAGGAACACAGTGAGCTTCATGTCTTCTGCTGTAATTGACTTTGAGGAAGTGTTAAAAGGCAAGTGCTAAATGAATTGCATTGAAAGCCTTGATTTTCCATTGAAAATAGCTCACTGTATACTGTGGATGAAAACTTATTGTATTTATGTGTCATCTAAATATCTTCATCCTTTTCATGGTATGTGATGAGGTATTACTTCAGCTGTGATGTTTATGCTATTCACTGACCATGCTTGATTATTAGAAAAATGAAACTGTCTCAGATTCCTGGAGACAAGTGGAGAAAATTCCTCTTCCTATAAATGCACCCACCCTAAACCATATACAATGTTGATTGTATTTTTCTGTAGGTAGTCTGCTATACATTCCATCCACCTCATGTGAATTAAGGTCTTCAACTTTATTATGGTGGAGTCCCTGCCACTGGGGTGGAACCAACAGCTAATAAATGAGTACCAAGACAGATCTCCCAGTCCCTCTACCCCATAGTCTCTCATCTAAAGTGAATTTTCACGGACCGTATTAGTATGATTCATGAAGGCTTCTTGAAGTGAGAGGCTGAACTACTGGACGCTTTAAGTTTTTGACTGTAAATTAACCAGCTGGCAAAAGCATCACTACAAGAAAAGAAATACATAAAAACCTATGCAGTCTACTAAGTTCACAAAGACAACACAGCCTGCAATTGTCTTTAATACTTTTCTCCATACTTTTTCCCCTCTCTTTGTCCTGGATGTTCTGATCTACACTTTGTGAGGATCAAAACCATATAGCCCCTAGTCATGTTGTATACAACTAAAGAAACTTTATGAAGATATATATTGCAGAGCCCTCCTGAGATAAGCAAATAACAGTGTTTAGAAAGAACCATAATGAAATATATAATAAACACATTTGAGACGGGGTAAGATCAATGACATGCTCAACAGTAAAACTAATGTCACAGAAGGTTGCAAGAGCTCCAGGTAAATGTCATGGGGCAGGATGCCAAGAGCTGTGAGATTTTTAGCTGAAGAAACTAAGTTACAGTAACATCAAGGAAAAAACAAAACAAAACAAAACAAAAACCCAAAAATATTAAAGGAGACAGAGCTACACTATACAGGAGCTGTTACATTACTGATCTGTCTGAAGTACAGTGCAAAGACATATTTGCTTGTAGTTGTTGTTTCCACTTCTGGTTTTACTTATACTGGGAAACAGCTCCATCAAAGTCACTGGAATCACATATGTGCAAATACTGATTTCTCTGAGTCCAAAGTTGCATAAGATTTGGTTTAATGACGATCTTTCAAAGTTGGCTTTTAAAACTCATCCTTCCTGATGATAGCTGAGATTTCAGATGTGGTGGTTACATCCAGACCTCAAAGTGTTAAGTTTCTAGTGTGAGACTAGCTATATTAAGAATGAAACTTCCTTTACCCATCATCACAGCAAGTGCATCAGGATATTGCTGCTACAACAACAAAGGTTCATGTATTTTAATGTATAAAAAGAAACACTTCCTGATCAACAAGCTCTACCCATTGTGTTTCGGGTCTAATTTTTAAGTCATAATGAATATGGAGACATGCAGTAGGCACAACTGCATTCAATAAAGGGAACAATGGATAATGACAAGCTCTGACAATGACCCTGACAAACCTTGCTGCTGCGGGTTTCTTATCACCCCCATCTGGCTGGCCCACCCTTCTGCTGGAGATTGCCCCCCAGCGTGGAGGTGCCAGAAGCCATGCCTCTGTGTGACTCAGTAGCTTGCCTGCTCCAGTTCACAGCCTGCAACTGCAAACAGGCTGGTTTCCCAGGAAAGTGGGGTTATACGAAGGCTGTGAAGCAAAGCATGGTCTGACATTCCCTTCTGCTGGCACCATTTTCAGAGCAGTAACCTCTGTCAGAGGAGTAGCAGCAAAACAACCAGAAGAGGCAAGAACCTCTTAAACCACCACAGCTGTTTTCTCGGGGAGCATGCGCCAGTCTTTAATATAGCCTTTGTGTCTTGTCATTATACTTTGGTTTCACTCTAGACCTGCTGAAAACCAGCAAAATCTTTGCAGCTGACTCCAGAGGGAGCAGAAGTCAGGTCTTCACTGTGGACCGCAGGAGAAAGGAGTCTAAAACTATTGACTTTGTGCTGTTTTCCCTGCCTTCTTTCCCACAGCTGAACAGAAGCACCTTTCATGCTTGCTTGTGATCTTAAAGTGAGTAGCAGTGACCATAGGAGCTTAGGCAAGTGAGCTTAGAAAGGCTTTGTGGTCAGCTTTTGAAAGTCTGGTGAGCACTCACTTCAGCGCAAACAGCAGCCAGCTGGTTCTGGGCTCTCCTAATCTGGTATTTGCAGTGCTCCTCACCGCCAGATGACATTTTAGGCCTTGGATGGTTTCACTCCTTTTGCTTGGTTTGGTTTCAAGTTTACGTATAAACAGCCACTACATGAGATGCCAACAAACTTTGACTCAATTCCTCATCAGAAAACAATTTTGTACTCCCACACCAATCCCACAAATGCTTCTGACTCTCTAATAAAGCAGCATTAAAAATGTGTTCCCTGTCAAGAGCTAGGGCTAAGATCTGGTCAGCACCAGAGGACCCCTTCTGAAACTAGAGGGTACAGAAAGACCCTGAACCACCGCTTCTTCAATGAAGTGCCCACTGTTGCTGCTATCTTCTCTTGAGACATCACCTCTTAGTAGCCTTATGGGGCACGTGAAACCTCAATGACATGCTACCATGAAACACCTGCCATTCTGCCTTTTCCAAACCCACAAATTAATTCTTACACTAAAGAACTAGTCAGAGACCTATGAGCATTACCACATACTTGATTGGTACAAATGTAATTATGGCTGAGGTAGAGCTGATCTAAAAATAAAGCTGTGACTTAAAACTACAGGAGATTTCATACCAGGAAATAACTGGTCCTGAGCACCTGGGACCAGTTCAGGCAGCTGATCATTTTCAGACCCTAGTAGCTACGATGGAGGGCTTGCTGTAGGGATACTGGAAGGAAGTCCAGACTCATTTCTCAGCTCCGTCAGGCAGACAGCCAAGTTGCTTAACCTCCTTGCCTCAGTTTCCCATCTAGACACAGCACACTGCTTTCTGCCTCTCACAGCTCCAGCCTTTACGTGGCCATGTAAAGGCAGATGTAAGCCTGCTCTGCTGGAGCTCAGTGCTGCCCGCAGCCTGTGCAGTCATGTCACTGTGGCATAGCTGGGGAGCTGTGACCTTTCTTAGGCTTCATTGTTTACAGCTCTTCTGGGTCTATTTCTCCTCATATGTTTATGCAGCATGTAGGACATGGCAACAAAAATTTCCATTGGGACTCTCCAGTTAACAATACCCTGCAAAACAATGTGTGCCCAAACAGGCCCAACAGGATGACCCTGTAGGGAGGTATTCGGAGGCTGAGGGACAGGGATGCCCAGTGTTTTATCCACCCAGCACAGCTGGCGAGAGGCTGGCCACAGCAGTGCTCCCGCACTATGGACGCTGCCTGATGCTGCCTGACGCAGGAGGGACCAGCCCTCCGCCACACTAGGGAGTTACTTCAGCTGAAAAAAAAAAAAACCGGAATCTGCCTTTCAGAGTTTATCTGTGAGGCATCCTAAGGAAAGTTAAGACATAGAAGTGTCAGGTCACAGCTCAAGATGAAGTGTGTTGAAGCTACTAGAGAGCAAGGCAGATCTTCCTTGAGGACTACGTGAATCCAGTTAGCAAAGACTTTCTGTCTGTTGCGCAAGGCAACCTGCTCATTTTGACGAAAACATGTTTTAGTCCTCCCACCCCTGCCCAAGGAACAGGTCCACCAGGAGATATGACAAGGGATAATTTTGAATGGGGAAAGCAGTGATGAGCTCCATTTGGCAAAGATGCAGCCCAGAGAAGGCATGCATCCATATCACAGGCTTCAGCCAGAGGTGTAGGATTTTCATTTTCTCTGCAGAAATTATAACCTTTCACACCAGTTTGAGCCAATCTGATTCTGATAGGTTTATTTTGCTCTGACTTCATCTGGCTTTGTCTGAGCAGCTCTAGCCCCAGCTCAAGAAAGTCAGTTTCTCCTCCTACCCCTTTGAATTTTCTTGCTGCAAAGAAGCAAGCCAGGCAAAAACAGCAGCTGGACTGGGAAAGGAGGAGTGGGGAACTGGAACTGGTTTCTCCTATGATGCACAGAAACCATGTGAATTACTTTAATAACCTGACTGGTTTACCTGATGGGAGGGGGAACACTGATTTTCTAAAACCTAGTGCTCACTTCAGCAGCACATATTACTGGTTGTGAACAGAGTCTGTGATTCTCAGAGATTCCAGGAGTATCAAGTCTTTGCCCTCCCCAGAGCCCCAATTCCCTGTTAACCCAGAGCAATGTCCCAGATACTTTCCCTGTCCCTGGAGGCGCAGCGCTGCAGCAGAAGTGGGGAGATGGGGCAGAAGATCAGCTGCTAAATCTCCTGTGTTTCTCCAGGAGAAGAGAGATGGAGGCATTCAGAGAATGCCACTGACAACAAACACCAGGAGCTTTCCAAGCTGTCTTTACACATATGACAGACAAACAAACAAGAAAGGCATTCAGACATTCCCTCCGTGTTTTACAGAGGACCTTAACACCAACACTAATAATTCCCAGAGGTTTTCACAGGGAAAAAAAAAGCATGAGTTTTGCCTATGATCTAAACATCAAACTGCAGATCAGGCTACATCTGTGCACCTCAATAGCTAAAGTCTTTCCGGCCCAGGAGGCTGAAAATCTCGCCCTGTCCAGATGTTTCCACATGACGCTATCAGTCGTTCACAGAGCTAGTCCCTTGAGAAGATGTCAAAATACTCAATAAAGTTTAGAGGTAGCAGAATCGCACCACAACCACACACCCCCCCACGCCAGGCAGCATTCCCAGCCCTGGCCGGGGAAGCACTCATACCAGCAGCTTAACACCTTGGGTTAGGAAACAAAGAAGAATAACAGTCTAAATTGAAACCGAAGGAAGCTAGGCAGAAAACAATTATCAAAACTGGAATTTGGCCAGGACTGCCTGGATGAATAGTCCTCCTCTCGCACTCACACATAAAAAAATGCCTTGAGATAGTTATGAATGATGAGCAGTGAAGATCTCAATTTTCCATCCCATCTGAAAGGCTGCGGAGTCCTATTAGGGCTTTGATGGGACAGAGTTTCATTAATGGTTGAGAGAAAGAGTGTCAACGACTTAATCACCAAACTGCTTCCTGCAGCACCCCTGGTCTCTGTGATGAAATCTCACCAATTATTGATTAGTCTCAGCCCTGTTGAGCATGCAAGATCAGATAAGGTCACAGCCTGAAGTGATTCATTGGTAACCTGGAAAAAAGGCTTCATGCAAGTAGCAACATTCATTAGCTACACTACTTAATGGAAAATATGCATTTTAGAGGGAAAGAAAAAACATTGCCAGGATTACTGTTCTATATCCAGTTACACATAGCTAAGCATGAATGAGCACTTACACAGTTTTAAAAATTGTTTCCATTTCAGAAAAAAAACCCACCCCAAACCATGCTAAAATCTCTGTCTCGGCTTGTATGGAAGATCTGAAAGATGTGTTCCACTAATACTATAGCACTAGAAGAGGGTCTCCATTTTTTTCTCAGACTCAAACAGTATTTAAGAAATTCATTTATCACAAGTACATGTAGTAAATTTCATCACATCACCCAGGTGTTTACATAAGAAGTATTTCTTTCAAAAGCATCACACACTAACACTGACTCATCCATCTACCAGTCCTTTTTCATTTGTGTGTTGTCTTCTTCCAGATTACAAACAACAAAGGACTGTGGTGTTGATTAGAAAATTCCCACTTAAAATTTTATTTCCCCCCAACACAATATTCACCAGCTATCATAATAAAAAAGATTGTCTCATTGAAAGTTATTTGGTGACAATCAAAACAAGTGAAACACAACAAAAAGTATGATGAACTGCATCAGCCAGCAGTAATATAACAGCATTTTAGTACAGTACAGCTTGTATGTATCCCAACGAGGAGATATGCTAAGAATGTTTACAAATACAGAGATGTGAATGCTCAGGGTGGAGCATTATTTGTATTTAGTGGCACACGGAGGAATTCTCCAGAGGTTACAGTTTTGCCGTGGCAGATGTCTTTCGCTGCATCACTGGGGAAAGACTCTCTTGAAACAGGTAATTTTCTCCATTATGTATCACTCCCAGTCTATGTTGGCCTGTCATCCCCAGGGCTGTACTTTTAATAATGAAGAGGCAGTGAAGCAGTCATATTGCTCTGCTGGAGTGATGGCACTTCCTAGTTTAAGGATGATTCCTTCGGATTAAGACAGAGTCCATCTTCTACCACAGCTGCAGCCCCTTTGTACTTCTGGAAGAACATAAAGGGTCTGTAAAGCTGACTACCTTGCTACCTGGAAATTCTTCTGCCATATAGGGTATCTAGCACAGTGCTAAACACACATAGCATATCTGTGCCATTGTTCTTGCAATCGCAGAATAGCCCTATTTTCTCAGGAAAAGATGTATGGACAAGGGAACCTGTATCTAGGCAACTTCTCAGAGCCTTTTTGCAGACCCCTGTTCCCCAGCTTTCTTCCAGGAGTTGAATTCCCTCTCTGGGCAAGTTGCCTACACAGGAATATCATCCTTTCACTATTATCCTTCCTGCTGAGGCTCCATGGAGCTCTGGGGATGAATGTGAATCTCCTTGACTGTCAGCACCTCAGAGCACCCTTTCTGCTGTCAGTGGCAAGGGAAACCGAACTGCTTGTTTTATCCAAGCTTCTTTCCACACTGTGATGGAGAAATCTACATCCTAAGGACGACCTCCATGGTCCATGGCAAGCTGGGAGTCTACTGAGTATCATGGTCTTTCCCTGTGCTGACTCATGAGCTGTCATACTGAACAGGGAGCATACTGTGGACAGCCATCATACTTTGTTTCTTAGCAGGTTTAACTCATGAAGAGGCAAGAACTTCAACTGAAAAAAATATTAACTCTTTCTTTTCTTTGTTGTGTAAGTGATGTGAAAAAAATCTGAAGTAAAACTGAGTGAAGATTCCTTTATCTGAAGAGCTGAGCATGTCCTACCCGAGGCCATCAAGACTGTAATGGAGAAAAATAAAAATTAGCAATACATTTAGACTTCATCCACAGGGCCAGACCTTCAATAGGCATGGACTGGCCAAATTCAGTGAGAATAGGTTGACTCATCCATCTTGAGTATATAATGTAGAAGATGATAAAACCTTGCTTTAATTTTAGACCTCTGCATTCCTGTATATTTTGGTACCTCTGCACCCCTGAGACCCTACTCCCATTTGTAATGAAATCATTTATTTCCACAAACTTGGACTTGCTTCCTTCTTTTCTTTTTTTGGGGGAAAGGTGGTCCTCTCCCAGCCCAACTAGCAAGCTCTAGGGTGCACCTGCAATCCCCTGCTCTGTCCCAAAGAGAACCTCCCACTCACTCAGGAGTCAGCAGAGGAGCAGAGGGCTCAGACTCCCTTGCTGGCTCAGCAGATGGCTATTTATGTGCCAATACCATATGTGGGAACATTTCAGCCCCAGCAAGCTGAAATTTCGGTGGACTCTGTGGGGTGAAGGCATGCTTCCTGTGAAAATCAATATGCTTTACAGCCCAGACAGAGTTGCAGTTTGTCAAACCAGCGAGTGCAGGCATAGCTGCTCACCAGCACCGTTCTTGTTCTCCTCTAATAATGGAGAAAGTTGAACCCAGATTCATGGAGTGCATCTTTGCTACAGCAATAATTACTAATGAGTGCCAACTTCTCCTTTAAAATGAACAGGAGAGCAGCAGAGAGGCACAAGTGAGCGGTGCTTTGCAAGAAACACTGCACAACAGTGCGAGGAGACAGGTTTCAGAGATGCACGGCCCCATAAAAGCAGAGGCGAGACACCCTCCCCTCTCCCTGCCATCCCACAGCCCCCACTTCTGCGGGGAGCTGGGAAAAGCCTTGCTGGGACTGGGGCCAGGAGAAGCCTACTGTCAGCCTCCCACGTACATTCAGGAGGGGAACCAAGAGGCCACTTTGCAGGGAGCGAGGCCAGGAGGAGGAGGAGGAGGGCAGCTGCCCATGGCGGGCAGTGGGCAGGGAGGCATCCCACTGCCCACTGTGGGAAGGATGCTTCTGCATGCTGCCGGGGCAGCTGTGTGGCCCGAAACACCCTCCCCCCGGGCCAGCCCCATGTGTCTCAGAGCCACGGCCGTAAACGGTGTTACCAGCAAAAGCCATTTCTGTAAGCCATAAAATGACCACATTAAATAGAAAGGAAGTTAAACCATTATTCCCGTTGCTCAAAGTATGGGCTGCCAACATCAAAAGGCCTGATAATTAAAAATACAGTAATGTTTCTCAAGTGCTTTCCACTCTTATTTCCTCTTTTGAGCTGTCCAGTTGGTGTTTTATGACACATCATTTTATCAGCTTCTAAAAATACCTCCAAACTGGTTAGGAGCTGTCCCCCACATACAGGACACTGAATTGTTCTGATGGCTTTGAAAGCACAGAGCCTGCTTTGGCAAAGCCATGGGGCAGGGAGATGGGCTGGGTGTCCTGTTAATGTCCCACCAATGCTGCTTTGTTCATATGGCCAACATTAAGCATGTGAAACTTCCATGCAAGTTACAGTTGTAGACTGCGTCATCAAAATGGGATTTGAGGAAAAAACCTCAACAGAACAGAGACATAGGAAAAACACAGAAAGCAATTATCCAAGTTCTGGAAAATGCGTGTGTGCTCCTGGGAACAAAATTTGGCAGTATCCTCTTAACTTTCCTGGGATATAAGCACAAAAGCTAAGCTCTAGTAATAAATTACTTAACCGAGCTTTCAATTAATAATTGAACCAACCTATCTTGTATAATGATATGTAGTTCCAGAAACACAACATTTTTTAAAAAGAAAGCAAAAATCTGTGTAAAATTATGACTGTTATACAGCACGCTCACCTTCCACACAGCGCAACGAGTACACATCCTAGCCTCTACGCCTGACCATACAGAACAAATTCACCAGTCCATGTTGCAGCCTGTTGGGTCAGCTGCAGAGAGAAATGAAAAGCTAGAAGCACAAAAGACATTAGGCAGCATGTGTACCACAGCTACCCATCCTCCATGAAGACTTTCAGGTCACGCCCAAAACCTCAGCCTGTGGAGACCCCCTCCATCCCCAGGCTGGGACTGCAAGAGGAGGTGTTGGTGCCACCACAGCCCTCAGAAGTCCCCAGCCCTTTCCCTGAAGGGTGGCCGATTGATATTTGTTGGTATCATGACACATTTTTTCAGCAACCGAATTGGGAAAGATGCTGATAGTATCACCCATCACCACCTGATGACAACGCTGAGTAAGAGACCCAGCCACTGCCCTGCGAGGCTGAGAGCAGCCTCTCCTCCATCAGGGCTGGCTTGCTTGGACACCTTCTCATTTACATCTCTCTCTGAGTCACCCGCCTTACCCCTAGTAGAGGCAGGGTGCTCACACCAGGCTGGAGGGCTGCCCTATCTGGGCCATCTACCTGGAAGCAAAGAGCCAGCAGGCTGGGCTGGGGACGAGTGAGCCCCT
The DNA here is from genome assembly GCF_023634085.1 of Falco cherrug. Lineage (NCBI taxonomy): Eukaryota > Metazoa > Chordata > Aves > Falconiformes > Falconidae > Falco > Falco cherrug. The sequence goes on from NC_073698.1 coordinate 78,107,093, forward strand.
TCACCAGCCCCAGCCAAAGCTGGGGAGAAGGGAGGGGAGGCTGGGTCTGTTTTCTCCACGCTAGCTGATCTCCTCTTGATTTCTCCCACACGTGGCGTGCTTGCTCCAGCCGCAGCCTGCAAACGAGTGCGCGGTGACGGGGAGGTGAGTTTTCCGAGCGTGGGTGTTATATTCCCTCACACCTTCCTGAAATAATATTATCAACAGGGAGCTTGCTAAGGGAGGCGTGGAGCCCGTGGGTAGCCTGCCGTGCTGCAGCTTGTATGCAGCCATACGGACAAGCACCGGCAGCAGCGCGTGGAAGAGCAGGGTGTGAAAGAAAGACTGTTACTCTCTGAGTGGCAGTGTCCCAACAACACAAATTAAGGATTATAAATAAAAATTATGAAAGCCAAGAGAGGGAAATGTTTTAATAGGTTCAGGATTCATGTGGACATCCTAAATTTACCATGGTCTAAACCAATCCATTGGGTTGCACATCATTTACCAGTTCATATGATCTCTGAAAATTTGGGGGGAAAAAATGGATTTCATACCTGCACCACCTCACCTAATTCATATTTACAAAATTAAATACCAGGCTGATGTTCTGTCCATCTCTGCCTAGAAGATTAGCAATTATTCCACATTTTCAAGAAGCCGTATTACAAATAGCCAGTTCTAACTAATTGCTTTAATTATTCAACCCCTGATTTAAATGCGAGTTTTTCAGCATACTGCTGGTGACTTAAATAATTGTAATTATGTACAGGTCACGTTCCAGATATATAATCTTTATAAATGATAGACAGATGAGTAAGGATAGGAATCCAGATCACCAAATACAAGTTCATCCCCCAATTAAAGAACCGTGTGCATCCCAAATTTAAATGCTGCATAATAATTATTTCTATAAATAATAGTATCTAGAGAAGGAGCTGATGACAGAGCTGTATCCCAATAATTAGGAATGACTCCAACTTTGTTTACTATTCTCTAGAGATGCATGCCTATTGATTTTGTTTTTAAATGACCAAATCCAAACACCTCAGAGTATGCTTTCAAATATTCAAACTGTCTGATCAAATATCTGCTCCTCAGAAGTACCACCATCTCTCAGAGAAGTCATTTCCAGGGCTGAAGCAGTTTGTTGCCCCAATAAGAGAACCAAAACATCAGCCAACAGCACAATACATCAACAACATTTCTCAGAGCTCTTCTCTTAATTATTGGTTCACCAAAAGCCACTTCTGGCATATTTTAACTTGAGAAAGTAGTTACATATGCTCTATTTTTACGTGAAACATACAGTCCATAATTCATTAAGGTGCATTGAACTGATATTTAAAATCTGGTGAACTAATTCAAATGTTTTGCTATTTTGATCATGTTTTAATAAGGAAATAAGTGATCATGTTATGTTTGAGGTGACTGTCTGTTTTCCTTTAATAAATTTTGACCCCCTAGCCAATTGCAGTCATGTTTGGCAGAAGACAGGAGGTCTCAAATGAATTACATTCCTACTGAAAACGAGCAACTGGGTAGAGGAGAGGGCCCATGTCAGTATCCTCAGTGAAAGAGAAACCTTGTGAAGCTTGAATTAATCTGGAATTCACCAGGGAGAGACATAGGAAAACAGGCTTCATTTAAGTATTGCTAGGCTTTAAACTAGTATCCCACAGAGAAGCAATAGGAGACATAATTCTTTGAATGGACATTTCTCTTCCCTTTGAATGGCTGCAATCTTTTCTCTGTCTCCTCCGTCTTCAATCCTTCCCCATGCAAGCTGTTCTGAAAATGCTGCCACTAAAGTCATCCCTGTGGTTTGTCACTTCAACACCTTTTCCCCCAAGGCTTTACATCACATTTGCCGCAGGCTTTCAGCCCTTACCAGAGACATGATTCATGACCAGAGACACTTGGTCCTTCCTACATACCTTCTTTTGTACCTTCTCAATGGTCCCACAACCCCCAATGCACTTCAGACCAGCATGACTCTGCTGCTTCTTCCACCTGAAAAATGCAAAGCAGCTGGTTATCCACTGGGTTTCTTCTGGAGGGCACAGAAAACATGTTTTAAATAATGGAGTTAGAGAGCAAGCTGGTACCCTGTACAAATTAATTCACTTCTCCTTCTGTAAACCTTGACTCAAAACCTGCCACTTAGGCATTACAAAGTACAAGATATTCTCGCACTCCCTTGCCTTCTTTAAACTAGATGGCAGGTCTTTGGAAAAGGAATGAATGGCTTTGCTTGTACAATACCTGACCTTAACTAAGAGCCTCACAGAGTCCCTGGGAGCAAAAGCAAGCGTGAAGATTGAGACCCAGAGCATGAAAACAAACACAGATCGTAATTGGTAATTTGACCTTTGCAATTTATAAGGAAGATTAGGGTTAAGAGCTTAACAAAGTTTGTTCTTGAATTTACTGTTTAGAAAAGATGTCAAAAAGATAATGGGGAAAGATTTACTGAAGACAAAATATGTGCAGGTCCCAAGTTCCACACTGCTAGGCACACATACTTAAATCACTTAAGATCATCACCTGCATGATTAGTATCCCAGATATCAGAAAACAGAATATATCTCCTATTCCACCACTACTGGGTATGGAGAGTACTCTCCATAATGAACATATGTAATATACTGTCCATATTGAAATACTGGACACATGGGAAGCCAGTGACATTTAGTTAGGGAACACTGAAATCCAGAAGACTGCCACAGCAGGGAGAGGAGTGTGGAAGGTACTCTGCCACTCTTCCCACTGGGGCATTTAGCATGAGGTCCCCAAGTCACTTACAGGCTTCGCACATTAGGGGAAAAAAAAAAACCAAAAAAAAAACCAACGGAAAAGGAGACATACATGATCTTCCTGAAATAAGATATATGATTCACTTTCTAGGGATAGATAGATGCACATTTTCCATGCCTGCTCACTCGTTCCTGGTAAGATTTGGCAAACCTAAGTAAGTATCAATAGCAGTGGCCATTTGCCAAATAGGTTCCCAAATGAAACTGCCTACTCACTAAATAGAGTTTGAATAGCCTTCAGACAGTCATGACTTTCAGTCACTATTGATCTCATTTGGACAGGAATGGGTCCATTTGGCATCTCCCTGAGAAGCCTTGGAGTCACCTAGCCTCACCACTTGTAGGCTTGGCAGCAGATGTAAGGCTGATCCTAGCAATTCTGCTCTTCAGGCAACACTGAAACAGCAACACAGGTTGCTCTCCCATCTCACCAAATATCCCCGCAAGACAGCTGGCTCAGACAGAGCCTAAATAGTGCTGAGAAACCACCCAGTAGAAGTAAATATTGCACTTTACCAAAGCAACAAGTAGTACTGTGAGCAGGAGAACAAATGATGCCTGGCTCCCATGACTTGTGTCAAAGGGTGCCTTATCACATCCCTAATAAGATACAAACTCTTATCTCAAGCCTAGTAAGGTGTGAGCTCTGATCAAAGGTTCTTGTTAATGGCATTTATTTCTTGTGTGGTTCTCTGAAAACAAATATATATGAGCTCATGTTTCTGCCTTTATCTCCACGGGGGCTCTAGCTCTGGTGTCTTATCTACTCTACTGCCTCTTATTTCTAAGATGCCTAAGAACTTTATTTCCCTCAGACCATGAGATCCTTCCTAGCTTTGGTTAAAGTTGACCAAAGGGTTTGAAAGTTGTTTGGGGGAAACAGGAAGCCAGAAGAAAAAAATGCCTGAAGTGACTCCGTGACTCTCATTTCCTTAAGCTAAATTCAAGCTAAAACACATCCTTGCAGAGAAAGCATGAACCTGCATAACAAATACTTGATAAACAAACATTTTCTTTAGGGACATGTTCCTTTCAAGGGAAGAGGAGGGTATACATGCAGAGGTGGGAGAAGGAAATATCCCAGAAAAACCAAATCCCTTTAGGTGTTTTCAATATCTGTGAAAACAGCAAAAAGGAGTGAAGTGTGCTCATTTAAAAGCTCTTCACCTCTTCCTCTGTAGCTAAACTCTCCTTTGGACCGTGTAACAACACAGGATACAAAGACTTAAAGAAATAAGGGAAGCTTTTATTGTAAAAATGTCTGATGTGGGAAGCAGATGCATTATTTATATTTTATGGGACATTTTATACACAATCCTTAACCTTCTTTTTTTACAATAGGAGACACTGCTAATACTTAAATGCTGGCCCTTGTGAGTCAGAGTCCACCAAATCCCTTTTGGGAAGCATCTCCACAGCACTGCCCCAAACGTGTTTGGTGTTCGGGAGCTGCCGGCAACAAGCAGCAAAAGCTCAACCAGCCTGAGCAGGGCTGCAAGCTGCAAAAACATTGGGAAGGGACAGAAGGTCCAAGTGCAGGGAAAGGGTGTTTAAAGATCATTGCCAAACTTAAAACTCCAGCACACTCTGGGTGTGTGTTCCCAGAAACGCCAAGTTGCTGTGAGAGCACAGAAGGAATTTAAAGGTGGTGAGATCAAAATCCCTATCTTTTAAAATCTGTTCAATTTGTTTCCTGCATGGCCAAAGCACATGTTCTCTTGAGATAAGCACTCCACACAACAGTTTGTCCTGGGTTTATTTAGGAACATTAAAAGCAATACAGGTTCTGCTCAAAGGAACCCAATGGAAATCAGCAGAGCTCGGCCAAGCAGCACCTGAGAGCATATTGCTTCCAAAGTTCAGTCTCTGCATGTGGGCAGAGTTAAAGCTGTGATGTGGGTAGCAATCACTGAATGACATTGATAAAAAAGCAAATGAATGATTACCGTAAAGGTCACAGCAGAATATATATGCTCATTTAAAGACGTGTGGGCAAGTATCAGGCATTTTTATAAATCAGACATGTTAAGAAAAACAGTTTGTACTGAGACAAAGGAAAGAGATTGCACCGGGAAATAAAAAGAAATCACGTGGACAATTTTTTTCTCCCCTAATTGAAAGGTTTTTAATGCTGGGAAAAGGCACAAAAGCAACAAATTCCTATGGCTGCTTATCTGCCCAAGACCAGAGAGCAATCCACTTCACACCTGCGAGCAAGTAGTGACTCCAGAAATCTCAGTGCTGTTAGCAGCACCAGCTCCTCAGCTATGGAAACACTCATCTGTATGAATAAAAAAGGCACATCTGGCTGACAGAGGGGAATTCATGCTGCTGGGGAAAAAGCTACATGGAGATTTGTGTGGAAAGGAACTGCCTACAGTGCTCTCCCACAAGACGAAGCCTTTGCTTGATGTGTCCAGAGCTCCACCAAAACCCACTGTTTGTTAAAAAGACAATTTAAAATAAAAACATGTTAAAAAAAAAAAAAAAAAAGCCACGAGCAAAAAGAACTCAAGGGTTTGATCAATCATGGCTAGTTTTTGCTTTGTTTTGAGTTGTTGTTTTTTTTCCAAAATACAATTCACAAAGTTTTTTTTGTGACTGATGTTGTTCCTGTGGGGGGAAAAAACCCAGTGCCTAAGCTCCAGAAGATTGTCATGGGCTAAGAAAATTATTTCCCCCCTTGTTTTATGTCAGCCCAGCACAGGCTATCCCCCTCAGAGGATTCGCCAGCCAGTGACAACACAGAGGTGGTGGTTTCAGTGTCACCAAGCGTTGCAGAGTGCTTGCAGCATCTGAGCTTCGTGCAAGGCCAGAGGGCCACAGTTGCACAGGACAGGGTCATGTGGCCACACAAGTGGCCATGTCACATCCCGCAGGAATGTCTGTTTTGCTGGGGACATTGCTAGCAGTGCAAGGGGACCACAGTGCCCCAGGGTTTCTGCCACTAACAAAGCTTCACATGGGGTGAAGCAAGACTTATGGTTTGGCCCCAGTTTGACACTGGTCTGGGATATCAGCTTTCCTGATACCCTATAATCCAGTTCCCCCGAAAAGCTAAGTATTTCAAACTCCAAATATAGAATCTGCTTACCGGGGTTGATCAACACAACTAAGCTCACTTCTTGCTCTGCTAATAATATTCTTACGAACAGTATTATTTTCAGGATCCCTGGTATATGGCATATGTCACATGTTCTCCAGAAGTATTAGACATACCCCCACCTATCCCTTCCGTATTTCTCCCTCATTTGCTGTTATGACAAAGATATTCTTTAATGAATCTTAATGACTCATCTCAAATGTTTTTTTTTTTTGCATTCTGATAAGCACTAGACAGGATGACTAATAGACTACATGCAACACCTAGACAACATGAGCAATTCAGTGTTTGCTTAAACCATATTAGATACTGATAACAGATATAGGCATTGCACCTGCTTCATTGTGGGGAGAAAAAAAAAAAAAAGAAAGGAAAATAAAAGAAAGAAAGAAAAGAAACCAGGACAGATAAAGCAACTGCTGCTTGTATTTGTATAAAGCAAATTTATCTTGTCAGTATTCCAAAGAACGTATGTTGTGGCTGTTATAAAGTTTCCCTCTCTTGTAAAAATGACTAATTTGACATTATGCCCCTGGGGAAGTAAAAGCAAAAAGATGGCCAACTTGGCTAGGATGGAGCAGTACTTCACAGAGAAGATGTCTATGAATCAAAGATAGTTTGCCAACTTTACCGATGTATGCACCAGTGGACACAGCACTGTATACATCCATTTACAGCTGAAGCTGGCATCGCCTTTCCTTTTCCTACTTCTGTGAGATTGCAGTTAAATTCCTTGAGGTAGAAAGGCCTCAACAGTCTTCCAACAGAAGAGCAGGCCAATAAAACGGGATATAGGTCTTGCATAGACATTATTTGAGTCAACATCACTCAACAGATGATTTTTTGCTCTGGATGCTTCAGGCTGAGAGCTTCAACACAGTGGGATGAATGATCCTGAGTACTGCAGTCTACACCTGAATTTTTCATTAAGTCAGGAAGAGGCCAGCAACCTCACTCTTAGTACTGAAAAATGCATGTTCGTAGGTCCCAACATGTAGCACCTGCCAGGCTGCGCATTAATTTCAAAATATTGTGTAAACAAAGATATTCTTCTTATTCACTGACCACAATGAGACTCACCGCTGCTCTTTACGTAAGGTTCTGTATATTCACTAAACACACGGTCAGAGGGCTACATGGATGAAATCATAGTATTTTCATGCCAGAAAGAAACAAGCAATTAGTTATGACTCTGTGCTCACTTTCTGTGCCACAAGTTCTGCCACCACCCAGCGACTGGCTTGTACTGCCCGCTACACAAATGTAAGTCAGTAGGATTAAAAAGCAAACTGGGAATTTTCTCTGAAAGGTAAGGGATGAGAATGAAGGAGGTTGAGACGGTAATAGAAAACACAAAAGATTAACAAACTCTATTATGCCAGGGCTTGAGCACTCACACACAGGAGTATGAGTATGAAAAAAATGATCTTGTCATTGTTCCAAAAATATACCCAGTGCTCACACAGGCAGTTCCCACATACAGAAGTACAAGAGCAGCAGCATCAAGCAAGGCTTCCTAGCAATGGGCTCTCCCATTCTGCGGTGTAAACATAATTATCAATATACCTAGGGCTAATGTAAAATTTTAAATAGTCGTGACAACTTACCAAGTGTCATCATCCAACTTTTACAGCCACAAAAGAATGATGCAAAATTCCCATATTTTTTGGTGATGGGGGAGAAGAGGGGAAGAGTCCATTGCAAGATGAAGTACTGCTCTTACTGGTAGGAGAAGCATGCCGCTGCCCACATAGGTGGGAGAGCAAATGTGGTGATGAAGGGCATAGCACAGTGATTAGTGACTTGAACAGGAGAATCATAAGCCTGTACACAAGCAAGCTAATTCTTAAATGAAACCAGTGCATGAAATGCAGAGAATAAAAGAAAAAGCTCTGTTGCTAAAGGAAGCTCAAGTGTAGGTTTTTTGAACACAGTCATCCAAAAGCTGTTATTAAACTCTGCTGTTTTTGAATACACTTGGCCTTAAAATATTAACATGTGCTTTTTATTTTATGCCTCAGACTGCCTGAAATGAATTAAATATGCCCAAAATTGTATGAACAAGTCCTTAAGCACTAGCTAGTTTAACGACTAATCTTCTGCTTTAGTATGAAAGGTAAAGGCTTAGGCTTTCCAATCATGTGAGACACCATCCTACAGTTCATGTGTTAGGCATCTCTCCTGTCTGCTGGCAACATTATTTGAGGCATGCCTGTAATATTTTCACTTAATTAAAAAATCAGAAGCATAAGGATTTCAAATCTTTATATATTACAGAGCTTTTGGTTTACTTGATTTCCTTCAGTTTTATGAAGGTGAAATGTAGCGCTTTATGGGCAAAATGTAGCAATTTCTGTTACTGCTCAAACATGCCAACAGAACTTTGACATAGTATTTTTTTCTCCACAGTAATTATTCATGTTGGTTTGCATGTGCTCAGAATAATGGCACGCACATGAATAACTTGCCATACTTTGTGACTCACCGAGATGCCTTCACAGAAATGATCTTGGTCACACTTTGTGCACCAAACACCATGGGGAGAACTTTTTGGTGGGCACAGTCAGCAGTGTTATATTTTAATAGAAAAGAATATATGTCTGAGTGAAAGGTCATTTGATACCCCACTTTTCCCAACCCTGTATAAATATTTTTGTTTAGTTGTGTTTGAATGGTGGAGTCAATGGGTTTCATCCTTTGTTTCAATCATAATAGCATCTGGTTTGAAGTTGCTATTTCAAACCGAGAAAGCTGGGACTTTATTCTTCAAAGATGTTATTTCCTGAGACCCTTTACACTGTGAACTTATAGATGGTCACTACTGGAGTTTCATTGTTAATTGTCTTTTAGGGGCAAAAATATACAGCCTTTTCTTTCAAATTCACGATGACTCTGTTTATGTTACTGAAGGCAAATGAACAGCGAGGTATCCCCAGTACTGCAGGGATGCGAGGGGGAGTGGGAGGGGGTGCGGGCCTATGAGCCATACAGCACCCCTGAGTGCCCACCAGACACCCGTGGGGCTCCCACAGCAAGAGCTGCTCCAGCCCAGCACAGCCAAGCTGCTCCCCACAGCAGCAGCAGGAAGAGCAGGAGAAGGAGGAGGAGGAACGACACATGCACCCCAAACATACTCAGGGAGAGTAGCTGAGCCACCATGCAGATGATTTCACAATGCGTACTTTGACAGCACGACAGGGTTTCCACTCCTGTGTGTCCTCTCCCATGGCGCAAGAGAAATTCTGGAGGGCTAAGTCACAGCTGCTCTGGAGCACTGGCTGCAATGCAGCTCTTCCACATACCTGCCACCTCGCATTCCCTCTCTATGCTTTAAACCTCTACATTTTTAGGATCTTATTCCCTCTCTTTGTCAGCCCCAGTGAGAATATGGTGTGCAGATGCTGAGTGAAGCCCTTCCCTGGGATGCCCTGACCATCTTGCTGCTCTTCTCCCCGTCTTTGCCAATGAACTCACAAATCAGCATTGCAGCTGCTCAGATCAGATTATCCCCTCAGACAACCATCCATTGCTTTCAGAGCAAAATGTCATGTACTTACATACTTAAAAAAAATATCTAACAAGTTCCTTAATTCACTACAAGAAGGTAACTCTCCAGCATATTTCTGAGACACCATTGAAAAGAAAGGCAATTTAAAAAAACAGAAACAACCCCTTAACACTCACTTGCAGCATGGGCCCTCTTTCAAACAAGAAACTTATGAGCAAGGATTGAAAAAAATTCTTATCTATCTGGACTGTCACAGAATCCCAGTACAAGAACTTTACAGCAATTTGTTCCACAGTCTTTATCCCTTTTCTTTTCCCTTTCTAGTCACTTCACTCTTGAGTACTACAGCTGGTTGTCCCTCACTTCTGAAAAAAAAAAAAAGAAAAAAAGAAGTACCAGTAGGTCTGCAACAACAAGAACAACAAAATCTCAAAAGTTTGCAGCATGGTGCTGGTACTGTGATTATTCTTCAGTTTATACAGAACTCCCCCTTTTGCCTCTATGCACACCAACACACACATGCATAAAAGCACAGGTAAGAAGCTAAAGGAATTGTATGCTGAAGAATTTGCGAGGATGGACAATTCCCAGAATAGAACAAAACACACAGATACGCTACAGAAGCAAAACAAAACCAAATCTACTTTTTCTTTGACTCTAGCTTAAAGACGTTACCATTTGAAAATGAGCAGTGCAGAGGGATCACAGAATGATAAACTTGGGCTGGAGAGGAGTGCTGCAGGTCTCTGTTCTGACCTTCTGCAGGGGCTGCTTGGGGCTTTGGCCAGTCAAGATCAGAGACTCTCCACGGAGGAAGCTTTCACTCACACTGGGAATATTTATTTCCAAATAACCTGTTGGCATTTCCCCTGCTGCCACTGTGCACCTCCAGAGGAGTGTGGCTCTTTCTTTGCTGTAAGCTCCCATTAAACACTTGAAAATAGCAACAAGATTCCCCATTAGCCTGCGCTTCTCCAAACTAATGAAACCCAGCTCCCTCAGCCCCTCCTCATGCATCATGTGCTCCAGCCCACTAAGCATGTACCGCTTCTAATGGAGCAATAGTGTATTTTTATACTAACAATAAGTATTATTTAATGAAATTAAATACTCTTACGTAAAAAGAATTACTCTAAAAATAAGAAATTTTAATAGAGCAAAATATGGCCAGCTTAATAATTTTGCTCTGGACCCCAGACCATTAGTTTAGCAAGAAATAAATAACTCCCAGCCTTTCATCTTATCTTTTTGACAGATGTTTCCCCTATATAAAGGGTGGCAGAATTGTTTTTGTGAGTGTTATAATTAAAATTGCTGTGCAGCTGACATACAGTTTTTAATGGTTTCCCTTAGGATTATAACAGATGTTGTCTTATTAGATCAGGAGTCTCCTAAAGTAAGAAATGTCATTGGCATAATGAAGACACTTCTTTCAGTCTCTCAAAGTAGACTGTCACAATTTGCCTGGTAACATTTGACCCTAAGGAATGAAATATATCCCACGTTTCTAAGGAGAAAGTTTTCTGAAGAGTTGGAAAGAAATACTAGAGCATCTTACTCTGGTGTAACATGGTCCAGCTTTTGCTATGGCCAGAAATAGCTGGAAAACATAGGAGGGAGCCCTGACAACTGCATCACGAACAGCCAAAGAAACTATGGCTCTTTAATGGCAAAAATGATCACAGCTTAGGCACATGGTAAAGTGTCAGCTAGCTGAAATCTGGTGAGGAACTGAGAGGTAGCAGTTATTGGGCTCCTATTATAACAAAAGTTACAACCACATGACACAAGTGTTAATTTGAAATGGGAGTTAGTTTAAATAAAGCAAGGTGTAATAGCAAGCCTAAAGAACAACTTTTTAAGTGCAGTTTAGGTCTCTGGTGTTCACTGAAAATCTAGAGAAGTCAAGAGTGGAAGCAGCAAGAAACTGTGGCTCTAGGTTGCTTTCTGCTTATGGCTGGGCGATTCACCGCTACCAAGGACTGCATCTGCCAGCTGCACAGTGGGTACTGCGGGACACAGCCTGCTGTCAGGTCCCCTGGGTGCCCACAGCAGGATGGCTGCCGGATGGACACGCTGTGGCTTCTTCCCAGCCAGGGCATGCAGGGTACACAGACGGGTCTCACACCAAGCCACCGCCAGGACAGCCCTCCAACGCACAGCCAGGCCGGGGAGCTGGGAAGCCCCCACAGATCCCACCAGTGAAGCGCACCCAATGTGTTGTAACACCACATAAAATCAGCCAGTCGTAGGTAATGTGGCAACAGGGGAAAGTTAGGTGGCCCCAAGGAGTGCGGAGCAGAGGAAGAAAAGCAGCCCATGCCTCCTGTCTGCCTGCCCACTGAGGCTCTCCAAGCCCTCAGGGGGAGCTCACTTTGACAAAATAAATGTAACAGCGAGTTTACTCTATAGTTTGGTAGAGTAGAGCTCCTTGCAGCCTTCCAAGGGCTACCAGAGTTTTTTCAAGGTCAGAGCAAGCCAATTCTTGCTTTACTGGCTGCGGGGCTTGGATCTGCAATTCATGGGATGAGACAGTTGGTACAGCTTTCACGTTGCACCTAGCTCAAGTGAAGAACTCCTCAAAACATCCACAGAAGATGCAACATGACATCATTGCTGAATTTCCACTGCAGCAAGTGTCATATGCGACTTACGAAAACAGACTGTTTACACAGATACCTGGATCTTATGGGTTAATACTCTTAATCTTATCTACCTCGAGGACAGGTATTAATTAAAAATAAGCATGGAGAACATCCAGCCTGAATTAGCTCCTGCATAGCCAGAGGAAAAAAAAAAAATGTATCTGTCTCTGGACAAGCAGTTTCAGGCTTTCCCTCTCCCCACGCCCGGCAGCACCAGGCCGGGAGCCGGTGTCGGGGCCGGGGGGGTGGGCCCGGCCGTGGGGCAGCCCCCGCGGGCCGAGGGAGCCTCGGCCGGTATCGGCGCAGCCCGCAGCGTGGCCACCGCCGCCGTAGCGACGGCGACGACGACGACGACAACAACCGGGCCCGTGGCGGCGAGAGGGGCCGGGCTTGCGGGGAGGCGGGACCCGCCGCCTCCCCCCCCCGCTGAAGAGCGCTTGCGAGGGCGGGCGGCGCGGCACAGCGCGGCTCGGCTCGGCGCGGCGCGGGCTGGCGGCGGCAGCGGCTCGGTCGGCAGCGCCCACGTACCCGCCGCCGGGCAGCAGCCTTCCCTCCCGCCCCCCGCCCCCCTTCCTCTTCCTCCGGGACTCTCCGCTGGGATCAGCCCGTCGCCGCTGTTGTTGTTGGCCGGTGCTGCCACATCGAGGATATCTTGGCTCCCGGAGAGGCAGCGGCGCCTCTTTTTTTGGACTCTGCGTGTGGTGCCGGTGCCGCCGCCGCCGCTGCCGGGGAGGGACGCGGAGGAGCGGGCGAGCACCGGGCTCGGGAGCCAGGTGAGGCGGGGGCGGCGGCGGCGAGGGGGCCGGCTGGCCGCTGCGCACCGACCCGCGCTGCCGGCGGGGGTCTCCCGGGCGGCCCGGGGAAGCCGAGCGTGACCCTCAGCCCCCCGCGGGCGGGGACGCGGCCGGGCCCCCTGAGCGACCCCCGCCGGGGGCGATGGCCGGGGCGCGGGCGCAGGGGGCGGCGGAGCGGAGCCCGCGGGGCCGAGCCGGGGGCGGGAGGGCCGCGCTCGCCGCGGCGGCGGACGGGGATGGCTCGGCAGGCGGCTGCGCGCCCGGGAGGAAGGGGTTAATGGGCAGCGCGCACTCTGGGTTTGGTTAGTACTTTAAAGGGACTTCAAAACTGTTGGGCTGTGTGATCTCCCCATCTGAATTTCATGTGGGCGAGTGTGTCGTATGTGCCAGAGCCACCCCGGTCTCGGCTGGCTCGCCCCTCGGTACTTGGCCGGCTGCGCGGGGGAGCGGCGCGCCGGAGGCAGGCGCTTGTCTCTTCACTGAGTGGCACGATTTTATTTTTTTTTTTAATCTGAAAAAATTGCCATTTAAAAGCAAAGCAACAACCAGGCACTCCCCCCTCCCCCCAAAAAAACTCAAACAACAAACAGACAACCCCGCAACAAAAAAAAAAAAAACAAAACACCCAAACGCAACCAGTGGAGGTGTGCTGTGGACACTAGCAGGGTTTAGTTCTCCATGTGGATGATTCCCAGCCGAATCCAGCTGTGGGCAAGCACCTGGCTATTGCTGAAAAGAAGGTGATCAGAATTCAGGAGTATTAGTTAATAAGTGCCTGATCCTGTTGACCCTGTTCTGGTTCACCCACTCAGCTATGCGGGGGTGTTGAAGAAGGTGTCCTGCCAGTTAAACCAATTATAGCTGGCAAGTAGCAGTCATCAGCGTTAGTGGAGGAGTTGGATGTGAGGCCCAGTCTCGCCAGTGCTGTGCCCTGGTGTCTTTTCTGAACGTAAGCAGCAGCTTTCCAAGTCCAGCAGAAAGCCACCTTTAACCCTTTGTGTCACGAAAAGCCATGTTGCCTCTTCAGCTCCGCTTGCCTGGTGTTACCTCTGTAAGGGTTTGGCATCACAGGGCTGGAAAGGTGTGCTGCAGATGGGGAGAAAGCTGATGCGTGATGAGCAAAGGGTATTGAAATTCATAACAAGATGAGAGATTTTGTTGGAAGAGGAAAACTGGAGTGTTACAAAACATGGTGCAGGTCTTCATTTGTTCTTAGAGCTTGATACCTGGTTTTTCATAAGTTGCGTGGTGCACAGGCAAGGCCACAGAACGAACTGGCAGCCTAGCACAGAGAAACAGTGACTTGGGTTAACGAGCAATACCATGTAACGAAGACTTCATATCAACCTTTTGTCTTGGGACCCTAAACATTTCTAAAGAAACAAACAAAACAAAAAGCCAGGACGGGGAGAATCGCAGTCCTTCTAGTCAATGGGAAGTTCCTGACAGGATTCATGTAGAGGCCAAGATTACACCTGAAAGTGTCGAAGTCTTATTTGTAGCCCTAACTGGGGATCAGAACTAAACAACTGAAAATACGTATAATGTTTCCACAAGTACTTTCAGATTGGTAAGGCTTACAGCTAGTTATACCTAGACACTAGAGCAGATTTCAAAGGCAAAACAAAGGGTATTAGAAATTGGCCTATACTTTTTTTTTTTTTAAAGCCCAGCTGAATGCAAGGATAAACAGTTGTTTAAACTGTGGCAAATTTAATGAAAAGATTAGGATGCTTGCTGAGTGAGACTCATGCTGTGTAAAATTCTTTGCTGCTCAATGAGATGTGTAATTCAGATCAAATATTTGTACATGCTATTTGAGGTAAAAACCATCATTCAGTCGATTGCGCTTTTGGGTAACATTAATGAAGTGTAAGCCAAATATTCCTTTCATAGTCAGTTGATCTATTTTATTTCAAAGATCAGCCCCGTACATCTGATAACAGTGAAGCTGAAACGGGCCTTTTGGGTTAAGGACTCTTGATTATTTTTTTTCTTTTTTTAAGTGTTCGACTATATAGGAGGGTGAAAGGCTTCCTTGTCTTTGGCTGTTGGATGTTTTTATTTTCCTTTTTGCTTATATGGATGGCATTTGAACATGTCATTTTAACAAGCTGGTCTTATTTTGTTAAGCTCCTAATTTGCCATCTTTTTCTGAGTTTAAGATTGTATTTTGATTTCTTCTTGTGTTAACATGGCTAACAAGAGAGCTTGCTTGTAATAAGTGATCAGTTTTGTGGAAATATGAATAGTGTCCTGTGTGACTATTTAAATACAAATGCTTGATTAGACAGTTTCTGGGGAGCAAGAGAATTTAGCCCAATGCTGTGAAAAAGCAGAACAAAAATTGTTGAGAGACAGCTTGCCACGGAGTAGTCTGATAAGGTATAGTTCACCAACACCTGAATTACAGCATTGTGATAAACCTGAACAATGGCCATAAAACCGGCTTTATTTCTTATGTTTGATCTCTCCCATAAGCCAGTAAAAGGATATGCATCTTATCGCTCTTCTTAAGTGCTATACAGGAGAACAAGTTATACAGGCCTCACACAACCCTGTTCCTGGTAATACAGGCAACATGATATACCTTTGACTTCAGTAGCATGAACATATTGATGGTGGTCCCATTACCAAACCTATAAAAAAGGTATTTTACTGCATAAACCATTTTCAATTAAAATTTAGGGCCCTCTAGAGCTTTACAAATATGCTAATCCTGTGTTTACAAAATGTGCAAGATAACATGGTTTGGACATGCTTTGCCTAGTAAAGGAAGCAGGTTGCTAATACTGAGTATTGGCTTTCAGTGGTTGGTCATAAAGGGGTGAACCTTATACGTGAAGGTGTATCACGGGGAGTGCTCCGTCACTCATTTTCCTTCCTTTGAAAGCCAAAGTCCAAAGTGAATCGTGGCGTGTCAGCAGGAATATAGAAAGCAAAAATAACACAAAACAATGTTTAAGAAAATGGGTGAAGATTGGAAAGTATCTCAAGGCGATAGATACTTGATGGACAAAGGACTTCTGTAGGCTTTCCAGGCTCACAGAGTCAGATACTAAAAGTCCTCACACTGGATATCAGAAGCTAAGCAGCCTCCTGTTTGCTCATTTCATAAAACACCAGTGATGCCTGTGAAAGGTCTTCCAGTTAAAAAGCTGCTTAAGCAAGACAGTTGTGCCCTGTGTGGTCGGCATGTGAGCAGTGAGAAGGAAAGCTTTGCCTGTGTCTCATTCCAAGAGCTGTTCTGTAACCTGTACTGAAGCGGTGAGATATATCTGTTAACATGCTTGCTTTGTCGGTGGCAACGTTTTTCATGTGATCCCTCTCATTTTTCAGATGAGTGATTTTGGGATCAGGAACATGGATCAAGTAGCTCCTGTGTCTAACATGTACAGAGGAATGCTCAAGGTGAGTACTCTTGTAACCTCATAAACCCAACTGGGGCATCTCCCAGCTAATGCATTTATTACATTCTTCTTAATGCTAGAACAGGAATTGTGTAACCACGGCAAGGTGAACACAGATACTCAGGTTTTAATTGCTTGCTTGTAATGCCTAATCTTCTTCTAGAGTATTTCTACTGAGTCCAGTAGAGATGTGAAGAGCTGAACTGTAATAGGAACATGTAAATCTTGCACCCCCAACCCTCTCCCCCAAAGAGGCTCCCTCCCTCCTTCCCTCAAATCCTAAGAAGCTGAAAATAAGAGGCGGACAGGGACTGAGCTCAGATTTGTTGGAGCTGGTGGAACTTTTGCCTAAACTGGCAGTAGGGGTGGTCTTTGTATCCTCAATTTCGTGGAACTGACGGAGGGACGTTCTGATACAATGGGTTAGGTCTCATGGACTGAAGAGCATTGTATGAAAAAAAAATAAAATAATGGTTATTCACTTATTACATATAATTATGTAAAATATAAGTCAAATGCGTTGTAAGAAATCAAGGGTAGTTACTAAATATATTTTATCTTTAGATGGACTGTGTCTGTTAACTTGTTTTGAAAGGAACTTAAAAACGAAGGATAAATGAGAAGCAGACTATAAATACTCAGTCTTTAAGGGCTTCCCTCCTCCCCATTCATACAAGTTGCTTTTTAGTCCTGGTATCAATTTTTTACACAATACTGATTTATGTAAGCCAAGTAAAGGTTAGGAAGGCACTTTCTGCTCTCATTAACTTTGAGTAATGTCCAGGTCTCACCAGAATCAGTGAGACTCTGGTGTGCTAACTTCTCTGATGTTTTATGTTCCCTCTTAACTTTCTGTCATGCTCACAATAACAAAATCCATGAGATCCCCCAAATTTACAGCTGTGTGCTCTGTAACACAGTGGTTGTTCTAAGCAGTTACTCAGTATTCAGTTGTCATATAATTAGGTCAAAATAGAGACCTATATTCTACTACTTTTGTAGCTGTTAACATTTCATTTTGTTTTGTTCAGTAACAATTACTCTTATGTATGTTGAAAAGCCAAACAAGATGGTTGCATAACTGATAGGGCAAAGCAGAATTCATTCTACATTGGGTTTTCCCCCTTTTATTACTATTAAATCAAGAACCTGCTTAAACATTAATTTTCTCCTTTTTGAAGTATGAAACTAGCACAGTATGGATTTTACTCATTCACATGCCACAGCATTTTTTCCAGTGACTCAGGATAAGGGTCAGCTATTTACACAAAACGCAGGAGTTTCCAGATTGTGTTGAAAGAACTTGCCCTTTCTTTTAGGTAGTAGTGATGAGTCAATGCTTTTATCTAGTAATGTATAAAGAATCTTTTACTAGCAGATTTGGCAATTGTTACTAACTTGTTTCATTCAGATGTGAGGCTTTTCACAGGCTGGCTTTGACTCTAGTTGTGGGGGGTACCTGAACCAACTGTACACAATTTGTCTCCACTGGCCAGTGCTCGAGGGCGATTTTTGAACTCAGTTAACTGAAGCATGATACTGTTTATCAGCTTTTTCTTCTGTGGAGCGTATGCTTTCATAATATATGTACTAGGATGCATTGCAGCTTGTTACAAAATACAACTAAAAAATTATGGTTTCTTGTTTGTTACTAGATTTAATGTAATTTGGGGAGATTGGGGAGGGGCACGTAAGTTGTGACAGATGGCACATAAGGCACCTGGTGCAAAAAGACTCCATGCCACTTGAAACTTTGTGGTGACACAAAAAGGAACGTTAGGAAATGTGAGGAAATACTACTTCTCATATGCTATTCCAGAAACACAGTTCAGGTTGCCTTCGCGTTGTACATGAATACCGCCCTGAAAAATCTTTGCCTTGTTCTCGGCTAAATCCTCTATCTTGGCATAAGCTGGCAAACCAGTGGATGCCTAAAACAAACAAGATGCCTTTATCTCCAGCTCCCTGAACTACAGTAGCTGCCACGAGCAAAGTGTAGCTTTCCAGAACAGTGTTCTAAACTCAAGCGCTTTGAAAAATCTCAGTGGCAACTTCTATCTATCTGTGCCTCTAGATATTACAGATATGATTTCCTTGTGACTAGCAGACAAGTTGCATAAGTTGTTTTTAAAGTTATTTCCTCTTCTGTTAACATACCCTCTGCCCCTACCTCCCACCCCCACCCCTGAAAACTAATGTAGCTGAGGGGGATCTAGTAAATATACTAATGTTTCTAGCATACACAAGTTTGAAAGAAGTTAGGTTTTCAAAACCATAACAATAGTTATTGAATGTTGCCAACATATCAGTAGAATCCTCTTTCATCTGGAACATTTTTGTCAGTCCTGTTTATCACTTTCTGTGTAATAAAACTAGCAGTGTTTCACTGAGCATCTGAGGATTTGAAAGGCTGCAAAATGTGTAGCTGGTAAATCCAGGAACTCAAAAGTATAAAAGTCGCAGCAAAGAAGTAACATCTTTCCTCAAGTCCTGTAAAGCTGGCTGTATGGCTTCAAATGATGTGGTTCAAATTAAACTTTTCCTTTAAAAAAAACCCACAACACACACACACACACACACACAAAATCAACTGCATAAATCTGCTGTAGTGCTTGCACTGGCAGTTGTTTTTCCATAATTTACAGATCCTGCCTCTCTGTCAAGTAATCAAGCAGATAGTCAATTTGAAGGGTTAAGGAAATAAGGATTTCTTTAAAATATACCTGGAAATAAAGATATGTAAATATCTATGCACACATGTGCATTCTCTATTGTTTAAAGCCTCAATGACAGGAAAACTAAGAATATCCTTACTTGGCTTTTCTGTAACCTTCAGAGCATGCCACCCACTTAGCACTGTGGTCTGAATGTTAGTTGTTTTGTATTCATGGACAAGAAGCTATACTATTACTGTGTTTCTATTTCAAAGGTGCACATTAGCTGATTCAAGATAGTGGTTGTGTATGATCTCCAAATCTAGGAAACTTAACTCAGTTACTTCCTAGCAATGAAGTTGACAGTGCTCTAGCAATATGTTTACATTGTTTTTTCTTATCTATTCTGTTGCTTTGCAGCGTCAGCCAGCGTTTGACACCTTTGATAGCTCAAACTCTCTCTTTGCTGGATATTTTTTCTCACTAAATGAAGATCAAACCCTTCAGGAAGTGCCAACAGGATTTGATTCAACTTCATATGGTAACTCTTCACTCTGTTCCATAGTCCAGTCAACAGATCAGAAATTTGAGGGGTCTAACTAAATTTCATGGCTATACTTTTACAAGTGCACCATGGATTTCCCTAAAAAGTGGTTTAGTACACTGTGTACACGCTTGATTTTTATCCATGTGAGTTGCTCCGTGGACAGTTGCTGTTTGCTGTACTGAAAAGGAACAGCAACTGGGATTCAGTGGCCTGATAGACAGACTGTCCATGGATGAAGCCTTAGCAGATAGTAAAACAGAGCTAAGACAGTATAAAAATAAAGTTTTATGTATATTTAGACTTGAACATCTCAACCATAATTAAAATGCAAGTGTTCTGCAAGCTCCTTTCTTGACCCTTTTATATTAAATCCCAGTATGTTTTAATCCATACCTTACAAAACAGGGATGGGAATCTTGTTGTTTGTTTGTTGTATGTAGGGCAGTACCTACTGAGAACTCTTTACAAATCTTTGCCTAAAATCCCCGACAAAATGGGGAGTTTTGTCCAAAATGTAGATATTTTACCTGATTCTGCCTTTATCTACCCTTAGGGAAGGAAAAAAGAACACCCTCAAACCTCTGGAAACCACCAGTCCTTTGTTCTAATGTGATTCTAATCAGTCACCTGCTTTGGTCAGCAAAGCAAGTTCTAGCAGATATTGAGGATGGGTGTGGTAAAAACAGAAGTTAAGCAGGGGCTGGTAATGAGCTCTACTTGCTGGGTCAAGTGGAGCCTGTAGGTAGTCTAGGAGAACACGAAGAGCCGCTCAGCTTTATGAACTGACTTGGAGTCTATCAAGCGCATCACCTTTATATACCCTGCCACCATTATATGCCTCTACCACAGCAGAGCTCCTTCAAATGCAGCCTGTGTGTGAGCTCTCAGAGGCTCTCAAACATTCAGGGATGCAGTAGCGAGTTGATGAAATTGTCTTCAAATTACCCGTAGCTTAATGACACTAATCACAAACAAAATATCAGTAGAAGGTTTCCTTAGCCAAAACATCTAGGTAGCATGGTTGGCTTTCTTCAGTTCCTTCAGAGTAAAAAGTGGCATGTTCTGGTGAAAATTGCCCTATTAAAAAGACTGAGTGGAAGCCGAATTTGTCCTTAAAATAGAATCTACTTGCAAATTTAAAGATCAGTTAAGCAATTAGAACCATCATATGCCAGTATAAATTACTGACTTCGGATTTTGTGGCATTATTTTGTTACTGGGTACCAGCTTGTTACCAGTCATGCTTCTTTAGTTCTGATGACAGAATAAATGCACCATGTACTAGGGTGTTGGAGAGTTGCATGGGAAGTTTTGAAATACAGTCCATTGGAAAGCAGTGTTAAATAGCGCAAGCTGGTTCTTCACAACCCTACTATCACTCACTTTGCTCTCAAACTAAATGAAGACTGTCTGGGGCTATAAGGAAGGCTGATGTCAAACTATAGGTGGCTAAAAAGGATAAGCAGTCTCTTGTTTCCTTTAAAAGAAAAAGTAATAGTAAAATTTCCCTGCAACAAAAGCACTTCATGTAACTACTAAGAGTAAATGAGGGTCTATCTGATGGAAAGCTGCAAACCTTTTAGTATGATGCAATTTTATCAAACAGGTAGCACAGAGATTTTTAGTGTTGATATATCAAGTCAGAGATAATGTATCAGAAAACAGATCAGCTGGTTTTTTAAATACTTAGTTTCTAACATCCTTCTCTTATTCTTCAAGTAGTGCTGCAAAAACCTGTCACTCCTTACATTAACTTTTAGGCCAGTGAATCTTCTTTTTCCCCTCCACCCCTTTTCTTTCTTGTAGAGACGAACAACTGTGAATTGCCTCTGTTAACCCCATGCAGTAAGGCTGTGATGAGTCAAGCCTTGAAAGATACTTTCAGTGGTTTCACAAAGGAACAGTGTCGGCTGGGTATCCCAAATAGTAAGTGTTTTCTATTTATAAGCTCCTTTTTTTAATGCTATGGAGGAGGCTGAATAGCGGCTCTTTCAAAAGAGAAAGAATGATGTCAGTAGGAAATACAAGAATGGATCCTATGTGAATCTGGCGCAGCTTGACTTGGAAAGACCAGGCTTGCTGGTATTAAAAATGGGTGCATGGAGAGCTCATGCTTTGGCAGCAGAAGAGAATCAAGTAAGCTGAGAATGTCTCTGCTTACAAGTGAGTGCAGATGGAAAATAGAGGACTGTTTTGGTGTTTTTTGGTTGTTAGCGTTTTTTGGGGTTTTTTTTGTTTTAAATTCAAGAATACATTCATTCTGAATTCATTCAGAATGAAGCAACTTGGGTAAACAATTTTTTTCATTCACTGCCTTCTAATGAAGATTATTTGACAAAGGTCAGGAGTTATCTCTAAATTCTGGATATTTTGTCTTGCAGATCCCTGGCTGTGGACTGAACAGCAAGTGTGCCAATGGCTTTCATGGGCTACCAATGAGTTTAGCTTGGCAAATGTGAACTTCCATCAGTTTCTTATGAGTGGCCAAGACTTGTGCAACCTGGGCAAGGAGCGTTTCCTGGAACTGGCACCTGACTATGTGGGTGATATTCTGTGGGAACACCTGGAACAGATGATAAAAGGTAGTTACAGAAAGAGCTTCTGTTTTAAGGCTTTTCTAATAAAGTAGGACTCTCAACGCTTGTTTCACTATGGAGGACTTTTATTACATATGAAAACTCAAAATTAACTTCAAAACTTCTTCTGATTAATGCTTTTATTAACCTATTATCCTAACCTTTTATTAACCTAACATCCTTGGTACACAAAGCACACATGCAAGTATCTGCAGAAACCATACCGTGTTCAAGTTGAGTACTTATTGCGGTCAGGTTTTATTTGGAATAATCATTGAAACAAATGAGATTAGAGCAAGGCTACTGTAATACCCCTTCAAAAAAATAACCAAGAGTTGGGCAAACTTCTTCACTTCTTATTACAAGTTTTCAGTTTAGTTGCTTTAATGTAGTGTTTTGAGATAATTCAGTGAATGAATGCAAAGAAGTCAAAGACACCTAGAGGTGTCTTAAGTGACCACTGATGGAATTGCTAAAACCCTACATGCAGTGCCTTGTGAGTTCCATTGGGTTTGAACTGTAGCATTCAATAGTTGCATATATTAAGGACTTGGACCTTGAAACACAGTACAATTATTGTTGTTTCTGGTTTTTTTCATTGTATTACTCAGTTGGTATGATGGTTTTCAAGCCTGTTGGATGTTGGTTAGGTTTTTTGGGTGGTTGGGGTTTTTTTGTTTTGTTTTTGTTGGTTTTTGTTTGGGGTTTTTTTTAGAGTGCAATGCAGTACACTAGGAAAATTTACGTTAGTGATGACCTCTCAATCCTAAAGAGAGTCAGAAGCTTTTCATGGCATACAGGTCATATCTTCAAAATAAAAAGAACAATTTTTTTTCCCCCTCCTCTCCCCAGACAGCCAAGAGAAAACACAGGACCAATATGTGGAGAACTCTCATCTCACCTCAGTTCCTCACTGGGTCAATAATAATTCCTTAAGTAAGTATTTTAAGAAATGTGATATTTTACATCCCTTGGTTTATTGTAAGCATGTCACAGATGCCATTTTAAAAACAAAAAAAAAAGCACCAGAATAGTTACTGTGTTTGAGGAGAACACTTGACTTGAATTGCTGCAGCCTTCTTTCCTAGTATTGTTTAAGCATCATCCAATTCATATTGGAAACCTTTTGAGGAGCAAAGGCTTTGAGAAAGTCAAATTTCCTCTTGGTATGCCAAAGCCCACATCTGTGGAGCAGAATGACTGCTCCCACCTTTTACACAGTCAAAACCTAGTATTGCTGGGGAGCAGCAAGAGTTATTTTTATGCATTTTTGAAGAACATGGAAGTGTAATAGAGCTTTTGCAAGTGTGTAGGACATGGTGCTAGCTCCCTCAGATTGTTTGGTTGGTGTTGTATTACATTCTACCACAGTCAATCTCCAGCTCAACCTTGTTATACCACTTAATGGTGAGGCCTTACTCAAAACCACTGAAGCTTGTCCAGTTTTTTCTGTAACACTGTAGTTTCCTAGAAGAACCAACAATAGACATATTTGTGGTCAGCAAGTTATAGAAGGAGATTGACAGAATCTGGTTTGGAGCCCATTAGATGAAGTTCCTATCACTGACTTCAGTAGCCTTTCCAGTAGGCCTGTAGCATCTATCGCTTAGTCAGATTTTCATGGGTGAATTACTTCTTGGTGGCACCACTGTGGTGAGGTGCTGGAGGTGTATTAGTCTATGTAAGGGTCTGCAGGGAAAATAATCAATTCTTTTATTTCTTTCTTCAGCTGTTAATGTAGATCAGAACTCCTATGGTGTGCAAATGCCTGGATACCCTAAAGCCCTTGGTTATCCCAAACCCAGTCTCCTGACTGATGTCTGTCAGACTTCCACAGGACCGAATCTCCTCAGTCCAGAACAAGAGTTTTCATTGTTCCCTAAAACCCAAGCAGATACTGTTGGTGTGAACTACTGTGCAGTAAATCAAGATTTCCCAAGAAGCAATCTGAACTTGCTTATAGATAATTCCGGTGAGTCATAATCTGCATGATAACCATGGGTCCAAGTCCATATTCTATATGTCTTTTCCTGCTTTGCATAATTTATATGTACAAGCTAGACTGAGGAGGAGAAAAAAACCAACACTTTTTTTGTGTGTTTTGTTTTATAAAGGTAAGCTTAGAGAACATGAATCTAGTGACAGTGGTGCAGAAAGTTATGAAAGCTCAGATTCGATGCTACAGTCCTGGAACAGCCAGTCGTCATTAGTGGATTTACAGCGTGTGCCATCCTATGAGAGTTTTGAAGATGACTGTAGCCAGTCATTGTGCCTGAGCAAACCTACAATGTCTTTCAAAGACTATATTCAAGAACGAAGTGATCCTGTAGAGCAAGGGAAACCAGTTATACCAGCAGCGATTCTAGCTGGCTTTACCGGTAAGTAGTGAAGCAAAATGGTCACTCCTCTTCTTACATAACGTCAATATTCTCTATAAAAGTGTACCATGGTGATAGTTGTGTAGTTGTAAGGTATGCCTTACACCTTAGTCAGAGACCACTATTCATGAAGACTTACAATTTGAAGTGTTAACAAAGAAAGTCTTACAGGACTATCCATCTAAAGCATCTAAACCATCTAGGCTGGTATGTCAGAACACGTGAAAATTAAATGCCCTTTGATCTCTTTGAAAAAAAGAGGGAAACTTGGACAAAATCTTGCACACTTGAGAGTTTCTGCAGGTGTTGACACTGCTTGTTAAGACGTTGTTCCTATAGTCCTTACTGAAATTGTTTTTTTCCTCTACAATGTCTGCCAAGCCAAGGACCGCAGGACAAGTCCTGGAGCTTGAAATGCAGCTCATGGGAAGTGGAAGGGTGGCGGGGATCCATGTCAAAGCGAAAGACATGTCAAATTATGTCAAATCTTGTGTTACCATGAAAAAGCTGACTTGTTTATAACACAAATCTGCTTTTAAACATATTAGAAAGAAACCTAAGATTTTAATTTTGATACTAAAAACAAGGCAAATCAAGAGTAATTACAGATCTATTCTGTGATATGAGTGTGGTCACGTACATTGGTTGTGGTAAAAGCTTGCAGAAATATTAATTGTGGTTTCTCCCTGCCCCCCTCTCTCAACAGGCAGTGGACCTATACAGCTATGGCAGTTTCTTCTGGAGTTACTGACTGACAAGTCCTGTCAGTCATTCATTAGTTGGACAGGAGATGGTTGGGAATTTAAACTTGCTGACCCAGATGAGGTATGTGGCTAATTGTAACGAACAGAAAGATTTCGGGTCTAATCTGCCATTTGTGGTCCCAGCGTTGTGTAAATGTTTTATATACGATCAGATACTTGCTGAAATCTCATCTGCAAATGCTTTATTGTACAGTCAGGATTACTGTGGGTTGTTCTCCCCTCTCCTCCCACCCAGGGATATCAGCATATGCTTGTAGCTAGGAGAACACGTTGTATAGCTTGAAACTTAAAGGTAGTATACAAAAGTAGTTCTTTTGACAGAGTGTAATACTGTAGACTAGCTTACTGGATGTAGTTTGATCAACAGTGTCTGGGATTGCACGAAGGCTTGGGGGGAAAAGGTATTGCCATTCTTCTAGATACACAACAAATATGGTATTGCTGCTTTTGAAATATTTTGGCAACTTAATAGCTGTAGTCATTAAAAATAAATATAATGCATTTTCATTTTTTGATACTGTCATCAGTAGGAAAGTTACTAAGATGTGATATAAAGTCTACTGAAGCCTTTAGTTTTTTAAAAAAAAAGAGGGAGGGAAATCATTAACTCCAAGGAACTTCATATCATTCAGCTTCTGGTTAAACAGCTGTCCCATGCTGCTCCAAAGCAAATTAATGGTTAAATGGTGTCTTCTTGAAAGAGAGGAGACTGTATTTCCCATAAACTTGATCTCCTTAAACATGTTTCGGCCTATCCACTGTAGATATCCTTTTCACTGATATTTGCTGTCAGCCACTTTCTGCTGAAGCTGCTACTGTTAATGGTCTCAGATCATGTTCAGTTGTGGCATCAGTCACCAGCTCTTCTTTTATCTAAGTCTGGGACCTCCAAAACAAATAAAATGCTCTAACTGAGCAAGGGTTTTAATAACTGTGTTTATCAGCCGCCAACTAGAAGAACATGACTTGAATAAACCATTTGCATCTTGCTTTCTTTTTGGACTGACAGGTGGCACGGAGGTGGGGAAGGAGAAAAAACAAGCCAAAAATGAACTATGAGAAGCTCAGCCGAGGCCTACGCTACTATTATGACAAGAACATCATCCACAAGACTTCAGGGAAACGCTATGTGTATCGCTTCGTGTGTGACCTGCAGAACCTGCTGGGGTACACAGCAGAAGAGCTGCATGCAATGCTGGGGGTGCAGCCTGACACGGAGGACTGAGCCTGATGATGTGATGCTGCAGGGGCAAAGATCATGTGTTGGGACTGTGTCTAGGAGCCATCTGCAGTCAGTTCTGGCTGTTCAGATGCGTGCAACTGTTGGGAAATAAGGACCTTCACCGATTTTGTAACCAGGGAGAGCTGGAAGGAAGTGGCCTTATTTCATCAGTGGCTTTGGGTGTTGCCATGTCAGGCACTTGAGCAGCATGGAAGTCAGCACAGACCCTAGCTCTGTCATGAAGACATGGAAATGCTCTTGGTTTAAGCATTTCGACTACCTGTACTGTCGTATAAAGTGTTTTGGCTACTTACACTGCCATGTAATAATGGGTTGGCTTTAAAACCAAAGGTTGGATGAGAAACCAGTTATGCAGATGTTTTTAAAATACCATCATCCTTGCTTATGTCTTGTATCATGCAATTTATTTAAAAAAACTAATTTATTTTAAATTAGCAGCAAGGAGAATAAATTTTAGTTTTGTTTTAAAGTACGTTTTATTAGTTGTACTCCAGAAATGTGCTGCCTAGGTACATAAACACTCTATGTCCAAAACCAGATGTAGCAACTGTTGGCAAAAAACCCCAACCAACCACAACCAACCAACCAACAAACAAAAAACCCAAGAAAAACAACCCCAAAACCCTTTCAAAGAAGGGAAGGAAAAATCATACCATTTCAATATTCACTTTGTATATATTCTGTGATTCTTTTTGAAACTCTGTAATGTTCCTATTTAACAGATACTGTATAGTGTAAATTAATTGTATGTGTGTTTTGAGATAGGATGAATGTAAACTTATCAAATGGTTTTTTCATGTTTGTCTAGGATATACAACTTTCTGCAAATATTTAATTGGCCTGAGACACAACATAAGTACTCAGTATGCATGCATATGGTATGCCTATGGTATGAAATGGGGGGGGGGGGGCGGGGCTGGCTCAGTATTTTGCCAAGACTGAAGCTGGCAATTCTTTGTGCATTTTTGGCATTTTTACAAGAAACTGATGTTATATTCTGGGACATAAAGGGCCTGTTTGTGGTTTCTTCTGTAACTGAAAATGAAAATATTAATACGGATAAAATTACCTTTTTTCCTTTATAAATGGCATATGTTTTTCAACTTCTATGCATGTCCTTTTAAGAAAATTTATATACAAGCCTTATTTTTTCAGTTGACTTGTCTCTTCTTCCTGCAGTTTATCCTGTATGATTAAAATATGAATTCTATTTTTGGAAATAACTGTGACTCCTTTTCAAAGATCAGGAGGGATTTATGTAGCAGCTATTTTTACTGCAAAAAAAAAAGAAAAAATTCACTGGAAAAATGTACTTTAAGAAAGCTTTATTTTTTATCTGAGCTTGATGTACATTTAAATGTGTTGTATGGTGTAAGAGGTTTAAAAATGAGCCTTCATAAAAACCTCTTGGACAAGAAAAAGTGTGTGTGCTTTTTTATGGAAAGTTTTAGAGGAGCTCCTTTTTTATTTGTTGGTTCAACCCATGTCCATACTACCCCCCTAAACCTATGCAGGATAAAAAACAAACACATAAAAAAACCAAAACAAAACAAACCCAACCAGTGAGACTTATGGGAGTAGGAAGTTTGTTGGAGGAAAAATTCTGTTGGAGTGTATAGGCTTGTAGTCTTGAACCAAGCTCAATGTATGCAACCACTTTGCTTAGATATAAATTCAAGTTAATGACTTCGTGCTGTGCCTCTTGAGAAGAAAACCAGCTTTTCTGAACTGTGTTTTGTAAACTGATTTAGGAATACATGGAAGAACAGAAGCATATTAAGGCTACTTACACCTAAACTGTTCCTGAGCATATCCTCCACAAAGGAATCCTATAGTTTGAACTATCTTTAGCTCTTACTCTTCTCCAGGAAATACAGAAACATTTGCTCTTAAGCACATTTTAAAAGTAGAAAATGTAGTTATTAAAAACAAAAAACCCCAAACATGATGCTTCTCCTAGACTTCTTGATCTCTCTACAAAATGGCAGCTATCTCTTGATGTTGCTTTCATTTTAGTTACCCTGGTTTGGCAGCATGATTAAAATTTTGGAGAGAAAGGGTGGGCTTTTTTCTGAGAATTTTTCTTTCTAAATGGATGGAGTTGAGCGTGTAGGCAATGCATCTTGCAGCATGGCCTTGCTGAACAGTTGCTACACTGTCCTTCAGCCTTAATTTTCATTGTCTGCAAAGGAAAAGAAGCCTCCCACATCCTTCCTTCACGTCAGCTACTGCTGCAGGCCTGGATGCATCTCAGGGGGTGCTGGCCCACAGATGGATCTCACGCTGACAATGAAAAGGGTGTGAGGGCATGGAGGGCTGTGATCCCCAGAGCTGAGACAGAATTTGGCACAAAGATGGGGAAAAAAACCCAACAAACCCTTAAACCAACAAGCCATCCTGGGCTTTGGCTGACACCCTTAAGAAAAGGTAGTGCTATATATTACCTGTCTTGGAGCTGGGATCCTAAGGAAGGGAGATACCTTATTATGCAGGAAATAATGTATGGTCTGTCACGACAAATGTGTTTTTTTCCCTTGGGTGACTTTCTCACACCATGGCTGCAGAACCCCAACTGTCCTCTCAATCTGTTTTCCCTGAACACAGAACTTTTATGTCACGTAGACTGAAAGTTCAGTTGCCTCTTGTGTGCGTGGTCAGTGTTAGCTTCAGCCTAGAGACTAAAAGGAAGTTGTTTGTTTTCCTCCCTCAGCAGAAAAGAAATCTCATGATAGCAAAACCAACAAAGTATCCCGATACAGGCAACCCACACTAGTGTGTCTCCCAGAAGCAAAACCTGGTATCCTGCAGTGCATCGGATCAATGTAGCAGCCCAAGCTGTAACCCAATCGACCCAGGAGACAATTATTAAAGGATATTTTGTCACAGCACACACAGAAAACACCACTGTTTCCTCAGCCACCCAGCATCAAAGAGGCTGTTGAAAGCAGTCTGGCTAAATTCTTCACCTTCTTCAAGACGTGCCTTCCTGCCCTTTCAGCTGCCAGCTTTCCTCATGAGACAGCAGTCAAAATAGAGTCTTGCAGTTGGCACCTATCCATGGTTGGCATGTCACCTCCAATAACAAAGTTCGACTTCAAAGCCTTTCTTGCTCTTTTTTTTTTTTTTTTCTTTCTTTTTAAATTTAGAAAAAAAGGTAGAAACCCGTTCTAAGTTGGGAGAGCTGTGAGCCACAAATACTTGATATCCAGCAGGCTATTCTGGGAAACATCGGCCTGGTGCTCCCTATTCTTACTCTTGCCTTAGGTCCCAGCTGCCAGTCACCGTCAGGTACAGGTTAGAAGCTTGAGAAATGGGGCAAGTGATGGATCAGTTATCCCAGTACTGTGTCTTCACCAGTGGGAGAAGGACTGAGTAAACCTGTCCACTTTCTGCTGGTCCATTCCCCATGTGATCCCCCAGCGCCCCCATGGTATTCACCCTGTTGGAGGGGTTACCCTGCCCATTTCTTTTACTGCTGCATTAAGGACTTCTTACGTTGTTCAACCTATAAGGAGATCCCTTGGTCAGTCTTTACTGACTTGTCCTCAGGCATTGGAGAACAGCACCTCACCCATGGTCTGAAGTAAGGGTACACCAAGGTTTTGCTCAGCAGCAAGACAAAGCTCTCATCTCAATACCCTTCCTCATGGTACCTTACACTTTTTGGGCTTTTTGGCAGTCATTGCATGTTGAGATGATGATTTCAGAGAGCTGCCAGTGATGACTCTGAGATCCATTTCCTGGTAAGTACCATTTCTGAGTTTAGCATCACATACACTCTGTTTGGGTTATTTTTCCTTCAGTGTATTACTTTGAATTACCCTATACTGATACTCATCTGTCAACTTTTTGCCAACTCATGCCATGTTGTGATGTCCTCCTGGAGCTCCTCACCAGCAGCGTGGCATTTGACCATTCAAACTACTTAGTAGCATCTACAAACCTGGACGTTTCACTGTCTTGTCATCAACCTGGGATTTATGGCCCTGGTCAGAGCCAAGGTGGCTGTTATTATGCTAAGGGCCAAGAGGGCTGCTGCAGGATTCAGCCTTTCTTCTCTTTTCAGTTCCCAGCTCTTCCACAGGTTTACTGGGTGGCCTCAGGTAAAACATTTCAAGACTAGTCCTTGGGCTGCTGCTATTCTAGTGTAAAAGTCATTCACTCACCCTCATGCATGCAAGCAGCAGCAGCAAGGTGGTGTTCTGTCAAATGTCTTTTGGGCTTTCCCTCTCCATGAGTAGACTGTGGGCCAACACTCTTGTGATGCAGGACCACATTTGGCAATGAACAAGATCAGCAGCAGCTTATACAATATGGAAACACAGCATCTGGCCCTCAAGAGAGTTCAGCAAAGTGCTCTGAAATCATGGTACTCTTTAAATGTCAACCAGACACTGGAACTTCGTGCTTTTTTGCTAAAAAAGCCTCCTGGAATTGAAAAGGAAGCAAGAACTAAAACCTAATTTACATGTTCACAGCATTAGTGGAGAACCTTTTTGATGCCCTCTCCAAGGATGGTCCGAATTTTGACAGAGAATTGCCAGATCTCAGCCATTGCAGTTTGTCTTGTGTCTCTTGTTTATATTTTCCTCTGTGTGAAGCAGAGCACTAGTTGAACTATGTTCACACAGCCATGTGACTGCAGCAGTGCTTCACATGCTAGACACGTGAATGCTCAAAAAGCTAGAGGGAATAAAAAGCATCCCTGTAAGCAAGAGGAATGAAAAATTCAGCTCAGGGTACACAATCTTTGATAAAGATGTCTAGTATCTCATTTGCAATGTATGCCATGTGATGTATAGTCTGGAACCACATAAAATGGGATATTATTAAAAATAAATAAAATAGTTTGGCCAGTGACAGCATAATTTGGCCTGTGCAAATTGAGATTTTCAAGTGATGTCCTATTTATGAATAGGAGAGTTTTAAGATAATCCTGTGGTTTCGGGAAGAAGCATCAGATTTCACCATCTTCCTTCTGCGTCTGTCTCTCTTGGCATTTACAAAGAGGTAAATGGTGAGCTTAACAAAATACAGTGAGTATCAATTATAACAAGTATAATGAAATCTCTGCACATGCAAAAGGGTATGTTCTTTGGAAGGTGTTTTTCTCAGATTCTCTCTAGATAGCTAGCAAAATGGCCCAAACTCCCATATAGAAGGTTTGCCATGATTTTCTGCATCATGACCTAACATGAGAGAGAAAATGCCAAAGTCCTGATACAATTTCTCTGAAGCCTGCATATCCAAAACCTGGTGATTATTTTCTTTCACTGTGGGCAAAACTACAAAAGAAAACAGGTTTGTCTATGTGTTACTTAACCTTCAGTGCTTAGACTGAGGAGGAAAATCCAAAGCCCAGAGGGAGGTGGGCAAGCTGAGCTGAAAGCATGTTGTTTGGAAACGGAGGGAGCCATCACACCAAGTGGTGGATCTCTCTCTCCCAGGCCACCACTGCTGTGTATTGGGGCTAGCTAACCCCGCTCTCCTAGCCCCATCCCAGGTACTCAAGCATGAGGCCAAAGGCAACACGGACAGGGGCTAAAATCGCAATCCCTCTGGAGAGCTGGTGGTCATACCCTTTCTTCCCAGAAGAAGAGGGGCTGGGCTTGCCCTCCTGAAGCATGGCCAAGAGGGATGGTAGTGGAGCGATGGCTCCTGCTCGGCTTCATGTACAACTCACTTGCCTGCTTGATGAGGTCTGGGTTGGGATCACTGCCACAGGAAGGTTTCCAGAACCCATCTCCCACCTTGGCCATCTGAGTGAAGTGCAGAAAAGGAGGAAAGTGTTTTCCATTAAATGATTGTAGGTTAAAACTCAGTCTCAGGTGCAGAGACCAGAATTCCCCCTCTCCTTCAGCTGGATGCGTGATTATTAGGCTAAAGAGGCCTGTTCCCATTTGTGCTGCCTCTCTTTTGTCTGATGAATCTTGAATCAATCCTTTTTTTTTCTTCCTTACTTTTTTTCCCCCTACTGACAGAAGGCAAAGAGCATTCTAGCAGATGCAGTTCTTCCATTTATCTCCCTCCCATTCGCAGGGACTTCTCATTCTCTTACAGGGTGCTTTTTGCCCTGCGGAGGAAGAGAAGTTCTTCCAAAAGAAATATCATTCCTCCTACATGCCTCCGAACAAACCTGTTTGTTTGTTTTTCCCCATCTCCAGTGCCAGCCCCTGGGAGATGCCAAGAATGCATGTCTCTTGCTGAAGTCAGGACCGGGTCCCAAACCCCCTGGTCTCAGCCTCGCATGCTGCCCACCCCGCAGCCAGCCCTAGCTTGAGCGACCACTGGCGAGCCAATGGGACAGCTCGTCATAAGGATGAACTGGTTTTGAGCAGTTTCCCCAATGTCCTGGGCACAACGCTCCCTTTCTTCCTCATCAGGACTCTACATCTGCTGGCTTCCCAACACTTTTTTTCCTTTTAAACAAATACAGGCATTGTTCTTTATTCAGGGAAAATTCCACTTTCTCCTAAAGATGCTTCGCCAGGATCTGAAAGCTCAGGATGTGTACTTTCCACAGGCAGTGCCTTCCAGAATTCACAGATCCCTCCTTCTTGCTTTCATATGCATGAACACTTTTCATTACACATTTAGCAATCTCTAAAATTCCCAGCTAGAGCCCAGCATCGTGACTGTGTCCCCATCCCATGACTTATGTTTTCAGAGGGAAGAAGATTCCTATTAGTGAGGAGTAGTGACAGCCACCAGTGAGGCCTGTCCCTATGCAGTGCTCCCCATTTCTCTGCCCGTTCCAGCCTTAAGCAGCTCATAAATGGGGGATTTGCCAGTTCCCTTGGAAGAGACTTGTGCAGACCTTACCTGTACTCAGACAAATGCTGTTTGGATTCATGATCCTGCAGCTAAGTCCCAAGCACCACACTTCTCTGGAGGGTCAGTATGGCTAGTTCTCAGTGGTGGTGCTGCTATCACCTGTGTGTTTACCAAACCTTGAAGACCACAGTCCAAAATGACACTTGTTAGTGGTAACCCCAGTGCTTGGGCAATTTTGGCCATTGTTGTGTGACTTTACCCAGGTCAGCCATGTGCAATGACTTATTAAAAAAAAACATCAGTGGAGACCACAGAGGTCCAAATATGCTCCATCTTCCCTTCCCAAACGAACAAACCTTTCCACTAGTTAAGGCAAGAAGATGTTTACCAGAAGCTGGAGCACTGATGGTGCTGCCAGCTCTCTGCAGAATGCAGCAACTAGGAAAACCAGCACAAAACAGCCTTGCAAGGCAAAAGCTTCCACTACAGCGTAATTGGACCTGAGATGTTCCTATTTTATTACATCCATTTTTCTCCAAGAAATATTAAAATGCTCTCACTGTTTGAAGGGAGAGGGAAATAAAACACATGAGGTGCCTAGCTATCCCTAAGCAACCTATCAAATAAAGAATAAACTATTAGCAAGCAGAATGGCTTTAAAAGGACCCACAGCAGTTTCAGAGTGTCAAGGGAAGAATAGGAATGGAAATGATTCTGAAAATTATTAGTAGTACTTTAACAGCAGCCCCTTAATATCTCCCACAGTATTCTCAGTCATTAGCACAGCTGAGCTGCTGCTCCATGCCAATTACTGTCCCTGCATGTCTCTCCGCTTGAGCAGGATTTGCAAAGGAACCAGCTAAAATGAGATTTTAGTGAGATTCTGCTGCTCTTGCAAGTCTGTGCTTCAGCAGCAGAGGTGGTGTTGGATGGAAGCTCTCCCAGCTCTTCCTGTAAGGCACTCTCCAGAAATAAAGTTTAAACGTGGGTCAGACAAGGAACTGGCCACTGCAGCTGCATCTCTGCAGCTTCTTCACTGTAGGGATTGACTTCTCACAAATGGAGCTGCAGGGGACTGGCAGGAGCCATTTACAACAGCCACACCACCCAAATCCTCTAGGGTTTGTCCAGTTTTGGTTCCACCTCTTCTTTTACCCTGTGGTATCATAAAGTGTCTACAGTGTGTAACTTGCTATAGCAATGCTTCATTGCTATCAGCAGGCTTGCCTCCTTGTTGATCTAATGTCACCTCTAAGCTGGACCTGCTTTGAACGGGGGGTTGCACCAGGGGTCCCAGTCATCTCCAGTTATGGTATGTCTTGGTCTTTTGTTCATAAAGGCCAAACTCATCCTTCACTCTGACATCCCAGGGTCATGGCACAGCAATAAGAACCGATGCTGACAGTGTCCGCCCATCTTCTGACATTGCCTTCACCCCACTGTGCAAGGAAATTTTGCCATGCTGAGACAAGAAGTCTGTAAAATTAGTGCCTTGACACCTCCCCAGCAGGTTGGAAATGCTAAGCCAGACATTTTATAAAGGTCCTGCCCTAATCTGAGGCCTAAGACCTGGCATGGAGGTGCAGGGCTGTGCCAGATATAGAGGTGCAGCTTCAGCTGTGGGGCTCCTGGTCAGGAGCTGTGTCTGCAAGGCAGGAGAATTCTAGCAATAATGTCAGCATAAGAGGTCTGTGCAGACAGCCGGTTCTCAGACTGCTCATAGAAGCCCTTGTTTTGCTTTGGTTTTAAGTCACCAGGCTAGCCCAGACACTCCCACCCACCCAGCCAGCTGGAGATCTGCAAACACTAAAACAAGGCAGGGAAAAGGGGGAACATGGCAAAGAATTTCCCTGCCCTGGCCATCACCACTTGACTTCTTTCTTCCCACAATGCTTTTTTCTCCATTTCTGGACAACATGGAAGGGGCTGGGCATGTGAGTGAAGAGCGGGTCAAGATCCTTATTGTTCCTTGTTCCTGTGTGTGGGCGGCCAGAGAAACAGGAGAGCTGCTGCTTAGCAGGCCTCTTTAGCCCAGCTATAAATCAGAGCAGCTCCAGCAGCACGATCCAGGAAATACCCAGAGCACATTATCGTTCCCTGATGGCTGTCCCCTCCTCTCCCTGCCCCACTCTGAGCTCTCTGCCCACCCACCCCAGCTCGCTCCTGCCCATCCCTGCAAGCCAGCGCAGCGGGCTTGAAGGAAGGAGAGGGAGAGACATTGCCTTCAGCAGCTCTGTGCTCCCAGAGCTCTCGAAGGGCTGTGCAGAGCAGCGTGGATGGGGCTGTCTGCAGCAGGGGGAATGATTATCTCATAAAACAGGGCTTGAATGTCCAGTGGGGTTTGCATTCTGGAGTAACTCTGCTCCCAGGCACAAGGAAGACAGGGGAAGGCACAGAGGACTGACTATTGCACTGTTGCTCTTCTGATTAATTTTCCCATGTCAACAAGTCCGAAGTTAAAATAGCTTCAGCTTTCCTCTTGGCTCTGGACTAGGAGTGCAGAGGCAGCATGAAGATGCACATAAGGTGTCCTTGTGGATACTTTGCCCTGTTCTGTCTCTGTGGGACTCATGAAGTTTTGGCTGTGAGTAGGACAACCCTTGGTGCACCAGGGAAGCGATGTTTCCCTTTGCTTTCAGGACTGGCCATGAAGCCATCATCCATTACAGAAGAAGAGCAATGCTGGTCAACTCTGCAAAAATAAATAGAGGAACAGAAAGTTGTACCCAGATTAAGTCATGGATGATAACTACGTGAACACAGAGTTCTCCACCAAGTTACGAAACACCAGCTGAGCTGCTAGGAAACAGTTTTAACGTTGCAGCATTGACTGTGTCCTAAACATTGCTACTTTACTATTAAAAACCAAGGAAGGTTGCAACATGTAACCACTTTTACAAAATGCGGGAGAAGGTTACATCATTGCATTGTAAACGTCCCTACTATTTTGGCTCTGGCAGGCCTGCATGTCAGGAACAAGTGCGAGCTCTTGAGTAACCATGTGTGTCAGCATACAGAAAACATTGCTAGAGATTCAACAGTGTCACAAGCAGAAGTTACTTAAAACATTTTATTTTTTTACTTGTTTTGAGGATATTTTCTCTAGCTTCCTACCTGTAGAATCAGGGTTTGAAGTTTAGGTGGTTTTAAATGCAGCTACTCCTGGCTAGCACTGTCAAGGAAGATGCTTTGTGGGCTGGAGACCTTTTTCAGTTAAATATTTACATCTGCCAAAAAATGCATGTGTAAGCCAGTTGAGATGATTTGGGTTTGTGCCAGATTTATCACTGTTTCAGCTGGGACGGGGGTGGGAAGTATGTAGGGGACAAAACCTAAGTCTTATATTTCAAAATGTTCTACTGAAAGATCTGCATTTTCATTTCAGTGTTTCTGTCCCTCCCCAATTTTGCCTAAAACAAGAACTGAAAATAGAACATCACATACTTTATGAATGAAAAGTTTTATCTGATCAAAAGTAAATTGTGTATTTGGGGGTGGGAGGAAAACCATCAAAACAAAAAAATAGTTTTAATTCTAGTGTTTTAAACAAAGAATGTTTGATCTTTATCATCCTTTCATCTGAATTACTTCAGAGTGCATAAAAACCAAGATAAGGTGTTTTAGATATTTCCTTTGCTGGAGACAGGGTGTTTATGCATGCAATGTACAAAGTAGTTTAAGCATTACATTTTAGTATGACATATTTATGGAAAAATACCTACTTGCATCATCATGTCTTCAGTTCTAAGGCAGGCTGGTTTTCATATTGACAGAAAAGACAAACAAAACCAAGGCAGTGCAGCTCAACCCATGAAAGTCCTGACAGTATATCTATTCCTCAGCTATGTTAATTTTTCTTAACTCTCATAGAATGATAGAATCATTTAGATTGGAAAAGATCCTTAAGATCATTGAGTCCAACCATAAACCTATCGCTGCCAAGTCCACCACTAAACCATGTCCCTAAATGCCACATCTACACATCATTTTGCAGGCTCCAAGTCTAGACAAGGTCTGAATTTCTATGGAGAAAGACAAACACTGATAAACCAAATTTAGGGAAGTAGTCTGTTCCTTGGTTGCTTTCTTATTTAAAAGAAAACAAGCAAATGTGTAGCAATTTACAAGAAATCCTCAACAGATAACTAGCAGAAGGATCTGGAGAGCACTAAATCTGCTTTTTAGTTTTGTGAATGAGGTCTGTGATTATTTTTTTATTGTAGTTATCATATTTGAAACTTCAGGTGGAATCATAAAGAAATCCAATCATTATCCATTACTTCAACCACAACACACAAAGCATTACCAACAGAAAAATTACCTGGATTTAGATGCAAAGACAAGGGTAGATTCACAGCTGTGAACATCTTAAGTGTTTTCCAGGTTTTGAACGTTTATCAGCTTGAAAAACATATCCCATTACTGAAATGAAACACACTGTGACCAAACACAACTACTACTTGGAAATACTTGTGAAACTTGCTCCTCCCTGTTCTGGAAGATGTTGGAAGCCAAGAATGAAGATGTATCACAGGCATGGCAACCATCTTACCTGGGGCTAAGGAGAGACCTCCAGAGCTGATGACATGTCTGTCCAGAGGGAGTAATCAGGGCACCTGCTAAAGCTGTGGTACAGCAGCCCCCAGGGTCCAAGGGCTGGGAACACGCTCACCTACAGCTCCTGCTTATCCCCAGGTGCCCATCTGGCCAAGCAGCCCTACCTCCATTAGAAGGTGAAGGTGAAATGGCAGCCCCACAAGTGCTCTGTGGGCTGTGCCAAGTTCCAAAACCCTTTATTTTTGTGTCCTCCACTGCAAGCAGCCTCCATGTGGCCTGAGTGCAGGCTACCTTTAAACCACCTTCGCAACAGGCAGCTCTGCCTTCGGGCACCCTTCCTGGCCATCCTGCCTGTCACTGCTGGGGGAGCTGATGTGGCAGCTGGGGAGCCACAGACCCTACCAGGCCTCTACATCAGGCAGGAGAAGCCAGGAGAGGCCATCTCAGGGAGTGTTCAAAGCTCAGAGAGGAGACACAAGCTTTCCCCCAGGGAATAGCCACATGGCTGTCCCATGCTTGTCCCTAAGGAAGGCCTTGTGGATGGTCAGCTAATTTGGTCCTGAGTTCACCCTATACCAACTGCTGCACAGCAGTGTGGACATAACCTGTGAGATCTGCTCTGGCTAATGTAGAAACACAGAGCTGTCGTCCCTTTCCGGGTTCTCCTCTGAAACCTCTCTCTCTTTTCTTACACAAAAACTTGTTCTCGAGATGAATGCTAAAAGCAACAGGTCTTCTTTGATCTTCATACCATGCTGGGAGCCCACTAATGAAGACAGTAGTCTCCTCAGTATCTCTAATTTGGGTTTCATGCCTGCTCCATCTAGTAACTCTGATGAACCATCCCAAACAACAGCCTCAGGAGAAAGTCCCATAGGCCACATAAGGCTTAGAGAGGATCCCAGAATGCGACAGACCCCTGAAGCTGTGCCACAGAGGCATCTGGCAAATGGCAGCAGGTATGGTCCAACACCAACATTTCTGCCACCAGGCCCCTGAAGCCAGTGTTAGGCAACAGACTGCTCACAGTGCTTGTGGCTGCCACCTTGCAGTACTTCCTGCATTTCTCTGTGAGGAGGGGAACAAGTCTGATGCAGAAAACAGCCTTGCGGAACATTTCTGAAAGCAGATAATCATTAAGGAGGATAACAGAGAAGGCAGATTACTGATGTAGAGCCAGCTGTAAGTTGGATACTATAAACTATGCATTTTGAGACAAGTATGCATAAAAACCATAAAGCTTGGGGTGGGGGTTGGGGGAAATATAGGCTAAGGAAGAAGAAACTTTTATAATGGCTATGTTTCTTTCTAGCAGACATAGCTGTGCATAAAGTCATGGTATGACATTTGACAATACAGCTAATATAATCTTTGGATGTGTAGCTAGGAGAACACAAAAAATGAAAATGGAAAGGTGGTGTGACCCTTATACTTCAGGTTTCAAAAGCACCAGCCTTCTCATACCTCTATATATTTCACTGGTATTTTCAAGTCAGATGTCTTACTGTCAAAGAGTCAAGTCACATCTCTTAGTCCTCTGCAGCCTGTCTCCAGCCCAGCCTTTTTCTCATTCCACCTTGAGAACACAACCCCTGTCTGTGGCTGCCTCTCTGTACCTGTCCCCATTAACACATAACGCTAAAGCTCGAAGACACACTTTCTTTCATACCTCACTTCTTGTGTGATGAACTCTCCATAAATGTTCACACATCTTCTTTCCTACCTCCCCCCATGTCACACCATAAGGCTTTACTCCACTGTGTCATCTGCCACACAGCTGGGGAAAGGTCCAGCTCCTGTCATGTCCCGGATGCTGCAGCAACACCATCCCCCACCATGCTAGCAATGCTGCCGTCTCTTGTCTCCTTGGTTTATCCCTGGCCATGGTTAGCCTGGTTCCCCTAGGTTCCCTAAGTGCAGTAGCTATGTCTAAAGGTGAGCTGGTAGGAGGAATACTTCTGAGCTTGTAGATCCTGACATCAACGTTACCCTTGACCAAATGCAGTGAAGAGATGATGATGGGTGCTAGCTACCTAGCTACCCTTTTGTACCATGTGGACCACCACAGGTACAGATCATGGCTAAGTTATCAGCTGGGACCAGTGAGATACTGTTACACTGGCATGTACAGCCCTGTCAGAACCATCTAGGTACAGCTTCTGGTACAGTGAATAAGTACAGTAATGGCAGAAAAGTGTATCAGTTCTGTCCAGCTTTCTAGGAGAGATTTTACAGAACTGTGATTACAGATAGGAAAATATTTCCCAAAACTTTTAAACCGAAACAGGTGTTCCCTTTGAAGAAGTTCAAGAACTCAGTCTAGCTTTCTTTAAAAAAAAAAACCAAAAAAACCAAAAAAAAAACCCCAAACAAACAAAACAAGGCAGAACCACGGGCTAAAAAAATTATCCCTGGGAAATGCAAATTTGATGATAGCATAGCTGATGAAGATACCACAAAACTCAGTGTCTCAAAATTGAAGTCAGATATGAGTGGTCTACAGAAAATAAACATGTTCTTCATAGTGAAGGGAATTAACCAATGGAAACAGTATTTCATGTGTACTGGGTTCTCCATCGCTAGAAATGCCATCATCAAGACAAGAAGGGGGTTTTTCAGCTGATGTGCTCAGGTTCAGATGAGAATCAATTCAAGGAAACTTCAGTTCAAGGAAATTAAAGAGAAGACGTGATGTCTGAGATCAGACTCTGTGATCAGATGTGGCCCCATGATCTCTTTCAGCAGGAAACCTCCCAATCCCCAGGCAGCACTGTGACTGTCTCTGAGCTTTAGCCTTTTATGGGGTGACAGTGACACAAGCTACAACCCTTCAACAGGAACTCGTACTTAGGGAGCAGTGTAATAGAAAGCGAGGAAGAAATATCTCCTCATTCTTGTTGTTGTTGTTCTCTGCCCCCAGCCATCACAGATTCTCTGATCCCTCTAAATTCTCCTTGTTTTGCTCACCAAACGGAGGCTTCAGTTTGGTATGCAATTTAATGGAGCTTTGTTTGTGCAAATGCCTGGAAAGAGCTTCTATAAACTGTTCTTACCAAACATTCAAAGTAATGCCCAAACATGCAGGCAGCCTCTCAATGTTGCTCAAGATCGTTTGACGTGCCATTAAAGAAACTTCATTGTTTAATCCTCATTCTTTCCATGCTTTGAAAACAATGACATTTCAAGAAAAGGGGCAGGTTTTGTTTCTGGAAGTGGCTGTACTCTTCGGTTTCCTGTTGAGTTTCATGACACTCTCACCTTTAACAGGTATAGTTTTGAGACTGCATAACTGTGCCTGCAGCATTGTATTTTTATGTGTTTTGGGTGTGTATCACACAATTGTAACTATAGCAGAACCACTGGACATGGGAGTGCTCCTGACACTATGCCAGTGTGAGACCACGGGTGCATTAGCTCATCTTCCGCAGCCCAGCCACACGTGGAGAGGAACAGCTAGAGACCAGAAGCCTGCTGCATGATCAGCTTAGAAACAAACTGCATGGCTTACACTTGTTACAGTCAGTAATATAATGTAGACAAAATTGCAAGTGGGATGATGAAAGCCACTGGTTACAAAAACAAAATCAGGCCTCCCATACCTTTTAAAGGCAAAGATGTAAATAAGCAACTGGCGTTAATGCACCAGGCTCTAGCCTATCAAGCAGGTATCCCTGTAACCTCAAGGCTGGATGCAGTTGCTGTGTGCTGCAGAACAGTGGAGCTGCCAAGGGGCTCAAAGCTGCACCAGAGGATGCTGATGTACAGAAACACCCTTCTCCAGTTCCCCATCTCCATATCACCCCTGTGAGCTCCTCACTCGCTAGACCCTTACGGGATTTGGACTGCAGGTGCTGTAAGGAGCAGGCAGCCCACCTGGTCTAGACACTTGGGTATCTACACCATTGTCCAATTCAAGACCAGCCTCACCTGGACAGACAATAGGAAGACATTTAAGATATCAAATCACATATCAAGCCCTCTTTTTTTCTGATAATGGGGAGAAAAGTAGAAATACCAGCAATGGTGGCACCCCCAGGTGAGCACGGTTGCACATACTTTCTGCTCGGGTCCATCTGGGTAGGGCTGAGCATCAAGCAGAAGCCACAGCACACATGCAGCAGTGCTCTGGTTTCATTCTTGCACCAGTGTTCCAAGCCTGGGGGAGCAAAACACGCAGCAGGATTATCTGTGCTGCACTTTGAATTTGATCTGTATGTCAAAAGGGTGCTGGCTCATTTCTGTTACAAGGCTGAAGGATACAGCAATGTAATAGGATTCTGTGTCCCGTAAAAATCTACTTTTCTCAGAAAACAAGCGTGTGTGTCAATGTCTCTGTCTTTGAATCAGGCATAGACAGCCACTGTGATTCATCATTCATGGACATTCTGTCAGCCAGGGATTCAAAAGGGAATACATTGTAATCAGCTGTTGTTCTGAAGATTAGACACACATTTATTACAGATGTATCTGTTGGGGCAGCACACGACACACATCATGAGCTCTTCTAGTGGCAAAGTCGTGTTCTCTCAACGCAAAATTTAGAGGACAAGGAAATAAAAAAAGCAGCTTGTGGATTGCATGGTCTGTTTCATTTCAGTTAAGGATCACAAATCAAATGGATTACCAAGTCACAAACACTTCCTGTAAAGCAAAGCAAAGACAGATTTGCCAGTGCGCTGAACCTCATTTCAGAGCTTCATTGCTGAAAATTGCTGCTGCTATTTGAGGGGGGCACTTTTGTGCTTTTCTCTTGGCTGCAGATCTGAATTTTCCAGGGCGAGGAACTGACTGAAATACTATCGAAGACAAGTAACAGGTCACTTCAAGCTCTGTGCGTTAAAACATTGTGAAACAGGAGCATTTCACAATGAAATAGCAGGCCACTAGTTGCCTAGGAGCCGGGCCATAAATGTGATGTCTCAGGGAAAGTTACCTCTCATAAATGGTTTGAACTAACTTCAAGTGTGTCAAGAGAGAAAAACCCAAAACCATACAAAAAGTGTTTAGGAAATAAACCTCTTTCCTGTCTCCATGTCCCTCATAGAGAGCACTAATCTTCTTTTACACCCACAAGGTACACCATTCAGCTTGTGGAGGATTACGATGGCTTTCTTTGGCATAACACAGCAAGAACTCCTTTCTGACCTGATATCTGAGAATGAAAAAAGAAAACCAAAACCCACAAAGGGACTTTTTTTTTTGAAAGCTGCCCTCAGGTGAAACTAGGCTGTGACTCACCACTCAGGTAGCCAGCTTAAGTGGAAGCCAAGAACATCTGAGGTGTCAACCAGTGATCAGAAACCAAGGCCATAAAAATACCACAAACACTTTTGTCATTGAAATGAAACTAAAAGTCTCCCAAAACCTTTCAGAAACAACTACCTGTGAGGCTGCTTACCAAAAAGGTCCCTGGAACAAACAAATCCTGCTTTAGCTAGTGTCAGGCTACAAAGCCCAGCCCAGCTGGATCAGACTTTCTGCCCCTGGAAGAGTTCCTTCCACTCTACTCCAAGCACCTCCAAAAGGCGTTGCGTGGGCACAGTGGAGGACAAAGCTGAAATTCTTCCAAAACTGCCTAAGAGAAGAACTACTCAGTCAAGAAAAATCATTAACAAATGTCAAGCTGTGGGGAGTGCAGGCAACGGGAGAGAGCAACAATAA
This sequence comes from Falco cherrug, assembly GCF_023634085.1. Lineage (NCBI taxonomy): Eukaryota > Metazoa > Chordata > Aves > Falconiformes > Falconidae > Falco > Falco cherrug. The sequence goes on from NC_073698.1 coordinate 78,150,502, forward strand.
GAGCTATAGCTTTTTAAATTTTTTTTGCACACAATTTGCATTGATGTTACTAGGGGCTGCTTCCATATAGTGTGATGTGGCCTTACAGTTAGAAATGTATGATTTTAGAAAGCAAATGGTAGTAGCTTTTTTTTTTTTTTTTCCCAAGTGGTTACTTTAGAAGTAAAAGAATCTTACACAGCTCCAAAAAATTACATAAAAATAATGACGACTAGAGAACAAGAGGCAGACTTCCTTCTTTCGCAAATGTCACTTCATTCTGCTTTCACAGATTCATGCAGAAGTGAAGAGAAATGTTCCATTAGAGTTAGAGTTAGAGTTAAAATGTGGCATACAGTTTAGCTGCAGAAGTTAGCTGTAGATATGATACCAAACTATTATGGGACAGAGTTGAATTCTCGGTCAGGGCGTCCTATTTCACTTTTGGTTAACTTCTGTTTTGCTTTTCAAGTGATGCCCATTAAACCGTATGGTTTGCTGACTGAAGCAGAATTTTCATCTGCTGAGTCCTTCCAGCAGCTTGCCATAAGGCTATTTAGTAAAACTCTTGACTTACCCAGTTGCATTATACTGGAGCCAAGCAATCTAGAAAACAGTTCAGGGACAGACTTCCAAGCCTTTCATCTCTGGATTGCCAGTAGGAACATATGACTGGAGGTCCATGGACAGCTTAGTATATGCTCTATTGCTACTATTTCAAATAATATTATTTAGAAATAATAATAAACATTACTTAGAAACTATTTGGGGTTGGAAAGAAGTTGTTCCAGTACTCCTGCTGAAAACTGTCTTTGGCCCTCACTGTTTTGATGCAACAGTAGTACATTGTTTCCTGCCTAAATTCAATAAAGGCAAGTTTGCATGCATTCGTTCTGTACCCACACTAACTTCCCTTCAGCAGCTTATTCCCTACGGCAATGAAGAGAGTACATGCAGCCATCTGCACTAAATTCTTCTTTATTAGACATATGTAGAGCCAAATAATTCCTTTTTTTGACCTCTGGGTCTATGACTGTGCAGCAGTATGACAGGAGTGAATCAGAAGCGCATTCCTTTAATTTTTAGAGCCTTTTTTTGCACTCATTCAATAAATATATCATGGAGATAAACTTCTGGTGATATACTGGCTGTAGGGAAGTGGCTAACACAGAACAGCAATTTTTTGTGGAGCCCAGGGAAAATGTTTAAGGGGACTCCAGTAATGCCAAGTATTCATACTGCAGCAAGAGCACAGCAAGTGACATCACCCTCAACGCAGCTCATGAAGAGGCGCATTAGCAACAATTTGTCTTTCACACAAACTTTGTGAACTCTGGATGTTTCAGCTTTTCAGATGGATGAGTGAAATGCACCATCTAACCATGAATAGATTTTGTGATGTGGTGGCATTCCCATGTTGGCAGCAGTCCAAGGCAGCACTGATTCTTTGCAGTTATGCAATGCACTGCAAGAAGTCTGGCTTTGGAAAATTGACTTAAATTCTCCATATGCTGCCCATCAGTTGAAGATTCAAGCTGTATACTGGGTCAGAAGATACAACATTGTGACAAAATCAATGCCCTTAAACATTATCAGGCTCTGTATTGCAATAATTTAGCTTGGTAAACTATAGGGATACTTCCTGATTTAAATGTGGTGCTGCTGCTAGCGCTATCCCTGAATAACTTGGGGGCATGATTTGATAGGTAGAGCATTTCAGGGACCATTCCCAAAAGATGGCTTGCACAGAGCCACCTTATTTGGGATGGTAATCCAGTTTACCAGCACAGACGTGTCGGTCTGTGTCTTCTGGTGTCAGTGCTTGGCAATATTCCTGGTCACGTTTAATTTACCAGCATAGATTCAGTCTATGTTGCTCCTTTGTTAAAACAGGTTTAGAAGCAAGTTCAGTTCTTCCATCCATGTGGTGCTAGTGTCAAACAAGTAGTACCTTGCTGTCTTTTAGGGAGAGGAGCAGCTGAGATAAATGTTTATGGCAACTGAGTTTGCACACTTAATCCCTCAAACAAAGCCAAAGTCTCAGTCAACTCACTGCCAAAAAAAAAAAAAGTTTCTGTGTTAGCTAAAAAAATGTAATTTGGCACTGAAATCTAACCAGCCTAAAGTAAATGGGAAAACTTCTTCCCTTGTTTTTTTTTTTTAATTGAAATCAGACTTTTTTTCATTTAGCCATTGCAGATGGGTGTAGGAGTGACTAAACACAAGGACTGAATCCTTAACAAAAATAATAAGCACGCCTAATAGCCTTGATTAAAAAAAAAAAGATATATAGCATGTATATACATACACACACAAAAAATGTATATGAAATAGATCAGCCTGAAGTAATTTGGGAGAAGAAATCTGCTGAGGTCTTGATGGAAGAGATGTAAACCCACCTGTGAATGTCTCCTATTCAAAGCTGCATCAGGCGAGGTTCAGACTTCACATGTAGGAAACATTCTTTACTGAGGGGGTGGTCAAACACTGGAACAGGCTCCCTAGAGAGGTGGTCGATGCCCCAGGCCCATCAGTGTTTAAGAGGCATTTGGACAATACTGGTGATAACATATTTTAACCTTTGGTCAGCCCTGGGTTGGTCAGGCAGTCAGACAAAATGGTCATTGTAGGTCCCTTCCAGTAAACTAGCCTAGCCTAGTCTCGTCTGGTCTAGTCTAGTCTAGTTGGACCTAAAATGTCAGTACAACGTGAACACCTCTACAACAGTATGTAAGCTTAGAGCTAAGAAAAGGTTATCTCATACTGTCTGTGATGGCAGCCTTAGGAATGATGATTTCATCCTAATTACAAGCAAAGCCTCAAGATCTTAAAAATTTTTCCTGAAAATTATCCATTGTGTGGTAATTTGATGATTTTGTTCCTATTCTTCAAAAAAAGACATGGAGGAAACAATGGGGCCAGGCAGGCTCCTTTGGAAATTGGTTGCACAGGAGGGCACCGCAGGATCTAGCAGCCACCGTGCCGGGGGGAGCAGAGGGCAGCCTGGCCCAAGGCTGGAGCCAGCCTTGCTTTGAGCAGGGTTTGGGCCAGGTGAGAGTCCCCATGGCCAAAGGGGTCGTGCAAGCCTGGGGGATGCATGAGAGGTGCAGCCCACACCCCTTCATGGAGTTTGAACCTTTGTTGCTCCTGTGTCCCTGCACTGCAGCAGATCAACAATATTTAGGACTTAATAGCTACCAATAACCTTATACTGTCTGCAAAGTGTTTTCAGAAAAAGCTGATTTTGAGTGAATATAATCTTCCCGCAAAAAGCAAGCTCAGTCCAGTGATTATCTTTGACAGTTAAATCAGCCCTTAACTTACTTGAAAGTGGTGATGAAGGAACAAGCCTTTGCAAGCTAAAGTCTTTCTGGAGTGTGCAGAGCCTGTTTCTTGCCCTCTAAGAATAGCATCCCTCCTAGTCAGCCTTCCCTAGAGACTGGAAACATAACCGAGAGACCTGCAGGAGCGGCATGTGTGTGTGTGTACGTGTGTGTAAGGAGAGATGCTGCATCTTTGCCAGCCTATCTGCTCAGCTAAGCTCCGGAAGATTGTTAAAACCTGACAAAACTTGTTACAAGCTGTTTATAATGTCCAGAAGTGTTTTTTAACTTGCGGTGGGGGAAGGGAGGCAGGAGGCCTGCAAGGAAAGTGCCCGGCGCTAACCTCCTGCAGTGACCCACTGCTGAGATCTGGCCTGGCCAAAGAGCAGCCCCCCCAGGCACCAGGGGGGTTCCCCCTCCTGCTGCGCCCATGCCCGGGGGGGCTGGTCTGGCACACTGGGCTCCAGCTGCTCAGCTCTGCAGTTATTCTCCTCCCACCTTGCCGGTGCCAGCAAATGGGATGGAGAAGTACAAAGCTGTAGAAGACTTCAGTTGCCTGCTGGAAGCCCTCTTTGCCAGTCCAGTTCCCAGACTGGGATTTCTGCCCTTTTAGCATCTCCCTTGATAACACCCACAGATCATGCACAGAAAAGACATCAGCAGGAATGAAGGTACCTGGGCAGCCTAATACACTCGGCCTTTGCCTCCAGTTTTTGAGGCTGACCTCACACTGGTCACCACAACCACCTCTCTAGGCAGCCTGTTCCAGCTGGCTGATGCCTCCTGGCTGATGGCTGGGACTGGCCAAGGTTTGTGGGGAGGTTTCACACTGCAAGGTCACTCCGGCTGAGCTGCCCCCTCGCAGCACATTTTCCAAAACAACCGAGAGAAGGTGTCTAAGCCTGGTTTTGTTTGAGGAGTACAGTTAATACTGTCTGTCCATCATAGAGCTGTTTGTGTTTCGTTGGCCTTACTGCAGGACTCTGCAGCCTGCTCAAATGCAGCTTCATATTAATCCCCAATTGAGCCTATTTGTGCTCCCCTCAGCCAGGACTAACCCTCTCCCACCCGTGCAACACAGGCACAGGTGGTGAAAGAGGGCACGGCCAGCAAGGCAGTGCACTGAGTAGATGCTCACAGGGTGAGCGACTAAGGAGCTCACGCCAGCAGCACCCCTGCCACGGGTAACGAGGGACATGCAAAGGATGGCAGCTGGGGCCAGATCCCTTTGCAAGGCAGGTATTACTGAAGGAGCACCTACTTATAGATGCATAACGTATAGGGAAGGGCGTGTCAACTTTTACAATGCTCCCTGGCTTTCATAAATCTGTTTTATGAGTTGCCTCAGAAGTGAGGCTTAACACCAGAGGTCCTGACCTGTGAATAAATTCAGCCCAGGGAGTAGCTATGTCCTCAAAGCGGCCGAGGGTGATTGGGAGCACAAAGTGTGCCGGCTTTCCATTTCTCTCTACAAACGAGCAAAGGTTTTAGCAGTCTGATAGTGAGCAGCTCTCATTCATGGCCTGAATCATAACACTATCACCGTCTGGGCTCTTATCTCCAACCAGTTGTGTACAGTCCGCTTGCTGCCTCTTCCTTACCTTACCTCACCTTCCTTTCTTCCTTACCATCCATCTGGACACACATGGGAGGTCCAAGCCCTAGCTGAGAGCAGATGTAGAGAGATGCCAGGGATAGCCACCCTGCCTGCAGCCCTGCCCTGTCCACACTGAGGCAGGAGCTGTGCAAAGAGTGGGGCTGAGCAGGGGAAGTGGGTTCCCTGAGCTGCACAGTCCCCTTCTGCTGTACATCCTGGGACCTGCAGGTCAAGCAGCAGTGTAGCAACACCTTAGTACTGATAAGGTGTTGAGAGCACTGCGGAAAGCGGCACAAAGGCCACCTAAGCCAGCATTTAGTTGCTGTCAGCACCTGTGTATTGCCTGGTGGATGCTTTATAATCAAGCATTAACAGCTATCATGAGAGTTTCGGCTGCTCTCGATGTTTATTTACAGGTAGAAGAAGGTTTTAAATGCAGTTGGGAAGGATGCGGACAGGTTTCCGGCAGAGAGAGAAAGAATAAGAGTGAGATCTGGTGGCAAAACTGAACTGCTTTCAAGAGAAAGAGAAAGGGGGGGGAAGGAAAAAAAACCCCACAACCCAAGAGAAGCCCCATGCCAGCAGAAAGCTGATTTCTTTCATCCTGGTGGGGCTGGCTCCTTGTGGGCGCAGCTCCTGGCGGGCTGCCTGGCAGTGTAGGTGGTGTGCTCTGTACAAGAGTTCAGGGCTGCCAGATGAGCCGTATCACCTACAGAGGGAACTTTGTCCTTTCAGCCGCAAACCACTCGCCTCTCTTGAGCAGGCAGGGGTGTCCCGGCTGAGCCCTTATAAAGCAAAAACCAGGAAGCTGCCCGAGCAGCTTGCCCTGACAGCGAGTGATGTGAATCTCCACTCGGGAAGGAGAACAGAGGTGCCCCAGGGCACACAGGAGGGCCGGGGCAGGCTCAGGGGTGGCCAGAGGCAACAGAAAGTGACTGTCAAAGTGGGCAGATGGGGAACAGTCACTTTGCGAGCAAGGCCCAGAGGGGTTTGCATCCGGCATAGCAGCACGACACCCCAGTACCATACACACAAAGGCCAGACACAAGTAATCATAGCCGTGCCCTGAGCTGGTGGGACATAAGCCAGCACAACACCAAGCCCTGTTTGTCTGTCCAGCTGCTCAGAGTCACATACCCGCCCCCCCAGCTCTCCGTCTGGGCTTACTTGGCTTGAGGCAGTGCTGCAGCCCGAGTGGGGGTGGCTGCTCTGCGCTTGGGCTGCTGCAGCAAAGCAGGACAAGCTACGAGCTTGTTAGCGAGGCCTCAGAGTTTCTGTTTGGTGCATTTCGTACTGTGCCTACTGACGGCGCAATGCTGACAGATCACAAAGTGTTATGTTGCCCCATCCCAGTGCCGCACCTAGCAGAGTTTGTCTGAGGAAGAAATGCCCTGTCACACCTGTTGCAAAGCAAACTGAACTATTGTCCTGCTGGCTGTGCCTAGGTGTACAGAAGTACCACCTATGTGTTTTCTGGATCTGAAGGAGGCAAAACTGTGACCTAACACACTCTGCACATGTCATGGGGCTGCACCAAGCCATACAGGCTGTCATTTCACTCACTTATCTCCTGTGATTCATTCACTCCTAAGGAGGCCTACGTAAATGCTCACTGTTCTTCACACGTTGCCGAAGGAAAGTGTTCTCCATGAGATGCAACACAGTATTTTTTGCTGACCAAGCAATCTACGTCTGTAAAATCCAAGAGCAGGCTATGCAAAGCAGATGTAACGGGATCATCAAAGCCCTTATCCATGGGTAGGAAGGCAGTGGAATGGGAAGGAGTTAAATCTCCCTGCAGCTGGCTAAGGTTGCTCACCTCAGAGATGTGGGGTGGCCAAGTGTGGCCTGGCTCTGCACCACACACTAGTACTCCCCAGTTACCTAGGCAGCTTTTTCTCATGAGGCTCCTACTAGATACATATCTCAGACACAGCCACATCCCCGGGACTAGTGCACCAATGATTCGGCCATGTGTGGGGCCTTCCTGTCCATGCCATGGCCATGGGGATGGTTTGGTTCTCTCTCCCCGTGACTCTGGACAACAACATGCTATGTTTCCTCCTCCATGTCTTTGGCAGAGGGGACCTCCAGCCCCCATGTAAAAAAAATATGTAGATTTTTCTCTTTGCTTCATTCTGAAAATGAGAAATGCTTTAAACTCCCCAGACTTTTCATTTGCTGATCACATATTTATAATGGGCAGGGTCAATGAAAACAAACATATCTGCCATGAAACAAAGCTAGAAAGAAAAAAACCCAACTGTTTATGCTACACACTTAGCCTGCAGCTGATGGGTGCTGCACTAAGCATCATCCTGCTTCTCCCCCTCAGGTCACAGTGCAGCATCAGCCCACCACCCAAAACTTCTGAAAGATTGTCTCACTCTCTCCACGTACATGAACAACAATGGCCAGCTACATGCCTGGCAGCTCATGAAAGTGGGAAAAAAGGCTCTCAAAGGAGCTAGGCAAAGCCCATGGAGACAGCTTACACATACAGTCCAAAAACATGAAAGAGCTGGCGCTCTCTGGGCTGAAATCACATCTCACCAGGGTTTGTTCTCCTTCAGCACACGTAGTCATGCACCTCCCTGAAGCCACAGTCAAACTTGGATTTGAGGAGGGGCTGTCAAAGGCATCTCAAACCCTTCTTCCTTCAAGCTGGGAAAGAAATAAAAGAGAAGTTGCCAATCTCTTATTCTGTCCTGTACTATTCTTAAATACTTAGGAAGTGTGCCACAGCACAGAAGGAAAAAATCCTTCATCAAAGTGGTAGCTTTTGGTCTCTGTGCAATGCTGTTCCCTGATGAACATGAAGAGAGGTCTTGGGGAAAGTGGTGGTGATGACAGAGTGGTGGCTACACGGGCTCAAGCGGGGCCATGCTGGCCGTGTCCCTGAGTCCTCGCAGCACAAGGGCTGTGGCTGAAGCTGCCATGAGCCCACGAGCTCTGGCACAGAGAGGTTCGTGAGGCTGGAGAGAAGCCTACTGCAGTTGAAAGATGCTTTCAAGTAACCTGTGACTGAATTTTCATGCTTGTTATTTTGGTCTTGGTTTTTTTACTATTTTTTAAATCTTTTAAAAACAGGCCCTGGAAAGAAAAATAGCTGCTGCCTGAGACTCCTGCTTTGCTCCTGAAGATTGTGCGGACAGGAAGAGTTACCCCTGCAACCAGGTTGTAGCACATAAGGGACACTGTCATTTACAGATACTGGTGTTTTTTTAAGGAAGCTGGCTGTCCAGAAACATATCAGATAGCTCTTCACTCAGGATGTATTGCCACTAGGTCAAAATAGCTGTTTCTTCAGTTTCTTATCCTACGTACACAGGGGTAGGCTATATGCAGGATTTCAGTATCTGCAGTTCTAAACAGGACTTGTATCTTTAAGTTAGGGTAAGTAAGTACCAATAAGTACCTAGATTTTCAGAAATGTCAAAATCTCAACCATCTCAACCATCTCCTTCTGCTCCTATCCAGTGGTGAGTTCCTAAGTCCTTAAGCTCCAGATCATCAGTCCTGGCCCTGATTTTCAAATGTGTTCATAAAAGTCCAAGACAAGCCTGACATTTTCTTTTAGCTGCTGTAAGGAGCTTAACAAAAAGCAGACATTTAAAAAGTAAAAATAAAAATGCTGGCCTCCAAACCTCCACTGCCTAAAAGAGTTTGCCAACACTCTTCAGCTGCCTTCCTGGGAACATTTAATGACAGTTTGCTTTGCTCTACATGCCTGGGTAATATATAATCCTTGTGCCACCACTTGCTTTGAGCGTTCTTCATGACTGGAGGCATTTTTTTTCGTTCTTGCTTTTGATCTCACCGAGACTGTTATTCCTGTAGTAGCAAAGCTATTTGTCCTTTTAAGTAAGCATGTGGTAATCCACAAAATCCATGATTCATAATGAAATTGGCTTCAGTCTGCAGGAGTTTAATGGTTGTCTCAACCCCGTACAACTGGCAATTTTGGCACAGAGCAGCTGCAACCCCTCCTTGAAGTAATAACATCTAAAGTGTTGGACAAACTGGGTAGTTGATGATAACCAGAATAAAACATGATATATAGCATAGCTCTGGGTAAATTAGAGTGTGCTTTAACTTGAGCTTGTGCAACCATGTTTAGCAGCAGTTGGTGTTTTGACTGCGTTAGCTGTAAAATTAATATTACAATTGGATTTGACTCTTAAAGATCAGCTTTGAATCTTTTAAGGTCACGAGCCATGCTGTGCACTGAATTAGACCAAGACATATGGAAAAATACAACGTATTTATGGTGATGCTCTTTAATTATAGAACAAAAGTTGTTCACACTTATGCTGCACTTGGACCTGTAAGATTTTTAAACTACCATTTTTTTCCTAGGTGATATATATGTTTCTCTTGTATTAAATACTTGCTATACTATTACCATATATTTATGTCTTTGTATTTAAATAAAAAATCTGAAAAAACATGCTGGTACTACAGTCCACAAAACTTAGTCTGATACCCTTTTAGGCAAACACAGTCCCTTCATTGTGCACAACCTTAAATGCACTTGCCATGCTCCTAGCACCCTGATAAAATGTATGTTTGAAGTGACATTAGTTTCAGCCCACTGTCCCACAGTAATTCACTAAACCTGTCATGCAATGAAACCACCTGCTGACCCTAATCTGCAAGAAAGAACCTGTCCCCTAATTCAGAAACTATTACATACCATGGTTTATGTATGATTGTTGGTTGAGATATTCTTTTTAGTTGTAGGAGAAAAAAAAAAAGTCTATTTCGAGTTGTTACTGAGTATATACAGCTTGCTGGGTACAGTGAGTGAAGCCAAGCCAGTCCTTTGTTTCCTTTGATCCATTAAAGTCTGAGCCCGTTTCCTTCTGTCGGAGCAACATCACAAGCAGCAGCGTTCAAAGCAATGTTTGTTTTCTCACCCCCTGTTTATTCTTCGGCTTTCTCAAGGATGTTCCTGTTGGTTTGAAATTTCCCAGGATTAATTTTAGCATGTAAGTGATTTTTTTTTTCTTGGAAAGCCATAACCAGCAAGCGCCTTAATGAGTACTCTTGGCATTCTAAGAACAGGCACTGTATCCCTTTAAAAGAAAAAAATGCCAAGTGGCCTTGTACTTCAGCTACTCCGGGGAAAAAAATAGCCCATCCTTAAATAAGCTTGGGTGAAATCAGAAAAAACATGTCAGAAGAGTTAAAGAGAGACTTGGGAGGAAGAGGGGAGTGAGTATGGGCGTTGAAAATACCCTTACACAAAGAATTTCATGTTTTGGGTGCTTGTTTATGTTGTTCACAAACTCAGCTAAAGATGGAAGGAGCAAAATACATGTCCAGCACAACACAAACCCTGGTCTTCTTATGGTCGTTCCTATCCTGACTGGTGTAAGCTTGTCTTTAAAGTAAAAATGACCATACACATCTCCTCGAGTCTTTAAAAACACCTACAGAATCTGTGAGTAAATACAAAGCTTTACCCAAACACTGCTATTCACACTATATAACAGATTCCTGCAAAACAGCTTTCACCTAAGCAGTGCTGACTGGCCAATGCCTGCACTAGACCCAGGCAGCCAGCACAGTTCCAAACTCACCACCTGAACTGGGGAGAAATGCTCGTGCTTCCAGGAGGCACTGGGAGACTTCCCTTTACTGGGAACAGTGTGTGCAGGTGCCCAGCACCTATGCACAGGCACCCCTGGTCTGCCTGCTCCTGCCCGTTCAGGAAGCCAGGGTGAGTTATAACCCACAGCATGGCATGGGTTTCCTTTCAGCCTTGCTTTGCAGTGTGAAGCTTTTTTCCCCCTTGTTGATTTTTTCAAGATCCAAATACCTTTCTTGTCCTCAGGCATGTGCACCTGGAGTGCTGAACTCAAAGCAAAACCCCAGCTTCAGGTTGCCGGTGGTGGTGCTTTTTAGATCATAAAAAGTTGGATCAGAAGATTGCTGGGCTGCTGGGAGCTGGTCCAGAGCAGGGGAAGCGGGTGGGCTGGAGCCAGTCAGCTGGAAGATGACTGTTGAGGAATAGCCGCTCAATGAATACCAACTACCAACGTGCCCACGGTCCTGGCCAAAGTCTCAGACACATGATTGTGCTATACCTTCTGTGAGGTGGGGGTTTTCTGTCTTTTTTTTTTTTTTTTTTGCATAAAAGCCACACTAGGATTAATGTTGCATGGGCACTGCTGCAGTTTGTCGGGACTCTGTTTGTTTTGTGTATCCATCCTCAGCCTGCACAGGTCCACCTTCCCAAACTGTGGGTTTGCACTTCAGGTTCAATGAGATCCAAAGGCTGCTAAGGATCCCATGAAGCTCACCACAATTTGCCCACCTTGAGCAGCAGCTTGCAAGCACCATTCACCTTTAGTAACACATCCTAAATGATGACAAATGAGACTTTCTATCAAAAATAAGCCAACAACAACCTCGATTGCCTCCCAGGTACATGCACCTGAGAGGGGACCTGAAAGTAAAAGCCTCTACAAGACCCTCTTGGTGGCATGGGGCCCACTGCTGCCTTGCCCTGTAGGGCATCAAGGAAACTGCAGAGATGGAAACAAGTGTGGGATGTCAGCTCTCCAGCTGGCTTGCCCAGATGGAGATCAGTATTTGGTGCTGAAGGTTTTGGGTGCCACCCTTGTGTTCACAGCTCAGGTGAACAAATGGTGAAAACCAGGCTTGTACCTTTCCCATTGGCTTGGGTGGTGCAGCATTAGTACTGCAACCACCACATCCCTATGGCCTTCTAGGAAGGGGACATGGTGAAAAAAATTACAAAGGGAAACTGCATTGCCTTTTCCAGGTGATTTCCACTGGTTTCCTATAAAACCCGGTGGTTCTCTCCTTTTCCCTAAGCCCTGCCCCATGTGCGGGCACCCACACCAGAACCCAGGGAGAATATGTCCCTGCTGAGGTGCTGCTGGCTCTCCTCCACCCCTGTGCTGCAGCGGGGAGTGCTCCTGCGTGCGCAGCTCCCTGTGAGGTAATTAGAGGCTTTAATTTTCAAAGATTATATATTTCAGCAGGCTACAGAGGGGAGGAAATTCGCTCTTCCTACCAGTGCTCCACCCAGGAGCAGTTTATCTCCATCCAGATAGGGCTCAAAAGGCACTTGAGCCATTTGCAAGTGTGGCTAGATCAGATAAAGGTGATTTAACAGAGAAAAGGGCAGAAAAATTGCCTCAGTCCATTGCCATGGCACCGGGAAGAAAGGTCTTCTGCGCCACTGGACAGCACCGCCTCATCTTTTGGACATCTTTCAAAATAAACTCCCAGCAAATGCTGTTCAAAAATCTGGGCTAAGCAGATGATGCTGATACATCAAATAAGTTATGACATAGCTTTTTAAAATTAACTTAGGAACATAAATAGCTTTGTTAATTGCCATTCCTTTCGAAACGTTGGAAGATGTAAACAGTGTTTGCCAGATGAGTGGAGAAATATATCTGAATTTTTGTGGTGACAAGGGAAACCTTGTTTTAACAAACACCACTTAGAAAGGGCCCTGCAGTGCTCAGAGTGGAAAATTATCTGGAAATGTCTTTATTTTTTACAGCTTGATCTTATCATGAGTTCCCAGACACAAGATACCTACCATAAAGCCCCAGGTCCTAGAATTAGGGGAAGTAGAAGAATGCCGGATTTTGTTGAAAACAAAAAAAGAGCATAGGGAAAAGTAAAATAATTCTGTTTCTCCAGTGGCTGCAGAAATGATGTGGCTTGGGCTCATCCAAAGACTCAGAGAACAAAAATGTACAAACAAAACTGCAGCTCTTCCCCGGTTTGGAGCTGTCACAGCTTTCTGGGGCTGGCTGATGGTGACATACAAGGATGATGTGCACCAGCCCCTGTGGTGGGTGCTGAGGACCTCACACGGGGAGACCAGTATAATATAAAGAAACCAGACAGCACATAAAGACCCTGTCCCTCGCAGCCTGCTCCTTAGGGAGGGCTGAGATGATGGGTAGAATGACCCCAGCCCCTTCCCACAGTCCAACAGCCACAAAAGGGACAGAGGGAGGAGGGAAGCCAGCAGGGTGATTGCCAGGGACAGTCCTGGGTGAACTAGCCAGAGGCAGGTGCTAGTTTTAAATCCCCTGTGACAGTGGCAGGAGGTGGGTAACCAGCACTGTTGGTTGGGGACTGGGTGGGACATTTCAGGAGGGGATGTCCCATGTCCCACAGGTACTACTGATGAGTCCCCACCTGGATTTCAGGTTTCTTAAATGCCGGTGCCAAAGGGTCAGCTGAATTCCGTCAGCATCATAGGGTTTATCCCTAATTCTGCTACAAGGAGTATCTGAACATTATCACACCAAAAGGCCCTGCTCCAGGTAGCAGGGGGGAGGGTGACCAGAGGACCCCAGAGGTCCCTTCCAGCCTACATGATCTCACACTGTCACATGCCAGACCTCCCAGCTCTCACCGCCTCTCTGCATTGAGGGAGAGGTCCACACACACACACCCAGAGACACTCAGCTGCCTTCCTTGTCACATTAGCACATGCTCTTTCATGCCAAACCCACAACCCTTTCCCACTTAGTATGGATCTCATGCCACTGAAATGGAAACTGCAATCCCGGGACACTCCTCCCCTGTGAAGCAAGGCAGCCACATGCCTCCAAGGGCGCGGTGAACTGCCTGCTGGCTTTTTAGCTCATTAAGATTATTTTATTCATCCCTGTCAGTGATGTTCATGAGTAAGGCTGCTACTGCAGTTCATGGAAATTGCATACAACACCCCTCACAGATATGTATTTCTCCTTCTCAATGTACATGGTGTCACATCTGTGTAAACATATGTTTGGTTCATGAGTCATTACTGAAAGCAGAGGTCATCTCCAGCGCATTTTTTAATTCCTCACTTATCTCCATCACCTATTCTTCCTTTAGTCTAATAGCTTCACCTCCTTTTCCTATTGACATCACCTCACATGTACAAAAGACACCAACACCAGTACAGCTGTGATCTCATTAACTCTAACTTCTACCACAATATTGCCAACCCTTGGAGTTTTTATGTTGTTTTTTGGGGGTATTGCTGTTGTTTTTCATAGTAAATGAATTCAAACTATCTGAAATAAGTAAAAAGTCTAGATATGTTAAGAAATGTTGTTCTGACACTTTTCACAAAATTTTTGCCAGCCTGAAAAAAATCTTTGTTCATTAATCTATGCCTCACCCCTACCCAATGAAGCGGTGGAGAGCAAATGGAGTTTCTAGTTTGGTGGTATGAAGTTTGCCCAATTCTCCTGTATGTCAAACAGTTAGGCTTGAAAAACACCCCAATTCACAGCATAAAAAAAAATTTCCAGGGAAAAGTTATCAAAAATCTCAGGTTCTGACAGGAGAGGACATGCTCAGCTGAGCTCCTCCCTCCATCACTCAGAGCAGCAAGTTCTGCTACTGGTGTGTTTCTCCTATCACTGCCATCTCTTAGACATTTCGCATCTTGCACAACCCTTGTACTAACCAACCCATTGCCCTGTAGCCAAAGCCACTTTATTGCACTTCTCTCATACTTCTTGTATCATGAGTGTTTCTCTCCCTAGCATTTCTGCTTAGGTCATAAGTTTTGAAGTCACCCTTACTCACATCAGTTTTCTTTCTACATTCCCTGGCTTTTTAGGTCTATCCATCCATGGTGTTATGTTGGAACTATTATTATTTCTTACTTGCTTGCTACCACAACTGGAAATCCCTATTCTTTCTTACCATTTTAAACTTGGGTTATTGCAACTTGCTTCTTTATTTTTTATGTTCTGAGACTGCTTCTGGCAAAAATCTCAAGGAATCCAAACCATTGGAAGCAGCAAAGTGCCTGTCTCATTTTTATCAGTGCTTTTCCTTTTCATTTGGTCTTCTAGAGGAGATGCACAGAAAAATTAATTATGAAAACCAGCTGCTGCTTAGTCACAGGTATGTACATTATGCTACAGTTTTAATCTAAACCAATCATGCTGGTCCTGTGGTTGCATAACTTACAAAAACTAACTTTTAAAGGAGGTGGATTAAAGGTACCAAATCATCATAATGAATAAACAAATACACCTTGGTAATCCACTTAAGGAGACTTTCTAAGAGAAAATTCCTTTACTGAGTCACATTTCTAACCTCCTTATTTCAGTCCTTGAAGACAAATAAAAACCAGGAAATCTGGTCTTTCTGACAGCAAGTACAGTTTCCCCCCTGCTGAATGCTGGAAAAGGGACTCCCATAAATATGCATTTCAGCATTGCTATAGTAAAACTAACAGAAAGAGGTAGGTCCTGGGTTCAGCAAAACATTATCCCAGCTAAGCCTGACAAGGGAGCATTAGTAGATGCTTTTTGATGCCATTTCCCAGGCATTTCTAATTGCTGCTGGTACAAATGGTGTGACCAATCCCTCAAACCAAGCACAGGGCACCAGCCCCTGCTCGTTGCAGGCCAGAATGAGCAACGTGCTGGCAGCACAAGGCCATTTCACACCTGTTGGAAAAGCCCACAGCCATGACTGAGCAGCTGCTGAGCAAGCAGTCTGCACAGCACAGTGACAGTGCTGACAAACAGACCATGCCAGGCAGCACACAGGTGACAAAGGCAAGGCAGGGCATGCACAGGTCCTCTGAACATAACTTAGGAGCCTCTGCTGTCATTGCCTTGGTCTTCAGAGGGCCACGGCACACCAGCTTGTGGCTTCCACAGCTCCCACCCAGGCAAGGCAGGTGGGAGGATGTCTCCAGGTTGTTTCTCAGTGGCTGATGGTGGGATTCCTCTCACCAGACTTCAGATGCCCACCAGGTGTGAGTCAGTGTGGAGATAAATGCCCTCTGCAGCCAGGTCCTCTGTTCTGGTTTGGGTGCTTGCAATAGGATGGGGTGAATCTTGGTCTAGGAGGACATTGTCTCCTTCCATTGCCTATGAAGTGAGCCTGGGTGAGTAGTTGACCTGGAAACACTTAATGGCATAAATGTCTAAGGTCAGGTAGGATGAATCCTCCCTTTTCTCCAAAAACAGGTGAGCCTGAAGGGAAAGGCTTGAATGCACATTTTTGTGTTGGGTAATATTATTTCTCTGTTAGTCACATATTTGCACATTTTAGGAATGCACGACTAAAACTGAGGTCTGTTTTTTTTGACTGCAGAGCCAGCAGGCACCAAACCCAGCCTGAAGTTCTTCTCTTTTTAGAGTAAATATTTTCGGCATATGGAAGGAAAGGCTGCCAAGTGAGGGGAACATTAGAAGAACTGCCTCACAGAATGGGCTGACAAATACCTACAGGTCCCTCATCCCTCACCTCCTGGGGCCAGCTCTGGCAGCCTTCACTCGCCAGAGCAATTCTGAAGCCAAGGAAACCACGTGCCCAGGTAAGGTGAGCCCAAGGTTGGCTCCGTCAATCAGAGAGAAGGAACACTGTGCCAACAGCACTCACACAATTATCTGGCTCAGGTTCTGAAACCTCTGCTCAACAGCGATGATTCAGCAGTTGATTGCTGTTCATTTACTGGAAACTGTTTCTCATCACTTAGAAGGAAAAACAAATGGAAAAGGCCCATATCACTCAATTTTACATTAGACAAGACCATTATGGTCAATTGCAAGCTTACAAAAAAAACTTCATGTACTAGAAAGCTCCAAAATAAAATATTTTTTTCTTTCAAGAACCTTTTAATTTTCATGTTAACATAATGTTCCTTTTATTTGCCTTCTGTTTTTCTGGCCTTTTCCTGGCTGTGTACTTCCCCCCATTTTTCTCTGATCTCATGAAGACAGAAACTTTACTGTACATATAACCCACCCCCCACAGACACATACACACATGAAATTTCTTCCTATAACTGGGAGCTGAGCACTACGGGGGATGGGGGGCGGGGGGGGGGGGGGAGACAAAGAAAAAGAAATACCCTTTTGCAAGATCCAAGAGAAGTTGCAAGAGTTTATGTTGTACCTGGCATCTCAGCCAACATGCCAAAGACTAACCTAAGACCCTCCAAGAGCAAAAAGCAGGAGTGGCTGGCACCTGTGGAAACAGTTTTTAACTGGAGCTGCCACACATCTACCACAGCCCATGGGAATGCAGGAATATGCGAAGTCCAGTCCTAAGCTTAACTAAGTCAACGGACACTCTGTAATTTCAGAAAGTCCCATCTCTGGCACTGCTGCTTGAACAAACAGTAGCATCTAGTCCTGGAACTACCATACTGAAGAGCAGTGGCTTGATTTGGTATCTTCACTGCACAGTTTATTTTCAGGGAATATTGTTTAATTGTATTGATCCAATGCATCATCTGTCCACTGAAAGACTGACACCTGTTAGGAGTTCTGCCTATATTGCCTATATAATACAAAACCTGCATTTTGGGGACTTAATCAGTAGTTAAGAGCCCAGTGTACTACAGGTACATTTTTACAAGTTACAGTGGTGGATCTTCCTCATTCAGTGTCACTACAGTAATCTTCAAAACAACACAAAGCCCATTTGCTAACTCAGAAACAAAAGTATATAAAATATTTAGCAAAGGTTCTTTTGCTTTAAGTCTTTCCTTTCTGGCCAGGTCACCTGAGTTCAGGTACAAACACCTTTCACACTAGCTGGGAAAACTTACACCAGCTATCCCATCCTCATCCATGCTTTCCTTGCCACTAGAACAATGATGTCCCAAGCCTTCACTTGGGCCCAGTGAGGATGCCACAATGCCAGGAAGGGGCCGTTCCCTACAGCAGTTTGAATTCCACATTACTTTTATTTCAAGGGTAAGCGCCTTCCTGAGACTATACACACCACTTTTGTTTGGCCAGACGCCCCTCCCCAGATCTAACAACTATGCTTACATTTACATAGCAAACTAAAGACTGCGCTGCTCATCACAACATCCCTTCAATATATTGACCAGTGCTGTGGCTTCATCACATTTGACATCCAATCAGTGCTGCTTATGAGTAATAGGTGGACAGAGATTGCAACATTTTTCCAGAGCATGTGCCTAAAAAACTTCCACTACACGAGGTGTCCATATAACCTGCCTCATTCAGTGGCACTTAAGGCTACATCCTGCTACAGGCAGTATAAGATGTTTTTATCAGGTGTGTAATGATTGCTAATGAAGAACTAACCAGTGGGAGTTGCACCAAACCATCCCACTTGCATGATAGCATCTTTGCAAAAGGGAGGCATCCCAAAATTACACCAAGCTCACTCACAGTGACTCTCAGCCTGTGGCTTTCAGCTCTGTGGGACAGCTTGCTTTGCTTATACATTCACCAGGATACCAGGACTAGTAACTCCTCAGTTCAGTTCTTCCAGGGCGTGATCCTATGGTTTGTCAAGGTGAGTGAAGTGACAGTCCTAGGAATATGGTCCTCTGAAGCTGTAGTACTTCCATGGATTCAGTTATGGGTTCCACAAGATGAGACCTATCCCTGCTTACCAGAGCGTTATTTACACATTAATGAGAAAAGGTTAATTCACAAGGATATATAACAAACCCCTGGTATTTTGTCCATGTAATAAATATTCTGAAATATTCCCACATATTCAACAGATGCAATAATGACAGTGGTTTGTGCCTGAATCCTCATCTTCTACGTACTTTGCCCAGTGTCCTCACAACTGCTGAACTCCTCTGGCCTGGTCCATCCCATCCACACATAAATTAATTTGTTGGTATTCCTATGCCTGTTATTCTTAGAAGTATCTTCTGACGGTGGGGCAAGGGAGAGTATCCTGGGGGCTTCCCTTGCCTTTTGGGACTTACCTTCTTGTTAATGGCTCCAGTCATCCCCCTTCCACCCCTGATACCCATCCCAAAAGGGACCTCTGGGGAGTCCTATCCTAGCGAGTATGAAATTAGCTGGAGTGGTAGTGGCACAGATGAAAGAAGGATTCAACATGTGCGTTAGCTCACTTTCCTCAGTGATGAGGAGGAGGGGATTTGGTCAGTTTGGTTTCATTTATGAGCAGAACAAATAATTCCAGACTCTTGGTCCCAAAGTGATATATTTTCAACCTCTTGGAAATCTTTGTGAATCCTCTCGACAGAGTCCCCTCATGCATGCTCAGGAGCCAGGTGGTTTCTGGGATGTAGTTAGTGAGTGTGAGCTGCCAGACTATCAGCTCCTGAAGAGGACCTTTATTATGGGACACCTGTAGGCACCCTTGTCCTGCCTAGGGAAAAAATAAGCCCTGCCCAGCAGTCTCCCTCCAGCTGAACATCTCGTCTCACCCCAGCACACAGCTGGTACTTTGTTCCATCCTTCCTCTCACTCAGTTTCTCCAATATTCTCTGTGGCTGGTGCCTCCACACCACTACTACTGACCCCTGAGCCTTGAGGTTGGATTCTCCTTCCCCAGAGATACACATCTGCCTCCCCATTCATCCCTACAGTTTAACCAGTCAAGATGCTATCTCCATTCTACCTCTCTTGATCCAAGAACCTCCTTCTTCCAGGCCACCACTTCTCACTGCTGTTGCAACCTCCTTCTCCAGGAGACCAGCTCCTAGACAGGCAGGTGACCACTATCCTTCCTTCAGAGCAATCCAGGACATGGCATAACTAACTGGTGTCTATCTGTCTAATATGGTCTTTTTCATTCCCCCTTCACTTGTCATCCCTCTGCACCTCCGGAGGTCAGTCCCAAGTGCCTTTGGTTCAAGGGACCTATGGAGCTCCAGTAACTTTAGATTCAGGTCTTAGTCCCAGCTGCTGCCTCCGTCCTGTGTTATGTGATTTTATACGGAATTTATCTCACCTAAATCATTTAATCATCTAAGAAAGCTCTAGTCTTATCTCAGCCCCCCAGACTCTCCCTAAAATCAACTAGTCACCTAGTACTAGTAGGATGCCCAAGACCTCAGAGGTACCCATTTCTCCCCATGCTTGGTAGGAGGAGCTTTGTGTGGGCAGCTCAGTCAGTGACAGGTGGTGTTAAGGGAAATTAAACACATCTGGGTCGCTGCTCTCCTCAAAAATCACCGCTTGCATCCATCTCCCCAGATCTCTGCACTTCACTTCTGCTGGACCTGCCTCCAGAGTTAACTCTTCTGTCTCATCACTACCTTGTAATTTCTTTCTTCTCATATACTATTTTTCATGTCTTGCTCACCCCAGGTTGTAATTACATTACTCATGGTAGGTCAAGCAAATGTGATGTCACAGGGTTGGTAAAACCGCTGGTCAAATTTGCCCCTTGCTAAGCCAGTATGATCTGATTTTTGGCCTCAACCCTACAAGCATGCACATACTTGTTTAACTGCATGCCTGAGTTGTGGTGCTACCTGCACTGGGACTATGCCCATGTGTGAAGGAAAGCACGTGCCCACAAGCACAGAGGCTCATGGCCACAGGGAGGGAAGGGACTGGTCAGAGTCCTTTCGACTGTGGCTGTGTCTGGAGGTCTGATACATCCCACAGTGGTCTCTGTTGTCACAAACAGGAAAAACAGGAAAATAAGTAGGGTCCTGTGGCTCCAAAGCCTCAGTACAGGGCTGGCTTAGGGGACTGTCCCTCAAAGTGAGAAAGGAATGGAGAGCACAGCTGTAAAACCCAGCAGCCAGGTGTCTCCTGGTCTCATCCTGGTGCAAAAGAAGTGGTCTTCACAAGGCATCAGATCAAGGTACAAATAAATACCAGTGCTTGTACCTGCGTAGTAACATTCATTCATCACCGCAGTTATTAGCCAGGGCTGAGTTGTAACATTTTATGGCATTTAGGACATACAACACTTTCTTCTGACTTAACGGTCCTGTGAACTAATTCATTCAGCTGAGAACTATTACTATTATGAGAAACAGTGCATATAGTGGGTTTAAATACCAAGTATGGAACAAAAGTTTTACACACACTCTGTAAGGACTGTCAAGATACTGAGGCAGGGTTAGAAACTGCTTAATATAGGTGTCTACTTCAGGTGCTGCTGCCTCACTGAGGTCTCAGGCAGCTGAGCAAGATTTAAGTGAGAGCCAAAGCATTCAATACAAACTCTCTTCTCAATTCACTTCTCACAGAACACTTTTCCCCATTTCCATAGAACAGTTGTTCCCATTTCTACAGTTCCAAAGACTTTCAAAGGTTTTTGCTTTTGTGGGAGTTCAGTCCTGATCCAGTCTGACAAAGTCAAAGAAAGAACTCCCTTGGCTGAAATAACCACTGGATCAAGCCCCAGGAGAAGGTATTTTTGTGAACTGTCTTTGTGGATCCTTTTGTACAAGGATTAAAAAAAAAAAAAAAAAAAAAAAAAAAAAAAAAAAGAGCTACAGGAATAGCACAATATTATCCCATTGCAATGATCCTAGAAAAGGACATTTTTATTTTGGGACAAAGATTCAGAAGTTCTCCAGCAGGTAATGTCTTTTCCACAAAAAAAGCTCATCAGATTCAGATCTCTAGCCATATGCCCAAATTTTCTTTTTGTTTTTGTACACTTTGTGTGGTTTTAACTGAAGCAAAGCCGTGAATGCATGCCAGCCCTTTATCCTCCCCCAAAAAGGGGAGAAACTCAGTCATAATACATCCATCACTCCCAATTCTTCCAACAGCCTGAATACATCAACAAAAAGGCCCAGTCTAATGAAAAAACTTTATTTGGAAAAAAATAGTAAGTAAAACAAGTTTCCATATGTTTACCATAAAAATAACCTAGACTCCACCCTGGGGTGTATAAAAATACAGACTACAGATTGTATATTTTGGCATTAGTTAAAAAATGCCTTTGTAAACATACCCTATTAAAATTTAACTGCAGCTTTTATCATTTACTCAAGTAACATATGAAAGGGCTAGAACACATTTATCACAGAAGTAGTCATTTTATCAGGGCTTAGTAATAGCAGTGATGTATTGTGCAATTTGCGGTGCATGCCTGGTTTACAATACATTACTGGTGAGTACTATCCATACACATCTGTAAAGTATCCTTTAAAGTGTATCCAGAAACATTAACACCTATAAAAAAAAATATATAGGAACAGCAGACTTTTTAATCCTGTAGATAAGACTTCAGTTAACATCTGTGGTTTGTGTCCAGACTCCTGGCCAAGAGAAGGACATGCAGGTGGTACTACGGCAGGAGGACAAGTTTCATTTATGTTTTTCTTTAGTGGTTACTGAGATGAAATTAGGACAAATAGCTCCAAATAGCTCTAGACTGAGATTCAGAGACACTTTTTGGACATAGTTTTTATGGTATCAAAATAAATGTTGTGAGTTCATACATTGAGCTGTCGGGTCTGGGTTCTTCCCATTCAGTTTGGATTTTAATGAGCCAGAGATGCTTGAGAAACTTCAGATCTTCTTAAGAAGTAGCTTATATGACTCACTGAATTTTGCATTACCCCAGCGACTGCCTGGCTAAACATACATACCGCCCACGGGCCAGTGGCAAACCCTCAGCATCCCCCAGCGCCGGTGGCAACCCAAGATCAAGCAGGAACAGCAATGAGCTCACTTGGGCCCTGCATTTCTGCAAAAAATTCCTTTAACAGACTTATTCTAAGCCTTTCAAAGTAGTCACTGTTTCTGCTACAAACCAAGCAACAAAAGAGGGAGAGTTTAAATGAAAGAGCTACATTAAACCATCACAGCTACTCAAGTACAGCTGGGTAATTCCCCAGTTACTTTATCAAAGCAGCAAGAACCATATGAGCACCATACACCGTTGCTGCATCTCAGACTTGATGAGCATATGGATAATAAGGTTTGTGTGTCAGCAACACATTACAATGGCAGGAGGTGCACACAACCATGTAGTGTAGCCAGTTAAGCGTTACACCATGGTGTTACCACGCAGCATCATGTATTTGCATAGGAACTAGACACCAAAGGGTAGAGGCACTGAGTGATTTCCTCCTTCAGCTTTTCTGAGGTTACTCTGTTGTATTAAAGAACGGGGGCTGCTATTTATTTTTAAAATTGAAGGCCTTCTGTACCTTAACTATATTGCCTGGAAATTCCACATATGAAGGTCTGCAATTCAATGTAAAAACAATAAATA
This sequence comes from Falco cherrug, assembly GCF_023634085.1. Classification (NCBI taxonomy): domain Eukaryota; kingdom Metazoa; phylum Chordata; class Aves; order Falconiformes; family Falconidae; genus Falco; species Falco cherrug. The sequence continues at coordinate 78,173,362 of NC_073698.1, forward strand.
CCTTTTTGTCCTTTCAAGTGGGAAAGCTTTCATCATTACAAAAGAGGAGAAAGCAGGAGGAAAGTTAAGATCTGCAGGTGGACAGCACAATGCCTCCTTTGATTTGAGGGGCAAAGACAGTTGCTCAATAAACACTCTGCTGTTTATTTTTTTTGAATGTGTGTGAGATTGGGAACTCAAAGGATTATATTCAGCACAGCTTAGTCTTAGTAAAACACATATTCCAAGACCTGCACGCATCGCCAAATGTTACGGTCCATTTCACAAGACTTGAATATATCACTTCTGTTGTTGCTTCTGTCGCAGGAAAAATATCCTGAATGCAGGACAGTGTTTGATTCTGTAGCAAAGTAGGTACTGGCAGTATATGGATTAACTAATTATCTCCATTTACATAAGGAAAAAATTGTTTTGATGTAGGACTGGAAAATACAAGTCAGATATTTCATCTTTTCTTTCCCATGTGCCAGGCACACGTGCTAGCAGTATCATCCAGCCATTTATCACATGTTCTGTTTGCTGTGCCTTAACCCCATGGATGAGGGTCACTCTGTGCACCAAGCTGAGAATATGCATTATAAAAATTGTGCACAACACATCATTGTATTCCAGAATAGGGTTTCTTTTCTTGAAGAGAAGTTTGGAGACTGGAAAAAGTGGGCATCGTGTTCATGCCAGATTATATTTTAAGGTAATTTATGTACAAGTGAAAGGGAATATCCAGCAGGAGATGCTGATAAAAAGCATTCAGGTGACAAATGCCAGTAGCAGTTCTTAGCTATTTGATTACAGGAGAGTTTCTCCAGTCAGCATAATGTCACTGAATCAATAACAGCTCTGCACTGCAAGGCCACTCTGGGGAAAGCCCTGCATGCATGTCCAGGAACAGTGTTTGCACTTTAACATCTGTTCTGCTTTATCAGTGCATTTTACAGCCATTGCTGTTAACTGAATTATATTGCTGCTGTGAGGCACCTCGGAGCCCCAAGCCTGTTACCTTGCACAAAAAAGTGAGGGCCAGGCAGATGGAAGAGAGGGCATGGAACAAACATGACAGCCTGTGGCCAGTGTGAAGGCCACCACCTCCAAAAGGGACCCCCAAATCTTTTTGTTTATTCTAAAAACACCTAATGTAAAGTAGCAACCTGGTCAGGGATGCAAGCAACAAACCCGGGTGAGAGCCTTAACCAGTCCACAGGGTTGTTCCCTCATTTTCAGTGACTTTGAAATCAAATGCAGGTGATACAGAGACCACTGGTGAGGGCATTCTGCTCAGGCACTTTTTCCCCATCAGCATTGACAAGTGACTCTGGAATCAGAGGCTGCTCCTCTCTGAGAAGACATGTTCCCTGGCACTGCCCATGGGGCTCTCTCCTTGTGTTCACTGCTGGTTGCCCGTGCCCCAGCCAGCTGTGGCCTGGGCCAGCCCCTGCTGATGGGAAGAACACTGGCCAGGAAGCCTCCCAGGACTCAGCAGAAACAAGGCAACCCTGTTTTGCAAGAGTGCAGGGAAGAGAGTTAAGCTGCGCAGGCAGAAGTCTTGCCCTCGGCACTGGAAAACAAGCACCAGTCCAGTTTTGTTTGCTGCGGTAGATGTAACCTCCAGCAGTACTTAAGACAGCTCAAGTCTTGCTGTGGGTCTAATCTATTCTGCCTGTGCACCTCCCGGGGCTACTCATTTGGGTACCACCTTCAGGCCTTATTAACATTTCCTCTTATGCTGCTGTGCCAAAACACCAGCACCCTCAACAGGAGCAGGAGCAGGACATTTGTTTTTTTTTTTTTTCTTTCTCCTTTTATTTCATAAAAGAGGCTGGGAAGTATTTTGGTACAGTTTAACATGAGAGAAACATCAAGGAACAAATAACGTTGTCCTGGTTTAGGCTGGATTAGAGTTAATTTTCTTCCTAGTAGCTGGTACAGTGCTGTGGTTTTGGATCTAGTACTAGGATAATGTTGATAGCACACTGATGGTTTAGTTGTTGCTCAGTAGTGCTTGCCCTAAGTCTGGGACTGTTCGGTGTCCCATGCTCTGCCAGTGAGGAGGTACACAAGAAACTGGGAAGAAGCAGAGCCAGGACAGCTGACCTGAACTAGCCGAAGGGATATTCCATACCATAGAACATCATGCTCATGATATAAACTGGGGGGAGTTGGCCAGGAGGGGTTGATCGCTGCTTGGGGACTGGCTGGGCACTGGTCAGCAGGTGGTGAGCAATTGTATTGTGCAGCATTTGGTTTTCCTGGGTTTTTTTCCTCCCTCTCTTTTGCTTATCACCTCCCTTTTCAGTAGTAGTAGTAGTAGTAGCGTATTTTACTTTATTTCAATTATTAAACTGTTTTTATCTCACTCTACAGGATTTACCTTTTCCCAGTTTTCTTCCCCATCCTGCTGGGGTGGGGAGGGGTGTGAGCAAGTGGTTGCATGGTACTTAGTTGCTGGCTGGGGCCAAACCATGACACACATATTCATAAAACTCCAATGACTGCAATGAAGACCCAAGACATCCACGCCTGCTTCTGCTCCCATCACTATGGATAGGACTCCCTGGCTTTGCTGGGAGCAGACAGGTCCCCAGCCAAGGGGACTATGCATCCAGCCAACAGCCAAAAGACACACTTCAGCTGTGTGCTCACACAGGTTCAAGGAAAAAGGTGTTTTCCAGCATGGTCATCAGCCTGCCTGTAGGTCCTGGCAAGGTTGCCACCCTGCAGCAAGCTGTTCGGTCTCCCTGTGCTCCCTGTGACATTTCATCTTGGCTGCAGGCAGGGAGCTGCAGAGTCCCAGTCTTGTCTCTCTGTCTGGATTTGCATTTTAAGTTTGGGAGTAATGCAGGTTAGAAATCGGTAACAGGAGAGGAGCTGACCACTCATACCACAGATCACAGAGGTTAAGCAGTGACATCAGCCCAGAGAACGGCCATTTCACCTCAAATCAGCCCAATTCCTGCTAGAAGCCCCTGGGGAGGTCCCCGGTCACCACCCATGGTGGGGCCTGGGAAGATTCAGTAATTGCTCATACCACCAGAAAACCCATTGTCTGGGCGGCATTTACATGGCTGGAATGAATAATTGTTAAATTATGGTGAGCTGAACAAGGAAAACACCCACAATGAGCAGCAAGAGCATTAAGTGTACCATGTAATGGTTCTGTGGGTGACCGCAATTATTCTTCCATCTTTTCTGGAAACAAATTGTTCATCAAAGCCACACAGCTACAAAACAGTTTGTTCTGAGGGTAGAACCAAAATACCACAATTCACAGGGGATATTCCTTTCCTCTACCTACTGTGACTGCCTGGTGCAGCACCGAGCTTCAGGGATACTATGGCATGTTACAGCTTCAGCTGGCAGCTGGCATGGGTTACCTGGAGACGGTCAGCATGCAGTTCGCCCTCCTGTTGGGCCATGGGGCTCAGCATGGCAGCTGACATTTATCAACAGCACCCCCCGCCCCCCCCCAGTTGCATACAGGAGCGCTCAGCATCCTTCTGGTCCTTCTGGTCACTGGCACCAGACAGCTCTAAAATGTCGCATTGCTGCGTCCCCGTGGCAGCAGTCCAACCACCTAATGTGGTTTCCTGCACGCCACTTTCAAGTCACAAACCATGGAAATATTTTATCTCCAGTTGCAGAATTATATTGCTGTGAATAGCATATCCTTCCTAATTAATAACTGTGATATTGCCAAGAAAGTTATGAAAGCTTGGGTCCCTCTAATCATCTGGTCGACCTGACATTTTCCCAAGTTTTCTTAAGTCATATCTCAGCAAATAGCACTGCTTCTTTTGTGTTTCTCAACACTTTCTGCAATAATATAGAGTGAAGTTCTTTAACTTATTATTCTGATTTCTTTATTCTATTTCCATTCTGCATTTATGCAAAGATAACCTGTCAATAAATTGCAGGGGCATAATACTGACATTCCAGTGAACTCAATGAATATTGAGGAGGGAGGAGAAAACCAGTTTGCTACAAAACCTATTAATTAAAGATGTAATATAGACCAAACCTATTTGAAAATAGGCATTGTCAATTAGAAGAAGAAACATGGAATTCTAATGTTTTAAAACAGAGGCTAGGATGAGATTGCTTCATGTTTAATGTTTGTTCGAGCTTTGTTATGCGTTTTTGCTATTTTGGCACTTTCCCTGCCTGGGAAGTTGGAAAATAGAATGTGTTGGTTTCTTTGGTTAGGTTAATTTTTTTAATAAAGCCTATAAAAAAGAAAAGTAAACTAAACTAACTAATTTGGCAAAAAAAAAAAAAACCAAACAAACCAAACCCCAAAACCAAAGGAACCTCTAACCAAAAATGCAGCACTATTAGAAAATGCTTCTCAGGCCAGGCACAGATCTGCTCCAGCCCTGCACTAGCAGCAGCTGCCGCACTCATTAGGGGCACAGGGGATCCTCTCTGGAAAGATCTGACTCCCTGCCTGACTTAGGGAGCCATGACCTGGGGTTTGCAGCATAGTTTTTTAAGGTTTTATTTTCTGAAGGTGAGTCATATCTGTATTTTCACAAAAAGCATATGGAAACTAGTATTAAACCCTCACAATTTTCCCCAAAAAGGAAGCCTTGCTCCCTGCCAGCTTTATTCACTGAGCAGTAGGTTGCCATGTCAGAAACTTACCTATGACAGGCATCAGCAGCCACCCCTGATGGCGAAGGGGCTCAGTATTTAAGTGACATCCTGAAGCAAGTAGGAGCAGAAACTAGGATCCACATACATTAGGTTTGGGATCAATAGGGAAAAGTTGTCAGGGATATAACAGCCTTTTAAATCACCCTGTTTAGTGCACAGCATCTGCAGCGCTCCAATATTGCTGTTAAAGCCCAACAGATCCACAGCCCATGTAAACCGGTGCAGCTCTAGTGGTGCTGGTGGAGCCGCACTGGTTTACACTGGCTGAGGACACACTTGGAGACAAGCAAAATCAATGCAAAAAACCACCCCCAAACAGGGAGGGGGCTGAAGCCTCACACAGCTTTGGTTTTCTTTTTAAAGGATATACGAGGCTTGTCAATGTCCACAAAATTGTAGACTAGCTGCCTTCTCAAGACCTGCCATCTCATCACAGCTGTGGGAAACAGCTACAAACAACCCCCCCCCAAAAGACAAGGTAGGTGAATGTTGGTGAGATGGAGGTAAGTGTTATGGAAATAGCTCAGCTGCCTGTAATATCTCTTATAGGAAAACTGAATAAGCATGCTGGCTCCAAAAGAGATTGTCTGACCCCCTCTGTCTTCTGAACAGTGTTTCCATACTAACAGCTCGGAGACTGCTTTAGGATATGGCACAATATATGCTGCCGATGGGCTTGACATCAGAGGTAAATGCCTTGCCATAGCTTCTAATTGCATGACGACTAACTGATAGGAGATGTGCCCTGAAAAGACAGTGAAGGTCCTTAACTCCTTCTAAATCCTCAGCCTCCTCCTCTCTTCTCAAACACCAGTGATGAGTGACATTACTCACCTTCAAAAATATCACCCACTTCCTCCAACTAGAATGGAGCACTGTGTTCACAGCTAACTTGAGCGATTGTGGAAAAGGTAATTCAACAGAAAACACTGTAACAAAACATGGAACTAGAATTTCTGAACTAAGAAGTTGCTATTCCTCTCAAGACAGGCTGAAATTTCACTGGAGCGTGCTGTGTGAAAATATGGCAGGTTTCACCTTTTGTAAATCTCTATTTGTACCTTGCTGGCAACTGAGCACCTCCTAAGGCTTGGCATATGGTATCATCTGAAGCACAAAATAAAAATATTGCACCCATCTGTACTCCTACATGTTTTTTCTAGGCTATTTCTGCACTCATGAAAGTTGGTTATTTTAATATCACATTTAAAGAAAACATCCTTAAAGCAATGTCACAAAAGTGTTTCCAGTTTCTAAAGTACTTCATCAGAAGAAACACTTCCAGAGAGTATCACATTTACTCTTGGGCTGTTATCCAAGATGTTGTTGGGATGAATGGGCCCTAACATGGAATTAAATGCAACTAATGCCTATGGCAAGGTTCTTTTACATTCCCATGAAATAAAGGAGAATTCATCCCTCATGTAACAAGCCTATTCAAGATCATTAACTGCATTAGTTACTAATACTCTTAGTCCTGTAGCATCTGTCAGATCTTTTAATGGTCCAGAGTCCAGGCCAATTAGAGAATGAGACTGGAACAACTAGAGATAAACTTTCTTTGAAAGTCCCAGTTTCTCTCTGCTGTCGCCTTAATGTCAGAAAGTGCTTAACTGGAGCAGACACACAGCCAAATCCTATCTGGGGAAATTCCCCGCCTCACAAGTTATCTATTTAATTCCAGTGGCACTTTTTTATAATGGCCCTTCCTGTTCCTTTCTCTTTGCTTCTTAATCTAGCTATGCTGAAAAAGTGCCAGGTGTTTGGTTTTTTTTCTTTGGATTTAACATCCTAGATTTTTTTTTTTTTTTTCTAAATCACTGGACAGCCCCCCCAGCCTTTGAAAACTCTGGGTTATTTCTAGACACGTTAAGTCAACAACAACTTCTGGGGACAGCTTATCTTGTTAGCTATAAACTCTTTCCTTACCTGACTCTCTTGAGAACAAGACATATTGGCTGCTCATAATTCATGTAAATGTTCAATGTTTCATGACGAAGAGAAACATGCCGAATTATTTTTATCTCCTCTCCCGGAATAAATCCCCGCACAGTTCATTTCCAGGCATCCATCACTTCACACCAGAGGCAGGGCTTTGCTAACAAAGGGAGATCTAAGCAGAGAGGCCTCTGGAGCATTAACCTGCTCCGAGTGGGACAGAAGCAAAGCAGGACTGCATTCCACCTCCAGAAGTCAAACCTTGCCACGGTACCTTTAAAGCGAAAATTTACCAACACATGCTCGCATCATTCACTTAATTAAAAAGGGCCACAAGCAACCTTGTTTTCTGCGCTGGAATGGATCTGTCTGGAAGTGTTGGATACCAAGGGCAGATAGGAAACACAGCACACATTGAAGAGAGCTATGGGAATAATTTGAAGCAAATATTTAAATACAATAAATTCTGCCTTTATCTGCTCAAGAATAGCCACGAACTGAACGGCAATTTTGCTTCAGCCTATCTAATTTTAATCGTTTATCATTGCATCAAATGATTTTTGGTCTGTTAATTATGTAAATTCATGGAAATAATGGAAATCCAGTCTGTGTTGACCAGCCCTTAGCAGGAACTGAGATATTGTTGTTCCAGCCCTCTGAAATGAAAGCATAACCTCTTAAATGCTTTAAGAAAGTGTCCCTATAAAATGAAAAAGTTTATCTCATTGCTGCAGAATCAGCTTTCAATATTTGGCTTGTTTGGATGCAGTTAATGATCTTGAACTGTTGTAGGGGACATGACTCTTTTATCTGGCTCATCTTTTATGGGCCATTAGCATGAGTCAGGGACACACAGTTAAAAATTAGCATGTATTACGTCTAAGAGACCAGAGCAAGGAGCAAGACTTGAAACAGGTTGATCTTATTGTTGCTAAACTTTGAACGATCAGACAAGTGGAAAGGAGTCATAACAAAATAATATTCAAACCACTCCTTTCCATAGAAATGGGCCATGTCAAGGGAGTGCTTTTTATCTACCAGCCTTCTTATTAACATCTCTCAAAGAAGCAGGGGCAAACTTTGATGACATAACATGCAAGTTAGCCTGATAAAATGTTAATAAGCTCACCAAAGGGAAAAAGTGTCTTTAGCTAGAACTGCAAGTTGAATTTGGATGGATAAAAGCTTGCAACAGTGTTGGAATGCAGAGGGTAATGCAATTCTGCCAAAATGCTGTAAGATTTTAGCTCAGGCCCAGGATTTTTGTAAAAAGGCATTTGCTCTTGATTGTTCCAAGTCCCCATGGAGAGAGAGACCGATTGACATAACTAGTTAAGATGTCAAAAAGCTTTTCCAAAGCTGAAATAAATGCACTGATTAGGGGGGAAATCTCCCCTCTCAAAATGTTGTAAGTAAAATAAAAGCAAGGTAAGAGACAAAAATTAGTTTGAATATTGCTATAGGCTTTGCTGAGATATATTTGTACAATGTCATGAGCTGAACGATGCTGATTTTGATAAAAGACTGTTCCTACAACCTGCCACATGATTAAAAACAGAGCTGCCTTGGGTACAACAGACCACAGACAACAACAGTTCAAGGCCTTGAGGACCCAGAGAGGATCACTGGATGTAGCTCAGAGTCAAGACACTCAGTGCTGAGTCCCAGCAGGACCTTCCCCCTTACAGAGATGCAACCCTGGGAGCATGGGGTGGCCAAGGCTGGAGATGGTGATCCCACAGCCAGATGTGTGACTCATCCAGTTTCCTTAAACCAGGGCAGCTCCACAGGGACAGGGACCAGACTTCCACATGCAGGGGCAATGAGAGACACCAGGACTCCCACACTTTCTGCCATCACACCCCAATCTTCCAGCCTTAGAGAGATCCAGATCTATCCAGGGCTTGATTCTTTTCTCCTGAAGGACCTGGAAATTCTGACTTTGAAGATAAATACAAGGCATCAAGAGGTCCCAAGCTCTCTACTGCATTGTGCCGAGCTGGACCCAGCATCTTCTCTGACAGCCCGTTGCCCTGCGAGCCCTGGCAATGGGTTTGCTCCGGAGCCACAGCTCCCCATTGTCCTGGCAGCTACTTGTGAAATTGGCACTCTCCTCAGCCTCCCAGCTGCTATCATTTATTTTGTTAGTAAACATTGTTTTTCAGTACTTTTTAAAAGTAAATTCCCAGTTTCTGGGAAATAGGAATAAAATTAAATTAAAACAAAACTTTCACAAGATTTCCCATGAATCAGAAATTGCATTTGCTTGCCATTTTTCATCAGTAGTCCAGAAAAAAACCAGGCCTTCTGTGCTGAGCTTGGACAAATGGATGTGGAGCTTCTAAAGTCAGTGGGCACACTTGAAAATTTAGACTTGGGTTTGAATTTCACTCCGAATCACTTCATCTCCTTAAATATCTTAAATAACTTTTATAAGAACGAAAAGTCAAACTTCACAGGCCTTTTAGACATCTAGTTCATATTTTTAATGCAGCATATATATATATATATATATATATATATATTGAATCGATGTGAATTCATACGACCATCTGTCAGAAGTATTGTATCAAAAGTCTGGAAGGGATTTTGGAGGTTCAGCACAAAGAAGTATGAAGTTTATTCCCTGGGGACATTCCCTATTCCTCAAATACAGAATTTGCAAAACCCATGGAAATTCAAAAGCAAGGAAGAAGTAAAAAAAATATTAAATGGGCATCTAATTGGGTTTTAAAGACAAACAGAAGTTGTCTAGAATACCAGAACCATAAGGATCCAGCCTTGCAAGGATGGGTCACCTGGTGAGCTCCAGGCAATGAGAGCAGAAAGACAACAGTGACCAGACTGGTGAGTGATAAGGGGCGTTTAGCCAGCTGGCTGTCCTGCTTTCAGTGGTCATATTTGAAAACTGAGATTGATAAGCAGTGTAGAAACTAAGCGCATGCGAGAAAGCAAGGGATAGGCTAATGAGATTTCCCGGGTGGGCAAGCTCATCCTTGTGCTCAGCAACCCTGCTCAGAGGGTGATCAGGGTCTTCCAGTCAGCCTTGTAATCAGGAAAATCAGAAAAGCAATGTTGAACTGGGCTTTTACTCACATACAGATTTACACACTCTTTGGTGCGGGTGTCCCTGTGTTGGTGGGGACAAAGACTGAAGACACCCAGTCAAAGAACATGTAGTTCCCACACTGCAAAAACCTGCCAGCACAAAGCTAAATCAGCTGTGTCCCTGGCATCCAGCAACACCATGGAGGGGATGGCATGTGCACAAACAGCATTGTAAGCACGTGGCAGACACAGCCTGGCTGAGCTGACAGCTGTTTTGCAGCTGGAATCACACTTTAAAACAGCACCAGCCCCTCTGCCAGTTGCAGTCATTCTCTACCCGGCCTCTCCAAGGAATGGAGAGGAACTCAGTGCTCAGAGAGCTGAAATCTGTGGATGAGCTCCTCTGCTTACCCACCTCTTTGCATCCACGCAGGTTTTAAGATACCACAGTTCATACCCATCTGTCTCATTTTAAGCTCTGACAGCTTGCAATGCTGTAGCATGACAGAATCAGCTTTGGCCTTATATCTTACACATAAGATGGTCATACTGAGTCTCCAGTATCACAAGTTTAAAATACCATTCTATGATGATTTCAATATTATATTTTTTTAAGAGAGGTGAGTTGTCACATATGCCCTCTCAAACGAGCAGTTGAAGCTTAGGTTCTAAAATCTTCTCCTGAAAAGAAGAGCACTGAACACTGTCACTGTATGCTAATCAGCTGGTTAGACTTCCTTCGCTAATTTTCCTGTCCACATTAACGTATCTAAACAGAATTCTATAGTCTTTGGACAGGCAGCAGTACCCAGCCTATTTACATTTGCAGCTGCATTTATACAGGACGACCCATCAAGAGAGGAAATGCAACTCCCTAACGCCAGCCCAATATATTAACATCTCTTATATCCCGTTGTTATTCAATTCATAGATTTAAAAAGTCATGACCTCTGACAGAAGAACTGTGTGCGAGAAAAATGGTCCGACAGCACTTTGAGTCTCTCCAATAGTCAGGAACATGTTTTCAGAAGCATAAAAAGAGAGGAGGAAAATCAAGTGAGAAACCAAACAACCAGGGAGCTAGAAGTGCAGGAAGCAAGACTAGGAAGGGAACAGCAACATCAGCGTATGAGGGCGAGCGAAGCCAAGTGAGCCTTATCCAAAGCCACGGAGGAGCAGCGCCCCAGCCAGCAGTGAGCCCGGGGGCAAACATGCCAAGGAGAGAAGGGGAGGGAAGAGTGAACGTTCCCCAGCACAGGGAGTACCGGTGGGTGGAGAGCCAAGGAGAGATTTTTAAATGCTGATTGTATTTCGTATTGAAGCGTGAAAGAACAGCAAGTTAATGAGAAGGGCTGGCTGAGGCCTCTCCCATAAATCAATTGTCTCTAGGGGGTGGGGGGTTGGGAGAAAAAGACACCCCTCCACAAAGCAACTCAACAACAACAAGAGATCAAGATTTTTCCCACACTTAATAACATTTTACACAAGTACAATAAAGGATCTCCAGGGAGTGCGGTTGCTTTGTAAGGCCAAGGCATGTACTTGAAAAGAACAGCTAGATTAAACTGTAATAGAGTTCCAGCTTTTGTACTCTGGAAAAAAACACAAATATATGTATAGGAGAAGCTTTTAAAGAAACAAGCCTTTAAAGAAAGAATGAGGAAAAACAAACAACAGGGAAATGCATTTCAAGCATCAATGCCAACCTGCTGAGAAGGCTGCTACAGAATTAACTTCGTCATTTACGTTATTATTTGGTTCAAACAGCTTGTAGGTCTTCAGTATGATTATGCATAGCGAATTTTATTTGGTGAAATACATCAAATTTTATTCAGAAAAAAAAAGGAAAAAAAAGAAATTACTCGACATCTGCAACCAGCCTCCTTCTGCAGACACACAGAAAGAAAATACCTGCTTGCAGTGGATGGAGTTGAAAAGAAACAGTGACAATTAGAGGCAGCTCCAGACTTCAGAAGTTTGTAGTAGTCCAGGAAAAGACTTAAATTTAGGACCCAAACATTAATCACAGCTCTGAGAAGCAACCGACTGTCTTTTTGAGTAAATTAGATTTTAATGTTACAGGTGTTTAAGACATAAATGTGATTAATTGAATGGCTTGAACTTCACTAAAACTGAAGAGAGGGGTGGTTTTTTTCTTATAGATCCTGGCTCTGACACAGACTTTTTTGAGTAACCAGTATCTCAGAGGCTTGCATTACTTTGCTAAAATGGTGATAATAGTATTTCTTCTGTCTCTTTAGCAATCAACCTTTTGCAAGTGCTTTCTCTGTGTGATGCCCTTGTGATTCTAGGTACTGTAAATACAGAGACTTACTAACAATATGGAATCCTTATGATTAATGGTGACTCATTAAATGTACTCCATATGCATTCTGTATTGATATTTAGATATTAAAACAATAACATAAACCAAAACACACTATGAGGCAACATCGCTTTTTAAAATAAGCTACTTGCAATTTGTATTGAAAACACACTAGCCAAAACAGCAGCATATCCCTCCATCACAGGCCAGTGCAGAAACAAACATGCGACCCTTCCTCTTCTGAAAAGCCACATTTTCACCTCAGTCCCACGTATCCCCACGCCTCACACCAGAGCCATCCCAGGGGGCACATCCTTTGAAGAGGGCGAGGGAGGGAGCTCTCAGAGCTGGCCTCGAGCAGCCTCTGTGTCTGCGGAGCAAGAAGCCAAAGCTCAGGAGAACTGCCCCACCACCCCTCCATGCCCAGACACAAGGCACAGGGAGGAACCAGGCGATATTCCAGGTCAGCTAAGGTATTCAGAGATAGGAGCCAACAATCCTTAAATTTTGGTCTTCAGTATAACACAGAAGCAAATAGACAACTGCAGCTGATCTTTGAGCTCCAGTGTCCTATTTTGTAAAGCACGGCGTCTCGCTGGGAGTGTAAAGAGGCTGGGTTTGAGCTCTACTCTGTAATTGAATTTAATGGCAGAGCATCTTACAGATGCTCCAGAAGAGGGGAATTGCATCTTATTTGCATTTGTTTCTCTCCTGTAAAAGGGATTAAGGGTGACTAGTTCAGAGGAATCCTGCCTGATAAATCTAGTGGTGCTGCTCACTGGAAACAGAGTACTTCAGTTCTGCATAAGAATTAGCAGGTTGTTGGCCCTGTGGGAGAAGATAATTAAAAAAAAAAATAATCCCCACAACACCCTGACTGACTTAGTACTAGGATTTCATGCCTTGCTCTTTTATTTCTATTTCTAAGACACCAGTAACTCTGAGTCACAGAAGGCATGGGAAACTTTGCTTTTGGTTGCGCAATGTCACCACTGTCTTATGAAATTCAGAAGTATCATTAAACTGAACCAACATTGTATTTCTGAAAGGCCATCTTATATTATGTAAACAAACAGCTTTTAGTTCCAGAACAAGAGATCATTGTGTAAGATTATGCATCATCATTGCATAGTTCAGACACCACTGATGTGATGTTATAGCATTTCTAAGGAAGAAGCAAAGCTATGATAATACTGATTCATTTTATTAGGAAAAAAAAAAAGAAATTAGCCTGATTTTTATAAAGAGCTCACTGCTGGTGAAGTCTGGGGTCCCACAGTCTCTCTCAGAAGTGGGCCATGAGAAAGGGATTCACGCTTGCATTACTTCCCATTCTTTCAAACACATCTGTGGCAAGCGTAGCGTGGCTATGTCTATTGGATACAAATCCCATGGACTTTACTTACACCTTGGTGCTCTAGGGTCATCCCTAGAGGACCCATTTTTCAGAGGGGTGCCTTGATTTATCCCTCTGACAGGGCACTTGTTTTTGTTCAGGTGAGCTGCTTCTCTCCAGAGTAAGCTGGGGAGAGAGGTGATGGCACCGGTGTTCACCCCTGACAGCGAGGTAGTACTGCGTTCCTGGAGGCAGGACTGTGGTGCAGCTGGAGGAGAGGAACAGCAGCTTCCTCAAGCTTCCCACAGACCTGTTGGCACGTGCTGTGCAGAAGACCTGCCAAGGAAGTGTCACCCTCTGGGCATCCCAGCCAGCTCTCTCCACCTCAGGGGCTGGAGCTCAGCTCTTGGGAACAGCCAAATAAAGGCTGCTCCAAGGTGCCAGCAGATTCCAGGCAATGAACCTGGTGTGTACAGAGGGCTGCCTTCACCCACCAGCTGGAGGGGAACACAGCAGCTATTGAAACTTATTATAAAGTACATAGTATTTACTCAGAAAACCTTTATGGCCTTTTGCTCAAACATATGCGCTATTTGGGCTCACGTTAATACACAGAGAGATACAGGTCTCTTGAGGCATGTGCATAATTTAAATAGCTGGCTCAAATTTTTGTTTCTAAAATACAGAAGTCCCCTGATCCACCCTGTGGACATGTATCTGTAGTTTCAATTCAAAAGGCAAAGTGTCTTCTAGTCTCCAGGAGCAGTACCTAGCACTGCTGCCAGATGGGCAGGGGACTGGTTGCTCCCACTGGGTAAGCTTCCAGTCTGGACTTCAGAGGCTGATTAGCAACTGGGGAGGAAGGTAAAGGAGCTGGAAGGGATATGCATCGAGGAAGACTGATTGCAGAGTTATAGGGCTTTACCAGGCATACTTCTGACCAGAACCTGTTCATTCGCTGGTCCTTCATGGTTACCTTTATCTCTCTGCAGGTACCCAGCTCTGCACGCTGGCCCTCCATTTCTCACCTACTTTCACCCCCATTACAGAATCTAGATCCCCACTCCTTCATTCCTCATCCTTGCTCAATTCCTGCCCCTCCATCTGCATCCCATCCTCCGTCTCTTTCATCTCTCATTACCATTATGCTCTACCCTGTCACTGTCACACACTACCCCTGGCTCTACTATCCCATTCACCCAAAGGCTGGTGACATCACTTTGCCCTTTCCCATCTCTTTCCTAAGATCAGAAGCTTTCCATCTGTTTCCTAGTTTCTTTATGCATCATCTTTCAATCCTTGTCTTCACACCCAGCCACTGTACGTATGTGTTTTTACAGTTTCCAACCTGTCATCACTGACTACTTTTATTTTGCTGGGACCCACTCTGAGATCCTTCCTCCCTTTAATTCAATGGCACAGCTATGATTCTCTCACACATCCCTCCAAACCATGCTCTTGCTGGTTCTCCTCCCCAACACAAGGTCTACCCTGCCCACTATCAGCCCTTGCTCACATCTGACATCTCTTTACTCTGTTCCCTTTCTCATAGTACTGATGCCTTTGGTAGATCCCATGATTCTGCTGACTTCCCTCCACTATTAGCCTGTCCTACCCGCCAACTGTCATAACAGCTTCTTACCTAGGAAAACACAGCATCTCATACCAAAACTCCAGATCCCACAGCAGAAAGCCCAGCTTGCTTCTCATCACCTCTGACTCATTACAACACTCTTCCATGTGTTTCCACTTGTCTCTCTACAAGAAGTGCACCAGAGTCCCATGACAGAAGATAAACAAGAAACCCACATAGCCTTCTGCCATTTTTGGTTCTACTTTTTTTGTGACTACACCATTAGACAGAGTACAAGGAAGATGAGATTTTTTGGTGGCTTATCTGCATGTGACCCCTCCCTTAAATTACTTGCTGATTTCCTTTGAAAACAGTCATGCCCTTCCAACATTTTTCTTTTCACATTAGAAATACATTTTGGTCTTTCCAATAGTACTGTGTTTCTTTCAACCTAGCTCCCGCTCCAGCTGTTGACTGGCCTCTTTTTTTTCTTCCATCTCCAAGTCCATTGAATTCACCATTTTCAGTGGTTACTTTCTTCTAGTCTCATTCCAGACCCTCTTCTAATAATTTCCTGCCATGCTAACTCACTGGATATGTTTCTCAGTCTCATTAAATGAGGTCATTAAATGAGCTCTTCCAAGTCTTCATCCAGCCAATGTTTTTTCTTATACTACCCTGTCATGGTTTAACCTGGCAGGCAGCTAAACACCACACAGCCTCTCACTCACACCCTGCCCCCCACCATGGGATAGGGGAGAGAATTGGGGGAAAAAAAGTAAAATTCATGGGTGGAGATAAAGACAGTTTAACGCAACATAAAAGGAATAATGATAATAATAATAATAATAATAATAGATGTAATAGTTAGAATATACAAAACAAGTGATGCACAGTGGAAATGCTCACCACCCACCAAGACTGATGCCCAGCCAGTTCCTGAGCAGCAGCCCCCAGCCAACTTTCCACCTAGTTTATATACTGAGCATGACATCATATGGTGTGGAATATCCCTCTGGCCACTTCGGATCAGCTGTCCTGGCTGTGTACCCCCCCCCAGCTTCTTGTGCCCCCCAGCCTACTCACTGGTGGGGTGGAGTGAGAAGCTGAAAAGTCCTTGACTTAGTGTAAACACTGCCTAGCAACAACTAAAACATTGGTGTGTTATCAACATGGTTCTCATCCTAAATCCAAAACACAGCACTATACCAGCTACTAGAAAGAAAATTAACTCTATCCCAGTTGAAACAAGGACACACTCATTTATCTTGAGCTGTAGTTCTCTGCTGGTTCTCTCCCTAGATTTTAATTTTTTTTTAGCGTGTGAAAGGAGGACCCATTCCATATGCAGCCTTGTCTTTACCCCTTCTTCATCTAAGTTCTTGTAGGCAACCTCATCTTCAGGAAGCAGAACCTCAAGGACTGGAAGAGATCTTGGGCAGATGCCTGGCCCATTCATGGGAACAGGGAAGGTCCAGCTATCATCCATGAAAGGTTTTTGACTACCTAGGTCTAAACAACCTCCAACAACAGAGACTGCAGAGGTTCTCCAGCCAATTTGTGCCTGATTTTGCTATTCAGACATAGAAAGCTTTTTCCAGTGTCTGAATTGAGTTATTCTTGCCACAATTTAAGCCTGGAACTTATTGCCCTAATTACCACAGACAAGGAGAATGGATTATTCTTTTCATATTTGTAATGTTCTTTTCTGTTACAATTTTCTCTCCCATTCTTCTCTTGACTAAGCAACCCCAGTTCATACATGACCATGTTCATCCAGTCCCCATTCACCCATGTTGCTCTCTTTTGGCCTCCATTCAAGCAGTATATCTTTCTTGGATCACAATTCAGGCACAGCTTTACTAGTGCTCACTAGAGCAAATGGCTTAGTTCAAGCATCCTGCAGACTATTTTGATTCACATAGCCCATCACGATGCTTGCCTTTTCCAGAATAGAATGATATTGCCTCACTTTCTTCCACTTCAACTTCCAGAGCTGTTTTCTAAAGAAATGCCAGAAAGCAGTGATAACTGCATGGCTGCTTTATTCTCAGCTAAGTCCAGTACTTTATATTAGACTTTGTTCAATAGTGTCCTATTTTTCAAGTGCTTTCTCCCATAGCTTTGTGTCATTTGGGATTTAACCAGTATGATCACAGGCTCCTGTAGCTCACTGAGACCTCTTGCTATATTCAGTCTATACACTCTCTCTCATCTCTCTAAATTATGTGGTCTCCCACCCATCTAGGCAGCTAAAAATCTCCTCTGTGGGCTTTGAATACCTCATGCTTGTGTTCAGATATCATCTTTTTCTTTAGCCTTAATAAATCAAAAGTTCTTCTACTTTCACACATCCCGAATATTTCTGGAGAGATGCTTTTCCTCACCAGCATTCTCACCTTGGTAGATGCTGTCCCTGGTGAGTTCCCCCCACCTTCTCTGCCATATCAAACCATCAGCAGCTTGTCACCACTTCACACATCATCCTTCATTCACTGCTGAGCTTTCAGCCCACACTGTGTTTGGCCAGCAATGTCCCTTCCATCTTCTTGCCACATTACAGACAAGCACTTCTAGGTTTTCTCCCAAGTTCCCCTTGCACTTCAGGGCAGATTTCCAGAAACAGCAAAGAAACTCCCAGGAACTTCATTACCCTCCTCAAACTCTTCTTAAAAACTTCTTTGTCAGGAAGGCTACAATAAATAAATGCAGAAATGAATACAACAATAAATTCTTGGTGTGCTGAGAACACCAAATACCCTTCTGACTGGCAGTGTCCTCTTGCTTCCTTATTGTCCCCTCATCTCGCTCCTTCACCTACTGGCTGCTGCCCTACACTTCTACCACACGTTTTTTGGGATGGAGCCTCTCTCTGCAATATGTAGTTATACAAGACCTAGTCAAGTAGTGTCTCAGTTTCTAACTGGTGTCCTAGACACAATCTAACAACAAATACCCCTAAGTCATGGCAGAACATACTGAGAAATTAACCTTGATAGCAACTGGCTGCAAGTTGTTTGCATTCGACTGTAACTGGGCACTCCCAAGGTCAGCATGATGATGGTATCAGATCATTTCCCAGTGAGCAGATCTGTAAAAAGACAGTGAAAGTAGCTCTCAAAGCAAGTTTCATGGCATTTGCTACATGACCCTGAAGTGAAAGGAAAGCTTGTTTTCTAAGCTGGTCCCTTTGATTTAGAAGTAAAATATCTGTGGAGGGGAATGGGCACTCTTGTTCAAGGGATAAAGAAAAAACTTCAGTTTTTCAAAGCCATTGGACATGGTACTGTCAAGTAGAAAGCACAAAGGGAAATATAGCAGTATATCATATATAACCCTTTTCTGGTTTCACCTTGAAACAGTCTGCATTTCTTAGTAACGATTTTTATTTTGGAAAGTGTGAATACCTCCCCTACTCTTGTAAGAGTTGCACTAGCCCTGCACACCTATACCTCTAAATAAAGGACAAAAAGCAAACATGTTTTGAAGAAGGACAAGCCTTATGTATCTAGCAAACAGCTCGTAGTAGTAGCAGCCCTGGTGATGTTCAGAAGGGAGTGCTCTGTATTCCTGTTTACATATTGATTGTTTTGAAGCCTCTTTCAGTTCCAGGAATGGTAGTCTATAAAAAAATGATATATATTTGTGGTTTGGCACCTAAAGAGAGCTTCAACTCATGCATCATTGCTGGTTGCCAACATCTGCAAATTATTACGTGTTGGTTTTGTTTTGGGGGTTTTTTAAGCCTCAAACTGCAAAACTAACGTCACTCATTGGTTGCACCTACTGCCCAGTAACACGATGGAATTTTGGCATGGGAGTTTTGCCAATGCAGGTCACCAAGTTTACTAATAAACATGTTTTTATGATAATACTTCTCCTGTGTGCTGCTGTGCTATAGAGTAAATTCTAGCTAAATAAAACTCAGAAAGACATTTCAGTTTGCTTTCAAAACCAACTAGTGAATAAAGAATATTGAGATTTATTTTTAAAGCAATATTCCACTGAAAATGTACCAGTACCATGGTATAATGACACTTGGTTTTGTCAAAGGAAGAAAATAATCTGTGCAGATGATTTTGGGACCATATGTCTGAGCAGTGGGGAACAGTCTGTCAAAGCGTAGAGTCCTCATTCTTTCTGAAATACTTGGCAATGATCTGTACATAGAAAATCCAATGCCAAAGAGCTCACCACATGCTTACACAAGCCCAGCAGATCTCGTGACTGACACACAGCAGAGCAGATGTGCATACAAGGAACCATCCTTAACCAACATCTGTCTCAGACACAAGTGAGAAAGAAAGCACCATTCTGAACAATTAAGCCACAGCTGCCAGGCAGCAGTGAATACTTGCTCAAAATGCATCACGTGGCATCAAGTCTTTGGGGACAAACATCATCAGCTTCAGCAGTTGTAGCACATATTTTTTTCTTGCTTATAAAGGGCCAAGAGGTAGGAAAACAAGAACATTATGACACTAACTTTTCCCCCTTCTTGCCAGTCTAATTTCAAGACCACAACAGCAAACCCCACCACTGCATGTGTGCTTTGTGGAAAAATGAGATGAGACTCAGAGTTTGCTAGCAGAGAGAGTAAGTATGCTTGTAACACAGATGGATAGCCAGAATTTATTTGGATTGGAGCAGAAAGGAAGATAAAAAAACACTGGTTAATAAAGTCACATCCAATCCCTTTATCTTAAACTGTTAAATTTCAGGCTCCTTTGTCTTCATGGACATTTTAGCTTCACTTCAAATTGAATCTGTCTGCAGCGTAGGCATAATGTTAGTCTGGCATGCCCATGTGGTACACTGAAGCAAAAGCACTACTGTATTATAAATTCATGCCCTAACTGATTTTGTAACTCTTTTCCAGCACAAATTAACCCTAAACCATCAACTGGTCCACAGAAATGAAAGTTACTGTTGCCGTACCACCTGCATGCAACATGCCTATGGGAAATACCCAAACCACAACAAAAGATCCACACAAAAAATTTAGAAATGCTAGTTTGAAAAACCCATGCTTTGTAAGCTGCAGTGAAACAGTTGAATCTGCCGGGGGTGAAGACAGATCTGTCAGAAACAAATATGCCTGCATGGCCATGATCTAGCCAACAGAAGCCATAAAAGGTCTAAGCATCAAGATCAAGGTTTAAGGTCTCCATTTCAGGAATGTCAATTAATTAAACCTAGACCAGGACAGTGGTGTAGTTGTCATCACCACACTTGCTCTGCAACTGACATTTTGTCCATCGAGTTTCAGCATGGATTTCTCTTGCTCTCTCACATGCAAAATGAATCACAGGTCAGCATCAACAGTGTCAGATGCCTTTAGATCTCCCGATTTCTGACTGTTCTTTTTTAATGCTAACACAAAGATTTTGCATAATAAGCTAAACTACTTTTCCCAGCCTCTGCAGAAGGTGAGGCTTTTTCCTTTGCCCACCAGTTACTGGGTATATGGCCAGCTTTGCTGTGCAGCACTCTGACTGGCACACACTGGGCTCTCCACCGCCTGCCCCAAGCTTGCACCACCGTAACCCAGCTGCAGAGGCAAACACATGCTGCCTCTCAGCTGCCACAGGTCAAAGTCCAGCTTATTATTTAATACATAAGCTTGAATGGATGAGTCATAAGCTCACATGCTTTTCTGCTATGGGAATAGTAACTTTTGGTGAAGGAGCAAACAACTTCTCAGGCTACTGCAGCAGAGTGAATGGAGCCCTTCATGTTTTAAGCATACCAGTAGGGAAATACACGCTCACGCTGAAATCCCATGTGAGATGGATCGAGGGCATGGTGTAAGTCCAAACCATCTTCCTCTCTATGAACAGAAGGGAGAAGAAAATAAAAGATCTCAGACCTGTTCATGCACTTTCCTGCTCTCACATGCATATGTTTCTCAATGCACTTGCTCATCTTCTGCAGGCTTGGGCTGCCCTTCCCTTCTTTATCACAGAATCATAGAATTATTTAGGTTGGAAAAGACCTTTAAGATCTCAGCTTTAAAAACCACAGAAACTTCTTCCCTCTTAAAATTCCCCATCATTTACATTCTCCCTCCCACACATAGTCTCTGTAAACAGATGGTAAAATAAGTTTTGTATGAGGCTGTGTACAGCAAAATTACCTGTTTGTGGCACAGTCAAAGCCTACCAGAGGATCCCATTGAAAAATCACTTACCAGCTGAAACACAGTGCCAGGGGTCAGCCTGTGCTTGTGTGGCAGGAAGGTTAGCTGATGTCTCAGCCACGCTCTGTCACGTGGCACCAAGACTCAAGGCTACTATGTGTAGTGATGGGTAACAACCAGGACCAAAGGGGGACGAGGTGGGCAATGGGAAGACCCCTGCATGGTCACGGGGTGGGAAAAGGGTGTTGCGTCTGCCCTGTGCAAGGCACTGCACCCCGCCACGGTGAGAGGGGGTCCATCTGTCCTGCTCAGGGGCTGCTGCCTCTGTCTTCCAGGCAGGGATGGGGGCAAGGTACCTCTGGGCAGTATTTGATAATCCCAGCTGGGACAGCTGAGGAGAGCTGGGAAATCCAAATTTCCTTGCTGAGGCAACTTGGAGCTGGAACGGGATGCTCTGAAAGATGGAGAAACCAGAAATAAGCAAATTATGAGTCAAGGAAAACCAAACCAAACATGAACACAAGTAGCCCTACACACATCTGATACACTATAAACACTGTTCTTCAGGGAGGGGTGGGTATTTTGCAATGTCTGTGAAGAACTTTACCCAGTCAGATCTGGAGGCCAGGCTGGCTCACATGGTGTCCATCAAGAGGAAACCCCTCGAAAACTGGGTCACTGAGGTTCAAGCCTTGACTCTGGCCGCAAGGAAGGAGCCCAAAAGCACGTCATCGAGCTTTGCAGCATGCAGGCAGCCACTGACCTGGGTCACACAGCAGCGCCCACACAGTGACCTGACTCCCTGACACCTAACTGAGGGCCAAGCTGTAATTTAGATGAAGCTAGTGATTTTCCATCAGCTCCAGCAAGCTGAAGGTGTTGAACCCATGAGCTCACACAGCTTGGCATCATCTAACTAAGCTGACAGTACCAAATCAATGAATTCATGGTGTCCTGTGTTTTAGCTATGGTAAACAAAGCTGAAGAAATAGCACAGCAGCACCAGCCGGGGTGGAGCGGGTGGATGTTCAAGGCAGAAGTCCTGAGCATGGCCAGACTTCAAGGAGAACACATATAGGCAGCTGAAGAAGTGTTCCTGTCTTCCACATTTTTTGGTTGCAGAGGAGAAAGTGCCTTTCCCTCAAAGAGCATCTGCAAGCAAAGTTTTGCTCCCTACCATCTCACTGAAGTGATGGCTATGTTTTGGACTATTGTGCACTAGGATCAAGGCAGATATGAAGTCTCAAGGAAGACTGAGCTGTTGAAATACAGCAAAGGAGGCGTAGCAGGAGAATGCAACAGGAGGAGAACTAGCAGATGGGCAGAAAATAAGCTAGATGATCCTGAAAGGGAAGAAACCAGTGAGTTTAGAGCTCTTCCTCTCCTTCCTGGTCAACAAACATGTTGCTGGCATCAGTTAGGGTAATCCTGCTCCTGGGTGAGCTTCTGCCAGATGTGCCTGTTCACATTCTCAAATTCAGCGCACCTCCTTCAAGCGAGCACGAAATAAATTCTCACATTTCCCCCACACTGCTTTTACATGCATACTCCATTCCATATTTCCCCAGGGGCATTTTCCACTGGATCTGTTCTGTTGTAAAGGCAACAGATGGTTGCCAAAAAAAATCCAAAACAAACAAACAAAGTAGCCCAGACAGCATGGATACAGTTAATGTAGCTCCATTGTAGTGCAGTGCAGTTTGTTGACCTCTCTATCATTCCCTGTCATTACTGGTAAATTTTTCAATCTGTTATCAAGGAAAGAAAATGCATTAAACATGCAATCATCTGTTGTTTCTCTTGTGTTCTAAAAGTGTGTGGTCAAGTCAAATGCATCCTAAAATCTTTCATTTTATCTGCCTAGTTGTACATAGATGCCAGAATAAAGAAACACCAGATACGCACACCTACAAGTAATGCAATGGATTCAATCAACTTCTGATGCTTCTCTTTCATCTTCAACGAAAGAGAAGGGGGAAAAAACCAACCCTACTCCATCTCCACTGCACTAATGTGATCCCATCACCACTAGCCCTGCCCTGCTCCTGTCTGAGTGGGCACTTTCCTGAGCAATCTGGGTCTGGCATGTTTTTTGGCACAAATCTACTGAGCCTACAGAGTGACATTAGTGACCGAATGGCACTTACGTGCTTCAGGGTGTGAGTTTGCAACTGAGAAGGTTTGCAAGGGAATTGTTGGTACAACTGCATCATAGGTTGGACCTGAACATGTGTGGCAATATCACCTCAAAACAGAGAGCATGCATAGTGAGCAAAGTTGATAATCCAGGAGCTTGCTACCTGTGCCATGCATGGAATAAATGCAGTGTCCTCTGCTCCCACCACTGTGTCCTCCACGCTGGAGACCAGGATACGGGTCTGGGAGTAAAACCACCTTTCTACTGCTGCAGAAGGCCAGAGCTAGTGGCATTAGACCCTCTTTGTGCTCAGGCTGTTTTTTCTCCTTCCTGCCTGCTTTGAGCTCTAAACAGCCCGAGAGAAATGTCCTCTTCAGTAGCAGGCATTGCTACCACCTGGGAGCGGCTCCCAAACACTCCACCATTTGAAATCATCACCTCGCCCGCAAAGGTTAATATGACAGGCTGATTTCCAAGTGGGAAGCTTTGTCCATAAGTGGGTTAGCAAGAGGGTGGGGAGGAGACAGGCCCTTACAAAAACAAAAATTCACTTACCCAGCAGTTGTAACTGGGCAAGGTCACTCACAGTATGCAAGAGGTAAAGCCTAGTGTAACAGATATTTATTTAACTGGGGGAAGTAGAAGTAGACCAGGCCACTGATCTCCACTGAGGATCTGATGCTCGGGCACGGTGCTGGTTGAGCATCCTGCAGCCTGGGAATTCCAAGACAGGACAGGTTTCCATACCAAGGAGCAGGAGCATGTGCCAAACACGAACATGTAGTAGCAAATGCCAGGGCTCAGGGCTTTTTATTTTGTGTCTGGTGCGATGCAAATAAAGCCACCACTCTACATCCATCCCATACCTTAATGTGCTTCCCCCACCCCAAGACATCTTCACCCTGCCCCTTTTATTCCTTCTCGTTCAACTGCATCAAGTCACATGCACCAGAACATACAGGATGGTGAAGCACTGCCGTGACCTCTCTGAAGGTCACTCGCAAGGGACAAATAAAAGGAGAAAAAAACATCAGTTCTTGGAAAACAAGAACTGAAATTTCTCTTTTCCAACGTGGACTAGCTTGGCAGCTTGCACTATATATAAAATGAAACAGAAAATGTCTTTCTTTTGACAAACACTGCTGCACATGTCTGCTCAGATCTATTTCAGGCATCAGTACTTATTTGAGGCAAATCACAGCTCTGTGTAGGTGTGTCAGGGATGATTCAGCAGAGAAACATGCATGGCTGAAAATGTACCATGCCTATGGAAAACAGAAACGTTGTATACCTCTTTCTAGCCAAATGACAGAAATCTCCCTTTCCATGCTTAACATTAGCCCATAACGCGGTTCTGCTGGTTGCTGTAACAAGCTGCTCCTTCCACTGGTGCAGTGGGTCAGTCATGCAGTCTGTATTAAGCAGAAAGTGCCACACAATGGCATGAAAATACTGATGTCTGTGTATGTTGCATTACTTCCATTGAACAGCATCAAATTTTTCCACAGCTAAGAAAGGGGACAACAGCAGTTTGGTGACATATACATGATAGCTAATGTTTCCTTAGGTGTATACAATTATTTATAGAAAGTATGTCGAATAGTAATAGGGAAATGTACTTAAGTATATGCCTTTTATACTAGGAAACCAACCTATGAGTTTGATCAATCTGTTAGATTTTTACAGCTTGATTATTAAACCAAATTAACTCCTACTGTTACACACAGTTCTTGCATGAGACATATCACACACACCCACATATATACAAATATTTACTCTCAGGGAGAGCTGACCTCTCAATGCACAAATATTCGGTACTACTCCAATTTAGATGTAAAATGTTACATTTTAAAAGAAGAGCCTTGGGAGACCATACTGAAAATAGCCATTATGTCCATGAAAACATCTCATTATCCAGAATGGAGTTATGTTTAAAAGTGTCTTGTTTATTTAAAACTCAAGTTCTAAAAATAAATTCCACATTTCTCATTCTGTTCAGATAAATACTCAATTACTTAACATGTTTATGGCACTAAAATGAACACTGGCATGTTTTGTTGTTTGGGGTTTTTTTATTTAAAAAATAAAAGTGTTGTAATGACAACCAGAGATTTAGTAGCCATTTTAATTGCTGAAGTTGACCTCATAGGAAGTGATCTTGGAGAAAGACAGGCTTTCAGCAGGGCAATGATTCAATATGTCGAATTTACTGCAAGATAAATAAGCAAGAGTAGTACTATTTTCAAATCTCTCTACTTTTGCCTATGTGAGGTCTCCATGAGTAGCGTCATTAAATGGATCAAGAGGCATACAGCTGTCTTGTCACGGGACACTGTAAGAGAAACATGCTCCCCCAGTTCAGTCCTCATTAGGAGATGTGGAGAACCAATGCTTGCAGGTTTTGGATGGAGTTGCAAGAAAAAGTTGCTTTTGCCATTAATTTCATGGGGTGCAGATGTGAGGAGATGAGAAGCAGTCTCCTTGCCACACTGGAGATTTGGTAGAGGCTTCCAGTCGACAAAAAATCTAAAAGCACATGTGATGTTTCCAGCATTTCACATCTAACACATCAGAAACTCTACCAAACAGCTCCACAGGTCCTCTGGTCAATCTGGCAGGGAAGCTACTGGCACCTTATCTGCCAACTCCTTTTCTGGAGAACTGATAGCATGACGGCATGACATCCCTTTTTCAGGGTTATAAAAGTGGTTCTTCTTTGACTTAAGATACTGACCTACTGTAGCTGTTTATCTGTGCGTAATGAAAACATAGCACCTTCCCTCAGGGGTACTGCAGAACTAAGGGTCAAATATACATATGCCAGCCTGGGCTCCAGAGTAGAGCGTCCCCAGAAGCAGCGAGGTATCTGAAACTCACCATATGGCTTATGCCTAAATGTGATGACAACACCTCTGGGCAAATATATCTACTATGAAACTATAGGTTTTTTTCCAGATCCACTTGAAAACTAAGATGGACAAAACCAACCAAAAAACCCCAACCAAACCATTTACCCTCAGCCTCACGTTCAGGAGGTGAAATTGCCAGCTTAAGACAACAGCAGCAGCCCTAAAAATTATTTGTTATTCATTATTGTTGTTGTTGATAAGACCACAAGTGACCCTACCAGAGCTCCCTTGGGCAGCTGGCACAAGAAGGAGCCACGGAGCCTGGCCGGTGCCTCTGGCACACAGGTGCACAGAAGAAGGTGCATCGGGAGTGCCATCATCAGCCACGTCACTAGCCGTCAGAAGCAGCAGTAAGTGAGCATAAACCATCTCCAGCCCGCCCTTCCCCTCACTTAAAATTCCAGATTAATGAGCACGTCACACAGAAGGGAAAATTTTTAACTCTGACTCACAGGATTATTATTTTTTGTTTATAAGCCACACCTACTAATTTTATGTTGGATGCAGGCATACATCATGAACCACAGGCACGTGACAAACATTAGAAACACTAGTGTTGCACATAACACAACTTGATTAATCAATCATACATTTCCTTGGCGCGCTCAGGGACAGATCCTTAGCATGCTATTAAACTGTTACTCAAAGCCAGAGAGAGAGCACACAGGAAAGTTTTCTAGTAGCTTTTTAACGAATGCAGAATCTGCTGCAAACCTTCAGGCAGGTGCTACCCCTCAGCCAGAGCATGGGAGCACCTCTCGCATCAGTGGGAGTCCCACAGCAGACGGGAGCAGTCAGCCAGCCCAAAGCTTTAGCAACTGCAAAAATAAATCCCAGCTGACATTCTGTACCTAGCTTTTCATTCAAAAGGATCACAGAGCAATCTGCAAACTCACTCAAGACCAGAGAAATTCCATAACACACAGCCTCATATGATGAGGATGGCTGCCTCCTGGATCCATGCTTTGCAGAGGCAAATCTTCCTTCCAATGCTCCGGCAGAGGAAAAGGACCCTCAAGTGGGTGTGAAGGTTCGTGCTGCCAGAGTGTAAATGAGAATCAGGCCTGACAGCCTTTAAACAGCACAGCCGCCCCACACAGCAGTGCAGAACCAGAGGAGAAGGCTGTCCAACTGAAATAACAGGGATTTAGGCAACCAGAAAGTTTGGAAGCAACAATACGACCAGTTGGATTGAGGTGAGGACTATTGCTAGCAGATCCGCCAGCTCCAAAAATACACAGTAATAACAAAAAATCATGACCCACAGTGCAAAACTTGAGTTTTCTAAAACATAATACTGTTCATTTAATTTGGTTTATTAACTCTGCAGGCACATTCTGGTCATTGGTTTGTGCCTTCTCCAACAAATACAAGGTCTAGAAACAGGCTGTGACATGTTGAAGAGAGCAGAGGCTCCTGTGCAGTCAGTCACCTGCCTGAGCTCCTGCCAGACATGACCAGCTATGCCATGGCTCCCAGGATGACCATGAGCACTGGCCAGCCCCCTGGCCGTGGGACTCTTGTCCAAGGCTGCATCTGGGCCTCCTTACAGCCCCGCTCACCCATGTTCCCACCCGCAGTTCAGAGGGCAGACTGCCACCTAGTGAACCACTCTTCCTCCTCCTCCTCCTCCTCCTCACAGCACCCCAAGCCTCCCTGCCCTGCCTGGCTGCTGGGGGACCCACAGCAGCCATACTATTTCCCCGCAACTGTTACTGCTTCGGCAGCAGCTCCCAAAGCTTCCTGCTCACGAGCCAACTTCCAGGCTTGCATCGCTGCAGGGAGTCACTGCCGCTAGCTGCTTACAGCTCTACCATGCTCATTTTGGCTCAGCATAGCCAGAGCACTGCTCTGTCTCCATGCACAGAGCAGGCAACCTCACTGGGCAGGGCAGACCCAGGACGAAGGCCGAGGAAGCACACACAGCAGAGCAATGAACCTCTTTCAAGTGGCATTCCTATTGAATTGATTTTCATAGCGGGGTTTTGGCAGGTAGAAATAAGATTAACAAAGTGAATGAGAAAAAGTAGCAGAGGAGCGCCACTGGTGTGGGGCAACCTGAAGATGTTTAGTGGAGCACATTCAACCGGAGAAGAAGCCACAGTGCAGAGCAGGGACCATGCAGGGCTGAAGATTCTGGTGCATCACTCGCAAGGGTCCCTGCTGAGATTGCTCCTCTAGTGTGCCCAGGCCTTGGGACTGCCTCATCCTTGGCACTTGCTTCTCTGCCAAGCCCAGAAAGCCCAAAGGAAGGAGGCAGCACGTCAGCGGACTCAGTCCAGGTGGTGAGCAGCCAGGCTGCATGCTCCTAGCTCTGAGCACATGAAGGGTGCCGAGCTGCTTGACAAGGCTCCTTCTAATGTAACCACTGCATTCTCAATATGGATTCCTGATGCTAATCACAGGCTGGCTATAGATCTCCCCAAATCCCTGCTAGTGATCCAAGGATCTCACAGTTTTTCCTTTTTTTCTTCCAAACTCAGCATAACGAGAACAGGTCTCACTGTATTTTACTTCTGGAAGTCAAGGAGATTATTGAAGCCATCACCCACTGGGAAGAAACAAGTTTGGCCAAATGATAGGGATCTCTCCTCTCCTGAGAGGCCTGACTATAACAGAGATGCAAAAACCACCTCATTTAATATATCTGAAAATAAAAAACATCTCCTAACCAGTTGTTCACCTTTGTCTATTATGTGGCATCATAACGGAGCAATTAATAGCATACCAAGGGAAGCAAAAACACCTCTGAACACCATCTAACACAGTGATTGGGTGCTATTTTTATGAAATACGCTGCCCAAGTGGAGAAAAGTGGCAGGGTGGAAGCTGCTGGGAAACCTAAGGACAGCCAAAGCAACAGGTACAGGCTAGGCCAGCCTTGCTCCCTTTGTTGTGAAATAGGAGTGACACGTTGCACACTGCATAGGTAATTACATCCACTTAACCCTCATCTGCATTCTGCACAATGCAGCCAAGGAATAAATATAATTACCTCCTTGTCTAGAGCTGTTCTTCAGGTTAACCTCCCACCAGCCAAGCAGCCACCTCCCCAGTTAAAATTATTAATATTTAAAAGTGTTAAATCCACAGCTAAATCCAGGGTTCAGATCTCTGGAGGAACTCCCCAGCAGACACTCTGTATGCCTGGGTTTGTTGTAGAGGACCAGCAGAACATCCCACACCCCAAACGTACAAACAGCACCAGCAACCAACAAAAATGGGGTCAAACCAAGAGCAAAGCAAGGGGAAGTACATGATGGATATAAGCGAAAGCTTCCTAAGAGGAAACTAACCTATGCCCTCCATTCACTAAGAGAAAGTGAGTTTTCCAGCTCACTTCAGATAGCTCACTGACTCTTCCTAACTCTAGCCGGGACTGATGTACCGACTGATGTCCACAGACCTGCTGGCAGCAGCTGGGATAGAGATTGGGCAGACTGATGGGAATTTTCCATCCCAAGTTTCTCATGCTGATGTAAGCCAGTGCAAGACCACTGAAGCTGGTGGAGGCTATGTCTATTTATATCACCTGAGGATATGGCTGGTGAATCACCATACTGTTGTGGTTGGAAAATACTGCTTCACCAGGAAAATCCCACTTTCAGTGACACAAAACCTGAATGGCAAGGGAAAGAGCTCTCTTCCAGTTCCAAAACAAACTTACTTAAAATTAGGTGGGGCGATATCACCGCAACAATGAGAATTTACACCAGTTCCTCAATGGCTGTTCAGCTCAATTGAGACTGTCAAAACATTTCTTATTAGGTCTTTCCTACTAGTGTTTCTTTTCTTCTGAGATACCCTCTGCCTCTCCTTCCTCTAGGCTCTTATCTCCTTGCACATGTTCTGCCTCATAAGAGAATAACCATAACAAACTGTGATTTATGGCCAACTTGGAAAATGTGATGACGTTTGGGGTTCTGTTTGAATTCCTTCATGTTTGCAAAGTTTAGACACTGTCCTACGAGCTGCCAAAGCATTCAGAGCAGGAAGTCAGCAGAAAAAGGAAGATAAGGGGACTGCTGGGGCTAGGACAAATCCCCTACCATGTGTTTTGTTTTCTTGCCTTCTCATGCTTTAAAACTGAAGAAGAAAGGATCTTCCTCAAGTTCTTTTTCCCTTCTCCCTTTGCCCCCAAAAGGTACCCTCAAGCAGAATTGTTTATGTTTGTTTAAGGAAAATTAGGCTAAGGGAACTGAGGCACCTGGGGAGTACAGATAGATTGCTTTTGACAAAAAGTGTATTTTTTTAAGTGAGCATTACACTCATAAATGGCCTGGGAACCCTGGTTACATCAGGTTTCCAGCTAGGCTGAAAAATTCTGGGGGTTGGGAACTGAGTCTACCTTCACACTTGTGAGGTGCGGTGGGGACCCAGCCCTGGCCAGGGTTGCTGCTGAGTGCTGCTCCAGCCCAGGGATCACCTTTGGCACCAGTATCTCTCACCCAAGACAGCCCAACTCTTTTGCATGACACCATCTGTGCGAACTGGCCCCCATGCTGGGGAAATGAGCCCTGCACACATTCCCACCCCTCCCCATGGAGAAGCTGGCACATGGGGCACCCGCACCCCACAGATTCCCCCACTGCTGCCTCGTCAAGACAGAGGTCTTCTGCCAGGAGTGAGGGGTCACCCCTTGGGTACTCCAAGAGAAGAGAAGCAAAATGTTATTTTTGTCACTATTTTGCAGTCAAATAGCAAAAGCTTTGTACTTACCAGTAACTTGGTCTTGGCCATTTTGCCAGTCTAGGACAGTCAAGTGGCTCTCATTTCACCTTGTGGATGGGGTTTTTTAGGGGGTGGGGGTTTTTAGGGGATCCTTAAAGTGGACACAATATGTGGACACTGATGCACTTCCCAACACAAACCAAATGATAACTTGACCTGTAGCAGTCAGGACATCCAGTGCACTCGTACTGAAGCACCTACATGTCTTGCGAGCAGACCTGATACCATATACCCCAAAACTTTCCACGTCTATACTGCTCCTGCAGCCTGCGCCATGCCCACTCAGCCCCACAGTCCAAACCCAGCAATGCTACAGCTGCTTCCCCCCATGGGAAGCATGGCAGGACAGCAAGCCCTCTGCAGCATCCCCAAGGGCAGAGCTCCCTCAGGAGCCCAAGACCATGTCAGGTCAGTGCATTGCTCAGGCTAAAGGCATGTCTGCAGCGGTAAGAAAAAATAATGGATCCCACAGGGAAGCACCTTATGACTGAGGCTCAAGAACTTGTCTCAGGGAGCCCACGCAGAGAAGTATATAAGCATATTACTAGATTGTACCCACTGTCACACACACCTTTCTGCCCTTGGCTGGCCACTTGCCACTTCGCTCAATATAAGATTACTAGAGATATACAGACATATAATTGTTTTCAAGAAGTTTTTCTTTGGAAATAAGATTGTTTGCAGAGAGATTAAAAGCATCACAACCATGCTTACAATTTGTGAATATGCATTCGTACACATATTTTTAGTAATGCTCACGCAGTTGTCCTTGCAGGTCTGATGAATCACACCCTACAAACAACGCCACTCAAGCAATAGTCATGCTGAACAGCACATGACTAACCAGAAGTTTATTCACAAAGTGTATGCAAATAGCAAACACATCTGTAAGCAGCAGCATTTAATTCAGGACAATTTGCAAACAAGAAAAGGGGTTAAGTCTGTCACGCTGATTGCTTACAGAAAGTAGATCACTCAGACTTAGTCATTTGCATCTCTTTCTGGATTGCAAATCCTACTGGCACAGAATACAGCAGGCCCTTTCATTTGTTTTCCTACTCCTCGTCCTCCAGATGTTCAAGTCAGACTTGTTTTCTGCAGTATTTTATTTTTTTATGACTTCTCAGCCAGATAATGAAACCTACTAAGGTCATTACTTCACAGTAGGATCCAATCTCTGAAAATTCCTAAATATACCTGGTTTATTATTTCCAGATATCAATCATATAAATATATTAACTTTTCCAAAGAAGAAATTGCTCCATGAATATTCTGCTTCAGCAGCAATGCAAGGTAAATACTGGGATTCAGCTGCAGCATGAAACAAGAAAGCAAATAATTTGTTTCTCAGCAACACGAGTAGAGCAGCACTATTCAGCAGGCTCAAGTTCCGTGGGCCCAGTGAAAAGACCTATCTCAGACTTGAAACAAGGGCATTATAAAACCAAAAATACCTGCAGTGGGTCAGAAGAGAAACAGACATATCCATTCCCTGCTCCCCTTCATTAAACAACTTGTTTGATGTAACTTGGCCCAGAGCACTCCACAACCGGACACACGAATTTCAGAAACACCAGCTCTAATTTAACTTCACCAGAAGGCCAACTCCCAAGAACTCCTTTCATTTGAGACTGGAATGGTAATCCCTGCAGTGCATCAATAAGAAATTAATTCAGATATCAATTCCACTCGTTACTGCTGTGCTGAGCTTCTGGCAAATAGCTAGAAAGGGCGGTCAGACAATTTCCCCTCCCTCAACAAGGGAGCAGGTGAGTGAGGAACAGACACTAAATTCATACTAGGTGTGGGTAAAATTGCTAAACAGAGAGTTAGCAAGCTTGGAAGACTGAATGCATTATCATTTCTTTGTGGACTTTTGGATGCCTCTCATGACTGT
The DNA here is from genome assembly GCF_023634085.1 of Falco cherrug. Lineage (NCBI taxonomy): Eukaryota > Metazoa > Chordata > Aves > Falconiformes > Falconidae > Falco > Falco cherrug. Next base: position 78,206,043 of record NC_073698.1, read on the forward strand.
TTAGGTGCTCCCTCTTGTTTTATACTTTATGCAATGTCTCAAATTATGTCATATAATGTCTGACTGGTGAGCATGCTAGTGTTACTGCTATTTGACATCTTTTATGATGGTTTCTCAATGCTTAACTTAAGCATTGACTGAAGTACAGGCTACCTCTGTGCATGCTAATCAAATTACATCTTCACGTTCTCCCATACTATGGAAGATAATTTCTTAGGACTAGATTTGCACTTTACTCCTTGATTTAAGTCTGCTCTAAGGAACATCAATAGATAAAGGATGCCACTAAATACTGCTGTTGCCACTTTCCCTGGCTTTAGGATACTACAAGGAATGAGAAGTGAGCTACTTTTAGAAGAAGTTGCTGTGAATATCTAACTTCTTACAAGTTCCTCAGTGTACAATCAAAGCCTTGCAACTTGCCCACATTGCAAATGAATAGTTATAAGCTTCCTTTGATGCTAACTTGGTTAACAGTCCTAAGACAGGATGAAATAAATGATTCCTGGCACATCTCACTTCATCTTTGCGCACCATCCAAGAACCTGGAGTTCCAGGGGCTGGGGTCTCCAGCTGGAAGAGGAGCATGGAAAGTCTGTATTCCTGATATCTCTCACTGGATTTAATTTCAGAGATTTGGGAATAGTAGGTTAATGCCTCACAGCTACAGCAGCCAGCTGGGAGTTATTCTTGTTGTAGAAAGCACTGATAAAGACTGCTTGTTTTCAGGACTTTGTATTTTGGGAGCTATGTCTTTCAAGTCACCTCTCTCAGATGGTCATGTTGCCGTGGCAAATATCATCATCATCTTAATCAACATACCATCATTCAAACCCACAGCAATACAGGGCCTTGGCAGAGCTGAGCCCATGTATGGTGCAGGCTGGGGTCCCAGGGGGTTACATCCCCCATGCCTATGAACAAAGGTGCCTGGTGCTGCTCCCAGGGACCTTTGCCCAACACTGCTGTGGCTGGTGGGCTTCACCATAACAGATGGCTTACCCTGGCTTTTGGAGTCACTGTGGTTTCCATTAGCTGACTTGCACATCTAACTTTCAGTGTGCCCTAAACACATTACAGCTGGTGTTAGCAAGAACTGCTGCCTCATCTCATTGAACCTTTCCTAGTTGCATCTTTAAAAATAAGCAACGGTACTCCAGGGGGAGCCTCCTTCTCCTCAAAGAAAGACTCGCTTTTAATTACCAACTACTAAATAAAGCCGTTCTCACTCCTTTCAGCTACCAGAACATGTACCTAATTAGATAATACATCACATACTCGTAAATAATTAGGTAATGGAGACTCAAGGAGAGCGAGATGCCAAGCATAGATGTAGATGTACTCCTTTGGAAAGGGTACTACATCCTTACACATGAGGTAAATGCTACTTTATGTAGCCCAAAACTGGTAAGAAAAGGACTTTTTACGTACTAAATATTTTTATTACAGGTTTATAAAAAAAATCAGCAAATCAAAAGTATCAGGAACAGAGTGTTTATTTTATGTCTCTCCAAAAAGGTAACCATTGATACTCCCCGTTTCATTGACAAAAGCAGCTTTTCCTACTTCTCTTGGTTCCTGACTGATCTGAGTCTTTCAATATTATTTTGGAATTGTACCATATGGCCAGCTAGGCCTGATGTTTTTATCATATGTACTTCTCTGTGCTTTTTCTTAACCAGGCATCAAACAGCACTCCCTCTAGGTGAGGTCCCCCTGTTTACCCTGATGTGAAGCCTTAAACAATTCACTGGGGATGTGTTGATCTCTCAGTGAGCGCTGGTTGCAGGAAAAGGACATGGTGCGATTCAGTGAGCATTAATTTGGGTTCACCTACTGTGCAGGTGTAGGTCTGCAAGCGAAGGATGGGCAAGTAACCGCTGCTGTTCTGCAGGTTACCCTGCTGTTTCTCAGCCAGCCAGTAGTGCAAAGCTGTGTTCTCTTGCAGCACTGGCCACCCCAGCCTGGCACTGTGAGGCTGCCTGGGAGCTCCCTCTCTTCTTGCAGAGAGCAGCAAGCAGCACACATGCACAAGCACTTGCACACGCAACTCAGCACCAACCAAGCCAGCTCCATTGCTGGAAGTGCTCTGTGGGGATCAGCTCAAGCTGCAGCTCAGCACAGTGCAGTTTGCGAGCAGGGAGGCGAAGGCTGGCAGTGGTGCTGAGCACATAACTGCAGGCCAAGTGGTGTGCGTGGCATGCCATGCCTGGATTGGCAGACCAGTGACACGCTGTTGCCACTAAGCATCAAGAAGATGCCAACTGTTTGGAAAATAGCAAACCTGTGAGTTGGCGGGGGGTTGGGAAGGAAATGGGCCTCTGCAGCTGTGCCAAGGGTACAAGCCCCCAGTCATAGAATCACAAAACTATAGAATGGTTTGGGTTGGAAGGGACATTAAAGTTCATCTAGTTCCAGCCCCCCTGCCATGGGCAGGGACAGCTGCCACTACACCAAGTTGCTCCAAGCCCCATCCTGCCTGGCCTTGAACACTGCCAGGGATGGGGCACCCACAGCTGCTCTGGGTAACCTGCTCCAGTGTCTCACCATCCTCACAGTAAAGCATGTCTTCCTACTATCTAATGCAAATCCACCCTCTTTCAGTGTAAAGCCATTACCCCTTGTCCTATCACTATAGTCCCTACTAAAAAGTGTCCCCACCTTTCTTATAAGCCCCCTTTAAGTACTGAAAGGCCTCTATAAGGTCTTTCAGACCCTTCTCTTCTCCAGGCTGAACAACCCCAACTCCCTCAGCCTCTCTTCACAGGAGAGCTGCTCCAGCCCCCTGATCATCTTCATGTCCTTCCTCTGGACTTGCTCCAACAAGTCCATGTCTTTCTTATGCTGGGTGCCCCAGAGCTGAATGCAGCACTCAAGGTGGGGTCTCAGAAGAGCTGAGGGGGAGAATCACCTCCCTCATCTTCCTGGTCACACATCTTTTGATGCAGCCCTGGATACAGTTGGTTTTCTGGGCTGCAAGCACACACTGTCCGGCCACGTTAAGCTTTTTGTCCACCAGCACCCCCAAGTCCTACTCTTCAGGGCTACTCACAATCCATTCTCTACCCAGATGGTATTGATATTGAGGGTTGCCCCGACCCAGGTGTAGGACCTTGAACTTGGCCTTGTTGAGTTTCATGAGGTTTGCATGGGCCCACCTCTCTAAGCCTGTCAAGGTCCCTCTGGATGGCACCCCTTCCCTGGAGCATGTCAGCCACACCACTCAGCTTGGTGTTGTTGGCAAACTTACTGAGGGTGCATTCAATCCCACTGTCCATGTTGCCAACAAAGATGATGAACAGCACCAGCAGTCCCAGAACTCTGGTTCCCTGAGGAATGACACTCATCGCTGGTCTCTACTTGGACACTGACCTGTTGACTCTCAACCACTGAGTCATCCACCCATCAAATCCATGCCTCTCCAACTTAGAGACAAGGATGTCATGTTGGGACAGTGTCAAAAGCTTTGCGCAAGTCCAGGTAGATGACATCAGTTGCTCTTCCCTCATCCACCAATGCAGTAACCCCGTCATAGGTGGCCACCAAATTTGTCAGGCATGATTTACCCTTAGTGAAGCCATGTTGGCTGTCACCAATCACCTCCTGATTTTCCATGTGCCTTAGTATAGTTTCCAGGAGGATCTGCCCCATGATCTTGCTGGGCACAGAGGTAAGACTGACTGGCCTGTAGTTCCCTGGGTCTTCCTTATCTCCCTTTATAAAAATAGGAGTTACGTTTCCCGTTTTCCAGTCGGTAGGAACTTCACCAGACTGCCACAACTTCTCAAATATGATGGATAGTGGCTTAGCCAGTTCATCCACCAGTTCCCTCAGGACCTGCAGATGCATCTCATCAGGTCCCTTGGACTTATGCACCTTCAGCTTCCTTAGATGGTCTTGAAACTGATCTTCTCCTACAGTGGGCAGTTCTTCACTCTCCCATTCCCTGTCTTGCCTTCTGCAACTTGGGCAGTGTGGCTGGAACAGTTGTCAGTGAAGACTGAGCCAAAAAAGTCGTTGAGTACCTCAGCCACTTCCATGTCCCAGATAACCAGGTCTCCCATTTCCTTCTGGAGAGGGCCCACATTTTCCCTAGTCTTCCTTTTATTACTGAAATACCTACAGAAGCTTTCATTGTTGTCCTTGATATCCCCGGCCAGATTTCATTCTAGCAGGGCTTTAGCTTTCCTAACGTGATCCCTGGCTGCTCGGACAGTCTCTCTATATTCTTCCCAGGCTACCTGTCCTTGCTTCCACCTCCTGTAGGCTTCCTTTTTGTGTTTCATTTTGCCCAGGAACTCTTTGTTCATCCATGCAGTCCTCCTGGCATTTTTGACACCAGGATTTCCTCTTTGCTGGGACAAAAGGGCTCGGCTGGTGCCACCTCAGGGTGATGGTGGTGGGAGAAGAGGAAATTTGTCTGCCTGGGGACCCAGCTGGTGTTTTCTCTGGGCCACCGCAGGACTTCTTGATACAGATAGTGCTTGTCTGCACCAGAAAATGTTTGTTGGCATTGTCAGGTATGGGTCCTCAAACAAGGTAGGTCATGCCTTAGACAGCTAGTTATACCATGTATAGCTACTACAGCTAAATTTGCATCTCAGCTGGTCTCTCTTGGCTACCACTTCATTAAGCAAGAGAGTTATTTCTCTCCGTGCTCCTGATAGCTATGCCAATGAAACTGTTACTCAATAATCATAACTTAAAAGTATTTTTTCTTTCTAAAGGGTAAAGCTATTCACAGCTTCACCAACTGGACAGGATGGGATAGGCATGCACCCAGATAATGGGGATGCTTTTCATGCAGCAGAACGAGCTGGCATCCCCCTGCCAGCCCCCCAGGGCTGCCCATGGTCTGTTTTCCTTGGGTATAGTCCAACAAAAAGCCTTACAGAGCCACCATCCAGATGATGTCCTCACTCAGAAGGAGGCCTGCAATCACACTGTCTGACCAGGACCTCCTGCATCCAGGGTAGTGCTTATGGGGATGGGAGGGGAAAGTGAAGGACCCACTGATTCCAAACACCCCTTTGATCTTTGCCTGCCTGCTGTGTGCCAGGGAGTTTGCTGGGGCAGCCAGGCTGGCCGTGGGTGCCCTGGGGTCTGTGCCGACCCTGTTCTGCATCTGCTCTGTCAGACAAGAAATGTGAGACTGTCAGTGAGCAACAGGGTGATGCTGGTGATTTAGGAAATGGCAAACCATTTGTGTGTGTCTGCTTGCTGGAAAATACACCCAGGAAAGGTTAAATCTGTCTGTGCAGCAGCACAAAACAAATGGGAATGAACATGAAGATGGATGTGCTGCTGCTAGAAGGAGATTGGTGCCCTTGTTGTGGTAAAAGATGCTGCAATGTAAAATCACTTGTCACAAGGAGACTTGCAATGTGCTTGTCTGTCTCTATTTCACGTTACAGTGAAGACAGGCTGGGGGTTGAGTTTGGCTTCTTTTTTATTATTATTTTAAATCAAAAGAATTCCAAAAGTCAGTTTCTTCATATTCTTCACTTGATGGATTGCTTGTGACAAAAATTGATACAGAAATAAATCACTGTGCTGGATGCTACCTGAAAAAGCTGTGGTTCTCGGTTTTCCGCGTCTTCTAGGAAATAACTGGATGTTACTCATCACAATTGTCTCATTTCTGCTTGTTTTTAAAAACCAAAAAGTCAGCTCTTACCTGTAGTTTTCCTAGAAGACTCTCAGCAATGAAGGGAAAATGGTGTGGTTTGTGGTGTTACAGATACCAGCGAAGCATTTTCATAAAAGCATTGCTTAAACTGTGGTTCTGTTTCAGTACGTATTTCCAGCACGCCCACCTAGTCAGGGATAGAGAGACGTAGGATTAAACAGGAGCAACTGAAGTCTTTTGTGAAGGACAGGTAAAAGGCGACGTGTGCAGCTGCAGGGTGGACCTCCGTGGGGAAGGCAGTGGCCATGCAGCTGTGTGACCACAGCCACCACCCAGAGCAGAGCCACGCAGGCGGTGGGAAACTGAAGCATGGACTGTTCCTCATCCTCCCTCCGAGGTAAAAAAATATGTGTCCAGCTGTGAGCTTGCTGGACTCATCTTCTTGCAAGCAAGTCCTTTGTGTGTGTTTCAAAGGAGAAAAACAAACACACAGCTGAAGGCACGGAGGTGGGTGCGGCAAGACGCAAGAGAGGTTCACCACAGGGTAGATTATTCTTGTCAAATCTGATATGTGAGTTTCTAGATATCAGATCTGGGATGAACCTTTCCTCTCTGGGTTCTAGAAAGGCTGCGAGGCAAGGTATGTGTTTACCTGCAGAAGGAGGAGGTTAAGACAAGCAAAACCCTGGCTTAGGGGATGGGGCCCCAGGAGGTGGGGAGAAGAGTCAGTGCAACAGAGCTCCTTCCCCAGGATTGCTTCCAAGACGGATCTTACTCAATATTTTTTCTCATTACCTTGTCTTAGAATATCAGCATGTGCTAATAAAATTTGCTGGTAACACAAAACAGGGAAGCAACATCAATTCAGAGAGTTAGAACATGTTACAGGAGGACCTTGTGAACCAAAGTAACAGAAAAGGGAGAAAATTCAGTAGCACAAAAAATAAGGTCATAAATTTGGGAACTACTTATTTTTTGCAGTAAGCAAGGAATTCACCAGCTAGCAGCAACCGAGCCTTTTCCCCTGAGCAAAGGGCAGTTATGAAGGATAACATGATACAGCTGTGAAGAGGGTACTTTAGCCTTAAAATGCTTCCAGAGAGGTATATCTGCTGGCGACCTCAGGAAGGGTCACACTAATGTCACTGTACAAGCTTTTGGTTAGCTCTCACTTGCAATAGCAGGTACAAGTCTTGCTTCCAGTTCCCAAAATGAATTCTGAAGGGACACAAAATAGGGATGGAGAAGAGTTATCAGGATAATGAGAAGAAAAAAGGTTGTATTACCGGAATAATTTTGCTAAAAGCTTTCTTGGGAAACTAGCAGAACAAAAGCTCAGAAGAAGGTCAGCTGCTCTCTGTAAGTGTGCTGGGCACAAACACTTGCAAAGATGACCTGTTTAAGCACTAGGACAATTCCATCATAAGAACATATGGATACACACTAGCACATCAACATATTTAGACTGTAAATGTTTAAATCACTGGGATAACCAGATTCTGGAAAAGGCTTCCTATGGGATTATGGAGCCATATAATCTACCTACTTTTAATGTGGAGTTAGAAAAGGGAAAATATACCTGGACTAGGTGATGCAACAAGTCCTTTCTAATCACTTGTCCTATCCTAGCAGGCTTCCTCAGTGCTATCCATCAGCAACATGAGTGGTAAAACATAGAGAAATATGGCTGGCTTTGAAGCTCCAACTTTTTCTCTAGTTTTGAAAGATAATTGAGGGCATTCGCAAGCTTAGACTCTGCTTTCTGACTGCAAAGGATTCCAGTCAGAGAGTGTGGACTCAGGTTTCTGAGTATAAAGTAGCATACAGAATATGAAAGTGGGATTTCAAAGACATGTCCAAACCACTTATTCTGAAGAAAATAAATCATCTGGCTACACCAAGGTCTTTTAAACACCCCATTGAAAGAACTGGAAGCATTAAAGGCTTTGAATACTTCTGTTTTGCATGCTGTCTTTTGCCTTTTTCCACAGCAAATTTTGAGCACAACAGATTTTTCCTGTTTCCCATTCCCTGTTGAGACACCTGCAAGAGGCTCAGAAGATGCTTCCCATCTGGTCACTGTGCTTCCACAGAGCCCTACAGGTATTCAGTGGTGATAACAAATACATAAACCATTTGACTTTTAGAAATTTTTCCTCACGTGGACTCCCAAAATCTGAGGTTCTTGGGCTGGTAAGCTTGGCAGGGAAGACATTTTTCCTTGTGTAGCATTTATTTTTTGTTGCCTATAGTACCGTCCAACATGAGAGGATTGCACAGCTTTTCAGGACACATGTCTTTCTTTCACAGTGAGTGTTCTATTTAAAACATTATAATTGCAAACCCCATGAATTATTGTCTCTTAACAACGGGAACTTCCTGCCCTAAAAGCTCTTTGTTTATAAGTCATCACCACCTCTCTATTAGTGATTTTTCCAGTAACCCAATGTATTTGGGGACTACCTGGAAGACTATGACTAATGCCTCTCTGCTTATGTTTTACCACTTCCCTAGTAAATCAGGAATGAGAAGTAGCCAGATGATTTCTATCTGAGCACTGTCCATCTCATGGGCTCCTCTTTTCTATCATATTATCTGCATTACAGTTCTGCTTTCCTGCATCATGGCACACCCTGCCCCAGCCCCTCCAGAGCCCTGCAAAAGTTAAACAGCAAGAGGGCAGCTGGTAGGTCTTGCACTGACCCCAGCCAAGGGCTGTTTCTGCATGACCAGCTTAGCCACACAACTCTCGTATCCAATTAAGTCCCATTCACAGACCTACTCTGGAAATACGCCTCCTGTTACCTACATACTGCTCCCATGCAAGCTGTTTTGCCTTCCAGTCATCTTCAGTCATAGGTCTCCTTTTTCTTTCCCTCCCCCAAGACATCCTCTCTTTCACCCTGGGCTGTCTGAGACCGGTTCTGACACGTCATCTCAGAAGACTTTCCTGCACCCATAAAATAGCCTCCGGGCCCGCTCTTGTTAGGCTAGCAGCTTGCCAACTTTTGGTACTCCAAGAGCTGCAACCTTTGAATGGATACATCAAGGATTTCTTGAAACACATTCTTATTCATGCTTTTCACTCAGCTCTCTTGGAAGCAAGCCCTTCCTTATCTCCACAGATCTTGTTGCTCAAGATCATAGCCGAGAACAATAAACAATTAACAAACTCCCGGGGAATACCTTAGGTGTATTTTCACATCACGCCTTACATCACATCCCAGCATGCCCACACATGTTCATGTCTCCAAGTTCCAAGCTCAAAGCCATGCTTTTCCAAAATATTTAGTTCAGATCTTTTTTTTTTTTTCTCTTTTGCTTTGCCCCATCAACATTGCACACAACCACCACTTTGCCGATCCTGTTGATTTTAGACAAAAAATATCTCCGTGTTATTCTGAGAGCCAGGGCTTATATGAATAGACAGACAGAGGGATCCAGCACTTTTCAGGTATTAAACCAGTTTTTTCTACTTGTTCCAGTGCTCCATAGAGTAGTAACTATGTCCTTACTCCTATTCTCCCATTGAAACACGCCTCTGAGTTTCTGCCACTGCAGTGAAGAGAAATTCGCCCCAGGTGAGACTAGCTAGGAAAGCAAGAGTGCACCGCAGTGACAGTGCCAATAGGAACATTGCCAGAGGTGTAAAGTTGTCTCATCCTTTGTGATCCTCTGCACAGATGGCTTTTGTGCCAGGGAAACAACGTCTCGCCTTTCCCTGAAACACCATGGTGTGGGAAGGGTGGAAGGCAGGCTTTTCTTGAGCAGTTCTTCAGCTGGCCTGTGAAGGAGACCCGTCTTATTAATACTTTCCTTAAATACTATGCAGTGGTAATGAAAAAACACCTTTTATTCCACACATAGCTTCCTTCAAAGAAAGATGGTTTGTGGAAAGAGGAAATGTCTTTTCTTAGGTTCCCTAACATAGCTGGAAAACACAGGTGAGGTTTTGGGCACACAGCCCTTTTTATGGCTTCTTTCTCATATAATTGCTTTAGGATGTGTAACGGATGTACAGCACACATGAGGGAAAAAAAATTAATTCACTTCAACAATATTAGCATGAATGCGAGCTTTCCAGCAGGACCACCCTTTTCACTTCTGTGGCACCCTTCTGTTGAAATTAGGAACTGCTTAATTATAGCCTGCTTGAATGGTGCTGGTCATTTGAACTGTGCCAAGGGGAGAGCGAGCAGGTGGTCTGCCCCAGCCTGGCCTATGGAGCAAAGGCTAACAGGCATAAAGGGATGGTTTTCCCCATCCAACTGCCTCAACCTCTTTATAGACCTGCCAGACTGAAATCGTTAACAAATAATTTTCAGGCATGTCTTCCTATGCAAACAAATGTACCTAGAAATCTTCCAGAGGTGGTTCCTAATGTAAGCAGTAGAACAGAATCAGTATCTTAGATTTCTCCTTGAATATTTCCATCTGAAATATTCTGAAAACAAGTAAACACATTGAATTAAGCAGAGGAAAGAAACACACCAAAGCCCTTCAAAAACACTCTGAGAGACAATGGCACTTGCAGTGACTTTCCTCCGGCTCATCAAGGAGGACAGAACAAAGGGCAGATTTATCAGACATGTGAAGAATGGTGTTATTGTTCTTTCATTTCCGACACGTACCCACCCAAATAGAAACGAGCCCTTCCTCCAAACACCACCAGGCTGCAGACACTCCGTGTATGTCTCAGCTGTTACGTCTCTGCCACCGCAGGCAGGAATGCAAAGTACTTTACTGGATTGCTTAACAAGCACCGAGCAAGCAGCTATAACCCCTGGCAAGTATGTAGGATTTTATTACAATTTTTTTTAAGATTAATTTGCATATAGGTGTAAAGCAGTGGCTCTAACTTGTCTCCATGTTTGAAATCTCATTAATTTTTCTGTTGATTCATTCATTCAGTTACCTAGTTAGCATGTAAATACTGCATGCTGAAGCTTGAACCTCTGAGTATGTTAGAAGCCCAGAGAGAAGTACTGGTTTGATTAGCATCTCCATTAAAAAAAAAAAAATTTCCAGTAAGAAGGAAGATTTCTGCATGATGATTGTAGCAGGAGCTGGTATGACGTCCGTCACACTAGTGATGGCTGTACAGACTTGGCTATAAATTACCACCCAGCAAAGGCTCCTTTCCAGGTCTGGCCCTGATGTCTGCTTACTGAAGAATACTGTTGATCCTCTAGGAGTTTCCAGGAGAAAAATATCAAATGTATGATGGTCACAAGCAACTGCTACTACTTTTGTAAAGAATTAGGATAGGAACCATCTTCATGCTGTTCGACACAGTGGTGTCTTAACCCAGGCTTATCTGATGGGAAATTACAGCTGCAGCACACGTAAGCATCCTAATTTCTTGGTACTAGAGCTATGACTTTCAGCCTGATATTTAAAGCTAGTGGAAAAGTAAAAGCAACTGAAAGCAGAAAAAAGATAGCTACCTCTAAGTAAATTCCTTCACTTTGTGTTTTTTTGGTTTACTGTAAAACTCTTTCCACCAAAATACTTGAAGAATCATTTAATCAGAGAAAGCATGGCAGCATTATTGTCCCCACAGCTGGCCTTTGGTTTCTGAGCCGCTGAATTTTTCTCTTCACAGTAAAAAAAGTAGTTACCATAACTCAAGGTTATCTGTGTGTTTTCTTGCAATATGAGTAAGGATAACTGAAATTACCTGACATTTGCCCAGGCTAGGGGAGGGCACATTGGCAGCTAATGCTTAGTGACTAACTTGGGGTGGCGATTCACCTGACCCACTGGAGGCATTGAATTCATCTGAGCTAATTGTCCCTTTACAGTCAAAGGAAAGGAAGAGGAAAATCCAGAGCAATTCACCTTACCCTAAGACAGAAAGCAAAAACAGGCCAGTTGACTCATGCCTAAAACACACCCATTTCTCCCACTGAGAGTAAAGGGAGCCTTGGGTGGTATGCCGATGGAGACAGCCATAGCGTAGACATGTAAACGTAGATGAGTCAAATCCCACCCTCACATGGGAGCCCTTAGCCTGGGATGCTTGGTCCAACTCCTGCCCCTGAGCTGATCGCTTCACTTCTCACATTTCATAAAAAGCAGCCAGACCGTCTTCATTTCTCTAAGACAGCATTTCCCTCACCTCCAGGAGTCACGTGGACAGGAGAGACATTTCCTGCCCAGCTCTTGCTGCTCATAACCCAGGCCATCGTTGTCCTTCATCCCTGAAGAAGACCTGTTTCACCACAGGGTTTGCTGAGGTGCTCTCCTGTGCGTGCCTGCTGGCGTGGAGTGCTGGGGCTCTGGAGCACTGGTCTTGCCACTGGGATTTTGGGTACACATGCTTGTGGCTGCCAGCTCACACCTTCCTCTCCAACTGGCCACGAACCATTCGGTGTCCTCACTTGAGTCCATGGGCTTGGTCTTCTCAGCTTTCAGCGTCAATGTCTCATTGATCAGGGCTATTACATCTAATTGCTGTTGCAACTGCTGTTAGGGGTAACAGCAGCCCTTGTACTCCAGGTAAGCCGGCACAGATGCCGAGTGTCCTCTGGCCCACACAGCTCGGAGGAGGGCAGAGCGATGGCTTTCATTCCTCCCTTCCACCCCCACCACTGCCTGTGCCCAAGCTTGGTCAGGGGGAGAAGGCCTCCAAGAGGTCTAAGGACCAGAGATGTCTGAGGTGGCACCTGATGGCACGGAGTCACACAGAATCCCCTGCAGTCTGGGGGCTGGAAAGCTGTCCCCAGCCCTCGGAGAGACACAGTAACCCGGGGGGGGGGGCGGGGGGCGGGGGGGAGGGTGTGTGCCCACACTCATCCAATGCATATCCCAGCTCTGCTGGCAGGCACCTGGTGGATGCTGGGGTGCGGGACAAATAGTGCACATTTATTAATTAATATGCACAGTAGGGAAATGAACATTACATGTGCACAGAGACATGCACTCATTCAAAAAACATGAAGCTCTTTGGTCATATAGGTGGGACTTCAGCTAAGAGAAAAGCAGAGGAAAGAGAAGGGATATCACCCAGCAAGCAAATGCATCACAATGAGAATTTAGCATGCAAAAGTAAAAAATAGCTGCTGCATAGTTCGGAAATATAAAAATAGTTTGGCTGTTCCCTTACCCTTTCCTTTCAGTCACCACTTCTCTCCAGCCCTGGGGTTTGTTTGTGTCAGTTGCTATGGGGAGGCTGTGCTGCCCAGCCCTGCTGGGGAAGAGCTGTTCTGCCAGCGAACCAACCCTTACAGCTAACAGCTCGGCGACATGAACTCAGGCTTTCTCCCTCTCCCTCCGAACATCTGACTTAGAGTACCTCTATGCAATAAAGCATCACTGCATCTCCCCTCCTCACAAAGTATTTTCTGCCCTTTTAGAAGAGCTGTGGTGGCTGGGGAGTAGTCATGTACGCATTCAAGCATTGGAACACGCTGCCCAGGGAGGTGGTGGAATCACCATCCCTGAAGGTGTTTAAAAAATGCATAGGTGCAGTGCTTAGGGGCATGGTTTAGTGGTGGGCTTGGCAGTCCCGGGTTAACGGCTGGACTCGACAATCTTAAAAGACTTTTCCAACCTAAATGATTCTGTGATTCTATATCAACTAACAGCTGTTGGGGTACTCCCTGCAACGAGTGCCACCCACCCCATGAAGCCGCTGGCAACACCACATCACCCCTCCAGGGAGGAGCGGTGGCACTTCCAGCACTCATCACCCTGGCGGGAACAGAAATGCTTCTCACGTATCCCTGATAACAGTGCTGACAAGTACCTGCAGGCAAGGGCTTGCAGCTCCCACTTTTACAGCTCTGGTTCTATTATTAGGCGACTTGTAGAGAGCATCAGTCTCCTTTGCACGCTCCTTCACCTCTGCCATGCACACTCCCATACATTCAGAGCCTCGGATCACCGTGCTGGCCAGGTTATGGACGTGGCAGCTTGCACAGGTCAAATATTCACCTCTCCGGGTCTGCCGCCTGGTGACAATGGTCAGCAGGAGTGTACTTTATGGAGTGCCTGCAGTCCATCACCTCCTAATAAATGCATTTTGGCACCCCTTGTATTTGTGAGTTTAAACATTCCTGTCTGCAATAAACCTGTCTTGCTCGCCCCACAACTGTCTGAGCACCGTATTTCCCTTTCCTGCAATGTTCAAATATACTGTTTGGCACCTAAAGGCTTCACATTTTTATAACACCTTCTATGTTTGCAGCACTGTGCAGACATTCATTGCCATCTCCCAACACCCCAGCGAGGTCGGTGAGCAAATATTATTCTCTTTCTTGGGTGGGAAGACTGAAATGAAGTGAAAGCAGCTTGTCTCGGACCACACGGCTAAGCCTCCCCAGACATACCAGGTAGATCCTGAACCTCCTTTCCATTTGCAAGAGTGCTGTGTTTGCACGCAGCCCACGGACTTTCTCACACCTGGAGCCCATCCCTATGGCTGGCAGAGGTGTTTGCTCTCCGTGAGTTTGGCTGCCGGGGCAGAGTGTCATGTGAGTAGAGCATGAGTAAGAAAAGTTTCCTGCTGGGGACTTGGGTTAGGGCTGCTTTTTCACATCCACAACACATGTGGAAACACCCAGCTCTTGAAAGCAGCTCGACCTTCTCTGCTGGCTGTACTGTAAGTGCTGGAGCTCAGCTTTTTAAAAAGATGAGTGTGAAAAATGCAAGAGCACTTCCAGAGCTCGTGGGTGGTTTAGCTGCCATGCAGGCGCAGACAGTGAGACTGAGCAACTGGGGCAGGAGAGGGGATTTGCAACCTCCCCATCTCCAGTCCCTTTGCTCCTCCAGCCCTGCTTCAAAGCATTAGGTGGATCTCATGCAAAATGCCAGGTCTTTGGTTGCTGTTACACAAAATAGATGGGGTTTTGCACGTTGAGTTGCCTGCCCATTTGAATCTTTAATTCTTGTTGCCGCAAGGATCAGGTACCAGGTGACGCAATGAAACAAGAAGAAAGCTGCAGCTGCTGTCCCACCTATTTTTATGTGCTCGCATTTATTTCTGAGCTCTGTGATTTCAATACCAGAGCCTCAAACACTGAGTATCGCCAGGCACTTTGCAGAGCTGTACGGGTAAGGAGGTGGCCATCAAAGGGAAAGACAGCCTCAACAGCTGTAAAAGGAGTGCCTCTGAGCTTCCCCAGTGGCTCGCAGGTGGGGGAAAAAGGACAATTTTATTATTTTTTTTTCTGTTGGGATCAGGATTTATACAAGCTAGCAAAAGACTAAGGCTTTTATTTCTGGAAAAAAACCCTTACCGCTGGGCTGGTACAGGTGAGCAGATGCCAGCTGGCACAAGGTGTGCCATCCGGCAGCACCACGGCCCCTCCGGCAGCGTCGCCAAACGTTTTTGAGCCCTGTGAGGCTCTGAACTCCAAGCGGTTTGCAGCTGGGAAGACTGAATAGGCTGCGCTTCGATGACTTTCTAGGGTTGTTTCTCTTCACGTGAGTTTTGAGTCAACAAACTTACACTGAGTTCATTTTCAATTCAAATGCTTGGTTTGGATGTATGTTCAAGGGAGTTTTTTTAAGGGCTTAATGAGCAACCGTCACACCCTTCCTCACATCAGGTCCCTGCAGCACCCGCCCCTGGGTCAGACACAAGTTTTGGACATGTTGCTGCAGCATTGCCAGATTTTCCACTAAAACAAAATGAGAGAAAGAGAGGAATGGACCCAAGTGCATTAGAAAGTTTTTCAGGAGCATTTCAGGCATTTTTTTGGTGGTTCAGCAAAAATTTGGGAGCAGATCTACACCAGCTACAAATTTACCTGCACTGGAGTTTAGCGTTTCGGATTCCAGGGCGTATTATCTTGGCTAGGGCACTGTTTCAAGTTATTAGTTTTATAGCCTGCTTGTAACTACAGAGAGCAATTTAAATAATTACATCCTTGCCACAAAGAGATTGAAAACCTAGCTGGCTGGGCGAAAGGCGAGCGGGAAGGTGTGACAACACTGCTGGAAAAGCGATCTGCTGGGGAAGTGGGCCAGAAGCGACTGGGAGACACCCTTGGCAGAGAGCTGCTCGGTGACCTTTGCTGAATGGGCAGGTTGCTTTGGCTGCCCTCCCAGCAGCCCCCCGAATAGCTCCTCACTGGTTCTGCCAGCAGCCAGGCAGCCTCAGCACCGAGCAGGCACATAGACAGTGCCATCCATGCAGAAACCCCTTCTGCACCTGGTTCCTCTCCAGGAAGTGTGCTTGGGGCTTGGAAAAGGGTGGCGAGTGCTTGGGCAGGGTTCTACCCATTCTGCGGAGGCTGAAGAGAGGAGCCTTCCCCCACCAAGGATGTGTCTCCAAAAGCATTAAGCTTACTATGGAAAACTGGAAAAGTAAGGAAAAAGCAAAGATCCGGATGCAAGAACAACGGAAACTACGAGGTGGATGTTATACAAACCTGGGATAAGTATGAACTACAGTGGCAGAGGGGAGGAGGGTATCGGCCTCCCCCGGCAGCAGGAGCCTTGCTGCAGCTGCTGCCCACAAGCTGTGTGCAGCACGTAGGGGGAGCCCCGGAGAGCCCCACCATCCCTTCCCCTCCTCTCATCAGCCCCTCCAGCAAGGACCCACTCCTGCTCTGTACCATTCGGTACCCAAAAAAAGCATGGGGGCAGGGAGAGGTAACCAGGCTGTAGCCAGCTGCCACAAACACCCGCCACCTGGGCAGTCGCTGAGCAGGGAGGGTACCAGTAAATAAACCACGGGGAGGAGCAGTTGGCATTGTGGCTGCCTGGTCAGCCTTGCTGTCCTAGGACAGCTTTCCAGCTTTCCTTGTCTGGCCGTTTCTCCTGCAGTGGTAGGGACAGAGGACAGCCACCTGCCTGGCTGAAGACAACTGCATTACCCCTCTGGGTACCACTGGCACCACATCTGCTGAGGGAAGAGCACTAGATCCATTCAGTGGAAATGATGAGGGTTTATACTACAAATCTCTGTTTAGGGCAGCATTAGTCATCTGCTGTGGGTGTGATTCAAGACCAAAGTTAGCTGACCAAATTCCCTATATAGTCAAGAAAGAGACCAAGAAAGATGGGGGTGTGATCCAAAATGCCTACTTTACATGCCTGAAGTAAAACAGTGTCAATACAGCCTTTGTATACAGAGGGTATTTTAGTTTCTGGCTGTACTGAATTTTCTGTGGAATCTGTAAAAGTAAAACAATCTTTAAATACTTCATCAAAGTGGTTTTCCTTTTTTCTGCCACCAGCAGGAGGTATCACATGTTTTGCTGCTATGCACTCACCACCAATAAACAGCACCATTTTGGCTACACTTACCAGGTGTTCTTGAAAGTTTCATGCAGAACCAAGCCAAAAAACACCCCAAGAGCAGCATTTCTCTCTGCCGCCTCTAGAGCAGGTCTGGCAAGGAGTGCTGCAGGGCAGATCACAAAGAGGAATTTTTCAAAGGCCTTAGAAGTCCATTTGAAATACACAGAAGTGAAAGAAGCGGAGTGAGGACAGAGAAAAAAGCACAACAGCCCTGTAAGAATTCAGGTCATGGCAAATTATGGGAAATAGGGAAACCCTGGGCAGTTACAGTCACTGCACAGGTGAACAGAGCGGGAACCTGAGAGTTTGGATTAGTGAAACACAAATGATGGAAAAATTGAACCAAAAATATATCTGCAGGGACATGGGTCATTTACTGCCAGCTGTCGAGGGACTGCATAAAAAAGAGTTACTAACTTTAGTTACCCATCATCTGAGGAGGCAGAGAAAATGACGCAGTGATGCAGCAGAGCTGAAAAAGAATAAACATCATAAGAAGTTCATCTATCAGGGAGGGAGGGGCAGGCCAGCTAGCCCACCACTAATACTGACAAAATAACAAGCTATGCAATTTCTGAGCAATTCTAAGATTATAGAGAACACAGCCAGAACTCTGCTGCCAGTCTTCTCATCAGATTTCTGAATTCTCTTGTTTCCTCCCACATCAATTATTTTGCTTTCACACCATGCTTCAGATCCTGGTTCTTCTTCCCTCCACATCACCATTAAGCCCACATCCCCCTAACTGGACATACTTGCATGTTTATGTCAAACAGCTTATCCAGTGACACCATGATTTTCTATCTTTGGAATAACCAACGTGTCTATTTCCGTACACACTCTTGTGATTCAATGTGATGCAATCTCCCAGTTAGCATCCATCAATTGTTCTGTAACAGTTCCCTGGAACTACTTGTTATTGGCAATTAAGTTTTGTTGGTCACATAAAGTTGTGTGCCATTGTTTCCATTTCCTGACTGGAGGACAAGGCAAGTAATTTCAGTGCTAATATTAACACGGTGCAATTTTCCGTTTGCTTTTGCAAATACTTGTACCTGCAGCTTTGAAATAATTGTTCTTTGAACCACCGTGGCAGCACGGTTCAGTTGACCTAACAGTCATGACAGGCGCATGCAAACAGAAGACAAGAACAGTTAAGCAAATTTCCTTAATTATATAAACAAATATGAATGGATTTTTGGTTTAGTAGTTTACCCAGTTCTCCATCATAATTGTTAGCCTGTTTTCCTATATTCGTGTTCTGTTTCTTTGTTCAGCTTTTTATGGTAATTTCCTTTTCTTCCCATATTCCCAAGATCTCCTTCTCTATTCATTCTGCTACCTAGTGAGCATTTCTCCTTCCTGAAATTACTTGTCCTTGGCAACACTTACAGCAAATATTCTCTATTATAAACTCTGTTATTACCTGAAATCTGACCTCCTGAAACGGCAAAATTTGTTTGGGACAGGTCTTGCTTTTCCCTTGGGATTTGTTTTGCACATGTTTTAGCAAAATATTTTAGCGAGTTGTGAAAGACCTCAGCCAAAAATTCTCTCTAAAACAGGACAGCAGCCACATTAACCAAATCAGAGATTGCAAAGGAAAAAAAACAATCATGTTACTAAAAGTAATACGGCAAACCTGTTACACTGTCTACTCTGCTTTTGCATGGTTTGGAAGCAGTGCAGAAGGGATGTCTGGTGTGTAACCAAATGATTAGCGCTGTCGCCTGGTTAACCTCTGCACCGTTCGGCTGGCTCTTTACAGGGGACTCAACATCTGCCTTCAGTGTAGCAGCAGCAGTCATTGCTCCTCTGGATGCCTCATAGCCAGGCATCTGATGTGTCCATATCTGGGACAGGGCAATTTTTCCTGAATGTTTTCTAGAAAAATCGTGGAGGGGAATCTTAAGAGTTAAACTTTATTATAGAGGAAACGTGTCTTTTTCTTAGGGGAAGAGGTGTGACTTGCAGAATGAATGCCCTTCAGATAAACACCGGTGTGATGAGCTATCAACACGCACTGCCGTTTCTTCCTGGCATGCCCCACCCCAGCAGAATTACATTTTCTGCTCATACAACAAGTGAGAGCTTGTGGCATACTCCTCTCCATTCAGATGAGACACTTTCAAAATAAACTTTATGAGGCAAGCAAACCTCTGGTGTTGTGCTATCAGAGGAGAAAGATCTGCACGCACACGAGTAAAAAACTGCATTGTGAAACACTCAGTGTCAACACGCAGCTAAAGAAACACATGTCCACCAAATGGAATGAAATAAAAATTAAATTGCCCAACAGTATTTATCTCCATGTTCATCCAGCCATGCTCCTACCCAATTTTCTACCAATTCATCTACAGTGAAACTCAAGACATACATATACTGTAACCAGTTCTACTTATAGCTCCTTTCTGGATTTTAGAGCTTGGTAAAGGTAGCTATATTAAAATAATAGTCTGGTTTAAGCACAGCTTTCATACCCTTACTGTCACAGTCACATTGAAATAGGCTCTGGGGATACAACACTATCTCTTTATATCTATCTTCTATTATCTGTTATTATGGCAAACTCAACACACACAAATATATAACAGACCTAATAATAGAAATCAGGAACTTAAGGCAGCAATACAAATCCCCCACCTCAGCAATATGACAGGAACTTAGAAGATGCAAATTTGCCTCTCGTTCCTTCAGGCAGGCAGTTGGCTCATGACCAGGCAGGGAGCCAGGCCAGGGCTCACAGTCCTGCACCAAAATTTCCAGTTCAACCACAGCTTCCTGCATGACCTTACTCCAGTCTCTTAATTAATCCTGTAGATCTGTTTACAGTTGGTAGAAAAAGAATGCATGCTTTCCCTATCAGAGGGTGATTATGAAGGTAAAATCCCTTAATTGCTGTAAGGAATGAGAAGTTTTGAGGGCTCTGGGAACCTCTCGCTGGATTTTAAACACTGATTTCAATACTGCATCTGCAGACGCAGGGCAGACCAACAGGCTTGTGATCAGGCAGAGCCTCCCACCTCAGGGCATGGTCAGACATGCTGTTTTGCTTGGAGCCGCTGTGGATTTAGAGGTGACCTTATTCCCCAGCTTCTTGTCACCGGTTTCAAATCAGGGTTGTTGTGCCCGTGCAGATGTAAAGTTTAAGGAGAGAAGCTTGTAGAGCTTCAGAGCCGCAGCATTAAAATTAAGTATAATGATTAGTTAAACTGTTGCGCCATCTATGTTTAGACATGTCTTGTGTTAATAATGTGCTCAGTCATCCCTGAAATAGCACAGCGAGATACTTCCCACCAAAGTTCAAGTTCTTGGCCACAGGTGTCCCTGCACCAACCACATCCACCCTTGCACTTCAGCTGTGTTCATGTTTGGGTTGGCAAACTTGTGAATCTCACTGATGGTGCGATTTCCATTCAGATGTCTGGACCAACATCAGGGATGGTTCCTGAGGCTCCATGGTCAGAACCATCTGCAAGAGAGATGGACAATGGAGGCAAAGCTCATAATAAAAGACTGTGGGAGCTCTGGGCTGTAGCTGGCAGGAAAATCAGCTCATCGTTCCTCAGAAACAAGAGACACCCAATCACTTTTTTTTTTTCCCATCAAACACTACCCTTCTTACCACTTGCTTTTTAAAGTATCATGGTTTCATGTTCCCTTTTCTAAAGCATCAGGTGTTGCAGAGTCAGGTGTCCCTATTTTGGAAGTCCAGTTCTTTCCCTTACTGCCCTCTCTGCGCTATCCTCCTCACAGCTGAACTGCTGTTGTTGCAGTAAAGCAGCGTCAAAGGTAAAGGAATCACTGCCACAGCACTGCTGTGGCCAGAGGCACACACTGTCCTTCCAGTCCGGTAACTGGGGAGGGGGGAAGGGGTTTCAGCAGAAACATTTCGAGCATTTCCTTCTTAGGAAAGATTTCCATGGAGTTTGCACCCTAAAAAAGATGTGATTCAGGTCATGCTACCTGCCTTGTTTTAAACGTGCACAGAGTCTCTTAGAGAGGCATACAATCACCCAAATGCCAAGCTGTTTGCAAATACAGTTGTTGCATTTGCACTCAGCAGAGCAGCTCCTCATCTCAGGCAAGCAAAGAGATCTGCATACACTCAGAAGTGCTTGTAAATACCTTTCACGCAACTAGCTACTATTTTGCCTTCAAATCAGCAGGCTGAGTGTGAACCTGGCTCTGAATTCAGTGATTCTTTTACTTTGCCTCTGATGCTGTGCCTTCAGCACTCTCCCCTTTGCCTCGTACACACACCCCCCCTACACACAGCGACAGCACCTCTCGGGAGTGCACACAGAGCTCTTGCATATGACCATGGAAGCTACATGCACCCCCTTACCACCCCACAGCAGCACCAGTGTGGTTTTGAGAGTAGTGACGAAAAAGAGAACAAAACCTAAACCAAACTGGCTTTAGTGTGCTTACTGCTACAATGCAGCCTGGTCACCAGCTGGCATCCAACACAGGCTCCTCTTAGAAGAGAAGGGCCAACTGAACCAGTCATCCATCACTCCCCTGCTCCAAGAAAAGCTCTCCACTCCCCTGCCTCACTCTCCTGGCACATCTTTGTCTTGATTCCCAGCCGCTTTTGCGACGACCTTGACCTCACTGCTTCTCCTTCCTTCTCCATCTCCCAATGGTCAGGACAGTCATGTAGACAAAGGAATACCTACTCCCAGATCTCAGCAGTGTCTCTGTTTTACATGCAACAGCCTGTGGATAAAATCCAGAGGAAACATTTGGGTCAACAAAGAGTTCTCTAGACCACACCTGAACAGAAGTTGCAGCAGCTCCTGTGCAGGGCACAGCCCCACTCCTCAGGTCCAGGAGCCTCCAGGCTCAGCAGAAGCTGATGGACATTTTCAAGATCACAGCTGCAAACTTAGTTCTTAAATAGGTCTATGGTTGTCCTTGTGCTTGCACCTCAGCTCTATAGGCTGCTGCAGTGCCCCTGCAGCTGAGAGGTTGACTCTACAAGGCAGATCTCAAGCAGAAAATCTACAAGGCAGATTTTCCAAGGGACTTTCCCAGAGGTCCAAAAAGCAGTGAGATATCCAACCCTCGGTGGTTTTCAGCTGTGCCCATTACTCAAACATGGTGCATTTCAAAGCATATTTCAAAGAAGGCTATGGTCCTGGAAAGGTATGAAGTTGTTAATTATTTGAAGTTGCTTGCAGGGAGCAGGGGGAATTTGCAATCCATTAATGACTGCAGAATCACTCAGCAGCAACACATCCAAGGAAGCCTAGGAGATATACGAGCTGTTTATGAAAACTGTTTTATTGTGAAAAGTGTTAAAGGGATCCTTTAAATTGCTCCTCCTTGGCAGGTTTTATTAGCAATTCATTTCTGTCACACCTCAGGTCAAGCTACTGTAGATCTTGCAGCAATGGTTTTTTTTTAGACATGTTTTTATATAATTGGTGTCTGAAGAGTGTTTTGAATCCTCTGTGTGCCCTGTGAGTTGCTGT
Source organism: Falco cherrug (assembly GCF_023634085.1). Taxonomy (NCBI): domain Eukaryota; kingdom Metazoa; phylum Chordata; class Aves; order Falconiformes; family Falconidae; genus Falco; species Falco cherrug. Next base: position 78,228,405 of record NC_073698.1, read on the forward strand.
CTGGGTTGTCTTCCAAGCTGGCCTCCACAGCAAAGTGCAACTTAACTGTGTTTCACTTTGTGTGGCTGCCATTACTAAAGGACCACTGCCACACACTGGCAAACTTTGAAATATATATTTTCCTAAAGTCCCACTGATGTTTTTTTCCATCCATCACCTCTGCTTGCCAAAGGATTTGTGTGGAAACAAAATTTCTCTATTTTCTTGAGTGGATTTACCCCTCTGCCTGATTATATCAGAGATGCTGCACAATCAGCTCCCCAGGTGACTTCAAGAGTCATCATCACAAAGGCTGCTGTGAGAGGAGAGGGCTGGCCATAGCGTGACAAACCAAGCATTTACACACACTCTTGCAACAAATCAGCAATGACCAGTAGAGTCGTAAGGGGAATGCTGCAACTGCTCTGACCTTCTGAAGGTCTCTGGGAGAGCAGTTGAGGGTCTTGCATGTTCCATCAGCATCTGAGAAAGTCCTGGTGCCGTACCACAAGGACAGTTCCAGTGCAAGGGTAGCTTGCTGCAGAAATCTGCTGCAGGCTTTCAGCGCTGTCTCTGCACAACTGTTCCAACTGTTCCTGGGAACATGATTAAACTTGTCTTAAGAAGGAGATGCTAACACAGGTTGGCAAGAAAAAAATCACTCAGGCTTCATGTTCAGCTTATGCTGACACTTCTCAGGCATTTGAGAAGGCCTGATCCTGCACTGATTACTGTGTCAGATGGATAAGGCTGTGGTTCTTCTTCAGCATCTCAGCTTCATCATTTTGTTCTTCCTCCAGCTAGGATTATCAGTGACACTGTGGTTTAAAACACAGACCTGAAAGGATAATTCTGTTCTCTCTTTTACTACCTTTGTCAAACAGCTTACAGAAGTGTTTTTTTTTTAATTGCTTTTGGTACTCTGGAGTGTCCTATTTAAATTTAACTATTTGGCTTTATCAGTTTTCTAGCTGGACTATTTTCTTCCCTGAAACTAATGTTCATGGTTTTTCATCTTACTTGTAAGAGTTCCTAGGAGCTGCCTGTTGCCTACTGTGCCATGGTCCACAGTGAAAGCACAGCCCATGGACTGCAATGGACTTTATATCCATTATGAAATACTATCACTTCGACATCTACTTTACAACATTTTCAGGTGTATTCCATAGTAGCCCTGCAATTATTTTTCTTCTCCTCAGGTGATCTCTTTAAGGCTGGAACCACTTCTTTGCTCTGCTTGGGAGACACTTCACCTGATTTTTAAAAGAATTTACAAGCTACAGTGCTTCTCCCTTCCTCTGCAAACACTGATCAAACAACACTGATTAGAGCAGTGCCCCACATCTAATTAAATTGCCTCTCAGGTAGAAAACATTTCTTCTTCTGTAGCAGTACCTCAACAACTGTTCAAGGCTGTTACCAATGAAGGGGAAAGCTGATGGGAAGAGCAGTTTCAGAAGTTATTATTACGCCCCAACGACTCCAGCCTGGGTGAGGCAGAGACCCCTCACGCCTGCATCTTCCTGATTCAGTACAAGATATACACAATAATGAATGGAATGAGCTCCTATAAAAAAGCTAGGAGGCAAGGTTTCTATTAAAAGCCTTGCAACAGTAAGAGTATAGTTCATTTGACTAAAAAGCATCATTCCAGCTTTTCTTCTTTTTCACACTTCTCATGCCAAACCCTTGAGCTCTACCGACTTGCAACTCACCTGCCACAACTCTTTTGCAAACACATTCCAAAAGCTGATGCTGAGGCTGCGAGACATGTCTTTTTAAGCTAAATGGTCACATAAAAATTTAGCCTAATAATTGTGGTCAGTTATAGCTGTTGTGATTTTGCTGCTGTTGTTGTTACAACATTTTTATGACAGCAAAAGCCTTAATATAGAATCAACCTTTCAAGCAGACAGATTAGCATTTGTGTATCTTGTATTGGTCACCATGCCTGCAATATATATTGGCAAAGTATTTCTGCCTGTGTGCGTTGCCTGCAACCAGAGGGCTGACCAGGGTAGTTACTCTGGCAGAACTTTTACTTCTAAACAATACTTTTGTTTAATTGTAGATTTGTAAAATAACTGTAAACAATATTAAACATCCAAACACCTCAGCTCCCCTAATCATTTGGGGGAGTCAACACAGCTCGTGTGCCTGAATTTTCTGGGTTGGGTGCTTTGGAAAACAGGAACAGATCAGAGACTTCTTTTCCCTTCTCAATTTAATAATTTCAAGTAGATACTTGGTATTTTTCTGCAGCATGTATAGCAGACAAACAGCACTCCTCTGCTGAAGACTAATGTTTCATGCTTGGTTTTCCCCCCCCTTTTTTTTTTTTTGCAAAGGTGAAGGTGGAAAGCAGCAGGTTCATCTTTTCTGAGGTGTCTAGCCTTCAAGGTCTGTTGTACCAAGTGTCAGACCCTGACTATTGTCCTTTCAAAGCAGAGGATCCTGTGTGCTTTTTTGCTACATCTTGCTTGTGCCATGATTTCTAGGAGCTCACTCTCCTGTACTGAGGGACTGTATTCCTTATTATTTTTTAGAAGAATTTTAGTTGAAAGATTTTCTTTTCTTTTTCACCACTTTGTGATAATAGGAGTTGGTGTAATATGTTGCTTAATAATTAATTAGAGCTGCGTAGTAACTGAAGTAGACAATATATGGAAAGTCCATTTTTCTTAGAAATCCTGTTAACCTCAAAAGACAACAGGTCAGGGAGCAGTTTGTCATGTAGCATCAGCGTGATGAGACACAATTTCCTTCAGTAGCACAGAGTGCATTCAGAGCCATCAGGACATCAATGAGAGACTTGCATAAAGATTTGCAAAGCTTTGGTCCCTTAAACACTCTTAGATCAAGCCCAAGGAGCCTGACCTTTCGCACAGGTCCTGGTTCACAGAAAGGCCTTCTTTCACGTGGCATCAGCACAGTTCTCTTAGCATCATCACTTTTATGCTCATTTTGATGAACTCCACCTGCCATGGCAATGTATAGATGAACATCCTTTTCCAGGCTTTTCTTGCTCAGTACCCTTGAGGCATAGGGGGAGAACATAGGCGCAGCTCTCCAAACATCTGTGAGTGTCAGCTTCCCTCAATAACCTTGCCACATGGCAGGAATAATCTCCTCCTTGTTTTCACACACAAAAAGCCAATGTCTTTAGGTCCCCTGCAGTATGCATATTAGTGATACAGTCAGGCTTTCACTAGCTTTGGTTAATTGTGTAGCTCTTGGTGTAAGAGCCCGCGTCCTCTGGTGTCACCTACCCACCCAGCCCAGCACATACAGTTTTCCCATGTCTTGTGTACCAACCTGAAGCTGCTTACCCTGTTCCAGTTCCTCAACACCTTTACCTCTCTCCCCATTTCACTTCATTTTACTATGGAATTTCTCACTGTCCTTTAAAGCATCTGAAATCACTTACCAGAGCAGGGTGCTGGGATAAGTGTTTTGACTGGGCACATCCCCTATTGCAACATCATTATTGAACTTAGCAGTCAGTAAATCCTTCCTCAGTTCTGCACTCTGCCTCTGCTGTCTGCTTGCCTGCTGTGATAATTTCTAGTCTATTTTGTAGTTTAATCCTTACAGCATCCACTTTTCCTGCAAAGCTCAGAAATCCTCCTGCCTGTGCAGAAGACACTAAAATGCCAAATAACAAATTGCTGTTATGTGCTCTGCTAGAACCATCCTCGGCATTTTCTGAGGCCTCTTTATGTCTGACTTTTAATTTACTATACTGAAAGCTGCCTGAAGCAAAAAGCACATCTGCCCCCGTTCCTCATTCTAACCCAATGCAGCATGAGCCTTTATGCAACCATGAGGGGCCATGCATGGTGGGAGCAGGATTTCCCACCTCCTCCTTTTGCAGCACGTGGCTCTCTACACCCTGTTCTCTCCATAGGTTCTATCCAGCAGGCAGATGTGAGCCTCCAACATCACTGAAAGACATCCCCTTTCTGCCAAAGGGAGACGGTATTTCCATAAAACTCTGGAAGGGGCTTGTTTCTGTAGTACTTTTTATAATTTTGGTGCTTTGCAACGAGATGTAGTTTCCTGGAGGGCAACATGACCGCAGGTCCACCTTTCATCTTGACATGCCGTTGTGCAATGTTAGGAGGAGCCTCCTGCTCGTATTAGTCTGCTCTTCATAACTCATCTGCAAAACAAGAGCTCTGCACAGCCAAACTCAATAGAAAATATTCTCCTGGGGAAAAAGAAGTATTTTCCAGGCTTTGTATATCTACAGCAGGCAGATGAAATGCATAAAGTAAAGGATAGGTAGAGGCTCTGGAGAGTTTAAGCCAGCCAGGGTACTCCTACACTACATACATTTATTAGGAATAGGGTTTTTTTCACAAGGAGCATTATTGGTTTGCATCTGACTCTCACAGTTTTGGTAAAATACACGGTGGCATTCAAAGGCAGGAGGGCCACTGAGAAATCCCTCACTTTAAGAAACCCCTCTCCTGGTAGGAGACCTTGGCACTGGGAGATGACAGAGAGGAAATCCTGGAACAGACCGAGAGCTGAATGAAGGCACAGCTAAATGTCATGAGATTTAGCTGTCGTGAATAGGCAGTTTGTCTCCAAAAGAGCCACGCAGGCCTTTATACAAAGGAGGTGGGGTTGCAGTTGGTGGGGTTGTTTGGGGTTTTCATCCTCTTTGGCCAGCACAGAGCTACTGTCTGCCTGCAGGTGCCCCCGACAAGCACCCTGGGCTGCAGGTGGGAGGCCAACACGTACGTAAGTAATGCCCGTCTGTGCTGGCGCTCGCCACTCACCACGGCAGGCTTGCAAGAGCCTGCTGAGCGGCCGAGGTCCCAGCGCCGGGAGCCAGCCATGCTTCCACACACGGCCCGCAGGCGAAATGGAAACCAGACGGGAACCTTTCCAGCCCCACCGGGCTTGCCTTCCACTGGGTCTGCAATTAATTAAGACTGAAGGGGAGGTTTTGAATAACGCCTTTGTGGAACAAAATACATGCAGTCAAAACCCAGCTGACAAACACAACAAAACTGACTTCATGGTTTCTTATGAGAAAACCATTAATGGCTAGAGAAATGAAGAAACACTTTGTTCAAGCCACTGGTGTGAATGCAGCATATTCAGATTACAAAGCAGTCCTGCCCTGCTATAATAAATATCATATAGCTTTATCCATGGGTAACCAGGTATATAAAAGCCAGGAATAACACATTAGGTTTTAAGTTAACATACAGAACCTACTATTACATTTTCACAGAATTCACTCACAAAGAGTCAGCACTTCAACAGCAGCCGATGCCTCCGACGCAGCAAGCAACAACGGGGCGGCCACCTGATCCCTGCCGCCACGGCTCTGGCTGGCTTTCAGCTCTTTGTCCGTGCCCTCCTCCTTGTCAGAACCCAGGGGAGAGCCGGGCTGTGTGCTTAAAGGTTTAATAAAGAAAGATCTCCTTTACTTCAGTGGCCTGTCACCTCCATTTTCATAGTGGCATATGTTAGAGCCTGCTGACGAGCAGTGGCAGGTTGCTCGAATAGGCAGGAAGAAGTGGGGAAAAAAGATGGAGGAAACATCTACAGTCTCCAGACCTTAGCTGGGGTGAGAATGGTGCATGCTATGTGGCAGGTCAGTGCAAAGGCCATAACAGGCTCCTCTCCCTGTACAGGCTGTGAAAGTGGTACTCACCCCGTTTTACTGTCAGCACCCAAAAGCATCCTAGAGGCGTCCAAGCCTGGCTGTTTCCTACCCCAGATGTCTCTTGCAAAGGCTTTGTGCAAAAGCTGGTTAGCCTATCTCTATGATGCTTGTGAACCCACCACCCAGGGCCAACCATGGGATGGGGAGTGTCAGTCCATGATGCACAGACCCAGCAGGTCCTGGTCCGGTGCCACGTCATGTTCTCCCTTAGAGCGTTAGCACCTGAAGCCCCTGAACTCAGCAAACATCTTTCTGTCTGCATCAACCCCCCAGTCCTTTCTGGAGGCTCCTATCCTAACCTGCAGGTAAAAGACCTGGAGATGAGACTGCAAAAGTCGTTGCTCTAATCCAAGCTAGGAACCCAAGCCCCTTGTGGGAAAAGCCAGCCAGAAGAAGAGGCAGAAGAAGAAAACTTCAGCTGGGATGGACTTAATTTTCTTCTTAGTAGCTGGTGCAGTGCTGTGCTTTGGCTGTGGTGTGAGAACAACGTTGACAGCACACGGATGTTTTTAGTTGTTGCAAGGTAAGGTTTACACTAAGCCCAGGACTTTTTGGTTCCTTGGGCCCTGCCAGCCAGAGGGCTGGAGGGGCACGGGAAACTGGGAGGGGACACAGCCAGGGCAGGTGACCCCAACTAGCCAAAGGGATATTCCATACCATGTGATGTCATGCTGAGTATATAAGCTGGGGGAAGAGGAAGGAAAGGGGGGGACATTCGGCATTATGGCATTTATCTTCCCAAGTAACCATTACACATGATGGAGCCCGGCTTCCCTGGGGATGGCCAAACACCTGCCTGCCCATGGGAAGCGGTGAATGAATTCCTTGCTTTGCTTTGCTTGTGTGCACAGCTTTTGCTTTACCTATTAGATTGCTCTTATCTCACCTGCTGAGTTTTACATTCAAATTCTCCTCCCCATCCCTCTGGGTGTGGGGGGAGTGAGCGAGAAGCTACGTGGTGCTTGGTTGCCAGCCAGGGTTAAACTACGACAGTGGCATATCAGCATTTCAGGGACAAATCTGGATAATTTTCATTAATACCATTGTTATCATCCAGAAACACAGTAATTTCTAAGGTTATATCATAGTCCTAAAATGAAATAAATTCAGATTGACACGTATTTTCATTAGGTTCTCAGAAAAACAGCCCAGCACTGTATCATCTCCATAGTTTGACAGCAGTTATAACTGACTGTCTGCATTTGTCTCCATCATTCTGAAGACTTTTCATGCAACAGGCATGCCGGGTAGGATAAAAAAAATTTTTTTTTACTTCCAGAACATGCAAAGAACTCACTGCAAAATGAAAAAATCCTGTTTCTACACCTTTGTCAGCCCTTAGAAACCTGAAAGATTCAGCTTGCTGAGGTGGTAAGTGTGCAAATCCAGCAACAGTTTCTATGGCCTCTATTCTAGCTACTCCCTAACTTAGCTTTATATATATATATATATATAAAATACTTAGCTACTGTCTAACAAGCCCTCTGTGTAGTCTTATGATCCAGAGTGATGGCTGACCTTTTCTAGTTACCGAATAATTTCAACCATGCAGTTGGCCCTGCCTCTTCACCTTGTCCTGTCATGTCACAAGCCTAACTGTTCTCTTCAGGCCCATGAAAGAGGATTGTACCATCCTCTGGGTAAGAAAGAAATGCTGAAAGCAACCATGACCATATGCTGTAAGCTTTCCAGTCACAAGAAACCGGCTCAACATCTTATACTTGACCCACTAAGATCAGGGGACCATGTCACAGCTGTCACTGGCCCTGCAGTTTGGTACTTAGCTGCCCACAGGGGCTTTGCTGTCTTTTCTAATGCACGTAGAGAGCTCTTCCCTCCATGCCTGGAAAGTGGCGTCTCCTTCCTCCCTCTCCCTTACTTGAAATGTGTGATCCTAAAGGTCATGGTTTATAAGCAGGCTCAGGTCAGATCCTCAACTAGGTGTTGTAGGGACAAGGATCTTTATGTGAACTCCCTTTTAAAACCAGTTGGAGCTATAGTATCAGCTTTGCTTAATTAACCACATTTGGATTTACAATACTAATCTCTCCTGGCCTCTCCGACTCTTCTCTTGAGAGACCATGTCAGTTTGATCTAAAAAGGTGGCCTGGACAGAACAGATGGGGATCACTGTGGAGAACTGAAAGACCTGACTTTTCCTTCCTCAAAATTGCTACAAAATTAGCTGATACACAGGTGGCTTTAGAAAGATTTCTCACTACAAGCCATTCATGGCTTTGGATATACACAATGTTAGAGATTAAGTCAATCTTTTCCTGAGGATGAGATTTTAATTTAAAATGGATCAGTGAAGAGCTAACAGGGTAATTACCCAGACCAAAGCAGCATGTTTCCTAAGGAACACAGACACCCATGGTTTCCATTTTTCTCCTCTCCCTAGGGCAGGCTTGGTCTTTAGAACATTTAACATGGATGGTCACAGCTTTCACCTGGGGGCTAGGTGGGACTGTGGGTGGGCCATTACTCCTCTAAATGTACAAGACACTTTATTTCAGTGATTTGCTTCTTCAAGCACTTGCTCAAATTGCAATTGGCTTAACACACAAATTTCCTTCTACAATTCCTTCACAACTCGACACACCTCTGGTCAGAGCTCTCCTCTTTGTAACTTCAGGTCTGAGTTTCACACTGTGACATTCTGCTTTCATCCATAGGATGAGCTACCCCTTCCTCCAGTCCAGCTACTTCTTCAGGACCTTCAGGAAATACTAAGGAACAGGTTGTTCCTTTCCCACCCCACTTTGACCAAACTACAGGCTTTTTCTTAAATATCTGCTCTGGCAACCACACTATCACAGGAGCTGTCTGCTCCCTGGCCCTGACCCCAGCTCCTTTGGGAAGATCGTTACATGATCCTCTGTTATAACCCACTGAATGTAAGGACCTACTCAGCATTTTACCTTGTGCTGTAGTTTGTGTGTAGTGTGAATCAACAAGACACATACAGCCCTGAGAAAGACCAAAAATCCTGCCACATTTACACAGTCAAAAGTTTAAAATAGTTTCTGAATAGATCTTCTGCCAGTTCGACCACATATCTGATGATCTTCACAGAATAAACCAAGTGATATTTCTGCCTAAGGTTTCTAAGCGATACCTGCACATAAAATTTCTCATCAAGCCCTCTTCAACGCAACAGGAATAAGCTTTTTTTGCCCTGTTTGCTCTGTTCAGACTTCACAGGGCAGAATTCCCCTTTTGCCAAGAGAAACAAGGATTTTGCTCAAAAAACTAGAACAGGCTCCCCAGGGAAGTGGTCAGGGCACCAAGCCTGTCAGAGTTCAAGGAGCATCTGGACGATGCTCTTGGTCGTATGGTTTAGTTTTAGGGAGTTGGACTCAATGATCCTCATAAGTCCCTTCCAGCTTGAGATGTTCTATGATTCTATGAGCAGAGCTAGGAACAGATGGGGAAAGGGAGGTATGGCTTGAAATTAAACTTCAAGCTTAATTATGTCTTCCAGTAACTAGACAAAAGTCTAAATGACTGTGAGTATATCACAGATTTGTTAAAACATCAACCACTTCATTAAGAAGACAATAAAAGTGTCTGTTCAAAATTAAACCTCTGTTTTTCCAGTGAGGGAAGCATTGCTTTCTACAGCTGACTGCCCCCATAAACCAGGAGAACGAAACCAGGAAGAAAAGGGAAGAATTTAATAAAAATGTCATGAGGAGAAAAAGAGGGGAGAAAAATGAAAAGCTCTTTCACTGATAAATCTATCATAAGACACAGTAACCTTTGCAAAAAAATTAATAGTTTTACTCTGATCAATCATTATGCAGAGGCAGCTGTTGGAGACTGATCCAGGATACAAACAGGCTGTAACTTAATCACTTTGTGGACAAAAGTGGTGGATAAGGACTATTTCTTTAAGTCACTGGTTTTGAGGTGATCAGCATAAGATGTTTTAACAAAATCACTCTCAGAAAGTAAAAAGGTGATTAGAAGTCACCAAAAATCAGGAACTCTTTTAAAGTCTCAAATACAAGATCATTCAAAATTATATTAGTACATGGGTTTATTGAAGCCATTGCAGCAGGCAAAGTTTTAGTCAACAGCTTGTTCTTTCTCTGTCATGTTCTTCCTTCACTGTTATTTTTTTAAATCAAAAGCCCACACATCGATTTTGTCCAAAGTACTACTGATAGCACATAAATATTGTTCACATTTCTATAAATGGAACAGTTTATTACAGCAATTTCTTTGTGATTGTTGCTCTGCGCAAGAATGTTTTCAATGTTAAAGCAAGAAGGTTGCTGAAACCCTGCTTGAAAGCATTTTCTATTGTCCATGGAGTATAACAAGAGAAAGCCCCCATTTCTTAGTGTTTTAACAATTCAATAGAGTACTGAACCTTAGATCTGAACGCACAGCAAAGTATGATGACTTCACCCATCTAAAGCCATGTGAAAGTGCAGGGTCACCAGAGAAAGAACTCCTGGAACCCTCCAACATTAAGAGAGATTAACAAAGTCATGAAAGGGTCCAGCTGCCCATGGCAGGCCACTTTTTGGGCCTGGAGGCTCTGTATCATACCAATCACCCACCTAGGGACAGCATTCACTCACCTGATATTTCATCTTGAATTAGTTGGATGGTTGTAACAAACTCCTCTGCACCCTCCAGCAGTCTCCAAACTGCCGTGTCAAAACTAAACTGGGCAAGCACTTGAACCATCTGGCTTTGCAGTTACCTGTACTGGGATGTGGGGACAGTGCTAGGGGTCTCCAGAGGTCCCTTCCAAGCCAAATCTTTCCATGATTCTATGAAAACACAGCATTTTTTCTATTCAGTCTATTAATATTCAAATCCCATTCAAAGCAAGCTTCCATTGTGTTGATTTTTTTTTTCTAAATCAACCCTAGAAAATTGTCTCTTAGACCTACCTCTAAAAAAGTGGAATACAACATTTGACAATTATTTATTGAACTGAACACCTGCTGCCTTACTATAATGGAGAGAGAAGTACCGTGAATTACATGCATCTCTAAAAACAGGAAGGGACTAAAACCTGCAAGAAATCCTGTGTGTACAGTTTCTGAGAAATACACTTATTATTTGGCTAGAAACATTAGCTGTCAACTAAATGCAACTGGGGTACATGCAGGAAAAAACAACTCAGAACATATTCTTTTGAGTACCTAAAGAAGAAATTTCCACACCTTTGAGAGCTGAATCATATTGTGCTTCCATTTACAAAGCTCCTATTCACTTCAGCAGTCAAGTATGCTCCGGTAGTGCATATTTAGAAAGAAAGGAGCTTTTACTAGACAGGCAAACAGCAGGATAAAACACTATTGCTTTGCAACTTGCCAGTAGAGCAGAGTGAGGTGGACTGGAGACTATAATGAACACAGCATCAAATGAAAAAGCAACAGACAACTCGAATCTTCTGCCATGATCTTCTGCTTTGGTGTTTTGATTTGGTTTTTTTTAAGAGCCCCTGCAACAGAAATATATTCAGAGATACGTTATTTTGACCACTCTCAGTAAAGTAAGCACACTATACTCCTATTTATGCTTGGATATTACAGTAGACCATGTGCTGGTTTCCACCAGTCCACAACCTACTCAATATTAAAGCAAACTCCTCTCATACAAAAGTAAAGAATTAAATCTCTCCCACAAGGGGTTAGACGTAGTTAAGTCCATTTTGGTTTTAGCACAGCTAATCTCACAGCTTCCTCGCTGTTAGGCATTCCCATTCCCTCCAAAGTGCTGATAAAAGCACCCCTTTCCCGCAGACACTGCCTCCTGCTCTGCCCTGGCCCGGGTGGGTGGCAGAACAGCAATCCTGTTCCTGTGCCTTGCTTCATAACTGCAGATACTGTAGCAATAGGCTGCAAACGGCTTCAGGCATAAATGCCATGGGACAGGTTCGGCACGCGGTAGAATATAAGCAAGGGGAAAGGATCTCATGCCTGGAAAGCCTCTGGGCTTTTCTCCTGTTATCTCTCTTCCTAATGAAAGGTATTACTTCTCCTTACCAGTGTCCCTGCACCATGCCTATGGCACTGTTAGGATGACAAGATTATTTTCACATCACTATTAAAGCAGGGGGTGCTGGCACTGAGCGACTCACAGGGGGGATCTCGGCACTGAGGGGGCTCCGAGGCTGCGCTCCGATGATGCCCACCTATTCCCCACCATTCCCACCTCCTCACTGGAAAGAGGGAGCAGAGCATGGGTTTCCTCTGCAAAGAGCTTGCAGGTCTCTGGTTGGAGAAATGCTTTCAGTCGCCCTGAGCAGGAGCTGCTTAGTAGTCAGGTTTGAAAGACGCTATTTTCCAGATTCAAGCAAATCTGGTTTTATAACATGCTCAGGGAGCAGGAATGACATATACCATGTCACCTGCTGCAAAGACCTTCCTCAGTGGATTAAGCCAACAAAGCAGATAAATGTATATATTATTCAATGCAGTTATTCATCTACAACACCAGAGGAGAAAATTAATTAATTTACTAAACAGCAGTTTATGTCGCTTACAATTTTTAAAAGACAGGGGGGGTGAAAAAATCTGCCTCTGCTTATGAGGCTCTCTTGTCGCTGTGTTACTGCCATCTGGCATTAAAACAGAAATAAAAATCCCTTTTCACTGAATGTCGGTGCGGCAAAGAAGAATCCCGCAGCTCGCCACGTGTTCAAACACAGTCAGCGAACTCTGACAGCTCAAGGCTACAAACCTTGAGTCGGGTGATGTCCTGCCTTGGGCTCAACCCCATCACCCACACCAGAAGCAGGCTCAGCAGAGATGCAACAAAGCAGGGCACGGTGCCACGCCACCACGGGACAGTCGACCTTGTGCAGCTGCTGTCTGATGCTACTGTCACCCTGCGAGCACTGGGAGGACTGATGTCCCCAGGGCTGCCACTGTGGCCAGACCATAACAGAGTGGCTGAGGCTCCCTATTCCCAAGCCAAGCCTGCTGCTCCGTCACCCTTACACACCCATCACATTCCAACTTTTGTTCACCCCACCATTAAACCGCCAGCCCTGTGCCAGGACCCACGCTGCGTTTCTGAAAGGGGCTTCGAAGACATCAGGTTTCTGCCATTTTTTAGAGGCAAATACTGTCTGGGTGCTGCATGTTGCACTTAATGTGTGCCCCATGCAAACTGAAACACTGCAGTAAAGCGGGCTGTTTAAATCAGTCAGTCTGTAAGTAGAAAAGAAGATCAGAAGGCACTGCAAGAAGAAGACCTGGCTTACAAGTCCAGGTCTTCCCTCTTTCTCTGAGATAAATACTGTGATCCTGGAGAGCTGCGACGTCTTAGCTACGGAAACTCTCAAACAACACTTACCAAGCACTTAGATCAATTTTCTCCCATGTTTAGAAGAGGAGGGAAAAGAAGAGATGTTGCCTTGCCTTTTCTTCCCCTCAAATCTCAAAGTAACCTTTTAAAATCAGGTAGAATTACTTTCATATCTATCTTAATTTTTCAACAGTCTTTACCTCTTTTAAAAAAAAAAAATCTATGTAAATTGTACCTATCTGCACAATCCCAAATTCTTGTAATAGACTCATTACCCATTTTAAACCCAAATGCACCCTTCTGGAGGTACCTGCTGTCTCTGTTTTCAGGGAGAACAATGAACAAACCCAGTTATCAAGATTTTGTTACTTACTCCACAAACATGGGACCAGATTCCCTTGAGGATACAATAATCTTTCCATTGTACATCCCACAGAGCAAATTACTACCTTGATATAAACCAGGAAGACCTAAAACCATCTCATTGAGGGAATGAGATCCTTCTGGTCCCACGTTTGTGGGATAAAGCAACCAATCTATTTCATCTCATGTAAGCTGGAGATCTTGACAGCAGAGCCTTCAATGGAGGCAGGCAAACTGTAGCAGATGAACCATCCCATCCTAAAGTCAGTGTCTGAAATAGCTGAGATTAATCACCCTCTGGAAGTTCCTGGCTCTCCCCATTGACTAGAGAGGGGGTTTCATGTGAGGCAACATCACAAACTACAGCATTTTGTTGTGACAGCACAGTCCCATTCAAGATGCTACCAAACCACCCATTTACTGCAAGGGCTAGAGAGTTTCACTCAGTGTTGCCAGGGGCACTGTGGGTTTATGTCGCAGCCGGTCCTGAAGGAGAACTGGATGGCCACACTTCTGCAGGAACTCCTGCGGGGCTCCAGCTGAGTCAGAGTTGTTCATCGGGCAGTTCCCCCGTCACCTGATGGCCAAAGAGGCACCTTCCTCATCCTCTTCTGTGTAAAATCCACACTCCCCATCCCACTCTCCCCAGATCTTCCTTTCTAGGCAGGCTGCGTGGTGCTCACACCACCCACGAGCTCAGCAACAGCACTCCATGCAGGGAAGAGAGAGAGAAATGCCAACCAGAAGAGCTCCTCCACTGCTGGGTAGAGATGCTGATGGAAGAAAAGCAAGAGGACTACAAGAAGTGCTTACTCCATCCACCCAGCCTGCACTTGCTGCCTTTGTCCGGCACACAGGGATAGGCTTGTAGCTAATTAGAAGATCTATGCAGGAATCTCTATTTCTCCTGGAGAGCAGACACCTCCCTCTGGTAAGGCACTGGGAAAATTCCAGCAGGAGTAGGGTCACAGGCAGGATATTCCAGGTGCCTGAGCTCAGCCACTCTGCAGAAGGTTGTGCTTTGTATTCAGGGAAGAAAGAAAGGGGGGTGGGGTGGGAAGCAGCATATTCAAACAGAAACACCTGTTTCCCGCAGGACCACAAAATCTCCAGGGCTGTTCTCCTCGCAGAAGCTGTAACTTGTTAGCAGGAACAGCCAGCCTTGCAAAGAGCATTTGAAAACACGTTAGCAGATGTAACAGCAGGCTGTTAAGATGTTTAAAAAACACATCCAGAAAGGTGCTGGTTATTTGAGATTGTTCATAAAGAAAAAAATAATTTCGCTCCCAAAGCCCATGAGCTGCACTGAACTCACCAAGCACAATCCTCTGCCTCCTCCAGGTGCACCACGGCACGCTCTGCAGGGAAAGCAAAACATTTCCCAGTACATCACAGTGTGCGGGGAAGCCCAAACCAGTGCCTCTGGCAGCAGAGCATGTGTGCAGAGGCAGGTAAAGAGTGGACAGACAGAAAAGAAATTGCATATTCTGCTTCCAGTTCAACCAGGAAGCAGCTGGTAGCAGAACCTGTCCTGAATCTTCTCTTCCCCCTGCCTCCTTTTTGTTTGTTTGCCTTGCTTTGTAATGAAAGGTGTGGTGGGTATGTTGGTGGAGCTTGGACTGCACCACAACCAAAGCAGTGGCACCTTCGAGGGATTTCCCTGGGGCAACCATCAAACCTGGTGGGGAACAGCCCCTCCCCAGTGCCGGTGATGGGGGACCCGCTTCGCCCACTTGCCTCGCTCCGGCAGTTTGGTCCCTCGTGCAATGCGATACATGTGGGACATCTGTCGGGCTGATGTGGAAGGCGACCCACCTTTGCCTCCTCCACACAGCATGCTCATGCTGACCCCTCCCCAGCCCACAGCATGTACACCCAGTGCAGGGTCCCCACAGGCAGCCCTTATCCCTCCTCAGCCCAACCTCCCCAAGCTCCTCAACCCACGTCACGGTGGGTTTTCCCACTGCCTTGCCCCCAAGACAACAGGTTTCCCTCAGCACATCTCTGGCCAGATCTGCTGCCCCTCTCCACCATCCAGCTCTCCTCCCCAGTGATGCCACAAGGCCCACCTAGCCCTCTGGCTGTGCCTGTACCCTCCTAGGGCTCCCGCAAAGGCTCATTAAGGAAATCACAAAGTAGCACAGACCTTTCCCCGCGGTGCTGCAGCACCGATACCCCCTCGCTGGGGCACAGCGCCTGCCTTGGGTGCTGAAAGCTCCCGTGACTCAACAGCCTGTGGAGGCACTGACCTGCAAACAAGCAGTGCCAGTCCCTCACCTTGCAGAGGAAAACCCCGAAAATACCACTTCTAGGTAGGGGTCTACCTAGGTGGTGAATGAAATACTCAAGTATTATTTTTTTAAAAAACTTTGAGGAATGATACTGCTCTATAATCCTGTCCTGACTTCCCTGCCACGTTTATTTTTGCCTTGAAACCACGTTAACCTTGGAGGATCGCTCGCTGCCAGGAAGACTGTCCTTAAAGGAGAAAAGTGTGTAGCGAGAGAGACCAGACCAAGACCCACCTGTAATGGAACAGCATACTTGGCACTTTATCAGCTTTTAAAAGGAACACATGTTTGAGAGAAACAAAAAATAAGAGATACAAGATTATTGCAGGCTTTAAATAAGTAATAAAAAATATATACAATTGAATAATAATTCTGTAGTCACTTTATGGGAATGACATGAAATCTTGCTATTTGTGTAAATAAAAGGAGAGTCCTAGAATAAATAGCTTCTAAAGAAAAGGAAGCATGGACTGGTTTTGCAGAAGAAGATGAGAGTCTATCTTCTAGCAGCAGCTTGAAGATGAAGAAAGTAGATGTAGCAGAAAGGATACCAGACCTTTTTGGGTCTCTCCCTTCATACCTGCTCACTGGAAAATAAGGAAGATATTACAATTCAGCTCAACACAGGCACTTCAGTTTAGCCATATGGCAGTAATCTATGAAAAAAAAAAAAAAAAAAAAAGGTGAGTGTCTTGTGTGCTCGTGAACTGCAGAAGGAGCCATTCAGCAAGTAGCCATGTTACATGCTGGCATCAGATGCCGACCCGGTCACTGGACCAGTGAGCAGAGCAGAAGTCCCACCTGAGCCCTTACACTTCCACCAACAGCCAGAGGCTGTGCTCCCCCAGTTAGCGTTGTGTCCTGCACAATGCTCCCCACAATAAAAATATACAGGGTTTTTTTTTAAAAAAAAAGGTTTGTCCAGCTGTGTACAGCATAAAACTTTCCAGGAAGACATTTGGTAGAGAGGAATACTGTAACCTCATTCACTTCATTTAAGGTCTCTTGCTTTCCCATCCAAATAATACGTGTACAACTTTTTAATTGGTTAAGAGGAGTTAAATGGAAAAAAATAAAGGAAGGGAAAAAAAACCCCTCACCCCCCAAACCCTGGGTGAAACTTTAGCAACCCAGGTAAGATGAAGACCTGCATGTCTTTGTTTCAGGCCATTACAACATGGGTCCATTGGGTTCTGTGGATTACTGCAGCACCCAAATTTTTCCAGAAATGTCAGACAAGTTTACCGCAGCAATTAAGCTGTCTACCATCTGTAAAAGATTTGCCCAGGAGTTTTCCTAATGTTTTTTTTCCCCTCAAATACATTTAAATTAAAACTTTCAACATTCTGCCTATCTTTCAAGTCCATATACATTAAGTATTGCAGAGCTGGCTAGATTTTTG
This sequence comes from Falco cherrug, assembly GCF_023634085.1. Taxonomy (NCBI): domain Eukaryota; kingdom Metazoa; phylum Chordata; class Aves; order Falconiformes; family Falconidae; genus Falco; species Falco cherrug. The sequence goes on from NC_073698.1 coordinate 78,245,404, forward strand.
AGGGCAACTTTTCCTTCTAAGGATTACTTGTGCACCGGTGCACTGAAATTTTATATACAGAGTAACACTCTGAATATGAATTATTTCTTGAGGAACACTGTGCCTATTCTTGGGAATGGAGAAGTAAAAACTTTACTAGGAATTTCAGCCAAGGAGCTGAGATTAACACCCTTTATTCTCCTCCCAAATGGTGAGTTATTTTCAGAATACTAGACCAGGCTCGAGCTTAATGTCTCCATCACACTGTATAAAAGTGCCCTACAAGTAAATATGTGCACTCAGCCAGTGCCAATGAAAGATGGGGATCTGAATTCTTGAGCACGTTGGAGAAAGTTTTAAGTTTTCTCAGCAACATTTAGTGTACCTTGTGGTCCAAGTAAAACAGCGGTTAGAAAAACTGAAGGGTATTCTTTATGTTTCTCCTCCTTCTAGCTTGCATATAAACTGGTTGCTCCCGACTGCCTAACACTGGTGGGTGTTCTCACTTTTTGCTATGTACATTTTTTATGTAACTCTCTAAATACAGATTGCTTATGTGACAAATAACCCACCAGTCTACAACACATTATTTTCTCTCCCTGAGCACTTACACTCTTATTGCAACTTTCGTTCCTCCACCGTATACACAAATACTGAGTCTCCTAAAATAACCTCTGAAAAAGTAATCCATTACCAATTAAAAGGTAGGAGGGTTGGGGGCACAACCTTGTTCCTGTCACATAGATGTGGTGTCTCCTTTGGAGCCCGATTTTTATGAACTTGGGAACAATTTTGTGATAAGGTCAGGCCTTAGAAGAACTGAGAATAAGAATCAGACTTTTAACAATGCCCAATAAATGAGTAAATAACTGAGCAGAGTGGCAATTATGAAAAGAAATAGCTCAGACCCTCACCTGGCTTCAGCATAGGGCCTTTCAATTCCTTGAGTGACAAGTTCTATCTGTGAAGATAAAATGCTCCTTTGCTGTTGAAAGCATATCCTGAATTTTTGGACAGTGATTCTGCGCAGCTAAAAACTATCCATCAGCCTCAGTGAGTTTACAGCTGATGCTTCATTCATAAAACAATGTGACAACATAACGCTCCTGGTTTTTTCTTTCAGTTTCTTATTGCGTGTTTTTTTCTGTTTTTGAGTTTCATCTGAACAAAAAGCCCTTTAGACACGTCATTCATTTCCTAGGAGAGTACCCAAAAGCGCAGAAAGGGCTGATCACAGATAAGCAGAGGTCTGCATGACTGATCCCACCATGCTCACGGGGAACACCGAGGCAGCAAAACACCATGCACCACCCTCGAGCACACCCTCCCAGCTGCAGGGCTCCTCACCCTTCCTTCCCTGTGTCCCCACAGCTGGCCGCGTGCCATCCATCCACAACTCACTGCAAAGAACATCCCATCTCCCTCCTGCCCTATGGCTGCCACCTCCGGTATCCCCCACAGCTGCAAGGTGGACACCCCCCCCCCCCCCCCGCCCCGGCCATCCTCCTGCACCAGCCCCAGGGACTTGGCCTCAGGCTGGCTGTGCTTGGCTACAGCGGGCTGGCACGGCCATGGCCCTGCTGGCCAAGCCTGCCAGCCACCAGGGTTGGGGCAGCCAGATTGCTCTCCCTTGGGAGCCATCACTCATCGCATCTCCAGCAGATTTACTGTCCCTGACCCCTGCACCATGAGGTAGTGTCTCTGACTCACAGGTCATGTGCCACAGCCATACAGGATGGCAAATGTCAGGGGTTTGGTGTTTTGTTTGTTGGGGTTTTTGTGGGTTTTTTGGGGTTTTTTTACAGGCTGCTTTTCAACAGAGCGAAGAGAGAATCTCAAGTGATGTTTATTTTTGGTTGGGATGCTGAAAGCCACCCAAACAATACACTGAGTGCTATTCAGCTAAGCCTCAGCACTCTGTGTCGAATACACATGCTTTACACTACACCCGTCCTCTGCTGCTGTATTTACTCCTAGGGTTGTAGCACAAGTTCTGGTGGAAGTAGAGTTGACACAGATACCAAAAATTTGCACAGATTTAAAGTAGTGAAGGGTTTTGCTGTTTGTTCTTCTCTCTATACAGAACAACAAATTTACAGCACTAAAATGAGATGGCTTTCTGCCCCACTTTACACACACACACACAGAAATATTGCTGCTTTTCAAAATAGCACGTTAGGCACTAAAAAAATAATAATAATAATCAGTATGGAACACATTCTTTCCATTATTATTTTTTTTTTACAGCCTGTGGGCCCAGTGCTGCTCACATCAAATAGGGGCCAGGCAAAAATGCAGCAAAACCATCAGCGAGGTGGTGAACCCCTAGGAGCCCTGCAGGGGATCCTGGGCTCTGGAGATGAGATGGGGCAAGCACCCCCATTTCCCAGGCTTAGCAACAGGGCTAAAAAAGACAAGACAAAAAGGGCAGCTGTAAGGATGGGAATGGCATGGGAGAACAAGGAAGAGGATGGGGAGAAAGGTAACCAGGAGCATCACTGAGAGGAAGCCTGTACCCTAGGGCAGGCAGCGCTATGCATCCCCCCCCCACCCCAAGAGGCATCTCATTCCCCCTGCCAACATCTCTCCATCCTAGAAAGGTGCGGGGGCATAAGCTGACACCTGCACCGCTGGCCTCCCCCTTTCTGGGGTGAAGGAGGAGGACTGATGATGCTGGTATAACCTTTTCTGAGGCTGAGAGACTGCACCCTTGCTTGGATGTCTATCCCTCACCCTGGCAGCATCTTCAAAAGCTGGCAGCTGCTCACAAAGCTGTGCTGAAAAAGCATCCCTCTGCTGCGTGCATCCTCTTGGGTCTACCCTCTCCTCTCTAAACCACATGGGTGCAGACTACAAATGCCCAAGCAATTCCTTAGCAAGCCTCTCTAACACCCAAAAAATTCAGGGATGGTACTTCTGAGACAGTTTGGCCATACCTTTCCACCAGGTCACTGCTGAAGTATTCAGTCCAGGTAGCAGCGACTGGATCAATTTTCATAGATCAGGCTCAGACCCCTGCAGCTACAACCCCTCTGCAACCTCTTCGTTCATTCGCTCATTTATTTATTCACTTGTTCATTCATTCGTTCGTTCAGCGAGCACAGGGCTTCCTCTTCTTACTCACTTTTCACAAGTTACTTCTTAAAAATACCCCACTGCTCCCCAGGGGCCACTCGACGTCAGACTGCAGCTGCCAGCACACCACTGGCAGCCTCCCCAGTGAGCCCAGTGATGGAGGCAGCCAGCTTTGCTGGTGCCCCCACGAGCCCCCGGCTGCCTCCTTCAGCTCCGTGGACACCCGCTGCTCCCTGTGTCTGCCCCCCCGCAGCCCTGCGGGGGCTCAGGGAAGCAGGCAGGCATCCCCCACTCGCTTCCACTGGTGCCAGGGACACCCAGCCGCTGCTGCTCACCTGGCAGTGGCATAAACGGCCACACAGGAGATGGTACACGATGATATTTGGTGTGATATGAGTCTGCTAGGATCCCTCGGTGCTGTCTGTCCGTCTGTCCTAACAGCTGAAAAACCTTCAGACAATGGAAAAAAAAAGATCCTTGACAGCACTTTTATTAAAGCAGCTCTGGCTCCTACGTCATGTTAACTTGTCTAAGGACGCGCTGTGACCAGAAGCCACAAAAACACAACCACAAAAAAAAAAAAAAAAGAAGTTTGAAAAAATAGGTTCGGAACTATTTTCTCCTTATTTCTCCTGTCCTTGTCTCACAGAGACAAGAACAAAGAAGTTGCTGAACACCCAGCCCCTCCGAGCCAGTTCAGCTCTTCTTGCCACTCAAAACAGGCTATAAAACACATTTGTCTCTGCTGAGACATCCACAGCCGCCTTCATCCTGGTTTCTGAAAACACCTTGTGTTCTTAAGGATCCCCTTCATATGCTTCCACCAAGGAGGCACAATGAGTACACTTCCAGGACCACTTTCTCCTGGGTGTACCAATCCCCTGAGATGCTTTCTGTAGATGCGCAAGAGGTGAGAGTGAGCCCTCCCTGGTTTTCCAAAACTTCACCCACTTGCAGATATTGGGAAGAACAATTCAACAACTGTGCGACTGACTCACCCGTTTCTCACAGTTTGGGTTTGCTAACAGTAAGTGCAACTGGTACATCCTTATACCCAAGGACAGAGGCCCCCTGAGACACTTTCCTTCCCATGCCCTTGTTCATCTTCATGTTAATTGCTGTTGGTTAGGCCATCAGGGGAAGGAGACACCTGAATTGTGCTTTACTCCAGTGTGCAGAATATGGGAGACACAAACGCAGAGTGCTGCCTGCTGTGCCTCAGACCAGACCCTTTCCTGCGAGAGCTGCTCCTTCAGCTCTGTGGAGCCATCCCTCATCGCCACCACGGCAGGGACCCAGCTCAGCAGAGCATTTGGATTGTGCTTATATCAAACAGCAGCCAGGGGAGATGTGGGGACATAGAGACACCCCAGGGGAGCAATGAACCACGGGGTAACCGTGAAGACTGTGTAAAAACAGAGGGACACAATCAGGGGAAAATTAAGACACACCATCTCATCTGAGGGACTGTAGGGAAAGGTGGTGCATACAGCCCAAGTGCTGGCCAACGAAGGCTGACACTGAGCTGCTGATCCTGCTCTTTCCATTAGACCTTCTTCTGGCTTGAAACGTCCTGGCCAGAAAATCCAACTGCTATGGCTGGCTGTCCCCCTCTCTCCTCCGTTCTGTCTGCACCCTGTCATTTTAATGGACTTCTGGTCTCTCTCTCTATCCTGCATATAAATTTCCCTGTTCCCCAGACAGCTACATTCTGCCACAGCTTTGCATGGCCTCCGCTAACAGCCCCTGGCTGCCAGGCTAGTCACTCCGAAGTTCTCACCACACCTGGAAAAGCAACAACCAGAAGTCCTGAACTCAGGCCACCTCTGGAGGTGCCAACACCCCCGCCAAGCCCAGAAGGACAGCACCCATGGGGGGAAAAGCTGGTGCTGAAAATTACCTTTTGCCACTTCAACTCAGAGTTCATTCTTTGTGCCCACCACGAAATTCACTTTCCAGGTGCAGAATTTGCCTGTGTAGTGCGAGGACAGCGGTTATGTCCTCAAGCACCGAGATGCATTCTGCTGCAGGGCAGGGCCCCGAGAAGGTTTGCTCGTTAGTTTTCTACTGCTACTCAAAGTGCACCTTACACATGCAGAAGGCACTAAACAAGCTGTAAGCATTTGCCAGGTTCTACTGTGATGCCATTTGCACATGCATTTTGCTCTGCATCTAAATATAAGTTAAATATCAAATATATCGCAGATATATTAGAAAAAGGAAAACATACCTAGAGTAAACGTGACCTTGAGTGCCCAGTCCTAGGTCATTTGGTCAAACACAAAGTTCTTACTGAGTTCACCAATACTGAAGGAAATTCAAGCAGGAAGACAGCAACAATAATTTCAACTATTGGCTTTCTGTTTCTCTAGGTTGTGAGTCACTGCAAACCCGACACTTTGCAGCAAGAAAAAAATAACAAAGCAATTCTATAAGTCAGCCTAATATGCCTTATCATAACAGGTATGCACAAGCATGCTTAGGTGTATGCTTGTGTGCAGGCTGGAGGCCGGCTGTCTGAATTTGTGCATTATTTTTAGTGTGAGTTAAAATGCTGTCATTGAACAGCAGGTTATTTTTTTCCCCAAAATGAGACCTCTGGCAAAAGCATATGAATGCAGTAGGCCCTATTTCATTTTTTTTCTATTTTAAAAATATTTTCTGCAGGCTCTGCAGATTCATTTTGGCCACAATTAGAAGTAGTACACTTGTGCTAACAGCAGTGTTGCTCAAAAGCATAATCTGTAAAATCAAAAATCCAATGTGAACAAAACTGTTGGCAAAAACATCGTTCTGTATTATAAGCAAAACCAAAATGTAGCTCCTTTTTCACATGCTTCCAGATAGAAAAACTTCAACTTCATGGATGTGAGCTGTAAACCACGATTTCATTTCACGGAGAAAACGTGCCGGCAGGGACCCAGAGCTGAATTTACAGCAGAGAGCAAACGCTGGGGTTCACTTAGCCGTGGGGTTCCCCGACGTGGGGCTCCATCGCATTAAATATTGCCACTTGGAGAGATGCGGGGGTTTAAAGCAAAGCAGCGAGTGCCACAGCACTTAAACTCATACGATGTGGCAACACTGCCCTCCTGCTTCCTGGTGGCTCCTGCCCTTTCCTATGTTCAGCACAGCTGGGGAGAGCTGCTGGGGCAGGGGTGCGGGGGGATCACTTTGCGCTTCCTTCAGCCCATTCCCATCTCCTTGCGCAGGCAGCAAAGGAGCAGCAAAATCTCACTGGGGAAAAGAGGATAATAAAAGCCCGAAACGTCAATTTCATAGTTTTCTCAGGGGGAATACATGCAGCTGTTAAGAACAGTCTCAGAATCCGCTGTTCGATTTCTGGGTTCAGCTTCAGGCTTTGTAAATCAGCTTAATGCTTTATGACTGAATTAACAACAAACAATAAAACTATAATTAATTCATCTTAGAACTGAAAATGGTTTATATCTCTTCTTTCCGTTAGGTTAAACACAATGGAAAAGGTTAAAAAAATGGGGGAAATAGATTGCTGGATTGGATTAGACTAATCCTGCTCTTTCTGCGTTCAGTGTTTGGGGGATGGCAGGGAGGGAAAGACGCAATACTCTAACCCTGGCCAGATCAACATTTTAAAAATTAATTAAAATGCAATTAAAAATATGAATCCTTATGACCTGTTCCTATCTGCTCCCATTGAACCAGCTGTCCTCCACAGGTCAACAAAGCAAATATCCTACTGAGGAAAGCGAGAGACAGAAGCGAGGATGTGTCCCGCTTCCCGTGCCGTCCCAGGACAGGCCCTGCAGCAGGTACAGCCACTAACGTGGCTCCAGGACACGGGTGAAGCCTGAGCACATCAACTGGACAACTCAGAGGGTTACCTTAAGCTTACAATGAAGTTAACTACTGTAAAGTAAAAAGATGATGGAAGCCATACCTTTTATTCTGCATAACACTTTACGTGAGCCTCTGCATTTCTTCCTTCCAGAAAGAAAAACAAGCTGGGATGTGCAAATAAACCAAGAAAACTGGAGCGAAGGAAGGAGCAGCTTGAAGGCAATTGTGAAAAACAAATAACAGCGGTAATGAGGAAGGAACAGAAAATGCTTCACAAAGAGAGGATGTGGGCCATGATTTAGAAATGATCGGGAAGACTCAAAAGGTGCAGGAAAAAAAGGTTGAAAAGGTTTATTGAACCTAGGAGGTGAACAAGACTGAGTAACAAAACGAACAGAAGAGAATTTACAGAGAAAAAAAAATCCCCCTGTTTCCAAGTTCCTGTAGATCAGGCCCTGGGTACTACTGCTGACAGACCTGAACCCCTGACGTTCACATGTCCCAAACTCCCCTGGACTTCTGTCCTCCTTTGGGCATGCAGATCTGGCTTTGCCTTCCCCTCCGTTGTCACATAAACGTTCACACTTAAAAGGTAAAGGTTTACCTGGTAAAAATTGTCTGCGTGCTGTATGCCTTAGGTAGGATGCTTCTGCTTCCAAAGGATAAAAAAACACAACCAATTAGAAAAAGCAGATACAGGCACTAGTCTTGCCTACTTCTTCACCCCAAAGCCCTGACGGTTTTTTGATTTGAACCCAAAACATCACCAGTTTGTGGATCCCCAACTATCCACTCAAACACTCCCTCCCATATCTCCTTTACCCTCGCTTGTCATTGACCTGACCAAAGCTTTCTCAGCTATGAGCACGCTCAGGAATGAACACAGCCACGCTCTCCACCGGTGCAGGCCCAGCCCCCACCCTGTGCATACTCCCCCAGGAGCGGCGTACAGGCGTCACCGGCAACTCACACCCCTGTGCCAGCCTCCCCTCTCCCGACGGGACAGCTGCACGTGCAGCACCATGTTTTCCTTCCAGAAAGCCTGGGCAAGAGGAGCAGGGTCTGGGAGTTTTGCTTGTGCATTGCTTCCTCCATGCTTGCTGGCGTTTTGCATCATCTAACACCACAGCTGAACCGTCCAACAGCCATTTTCACTCGAACATTACTACTCACTTAATTAGCATTGATCTGCACATTTGCCTCATGCTGGCTATCACCTTCTAGGCTTTCCATACGTGGTGAGTTTTCCTGACATGTGGCATTGCTTTGATGCCTGGGAGCTTGACTTTGTTCTGCACTCGAAGGTCACGCAGAGTGCTTTTTCAAAGCATCCTTCAAGCCAGCTCCCTGACAATGACAAATCTTGGTTTATTGCCTTTCCTAAGGCCTCACAGTGTTTCCTAACAGACATCCTAGTGGTATTCTCAAATCCATCGCTCTTGAAGCCAGATGTAAAGTAACCACGGAAAGCTGTATACAGCCATCAAACCATATGAACGGTTTTCTAACTACTAGCAACCCACTGAACATTAAACATTGGATTAACATTCTACAGCTCTGCTGGTGCTTCCTGCACTCTGGCAGCGAGCTCTCCCCACGCCGTGGTACACTCGCGGAATGGGCCACAGCTCTCTTTCAGGAAAAATCCCAAAATGGAAGGCTCCGCTTACACCATGCCAGACTCGCAACATGCAGCCAAAGGGGAATGGAGCAAGGCAACAGGACCACAGGCTGGGAGATGAGACTGCTGCTCCTTGTCAGCCTCCGTGAAATTGGTCTGCAACTTCACTCACACGGCTGGCCCAGGGAAAAATGTGTGCTCGAGTTGCTACCAACCAAATCCTAACCTCTCATATTAATTTTGGTTCACTCTTCTTGCATGCCCCTAAGCGAGAACTGCGATTCCTTTGGGATCGAGACCGGTTTTCCTGTGTATGAGGTGAGAGCCTGCCTTATGCTTGCTTGGCTTTTTCCTCCTACACACCATGTGAGCACTTCTCCGAGCAGGAACAATTAGCTCTGAGAGCTCGTTCCTGGTGTCTGTGCTCCAGAGATGCAAGCACGAGTCCCAACACCGCCTCGTACCTCCCGCCTGCTTTGAAGCAAGTGGTTTCCTCAACTCTGCATCCCTCATCGCCTGCCGCTGGGTCAGGCACCTTGCACAGGACCAAACCTGCCTCTGGCGCGAGGTGCCGCAAGGCTGCAGGCGCTAACCTGGCCCTTTCACATCCAGTTCCCGCCTCCGTAAAGCGCGGGCGGGTGAGCTGCTGCGAGCGCAGGTGGCCACGACACAGGTCAGGCGCCGCAGTCGTCACCTGCCAACTACTAGCACAGATCAGGGTGAAATAAAGACTCAGCTCAAACTCCTGGGGAGAAGCTTGATCCCAGGGGATGCCAGGCAACTCTGCTGGAGGAACTACTGTTGCCCGTGCACACGTGTTCCTCCTGACGTGCTATTTTATGTCCAGACGCAGGCTGCACCACTTTTAGAGGCAGGAGACTGATGGACTACAGCACACAGCCCAGAACATGCCAACAGACTCCTGACAGGGGTAATCACCGCGTTTAAAACACCATTTAAAGAAAGGTAACCTGTCAAATTTGCTTATGTTGTAAGGCTCGGCCCCAGAGGACTCCAGCCTATTTCCAACACATCAAACTAATTGTAGTTTACATTCGTTTCACTCTCTATTAGGAGTGCTCCACTTTCCAGGAAAACGACACTGACCTGCAGCACCTGGCCGGCCACGGCTTTCTGCACGAAGCCTGGGCACCTCCCGCCGCCGAACAGGGCTTGGGGCAGCAGCCAGCGGGAAACAGGCCGCACGGCTGCAGCACGGCGCCCACCGCACCGCTACACCGAAAATAGCTTCAGCTTCCTCCGCCACGCGCAGTCTGGAAATAAAACATATGGAGTTAGCACGGCCGCTGATCGGATTTTGATTGTTCTGAAACGCTGCCAAGTTTAAAGTGGAGAGTGCGGCCTGAAAGGAAATACAGTAGACACTAGACAATTTATTTGTTTCTGAGCGGGGACCTGGCTGACGGGCTGCTTCGAAGGTGGCTAACAAGAGCAGCATGTTCCCATATGGGAACCATATGGTGAAATCGGCCAGGATCTAAAAACACGGCACAATGTATGTTATCACGGCAACAGAAAAAGCAGAGCGCTGTAAAACCAGTGCCAATCACAACAGCAAACCGCTGATGGATGGCGCTGATAAATAACTGAAATAGTTGACATACCAGCAGGATTTTGATAAAATGCTGTAGGAGCTGGAGAGGGAAAACATGCACGAGGGATGCGCTTGGGAAGGCGGCAGGGTGAGGGCCGGCATCGCTGCTCTGATGCACTTGCAGAGCTCTCCCGCTTCAGCCCGGCAGCTCAGCCCGGCAGCTCCCCCCGCACAACCCTGCCCCGACACCCGGGAAAAGCGGGGAAAATCCCAACGGCCGCCACCTCGCCCGTGGGACCTGCGGCAGTTCCGCCTCCCGAGAGCAGCCGCGTAAAACCGCCGCCAGCGCAAACGCTGCCGCTGAAGGAAAGCGGTGTGGAGCCCCGGGGTGCCCTGGCCGTGCGCGGGGCTGGGGGGCGGCCGGGACCCCCGGCACGCGGGGACACCGGGGACCCTCGCGGGGCACCCGCTGCAGCGGCGCCCGCCCGGCGCCCCCCGCCCGGCGCCCCCCGCCCCTGCCTGCGGCCGGGCCACAGCGCCCCCTGGCGGCCGCGCCGCGCAGCCCCGGCACCGGGTTGGAGGGGTGGGGGGGCGCCTTCGGGGAGGTGGAACAAAATAGCACGGGAACGACGTCAAAAGGTTTCCCTGGATTTTGGACGAATTTATTCATCGTCTTGACAGAAGAGGGAGGAGAAATGAACCCTCTCCCCCGCGTTTGTGACATTTGACCTTGAACATTTTCATACCTTTAGTTTTTTGGGGGTTTTTTTTGTTTTTTGTTTTTTACAAAAAAAACCCAAAAACTAAGGCCAAATTTGTCCGGACTTAAAAAAAAAAACAAAATTAAAAAAACCACACTCAAAATGAATACTTAATCTCCAAACAAATGAAACTTTCCAGTCAACTAAAACCCACCTTTATCTTTTTCTTTTCATTTTGCTGAGAAAGCAGATTTTTGTCGTGGTTTTATAGACCTAAACCAGTCACTTTTCCAAGGCTATTTTGCTTCAGTCAGTGAAGGAGGAAAAACAGAAACAGAAATGCCATTTCAACTCCTAGGGCAAAAAGAGAAGGAAATAATTGAAGGCACCAAAGCACGGTCCATCCAGCAGCCCAACAGCCACCAAGGCTGCGTTTTGGGCTGCTCTTCGGCTGCTGGGGTGGTTCCAGGACAGAAGCACCTCGTGCAAAAGCAGTATCCAGAGAGCAAAAGCCCATGACTACATATAAGATATGCTACTACGGTCTTTCAGGAATAAGACCCCCTGTTTTCTCATCTCATAAGCTACTAACTGATTTTTCGTTTCTTAATTTTACAATATTTTTTTTAAATATATAGGGAACAGATTTTTTTAAAAAAATTCTTTGTCTATGGAAAAGGCATTGGCTTTTCTGCATTAATTCTTCAAGATTTACAGCTTACCTTTTTGCCAGTGACAGTTCAGGAACTGGTTCACCAGTTCTATGTATTTCTACATGTTCATGTCTTCAGTAATATTAAGACCAAAGCAGTGATTCTGTGTTTATTAAATTCATGTATGATTTACGCACAAGGAAGACAGTTCCAAAGCCCACAGAAATCAACAGTATTTATGCTGACTCTGAGAAAAACCCTCTTGGGTTTGGGGTTTGTTTTTTTTACATTTTTTACAGTTTTACATTACTCAGAATTCTAATTTTTTTTCCCCTGCTGTTGTTAATCCTCTATCCTTTTTGGTGTAAATTAAAGTCAAATTAACCTACAAAATGGAAGGAAAAAAAAAACCATAGGAAATTTCCTAATAAAAAAAAATAAAATAAAAAAAAAAGTTAAAAATGTGTGTTCCATTACAGCTCTGACTAGCCCCAAACACTCTATTCATACTTCCTGGAAGATCCTTGTAGGAAGCCTCCTGCGTGCTCCTGCCCTGCGTGCCTGCCTGCTGCTGACACCGGGGCTGGCGCTGCCTGAAATACCCAGTCCCTGACACCACCGCCCCAGCCCTAGACGCGCTGCTGGTGAACTTCGGGCCACGACCTTCTGGTCCAGGGCTGGCTGGATACAGGTGCCTGTGAGCATCCTGCTCAGAGGGTTTGAGCACGAGCGCCAAACCCAAAATTCGAGAAACATCAAAGGTAGAGGAGGTAAGAGATATGTCCAGAGATAGCCAAACATGCCACGCACCCACCAGAGATGGAGCATCTCCTGAACCCTGACGGAACTGGGCAGAACCAGGCAGATCTCAGTCAGGACAGGAGTTGATTGAATCACCCAGTTTCCTTTTTTGTCCTTTGATTTTAAATGAATAATAGTACTGCTCATTTACTGGCCTTGTCTGCGTGCCGTTTCCTTGGACCTTTGCTTTTGTGGTTTTTGGGGTGGTTTTTTTGCTTTTTTCATCTTTTTTGTAAATCAGTCTTTGGGTTTGTTAGCTAGCTCTGGAGCTCAGGGGAGTGGGTTATGCACAGCAGGGACTTGAAGATCATCAGTTGCATACACACTCAGATAAATCATGCCATTATAGCTCCCATTTATCAAGTCCTAACTGGCATCTTTAATGCTAAGCTATATAGCCAAGAAATCAAAGCAGAGATCTCAGTTGTTGCCTGTGATTATCTACCTGGTTAAAAAAACCACCAGCCTTCAAAAGAAAAATAACACTTATTTAATGCAAAAGGTCAGAAACCATAAGTGTCCAAAGGCCTTTCAATATAATCTCAGCAACTTTAAATTAATGTTTACATGTCAAAAGCCTGCAAGCGATTATGTAAGTCTATATATACACAAGTATGTTTACCGTCACTACAATCTGGAAAAAGAAAAAGGTTTTCCCATGAGTTTTAGTTTATTTCAGGATAAAGCACAGGTTATTACATATTTCGACATCACCTCATGCACCATGAAGCTACAGGACGATGCATTTTTATTGTAATAATGAAAAGAGTTTTGCACTGATTTGTGATAAAAGAAGAAATGTCTACCCCATCCCTGTCTCCAGCTGCAAATTTTTTGCCTGATCCGTTCTCCTCCAGAAACAGAAAGGTCACATCCAGGTTAAAACCACACCTGCTGCAGGAGAAGCCAGCCAGACGTATCTTTATGACCTCCAGCAGCAGAGGCACTCACACTTTCCACTCCCTAAACCAGATTTTCAGTGACAGCCCCTAAACACACCAGTCAGCACAGGTCACGGACTGATACTCCCATTTCCTTTGTGAACTCAGAAACACAGCAAAACTCCTAGTTATCATTAGTCAACAGCTTTGAGTATTCCACTCTGTTCTTTAAGCAAAACAGATAAACTCTGGCCCAAGGCTGAGCACCTGCCTTCTCCTTCCTCACCCTGGATTAGCTCCTCGAGGCTGAAGCAGGTGAGACAACCCAGTTAGACCTGTGCATGCTCTGCTCTTCTGGATGTTAAGGCCAAACTGTCTCTGGACAAAGAGGCAAACTGAAGCCCCTACAACGAGTCATCTTGAAAACTTGGTCCTTTTTCCTGAAACCCTGTTAGGGTCTCAAGCTGACAGCCACAACACCATTTCTGTGACTGTAACGCATTTTTCTGCTGCAGGAAACACTAGTAACAGCCAGCAATAGGGCAGGGATGGCACTGCCCAGCTCCCCGCTCAGAGGTGATGCCCACCGCATGCTCCTCCAGCTCTGCATCACTGGGGACATCAAAGGAGCTGAAGCTGGTCAAAGCGAGGCACCAGCCAGCACCCCATCAGCCCATGGCAGATGATGAGGGAAAGAGGAGATGCTCTGAGAAAGCCTGCAGCAACACCCCCCTGCGTTTGCCCTCCCAGCTGCTGGCAATCCAGCATTTGCTCTCTGCATTTAACAGCCCTCCGTCAACATTTTCTATCCAGAATTTGCACTTACTGACATTGCTGCCAGCACAAATAAACTCAGCAGCACCAGGGGAAAGGCCAAGAGTCTTCCTACAGAGTAACATAGCCCAGAGGTTGCCCCACACCTGATGCTGGAAAACATCTGAAATGCAAAGATGGGAGGGAGGAGGATGCCAGCACAGAGTGGGCAAGGTGGGAGGTGGGCAAGAGAGACAACTGGAGAAGGGAAAATGGAAGAGGGGGACAAGCATATAAAAACTGAAGAAGCCAGAGGTGATGTTTCCTACAGAGAAAGAGCCAGTAGTTGAGGGAGTGGGTAGGGGCTTGCCCTCCTTTTATTGCTGTGTTAGACACATTTACTGATTTTCCTCAAGTCCTATAGCTCCTGGAAACATGTGACTCTGGCACAACGTATCTTTCATCCCAAAGAAAAAAAGCAAAAGTCCAGCCCTCGTAGTTACAGAGTAAACTCAAAACCTCAGGAGGCAAATAAAAACACCCCCAAATACATGCATTTTTTCAAAGGGTAATGGTTTCTGGAGCCAATTCAGAATTTGCACACTTTGAGCTAGCTACATCAACGCAGATATTTATACACATGCATTTCCTTGTCAATGACATCTTCATCTTTAAAAGCAACACTTCACTTTGCTACTAACGAGAATTGTTACCCAGTCACATCAGACTAGAACATTTGCCTCTTGCCAGTAAGTTTTTAATTTCTGGTTCTCAAGTTCTGACCAAAAGGGTAATTTTTCAATCACCAGAGAATGGGTTTGACACTTAGGATTTAGTGCCTCATAATTACATCTTTAAGGTCAGAGAGCTGAAGTGTCCTAAAAAAAAATTAATAAAAACGAAAGCTGGGCTAGAAAAATAACAGCTGAGAGAACTGCTGGAACAAAACAGAAAGAAAGTCTTTTTATCTTTTAAGCACTCAAATAATTTTGTCCAACTGCAGTAATGACTGAAACTTTTTTCCATCTCATTTTGAGCACACCTTTAAAACAAACCACAACAATGGATGAAACTTCCTGCATCCACTTCCTGCTATGAACCATTCTCATTCTTTGAAATAAATATGTTTTGGGTTATTTTTGTAAGGGTAATGTTTAATAACTGTCCCCCAGCGTGTAAATGTGTGGAATACACCAAAGATTTAACATCTGCTACAAATAATTTTACAGAGGATCTCAAGTTCTCTATTTTAAGATTATTAGGATATTGTACAGGTGGTCAAATTATTAAAATATGGTTTAAATTCAACACTCATGCACTTTCATAACATGAATTGGATTTTAAAGTCTGGAAGCCACATGTCAACACCAGAAAACACAAGGCTGGCTTGCTGGAAGTTCAAACATTAAAGGCCACTTTCAAAACATTACAGACTTGCTAGGCAGCACCACAGCTGTGGCAGCAGGCTGCTCTGCAGAAACACTTAGCAGCACCCCCGAGGTAGAGGTGATGCAAACAGTTAAGGCAAAATACTCAGGCGGGTGGCCATTTCTATGAGCATTACAGCATTACTTTCTCTACCCCATATTGATTAAGCCAGAACCTTGACCCACTGATCTTAATTTTAACATCTAATCTGAAGTGCACGCTGCAAGTGCAACGCACGGTGAAAGGTGATGCATACAAAACCAAACAACTACTGATGCTGTCTTTGTTCATGAAGTACCGTGAAAGCTACACTAAGGAAAGCTGAATAAATGCAGTATTAAAGAGCCCTACTTACTGAGCATGACTCGGTATTTATTCCTATTTTGAGTTGCTTCTTGATGAATGAACGGAAGCCTCTTGCCTGATGCACTGATGCAGCACAGGTCTCTGGGGACAGCTGGGGAGTTTGGGTCCCAGCTGGAAGGAAGTACATGATTCACACCAGCATGTGGAACATGAAAACCCACTTCTGCAGCTTGTGGTTTTACTGGGCTGCTCTAAAGACCGCAGAAAGTGGTTTGCTGCGCAGGAACTCTTGCGCCTTCTTTGGTGGAAGCACTAGCTACACTGCTGCAAGGCAGAAGAGGTGCCATACTTGATTCCATCTGTCCCACAGTGTAGAGGTGGGTGCCATTACCTCAAGAAGCACCTACAGTGCCACCTGAGCTCCTTGGGCCTGAGATCTCAGCTAGCACATCTGCTGTTTTACTTTCCAAGAGCCAGTGTGTGTTCTCCTGCTTCCAGGCGATCCCTGTGAAGGCAAGATCCACAGCTGGGAAAAGGAACAGCACATGTGAAGAAGAGCTGGGATGATACTCGGTGAAGGGGGAGCCTCATGCTGTGGCTCACCTGCTGTGCAAGCCACCCCATTCACGAACATTTTGTTTGCCAACACACATAATTTAGAGCACATTCAGGGTAACCACACCAAGTATGGCACTCTTACTGCTTTAAGCAGAATAACATGACACACAGCTGAGCCTGAATCAGAGCAGTGTCACCATCTCAGAACTGAGCCAATACAAAATTTGATCTTCAGCACTGATATGGTGAAATATTTCCATCCAGATGTTTTTAAAGACATGAACTGAAAAAGTTAGCAAGACCCCTAAAATTCACGAGCCTTAGAAAGCAGCATCACCACAAATTAGCACTACAGTACAAACCAGCCTGCAGCTTTGATTATCTGACCCCTCCATCACCTCTATACTGGGATGCTCAGAAAAGCAAATCATATGATTGTTGTCCAGTAGGACACAAAGCAGAGCATTCACAGTTAAAGCCAACAAAATCTTCACTGAAAATTAAGCTAGAAAAACCTGCACCATGCAGAATTTCTTTGCTTGCCGGACAGAGTGTCAGCTGGGAACTGTGGGGATTCATACTTTGTTTTTACTCATAAGGTGTCTGCAAAACACCTTGCAAGAGAAAGAGTTCATAAAGACAGAAAATGTGCTTGCCACAACACCTAGGTATAAGTCTTTTTATAAAATCCCCACAGATTTACTTTTAGTTTTAAAAACTTGCTAGATTTTAGTAGCTGTTAAAAGTAAATATTCCTCACATGCACTCTCATGCAGTTCATAGAGAAGTGGAACACAAAAAAATCTATAAGGGCAGGTGCTAAATCACCTTTTCTGCTGAATCCACCATTGCAGAGCATCTCCTCACATATGGCACTACAAGGTTATCCCAAATGTGCTTGCTTCCTGCCACTTGGAGAAAAAAAAAACAAAACCAACAACCTGACAGAGCTACGTTGGGTACTCTTAATTCTGGTTTCAGGTTGAATAGTTTTGTACCAGCACTTTCTAAGTAACCAACAAAAGAACTGCGTGTTTCTGACAGCATCCACAGGGTTTCTTGCAAGTGTCCTCCAGGGTTTAAGGGTGGAAATAGCCAGGCACAGTATTTTGTACTTGCTCACTGTGCTTATTCTGCACAAAAAAATGTATTTTTCAATCCAATTTGGAAGCCAGCTAAGTGGAGCAGCACAAAGGCATTCTTTGTGACCTACAAGAATGTTACTCAGGCCAGCAGGGAATAGCTAACCCACCTCACAACCTACTTTTATTTCACATCAACTGTCTCAAACCCTAGTTTTATAGGATGGTGTCTGCTAAGGTTTTCTCTACTGTACTCTCACCTTTCTATACTGGATGCCTCTGTTCTCATATAATCTTTCAACTACAACCATTCTACCTGCAGTTTTTTTGTGGTTTTTTTCTTCTTAAGTGAGAAAAAGAACATTCATCTGTTCAGTAATCAAACTGCTGCCTTTAGTGATTGTGACTCTGTTATGTTCATTCCCCCTTTTGTTAATTCCCTATGAAGCAGCAGATTGGCTTTAAAGTCTATAGAGCTGATTGAAGAAAGATGGTTTTCATTTCAGTAGACCATGAAAAGGGATCCAAGTCCAAATCAGACGTAACAGAAGAACTCAAATATATAGTGGTTTTAGTGTATGAAAGCACACAGTAATCCTCTGATTAAAACACAGGGGAAGAACCCATGGCCTTTTCCATAAATGCTTGTGTTAAGAAACTGCCCTCTGAAGGTACATCACCATTGTTACAAAACATTTTCTACTTTAAAGCAATTACCCAGGTAATTATATAACATCCAGGTAAGTACGTAACATCCCATACAAAGAACATTTAAACATTTAGTCATACAACTATTTGGAAAAAAACTCCTCGAGACTATAGCCTGCCATTTAACCTTTGAATTTCTTCCACATACATACTGTTCACGGTCTATGGTGCGCTTCTCTCACTGAAGACATCTCAGGACACCTTGCTATGAAAGCAAAACAAGTGCTTTGCATTTTGATCCCTGCTGGTTAATGGCTTCCCACAGTATTTATTGTATGGCGTTCTCAAGTACTTTTGCTCATCAACGATTCTAGGACATCTACCAACAGCATCTCAGTGTTTCCTATAAATTAAGAAGGGTTTACCTCAAAGCTCTCATCTCACCCAGCTAGACAGAGGTGCCCATTTAATGTTGGCTGCTGTTACAAGCAGCAGCTGCCAAAACTTCTAGTCTAAAACATTTAAAGGGAAAAAAATGCAGATCTCATTGCACTGAAAAAATCATTAATCTCTCCTACTTCCATTTCATTCTTAGCTCATTTAGATTTTTCAATGTTTTAGACAGAAAGAAAACAACATTAAAAAAATCAGAATGAACATCTGAACTGGAACAAAATGCCTGCCTTTTAAAAAAATCTTTTTCATTACCTGCAACATTTCAAAGTTTCATTGTACCAACTCTGTTTCTGCTTTCAACATCCTGATCCAGCTTTGCTCTTACAATTCATCTCGTGAATGCCCGACACATCAACAAGTCAGGCTGCAGGTACCTCAGCTTCTTGTTCACCCACCAAATACACAGCTACCAGCCGCATGCCAAATTGTCATTTACAGGGTTTGCTTAGCACTCCTAAGAAACTCTTGCCTGAAGTTGAGGCAGAAACAAACTCCTCCTTTATGGGCCATTAGAGTACTCACCTCAGTCACCCAACTCTCCAACACGGAGGAGAAAGGAAACAGCCATCTCACCATCCTGAGCTTCTCCCGCTCCACGTCCTCGTCACTGAGCCCTGCCCTTCAGCAGGGTAGCTTTGGCCAGGAAAAAGCGCCTGATCTTGTAACGAAAGGTGTAACTGAACTTTTGGCATTGGGTGGGGAGCAACCAAAAGTTTGCAGGGCCAACTTCCAGTATTTTCCTGAATTTTGCCCACTTGACTTCCTAAATGCTTTAATAGTGTTTTTGGCATAGAAATTGTAAAACTACATGTCGTGAGGTTCTTTGTCTGAGGCTGCGGCAATAAAGGGGTCTGCAGGATGGAGCCCAAGATATTTGCTGCCAGTATGAGAAGGCTGGAGTCTAAGGAAGACCTAAATTGTTTGCTAGAGCCATGCAGTAAGATGAGACCTTCACACAGGATCAGGAAAGAGAGGTGCATCATGCACTGGCATCAAGGATGGTCTGATGAAAGAATAAAGCTCTTTTCTACCTTATCTGTCACGCAGTGGGAACACAGAGGTACATGAACAAGGTTCAGGGAGCACATTACTGGATAGGAGGCAGCAACCACTGAAATCAACCTTCAGGACATGAGCTCCAACATCCCCTGCTATAGCGCCTCAGAATACTTGGGCTCCAACAGGAACACTTGGGCTCATGCTTTTGCGCACAGTACCAGTGCTTCTGCTGATGGCACACAGGAAGAACTGGTACATATCAAATCCAGAAGGAACATAATGGGATAGAGAAGTGCTCAGGAAGCAGAGCAGGGTGTCAAGTTTTCATGCTGGATTTTCAAGATTGAAAGAATTTCATTACTGCAGAGTCATTGCACTGTATGTGACCACAACAACCACAGGGAAAATTAAAGCAAAATAGCAATATTGCTGTTTGGGGCATTCAAATGTGGAGGGTTTGTAACAAATTAAAATAAAACCCAGATTTCCTGGCTTGGACTTTTCCTTCTATGTCTGTACAGTTCTGTACTCATACACCTGTGACCTGAACTGCAGACACCGACATGTTACAAGCCAAGAGTTAAGGAGCCTATTTAAAGCGCACCATGATTCCAGGACTTAAGAATAAGGTCAGGCGCATCACCTTTGAGGAAGGAGAACAAGTCTGCCTACCAAATATATTCTGTAGCATGGCAAAGCAGATTAGACTTGAGAAGAGGCTGTGTCCTATGTTTGGAGGACAACATTCTTCAGCAGAAGACAGCTCAGTGTTATCGGGGTGGGGTGAGGCAGGAGAAGGAAGGCAAGTGGCTTGGACGATTTGAAATCTGGAAAAAGAAAACAACTCCAGTCTAATAGTTCACTCTATCTGGTTCCATTATTTGCATTTAGCCCAATACCTTAAGGAGACAAGCCTTATACAATAATCGCTTTTCAGACACGCAGGCAAGAATGCACTTCTACCCTCAAAGCTTTTGAAGCCATCTGCCACGTTTAACAGTTTTAAGTTTATACGCTCCTACAAATATTACAAAACCCAGCAGCTGTTAGAAACAAAGAAAACCACTGGAGAGCACAGAAGAAAAAAATACTAAACCCAACAACTTAGCATGTTCAAATATGAAAAAAATCTTCAGCCAACGCTCGCATCTTATGAGATACTGGAGCATCGTTAGTTCTGATGCTTCCAGAACTATCTGTTTTAAAGGGGGAATATGAGCTACTTTATACATCAAATTATGGAAAAAGAGAGAAGGAATTTTAAATTAAAATATTTTCTTTCACTGCCCTATAGTACTTACTGTGTACTGGAAAAGGTTGACATTTATACAGCACAATCCAGCTGACTCTGGTGAGGGAGACTGTTACTGACTACGTGGTGTGCACATGCCCTGGCCTATACAGTTTCACACCAGAGAGAACTACTATGGCACAAAGCTTGACCTCATCTGTAAAGTGGATCACAGACATGTGCCTGGACACACAGGGCAAAACCACCCGCCTGATGGTATCCAGCAGAAAAAGCGCCACATCCGACAAACATTTCCAGCTACAGAGAGCTATCACACCCTTTGAAGCAAGAATAACACCCTTTGAAGCAAGAATAATTAGCTTTCGGAGCATTCTGCCAGCACACCAGTTTTCAGACTTTCTAATTTCATCTTCCAAGTAGCTTTTATTCAAGGTATTTAAGAGTATTCTTACACCTCAGCATAAAACCAGGTAATAAAAATTGGATTATACCTCAGTGGTAACTGTTTTGAAACACTGCAAACTGCACAAGTTATAAAACCAATACTAGAACTATATTTACAGTTCCTATAAGAGCCTGCATATGTATCATTAAAGACATTTCTTGTTACGTACTTTACTTATTATGAATCAAACATTCAGTATGCAAGAAAATGGTGCAGCCAACTTGCAACTCTTTCAGAGCAACAGAACTCTCAGCTCAGATCACATATACAAACAGGTTTTAATTAAAATGCTGCACAGAAATGAAAAAAAAAAAACAAAAACCCACAAAAAAACCAACCAGAAGGAACTGTGTGTGTCCTGCACTGCATGCTTCAGTTTGTTCTAGAATACAGCACCACTTAAGGAACAGTTGCTTACTTATCTATAATTATATTATTAGAAATTGAAGTCAGTATCATAACTGATAGGCAACTTGATATCCACATCAAGAATATTTTAATACCATTGAAACTGCAATACAGCAAGCAGTTTAAAAATTTCCAAACCCAGAAGCTGTAGCGGGCCTGCTTGAGCCAGGGATTACTTGCTCCAGTGGACACTCACTAAGCTGACCACTTTCAAACCTGAAGGGAACAGTTCTGTTGAAGAAACATGCTGTTCCAAACCACCCACTGGGCACCCAGTGCAAGCCAAGGCTAAACTTTGGCAGAGAACTTTGAAGCTGTTATCCTTTTGTCCCAAAAGGATAAGCTACATAAAATTTAAAGACCTCCATTCAGTGAATTACCTGATAGCAACAAAAATACTATCTTTAGCACCATTTTCTTAAATAAAATGTGAAATTAAAGGGGGTATCTGCAAGTCATAACTGCAAGTCAGTCCTAATAAATACTTTAAATACACTGCTGAAATTGCGATCAACTTTCACAGTTTTTTGAAACACTTTAGATCTTGAACTTTTACTTTTCTCTAAAAATCATACTCTGGCCTAAGAGATCTTGTACTATTCCTACTGTTGCCAGCAATTTGGAGTTTTAAAGTGGATAGAATACATCGGTTTGCCCTGGCAAATCCAGCTGAAGCAGCTTGCGAGCCTACAGCCTGTTTCACCGGCAGAGGTTCCCATCACTCTTAAGAGATCCAACAGCGGAAAATGCTCCTGTGCCTCTGCAGCAACTGCTCCGAGGTCTGAAGCTGAAACTGCCAACTAAGGCAAGCTCTCAGCAAGGCACTGCAAACTGCAAGTGGGAGTTGCTGCGTCTGGACGTGGGCACACCTCTCTTCCTGCCCGACCTGCAGACAACAGCACCCAAAGCACCTGTGATCTACATGGTGAATCCAAGCCACAGCCCTTCCATGCAGTCCAAACCAGCTCCACATTCCTGCCTCCCACTAAAGCAAGCTTAAGATTACTTCCCACTAGTAAGTCTTTTATTTACCATACTTTACTTTTTTTGTACCGACACATACATAAAAACATGTATGTCCACACATACACGTTATCATTCATACACACATACATACATACAAAATTATATATATTTATGTATGTAAAAAGATGCAGAACTTATTTTCTCCACCACAGACAAATCTTTAAAGAGGATCAAATATTAGGAAAACTTTTGTGTCTCAAAATAAAGTTAACAAAAGGTGTTCTCATTAGACAGACAGAATTACTTAACTGCATTTCCTCTTTTACATATAAAAGGTATACATTTAGATAAGACAATCCCTTCAGGAGAAAAAGAAGTTGCTTTCCATATTCAAGATTTCTTTCCTACAATTGCTCCAGAAGAAAGTCTCCCAAGCCACGCAGAAGAAATAAATGTGTTTGCAGTGATGAATCTGAAAGTAACAAAAATGAGGGCAGAAGTAAAAATCTACTGGAATTTATTCCACTTTGAAGGAAACAACTACAATTCCAAGATGTCCTCTACAGAAGAAACTGGAGCTTACAAAAGTGCAGTCTGCATCATAAATGTCCTCTTTTAGATATAGATATTATTGTGAGTTTCATTGGTTGTCAGTAACTTCTTCAAAATCTTTGAGCTTTCAGATACATCCTAGGAAAAGGAAGAGACAATCAGTATTAGCTACATTGCTGGTAACAAACCAAACCAAAAAGTCTCGCTGTCCTCTATTCCTATTTTTATTACTCTGAATACCAGACTTATTAAAATATTAACTGTGAGCAAAACTCAGGTCTTCCGAAGGCATCCACAGACCTGCTAAAGGCTCCAAAAGAATTTGCAGTTCAGTCTGGGATTTGTTAATTTGTATTCCTCCTCATTTGTGTATGAAAGGAAGAACTTGTGTATTTGCTGCTGTTTTCCTTCAAAATTTGAACATTCACGTACTAGTCTAACACGTAGTAGTAAGTCTAACACATCTGTTAGACTTATTTAGCAGTCCAGTATAAGCTGTAATGAAAACTACATTTGCAATTCCTACATTTAAAGTTGAAATAAATACTGTAGCACACACAAACCTCTTCTATCACTTAAATATAAGTTAAATTGGCAAAACTGAGTGTCTTGAACAAACTATACTTCAATTAAAAACATTTCAGAAATATGCAAAACATTCACTTTAGTAGCTATAACACCAAGATTTCACAGCTGCTTGTTTAGCGCAAAACTGTTACGAGCCATTTTTAGAAATTCAGTCTTTTAATTCCAGAAAAGTTACAGGTCAAAATAAATTTCTTAAGAACCTTTCACATAAAGCATAAGACACGCAAATACAGAGCTACAACACAGCCATCTTCCACACGAATGCAGAATGAAAAAAAAATAAAAAAAAATAAAATAGAAGTTTTAACATGAGACACCCTCGAAGGAAACTGCAGCTTAAACAATCATAAGGAATCACTCCTTAATACATTAGTAGCACAAGAGCCTGAAAAGTCAAATGAAATTTTGAGGGAACCTGTAGATTCATTATTTCTAAGCAACTTACAAACAGATGTTACATAAGGTGCTATACCAGAAATCAGTGTCCGCTACCATTAAAGTCTGTATTTTTCTGCCTTTTAAGGTGCCCTCATAGGGGCACACCAACAGCAGAATGCAAGAGATGAAAGATAGACAAAACCACAACAAACCTCCCATTAATTCTTAAATATGAAATTTTACCTTGACTAAACTCTTCAGCATTTTAGAAGAAAGCAGAGGCTTGAACGCTTCAATTGTAATTGTGTCCAGTTTGATAATGTCAGTGTAACACTGATACAACACTGCAGGAATGTGCCATACTTGACAATAACTCAAAACTAAATAAAAGTCAAAAGAAAATGTGTGTTACATTCAGCAGAGAAGGAATCTCAGTTCTGTGTATAAAATCACATGTGTTCTGGTCAGAACTTCAAAAGCACAAAAGTTTATATGTTAACTGCTCAGGATCCTTACTGCTAGACCATCCATTCCTCATTCCCCAGGTACACAGGAAAACAAACCACCGAAAATTAGAAAGATGCACTTGGTGTTTGCTCCTGGAAAATACCTTAACTGGAAACTGTGTATGACTGGTAAACAAAAATAATACTAGCTTCTGTAAAACAAAACCAAAACACCCTCAAAAAACAACTGAACATAAAAACTCAAAACAAGATAAAAGTTTTTTGAGAAAAATCATCCACTTCTAGCTCCTGCCGTACAAATTTTTCCTCATGATGCTACCACTAATTTGGTACTGCGAAACAAAAAGCCTGGGCTTTCTTACATTACATAATAAAACTGAATCTAACTTTTACATGAGGGAGACCAGTAGCCCTGTGAAACCTACTTTACCTGTAATATGCAGAAAGGACTTTTATGAGCCTCAGCCTGGATGCTCAGATGAAAATAACTTAATAAAACATACTCGGTTCATAAGTAAAATGCCCCAATACCCCAATCTACAATACCCCCAATATACAATACAATACAAAAGGCCATACTGAAGAATTTGCCAGCACTTATGTGCCATGCAACACTTAAAAGGATTTGTGGGTATTTTTGAAATTTGTCCCTGTTTTACAAGGCAACATGTAAGATGTGAAACAGTTAGGAATTAAGTTTCCAAAAAGTTAACTTATTAGCCAGTTCACACAACTAAATAAAAATTCTCATTTTTAATGGGATGCCCTTCAAAGTGAATTTTGTGTTGCCACCAGCAGCCTTGTAAATAACTGGAATTTCAAAATACCAGCAGCAGGAAGATCTCGCACAATGTTAGGTTGTTCCAGCAGTGGGCAGCAGATCTGCTCTTTGAATTCTTTTGTCTTCAAGGCTTTCAGAAATGGAGATGGAAGTGTTAAAGTGGATTCCTGAGTTTTATAATCAGCTACAGGACACGTTGAAAGAATGGTTACTTGCAGGCCCTCCTTTTGCATACAGCCCAAAACCTGAAATAAAAATGTTAATACATAAGCAAAATTTATCTTCTCACGGTAACAGCATAAAACCACAAAGAGTCATTTCTATTTAAGTGCAAATGGCAGTTTAATTAAGGTTTGCAGGACTAACTAAAATTTGAACAGCAACCTTCAGCCAGAAATTCCACACGCATTGCTCTTGGGGCACAGATAAAAACCCCAAAAGAACAGCTAACATATTTACCAATTTTTTTTTACCATATTTACCATATTACCATATTTTCTTGAGAGGCTTTAGGTTTTCAGCACTTTCTATTCACCTGCAAATATATTAAGATTTACCATTTTTACTAGTGGTGATCACAGAAAGGAAAAGGACTCCAAATAAAACCAGGCTGCTTATGACAGGAAGGCAGCTTGCTAAGCTACAAGACATTTGAAATTGAAATCGTGCTCCCCAGACGTTCTACGGTACTTAAAAATTTGAGTCTTCATTGTAAATACTGAGATTTTATTATATTCAGTTGAATTGAGAAAGAGAACCCTAATTTTTCTACAGTCTTCCTCAAATTCAAGGAAGAAAGTTTCAAAAACACTGTACAAAACACACTTTTGGATTCATTATATGCCATCACAAAACACCAATATGCTGCACAGCGTTCCATTATTTTTAAATAACGTATGTCAAAATAAGCAGAAGCATGATAAACCTGCGCCTTCTGTTTCACTGTCCTCTTCGGATTTATGACCAGGAAGGCAATAGGGAATTTGGTAACCACAACATAAATTTGCCTGTTTCTGTACATGGTACCAATCACAGAAGGGAGGCTGACTGTTCCCTCACATCAGTGTGCTACCACTGTAATACAGAACCGATAAAACTTTTCAGAAGCACAAACACTTTTAATTGACTTTGTTGGAAACACTGACTGATATGCACGACTGCAAAACTTATTCTGTATGTTCTCATTTTGTCAGTGATCACGTACTGAGAAAACACATAACTAAAAATCTGACTCATGGAGACTGTGAAGACACTCAGTGAATCAGAATTTATGGAATACAAAACAAGTCTGTAACTCACACTAAAAGCAAAAGATTACCAGCACAATGTTTCTGCTGTAAATTTAAAAACAACCATGAAGTCTAAAAGAACACCGACGTGGTAAAACTGTACACTCCAACTGTTCATGAACATCTATGTTTGAAATAGCATATAGGCGTGAATAGCTGGAAAAACACAAATGGGGAAGACAGCAAAACCACAGCCAGCTTTCTTTTGTAATCCCGGTTTAAACAAAGTGCAAGGATGTGTGGAATACACAAAACCAAAATCGTTTTGGTCTTAGGGTTTCTGAACTTCAAACCATTGAACCATTACCCCGCACCAAAGCAAATTAAACTGTTGAACAAGCCAAGGAACCACAAAAGGCTAGTATTCCACAAACTCGGGTCTGAAAACCCTGTATTGTTCAGTGAAGTTACTCTCATTTTCCATCCTCTTTGCCTTCCCATTATCTCTCCAGCTCCCTCACACTGAGACAGTTCTCCCTCGGAACCAGGTAACCCTTCTCATGTGCTGGCTGGCCCAGCTGGCAGGCCAGACTGAGGGATCACTCAGCTCCAGCTGAGGACTTGCTCTCAGCGGACGCACCACTTTTTACCTCACTCTGTATCTCTAGCCACAGCCTTACACAAATTCAGTGTAACATAATAGCTTTAGAATCTCTGCTTGTTCATCAGATCAGCCGAGATTTACAGGAAGCTCGTTAGCAGGCAGACAGCAGGACAAATTAAGCCATACCTCCTTGAGGCTACACAGTGACCCAAATCCATAAAGAAAATCAACAGCCAGAACATACCCCCCACTGGCTTTATCTTATCAAAATCAACATGATGATACCTCGAGGGACCTGAATGACGCAGCAGCATTTCTGCACCTGAATGATGCTGGGGTAAGGCACTTGGCATATTAAGTCTATGAACAAATGGGACAGATACTGCTTTGGAGGCACCTTCCTTTAGAGTTCCTCCTTGTGAAAGGCACAGAACACACCCATTAGTGAGTTTCACAACATGTTTGTCTGATGATCCTCTGGCAGCCGTACAAATGCAGTTATGTTATTGTTTTTTAAGGAAGGATACTATCAGAGCTGAGATGCAGCTGAAATAAGCCATAGA
Source organism: Falco cherrug (assembly GCF_023634085.1). Classification (NCBI taxonomy): domain Eukaryota; kingdom Metazoa; phylum Chordata; class Aves; order Falconiformes; family Falconidae; genus Falco; species Falco cherrug. Next base: position 78,272,952 of record NC_073698.1, read on the forward strand.
AAATTTAATCCAAACAGCAAAAAGGTTTGGAAAGGGCAACAAAATTGAAACCGTCCAAAAGAAGTAACTGCACAAAGTTCGTAAGTGCAGATACAACTGCTAGCATCTAGAAAGGAGTTTCATAGAATCTGCAGATAGTAAATTTGTTCATTTGTTGAATACTTAAGAAAAGAAACCCACAGGGAAAACAGTTATTTACTATGCTGTCATGTTTTGGAGTATCGGAGAGGAAGAGGCACTTAACATTAAGTTGAAGACCCCCACCCAAGATCTGATTACTCAGTTTGCTGCCTTGCCAGTTTTACCTTTTCAAGCCACTGGAATTGCTGATCCTCAGCAACGTAGCAACTACACTGGCACAACAAAACCTTAAAAAAAAAAAAAGTTGCATAAGCAATTGGTTTGAAGAACACAACAACAGCTCATAATCACATGTAAAGATAATGTGACTGCAGCCAAAAACAACTTCAGTTTTCTTGGGCTGCTTCAACTCTACTTCATACAAGAATTTTTCATTCACAACTCATGTGAAGCAGTCAGGTTGTCATACACCTTCTTTGTACTGAACTTCACATGCAAGAACTTCAAAATAAGTTTTAGATCCTTCATTCAGAATACAACAGCCTTAATGTTTTGTTTACCCTGGGCAGGGGGTGGACAAAGGCTGCTCTCTTTTTCAGAAAACTGAAATATAAAGGAATGCATGCTAAGTCACTTACTGTCGGATCCGATATTAATTGGTAGAACAAACAGAAAGAATCTGTTGGGAGGACATTTGTTGTGTTGGATGTTCGACACCACTCATTCCACAGCTTCACAACTCCAACTACTTCCCAACATACAGAATCCAGAATAAAAGATGACAGAAAAGCTGCAAAAAACAATACATACTCTTAATTTATAAAGGATAAAATCTCTGTTCTACAATACTCAAACTGAATTAGATAATTTCTTTGCAATCTCAAGTTAAAAAAAAAGCAGTAACTTATTTTTAATTGACATATATTTATTGACCAAATCCAGCAAAGATCAAGAATGTGAGTAACCTCATAGTATCAAGACTTAAAAGAGCGGTTTGAACTGTAGAGATCCCTAACATCAAAACCATGTATTCTTAGGACTTATATCACTACAGTCAACTTTTATTCCTTTAGTATACCCTAAGGATCTAAAAATTAAGTCTCTAATACTTGTTGACATATCAGATAAAACAGATTTCTCAAGAAAAAAATTTAAAAAAAATTACTGAACCAGCAAGGCAAAACTATTACACTGATTTTAGGAGGAAGAGACAAGATAACACATGACTTAGTGGCAAAAAGAGATCCTAAATCAAATGTTCATAAATCAAATTCCTGTCAAAAGCTACTGTTGAGCAGAAGACAGATCTAAAATATCTGTAAGTATTTTTCAAAGAAAAACTCTGAACAAAGAAAAAACAAGTTAGCAAAGTTAACTTAGTCTCTAAATGTCATCTAGATGTGACTTAAATGTAAGAAAGACTTTCTTTATATCCACAGGGAAACAGCTATTAAAAAACTCAAGACCTTGGTAAGTGTGTGCAGGAAGGGGAGAGGGTGTTTCGAGACTAGGCCTAATGACAATCACCTCAAAAGAGGCCATTTGGAACAAGTGGGGAATGAGAATGTCAAAAAGGGACTGATTCATCAAGAAAAAAAAAAATTAAAAAGTCACTTCATTAGAAATTAAAGAAATTACAGCTTATTGACCCATAATTTTACATCTTTGGCAGATCCCTGTTTCAAAACACTAGACTGCACTGAGCAGCTTGCTACCATTAAAAGGAAACTTTTGCCAATTAACAAACAGCCCAGATGAGTCTACCAATCAAGAGTCAAATAAAGAAAATGGAAGGTTGCCCCAACTAAAATCCAAAACCAAAACATACTTTGCTTCTGCCTTTCCATTAAAAATATATCATTTTACCACGACCTGACAAAGGGAATAAGCAGCTGTAACAAAAAGCTTATTTCCCACATACAGACTAACTTTAGCTTTCTCTGGACGGCTCAGCTGCCTCGGGGTTAAAACTCCACTCCCTAAAAGAAGGGCTGGACACGGGCTAAGGACCATTCTTCCAGCAGAGACCAACGTTAAAAAGGCTGTGGCAAAGGGGGTGCCCTGGCAACACTTACACTTTCTTCCAACCTCCTGCCTTCTCAATTTAGCCAGCAGCAGAAGAACAACAGTATTTCAGACCCCCAGACGGTTTGGTTTTGCAGGCCGCACCACCTACCTGCAGCGTTATGTCCTATCGCTACTATAAATTGAGAGCACGCAAACGGCTGGTCGGCAGAGCTTCCCGCAGGCGCGCCCGGCTTCAGGGTCCAGAGGACGTCGATCTCCCTGACAAAAGAGGCGGCGGGAAGTGGAGCAGCGGCCCCGCTACCTCACCCGGCCCGACCCCGGCCCCCCCCGAGGTCCGTCGCGGGGGCCGCCGCGCCGCGGCAGCCAGGAGGCCGGCCGCTACCTTTTCTTCTCCAGCTCCCTGCGGATCTCCCGGTCCTCGGGCGTCTCCTCGCAGGCCTCCTCCGCCGACTCCTCGTCGTCCACGCCGGCGCGGGACGGCGCCACCACCACCTCCCCGAAGAAGGTCGCCATCGCCGCCGCCCCGCAGCGCACCGCGCCTGCGCGCCGAGACGCTCTGGTGCGCCGGTACCACCGAGTGCCGCTACACCCCGGTGCCGCTCTGGCCCCGCGGACCATAGAGCGGGCCGCCGGAGGCCTCCCCGCTGCCTGCCGCGCCGCGGCCGCTTCTGTGGCCGGGCCCCGGCGAAGGGCCGGCCGGCGGCAGCGAGGAGCCGCTGAGGCCCCCGTCCCCCCGCACGGCTCCTCCCGGCCTCAGGGCAGGCCTCGCCCGCCGCCGAGCCGGGCACCGGCAGGAGGGGCAGCGGGGCGGAGGCGGCCCCCGGCAGGCAGGGCACAGCCCGGCCCCCGCTCGGTGTGTGACACGGGAAGGCACGTACCCGGCCCAAGTGACACGGGAAGGCGCATACCCGGCCCAACACACCCGGCCCGTGCAAGGAAGAGCGCAGTGACGGTGCAGTTTCATGTACAGCTTTACTTTGGGCCGCTTCCACAGGTACACTGTAGAAGTCGTGAGGAAGCTGATGCCCCTGCGCTCCCGTTGGCCCAGTCCCTATCCCAGATTCAGGTCCTGCTTTAAAACAAAACCACCCCTCCCAAAAAAACCCCAGCTTATAAATGCATCGCCTTAAGCAGCTTTAAATAAACTTTTACAGGTCCACTGCGTCACTTTACTTCCCTGAGTACAGCTAGACCAAACAAAGAATACCAACTGATTAAAATTACCAGGAAGACTGAAGAACTGTTTTCTGCAAGGCTTAAGAGAGCCATTTCCACCAAACATGCTCATTTTAATAAACTAAATAATAATAATTCAAAATCTTAGAGGGTGAAAATGTCCCTTTCCAGTTTAATAATTTCTCCTCCTGCTGGCTCTTTGGAACCTGGCTGTATGTATAAAATTGGGGAATACAAACCAGCACTCTCTCTGCTTAGAAAATGAAGTGCCGCAGTCCCTAGGCCAGCAGTGCCCTCCCAGCAATGTAAGTACAGGGACCAGAGCCTTCTCCCAGCTTTCAGGGATCACCACGAATGCACAGCGCATGAATGCGGTATGACAGAGAATACAGCATCTGAAAAAGGGCAAGAACAAACCCCTCCTTTTTAAATCTAAGCCTGAATTAGAAATACAAACACACCAGCCCCGCTTCAGCAGTTTATACTTGAGATTTAAAAAAAAAAAATATCTGACATTCACTTAAGAACTATTATATCAGTATTTATTCCTGTACTGGAGGTTATACTCCATTAAACACTGATCATAAGCAGCTGCTGAACAATGCATTCAATTTATGGGTAATACAAAAATACCACTTGACTTACTCTCTTTTTAACAAAGTTGCCCCTAAAAGGTAAGATACACAAAGCCACCTCAAAGTTTCATCACTAAACACAACTGTGTTCATATTTTAGAAATCGACTTAAAGAAATCAGATAAAACCTATCTTAAATTTACAAAATTCTACTGTATCACATTAAGGACTATGTTCTAAATAAAATTCCTGGGGCAAGAATTACATAAACTAGGTTATTTTTGGACTTCATACAGAAGTTTTAAAAGAAAATTTAAAAGAAAAATTCTTTCTCTATACTGAGATAACATTCTAGATACCAAAATGATGTGATGGTAAATACACCTTTTGGCAAATAATGAGAGCAATGTTGCTGGAGAAGCAGTTCTCACTGACTGCTTGGTAAGGGGACTCCCTTTCTTGTTACTTCACTTCCACTTGCACAAGCAGTTCTGGCATTCATGACTGTTGATTATGCAGCTGCACTAACTTCCCCCACCCCCCCCCTCCCCAAAAACCTACCAGTCCAATCTGCTGGAAGACTGATTCACAAATTGGCTATTTCAGTTAAAATGAGCTGGGTTGGGATAAATCCAATATTCTAACATACCTCCTACTGAACAATGAGATCAGGAGTCACTAAGTCTTACTAAGGGGAAAGAAGGAAGCCAGCAGAGGGAGGAAACCTGCAGCAGAGAGTGGGAAAGGCACAGAGAGCATGAGCACCTGGTGCTGGACTGAAGGCAGCAATCATGGGATTTCTGCCACAACAGCTCCAGGGAAAAGCAAGGTCAGAGTTTGGAGGTGCCATGTGTTCTCGTAGTTGATATGTGGTCAAGCAAGAATGTACACATTTTTCCTAAAGAAATTTTCTCCGATCTTCTATGCAAGAATTACTTCCTGTCAACAACAGCCACCTCAAACACTTCGAAAATAGAAGATATACCGCAAAAATCAGAAACTGATATGCTTTAATCAATGAGAAGTCTACCATTAAAGCACTTAAAAGTTTAAATATGGAAGAACAACAGAAATGTAGCAAAAAGGTCTGGAATGTAAGAATCCTGCACCTTAAGCTTTTCACGCATAAAGAAAACAGAACAAGTGTTTTGTTTGTTTTTCTATTTTATAAAGAAAACACACAAAAACCCTTAGGCCCAAGAGTTCACCTGCATTCATATGCTTAAGTTTACAGTATAGAAGTCACATTGATGATGATAGTACTACCTGTCAGCATAAACCCTATCTCCACCAGCACCAACATGCCTTTTTAATTGGCAAATAGACTCTGTCACCGGTAACTGGTTCTAGTCACGTTATCAATAATGGAAGTACAGAACCTTTAACATCTGTATTAATACAAGTTGTAAAGTTATTGGCCCTGTGACCATTCATTACTCCTTTGATGCAATGCTAGCATCCACCAGATTTTTATAGTGTATAGTATTATTTATAAGCCTGTTACTATTGTATATGATTTCATACAGCGTTAGAGATGTTTGAAATCTGTTCTTGAATGTTGTATGACCTAGGTAGTATTCCATTGCAGCACCCATAACAATAATACTCAACATACTGCCATTAATCTGTTGCGCAGTGCTTTAACATTTTTTTTTAACTCTTGTTATATGTAATAAAATACCAGTAAAGACAAAAAATTGCCCCTATAATGAGGCACATTTTGGCATCTGTGCTAAATGCTGCTACATGGGCAGGCAAGTGCAAGTCAAAATATGAAAAGGAGAAAGTCATCATCTAATCACATTCATAACTTTTTCATAGAAAAATATAAATATATTCCCTGAAATGTAGGACAAAGAAAAGCCAGTATCCATCATGAGTTCTAGTGCTATTACCATAAAAAAAAAAAAAAAAAAAAGTGGACTGGCTTTTCCTTTTAAGGTTACGTTTTGCAATCTGCATCATCTAAACCTCTGTCGTCATCATCATCATCATCATCACAATCATCGTATCTCACAGTCCGTCTACCACCATTCCGAGTTCTTATCTTAGAACGCCGATTAGCTCTTCTGTATTGGGTGTAATCCAAATCTTCAGAGTCATTTTCTTTATTAGGTTTCCAACGTTTCCTTCGCTGGGGTCTTCTAGAAGGCTTACGTAAACTGGAATTGGTAATTTCTTTTCTAATCATTTCTGATTTCCTTTTCCTCTTTCTTGTTTCTGTGGCATCACTATAGATACTGTTATCAGTTCCAGATTTTGAATCAGAGGAAAAATTGAAACTGGCTTTTGAACTTCCTGCAGTCCCAGGTGCTTCCACATTCTCTGATTCTGAGCTTTTTTCATCCTTCTTCCCCCCTGTTTCAGATTCTGCTGTTTCTTTGAAGTCATCCAGTAATTTTGATCTTTTGAAAGAAGCTCTAGATTTTTTATTTGAGACTTCTCTAATATTTTTAGTTTTGTGTTTAGCTAAGTCAGAATCTACCTCCTCTTCGGAGTTGCTTGTACAATGGTTGTGGGCTGAAGTCGACTGACTAGAACTTCCCCAATTTCTCCCATTTTCCATCTTGTGGTTTGTGGAATTCTCTGAAGAGTCATATTTGAGATTTTTAAGAGCTACAGTACAGACTGTTTTGTTTGCCTGCTTGTGGTTAGCATCGTTCCACTTTTGAGTCACTTTTATCTCTGCCTCTGATTCTGTTTTTTCGTTCCCTGACTCACTAATGTATTTTCTTTTAGGAGCAGATGATTCAGGGCAGGAAAGTTTTTTTCTGCCAGGAAACTGTTCTTTCTCATTTTCAGACTTTAAGCAAGCATCTGCCTCCGAACTGTCAATCAGTTTCTTCCGGGATGCTGCAGAAACATTGCCATGAAACTGTCTTCTGTTCTTCTTTACTGTGTAAACACTTTCTGAGCTTGATAATTCTTCCTTTATATCACTCATTATCTTAATCTTATTAGCTGCCAAAGTGGCACATCTGCGTGGATTTTTCTTCTCAGCCACATTAGACAGATTTATATGTTTCTTGTAGTTAATGATGCACGTCCTGCTCCTGAGCACTTTTGCACTTTGTCCAGTCTCCTCAGATAGTGATTCTACAAAATAAAGATGTAAAAGCTCTTTTTAATAATTTACATTCCTGAAATAATTAAGCAGAAGCTCTACTACATTTAATAAAACACACAAAAGCATTTTTATTTAAATTGCAACTGTTATGTCCAATTTACCTTAAGCCTTTTTTAAAAGCACAATCAGCCAGTCCTAAGCATACTGTTAACTCTCAGGATTACTCTTGTGCTTTGAGATAATGAACCGGTTTAAAAGTAACATTCTTTAGCAATACTCCAGTTAGAATACTCCAATTAGCTTAGAAATTAAGTATTACCTAACTTAGCAAACAAATGCTTTCATATTACTAATACTTCTATCATTAAAGCTGTAATTTTCTTACTAGAACTCTCAAAATTAATTACTATACATTTTAGACCTTTTGTTTCTAAAAAAAAAAGGTTACAGTATTTTATGTAGACATAAGCCACAGATGGATTTCACAATTTTAGTATTGTTTCACATGTGTACAGAACATTTAAACTGTTCAGTTCCTCAGAAACTTAAACAGTAAGATTGCTTGTAACAGTGAATCTTCTGTTCAGTATTTTTATTTTTAATATAGCCCTTGTTGTTATGTTGGGTTTTAAAAAAAATACGCACTCTGTAATAATGTGATGCTATGAAGATCAATGATTTCAACTTTCATCTCCCAAATAAAACAGATTTACTCGTAAGTATAAAGCAGAAACTCTCGAAGTTTTTTGCATAGACTTGATAAAAAACAATAAAATTCTGCTATTTTTGCAGAAATGTGTTTTGCAAAGTTAGTTTTCCCAAGATTGTTGTCCATCTCATATTTCTTTGTAGCTGTTACTGATTTTATGAGCGAAATTGATACATATGTACTCCATTAAAGCCCCTACATTATATCAGGCTATTATCTCCTGATAACAGTCAATTTTGTTCTAGCTTAAACTCATTACTTTTGATTATTCTCTACTTGTACTCAGCAAACAGAAAAATCACGGCAGCCACTGTATATTTGCAGAACACTAGGCAACTAAGTGGTTTTTTTAAGCAGAAATTTAGGGAAACAAGAGGAGTTTAGAGAGGGCACGCTCTTTTGTCTTCCTTTACAGAGGGATGAAACAAGCTTGTCTTACTAACTTTGTTTCAATTATCTGAACTGCTAATGGCCAAATGCCTTCTGAGAATGACAGCCACCCAGACAGGAACAGTAGCACGAGACTTAACACCAAGTAAGGTTCAGTTCTTTGCTCCTTCTGACCAGCTCAACCAGAAGTGTTAACACTGCAAGTCACTTGTACTCTCTTTTTCACAAGTTCCTCACTTTTGAGGTAAGGACAGGGCAACATTTTCCCTAAACTCTGACAAGAATAAATGCACTGAAGATGTATTTAGAAAAGTAAAAAAAAAGTTATGGGAAACAAAGTCAACGTCCAGCTTGAGTGCCAATATTAAAAAATCTCCTCAGATACCAAATCTGATCGTTATTTCAATGTAAATCTTTTTATGTGCAACTCATGTATATTCCTATTTTTACATTTCCAAAGGATAATTAATTTACCGTCTTTTCTAATAGTTTCCAGAAATTATACATGAACACTACTACTGTTACTATTTGTACTGTCTGATTTTATGGCCAATTTGTAACACATTTCTGCTAAATACCACCACATAATGCTGTATAAAAGGTGAACTAATTTACAGATAAAAAAAATGAAGAGCTAAAGCTTAAATTATATACTGTACTACAATACTATCAAGTAGACGTGCACACAACATACGGCTGCCACTCATAGCTGTTAGGAGGTAACCCTGAACAGGCAGGAGCAAAGAGCTTTAACCATGGTAAATTACACCTGAAACAGGAAAATATTGTACATAAATGTAATGATACATCATAACATACTAGTAGTGGCAAACAGCAGCATACTGGTACGAAGAGACATTTTGACCAGTTAGTGTGGAAACGTATAACCCAACCCCAGGATTAAAATTCCCCTGCATCTGCTTTGAGCTACACTGGCATTCTAGAAGGGCAGTTTGGAAAGGAGGAAAAGACTGCTCAGGCTTAATGATGAGTACTAATAAATCTCCTTTTGCCTTCTGAAGAAATAAATGTTTAAATCTTAAAGACATCACCTGGAACTATTCCAAGAAAAGCAGTTAAAAAAAATGCATAGAATTATTTTAGCCAGTTTTTCACAGTTAGATGCTTAGCTGTTTGCAGATGCATGTTTTTAGAATAAAAAAAACCCAACTTTATCATAATAAACAGATCACGTGTATTTTCAAAGTTTCAGCAGCTAACTCATAAGATGGAATGCAAGACTAAAGGATAAAGGAATCCAGCCTTTCTGCAACACAGCACCAGAATATTAAAACTACATTTTCTATGCAAAAGCTTAAATTAGGTGCAAATCTGTATATAACTAATCTTATTTTTTAATAAAAGCTTTAATTAAAGCTTAATGAAACTCCACAACGAACATCCTGAATTAAATGCTGCAAAGGTACAAACAGATTGCACAGGCAGGAAGGAGAGGATGAAAAAACTCTACTACCCGCAAGAACTGGGAGAACATTTAGAAGAAAGGCACCACGATATGAAGGCCTTGTCCATCAAGTTTACCATTGTGACAAGCAGTCCTGGAGTTCATGCCATGAAACACTAATCCTGGAAGTCCAGGCTGCAATAGTGGGTAGGAATATCCAGCTATACCTACAAGTCAGGTAATCTGCAGGGTGCACTACAGTCCGCAAAGTATTTTCCAACCCCTACTGGCCAGTTATGCAATTTATGTGAAAACTCTGCCTTTTTTTTAAAAAAATAATTATAAAACCATGCCATGTATATACATCTATATCATGTAAAATATAGAATATAAATATACATTGCAGTGCTATATATACACTATGTATTATACATTACAATATACTATATTTTATGTGGTGTATATGTATTATATATTTAAAAAATAACCAAACTTCCACATAAACTGCTCAGCTGGTTAACTGCATAGTACACATAGTATATAGACAGTTATACATAGAGAGAATATATGTTTATTTTTAAATACATATTTATATCATATCTATGTGCCTATATGTATGTATGTAAATAAAAGCAGGCACATACTCCAGCAGTACCTAACAATAACTTTTAGAAGTAAAAACCAGTTTAGACTCCTATTTACAGTTAACTATCAGCCTCTTTTGAAAGAAACAATACATGCAGCTGTTTGGCAAACCACAGTAAACTAGGCTGTGCTAACAGCGCATCTGTTGTTGCGCCTGTTGAGGAAAAAACTGAGCTAGAAAGGGCATCTGCTAATTTAAAAATAATTATGTGACTACCTGCAATCATATCCTGAATTAGATTAAAAGATTAGATAAAATGAAATGGAAATATTTTGTTTTACAGTAAACATGCAAAGCTAGCTATCATTTCATGTACCGGGTAACTAATGTTCCAACAAAACAGCAGGGTGGAATAACTCACAATATAAAGAAAACGAAAAGCCCGGAAGTTACTTGCCTAGAAGGAACACTGTATAGGACAACGATATATTCCCCTTTGACAGGAAAGAAGCCTCAGATTTGGCCCTATGTCTTTAAGTATTCTGGTTCTGTACATGCTGGAAAAATAACATTAAGTTTCTCAATAAGTTAACAGCATCCTGAGCCCTCCTGGCAGATGACTCTGCAATGAGACCCAAACAATGCAAGTATTCATTACTGTATTTTATTCTTATTGACTTTTAAAGAGCATATTCCACAGCTTTTCATTTCAGAAATCCAGTGATGCTTACTCTTGCCCCATACTTACCTGAAGGATTTCCTTTAGATGGGGTCTCTTAAGTTTTAAAAGGGCATCAGCTTAAAACTTACGGTAAACCAAAAAAGTTACATTCTGCTGTGCACACATTTCAACATTTGGGTGGTTATACAGGGCAGGGGACATTAAACATTTTGAATTAAGACTGTTCCATAACAAACAACCCCACCTTAAAGCAAAAAGATGGATATTAAACTAAAAACATGTACTGTTTTTTTTCTTACTGACTCTCACTAAGGTCTTTGGTAATGTTATTATGATTATTAAGCAAATGCAGCCCTTGGCAACTAACTGATAACACATATTGACACTTGCCTACTACACATGGAAAGAAATGCTCAATTTGCTTTTATGACTGGCAGTTTTATCTAGTGAATGAACACTGATTGCCAAAGAAGCTAATAGCCTAAGTAAAATTAAGAAAAGAAAAAAAAAGAATCAAAAAAGTTTAAGAGACAAAATGTGAGCAAGAGGAGTTTTGCTCCAACTTAGAGCTGGAAAATAAATTAGTATTTCACACCCACGGACATAAAAAGTACAACACAGCAGAAGCTACAGTTTCACCAGAGTATTAAAGAATTGGCAAGAAGAAAAACCAGACTTTCATCAAGCCTTACAACACAACAATATAAACTGAACAGTCATGTTACATTCAAAGGACAAGCTAAAGAGATCAAAAGCTTAGTGTTAGCTACCCAGTGTGGCAGCTTCTATATATTTCATGGGAAATGCTGAAACAGAGCAAGGTCTTAAAAAGATTAGTCAGGATGAGTTTGGTACAATGCTCTGGGTGATGCTGTGCTTGTGTTAATGTGCTCTGAATAATTAGAAAAGATAAGGTGGGCACCTGAAAGAGATAAGGAGACCATGAGTCAGGAAATCGCTGAATTAAGAAAGTTGAAAGGTTTACTCCACCTACATCCCACCTATTATGAACAGGATGATTAGGTGTCAAAATCAAATTATGTATGTAAAGATGTTGTAACCTCATGCGAAAACTGTATAAATTACATGACTTTTCATGGAAAACTTTGGAGCTAGTTTGTCTGGTGTGAATCGGCTAGCTCCCCGGCATTTCATGACATAAATACCTTTGCTGCTTAAAGACAAAATTAGCCTCTGAGCAGTTACTCTGTACCAGTTTGGCATCACTGTTTACGCAAAAGGTATAAGGAAAAGTGTTTATAATTAACCAGTCTTGTTTTCTCCTTAGAAATGATGTGTTAAACAAGCTTGATAAGGGAAATGTTACCAATTGCCTACTCTAAAAAATAAAAATTTGCACTAGATTAAGTATTTGTACAAACATATTCCTTTTTTATCATATTAGAAGTGTCTTCAAATCTCATAAAGTAATGGTACAAATCCCACCCATTAAAAAAAAACCAACTTAAAAAGTTTTGTATTTGACTCGGAAGTTTTGGCATGTGAAACACATTCAAGTAAGATTTTCAGTTCCATAAAGCCATTATCCACTCCACCCCACCCCACCCCCCCTCCATTTTCTTAAACTTTAGAGACTACGGCAACCTAGTTCTGACAAGTCTAGAGTTAAATAGTCAATTACAGAACTCAGCAGTTCAAGTCTATCTGGGATGCTTTCACATGACTAATGTTGAAACACAGACTGGTTTCAGCTGGGATACAGTTAATTTTCTTCCTAGTAGCTGGTCCAGTGCTGTGCTTTGGATTTAGTGTGACAATAATGCTGATAACACACTGATGGTTTAGTTGTTGCTCAGCAGTGCTTACACTAAGTCTGGGACTGTTCGGTGTCCCATGCTCTGCCAGGAGCAGGTGCACAAGAAGCCGGGAGGAGACACAGCCAGGACAGCTGACCCAAACTAGCCAAAGGGATACTCCGTACCATATAACATTATGCCCAGTATATAAACTGGGGGGAGTTGGCTGGGGGCCACTGATCGCTGCTGGGGGACTGGCTGGGCATCGGTCAGCAGGTGGTAAGCAGTTGTATTATTGTGCAGCACTTGGTTTTTTTTTTCCTTAAGTTTTATTCCCTTCTGTTTCTTTCTCTTCTTCATTACAATTATTATATTTTATTTCAATTATTAAATTGTTCTTATCTCAGCCCACGAGCTTCACCTTTTTTCTGATTTTCCCCCCCTATCCCACTGGGGATGCGGGGAGTGGAGGGAGAGAGCAGCTGTGTGTACTTCTTTGCTGGCTGGGGTTAAACCACAACAAACATTAAGAAACATCTGCAGTACATTTAGTAGCTATAAATACTAAGACTTTTCTTTTCTTTTTTTTTTTTTAAACAAAAGTAGTAAGCATTCCTTGTGGAAAACTGTCAAGACAGGTTCATCTCAAGAGATAATAATTTTCCTCTCAACATTCTTACACTTTGATACAAGTGTGTATCAAAGCCACTAACCGAGAGGACATGAAAATGTGAAATAAAAGGCTGATAAAAATTTACTTAGTCTGGAAGAAAAAAAATACACACTGTCAAAAATAATCCTTTCCCCCACGTTATTTTTTGGCAAGGCAGCATTCAGTTGACACTGAACATGGGTAAGGATGCAGCTTGGACACAGATTTTATTCTTTTGTAATGCAATACCGAAGATGGCTCTTACTTTTCTCAACTTCCAAATTAAGTGTTGTGGGAAGTAACTGAAAACACTGATAGGAATTTTTGCTCTGAAACATGACAATCTTCAACTCTGAGTATTATGTGAATCAGAAAAGTTTAATTCTGTTTTGTATGCTTGGTATGGAAAACAACAAACCAACCCCTTGAGCCTGAGCATCTTTATTTCTTTAATTCCCTTAAAGCCTTTTGATAACTATTTGTGAGGCACTAAATTCCCGCCAACCCACACATTAAGGCTAAACAATATAGACTACTTTGTTTGAGGGAGGTGGGTAAGGAAAACCGTTGGCAAGATTGATCTTCACACCATAATAATAAAAGAAAAGCTATATAATGAAGTCTTTAAAATAAACCCAAATGCTACATATAAATGTGCGCAACAGTTCATATAATGCAATCCTGCACATTTCATTCTTCCTGAACATATTCATTTTCCTTTTTAGGATAAGTGCAAGTGATGAGAGCTCTCAAAGCCTGAAAATTTTGCTTTACTCACTATAAAACATACTGAATAAATTGAACTTGAATAAAGTTAGATATACAAAAAGCTAATGATTCAACTGCATCTATTGCTACTTATGGGTATTCTCTCAAGTTTTTCTAAAACGTTTAAAATCTTTCAGAATTTTTTTTTTTGGGGGGGTGGGGAATAGGAACAAAAAAACCCAACCAAGAGCCCCAACCCCAAATTCCTTAGTTTTTAGAAATTCATAATCTGGTATCTGTAATTCAGTGACAGATCTGGAAGGATTAGACCAAACACGACCTCTGAACAGTCTTTCAAATTCTAAATCGGGACCAATTCCCCAACGACGTGAAGACACAATGTACAGAACCTGTTTAATAAATCTTAGTATCATTCTGAGAAGTTAAAATAAAGCCCCCAAAAAACAAATGTCCAAATCATAATGCGTCAGCAGCACATGCAAGCATTTGAGTGACAGATAAATTATAGAAAAAAAAACAACCAACCAAAAAGTGAAAAGCTAAACTTTTTGAAACAAGCCAAATGGTTAGTACATCTTACTTCTGCAACTATTTGTCATTTCTTCACTCCAGTTGGCTGTTAACTGCTTTACAGAGATCTCATGTAATGTTGTATCAGTATGATAATATAGTTAGAACAGTGACATGATGCTTCAATTAGATACGTTACTTAGACACCCATAAACCTATAAAACTAAAGCAAGTAACAGAAAGGTCACCACTGTATCTGTAACAGCACTCCCACACACACAACCTCCCCCCAAAAGCACCCAAACCCTTGTATGTTGAACCTAGGAAAAGCCAAGACATGCACCAGAACACTACCAACGCAACATCAAGGTGCCTCCCTGTCTTAAGGACACTACACATCATTGGCAGAATAAAATCAAAAAATCAAATCAAGTTACAGGTTTCACTGTACACCATGGAAATAAGAATAATTAAAACATCTTTCAATCAAATTTACTTCAAAAGACTATAAACAAAAATAAAGTTACTTCATCGGAAAATAACAGTTGTAAGTCTGCTTTGGTACAGAAAACACCAACAGAAAATAACGATAATCTAAAGTAAGAACTATTACTTTACCTGCAAACTACACGTAACAGGACTACAAGCCAGAGGTGTTTTGTTACCAAAATTCTCAGAACAAGAAACAGTCCAAAGAAAGACAAACGTACTGCTCCTTTTGAGATTTTTTGCTACCTTGAGATATACACCACAGAACTTGTTCACAGCACCCTTTAGAATATCACTTAGTTTCATGCTGACAACCTGAAAGCTGGTGTTTCTTACATCTGTCACAACAAGCAGGCACAGCAATACTACTTCAGAACAGGTATTTTAGCATTAGTTACTACATACTGCCACGCAGATAAGGAAGTGTAAGTTAAATATGGAAAGAACAATCATGATTTAATGACAAGTTTTTCATAGAGAAATGTATTGCCCAAATTGCACAAGAATGACCAGTGTTGAGTCTGAATTCTAAACGCCACAGAACTACACCAAACTATTAGTTTTCTCAGTGCTATGTTTGATAACCTCCAGCTCCAAACCTGTCTAGATTTCTAGACACTGTTATCATCACCATAGCTTACAGTTCTCCTTCCCCTGTTTATAGTGATTTTAGAACAACAAGGAACACTATTACACTTTTTATAGTCCAGATTTTCCCAGTCATTATCCAGTTACTAATCTCATATTTTCTCTGTCTAGTCAGTATCAAGAGTTAGATGCGTTAACTGTAAAAATTTTACCTTTTCTAATGATTTTTGGTTTTCCTTTTCTCTTCCTCTTCTTTGTTTTTGAAGAAGTTTCACAGTAATTACTGTTATTGGAATCTGTCTTAGATTCTGTATCAGAAGAGCGATTGAAGCTGGCACCAGGTGCAGATCTTTGACTCCTTAAAATTCTAACTGGCACCAAGCTTTCAAAGACAAAACTTCTCCCATTCTCTCTGTCTTCCGCTTCAGATTCTGCCGTGTCCTCTAAATCACTCAAGACTTTTGCTTTTTTAAAAGAAGGAGCGAGCTGCAGACCAGCTACTTTTCTGCTGTTCCATCTATCCAATTCAGAATCCACTTCATCCTCAGAGTTGCTCACCACAGGCTTATTATGTGCAGGTGTTGACTGGTCAGAAACTTTCTGACTGCTCCCATCTTCTGAATTATGGCTTTTGGAGTCATCCTCTGAAAAGTCTAGGGTGGGACTTTTCAGTTTGGGAGACGCAGCACGGACTGTCCCACGTAACTGTTTATGACCATTGCTTTGCCAGTTTTTCTGCTTCATCTGTGTGTCTGTCTCAGAATCTGAAGTTCCATTTTCAGATTCACTAACAAATTTTCTTCGTGCAACAGATAAACCAGATTGAGAAAGAATCTTCCTCTTGGTAAGCTGCTCTTCTATTTCTTTTTCACTTTCAGACTTTAAGCCTACATCATCCTCAGACCCCTCGAGTAACATCCGTCTGGCTGCAGCTGAGGCATTTCGGTGAGGCAGTTTTCTATTCCTGCATCCAATGCCAATACTTTCTGAGCTTGAAATTTCTTCCTCCACATCACTCATTAGCCTTAACTTATTAGCAGCCACAGCAGCACTTCTGCGTGGAGTTTTTCTGTGTCTACCAGTACTATTACTGAGCGACTCAGATGTCACCACCGAAGAAGTATTTTCAGAGTCACTTCCATATAACTTTTTCCTGACAGTTTTTCTTATATTCCCATTCTCCTGAAGTGGTGCTCCTGTAAAGGGAGGGGGGGGGGGGGGGGGGGGAAGAGATTATTACCTTAAATGTAAAAATAGCAGCTTCTTAAGTCTTGTCAAATCTGGAACAGGTTCAACCCACAGACATAACAAATGAAATACACTCCTACTAATAGCTATGTACTTTTGTTATCTGCAAAGAGAAATTATTTAGCTAAGGTATAAATTTCAGCTTTATTCTAGTTTCGTGAAAACAAGGACTTCTTTACAAATTATTGCTTTTACTTTCATTAAGATACAAAATGCTGCAAAACATTCCCTCTCACTAGGCTCTTGGTTTCTGCCCTCCTCCCCTAAGTACTGGAAAACAACAACAAAAAAAAATCTTTTCAAAGTTGAGTGTAGTACTCTGAGAGCTTCAGAACTACCACCAATCAAAAAGTTAATGTAATGATTATTTTTTAAATTGCTGTATATGTAAAATATTTATTTACATATATACACACTTGTGTTACTGGCCATTCACAAGATAACTACTCAGATCTTACCTATCTGTTTTCTCTGAGCAGCTCGATTTCTAGTTATCCTACAATTGCTGATCTTTCTTCTACATACACCATTGTGTAGTGGAGGTGACACAAGAGCCACAGAGCTCTCTTTGCTGTCTTCTGAGCTACTTGTAGAGGATGAAGATGAAGAAGTAGATGAAGAAACCAAAGAACCTTCTATTTCACTTTCTGCTAAAAATAAATATTCAGTTAGAATTCTAAACATACAGTTAGCTTCCACTTAAGAGCTACATTTTGCTGGTCCAGGAAATCTTAAAAATTTCCTCATGATATTATCTTAAAATACACTATGATGTCTTAATGACTTACACATAGGAAACTGATAGCTCTAGAAAATATGCCACTCCATATTTATACAGTGTTCAGTGATAGGAATCTTCATTAGCCTATATTTAAGTTTCAAGTAAAATAACACAGCTGTTTCCAAATAAGAGAATTAAGAGAAAAGCATGTTAAAAAATAACAAAACATAAGCTGACAAATCTATTTTACCAGAACTTGCACTCTTATTCTTTCAAAGAAGCTGAGTTTTTGTCAAGGTGAGATGGAGGGGAAGAAGGAAAAGACAAGAAGGCTTTTATGTCTCAGGGACCTTTTGTTATTTACTAATTTTGGATGACAATTTTAATGTAACATATATGGGAATATAGCCTGTATTTTATGTAGTACCAATTATCAAATACACTACATCTTCCTCTAAAATAAGAAATATCCATTCACTACAACCACTTTTGCAGAAGAGCTGCTTGAAACAAAGAAATTCCATTATTCTATTTGGTAAGACTTAAAGAGCATCAAGTGACCAAGTAATCATCAGTCTTACTCCACTCAGCTTTGTTATGAATACCCATATAAAAGCTGCAAAAAAAAATACCATCCATTTGACTGCAAAATGGATATACAACGAAGACAGCTCTGTGGAGCAAATTATCCCACTGACCAATTTCTGCTTAGGTGCAAGCTTTTTCATTAATAGAAGTTAAGTAAGCTCAATGCATTCCATGGGATTGTAAAGCAAATGCTTCTGTGTTTAGTACACAGATCTTTTTATAACATTCAATAATGTAATAAGTGTCCAAAATTCATTAATACACACAAAATTCTGTATTACACAAAAAACAAACTGCATAGAAATCTTGTCTAAAAAATTTCACATAAATGCAAACCTTGCTTAACAACTTGGAACATAATTGTAAATTACGACAATTATAAAGGAAGGGAAACACTGAAAAATTCGTTGATATGACCAAGATTAAAATCCTCATCTGAAACAGATTCGATTTCTGACCTGATGATAATGCAGAACAATTTGTTAGTGTTGTGGATCTAGCTTTTCCATTCCTTTCAAAGGATGCCAGGCATGCAGAATCAGAGGATTCACCAGAGGAACTATGGTTGTAATTTCTAGCATTCGGTTTATGGCTTGCAACACAGGCGGCTCTGCTTGAGGTAGGTTGAGTGAAAGAATCTTCCTGCTCAGATTCAATTTCTGCCTGAGACTTTAATGGTTTCTGCTTCAAATTTCTAGTGAAAGGGGAAAGAAGTAAAAGCAATGCAAGTTGTAACACCATGAGAAATAGTGGCAACTATTTTAACAATATTTCTCCCTGAAAGTTTAATTAACTGTATGCCATATGATTTTATGGAAGGGTCCTTAGATTTGTGAGTTAACATGGTGCGGGACAATTTTAACTTTGACTAGGATAAGTATTAACTACTTTTAATTAAAATAACAGTCTACACTCCTAATGAAGTTACACATGAGGAGACATTCTTTCTCTGCTCCGAGAAACAAGTTAATACTGGATGCCTTCTGGACAGCAACATCCTGTTATCGTTTACCAGGAAATTGCAACGGCAGCCTCAATTTCTGTTGGAATTCCCAGTCTCCTGTTAATTGCACACAAGGCTCAAACTAAGTGCTATGCATACTAACGTTATTCCACAATAAACTGAGTTCCAAAGACACAAATAAGGTGTATCTTTAAAGTTTACTGTCTAATGTAAAACACATGCTTGTAGAGAAACTCACCAAATTGATTCTTCCTTACTATACACGTTAGTGTGCTACATGCAGTCGTGATAAGTCACTTCTTTTCACATTTAGAACTATTTTATCAGTTGCCCCCTTACAGTCACAAGTTTTCAGATATTCATCTAGGCACACAAGGTATATATGCTCTTCCTGCTATCCAAACACTCTCCCAAATACTCCCAAACCTCAGCCCTGCTGACCACCGTTGACTTGTTTACCAGTCACATACAATTCTTCAGATACAAACAGAAATGTCGTTTCAATGGAAAATTTCTGTCTATCCTGATTGTTTGTATCTTTATTTCTCCGGAAAGAAATGAGAACCCAGGGAATAATCCCAGTAAAGCTTAAAGCCCACTGCTAGGTATGCCTGTAGTATAATCCAACATGTATACGTAACACAATTGCAAAGTGCAGAAGTAATCCACTGAAACTGTAACAGAAGAAAATCAAACACGGCAAAGTAATGTATTCTTAGATATTTTTCTTTCTTTTCTTTCTTAATACTCCTATTCCTGTCCTTTCATTGCCAGATGAGAAAAGCTGGACAATAGCAGGAAGGTATAAAATCAAGTTTCCAAGATTTTGGTTTTACCTCACTTCATCCCATATGCAAATTAAGAATACATGAGATAATTGTGTCAATCAGCCGTTGTCTCAAAGGCTTGTTTTCCTTTGAAAGAGAAAAGACATCTCTAGCTACCAACAGAATGCTACATTAAGTGAAAATTTCTATGAATTCCATAGGACTGACTTTCTTCTGTGCATGATAAAACACATGACATATGTAGCTTTGTAATCTCCATAAAATATACAGCAAGTAAATCTTTGTTTCCTTCCTCCTTATTTCAGAGTAAATATTCATTCCTCAACTGATTTAAAAAAAGAAAAGCAAAACCCCCAACCTTTTCTACTCTTCATTGCCTTTGGTATTTCACAGCCAGTTTTATACTACAAAAAAACCACTTTTTTTTTTTTAGTATGTCTTTCCTACTGCAGGAGAAGTAATTGTACAGTCTCACTGAAGTTAGCTAGCCATTTAATAAACCCATCGGTCTCTTCTTAGTAGACTAAATGTGACAGTCAATATGAACATTAGTCAGCTGTGATATATATCTACATCTTCGTAATTTCATTACCTGAGCATTTTGGTAGGATGTTGCACTGAGCTTTGATTATGAAATCTTCTAGTATACCTCTGGTTTCTTCGTAGTTTTTCATTCTGTTTCTGACCATTTTTGAAGTCTGAAACAATCCGTCTTATTTTCTCTTCAAATAGTGCTGACAATCTCAAGGTCATACTATAAATCTAGGTAAGGAAGTGGCTTATATTAAAAACAGAACCTTTCATCCAAGAATAAACATTTCTAAAATTAAAACCTGTACAGAAAATAGAAAAACCACAGCATGCAATCCTATGCAACTAGATAAACAAGAAATAAACATATTAAGTATTTCTGTCATACTTCCCCCCCACTATCTATCCAATCAGCAGTGTTATCAAAAGTACTGATAAACAAACCAATTCCAAAATAATACTTCATTTCATTAACACAAGCATAACCCCCCCAATATTAACAGCTACCTTTGACTTTTTGTTTGGAGTATAAGATTTTGCATTACTAAATATCAGTCTTATATCTTTGCACAGTTCCATTGGAGTGTCGTAATTTCCAGCTTCCAGAGTTTCTTTCACTGTGCCAAAGTCCATTGGAGTGTCTATAATATCTCTGTAATCCTAGACAAAACATATGAAAACAAAATCCCAGAAGGCATAAAGGACAACCACCACTTATCAATTTTATTTCTGTAATTTAAGGGTAACTAAGATGACCCCAGATTATCTTAACCATCAGCTGAAAACAGAAGCACCTAACCAGCTGACAGCAATACTTCTGCTGAGCTTAGTTGATGTGAATTCTCCACCACATTATCCCATACAAACTCTTGCTCATTTTCAAGGTGGTCTTCAGAATTTCTGAAGGATCATGCGTTCACACAACATCACATGCTTGCATATGCAGATTTCAAGTTTCAGTTCTCCCAAGTTTCCTCAATAAAAGCTACCCAGTAACAATGGGTCAATGTTTTTATTGTTAATCAAAATGAGACTGCCCTTAAGTAGTCATGTAATCCTTTCCCTGATGCATTTTACTATGAGAAACAAATTGATCTGGGTTAAGAAAAAAACAAACAAAAAAAATTCCAAAACTCAAATCAAAACACATCTATCTCTCCTCTTAATGAATTTTAGAGAACCTCAAGATGTCTTTAAAACCTGAAGTGAGACCTAAGATATGAAGTCCATATGAAGACTGTTGCATGCTTGTTAATAAGTTTTTTTTCCTTTCTTGAAAGTTTATTGGGTTTTTAGACAAAAGAGACTGAAGAGTTATTAGGAATACCATGAACAGCTAAGAGAAAGAAAAGAAACAACCCAAAGTCATAGCTTAGGCTCAGTAAACAGATTTTGTAGATTGTCCCTCAAGAAACTAGTTTTAATTAAGAACATACAGAGTTATCTAAAATTATTTCCCTATAAGGGACAGTAAGAAAGCAAGCAAAAAAAGACTGAGTCGTTTCAAACCATATTTAAAGTATCAGGATATTTTTGGACACCATCACCACTCTACAGTTGTTTTGTGTTCTGTGTCAATATTTTTATGGATGTTACATCTTGACGCAGCAGAGCATACAGCACGTAGTTCTAAGCACAGAGCAATGCAAACTTCTTTCAGCGGTTTGGGACTAAAGCCAAACAAACACGAAGAGAATAAACAGCTGCAAGAGCAATGTGGAGATCTTACTATGATACCAAACACCAAAAGAAAAAACCTAAGTAGTATTTGTATTTTACAAGGTTAATAAGAACAACTTACAGGATATTGATCTAAATCAACTGGCTGCCTGAAAGGCTCAGAATCTTCACACTGGAAAATTAAGTTCACCAGCTCCATACACTGCTTCTTCCAACAGTTTTCATCATAGCCATTTTTCACACTTCTTCCTTTTTTGAAGCCCCGTCCCTTGGAAAGAAAGTTAGAAAAAAAGCATTACTGAAATATAACAAGAAAACCTAAACCTGATAATTTCTCTGAAATTATTTCTGTAGCAGAAAACACACTTCCAAATGTATTGTATTACAACAAAAAGGGCACTACAATACTAGCAGATGTTTTGCCTAACCTTTATTAATTAACTGACAAATTACACACTTTTACTATCTTTCAAGGTTTTTTTACTAAATAACTAAGGCACACAAAAATACACCTTCTGATACCAAATTTTTCTCAAGATGATTTTAATAATATCCATCACTCAAAATATTTTTTTGAAGCATCTCAGCTGAATAATGGTTTTACTTCAGTATCATACAGATAACTGAAAACTGTTACACTGGACAGCACTGGTATTAAACTCGTACGTAGTATTTTCCTAGAAAACTATGCAGAACAAGTACAGAAGCATTAAATGACCAAAGATCTATTTAAGCAACGATTTTACTTCCTTAGTATCATCGGAAAAACTATGTTCTATAACACCGAGCAACAGCCTCACAGAATTTCAATACAGTCTGCTAATCAGTTCTTCCCGCCGGACCTGAATTGAGTATATATAGTAAAGATTAGTTAACTCACTTTTCTTCTTCTGTATGATGTTTGTGGAAGACATTTTTCATCATCCTGCACAAAATAAAAATCAATCATCTTAAAAATTAAATATGAAAAAATAGGTAATGGGTGCTCAAAGTATCGTTAGATTTGATACTGTGATAAAAACAGATTTTTATTCTAATTTCTCTCAGTAAGACGGAAGATGAGCACATATAAAAAATAACACATATATACACACATAGCATTTGAGAGACTTGGAAAGACAGACCCTGGGTACCACCTGAAGATTCCCAACTGCAACACTTGTCCTTAATACAAAGGGAAAAAACACCACCAGAAATTGCAATGAAAAGATACCTATCAGCTTTGAACCTCAGTGACTAAAGATTGTAAACAATTTAATTCAGTGATAATACACGTCATAAAACTTTCTGAGTATTTTCTTGTCCTGAGTTTAGGAAAAGACATCTTGTGATCAAGTTACTTTTGGTAAAAAGAAAAAACTTACAATGTGTGATGCTGAAGAAGTGAGAAAGAGAACTAAAAGGACTCGGTGTAATTTCCTCCCTACATATTAGCTTGCAAGGGCAAGCAGCTGCTTTCCAACTTTATGAAGTCTTTTTCATAAATGCCAAATTAGAAATCAAGATGTGAAAAGAAGACATCCGTTTGGGCAAATTTGGGTACACTATTAATAAACATACAGCACTGCAACAGTGAATATTTACCTCTACCAGATAAAAGATAAATACACACTATTAAATTCTCAATGAGGCATGCACATCTGATGCATGATTCATATTATGGTATACAGAGATACTGAGCTAAAGCATCACTGCTATAGTTACCAACTTGTCAGCTTTTAGCGTTTATGACTACATGAATAACAATTTTGACCTTACAAATAGACAGATGCATATAATACAATGAAAGACTATACTCTCGAAATATTTATATTACATTACTGCACATGAACACGTTTCAGAAATACAGTGGCACTCGCAAAACTTGAAATAATTGTTCTAGTTGTTGGCATACAGCCACAGCACAAAAATGCTTATTTGTTATACTTCTTAATGAATACTGACAACTCAAAATTATTTTAATAAAGCATCTCCTCACATCATTCCCCACATTCACAACATATTCCGTGTTTATATTAGCTATGTAAATGTCTAGATATAAACAAATATCTCTATAAAAATAACTGAACAATTTTATCAAAAATAATTGAAGGCTGGTGTTATTTTCTTACAACCATACATTACTGAAATTATTCATTAAAAAAGCTTACCAGATCAGCATCAAGACAATCTTGTTCATCATCTGTTGTGCTACATAATTCAAAAATGTTTGTACAGTCCTGATCACTGTAATGCAATTAAATCTCTGTTACTGGAATAGCAAAAACATAGTTATCATTTCCTAGATTAAACCCAGCCACAGCCAAGAGCTACACAAACTGAAAGACAGTAACTTAAAATTAAATGAAATATAAAAATCACATGATGATTATACTACTAAGAAAGTCACATTACATCTGAAAACCTGCTGTACTGTGCATTTCAGAAAATGGGAGGGAAGGAGGGTGAAATTAGCACTAGGGATTTGAAAGGTGTCTTCACACCTGATTTACTTGCAGGAAGACTGCCTAAACTAACATCTTTTAAAATAAACCTTTCAAATTAACCAAGTCAGAAAAGCTGCAACAGGAACTTCTACAGATGCTAGACAGCACAGAACTTACTTTATAGGTTGAGCTACTTTCATGTCAAGTGACGTTTTGATACTATAAATACCAGTGAAGGCTACTAAAGGAAAAAGTTAAACCGTATCTATGCTGAACATTTAAGTATTTCCCTGGTCAAGATAATAGTCAAAGAGAATTATATCACTGTCCTGCAGTGCATTGAAAAATAGTAAGAAATGAAAAGAAGCAGCATTCACAACAAAGGGATATTAGGATGCTTATACTCTCCCACCATTTAAGAGTGCAAGTATTCAAGCACTATTTAGATTAAAATGTCACTTACTTGATAAACTTTAAGAGCTGGTTAGTGATCTTTTTTGCAGCTCTAGCAATAGCACTCCCAGGTTCATTGAAGGTCCTAGCATTGCTTTCAATATATCTTACTTCCCAAACCAATGCAGAGATCCTCCTTAAAATTAAAAATAACACTGCACCTTTAACACTAAGCTGAAAAGCTTTAAAATTGCAAAAATTAAATCTTGGTAGTTTTCTGTGCCCATCAGATTAAGATATATGTCCTTTGTTTTAAATCTCATTAGACCAGTCTCAAACTTCTCATTCACATGCAAAACTGATATGCATATATGTATACAGATATTCACTCAAGGAAGGAAAACCAACAATGCACATCTTTGCTCACTCGTTTTCCAACTCGTTGATAATTCATCTTCAGAAAGTTTGTGAAATTCTAGCATACTTTGGTTTCATTCTTGAAATTCCATTAATAAAACTAGCCAAGTAAGCACTAGCATTTGTTACCATTAAATTATAAAACATCACTGAAATAATACTGAGGACTGTGGATTTCCTAGATGCCTTAAAAATGTATGCATTAAAAAGCTTACATTTGACCTCCTTCAAAAGGAGGGGAAAAAGTACTATTTAACCACCACCGTAAACTGTAACATTTATTCTGGAAACATCAGAAGCTTGTCACAAGGCCCTGTCAAATGGAACACAAGTTCCGTAGTTATCTTAGTAATTAATCTTAACTAATAAACAAAGGCACAAACAATTAAGAGAGTGGCAATAAGCTTAGTCCAATTACATTTTTAAAAGACAGCCATGATGTTTTTTTTCTGTCTTCCCTCAAATACCTTGCTTTGAGGCCAACTGAGCAGTTTAAGCAGTGCCCTCTGTAAGATGACAGATTTATAGAAACTGCTACAAATTAAAATTGTAACTTGATAGAAATGAGCTAGCACAACTATGCAATTTCATCATCCATTTTACCAATTTCTTGTAGCTGTGAAACAGATGCCCCAAGTTTGCAGCTCTCTACCTACAGAATTTCAAACTATTTTCCAAGGCATTACTTCAAGTCTTACATAGGAGGAAAACACACTGAATTCAAGTCCAGATGAAGAACATCCTGAAATTTCTTTTAGAGCTATTGGATACCCAGTGGATCCAGCAAACCAGAACTATACAGTTTCTTCCCTCTTTCTCTACCATAATTTTCTATAATCTAAAATACTGGTGGTAATATTTAACATTTCAGCTCTGTGTTTAAGGCCATTTCTGAAAGTATTAAGCGCTTAAGAGTTTAAACCTCTTCAAATTCAAAGTAACTGAGGTACAGTACTTCAAAAACTGAATTAAGTCTTCAGCATTGAATTAGCTTCAAATATCTTTTTTTAGTATTTACTAATCTTAAATAGCACATTTCTCAAAGAAAGAATGTCACTGCTTATTGCAACTCTGAAAACAGTACCAATATATGCTGAAATCAATTTCCTTAACTAAAAACCTTAATAATAAAAATCAATATAATGTTGCAGTTATCAAGCATCAGAGCCCTGCTACAGAACACTAGGAATGCTCAGTTCAGGCACCAGGCTATTGGTTTTCAGAGTGTTTGTAAAAAGAATAACTGTTCTTACTACAAAAGTTTAATCCTCTCACAACAGACAAACTCAAGGCCACATTCTCCCTTGTTTCCACTGCTAATACAAACCTGTAAAATCGGTTAGCCAGCCTTGTCCGAATAGTGTTCAGGTCTGTTGGATAAGCAATCACGGTACAGTACTTGGGATATGTACACAGGTCAACTGGACCGGCAAAAGCTGCTGAAATGTCTGTTAAGAAACAGCAAGATTAAACTATTTCAAGGCTTGTATGCATATGACAGTTGAGCCAGGTGTTCAATTGCCTTGTATAGTTATTCTTGATAAAACCAATGATGTGTAAGAATTAAAAAACCTCAGTACAGACAGAAAGAACTGCACATAAAAATGTATGAATTACAGTACTTCCATCACAGGGAATTTTAAAGGATGCCACGGATATTCCAGAGAGCTGGTTATAAATGTAATGTTAGAAGAAAAATACCTAAAGGGTAGATTACATGCTCACCGAGTGTCAGAAGCTGATCTATACCACTGATAATCCGCTCGCATGCTTCATCACGAGATTTCATCCCCCACTCCCCTTCTTGGGGTTTATACAGTAGCTTCTCCACCTCTTCGAAAGTCACAGAAACACTAGCTCCTAATTCTTCAGGCTGATCAACTGAAGAGTGATAGCAAACAGGAAAGGGTAACAAGTGAGAACACAAAAAACCAAGATAAATTGTTACATACTCACGCTAATTAAGTACTCATATGCTCATAACTGACAAAAAAATTCTTGCCTTAAAGTGGAGCTTAATGCTATGACTATGGGGAAAAAAAAGTACACAAAGTGCATAAACAGCAAAGACATCTTTTATTTGCCTTGTCTGCAGATCTGAGTTTCCTGAAGACTCTTTCCTCTCTTCATCTAAGCACTAGACTTAAAAGGACGTAAAATCAGAAGAACTGTCTGTATGCTTTCAGTTTAAATGCACGCCTGAAACTTCACAAGATCATAACTTAGTTTTAGTGAGCAAATTCGTGCCCCAAGCCTTCAAAAATGAGCAAGATAGGCAACATACTTTGTGACATTGTTCCTGACATTAACAACTGTTCTTTTGGACATTTAAAAAAAACGTTTGTTTTGAACATGGCAGATTGTTTCAAAGCACTAAGAATTAGTAAAAATATAAAGCTGTGAGGCACGGTTCTGTGGAAAGAGTCACGCTTCCAAAGACTAATGCAATCTGGCCAGTGCAGAATGACTGGGGTATCTTTCCCCCCTCAACTCCAGATTGTTTTTAGTATGTCTGCAGTTGCTGCATTTCCGTTGTTTTACATAAGCGAAGTTCCCAGAGTTCTTCATTTCATTTGAGCACTTGAAAAGGAACAAGCATGTGAACATTCCTCATCAGACACTGTGGGTAAGCAAGATCACTTCTTTGTACTAATTAGGACAACTGGAATTAGCAGATAAATAATTTGTTGTTAGCAGATTAATTCAACTGTATAAAGCATGTAGGTTTATAGCTAGAAACTAACAGTAATAACTTCCATTAGCTTCCGAGAGTCTGCCCATTAAAAATGAAAGCAAGAAAGAGAATAGGGTCCTTGTCAGTGTAACAGTAACTGTAATCCATGAGTATGTTACATACAAATTCTAAAATACATTTCAGCTAGAACTACTGCAGAGAAAAAAAACAACTAGCTTTAGTGAGGGATCTTCTAAGTTTATGAAAAAGAGTATTTTTTTCCTTCAGCGGAACAGTGTTGGTCTCAGCCTGTCATGGTTTAACCCTGGCTGGCAACTAAATACCATGCAGCCACTTGCTCAGCATCCACCCCTGCCTGCCCTGCCAGCAGGACAGGGAGTAGAATTGGAGAAGGTGGTAAAATT
Organism: Falco cherrug; assembly: GCF_023634085.1. NCBI lineage: Eukaryota > Metazoa > Chordata > Aves > Falconiformes > Falconidae > Falco > Falco cherrug. The sequence goes on from NC_073698.1 coordinate 78,301,231, forward strand.
CAAGGGTTGAGGTAAGAACAATTTAATAACTGAAATAAAATAATAATATAATAATAATGGAAAGAGAAGGGGATAAAATCCAAAACCCACGTGACGCACAATACAATTGCTCACCACCACCCGCTGAATGATGCCCAGCCAGTCCCTAAGCAGTGATTGGCCCCACCTAGCCAAGTCCTCCGTTTATATACTAAACAACTAAAAACACCAGCGTGTTTTCAACGTTATTCTCATACTGAATCCAAAACACAGCACTGTGCCAGCTACTGAGAAGAAAACTAAATCCATCTCAGCCAAAACCAGGACATAACCCAAAGTAATTTCTAGTCTTCTGTTCATTATTGTGTTGATGGAACCCTAACAGTATTTGTAATCCATTGAAATAGTACTAAAGATGAAGCAGTTTTTCAAGAAGCAAATGGATAAAATACAAAAAGGTACTAAGAAAAGCTGAAGGGACAGAGGTGACTCACTCAGATGATCCTTCTAACTTATCTTTGAGCCAAAAGAAGTTCTGCAACTTCCTGAAGACAACACAAACAGAAAGCACCAAGTAATGCTTCTACACCTACACAGGGTTGTGTCAAGAACTCAACATGGTTATCTGGTACTCTGCTGCATAAGTGCTCAAGAGGGATTTTCTCCTGCAGGAGTTAACAAGTAAAGCAGAATGACAGATAGAAAAAAACAAAACTCTGTCCTTCCCAACAAACATGTAAAGATCTCTGCTTTGTGTTCTTTGCAGCACCCTGGTGCATGTGACACAGAGGACTTGTCATAACCCCTGGCATGTTATACATCTCTCTCTACAGTATGACCATATGCATATGGGTCCCATAAAGCTGAACCCGCAGAAGGAGGGTTGCAGTGCTTACAGTACAGGTAGAGGCAGTTTATATACACAACAGCCATTACACACCAACAATGGTTTAGTAAGCAGGCTGCTGAAAACGGAACTGTCAGGTCCGTATGCACCACCTTTTCCTGGTCTCTACAGCATTGTCCCTGACAAGACAAGAGCTTGACATGCGATATTGTATCTTGAGAGCCATGAGACAAAACTTATGCTTGCAGGATACAAAAGGTAAGAAATTAAAAGTTGTGACCTGCCAGTTAGTCCAACTTCAGTGCTGTTCTTCTCCCATACATCTACTGTAAACTGTAGAAACATTTTGAAAGAAGAGTGGCAAATGCAAGGTACATCAATGACTTACATCTGTAAGTCATTCAATTGAAGAAAGAAAGAAAGAAAGAAAGAAAGAAAGGGATTTGAGGTTTAATTGTTAACATAATAATGCTTTCTATAAAGGCACAAAAACTTTCTGTGAGAGCTTTACTTCTCTACACAGTGCCATTTTCTGCCTGGAAACATAGAAAATAAGGAGTTCTGGATTGTCTTTGGACAATTTTTGTTCTTCCTTTACCCTAATGGCTGCTGTGGTACTTATCCTTGACCTGTTCTGGTCTCAATTCTTTGACCTTGTCCACAAAAAAAGACATACTAGCTTTTAGTTTTGGTTTTGTGGGGTTTTTTTTGTGTCACCTTCCCAGTTTTCCTATGGTAAAGTCGCAGCTTCTCAGATCAATCAAACCTTAAGCTCTTAATATAGCAAAGTAATAACTTAGATCAAAGAAATTAAAATTTACCTCTGATACTGCCAGTAAATGATGATTTACACATGCGATACTACCCAGATTTAAATTAGTGTTTGTAGGATGCCTCTGTGATTACATTCCCAGTGTAGCAATTTCAAGAATTCTAGTTCCTTTGTGCTATCAAACTTAAGTGGTTGAGACCACTATTCTCTGTATTTCAATCCACAGGAAGATGTAGTGATAACTAATACATTGATATAAACAGCGACTTAAACCATAGTATACAGTGTTCAGAAGAAATTGATACAGTTTGCCCTATTAACAAAATAAATCCTGACTTAACTTCACATGCAAGACCTGTGAGCCTCTAATAATATGACTGTCTCTCAACAACATACATGGGAAGCATTAACCAGTTCATGATGAGTAAGAAAAGCTTCTGTATGTGAGGAGACAGATGGTGGTAGTGAGAAAATTAAATGTTTCAATTTGAATCTGTGCATGTGTAAAAACAAAATCCTGCTGATTACTTGTTTTCTGTAAACTAGAATGTATAAAGATTTCAATTTTGTATTGATTTCAGACTGTTTTGCAGATTTTGTCACCACAAGGTATGACTGAAACAGCCAGCTAAAACTTCAAAGATTAGACAGTCAGGTGGCTACTGAGAACAGCCGCATGTGTACAATATACCTGTATTTACGAAAAAACATAGCCTTTCTGGTGTATGGGAAACAAGTTAACTCCTAGCAAAGTTTATTAAGAAAATTAGTTACCTTTTTGACAGCTTATTCAGTAACTACTCTCTCAGTATTTCACAAACTTTCCTCCCCTCACCCAGGTAGTATACTGACAAGCACTGGAAAACTGAATCAAGTAAGAAAAACAAGGAATGCAACTTCTTCATTTACAGTTAATTTTGATTTGACCACAAATTTTATAAATTGCTGGATTTAAACAATATGCAAGTATTTGCTGACTGGAAATTATTCTATACATATTCTTTCCCCACCCACCTATACTGTAATGTATTAAACTAGCTTTTGAAACTTGAGATGTTCTTGAAACTTGACATTTGGAAGCAGCAGGTTTTATTCCATAAGCCTGAGCTACACTTCTTAAGTATTTCCTTCAAAATTGCTCTGGAAGATGCAAAGGAAAACAATATAGGTATATTCAAAGTATCTCACCAAGTCTGAAGTAAGACTGTCTTTAAGAACTTGCTTGCCTAAACACACAGGAACACCCTGCTGACATTCTTTATAATTTAAAGGACAACTATTACCATATAAGTTCCACCTGTTAAGTAGATATGCACAATGGATACTGTACGCAGAAGACTTAGTGGCAAGAAAGACAGGAATTGTATAAGGTCTGCTATCTGCATGAGTTGAAGGAACTGGAAAGAGGGAAAAACACATTAAACTGTTAAGTGAGTTTCTACCTACCATTATCAGGAACTGGTTCCATGTCCCATGGGCTAAGCTTTTCAATTTCACCGTTGTCCCATCTGATACACCAAGTTAAAAAAAAAAATAATAAAGTTATTGTGACTCAGAAGTATTCGCTCCAAGCATATTTAAATCACAGCTTGTTTTAGGTATCAATAAGATACACTGTATAAACATGCATATAAACAAAAACATTAGCTAGCCATCAGCTATCACAGTGCAAAAAATAAACATTCCTTATAATGAATTTCAAATTAAAACTGTGCTCCTGATTTTGGCTATATGCAACTTACCCAATATAAAAATCAATTCTACAAAGCCTGTATCAAGAAGTTGCAAAGAAAAATAAGCCATATATTTGGAAAAATAAGATAACATCAAGGGGAGGATATGAGAAAAAACACACAGAATTTCTTTGCTAACCACAACAGTAGTTGCCCAAGTCTGGAAAGTTTCAGAGAAAGGAAGAACTGTGAGTGAGGTACTTGGTATATTAACATTTCATTTTATAAGGTATGCTACATTAAGACAAATAAAAGAGTAAATATAAAATAAAGAATCTAAAGTTAAGTAAGGGCCAAGAGGAAGCCAAGGCAAGCACAGTTGATACTGATAGTACAGTACTGATATTCACTCTGATGCTTAAGTATTAGATATGAATATCATTTTGAGATCTTTCCAAATCCTACCACTTTTAGGCAGATTTTTACATGTTTTTAATAACATAAATAGCAATGAATTTTGGTATTTCAAGGGTAGGAAATGCTGACTTGATCAGCTCAACAGCCTACTGGTCCAGCTAGACTAGTAATTTGTGTCTTTGAAACTATTATTGGGAGATGCTGTTTACGGAGAGTGTATGATCCTGGTACAAGTCCATTCTACTTGTACTTCCAGCATTCCTGGCCACTGTATTCCCTGAGGAAGGTTTGTGAATACATCCCAACCTACGTCCTTTAGGATCTGTTTTATTTTTGTACAATACCTTTTTGAACCTGCTATTCCTGTTTCCACAACCTCCTGTGTAAATACATTTCCAAAGTTCATTACCCCCAATGTTAAAAAAAACAAACCCAAACTCTTTTAAACAAATCTCACACAAATTTTAACATGTACCTCCAGTTCTGTCATTACTGAATGTGGTGAAGAGCAATTCTCTATTCATCCTGCCTACCACCTTTATGATTTTGTCAGCTATGAAACAACCCCTTTCACCCTTCTCTTCCATCTGAAGAGTCACGTTTTTCTTAGTCTTAACCCACAAAGCATCTGCTACATGCTCTTAATAATTTTAGTTGCCCTGTACCTCTCCCAAAGCCATTATGTCTCCCTTTAGATGCCAAGACATAAAATGCATCAAGAATCAGCACACCACACTGCTAGAAAGCAGCGAGCAATACTGTTTTGTCCTTGATACCCTTTCTGATTGTGGCCAACACCTTGATGGTTTTTGTAGCTGCCACTGCGCACACAGCTGACATGTGGAGAGCTCTCAATGACTACCTCAGCATTTCTGTCTTCAGCGGAATCAACTAACAAGCTCAATATCATATAAGCATAAATAAGACCATCGTTCCCTCAGATATCCTACCTAATATACATCTGTTCTGACAACTGTCTGGCACTTTTTACCCATTCAGTTTTATGAGGTCCTTCTGGAAGTCCTCGCCTTTATAATAGTGGTTGACTACTACCTGAAATTACTTGTGGTATTTGGATATTTCACCGTGCAAGCCCTCCAAGAGGCTTAGAAGGACACTGAGTAAAGCTGTCCCAGCACCAGTTTGTGAGGGAGCCCACTACTACAGCCTGAAATATGATTGTTAAGAACCACTCTTTTGCACCCTCCCTATCCTTCAACCAATATGCAACACCTAGAAGTATGTGCTATAATCCTATGCAGTCTTAGTTTCTTTAACATCTCCAAGAGAAACCCTGTCAAGCGCTTCTCAACAAAAAAATCCAGATATATGCTGCCCACTTTATTCATATGCTTACTAACAGAGTCACAGAACTTCAAAAGGGGTAGAGACAGAACTTCCCTGTACAGATGAAGTGCTGTCTCTTTCCTACAGCTGAGTTCATCTTTATGCTCAACAGCATTATTTTTTATTATAGGCACATACCAGAAACTAAAGTCAAATATATTAGTCTACAGTTCACCAATTTCCCTCCAGAGCCTTTTCTGTTGGCCAGAGTTACAACAGCAATCTGCCAGTACTCTAGTACAGGGTCCAACTGTAGGACAGTTTGCAACTTTGCCAGGAGATTTGTATCAAAGTTCTTTGAATGCCTGGGTGAATGCCATCTACTTCTTATGGCTTAATAAACATAGATATTTGGTCTAATAACTCCCTGGTATTTATTTCAAACAAACTGAAAATTGAGATGATCATCCTTACAATACTTTATAACTAAACTCTGCTCAGGCAGGAGCACTTCTCCATTATTTTGGATTACCCATCAACTTAGGAAAACCTGGATCCATGCAAATTCAACCTGTTTGATATTTACAAACTAAGAGAGTTCTGAAAGCTCTGAAGATTGATCCATTTCGTTTTCCTCTCCAGTTAATATACAATACTTCAGTTGTTGGTATTAATAAATGTATGTACTACTTCATAATATTGCATGTAAGACACCAATACAGTTTAGTACAGCTTAAGCCCCATTAAGTTCTGCCTAAGCTCCATTCATACAGGTAATGCAACTTAATACTATATAAAGCTGCTTCTACACAAATACCTATTTTTGTCCAGCCAATAAAATAACAAAACATTCAACTAGCACATCTTCTATTTATATACTATCTATACAACAGTGATGGTGACAGTTTGAGAGGATTCCTAAGCGTGTGACAACCTGGTTACCAATAAGTAATTCAGTTATGAACATTCCCTTCACTGTAGACATTCAAGACTGGCCTGGACACAACTGTTCAACCTGATCTAGGTGGACCTGGTTCAACAGGTCGTTAGACTAAATGATCTCCAGAGGTCCCTTCCAACCCTGACCATTCTGTGATAGTGTGAAGTTACATGGCAATTACTTCCCTTCACATTCAAATGTGGTTTCCCACACTCTCCATCACTGAGTGTTTTGAAGCCAACTTTCAAGGGTTGTTTCTGGTATTGAAAAAAAAAAAAAAGCAGTTCTATTCTAATAAAGCTCTTTGTCTCAGACATGGCAAAGAACAATCGCAGATGCTCAAACTCAGCTGGATTAGCAAAAGCACCATAACCCAAATCCTGAGTGAAGAAGAGAGACAGCATATTGCAGTTTTTCCAAGACAGTCACAACCACTTCTGTTTATGTTGTTCTTTCCTCTGCTTAAACAGATGCAAGATGAAGTGTATTTGAAAATCTTTTTGCATCCAATGTATAAAGCATATGGATGCAAATTATGAAGCTACTGCTGCTGAATCATATGCAGATTCTTGGGCAGACATGACTTGAGAAAGAACTAATGACCCAGCCAAGTCACAAAACATAACTATACCTGCAAAACTCTCCAGACATTTTCATATACGTATCTTAGGAATCTTCTCTAGAAGATAGTTAAGATAGAAGAGTCACATTCTCTACAAAAGCAGCACAAATCTTTAAAAAGCTATTTTGAAAGTGGTCTTTAAAGAGCACTGCATTGCTTACCTACTCAATTATTAAACTAATTTCAAAGCAGCTCTAGACTTTCCTCTGTTAAAGGCTGGTCCATTAAAAACCTCAAATATCCTTTAGTGTTCACAGAAGAAAGGAGTCTAGGAAATCAGCTGTATTCATAACTGGCAACTTGATTTGGAAATAGCCAAGAAAACAACCAAAACCCCCATCTAAACTTACTCCTGGTAACATAACAAAACATATGAAAGGTATAACATGTGGAAGGTTACACACCTTCCATGTACATACACTCCATGGGAGCATATAAAACAGTTTGAGCTAACATAAAATTTAGTGTTTTGAAATAAGATTCAGTAGTATATACATAGTGGTATCTGGACTCAATGGAATTTAGTCTATACATGATTTTACAGAACAAGGGAAAATGTACTAGCCAGTAACTCATATATTTTTACACCTATAATACCTGCAGGAGGTATGCTTCAAGTGTACTATCCCTCATGCCTGGGACATGAGTAAGACGTCAGTAAACACCCAGCACCATTTTAGTTTGTCAAGACCCTCTCTTTATATAAGAGTCCAAATGCAAATGAAATGAGGGCAAGAAGTCAGTGTACTGATAGCCTGGATTTCAGTTTTTTGTCTGTACGTACTTTCTTATTGTGGGTGATTAAGCAACTAGCAGAAAGAAAAAACAAGTATTTGCACATACTAACAGATCCTTTATGTGTGGAGCAGTCCTAGCTTTATCACTGTCAGGAACATGAAATCCTTGTGGTCAGATGATCTGTTGCGGAGGACTTATTTGTTGTTTTGTTGATACCGCTTTTATTTACAGCACATCAAGAATGCCAATTTGCTAAGCGTAGCTGTCGAAGCAAAAGTGAAAATTCACTTGCCAAAAGCATACAGGCAAGAACTTCAATCTGGAAGTTCCTTACACCTTCCCACTAAGGAAAATAAATGGGATAGATGACAAGTAAAGTAGATGAGACATGGACCCAAAATATGCAGCACAATCTTGGCAGTCTTATAGAATTGTCTATTAGCTACAAGTACTTCCTCTCTTTGGGATGAGCGACAGGTTCAAAAGCCTCTGAGTGAAAAAAAACATACAAAGCTCTCCAACAATGAAACTCTGAATATCAAATATACTATAAGAGACATGGGAAGATTCTCTGGTCATGATGGAAATAGGAGTGTTATGTATCCACTGTATATTCTGCTTACAGTCCTCCCTTGCTGGGGGAATCCAAAGCAAGCAAGATCCCAGAACCATTCCAGACAGCTTGAACAGGACAAGGACAATATCCTCATTCTGAAGGCTGAGGCTCCAGAGCTATCTTTGCTCACCTTTCAAAGGACCTCTTTGTTGGTATGAAAGAAGGTGCTCAAAAATGCCACTAACATCAAACTATCATGGGGGGATAGTAGGGAATCAGTTTTCAGAACACACCTTGGATAAAGAACGTAGGAGTCCAACTGTCTTGTTACCAGTCTGACTCAGATGCTCTGGGCTTTTCGTGTTTAAGCAGTTATTTTTTTCTACTCAAATACCCTTGATTTGCTCAATGTGCCATGTTTTGAACAAGGTACTTGATATTATATGCCTTCGTCCAGGCAGTATTATCTCTGACAAGTAGACTGGTCAAAGGGATTTGTCTGTTACAGGTAACACAGGGTCACATCACTTGCCAGTTATCTAGCAGAGTATCACCCAAAGAGGAAATCAAAAGGTGAAATTGCAAGTGGGATCTACACAGTAGGGAATATGACAGAATACCAGTAGGCAGTGAAGAGACTCAAGTTCTGTCTTCACATTCATGTGTCAAGCATGAAGAGAGAGCAACGTTTGGAAACATCCTCTACAGGAGTCACAAGTGATAGCATGAGATCATCTTATACGTATACTCGCTCCTGTGGACTATAATGTGAAAGACAGTAGTGTGAGAACTTAGAGCATAAGGATCATGATGTCAGCAACAACAGAAGAGATTCAGCATGCCCCATTCAAAGCCAATTGTCAATGAGGAATAATAATTTACGTGCACTGGAAATTGCATTGCTTGCTTTATGGAAGAGATTCAACACTAGTCGTCACAAAGTGATTTGCAAAATGTGAAAGAGGTCTTATGTAAAATGTAAAAGAACTTCTTTTACCATATTACTATTCACTAAGAAGTTGCCACGAATTATTAAATGTTCATGTTGTGCTAGATTAGCAACTTGAAGCCATTGAGCAGTGATAATACAACCAGTAAAACCATTTGACTAATTTATACTTTCTCATACCAAAGAGCCAGCTATGTAAGAGGCAACCCACACTACTACCATTAGAAGTGTAAAAGCTTTTTATACTTACTTAACACTGTAGCACTGAAAGTGACTATCTGGATACTGAGACTGATATGGTTCTTGTCCCAACACTGTTCCAAACCACCATGCATCATCAATAATGGATCGGAACCTATCGGCTAGAGCAAATAAAAGTCTGTGTAGACATTCTACCAAGAAAAGTTAATTATGCTGCTTCTACATACAATTAGAAGAACTTCTGATCAGTTTATTTCAGTTTGAAGTTCTAAATGCACTGATATGCAATAAGAGATGAGACAACTTATTGTGCCAAAAAAAACTGAAGTGCTAAAATCTAAGTAAGTTTGCAACTTAGCTACAACATAAGTGAATGCTACAGTCCAGTGTTTTGAAGAAAAACGCGTTTTGAAGATACGCGTTTTGAAGACTGTATCTTAGATCTATGTTAATCCCTCCAAAATGATTAGTTACACCAGTTAGTAAGCTCAAATTTCTAATGGGCAAAGGGACCGTACCTATCAGAGAGCTCTCTGAAGTAGCATCTAGCATATTCAGCAACTAGCCAAGGACAAATTTTTGATTTCAAAATCATTTAGTCTATTCAAAAACCTAGAAAACATACTTACATGCTTGCCAGTTCCTTTGCCGTGCCTCATCATAAAACTGACGTAATATAAGGAAGTCAATAACATCTGGCATATCGTGGTACCTAGATAAAAAAAAATTTTAAAAATCCCTCTCGTGTGTGCCTTAGGGCTTTAGTAAGAAGCTTAAAAAAACCCCTATTTTTTTAATACTTTTCAGAAAAATAAAGATGCACATACCTGATGGAAAAGGATTTGTCTGTATGTTTTCCAGTGGCATGATCTATAAAAGCAAGCTTGAGGCAACACAACGTGGGAGGACCGATTTCATATCTAATTCCAACAATTTTTACTAATTCCTGGTCCTACAGGTAAGAACAAACAGTTTCAGCAATTATCACCTTCTGGACTATGCACAGAACTATTAATACAACATTAGTTAGCCAAGCACATGAATTCTACCACATGCAAAAAAAGCCAAAAATATTAAAACTGTATTTGAAATCTCAATGGAAGACAGTCTGTCACACTTGGCAGTTTTAACACCGGTATTTATATTCGGGCTTCCCACAGGTAACTCCAAAGACACTTTGGTAACTGAAGACATCTTCCCATATTGTTTCCATAAGGAAACAGCATGACCTCACAAATCAACATTTTGCAAACAATGTAATACAATTCTTCATTCACAGACTACTAGTGTTGAACCCACAGTATCTTCAGTGCAGACCTACCCTAAGGACTACTTTTCTCCATGGCTCCTTGTGTGGGTTCAGTTCATAAATGTTATTTCTTCTAACCGCTTCAATGTAAGCTTCATGTCCTTGTCTGAAATATATTACCTAAAAAGAAAAAAGAAACCAAAAAAAATTCACAACAACAAAGCACACAAAGAGTAAATGTTTAAATGTTTTCCTCTATTTGGAAACCATAATCATCTAGGGTAACACAAGCGTTTAAAGATCTTAATCCATATACTTACCTCGTCGCCCATCTGAGGAACAAAAGGGGATCTTCGAAGAGCTGTGTCTGTTATCCAAACAGGAGGATGGCAATCATAAGACAATTCCAAGTTTACTGGCTGTGTTGCAGCATTAGCCTTCACATTTAATAGACAGCAAAATTAGTAATAACAGACATATGGCTGACCTGACATCGAAACAACTAAATTCATTTTAATTCAGCAGACAAAAGCTTAACTTATACAACACTAAACTACATTTCCAAAAATATATTAGCAAAATTCCTCCAAGGCTTTGCTCAAGTTCTAACTGTATTTGTATACTAATATTAAGCATTCCTTTCCTATATGAAGATTTGAGTAAGCAAGGTCTTATTATTAAATACAGACCTGTATTATGCAGGTCTTAAGAGAAACACAGTTTTATAATTTAGACAGCAGTCTCAGTGCCCAATTAAAAATCTATCAAGCTGTAAGAAACTATTTGATGATGAAAAATTATGAGAGATATTGCACAGTAAATGTCCATATAAAAACAGTTCCAAAAATACCATTTTAAGAATACTTAGAAGGAAGTGAAAGGATGGAGAGAAAAACATACCAAAATAACCCCAAGCACTTAAAAATAAAAATAAAAATAATGTTTGTCCCTTTATGGTGGAAAACAGCAAAAAATAACGAATTTAACTTCAAAAAGGATAATTATTTAAATTAAACTTAAAAATTTCAGTAACCTAGAGACAACTAATCATTGTAGCTTATGAAGAATTAAAAATTCAACCCAAATATAAATGGCCACCACAAAGACAGTGACTACCTCCCTTAAGTTTTTAAAAAAACATTACTTAAAACCAGACAGTTTAACAGGGTATTAGTCTAGTATTCTGAACAGTTATTTAATAATCACATTTCCCCTTTGAGACCAGCAACCTTGAGAACCCATTTTATTTGAAAAGTGAAAATTACTTCCATTTGGAATGTAGATTCCTCCATACAAATCAGCAGATACCTTGCATTTGGAATAGTCCTAAATTAATGAAGGGTACACTGTATGTAGTGATACCAATATTCTTGTCCAATGGCAGGAATAATTACTTTTAACAGTTTCCTGTGAAGACGTCTAAAAACTTAGAAGAGAGAAATTTACTAAAGGGCAAGTAGAAGAAATTAACTGTACCTCCTCCTGCTTTTTTGGTTTGGGTTTTTTCCTCCTTTTTCTTCTTCTTCTCTTTGGAGGAGATGATTTCCCTGCTAATACTTCATCTTCAGAAGTACTGCAATATCTGATAGCTTTCCGTCGAGAAGTCCGTACAGGAGGTTGTAAATTAATGCCTGCATCAGCGATCCAGTCAGAGTATCTACTTGAAGAATCACTGTCCATAGTGGATGGGGTCAAGGAAAATATAAAACCAAGTCGTCAATTTTTCAGAATGCTGAATTCTCTTAGACAAATATCTGTAGATCTAGATTGCTGTTGAAAGCACTATTAAAAGAACTGAAATTACTTCAACCTGTTGTAACACTTCACTTAACATTTAACATAAGGGTTTTTTTAAAAAGTGCTTTGAATTACTGTGTTCCCAAAAAACTAAGTCTGGTGAATTCTAAAATCAGTAATTTTACTTAAGAAAATTGTGCAATGAAATTCTCGACCAGTTAAGAGCCCTCCCTGAAGAACACACTAGCTAAACACTACTTAAATTCTTTAAAGACAGTTACACAAATCACACATTTGCTTTTTTTTTTTAAACTATCTCTCTCAGGAATTTTCAGTTGTACTGCTATAGAATTCACAACTAAAAAGCCATAGCAAGGTGATTAGAGTTATCTGTAACTTCAGTTCTAAATAAAATTATAACCTTATGAAAATTATTTTTTCCCGACCATTTTTGTATGACCAAGCAACTGACTGTTGCTGCATTATTAACAAAAAAAAAGCAAAAAAAATCCCAAACCAAACAAAACCCCCCACCCCTCAGTAACTCAACAGAACAAAACACACTACAGAAAACACTCCAGAAAATCTTGTTTCTCCTTGCCATCTAGCAAAAAGGAAAATATTTGAAACTACATTAAAAGACAGAAATCTTTGCTAAAATGGAATACTAAATAATGCAATATGTCAGTACAGTACAAAATGTTATTACATATGAAGCACAACAGAACTTCCATACAACTTAACTTGCCAAAATTCAAGTAAAACTCATTACAGTAGAAGCTGGGATGTGTTTGTTCGCTTTTACCTAGAACTATTACTGTTGCTTTTCTTGTCACTTCTCCACTCTTCCTCTTCATCAGATGAGCCAGAGCCCTCACTTTCTTCTGCTTCCTGAATTTCAAAATAGGCTGTCAATCCCAAACCTTCTTAAAGCACATAGTTTAATGGTTTGAAACATAAAACCCATTCTCCATTCCTGTCTGCGTATTACCAAGTTAGGAAGAAATTTGGTAAAAACAGTTGTTAAAATGGAAATGAAAGTAGTTCCCTTCTGTAGCCAATTTCAACTTACTCTGTTAACCTCAGGAGTGCACTATTAATCATTAACTTCTGTATATTCACTCACTTTTTATTAGCCAGATGTGGATCCACCTGCTGTAGCAACTCTTCACAAAGCAACAATTCTATCCCCCTGCCATATGACAGTTCTACATTTTTCTAGTCTTAAGTTCAAATCATTTATCAAAGTGGCAATTGATTTTGCTTCCTTCAAATTCCAGACTTACTATGCTGTAGTTAGGTCATGTCAAGTAGACAATAAAATCTAGCTCACTAGAATGCAAAAGAAGAATTTAAAGACCGCACAAGAAACAGGTCAAGGAAAACTATCACATCTCCCATTCACACACAACTTACATACTGTTAGCGGCTCAGCACTTTTGTTGGTTTTTTTCCCCCCTCATTAGTTATGCAAGTTAGAATGAGGTGATTTTTCTGATTTTAGTATCAACCGATTGACCAAGTACTAATTAGATTTATTCATGCACATATTTAAATGCAAAACTAAATAGTCAAGATACATCAAAATATATTACAACTGAAGTCATTTGCTGATTGCTGTTAACCAATTTATTCACATTAACTTTGTGTTTTACATGTGTTTTGTATAACTGAAATGACTAAGTATCATGTATTACTCATGTCCCAAGTTATATGTTGTCAAGCAAAAAAGAAAACAAGATTTAAACTTGCAACTTCAAGTTTAATACTGTTTGAATTAGTCTAACTGATTGTCATTTTCAGAATAACAAACTTAATAGTCTTCCCCCAAAGACCTGTTCATACCTGTGTACAGGATGGACAATACTCACTAAGTCAGTTTTCTTTTACCCTACCATTTGTAGGATTAAAAGAAAAAAACCCCACCATTTATATCACAGCTTGGCTTCTCACAGTATTATTAGTTTTGGTATTATTAGATCTAACATCGCTGCCTCAAAAATATTTAAGTATATGCAGTGTTTACAGGACAATGCACATAACTACCTGCACTTCGTGTGCTTTGAATTTGTCTGGTGTCATCTGTCAACTCTCCTCCCATCCTATTCCCAAAATAAGGAACACTCGATTAAATCTATGCGATTATTTGTTTTGAAACACATAGGAATTCTTTATTAAGAGGCTAGGAGAAGAGTCAATTTCCAAAGAACATTATTCTTCATCTTACAAAATAATCTTACCTCCTGAACACCCCCTCATTTTGTTCACCACTCTTCCTTAACACAGGAAGTGACTAGTCCAATACATCTGACCTTCTCTTTCCACTTCTTCCCCCTTTCCCAGTGTGAGACTATTTCCTTGTGTGAAAGGCAAAATAAATGTAGTCCAAGCAATCCTACTGCTGTCTACAGCATCTGATAACACAACAGTCAAAAGCTCCTGCAAAGTCCCATTGCACCCCAAGCCAGGACTTGGCAGAGATAAAGAGACTCCGTGGAAGAACCACATTAACAGGCTTCACATTTTCCAGTTTTAGGTCTGTGCACAAATCTGGGAAGGTTTTGCAGAGAAACAGCAAAACACACCTGAAATCCAAACTTTACTTTAAACCAACCTCAGCACTGTACATCAGGTTTTTGTCTTGGACTGTGGATTTAGTTTAGAAGATTCTCAGAAAAAATAGTTCAGCCATTTATAAAATTACAGGAAAGATTGCCATTATTAAAGCAACAGATAACTAGGTTCGAGAAGTGCTAACAATAATGATGCTTACAGAAATACCTTCCTTGGTATAAGAGAAGGGTTTTTTTGTCAGCTTGTTTGTTTTAAGAGAAAAAAGGCACATTTACATAAACTTCACTTATTGAGGAATTCAAGTTCAATACAGAACTCTGAAATTACCTGCTCTATGAAGCCAAAGGAGTTATCTCTTTCTTCATCAGAAGACTCCAGTTGTTCAATGTTATTCCGTGTTCGGTAACTAGCGTATTTCCGTCTATGCAGTCTACGCTTAGATTGTATTAATGATGACTCAGAGTCACTCTAAATTTACATAGGAAGTGAAAAAGAAAGTTACATAAAAGCATATATGCAGCAAACTTTTATGGGGTGAAAGGGTGGCTAAAAGCACTGCTCAATATAAAAGCTGAAACAGCTTTATCACATCACATCACAGCCTGATCCACAAAACTCCATTCCACAAGAAGTAATTTTCCTGTAAGCCAGCAGTTTTTAAATTTGCTGTTCCCAATTTAAAATCTAGTAGTTCTAAGAAATTTATCCTCATAAACTACTGTAAGCTACAGATTCATTCACATTATCTGATAAATACATTTACAGAAGCAAGAATTAACTGCCTACAACATGCAGTTCTGAGAGGACCTGAAATCCTCAACTCCCCCCAGTTAAGGGGATCATGCAGTAGAATTCTCCTGTCAAATTGTTTTGTAATGCAAGACACAGCAGAGCAGGCCACTACCTTATAAAAACAGTATAATAACCAATTTTTCCTTCTTATCGATCCATTCCAAAAAGCAGACAATGAAAAAAATCATTCAAAATGTGGTAAGTCTGAAAAAGTTGCCCCATGGACAAAACATTGGTCTTCTAAAGTAAAATGACAAGGGAATTGCAATTTAGCCTACAATTCTTCAAATACAAGACCCTGAATATTCTCACTTGCACCTTAGTGCCTTAGCATGGACCTGCAACAACTGTCCTTAAAACTTTTAACTGCAGTAAAACCAGAATGGCCTGAAATCAAGCCTGCCTTTTAAAATTACTAGCAAATACCTTTGATGGAAGGAGGCAAGACTAAAAGAAAAAAAAAGAATTCTAGGTATTCATAAAAATGCATCAAACCTTGTCCTGCAATAAGTGCAAGCTGAATCAGCAGAAACTTCTGAAGACCATGTCTTCTGAAATGTCTCCTTCCATTTTTTAAACCACAATTTGTCCCTAGGCACAAAATGCCCATTTTCCTAGAAGCTGCTGCATACCTTTTCCAATGACTCAAATGACTTTTTCTTCTCTGTTGCATAAAGATCTCTCTCCTCTTCCCCTTTTGCAATTCGATATTCTTCTTGCTTCCTACAAGAAAGTAATGAAAATCTAATTCTACACCTGTTTTGACAATGCTGAAAAGTTAAATAATCCATTCTATTTAAAGATCTATTTAAAACCCCCTAACACCTCATTTCATTACATTACTAATTTCCGATGTTATTATTTCTCAGTTCCAGAATATTCTCAATTCCTCTCATTTCCAGAGTAAAGAAGATGAATATTAAGAAAGTCTTCCTTGTAAATATCAGAACATAAACCTTTTCAACCTCATTTTTAACCCACATTTTTCCCTTGGCAATCAATCTACCTGCCAACACTGGGGAAGTTTTTTAAAAACTTCAGAGATGTGGCCATACATATGGCTGTACCATTAAAAAGAAATATTTAGCTACCTATATTAATTCTCCTTTTCACAGATGCATACTGATAGTACTTTTGAAAGCAACTGTTTTAGCATTTCAAGTGCTCAGTGCTGCTTCTGGTCATAAAACAGCACCGCCACAGTGTCTCACAAAAGCACAGTCTCTCCCAGCTCTTTCAAGAGAATGAATTTAATCTATATCACTTTATTTTTGATAAGGCAAGAATCCAAGTAAGCTAACTCCCTTTAAGATGACTTAAAATACTGAAATATGGGCGAATCATTCCCTAATAAACTAGAGAAACTTCCATTTATTTTTATTGAATGGACTTTACAATACAAAGCTTTTAAGGACAGCTGACCGTAACACGGAACTACTTCAATCTGTACCACAGATCTCTTTTAGCTTAGGTCTAAGAGCACTAGATTTAGAAAAAACAACATGATGTGTTCTCTCTAGTCATATGCGCAGCCCCATAAGCTGCCTAAAGACCTGAGTAAACTTGGTGGTATTTCTGGTACAACGACTCTTCGTCTCCAAGCCTGAAGGTCTCGCTCAGTAGCCATCTGACTTCGTGGAGCGTTCTGATGCATCTGACGCACACCTTCAACTTGCCCACTACGTCGCAGACCAATATTGGGAGGAGACTGGATGTCGAAACTTGGCCTTCTAAAAGCTAAAATATACAAACAAAACCATTTTTTCCAGACTACACAGAATTGGAAGCTTGTTTCTTCTTACTACAACATAAAAAAAATTAACACTTTTCATATTTTAACCTCCGTAATTCTAAGTACATGACTAGTTACCACCTTCAGGAAATTATCTGTCTCATAAGAAACACAGTGAGATTACACATATACTTTTTAAAATGTAATATTTCTACTATTTTAATACAGTGAAAGGAAATGCTTTTCCAAACTATTTCAGGCAGCTCTGAGGTTAGTGAGGTTCTAAAAAGCACTTTTCCTAGAGCTAAGATTACTTAATTAAAACTACAAGGACACAGATCAGAAGAGTGCCTGGTTTAAATCTGTAAAGAAGAGGGAGGGAAACCCAGTTTGAATAGTGGTAAAATACTTTGCAAATTTTAGAGGAGAATAAACGTAGCTCCTATAAATGTTACTTGAGTACTCTACGAATATTATTAAATATGTAGCACTCCAAAAGTAATACAATTAATGCTCTTTAAAAGGAAAGTAAAAAGCTCTGTTTTGTAATTTAATCACAGTAGTAGCAGTGTTTTAATGAATGAGAAGACCTTAACCAGGTATAACTATGTTAAGGGAATCTTAGTACCCAAAACATTAGAAGATAAAAACTGTTTGAAATATTTCACAGAGCATAACCAAATGGAGATAGTACAATTACCTAAGAATCTATCAGCAAGCACTAACCTCTTCTAGGTGTTCCTTCCCCATTTTGTGGGCCATTTGAAGCAGATTCTTGATCAGCTCCGGTTCTTTGATCTTGTTGTAGTTGTAATTGTCTAATCATGTCATCAAGAATGCTGGGCTCCAAGCCTTGTTCATCATGATCAACTGTTTGTTGGCCTATAACTTGTTCAACCACTTCTCCATCACCTTGCAAGTGTAATACAGATAAAATGAATGGGTTTTGTTAAATAACTGACTATAGCAAAATGACTTAATCTCATTGTTTACATCACAGTGAGATGTGTTGTACAGCTAAACACAATGAAAACCATTCTTGAGATGATTGCAATTGCTTATTCAAAACAAGCCATTTGCAGAGTCTACAACTCAAACACAGCATGCACATGTCAGTGCCTGCAGAAAATAATTAAGACATCCATTTGAACAACAAATAGTATTTTTTTTTGCTTGGTTAAAATCATATTTGATGTGGGACCTTTCAGCATCTATAGTGAACATAAACACACAAGTACTTAGCACGTGAGAAAATGAAGGCATTTTTAAATCACTTATGTCACATCTACTCTGTTCCCATGCAGAATTACTATAGGTCTGGATGCAGGTCTTTAGTGATAGTATTCTTACTTGTTGCTACATATCCCAGCTGAGGAATCAAATGTTCATCTGCACAATTCTCTCTTCCAGGCACCAATCTTTGATATTTTGTCGGATGAGGGTTTCCATCCACATCTACTAAGAAGGGAGGGGGCATGAGATGAGGTGCTTGTTGAGTCTGCTCATCTAGGACGTAATTGTTAGAGTCTCTAATAAGTGGCCGATAGTCAGTGTGGAAAAACATCTGATCAGGAATCTAGAAAGAAATGAAGGTTTTATATTATAATTTTTTTAAAAAAAGAGTTTTCTAAAGAACTGAAAAGAACAAGTCACACTAACATACCTAAAATGTCCTTAAAGGTTAATAGAAAGTGCAAGCTCCCAATAGAAAGAGTTATGCATAGCTACAATTAACCTGTATGGGTGTTGCAGTACTCATTTTTAGTGCTTTTGCAGGCAACAAAATGCTTTTACAATAAACTGAGGTAGCTTAAAGCACAAGCACTTCAAGCACTGCTTTACACTTGAAGTTAAAAATATTTAAATCTCGTTCTGTTTCATTTTTTCCCCACAAAATTAAGAAAGTTTCCTTGGTTTTCATGCAAGGAAATAATTGTCTAAATTTCAACATAAGTTCTCAAAGTAAAGTTTGTTCTTAATCATGCAGTGACCACCAGAAATTTTTTCTGCAACTGAAACAGTCTGTTAAATCCATGCAGCTGAAGGAAAATGGTTACATAGGTATTAGATCACAGTCTGAATCTTTGCTCCTAGCAATAATGAGCAAGATGAAGAGAATTAAGTTTCAATTTCAGCTAAGATATAGAGCAAAAAAAACACCCACTATTTAAAATGACAAACACAGAATTACCATTACAAATTAAAAAAAAAAAAACTGAGGGGAAAGTGAAGAAAAGCATAGGCAGAACTACAATTTTGAGAGCTATTTTGAAAAAACAGAAACACATGTATTTATCAAAACAAAAAACGAAACAGGCTGATAAAGTCAAAAAATATTCATCCCATGCACATTTTTAAACATTTCAAAATCCAGTGTTGAACGATATTTATTTTTGCGTATTTTAATAAAACTCAAAGTGATTTAGGGGTTCAATAAGGACAAGCCTAAAGAACTGCAAGTTCTAATAACTGAAATAAACCAGCAAACTATGCTTAAGATGCTACCTGATTAACCAAAAAGCAGTTTGTAGTGCAATAAACTGTCACACATTCCACTCTTCAAACATTAAACTATTTTCAGAAATTAGAAATAAAAGTAATTTTGAGGTTGAACAACTAACATGCAAATTAGCTGACCGGAATATGAAAATGTATTCCAGAGAAGTTCTTGGGAGCGACTCCCAAGGAAATGTTAAGACACTGGTTTTTCCTGCTGTGCCGGGACCATATGCAAAAGCAAACTCAGGCATCAAGGAACTTGTTATATTTAGATCCTGTACCTACACAAAACTATTTTTTACATATGATGTTTCAGAGGAATTAGTGTAACTAATCTACTTCACTTAGAAGCTTGACTAAACAGTTTAACAGAAGTCTGAACTTACCTTTTCATAAGGCCTGCTACAGCCAAAACCAAATATCAGTAAATGTCCATGAGAATCTGTACATGCAAAATGCTGTCCATCTGGTGAAAATTTGCAGTCAAAAACAGCACCATGTCCTTGGCCTTCAATCTAGATTGAAGGAAAGAAACTCAACTATCTGACCATTTTTTTTTTTAGCAAACAATAATGCAGCACCAAAAAATAATTACTCCGTCAAAAGCAGTCATGCACCTCTTAAACACCTCCATTAAAGCACAGATAACCTCGTTAACTCAGTTTATTTCTTTTCCCCTGGACATGTGAATTTCAGTCCTGATTCAGACAGTTTTAAAAGATGTGCTCAATGGTATGGAAACTTACTGTTACAAAAAAAACCCCCAAAAACTAACCAACCAACCAACAACAAAAAACCACCAAAACCATACAGAAATGCTTTTAGAGGTTCTTTACCTGTTGTATACTGCTTAAAAGTAAACTGCAGATTTTGTTAAATCACTTCCAAGAAAAGCACAGAGACCCTTAAAGCTAAAGCCCTCACTTTGCTATTGACTGTAACCAGGCAAAAAAAAAATTAAAAAATTAATCTGAACAGTGGACCACAACTTAAGCCTCAGACAAAATAACCTAGTTTAAAGTGTAAATCATAAGCTGTCAAACGGAACGAATGTAATGGGAGCTCTCAAGAAGAACTGCACCAATCCACTAATTGTTATGGTAATAATATTATCGCTTCCAACACAGTTGAGAATACATATATTTGTCTGTAAGACTCTTGAAATGATGGTCTAAACCAGGACCTTTCAGTCTCTTAAATGGCACCTCACCTCAATTAAGGAAAATGGTTACTAAGAATGAGGTGGAAGATCTTCCATACCAAAGAGTGGAAAAGCCCTGGTGTCAACTATTTACAACAGCCCACAGACCTAGAAGTCCTGATCAACAGGTGAAGTCTGAAGAGCTCAGACACTGCCTAGGATGAAAGTAAAGTCCTGCTCTGCTCCCCCATACCTCACACTCAACTGCAAATTCTCACCATTCATCCACCACATCTCAGAAGCTTATCAAGACCTCCCTGACCAAATTCAACTTAGAAGCCTAAGGAAAGTAGCAGTGGGGAGTACTTCTGCAGATCCATGAACTGGCGCAGCTTAGTAAAGGGTCCAGTGAGAGGCACCTGATTCAAGACAGAGAGTAGAAGTGGGCACCCAGAAGCAAACAAGGGAGGCAATCCCAGCCCTCCTTTTCTGCCATATTAAACTGTTACAACTGACTCCTGGTCACTTTCCACCTACAAATACAATAACCAAGAAATTTAATGGTAAAAGCTCTAAAGAAGAAATGAATTCATAACATTTGCTGGTTTGGGGTTTTTTGGTGGTTTTAGTTTTGGTTTTGGGTTTTTGTTTTCTTCGGGGGGGGGGGGGGGGGGTGTCATCTTCTTTTTCTTTGGTTTTTGGTTTTTTTGGGGTTTTTTTGTTTTGTTGGGGGTTTTTTGGGGGGGGCAGCGGTCCTCCAAAATGTGCAGGGGTTGTATGTGTTGGCAACAATCCCTTCAACTAGTATATGAACACACTGCAGGCCACTAAGAGAAAATGGGGTTTAAAAAAGGTCTTACCATGTTAAAGTAATGCTTTGTTTTCATGCCTTTGGTAATGTCCCATATAAAGATGTTGCCATCGTGACCTGCAGACAGCATTATCCTGGAATCAAAAGGATGGGTCTCCAAGACAAATACTTCATCCGTGTGCCCCTAGAATTCAAAATTCCACATCACATTCAAACAAGAGGACATAAATCCCCATCAATAGGGTATTTCCAGTAGTGCCTTAAGTACTATACTATCCTCTCCTCCCTCATACTCAATTTTTGGAAAATTAAACCCCTGTAAGCTGCCTCCGAAAACATATGGACTTTTACAAATTCCACAGTGTATCTATCTGGACTGCTAGCTGTGGCTCATCAGTAGGGTAAAACTCCAGGCAGCCAGAAACACTTAAATCATTCTAAATTTAGTAATTTTCTAGATTCAAGCAAGAACTCTAGAAATACGGAGCTTTTGCCAAAGAACAGCGAACTATTCAATGGGTAAGTGTGTTACTGCACAAAAACTTCTATATATGCCACAGGAGAGGCAAGTTCAACACAGCAGCTAGAGAAAGGATTGTTCAAATGCAGGAGGAAGCAGCTAGTTTTCGTTTAAAAATAAAACATCCAAGAAACGCTATGCTTGCTTTATCATTCATATAGAACTTTTAAGACAAATCAGATCTAAATATGAACTCGGGATGCACATGTCATTGTCATTCTAGGAAGACCATATACATCAAAAAGCAAAGAAAATTACATACCACCAAGTCATGAAGCAATTGCCCTGTACTGGAATTCCAAACTTTGAGTAGATGATTATTCACAGCCGTAACAACATAGTTATCATTTTGGTTCCAAGCTATCATGGTTACTTTAGGCTTCATAAATTTGTCTTCTTCTGAACATGGGTCGCTATTTTAAAACAAGTTGAACTGGCATGAGATATTTTTAATCAGCCCATCTCAAACTCAAAACACAGAAAAATAACCTCTTTTCCCATGTTAATAATCAGACAAAGGAAAGGAACAGAAGAATTAAAATTTGTTTTGAAATTTTCGTCCATAAATTTCACTCTTTTTGGAGCTATCAACTATAAAGCAGATCTGGATTTCTAGGATACTTATTTCATAGGACATGATAACCTCTTTGCCATTACAGGTGCAAGGCAAAAAGGCTTTCCTTTTTCATGGAGTCTTATCTCTTCCACAATTAGAGTCCTAACATAGTTCCTTTAAAAACTTGGACCGTTTACAGTCAAGACCTTTCCAACTGTTTCAGAAGCTAACCTTCACGTTAACTAAGCATTTTTTTCTGATTCCCAACATTAAAATATTTGTAGTGAGTTTTTGGGAGCAGAGGGAGCTACAGGAGTAGCTTCTGTGAGAAGCTGCTAGAAGCATCCCCTGTGTCTAAAGGAGCCAATACAAGCCAGCTCCAAGACAGACACAGCACTGGCCAAGGCCAAGGCCATCAGCGACCGCGGTAGCACTTCTGTAGTAACATATTTAAGAAGGGGAAAAACCCCAAATCTGCACAACACCTGAAGCAGAAGACAGGAGTGAGAATATGGGAGCACTGCAACTCTGCAGACACCAAGGTCAGTGAGGTAGGAGGGGCAGGCGGTGCTCCAGGCACCAGAGCACAGATTCCCCTGCAGCCCCTGGTGAAGCCCATGGTAAGGCAGGCTGTCTCCCTGCAGCCCATGAAGGTCCACAGTGGAGCAGATATCCACCTGCAGCCCATGGAGAATCCCACCCTGGAGCAGGCGGATGCCCGAAGGAGGCTGTGACCCATGAGAAGCCTGTACTGAAGCAGGTTCGCTGGCAGGACCTGTGACCCCATGGGGGACCCACACTAGAGCAGTCCATTCCTGAACTGCACCCCATGGAAGGGACCCACACTGGAGCAGTTTGTGAAGAACTGCAGCCTGTGGGAAGGACCCATGTTGGAAGAGTTCATGAAGAACCGTCTCCAGTGGGAGGGACCCCACGTTGGAGCAGGGGAGGAGTGTGAGAAGGAAGGAGCAGCAGAGACAATGTGAGATGAACTGACCACGACCTCCCATTCTCCATCCCCCTGCGCAGCTCAGGAGGAGGATGTACAGAATTCAGGAGTAAAGTTAAGCCTGGAAAAAAGGTGTTTTAAGATTTAGTTTTTGTTTCTCATTATACTAGTCTGATTTCATTGGTAATAAATGAACCTAATTTCTCCACGTCAAATCATGACACTAACTCCCGAGTGATCTCCTGTCCTTATCTCCAGCCACGAACCTTTTGTTATATTTTGTTTCCTCTGTCCAGTTGAAGAGAGGAGTGATAGAGCCGCTTTGGTGGGCATCTGGTGTTCAGCCAGGGTCAACCCACCACAATATTAAAGGTAATATTTTGTATTAACCTCAATGTATTTCCTCATTTCTGTCCCCAAAACACACGTGTAGGATACTGTAACACACCCTTTCAGCATCTTAAGTCAACTGAAGGAACAAGCTTTCTTTGAAGCATACCTTCACAGAGTATTACCTATATTCCACATCAACTAGTATCCTCTCTTACAAAGACTCTCATTATACACAACGACAATTGTACATATTAATCCAGAAAGATATCACAGTCAAATCTCAAATATTTCTGTCTCCTCCTTTCTTAGTAAAACCACTTTTCCCCACACCCTCCCCCCTCCCCCACCATGGGAACATCACAGGAATCACACCCTCTAATCAACTAGAAAACCCAAGGTTTGTTTTTTGTTTCCCCCACGCTCCCCTACTCCTATTTAATCACCTACAAATTCACTTCTGCTTAGTGTCTACAAAAGTAAGCTGAACATTCTGCACAATTGTGAAACATCCAGCCTTCAGGTTTATCCAGCACCATGTAATATCCTGATCTTATCTGCAATGACACTACTCAAACTGTGTGACATCAGCATATTTCATTAATACACTTTTAAAAGTACAAAAGAATCAATGAAAATAGTCAGCTAGATCAGCCCTTGATGAAACCCACCTATTACCAGTCATGACCTCTGGAAAGAGGTCATCTACAACCTTATTTTTACCAATCTAAAAAGGTTTCTCCTGTGACATGTCAGGTGTCTGAAATCCAGACAGAGAAGATCTATTGTACTTTCTGTTAACTTTTTCCCTTAATAAAGGAAACGTAATTAATTTGGCATAGTGTACCTTTGAAAGCTATAAAAATATTTATGTGTTTATTCAAGCACAAACTAAAATTTAGCAAGTTATTACATCACATTATTTCACCCAAAAAAACCCACACCACTTGATCGTAACGCTGCTAAGGCTTGCTCTAGTTTGACTGCAAATAAGTGTGCTTGAGTTTTTCAAACTTTCTGACTTTACACAACAGACAAAAAAAAAAAAAGATAACACTTCACTCACCCTGGTAATCGATCGGACATATCCAACAAAATACTCCTCCATTCTGCTTGCTCAAAACACCAGATACGAGCTGTTCCATCTCTACTGCCACTTATGAACCTTGAAGAAATTTTAAAAGATAGTTAATTCATCTTCAAAAGAACTTGCTTTACATCACCACAATTTAAAACATTACAATGAAAGACTGATAGAAGCAAAAGCTTCTATTTGCGTGCAAGGGAATTCTTTACAGTTATCTGTCCATTAACCTTCTTTCCAGAAGCCGAGGAAAGAGTTTTTCTGAACTGAAAAAACTGAATAAAGTTGTCAAAATCCACAGGACAGAAAAGCAATTTCCAAAGTTGAACTCAATTCACAACTTCACCCTCAACTCCTTCTCAGCTGCAGTTTTTCATTACCATATTTTAAGTAATGCATTCTTGTAGAGTATCAGATAATGAAGTGGAGGCAAGAACAGATCAGCACAGCAAAACCTGAGCTGTTCCCACCCACAACTGCACATAAAAGAGGAGACCACCAGTGGCTTACTTCAGGATACCAAGGTGTAAACCACAGCAGTTCAGGCTTCCATTTCATGAGCTGCTGAACAATGAATGCAGCAGAATGGAAATTTCTAAAGAGAGGAACTGAAACACTATAAGATATCCCAAAGATAATCTCCCTAGTCCATGAATCACAACCCTGAGAAAGACAGTTGACATACCTCTCATAAAAGAAGTCTGGGCGCTAGGTATATCACAACTGTGCTCTAATTTGCTATGATTCATTTCAATAACTCATTCATTAGTTCATAATTATTCATTTAATAATAATAAATCTTAAACATCTTCCACAGAAAGTTTCACCAAGCAAAACAGCAGAAGTTTTGCCTTTTTTTTTTTGTACTGCCTTGAAAAGTAATCCATGCAGGCAACTTGATGGACCAGTGCAACACGATGACCCCAAACCCAAGTATAACTGCAGAAAAACACTGAAAGGAAGACAACTACAACTTCCAAACTGAATACAGATTATCAGCATTCTTAGCCACAATTACCTGGCTTCCAAGAAAAAAAAAAACAACCAACAAACAATAAAAATACATCTGCAACTCGAAGTTGCAGCTTTAAGTCTACCCTGAAGGCTAAAATCCACATCTTCATTAGTGATAGGCCAATCAGAGATCAGTTTTGACTCCATTCTGTACTGGAAGTATGGATGAAGTTTTACAAATGGAATTTACACATGCTCCCCCCAGCCCCAAATCAGCTGTAAAATTCTGTTAAATCCATTTCCTTAAATAACATTAGGCTAGAAAAAAAAATTAGAAGGATTAAAACTTGTTTTAGACCACTTCCATTGCATTTTCCCATTTCCTACTCTGATCCAATTACCTTCCTGAAACCGAAAGGAAAGGAGTGGAAAAGCAGGTTTATAAAGCCACAAATACACTGGGTATGTTAAAATACTCCAGGTAAATCAATATGCAGCCACTCCAAATACATTATCTAACAAAGATTAACAGAAAGCCAAAACAGACAGCTGAAACCTAACTATGTTCTCCTGGATTAGTCCACATTTCCCCTTTGAGTTCTTAGTAAGCAGAACCTTCTTACTGGAAATCTCCAGGTGAGAACAATAATACATTCATAATTCCAAACTGACATATTGTTTGTTCACATTTGAGCATCTTTCAACATACCTATCACCACTGTTCGAAAACTGAATGCTGTCAACTTTGTCCTGTAAGAAAAAGTACCATTTGTTAGAAATTATGTTTTTAAATAGGAAATATGGTTTTGACAAATCCAAGCTTATTAAAATATGATGTAATCAGTAAAATATCATGTAATTTCTAATGCTTTTAACTGTAAGGTAGACCAAGTCCCAACGAATACTTAAAAAAAAAAATCACTAACCACTAATGCATTTATAATGCAAGTTTTTTAAAAATATCCCACTTAAACATGACGGATTGACAGATGAAATAGCTGTCCATTAATAACTTGGCAGCCAATTAACTCATAGTTGAATATATATTTCCAACATCCTAAGCTAACTACTATCAAGAGGAATCTGTTGTTCCCACTCCTACTTACACATTCCTTAAAGAAATATAATTAATTATTCATTTTTATCATAATAAAACCTACAGGGTAAGTAGACAGCACACTCAGATCAGTTTGTCTTCAAGAGCTGAAAGTCTCCTCTACATACAAAATAAACATTGATCAAGCCTTATCATTGTAACATAAAAGCCTAAAGTCAGATTCAGTATTGGAGAAAACATATTAGGGCAAATGAAATTAAGGTGATGAGTATTTTAAGAGCTGCCCTTGAAAGAGCTGTAAGGTTCAACTAAATCTGAATTCTCTACAGTAAAACCACAGATTCTTTGTGCATTAAGTGCTGAAAAAACCTGCACATGAACATAAGCCAACTTTCCCTTAGACTGCTAGGAAGACAGAGTCCATTTGACTAAGGTACACAAATAAAAAAATGAGAGTATTTTATCTAAGAAGTTATTTTCCTAACAGGTAACAGTTACACTAAGAATGCAAGTAAAGACAGACAGCACACATAACACAAAGCACATGGGAAAACAACACCAAACCAGCAAGCTGACTTAATACTTAGGAAGTATAAAGCAGCTTGCACAGCTACTGGAGACCTGAATAAAGTAAAGACGAACAGAAGTAAAATTCTGGAGACTCAATTCCATTTAAATATTAAAACCAAAAGGTGTCAAATGGTAAATAACATAAGTAATGAAATCTACATTCTCAGCCTATCTACTTCCTATATACAGCACAGAATATGTAGGCGGCTAGGCACACTTGCATCAGGGGGAAGCAACTGAACAAACCATACACTTTAAAATTTGAGAAATCTATGACAACCAGTTGGAAAAACAGAATTCTAAACACCATCTTGATACATTCCAACCTTTAAAATGGTCAAATCACATTGAGCTGACTGGCTGAAATTCTGCCTAAGTTCTAAAAATATTCAATAAAAGAACATTGCCACAAGCCCACTAACAACATTCACATGTGATTTCAATACTGCTTGAAGTGACTAATTATTAGATTTAACAATCTTACTTACAGCATGACTTTCCAATTCAGCTATCTTCTCAGGTGTTTCAGAGCCAAAAAAATACATCCTGATGACATGGTCAGTACTGCCAGTTGCTAAAAACATACCACCTGTAGAAATCAGGCAATAATTAAGCTACTGGGGAAGAAACTAAAACAGATCACTAACATTTCTCAGATGCCTAGTCTAAAAAAATAATCTGAAGAGTGTCTTTTTAATGCTTTTCCACTGACATTCAGATGTGGAAGGAAATCTCCCTCTTGCTTCAGAATTCTCTCTGCCATAGTAAAAATAAATAGTCATACTCAGTGTGACAAAGATTTTAAAATACCTAACTAGGGGAGTGCTCAAACATCTACAACTACCAATTGCGCACAGAAGCCTTTGATTACAGCTAGTCATCAGCAGAATTATCTAGATGACTCTTTCACTGTAGCATGTGTCTCATTAATGGCAGTGAATTACTTCAAAACTGGGTAGAAGTGCAAGTAAACCAGCTTAAGTACACAGGCATTTATCTGTGGTGGCAGCAATACTAAGATCTGCCCCTTGGCACCTCTAGTGCTATCAAAAAAAACCCCAAAAAACCTCCAAACAAACAAAACCTAAAAAAAATCCCAAACCCAAACACAACCCAGGGCTATATCCTGGCAACCTTACTACACTTTGATTTGTATTGTATTTCTGAAATTCCCAAGTTCCTTCTAATGTCCATGCTGTCTGGTACCAGTAAACCTTTCCACAAGTCACCAACATGATTAGAATGAGAGAAGACTACAAGCCAGGAGTGAAGCATATTTATAGATACATTCGTGGGATGTTAAGAAAGAAGGGATTCTTTATGACCATCCCTGAATACAATTAGCACAGAATCAGGGGCTTGACAATTGGCAGCAACCACTTGCAGTGCTGTTGACTGTGGTATCTGTAAGAGCCAGTCTAAAGAGAACAATATTGTCTCAACATTGCCAACAGAGACCTGGAGATGGAATGTGGTCCTCATGGACACCAAGACACAAAGACCCTGGGAAAGAGAACTGCATGGTACGAGGAGTACTATGCCACTCCCTGCTACCTGGGACTGAAAGGAACAACTACACCCTGGGAAAGAGAACTGCACGGTACGAGGAGTACTATGCCGTTCCCTGCCACCTGGGATTCAATAAGGCCGCATAACAGCTGTCCAGAAGATGGATCACAACTGTGGTCATAACAACAAACCAGAAAACAATACAAGAACACACCTCCTGGTCTGAAGCTACCCGCCACTGGAGCAAGATAACCTGGCTCAAGAGGGCGGAGACTGGCAGAAGTCTATGGACCAGAGAACGAGCAAGGTGTGTTGCTTGGCATAAAAAGATGCCTTCTTAGCAACTGAACTTTGGAGATCTTCCCCACCAAGGACCACGATGATCAGAAGGACCGGCGGGACGCTGCCTGGACCTGGGACCATAGGGACGCCTTGGACCCATGGTGGTAGCTATAATCCTCTTTCCTTTTCTTTTTACTTTACCTTTTATTCACTTTCTGTCTTTCTACCTATCACACACCGCTTTACGGGCAAACAATAAAATTGTGCTGTTTGATTGAAGCATAACCCCCTTGGTGTGGTCGCCTTGATTTTTGTGCTTTGAGATCATAATCAACAAACCATCACGAGTCCACTGAGTGGACCGTGACTTTATCTTAGCGAATTAATTTTGCAAATTCCTGATATTATACTAAGGGATTAAACAAAAATAAAAATCCAGTAAAGATGGATAAAAAGTAAACAACTATCATGCAACTTTTACTTCTGTAAAATCACCAATGGCAAAGGGAAAATAGTACCACGTAGTTCAACAGTCTTTCACCGTTAGCTAAGGCAAGCCACAGTATTTATGTCACAGGCTAACTATACATGTATATACAGCTACTTACTACACAGCTCCTGGCTTTGTGTATTTCAAAGCTGTCACAACCAGAGTACTACAATAACTCTGTAATAAATGAGGAAAGAAGAGACACCACATGCTAAACTCAATCTGTCCATGACTTACCCACACTGAATGAAGAACAAAGCATCTGAACCCCTGGCCTAGGTTTCTCCGTGAATTTCACCGGCCGATTGCTTAAAAAGAAAAGATGCTTGAAATGGGACATGCCATACAAAAACTTGGCTTTTATCAGCATTTTAAAACATAAAGGTATGTTTCTTGAAACATCTACATTACAGGTAATTCTTAAATACATACACTAACACCTGCAAATCTTGTGCAGGAGGATGAGCAATAAGGTTTTCTTTCCAAAATTACTGTACACACACAAATGATATTTGAAGCCCACACAGCTCATGACTTTTTCTGCAAGATGCTATTACCTAGCAAGGATAACATGACATGCCAAAGGATGTTTATTTTCTCTCATCCTTCTGCAAGTATGATTTACCCCCACCACAACATATGCACAAAGTACTGAACTCTTGCTCTCACATTACAAATCACCCACAGTAAATGAAATAAGGCCTATCAAAACACCATTACTACAGAATGCTGTGCAAAATCATAGAATTTTGCAGAAGTAAATAGAAGTTTTGCAACACTGTGCACATAGTGATTTAAGAGACTGGTTTCCTGTTCTGTAAGTCATATACACGCTCTTCCAGTTGACATGGCCAGAATCTCACAGAAAGTAGCTACTAAGAGCTACATTAAGGAGAAATCCAGCACTGTGCCACTTAAAAGCACTATAGGTTTCTACCCATTATTCTACTGCTTTTCTGTTCCAATGTTTTCTGTTTATCAAAGGAAATATTGAGAAATTCTGTGTAAGAAAATTTTTCATGTTTGTATGACACACACTACAGAGATTCAACTCCTAAGAATGCTGCTTTGAGACCTACCAATGCTTAAACTAACTTAAGTCCATGCTTAACCTAATTTAAACAATGCTTACATCTGACACAGTCCTCTAAGTTGAGTTCAGAAGGTGAATAATTAAGGATCCAGTTTAAACACTTTCCTCCTGTAACTTACAGCCCTAAAAGATTCTTCAGATGAAACTATACCTTTCATAGTTTTTGCGCAATTCTACTACCTTAAGTTCACAAATTTGAATTAAAAAGCAAAATAATCTTGTGCTTTCTAACGTACTGATTTTTTTGAAAAAGAAGCTGCTCTATCGTAAAAAGGATTACTTTATACCAACTTCCATTATATGGCTCAATACTAGTACAGACTGATGATCCCAGATCCCTTCTGTCCAGTAATAATCTAAACTATTTTTTTCTGTACAAATAAACAGCAATCACATATAGAACATTTAAAAACTATCCTGAACATACTCTGCATGCAAATTCTGTAAGTGACATCCTAAAACTACAGGACTGTTTAAAACTCAATACAAACAAAAATATTTATTATATTGCTCCAATATATTTATGTTTAGCAATTCTAGTTGTTTTATATTTGTACTTTTAGTGTAGTAAGAAGTTAATATTCCTGACTAATCTCTCAGAGCAACACAGTAACATAAATTTGTACAGGATATAGTCAGTCATGGTGCTTTAAAATAATTACATAATAGATTATTTCCACAACACTTTTATGATCACAAAAAAATCAGATTTTTTTAGCTAATTAAAATCATTCCACTTATTTTAATCAAGCATGGTATGGCACAGAGATAATTTGCAACCCATTTACATACTTGAATTTCATGGAATCTGCATCCCATTGCCAAAAGCAAACAGTTCCATCTGCACCAGTAGAGACCATGTATCGCATGGAGCCTTTCACCATTGGACTAAACTAAAGAGAAGAAAGGAATATCAGATCCACACAAAAAGATATTTAAAAAAACTAATGTAAAGCATCGATTTACTTCAGATTTTTCAACTAAAATGGCTAAAGCAGTTGTTTTAATGCTTATAAAATAACATTTATACTTCAGATTATGGTCGATGTTTCATCAATGAACTATATAAAAATCAATTTATTCACTGCTTTGGTTTTGAAGTCTTAACTAACCACAAGCATTCACTAAAAATTTTGTCAATGAATGAAGCAAACAGCAGAGCAGACTAAAAAAAAAAGTATGGAATTAAGTTTCACTAGACAGGCTTACTTTTTAAACTCTATATTTAAGCAAAGCATCAGTTATGAGATAGTCCAAGTATGTGTAACTTGGTATCACATACGAATTAATAGGAAGTCCTCACACGTATTTTTTAAGACATGGATTTACTACTATGCACAGAGCTATCCTTCGGAAAACTTTACAGAACACAAGTTACACAAGTTGATTAAATTGTTTATCAATTATTATTACTACCACCATTGGAAACAGTCATATAAATTGTACATATTGCAATTACAGTATTACTAAAAATGCTTAAACAAAAAAAATCCACCACAGAGTAGAAGGAACTCCATAAGTTAAGTGCTTTGCCAATAAAAAACAAAGAAACAAAACCAAATAAATGCAATGAATGCCAGAGAAGCTCTTCAAATACAAAGATTATTCTTGGAGGCAGCATTTTTGACAAAACTGCAAAACTAATTTTTGTACTGAACTTCACAAGCTGGCAGGTGGCCACTACTTCACCCCTCAAAATAAGCCTGTTTGTCTCATTAGAAAACGCAGCAAATCTGGATAATGAGTTTATCTGTTAAATAAGGAATTACAAAGGCCAAAACAAGACTGAATTCAAAGGCCTACCAATAGCACACAGAAGTATCACAAAGTCTTCAAACTTAAACACACAACATACTACACTGAACATCTTTGCACTTTTGAAATAACTTATAGTTCTGAAATTAAGACATACCTTTATCACAGAAGCTCTAAGAATCACATACTGGATGAGAACACTCACCCACATAAACCAGTAACAGGCAACTGGAAGTCACTGTATTTCCCAGAAATTCCCTTTGGTTCCAACAGCTCAAGTATTACAGGTAGTGATTTTTTTTAAGCAAAGAAGGATTCCTGGCATTATCTTCAGTTAAATACTCAGGAATTTCAGGAAAGCAAGGAACTTTTTTATTATTTAAGCAGGTTTCTCCTGTGGCTTTGACTAATTCTTGACATCAATATCTTAATGTTCACACTTTAATATTCCCCCAGGCAGTCACACAGAAATAATTTCAGTCGGGTGAAAACCAGTGACAGGCACAGTGAAAGCTGTTTGATATTCACACGCAAGCCTTCATTGGAAATAGAACATCAGTTCCTTGCACTAGCACACGAAAAGCAAGATGTACACTTGCTATGTTACCTCCTAACCTAGTAACAGCAACAACAATACTTTTCTGCATCAAAAGAAAATGATGTTACTAACCTTCCTTTTCAAGAAGTTATAACATAAAAACAGAGGGCTCTGAGGTGTAGAGCATTCACATGACTGTTTCTCAGTTTCGATTAGCAACCAAGGAAACTGGTCCTTTCTTACCAACATGACAGCTAGCTACTCTTAGAGTGTCCCATCAATCTAGATTCTACTACTAAAGCAGGCAACTTCCTAACTCAGGCGCAACAGCATCTTCCCCCTCCCAAATTATTTCTTGTCTTCAACTATTTGATTAAAATACCTTCAAACTTTCCATAGCATGCTGTCAAGTGAAATTTCTAAGTTTCATGGACTGGCTGCTTCTTACAATCTATCTACATTATCAGTGCTTCAATATGTAGAAATACTTAAAAAAAAAAAAAAAAACTTACCTGTAATGAGGTAATGGACCCTGTATGTCCATGGAGGACTGCAACTGGTGCACAAGTTCTCAGACACCACACTCTGATCATTTTATCACAACTTCCAGCTGCAATCATGGTGTTTTCGTAATTGACAGCCATATCTGAAATCTCCGCTGAATGTCCTCGTAATGTGGCAAATAACCTGCCATTATGAGTTGACCAAATCTTTACCAAACAGTCATCTGAGCCCTAGAAAGAAATCATTTATTACACTCAGCAAGGATTTTCAAAGACATTCAGGGTAAAAGTTTTAGGTTTCTTCTGAAGAACCAAACTATATTTTCCCACAGATTGGTAAATTACACTTCTATTTAAAATTACATAAGCCATTTTAATCTGAAAGAAATAAAGTCATACAACCAACATTAAAAAACAAAAATGCTCATTTATGGTTCAGGATTACAGTCCAATCACCACAGATCTATACCATATAATTAAAAAAGTCTGGAATAAGTTCGAGGGGATTCCTTACAGTAATGGCAAGGGCCAATGAAAGTACTGTTCTGTAAAAGCAATTTCTCCTATGCCTCTTCATCAAACTACCTTACTGAAAAAATCTTGTACAACAACATCAACACCTGACCAGATATTAAGTACAACTTCTTACATGCTTCTACCCCTTAATCGTATCAAATTGTTCTACCTAGCACAGCTTAATCAGCTAACTTTAAACACTATTGCTATCCACCTCCAGAAGTTTTAGCATAACATGCATTTCAAAGTTCTTTTCCTAGCATCCATCTAGAACTATATTCAGATCCATTTCATCAACTCACAGTAAATATTCTATGTCCAGTCCTATCGAATGCAACACAATATACAGAAGAAAGATGGCCAAGAATCCGTCTGTGCATCTTGACATGCAGATACATACTTCCTGGAAATGAAGTACTGAACTTTGCATATCCAGTTAATTGTTTTGCTCGATGTACTTCCACTAGAATGCAAAGAAATCAAAGAGTGAACATACTAACGTTTAAAACAGGTCTATTCCAAAATATGACTTTATTTAACTTCCATTAATATATTACTTAAGGGCTTACTAGAAATGACTCAAATTTCATAAGATCAGGTGTATTTGCGAATTTTTCTATGTATAATATCAAGACAGTATTTTAAACTTGCTCCAATCAAAATTTCAGTCTCTAAATAAGAAGTGCTAAATGTTGCATTTATTTTCCCATGGCTTTCTATTCCTTAAATCACACCTTAGAGAGTTCTTCTATCCAAAGGAGAATTATATGTATTTTCTGTAGGTTTACCTACTCAACACAAGAGCTTTATTAAAGAACAAGGTGTCATCTAGAGGCTACTGTCTCACTAGCGCTGTTAGCAGACCTTTGCACCCAATAAGTAACTCCAGTGAAGTCACATAAAGTTCTCCAGATAAGCCTCCAGATCCAGTTCTGAGGTGCAGTTTTCAGGGTTGCAGCATGGCCAGTATCAAGATACACAACATATGCTCACAGGAGCAGTGTTAAGTGTTGGAAAGAGCTTACCAAGATTTGGTGGTGTGCCATAGTTCACAGGAATTTCAGGAGGTCTTCCTCTATGAAGAGCAGCAAACGCAGAGCCCTTCCAAACAGTGTTCCTGCAATCTTTAAAACCAATTGGTTGAAGTTTATGACAAGTACATGTTAAAAATGCCAAGAGAGCTGTAGTTCCAAGACACAGTAAAGAACGTATCTATAAGTGGTCTCAAACACAGTATTGAAACAACTAAAGAGACAGGAACACCAAATGCCCCAAACTTTGCATGGACAGTGCAGCATCAGAGGAGAGAAAAATTCATGTAACAGAATAACAGAAGGATGGAAAAAACCCAACACAAACAACCATCAGACTTTGGAATTACTCCTAAATAGTGATGCCCCCGCAGTTCACATAGCACAAAGCTAACTTTTCAAATGAAGTTTTCCTACTTTCCTACTCATTCTCAGCGCAAAGCCTTTAAGACTTTTAACGTTTTCATAAATACTTATTTATAAATATTATATTTATTAGTATGAAATTATTTAACTAGATGACCTTGAGAGGTCCCTTCCTACCTGACAATTCCCACACTGACAGTTACTTTCACACACACATGCTGAAATAATTGCAGCCCTGATTTTCAGGATAGAACAGTCACTGTTGTTCAATGTGCATCCTTGGAAGCAGTTAGGACAGATAGCTGAAAACACAACAGTATCCCATAGACCAATCCCACAACACAGCATCCAGCCACGCAAAAGAACTTCATACAAACACAGGAACAACTCCCCTCCCGGAAACATTCAAAAGGTAAGAGTAAAGCTAAGTCACACCCTATCAAATACAGTATGGGCTTATGCATTGCCAACCATTCCCTGTAAGTTACAGGCAAGTATTTTCTTCCTGTGTATGTACAGAATTCACAAGTACTAATTTTGATGCCATTTGCATTAATTAAAAAAAGCTTTCAGAAAACGTGTTACTGTCTCACATTTGCACTGAACAGGGTACAACAGCTACTGCTTTCAAAACCCAACAGGGGACAATATACTAGTGGGAGTGTTGGGAGATGTTAGAGAAGTAGCACCTGCACCCTGATGATTCATCCTATTGCATTAACACAGAAAACTGGACATGTTCAGCAGCCTCAGCACTCAAGTGTAACAATAATTCTTGTGATGCAACTTAAAACCTTCTCTTCACAAAAATCAATATATAGTTATACCACTAATACACAGATCGCTGGTGTTTTGGTTGATTAAACACAGTACAGAAGAAGCGAGGGTCAATTTTGGTGAAAACTCACCACTTTTAAGTATTCCAAAAGCATTCAACATACATTTAAGAAAATTTATCATACCCATTTCAAGTAATAAATAAGCCATACCTTTTGCTGTACGTAACAACGACTGTCTCCCTGCACCAAGTAAAGAATTCACTCTCGAAATGCTGGGTGGTATCTCCTTATCCAGTATAGGGCCAATACGCTTGCAAATTTGTAACAAATGGTCTGGAGCCACATGTTTGTTGGACAGCACCTGACAGAAATTTAAGTTTTAAAAATACATATATATATATATATATATATACACACTACATCCAGAACAGATGAATCTAAAAGTGTCAATATGCATAGGTATATTAAACAATGTTTAAATATTTGTAAGTTCAACTTACAAAATAAAATAAATTCTATTAAGTTCTGATCTAGTAAATTCAGCCAGTACTTTCCAAGAATGGCAGAGCTGTAGTAAAAATAAGTTCAGTAACTTCCAGCACATGAATATTTTACCCTGAAAACCTGTAACATTCACTCATATGGCACCCATTTGTGCAGCACCTTACAATGAGCATCTTTGCCCAATTTACTCTATTTTTACTAAAAATAAAATTCAAACTCATATGAGAATTTTCCTGTAATCAAGCACAAGAATTTACGCAGCTAGAACTTCAGTCACAGTTGTTCAGTAAACTGCAAACTAGTAGGTTTGAGTGAATCTCTCCAGAAATAGTTTCCTTGAAGAACCAGTACTACATAGCATAAGACTGCCCTACCTTCTTAAACCAAAAGGATCAAAACAGTCATCCATCCATTCAGGACGGATCCCATACTATCCACATCTAACAATCTAAAAAAATACACCCTCACACACTCAGATGTCTCAGGCAAGAACAGATGTGTGTGGGTTTTTATTTTTTTTTTTTCCACACTCTTCTTTCTGGGAGTTCAATGAAAAAAAAATATTTAAAAAAAGACTTTATCCAACTATATGTCAATCACAATAATGCAGAAGTTAAACATGCAAAGCAGGGTTTACACAGATGAGTAGACCAAACCACCAGAATCATAAATTTAAGCTATTGTGGAAGTCTGAATCAGCAGGCACAAACAGCTCCATGCTTACTCCAGTCTCTGATCTGGCCACGTAAAAACCAGTTAGACCCAGAAGCCACACTGCTACTTCAGCAGCCAGACTATTCCCAGCCAATGCATTCAGAAGAGGCAGAGGGCCACACCAACACAGGTACGTGGCTTCTTGCCCTTGTAGCTCAGAACACATGCAGAACTAGCTGGTGCTCATGATGCTGTTCCCCTAGCCTACTGACTATGCTTAGATGAGGGAAAGTCCTGACAAGGCTGATCTCGTCATCAGAACAGCTGGAATAAAAATACCACACGCTGTCACATAAGATCTGTTCAACAAAAAGTTGCCCAAACGCACACTGAGTATTGAGAACACACAATTTAAGCCACAACCTAATACTTGTTTTGAAAATAAAAATCCAAGTAACATATAAAGCTTGTGGGGGTATAGGTGGTATTCCTGGCAGGGCAAGGAAGTAGTAATATCAGTAAAATAGTGAACATTACCACACAGCCAAATGTATCCAAGTAAATCAGTTCATCAGATGCTTAAGGTTGATTATAAGAAATACATTTGGTAGTCCGAAGATTATAAAATATACGTTTTCATAATTTCTTTCTAAGTTTTGCCTCTTGAACTGGTAAGGAGCAGTACCAGCCATGACACTCAGGACAGAAAGCCCAGTATACTTTACAAACAGCATTATAAACCAATTTGTTTGCATGCCATCATCAGGAAGTATATGTTGCAAACTCAATCCCCAACAGAAGCATGTATCCAAAACTTTGCAATTCATTTCCTTTTTAAGTAGTTTCACTCAGATTTTCGAAGGAATAGATATTTTAAAGTCTTGCTCCAATTCCATGATGAACAAAGAGGAAAATAAATAATTGTACCACATGACTGAATTTGTCTGTGGTCTCTGCAAATTCAGAGTGAAACCAGTAGGACAACAACAGGTTCCCAACGCCCCTCCGCCACAAAAAACTAAAACCTTCAGAAGATTAATTTGGATATTCTGAAATAATATTACCCTGTGTAGAGATTTATTTTAAATTGTGTAGGGAAAATCAGGTAGAAGTAGCACATATTAAAGAATTCATCTGACAACTGTATATGCATAGTAAACAGTTTAAAAAACCTTAAGTCGGAAGAATCCATACATGACATCTCCCACCGCCCACCACTTTTTTGCCAGATCTGGGGTAAAAACACCAACACAACAAACCCAACTAACCAATAAAAACCCCTCAAACAATCCTTTTTAAACTTAATACTAATTTCATGATTGCTAAATTCAAGTCAGAGCTTGAAAGTATCCCTGTTTAGCAAGACTAGGCTTTTTAGTGACTTAAAACATTAATCTAAAACCTCATTTGCTCAACTGACCACACCAACAAGCAGAAGAAATGGAATCCAGTTTATCATTTTAAGCAGCACTTAAATAATTAAGAAAATGTTTTAAACAGAATTTCATTCCTTCTCTATGCAAGTATGATTCTGAGACCTTCAAGCATTACACAAGAGGGACAAGGGGATTTAACTGCAATAATAGACAAAATGATGGCTATAGGAGAAGTTGATCAAATCAACCTAGAATGCCTGAATCCCTAAGAGGGGGGGAAAAAGTGAGAACAAACATCAGTTTAAAGAAAACATGATCAACTACAACAAAGCAGGATAAAACCACCAGGCCATCACTTCACAAGATCAACTGCCAAATATACTTTGCCATTTAAGAAGCAGTAAAATAAAACTGCAGGAGAAACACAGGCTTCCATTCATGAACAGATACAAATTCAAACATTTAGAGCAAACACCATCACCCCTAGAAGGCATGCTGTTGAGAGATCCCTCGTATCTTTGTAACATTTACGAACAAAGCTATGACCAGTGAGTAGCCAGAGAAAAAGAGCATACTCCTAGGCACCAGAACTGCCAACCCTTGATTTCTGAACAGCGATTTCATTTCCTAATCGGTTGAAGGGGACTGATGAAGGAAGCCAACCAGAAAATAAATACCATCAAATCAAAACGCGCTTAACAAACTTGCTCACGGAACTCCGAAATGAAACCTTGCTTCAGATTGGCTCTTCCCTATATGTAGGCAGCGGCATGTAGCAATGCACAACGCCAAGCTCCACCTCGGCTATGTAAACAATATCCTCAATTTAAAACACCACTTGTGTTTTTGTTAGTCTAATGTAAAGAAATTAAAGGCCCTTTCCAAAATAACTCGAATACTTTAACAGTCAGAATGAAACTGGAAGGTAAAGCTTTGGGCCTACTTTTAAAGGTAAAGGGTCTAACATCAATGTCATCATTCTAATTGAAATGGTTATTTAAAAAAAAAAAAGTCTCACCAGTTCTTCGTAACTTCTACAATGCTCATTTCCTTGCCAATCCAACCTTTTAGGAAGCAACTAAATTGAGGTGGGGGAAAAAAAAAAAAAAGAAAAGTGAGTGGTTAAAGGGGAAGGAGGGATAGATCCAACATCCAAACAATGTGTGCTGAGGGGAAGAAGTTGAGACAGTAGAGCGTTCTTCAAGAAGAAACTTGAATGACTTGTAAAGTAAGGGAAACTCTTGACTACAGCAAGAGAGACTATTTCATCAGAGCCCACACAGACCTGGTGCTGCTCCATCTCCTGCACCAGCACCTGCAGAGAAAAGGGGAAAAATAGAGTTACGGACGAACGAGCCTCCGGCTTCTCAAGCGGCGGCTGCCGCAGAAGGGCTGGGGAGGGGGAGGGGGACACCGGCTGTTCACACCTCCCCTTCATCCTCCGTGCGGCAGCGAAGGGCCGAGGGCTCTGTGCGCCCAGGTGAGTGTGCGGCGCCCCGGTACTCACCTTCAGCGCCCTCCGGCAGGGCCCGGTGGTCAGGAACCGAGCTATGAGGAAGTAGAGCTCTGCAAGAGACACAGGGAGAGACGGGGGATGAGTCCGGGGCTGGCCGGGAGCCCCCGGGGGGACTGTAATTGATAATCACGGTCAGGAAGATGGCGGCAGGGAGCGGCGGCGGCACCGGCGGTAGCTCTCGCCCT
The DNA here is from genome assembly GCF_023634085.1 of Falco cherrug. Taxonomy (NCBI): domain Eukaryota; kingdom Metazoa; phylum Chordata; class Aves; order Falconiformes; family Falconidae; genus Falco; species Falco cherrug. The sequence continues at coordinate 78,341,864 of NC_073698.1, forward strand.
GGCCCGCGGCCGCTGGCGCCCCGGCGGTGTTACCTGATTCAATGAGCGGCAGGGACACGCCGCCGCCGGAGTTGGAAGAGGCCGGGGGCTCGGCCATGGCGGGCCCGGCCCGGCGGCTGCCGGCCGCTCGCTCGCTCGGCGCAGTCGCTGCTGGCGGCGGCCGTGGCGGCCCCGGCAGGGATTAAGGCTCAGGCAGCGCCAGGCGCGGGCAGGGCCCGGCTCGGCATAGCCCTGTCAGCGCCACCCCTCCCCCACCGCCAACCGCCAGCCAACCGCCCCCCTCCCCTCTCCTCCGCGCGCGGGAGCGAGCCGCCCCCGCCCCCCGCCGGACGCCTCGCTCGCGCTCGCGCTCGCGCTCCGGCTCCCCTCCCCCCCGCGCTGCCGCTAGCGCAGCCTCGGCGGCGCCGCCGCCATCGCCGCCGCCCCGCCGGCCACGGTGCCGCCGCTGCCACCTGCGCCGGGCACGTCCGGGGGAGGGCGGGGGGAAAAAGTAGTCCCCGTCCCGCGCTCCCGGGGACTGGCGCGAGGCAGGGCGGGGTGGGGGGCGGGTGCGCGTGGGGCCGCGGAAAATGTGCGGGGACGGCGGCGGGGCAGGCGGCGGGGGGCGGCGGGGAGCAGAGAAGGTGCCCGGTGGGGGAACGGCAGGCCCTGCCGCGGAAGGATTGCGCGAGGCCGGAGGGTGGTGACGCAGCCCCGGGGGGCGGGGCCGCGCCGAGGTGGGGCGGGGCCGCGCGGCGCGCTCGGGTGCGCGCGGAGCGGCCGTTGGGTGGCCGTTGAGGGCCGGGAGCGTGCGGGCCCCACAGCTGCCGCCGGGCGCCCCCGGGGGCCTCGGGGCCGGGCCAGGCCGAGGCCTAGCGGGGACAAGCCGCGGCCCGCAGCGAGGCGCCGAGAGCGGGCGGTGACGGAGCCGTGGAGCTGGGCCGTGTGCCCGGCCCGTCGCCCTGCGCGCTCCCCGAGCCGCCGAGGGCCGGGAGCAGCCGTGTGCCTCCCGCGTCGGCGGAGCTCGGGAGCGGCTGGGGCGGCAGCGCAGCCGCCACACGGCCGGGTAACCGCAGTTTGGCTCCCGTTCGCCGCTTGAGGTGGCTCGTCTAGCTCCGCTGCCGGGCCTCCTGTGCCGCCGCGGCTCCGCGGGTGCGGTGCTCGGGGGCACCTCGCCGCCCCGCACCTCGGCGTCGGGAGCGGCGGTCCCCAGCCCTCTCGAGGAAAGCGTCACTGCGTCGCCATCACCTTTCCGAAGCCAGCGCCCTTGCCCCACGATGACCCTCAGCAGACGGGTGCCAGCGCCACCTCCACCCCACCCGGCTCCGCGAGCCTGTTCGTGGGGCATTTCACTTTTCTTCCTTCTTACAGTTGTTCCTCACCTCTGTCCAGCATGAATTCCAATGTAAATTTAGCAATGGCTAGGACTGTATTTTAAATCTGAGCTGTTCCTTTCTTTTTCTATTCCCCACCCATGGTGGCTTGGTATGCATTTTTAGAACCTTTGAAGTCAAACATTTTTACATATCATTATAGAAGCATGCGTGCATTTTGTTAGTCTCACTACCTCAGATGTGCTTTTCAGCTTCTGACAAAGAGCTTCTGTACACCTGAGGTGCAGGGCCAACAGCAGCAGTTTCCCCAGACTGCTGCCCGTGTCCTGCCTTCAACACCTCCTGCTGAGTCAGTGCTCCTCTGTCACAATTCAGGTACAAGAAAAAAATACTGGTATCCTTTCCATTACAAACCTGACTTTAAAAAAGGAAGAAGAAAAAAAAAATCCATGGTTTTCTGCTTCCTGTATTGTTGCAAGCTTCAGCCACGCTCTGGAAGGCTACCTGTGTTCCTCTAGATTTCATTGACAAATCAGTACTAATTAGCCAAACTTGGATGCACTCCAGCATCCTGGCTGTGTTAAGTGTTTTTTTAAAGAGCTGTGATCCAGTTGATACTAGAACATGAATTCCCAAATGGTGCAGCATGAACATGTACGAAACAGTCTCCTCTTAACCAGAATGACTAGTAACAGCATGCAAACATGATTAACTTCAGAGAAGCATGTTTTCTTCTCTTCACGTTTTGAAACGGATAGCTCTCCATTACGTATGTTATTCTGTAGTGCTGTATGCACACCTGCATTACCTGTCACTCCATCCCCTAGCTGCACACAGCAAATATATCTGGTTTTGTACAAGAAAGAATGCTTTTTCTGAAGCATGCTCATGGACATTCTTGTCAGACAAATGTAACACCTTCCACTAATTCTGTAGGCAGAATTAACATCTAGTACCAGTATGCACAATTCCTCATTCCCTGTAGCCAAACTGGGGGGGGGGGGGGGGGTATGTGTGTGTGTCTGTGTGTTACGGTTCTATGTTGGCATTTCACGCTATGCAGAGAAGGGCAACTGTATCTGTGTACTGCAGAATCAATTAAAATTCTTCGTTGATTCACCTACTTATTTGCTAGGCATACTTCATATAATTAGGAAAGCCCATTTCACTCTGTATCGCATCAAGCAGGCCACGCTGCTCAAAACAGATCTAGGGATCCCGTGCTCTTGATGGAACTACCTATGTTGTTTCCATCTTCCAGCATGAAAATTCCTCTATCCCACAAGCGAAGCCATCACTGATTTATCTGTGCCGAGTCCTTTCACTTCCGTAATAAAGTAAATAACACTGTCCCCTAGAGTTAGGGAGCAGTTACAGTAAATCAAAGAGTGGATAGCAAATGTTAGAGAGATGCTGAAAGTAATCAACAGGATCTCAACATCAGAAACTCATCACATGAAAAGTGGGCATTCGGTAAAAGGAAGTAAGAGGTTATTTCGGGGTATTTACCTGCAAGTTTGAGTCATTTAACTGGTGTTTTTGACTTGCTAAAAACAGAAAGTAGAGAATGTCATGTAGCTATGCCACGCTACTACTAAATTAAATCAACAAATACTGTAACCGGAGTGAGAGGTGGGAGGCAGGAGAGTTAGGAAGTGGCATAGATTTACAGTTTTGGAATATCCAGGAACTTGTAGCCAAAGCCACAGGTGTGCTCTGCAGGGAACACAGCTGCGGTGGAAATGGACCAGAAGCGTATTGTGGTCCAGTGTTGGGAGGGCATCATACATATAAGCTAAAGAAGATTTAAACATTGCTTAAATACTGAAGAGGTAAAAATGGTAAAATCCTTTCTCAAATGAAAGCATTGTTTAAGAAAGTAAGTTACAGATGAAACTAAAGTGGTTGCTTTTTTTTAGAAATAACGGACAATTTTAAACAGACACCAAAAATGTACAGAAAGCAGATACTTGCAGGTGTTACTTAAGAACCTACGTTCTCAGTTAAGGGGGGAAAAAAAATCTAAGGAACAAACATTACATTTTGATCTTGACTCCTCCCAAGACAAGGTTGGCAGTTGTCTGACTGGCACCAAACAGACTGTTAAGATAAAACCATGCTACTCCCTGCTGCAGTTCAGCAAAATAATGTGAAATGGGGGGGAACCCAAAAAACAAACCTACAACCAAAACCACCCTGTACTCTGTGGAAGAAGTGAAGTAATGCTGTACTAGATTTTACTTTTTATTTTAGGGTTAAGTAATATATACACTAAATATGCCCCCTTCTGATGAAAGGCTGTTAAATCTTCCAAGACTGATTTAATTTTCCTCAAATACAGCAAGGAAGAATCAGGGCAGTTTTGTACTGCATGAATTAGCTCTCAGCACACGTACATTTTATTTTAATGCTCTTGTCAACCTGCAGCCTTATTTAGGGGCTACTCATTTAGGCTATTGCTAACAGCATGGTAAAGTCATCTAACAGCTCATCAGCACCAAATGGGAAGTTTACTCGCACTTCCCTCCTTGCCCAGGCTGTTCCATAGCTCATCCTCTACAGGTTCCATTACATAAACTCTGCTGCCAGGGGAAGTTCGCAGTCTAGGTTCATTTTCCCCCAAACATCTGAAGCTTTACTACTTTTAAGACAGTATTTGGGGAAATTCCACCACTGTTTCAACACAACACCACCATCTGATCAGTTAACAATCAAGAGGACTGCTCTGTGCATCTTTGTTAAAGCAGTTAGTTACACAAGATTGCATATGCAAACTCCTAGAGGCGGAACAGATGAAAACATCTGATGCTTACTGATCACTGAGTTTTGTAACAGAACCAGCGCCAGGCTATCAGCTTTCAAACTGGAAGTCCAGATTTAGACTGCAACTACAGCATTCTACTGGCTACTCACTGCCTACATTACCACCTATTTACTGAAAAGTACATTTTTAACAACATTAAGAACATGGTTAAGACTCTGAAACTATGCCACTTAGACTGTGAGTTGCCATAGTCAATGCAGGAGCTACAGAAACATCCTTTCATAATCAAGATTTATTTGGCTTTTGTTTGGTGATCACAGACACTATGAACAATTTTACAATTGGTTTTATTCACATAGTTTTTTAAATCTAAAAACTGTAATTCTGTGTTTTTTCTAGGAAAATTTCATATGGTTTTTGTTTGATCTTTGTAGACAAGCTGTCCTTTAAAACTGAATGTGAAGTTCCATAACAAGTTACATCTGCCAAGCAAAAATTTTTACTTAAGTCAGTACTTGAAGATACAAGTTTCCCATCTTTCTCATCACAGCTACAAATATGTTGGAAAAAAATAAAGCTGCAACTACCAAAAATAACTTTGTCACAGATATACGTCACTGAGCATGGAATCCAATAGGGAGCAGTTTTATTAGATAAGCAATTCTACTGATAGTACAACCATAAAGATAAGTAACTAAAATGTTAAGACATTCTCAACCTACTGTTATGAATTCCAAAGTCTGATCTGTGTTATGCTTCATTTAACAGGATAGAAAAACTGTCCCTCTCAGTCTATGGAAGGTGAAGCCTCATCAAGGTTTCAGAGCCCTCTCCTTAATGTAACATGCCATTAATTTCTGGTTTCATAGAAAACAGACAACCAGTACATGATTTTACCACTTAAAAAAAGCATTTACACTTATCTAAATATGTAAAAAAATGGGTTGAGTTGGGATTCTCTTTTTTAAAAATGTGTTTTCTAGAACTACTAAAAAACTTGCATTTACAAAATAGTTGATAAAAATATTCCTCTGAATTGTACAAGAAGAAAGGTATAAGGACCACCAATTAAAGACTTGGTACCAGATGTTACTCAGACTTAGCTTCTTTCTCTACTGCTGCATCAGATGCTGGGGTCTGAAAAGACAAAAAACAGAACACTTCAATGCAGAAAGTTCCTAAGTGATTCAGCCTCTTAGTCTGTAGTATTTTTAATGCACAAGTTAGCTAACCTGACATACAGACCAACCACGGCTTCTTTCTACATACCACTCTTTACAGTCTTAATAAACTGGTGTCGTGATCTGCTTATCTCTCTTGGCTAATGACCTACTAAAAAGCAGCTGTCTTGCAAAGGCTTCTGTCTCCTCAGATACATCAGCATAAATTTTGGAATGCTGCTGTTGTTACTACTCAATACACACTGCAAAGGATTTTTTTTTTTTTTTTAAAGAACAAAGCCCATTTCATTATTTCCTGCCTTTATGAGAGGAAAAGGGGGCTTTTTAACTTACTAAGCTAAAATACCTGCACATAGGGTGTTTAGAAAAGACTCTATAGAGTTCATGCATTTAAATTTCAGTACAGCACTGTTAACATATTCTCAAATCTTACCATGTTTTGAAGTAACTAAGAAACACAGTACTGCATTAAATTAATCTTGTAAAAATACATTCAGTGAAACTGAACTGTAGCAGCAGAGTATATTGTTTTCAAGTCAAGTCTCTATATGCTGTACCTCAACTTCAGAACAAGCTCATACAAACTTGATTAAAATTACAACTCCATTTAGATCGGAAAACTCACTGGATTTGCAATGTAGGTTAAAAAATGGAATGTAACATGTATTAACAGAAAAATTGTACTTAATTATTCTGATGTTTTGCAGCACCACCAGCAGAACAGATTATTCAATCTCAGTAGTACACAAATGGGAACCCTAACACCCGTTCAGTCTTCACTGCGACCTGGGGGAAGCCTTTGAAGGACAAAGTACGGAAGCCATTGCCATTCGCAGGCCTTGGTCTCTGTGAGCGTCACTAGAAGTCACCACCTTTCACCAGACTCTGGATCAACAGCAGCATCGCTTACACTGTTGTCCTGATTGAAAACAGTATGTCCAACAAGACAGACTATACCCCTGCCTCTCCTGGACTTGGGCATTCTATTAAGCCTGTCATTTTGGTGTGACCAACATGAGACCAGCATGAAGACGTGCCCCAGAAGTCATGATCCATTCCTTGCAAATGTAACTCATCTCTGCACTACTGTACTGAACAGACCCCAGCTGAGAAATATTGCCAAATTAAACTTTTGCTGGTATTGCTGAAATACTACATGCACAAATTAAGACCAAATAATGTGTCAGTAATACAGAGCCAGACCTACATAGAAAGTGAAGCCAACTAAGAGATTCTTAGCTATAGCACAACTTTTTCACAAAGGTCACCCTGTAAGCTTGCATGAGAACTGTTACCAAAGTAAACTGTCTTGTACACTAAAGTACTGTCTTCTACCTTCCTTGCCCACCAAATGCATCATCTATCTAAAAAACAAATACTCTTTTCCTCCACTTGAAGATCTATATGCACACTGATAGATCAGTGTGATAGAATTCAGATACTTTTTTTTGTAGAAAAATAACTTTTCAATGCAACAACCAGAGAGGAAGCATGAATCACGTATTTACATTTTTTTTAAAAAAAATCACCTCCCATCTGATCAGCAAACTCCACTGAACTAATTAAAATGAGCTAGGCATTCAATATTGCGGAAACCTGAGACCAATTCTAGGCCTGCTACCACATGAAAAGATGTGTTTCATCCAGTTGTTAATAGCTGCCCTAGTAAGAAGCTCTGCTTCAACCTGCAGATCCTGTCCTAAATTTAAAATTATGTCCACATTCCATAAAAACTATACAGCGTGGAGGGTATTTTAAGTTAGATGATCAGTGACTCCAAAAATTTCAGCAACCTGGACATTTTAACGCAGTATTACAGCCGAGACTGATGGGGCATATTCCTTTCTTCAGCAACAACTATTAGTTCTTGCACTTTCTCTTCCTATCCTGCACTAACCTGTCCCTTCTACCAGCACTGTCTGTACCTACAACTCCTATAAATGTTATCTCAACTTTGGTTAAATCATTTCAACTTTTGGTTTTCAGTGAAAACTATTTCCAGTCCCACAAAAATGAATACTGCATTTGACAAAAAAAAAAATTGTAGCAAGAAGGAACCTCTCTTCCTGTAACAGCAAAGGCAGACTAAAACCCAATCAGATGAAACACATACACAAGCAGTATCCCCTCTGTACACTCTCTATGTATTATTTTGCCAAGACTTACCTGCGGGGAAAATAGCCCCTCTTTGGGCACATTATCCTGTATCGTAACTTTGGTAAAATTCTCACCTTTTTCCTTAATTTCAGGGACAGTTAACATATCACTGCAATTCTTTTTGGGGCAATTGGAATTTTCCAGGTGTATCTACTAACATGTCAACAGTACATCTTTCTTTTGGCAGAAATATTTTAAGAACTGCGTATGTTTCTGATAGATGTTTGGATATACCAGTGCAGTAAGTTATCCAGCTGCTTTGCACCAAAGAACAGAGACAACTTTACCTCCTCACTTTTAGCTTCCCCATTTTCAGCAGGCAAGTTGTCCTTTGTCTGTTCTTGGTTTGTCTCTTCTGTCTGTTTTCCTTTAGGCCCCTTTTTCCCCTTTGATTGAGCTTTCTTGTCCTCAGATTTATCCTACAATGAAATATATTTCCAGTAAGTAAATTCCTACAACATACTAGGTAAGCGTTTAAAGTAATAAAAACCACACAAAATTACAGACTTGCTAAACAGCAAGAGCTACTACCAACAACCAATGAGCCAATAAATAGGTAACTGCCAAAAAAGTTTTCTATACAATCACAGTTTCGGGTAGTCAGTAAGATGAGATAATCCAATCAGGATGAGATTAACTAGATTCCAGTGGCTAGACAGAGCCATTTGCAATATATGGTTTAACTTTGTGGCACATGAAATAATAGCAAAGCAGTCCCACTCTGTAAACACAAAGCACTTCGCTCTTTTTCCTCTTACATTGATAAGTGAGAATTTCAGTAACCTAACCTAAGTAACTGCCTCACCTACAAGTATTGTTTTCAGCACTCCTTTGTTAGGATCTCAGTCACATCCTCTGTACCAACATGACTGTTGTTAATTGGCAAGTATTTGTTCAAGAACTACTTTCATGTAGATCTATAATACATCCTCCCAAACATTCCTACAGCAACCAAACACTAGGAAAGTTTGCCTGTCCTCCAGATGATCCCCCTACTTACAAAGTATTTCTATCAGTTTAGAATCACATAAATGCGCTGGTTTGGACTCCATCTGTCAGACATTACTTCACGACACTAACAAAAGTTTTCAATAAATGACAAACGGCAACAGTTTTTCCAGGCAGGTAAAATGGAAGTGGCAGAAGAACGTAATGCAAATGTATACCTCTAAGCAGAAGATCACTACACTTGCCTACCTTAAAATGTGTCTAATCTCATTAAAAATATCCTGTGCATTTTGTTAGTATGTTCTTCAAAATAGGTCCCAATTTGTTGTCTCTGACCTAAAATTCACTCCCAGAAATAAAGTTCTCATTTTTCCATATTTTCAGTACTGTAGAAATGTGTATCTTAGATTACTATTAGAAACCATTTGGTCAGAAGTACTCCATACTCTCTTCACTCCAAGCATTTTTCTTACAAAAACCCATGCAACTTCTTTAGTTCACATATGCAACATTTTAACAGCTATCTGAATATATTTCCAATTTTGATGAATGCTCACATAGAACACTGTCTTCGTGAAAATACGGTTTTGTCACCCAATCACAACCATTGAGCAGTTGTGTTTTACACCACTGCATACACTCAGTAAGCTACATTACATATATAAGAGATGCAGGGTTAAAAAAAAAAAAACAACAAAAAAAACCCCACAACCCAACACTGAAGCATCTTATGTCACGTAACTAAATCATCAATGTCCCTAAATGCAGAAAATATTTGAATTTCTAAATTAAAAGAAATGCTAAAAATACTATCTTTTTAGAAAAGGTAATATTGTAAATTCTCAGGAGCACAGGGAAAACAGCTGAAACATGCCCATGGGAAAAAGATCCTTTTTTAAAAAGTTTTAAAGTTTAAACTTGGTTATTATAAATTCAGGCTTTTACACATGCAGACTTCTGGGTTTTGATTATCAAAATGTATTTTTTCTTCCTTAATATTTATTTCAAAAAACCCCAAGTAACTCCATAGTGAGCAAACATCTCCCAACCAGAAAAAGAGACTGTAAGTAAAGTTTTAAAAAGTTACAAAGCTGATGCAAAGAACCATCTTTCAATGGATAAAATAAAGAAAAAATAATTTGAAAAGAAAATTAAAAATCTCATTTGGTATGTAACACTGAAATATTTCTGCAACCTGTTTAAAGAAGGTCCAGATAGCTAAAATGAGAAAGTACTAAAGCTGGAGAAGTAAAATGCAATCTGAACAGAAATGGTTTTTTGTATTTACAATGAGAGAGTTTCCAAGTGACAAAAATGAGTTTTAGAACAGAGGATCAAATATGAAATAAGTTATACATTTATTTAAGAAAATAATAATTCACATTACAGCAGCATTCTGGGGGGGCCTTATGCAAGGTGTTCTACTTGATGTTCTAAGATGACAACTGTCTGTGATGTACTTGGTTTATGTATTTCCCCATGTGTGAACTGTGGAAATGTTTCTTTCTAGACCAGTTATAGGCAGCAAGTCAGCATCATGTGTATCAGTCAGCATCAACTAGCAGCATTAAAAATTAGATGCACCACACAAAGACTGGAAAAAAAAGAGAATCAGAAGTAAAATTGGAAAGCTTCCCCAAATTCTTTAGGCTTACAATTTTGAGAATGGGAATTCCCTGATATTCAAACCGTTGGAATGAAGATGCATTACTGTTAAGTAACTGTTCAGTAGGATTAATAAAATGAAAACATTATAAAGTCTACAAAGCAGTTCTACATTAATGTATTTTACATGCTCATAATCTATAGTTTAAAAAAACCCCTTACAATCACAAAGGCACATTTAAAACCATATATACTGACAAGCCAACAGATAAACAGCCTCTTTTGCTTCTCCCATGAAAGAATTTTACACAATTATTGGCACTGTGAAGATTATACTGAAAAACTAATAGATCCTACTAAACCACACTTGCTTATACATACACACTGAGACCTGAAAGCTAGACTACATGAATGGAAACTGATCTTTTTCAGTGACTGCCTAAGTTATGCAAGGGGGGTGTGTGTGTGTGTATCCTAAAATGCTGCTTAAGTTGCGAGTATATTTCATCCCCTTTTCTCACAGTGCTGCTTCGCCACTCAAGCAGTTCTGCCCGTTACTAACATCGACACGCACGGATCAGCGCCCACACTTCCAGGCAGCACTGCGAGCACCCAACAAGGATCTACCCAAACAGCCGCGACGTACCTGCAGATACCGGCAGAAGCATCTGAAAACGGTACTTCGGCTACACGAGCGTTCCCGCAAGGAACGGGTGAGGATGAGCAAAACCGCCGGGACGCCGCGCACCGACGGCGGGGGACGGGCCGGCACCAGCACCGGCCCGAGGAACCGACAGCTCCCCGCCCTCCCCGCTACCAGCGACTCTCACCTTTGCCGGCAGCTTTTTCGGTTTCGGCTCTGCTTTAGCAGGAGCAGGTTTCTGAGAAGAAAGAACAAGTTAAGGCCGAGATTCAGCCCTCAGTAACGCCCCTCGCGGTACCAGCAGGCACCGGCCCCCCGCCCGGCCCCGGCACTTACAGCGGACAGACGCGCCGATCGCCTCTTCGGCTACAGGCAAGGAAAGAGAGAAAGCAACGGCGGCGGTGAGGGGGCGGCCCGGGAGCGGGGTTCCCCCCCCCCCCCCCATGCCCGCCGCAGGCACCTACCTCCTCGGGGGCCTCCCCGTCGGCCACCGTCACCTGCCAACACAAACCGCGCGCGTCAGGCGGCGCAGGCGCCTCAGGCGGCGGCGGGGCGGGATGGCGGCCGGCACGTGACTCCGCCGCCCGCCCCTTCCCGCCGCCGCTTTCGGATTTCGAGTCCCGGAGAGCCGAGGCGCTCGGCGGGCCTCGCCGAACCTTCCAGACAGCGCCGCCGGCTGCCCGCGCCCGGCGCCGCGCCCCAGCGGCCCCCCCCGTCCCCGTCAGGGATAGGCGCGGGCTGACGACGCGAAGGCGCTGTCCCCCGTCAGCTACCGCCGGCGGCCGCCGCTCCTGTTCCCGCCGAGCCGCCGCCTCCCTCTGAGCGCCGTCCCCGCGCAGTCACACCACCCCCCCCCCCCCCAAACCCGCCCGCCCCTGCAGCGGTGGCGCGCGGCAGCCCGGGCAGCTCGGCTCTCCGTCGGCGGCTCCGCTCGCTCCCACCCGCTTCACCTTTCTCTTCGGCATGGCGAGACTGCGCGGCAGCGGCTCCTGGCCGCGACCCCCTGAGCTGCAGCGGCTCCCTGCCCGCTACTGCGCACGCTGGGTGCCTCACGGCGAGCCGCTGCGGCTGCCTGCGAGCCAGCCTCGCTGCGCAGGGAGACTGCCCCCCCCCATCCCAGCAGCGCCAGCGGCACCGCAACAGGATCCAGCCGGATTGGGGCGGGGGGGGGGGGGGCGACGGCGGGGGGACGCTCCCGGCTCTCCGGCGGCCGCCAGCACCGCCCCCCCGAGGGGCGCCTCCGCAGGGCGGGGCCGGCTCCCCCCCGCGCGGGGCGGGACCTCCCCCCTAGCCACCGCCTCCCCCTCCCGGGGCGCGGCCTCCGGATTGGCCAGCCCATGTCACGTGGCCGCACCTGTCCCCGTTTCCCCTCGCACAGGCGCTCGTCCGCTGCCCCCCGCGTGTGGGGGAGCTGCGGCCGCGGCGCGGTGCCGCCCGCCCGGGAGGCTGGTTAGTGCCGGGGAGCCGTGCCGTGCTGTGCCGTGCCCGGCCGCGGCATGGCGGAGAGCGGCGCCTGGCTGCTGGTACTGAGTTCCGTCTTCCTCTGCAACGCTCTCAAGATCCTCTTGCCCTCCTGCTCCTCCATCGTAAGTGACGTCACCGCGCCTGCCCCGCCCCACGCCGGGAGGGGGCCGCCGCCGTTACCGCATGGGGGCCGCGGCCAAGCGCCTGCTGCCTTCCTCCCTGCTCCCCCGGCCCGGGCGGTGCGGCTGCCTCTGCCCGCCCGATCTCTGCCGCCGTGCCGAGCGGCGGACGGGGAGGGGGCGGTGGGGCCGAGGCCCGAGCGGCGCGCCCGGGGGCTGGGGCGGTGGCGGCGCCTTTTCGGCCGGCACCCGTGCCCGGTGAAACCCGTAACCCATCCCCAGCCGTGACCGGCAGGGCCTAGTCCTGCTCCTCGCCTCGGAGGAGGAGAAGCAGGAGGGGCCGGTGCTGGGAAGAGCTGGAGCTGGTGACACCTCATGCCGTGAGGGCGGGTGACTCTAGCAGAATCTGTCAAGCTGGTCTTTGAGGCAGAGCGCTGGGTGACAGGCGGCTTAAACGATGCTCCTGAGGCTCTGGTCCGTTGGACGTTGCAGGGGACACAAAAGACAACTGGGCGCAGCCTTCTGTGTTTTCGACAGATGGACACGTCTGTTGCTGAGAAGGGAGATCAGCGACTACAGAGGTTAAGGCGTTGGGCATCATAGGAGAGAACCTCAAGTGGCAATCACTGAGCAGGGTGCCCCCTGGTCTGACCTTAAGCGTTTCTGTGGAAGCGTGGGTAACAGACTTACGGACCAACAAACTCGTGTCACTGCCAAATACACTCACATGTGAGCAAGTGTGCCAAAATCCCCGTCTTTCTGCTCTTCCACGAGAATAACTTCATTGTCACGCCCCTCAGTGCACACTGTTTGATGATGCATAAAAATCCTTTACAACGTAAATTACTCCTAGAAGTTTGGGAAGTTGGACTCAGTGTTACTGTAGATGACTAGTGAAAAAATTTCTGCTCAACGTTCTGCTGTGGTTCATGATGGGAAGTAGTGTAATGTTGCTGTTGATTGCAGTACTGAGAACATAGTTTGTGGGGAAAAAAATTACACGTGTCTTGAGAAAGTTAGAAAGATTTGCTAAGGAACAGCAAGAAAAATATTTTAGGTTCTTTGTATCTTCATTTCTATGGTAAAAAAAGAGTTGATTAATCAACAAGCAGGTGGTGCTTCATGAAAAGAACGTAAAAAAGTAAAAGAAAGGGAGAAAATGCTAACGTGACGACCTTTTTACATTTCAGTCAGAAGGAAATTATTTTAGCCAAGAAACCAATAGGAAGTTATAAGAAAACCACATTTAAACACATGGGCAAGATGTAAGAAAAATAACTGATGCAAATTTGTGTTTCTGGTTTTGCGGTAGTGGGAAGATACAGCACTAGAGGGATTCCACCTCTTAGCCAGTATGGCAATTTGTGCATTTCTAACAGCCCAGACTAGGTAATCTATAATCGAGAGGAGTAATTCCTGACTGGTGAGCTGTGCATTATTGATGAGGTCTAAAATTGGGCTTCAGTGAATAAAATTTCCACGTTAACTAGTTGAGACCTTCGCTGAGGCTGCTGGAGCTGGAAGTGGTGAATGGGTAAGGGGCATCATTGGAGCTGGAAAGAGTGGTGATGAAAAGGAGTGCTTCCCTGGTCCTTCCTCTCCTGCACGCCAGGTGCTCATCGTCCAAGCAGCGCATGATGAGAGTTGCAAGGAGGGAGGACAGCAGTTCAGCTCAGGACACAGCAGCAGGCAGGGACTGGGAGGTTTGACAGGTCTTGGAAGGCAAGCATCATTGAGAGTGGGGAATTTTACATTACACGAGGAGATGAACGCAGAAACCGAGAAGGGAAAGGCAGTTAACCATAGTTAGAAAAGTTGAAAGTCACTGCCCTACGGGGATGGTAAAACCCTTTTTGGCTTGCTTCAGTCAGAACAAGAGAGTAAATATTTTTTGGCTTATAGAACAGATGTCAAGCCAAGGTTTTCCTGTGTCTTGATGAAAGGGCCTTTTTTTATGAGAGGCTGTTGAATGTGTAAACAGGAGATTGTACTTTATACATATTAAAGAATATCAATGGAGTTCTGGGTAAATAACTGTTAATATTTCTTTACTTCTTAGATATCCAGATTGTTACAAAAGGATGCAGAGCAGGAATCCCAAATGAGAGCTGAAATTCAGAACATGAAGCAAGAACTCTCAACCATTAGTATGATGGATGAGTTTGCTAGATATGCCCGTCTGGAAAGAAAGATTAACAAAATGACTGACAAGCTTAAAACTCATGGTACAGTGCAATGTTTACTCCCTTTTCTAGTTTCTGAAAAACATTTTGTCGAGAGTGTCTTCAATTAAGTATATTTCTCCTCACATCCATTTCCAGTGTTGCCTTCTCTGTTTTTTTTCCTTTAAACTTTTTGGAGAGCTTCCTTTTGTTTTCCAATTTTGTGTAGTTCTGCCTACACTGACAAGGAAGTGACTTAGATTTTAATTTTTTCTTTCAAAGAATTTCCAGGGCTTTGCTGTGTAATTACGTACTCTTTCTCAGTGATACTCATCACTGAATCATGTTTTAAGTAAGTTGAGGAAGTCCTCTGCTGCGTATCTCGTATCACTGCAAAAGGATGCATTGCTTGGGTGGGGCTATTTAGTTGGTGTACTATAAAATGTTAAGATCTGTAAGGTAACCAGATTAGATCTTTCCTGATACTTTGCAACCCTGTTTGATGTTATGTAGGAGCTTCTGTGATAAAACTGTAGTGCTTTGTTTCAATTAGGATTTTATAGTAGTATATATAGTCCATTATCTCATGGTAGAAAGTACACGTAAACCTTTGGCACCAGAGCTTTTGCTCTTGCTTTTGCCCAAATTCACTAACTGATCTGAACAGGATACAAGACGGATTTGCTTTGTCTGCTTCCTCTGTGCAGAATGGATGGATGTTTATAGGCTCCTTGCTTGGAGAAAGGACAATATTTACAACTGGCAATTTTATATTGCTTTCAGTAGTATAATTCTTAACCCAATAATTTCAATTAAAATACATTTGAGTAGTTTACTTAACTAACAACATTGTTTTAGAAAACTTCAGGCCACTGTTATGTTTGAAGATGCGCTTTCTTCACTGGGTTGCTTTATATTGGTCTGAGGTCCTGTAACAGAAGGAAAACAGAAGGCATGAGGAGTTTTAACACTAAACCTGATCAAGATTCATTCAGTGAAGGAATAGTCAAAACTGTGTGCCTGAATGAAATAAGGCAAAAAGTGCATCTGCTAAAGCCATCATTCTCCCCTTTTAGTAAAGGGAAAAATTTACTTTATGCTTCATCTGAAGCAGGTTCTTAAATTAGTAACCACAGTGACTGTTCTCATTTGGGAGTAGTGCTCTTGGTTACGTGACATTTCTCTACGATATGTCAGTGTTTCGAAACTTTTCATTGTAGCATTAATAAGAAACTATGGTGTGATATGGACGTAGCACTTTCTTGCAGAAGGGTACTTTCAATATAGCTATGAGTCATTTGAAATGAGACTTTTAAACAGTGTAATGTCCTGATTTGAAGAGTCAAATATTAATAAATTACTAGTTTTGTGTAAGTATAATTCACTATTATAAATAATGCAGAGTAGTATTTTCTTTTCTTTTAACAGTGAAAGCACGAACTGCCCAATTAGCCAAAATAAAGTGGGTAATAAATATTGTATTCTACATCTTACAAGTAAGTAAATATTTTATTATGAATACAAATGACTAAACCAAATCCTCGGTAGTGTAACGGTTCTCTCCTGTGTTTATTGGCTGATTTGTCACACAGGTGTTTGGCCAGACTTTCAAAAGACTTTGTTGAAATAGAAGGGAGAGATATTGCTGATAAGGTCTGGTAATTGTGAATAGGAGTTTTGAGTTTCATTTTAGCTGTTTCTGGTTTTGAGATAAGATAGGAGTTTTTCCTAGCTCTTTAATCACTGTTTTGGGTCTGGGGTTATTATTATATATGGCACTGGACCCAGGAAAGTTCTGATCATGCCAATATATTTTACTTATGTTTTGAAAACAAAATACACTTTTGCTGAGGATGCAAATTTCCACTTAGGCCTGCCACGCATTTCCCTACAGTGCCCCATCAGATTGTCTCTGTAGTTCAGACTCAATGCCAAAGAGTTGTCCACTAATAAGGATGACTAATAAGTGGTCAAGCTGAAGATGTCCTTAGGGTAATGTTAAAGGGAGTTGGATTCCTAGCAAGCAAGGATTATGGCTAAAAACAGTCATCAGAATTAAACAATTACTATTCCTATGTTTGTCTATGCTAGATCGGAACCAGGGTCCCAAAAGAAAGCAGTATTTTCCAATGCCTCACTGTTGTCTCTTAATATTGTGTAGAAATTTAAGGCCATACTGAGTTTAAAAACAGTTTGAACTTCCTTAAGAACAATGTAAAGTAACAAAGAAACCATTCCCTTTGATTAGAATTTGTAATTTACTGTTTCAAAATAGCAGTGGAAATGTACTTTGATGTGTATTAGTATCCAAGCTAATAAAAATTTCAATTCTAGGCTGCCTTGATGATCTCTCTGATTTGGAAGTACTATTCTGAGCCAGTGACAGTGCTTCCAAGCAAATGGCTTGCTCCGCTGGAGCGCTTGGTAGCCTTTCCTACGGGGGTAGCAGGTAAGGACTGCACATTGGAAAAAAAAAATCTCAATCCCATGCGGATGCTAGCAATGTGGTGTTGAAGAGCATACACATATTAAAAGCACTGCTCCTGTTTGTTTGTTCTGAGTCCCCTAACACAGGGGGGAGTTTCAAACATTTGATTAGCTGTTCCCTGTGTATTCAGCTCTTGTTTGTTTAACTGGTGATGAAACTGGCTGTCATTTTTATTTATTCTCAAACAAAGCAGCTTTATCTATATGGAATAGACCCTGGAGCAGATTTCAAATGAGAAATATTTTTATATCAAGGAGTCCAGTGAAATAGTAGAATTGGGTTTAAAAATGGGCAAATACTTGATAGATCTGTATCACTTTTGTGTGTTTCTTAGAAATTGCTGGTGTTTCATAGTAGTGTAACTCCACAGTGATTTATATACATTCTCTCTTAGCATTTTGTCTTGTCTGTTCCCACCCTTTTCCCCATCATGCCTCTGTTGCATTTTTACCTAATTAAATACTTTTCTTTTTGGCAGTTTAACAAATTAATGATCAGAATGACATACCAGGTTGTAAACGCCTGTTTCTGAGTGAAAAGTGTGCTGGCTCTGTGTAATGGAATAATTAGACAGCCAGAATAACAGGACAACGTAGTGTGGAAATTTACCTTCAAGATAAAATGCTGCTGGTGAATGTTCACAATAGGCTTGTAAGTTCTAACTGCCTTAGAAGGAATTCCAAAATATGTTGTTGGAATTGTATCTTTAATAGCTGTCTAGAAAACGATTTGTATCCAGCATGCCTCCAGGGCAAGGGAAAGGTCTGCTGCTGTGCAGGGGAATAGTCCTTGGAAGATGTTCATTTGAATAGCATTTGAAGGGATTTAAAAATGTTCACTTCCATGTCTGCCTTCAAATAGCCTTTTTTGTCTTGGCTGATAATCATAGTAAAGAGTTTGCTTTGAATTCTAGGTGATGAACACAAAAACGCCTAAAAATCACCATAAAGGTAGTTTCTTCATGTGTGTGCTATGAATAGCTATGTATTCCATGATAACTACGTAGCATGATTCTATGTAGCCTGCAATACGGATGTGCTGTGTATTCCAGTCAGGCTTCACCCTCTATTCCATCATAGAATACAAATTTCTGTGCTGCTAGTTGGAATGATGGGACCCTTTAAAACAGCAATGCAAGGCCTCTGAGTCACTAGCAAAGGTCTTGGTAGCATTTTTCTATATAGCTGTACGGGGGCAAGGCGAAAGGAGTGGGGTATGCATTTATTACTTTTATAAAGACTGATTTAAATTTTGGAGGAAATTTACTTTTTACCTCTCTCAAATCTTAAATTTAGGTTCTAGCAAAGTATTCCATTACATGCCAAGCCTTTAACTTCAGCCCTTCAGACATCTTCTGTTAGTTACATAGCAAATGTTTTTAGCTGTGGGTTGTATATACCCCACTTTGGCTCATATTCGTGTTATTTTGTACTGTTCTCCCTGATCTTCAGGTTTTCTTGGAACCAGCATGGAGTTAGCTGCCATCCCTTGGAGAGAGACATTTGTATATAAAAAGAAAGATCTTTTGTTCCTGTTCACCTCGTAACTAATTTGTTCCATTTTTTACACTTCCAAAGTTGTTCTCAGATGCCTGTGTGCTTCAGGGTTATTGATGCAATGACTTAAATCATGTTTTGTATCTCTTACAGGTGGTGTTGGAATTACATGTTGGCTTGTGGTTTGTAATAAAGTTGTAGCTATCATGCTACACCCTTTCAGCTGAAGGAGTCCCACTAATCCATGGAGTCCTCAACTACATTTTCATTACCACTTTTTTAAATGAATAAGAAAAAGTAGAAGGAACAGTTGTCTTTCATGAAACTAGGTCTGAGATCATCTTTGTAACTTCATTTGGATATCAGTCAGTCTTTTTGATTTATTTTAACTTCCCTGAGTTTGTTTCTCAGTTTAGTGGTCAGTTTTCAAAGAACAGCATTGCTCTTTATAGAACCTTATTTTGTGTCTATTTCAACTAGTATGAACCATGGCAGAACCATAAGACTTTGTCATGGCATGCATTCACCAAAATCTGAAAGTGTAGCATTTGTATTTTTAAATTGGAAATGCAGTGGCATTAGGAATTCATTTGGGAGCCTTGTTGTTTCTTGTATAATATGGTAGTTTCATCCAAAGGTGGGATTGTATTTGGTGACAAGTAGTACCAGAGGATAGAGGCAGGTGGTTTGGTTGGCTTAGGGTAGACTGAATTAGTTTCCTTCTTGGTATTTTTTACAGTAGAAATTATGTATTCTTTGGCTGTCTTAGAAAATGCGTTATTGATACTACACGCAAATCAACTTTTTATCTCTTAAGAGACTCACTCAGTTGCCAAATACAGGATGGCTGGATACTTTTTCCTCCCTGACTTTTAAGATTCTTTGAATACTTAATTTTTTTCCTACTTTTACTGATAACTGACCTTTCCTTCCTTGATATTTTTTCTGCTTCCCAAACTGAGTGAGAATCACTGAAATTATTTCCATCCATGTTTTGGGAGGAAAGGTCTGGCCAACTTTCTCAAGCTCCATGTGAATAAAGAGGAAGCAGAAGGCAGTGCTGTTCCTTCAGAGGACTGAATTTCTAAAGGCTTTAGCAAACGTTAATGACGGTCCAGAATAGCCCGAAAAAGCTATGTAAATGTAAGAAGGCAAATTAGCGATTCAGATGTCTAAAGTATTAACAGAATGGTAGCAAGCAGGAGGACAAGGGAAAACAATTTTCTGTTTAGGAGTAAATCCTTCTTGCTGTATTTAGGTACAGGAAACAGCCATGGTATTTTGAATTTAAAGGAGAACAGAATTCTTCCTGGTACCGTGCCTGTGGAACAGTGACAAAGTTGCATTAATCTTCCATGCCATGGTGATCTGTGACCCTGTTGTTGCTGCCCCGTAAGACAAATGAGTGGGTGTATAAAGTTCTTGTTCCACACCTCGTTTTTTCTTTGACATGAACCTGAACAAAGCTGACAGGAACACCTTTCCCTCTCTGCAGGGCTTTGGCGATTCTGCTTCAGCTTCCCTCTCTGTTCAGTGGAATGTGTCTGCTGTGTTGTTTCAGGTCCTTTGCCTTCCTGCAGGAAGAAAGGTGCTAGGGCCCCTCCATAATTAGCACTGCGTTTAGAAATCAGTTCAAAAGGTCATGATACATTGTGTGGATATATGCCTGAAATATTTTTTAATGTTAAATTTTTCAAAAAAATGTTTATATTAGGGATTACATTTAGCCAACATGGAAATAGATGCAGTAAATATCATCAAGAAAAAAATGTGTTTGAATGTTATGTATAATTGTTTTTTTATTAAAAAAATAAAAGTTTTTCAACCCATCTCAGGTTTTCTAATCTATTTTTCAATGTTAATTAGAGCTTTCCTAAAAAAAAAAAAACCACCAAAAAATAAAACCAAAACCCAAACCAACAACCCCTCCCCCCAAAAGGACTAATTTAATTTTTAAATTTTTTCTGTATTCGGGACAGATTATTTAGCAATGATAATGACATATTTCTGAATCTAAAGATGTGGCTAATGGTACTTCTGCTTGGCTTGTTAGGGAGTATAACACAGTAAAGTCAAGAAAAGCTCATTTAAAATTTTCATGGTGGTATCTGCTGTTTATCCACACTTAGCACGGGGTCACTAAACACCCAGTTTGTTGGCTGCTCTAGCCAAACATTTGGGCGAGTACAGGCAAAAAGGCTTTTGATCCCCTCATCCGTAGAAACAGGAGTGTTGGCTTATATGCGCTTGTTTGCATTTAGCTTTGGGACAGCAGTAAAGACATTGCAGAAGTATGAGTAGTTTGTAGAGGAGAAATACCTCCTTTTCTGACTACACAAAGTCATGCTTTGAAACCTGTCCACTGAATTTCACTGCAAGTATTTCAGATTTAAATGTCCCAATCACCTATAAAAGCTTTCTCAGTATAATTTTTTTAAGGATTTTTAAGTGCTACTGCCTTTTAAAATTAATAGAATATACATAATTTTCTCTTAACTTCATTTTAGCAAGCGTTTCATGAATTACTATGAAGAACAAAACATAATCCTCCTACCCTTGCTTACATAACCTTAAACGCAGGATTTTTAAAGGCTTTTTGAGAGCTGGATATGCCTGACTTCTCCTAAACAATAGTTTTCTCTTGCACATTCATCTTTGGATGTCAGCTGTGGAAGTTACCAGGCAAACGGCTTTGCTAAGTTCTAACAGTGGAAAAGAATGAAGCTTTAGAGCTTTGTAATGCTAGTGAAAACAATGTAATAGCAAATTATTTTTATTGTGTATGAATTCTGGAAGCTATTTCAGGAGTGAAGAAAATAAATTATTTTCTTCTATTGCATTGTTGGAACTAACGCAATAATGAACCTTATGAAAGCAGATTGCTCACTTCAGCTACCTAACAAATAATCAGCTTCACAATCCAAATTGCAGAGGGAATGTAAAAAACCCGGAAATTACAAAACAAGGACTAGGACACCTGATAACAGGTAAAAATGTTGTCATTGTTAAGGCATTCATGGTAAGACACACAGGCATGCACATGCATGCCCATGGATCAACAACAGAAGAGTGGGGGTTTTGTGACAACTGATTTGACTATCATTTTGGAAAAATTATTGAAAGAAATGGTTGGTTCTTGTAAGATTTAATATGCATTTAATGAAGGTAAACCCGTTACTTTTAAAAAATGTTTTAAATGATCCAGATTTCTAGATGAAAGATAAGTTGATGTACTTAATTAAATTTATCAAACAAAATAATTAGTTTGTGTATTCTCATGAGGTTATTCATGATGATGAGTGTTAGATGCTGGACATCATGAACTAGTAGTGGTGGTTTGAAATGTGGTTTGTGTAATCCTGCATCTTTTCACTTCCTTTTCTTCATTCCTCTCATGTTAGAACTTGAATGGTTGTCCCTTCAAACACAGCCTGGTCCAAAGAGTTCTTTCATAAGACTATTTCCTTTCAGCAAATGTTATATGAGCACAGCCTTCCACTTCAGTGGAGCTGTCCTTCTGCCTTGGTTTGGTATCTTTACCAAAAGATGGTTCATACAGCCCAAAGGAATTTTTCACTTTTGATTCAGCTGTTTCACTGTAGTCCTGACCTGCATGTCTATGGTTGCAAAGACTGCCTTTTTTTGGTTTTGTATCTGATGTAAGAGGCCCATGATGCAAATTATCAGTAGCTTTGGGGGGTGGGGGTGTCAGCCTAATGGATGTTTTGTTTCTTGGACCTGGAGTTACACATTTACTCTCTGCCTTCTCACTGTTATTTAGTTTTATTTTTTATTTAGCTTTTTTTCTTCCTTTTCATATTCTTCCACTGTATCTTTCTCTTGACAGTTATCTTTTACACTGTCACTTTGAGGAGTTTGTTCAGTTTTCATCAGTTTCTTCAGCTCCTGTTTAAGCAAATCTGTCTTTTTTCGCTCTTTCATAAATTCCAAACAAGTGTATTCTTCTGTCAGCAGTCTACTCTCTCTGAAATACTCTGAAATGAAATATTGTGGGGTTTAGGAATGTTATTAAATTGCCTAGGAATAGAAAGAGTCATGAAGCATTAATGAGAGCAAGTTTCACTTCCTTTTTCATTGCCTAAATTGTTGTTATTGATGGTATTTCGATCTTGAGGGTTATGACAATGCTATTTACTAGTAAGTAGAATAGGATGGAGCAAGATTTAAACACAATCACTGTGCCACTGAATATAATCAGTAGTGGCTAAATACAGGGCCAGAAAAGTCACATACAGTGCAATGAAGAGACCACATGAGATCTGACCTCTAATTGTCATTTTCTTGTTTTTAAATGGAGCTTAAATGTATGTATGATTTTCTTTCCCTTAACCGACAGCACAGTTGCTGGTTGCATAGAGCAGAATATACACAGAATGGAATATACAACTCTAACCTATAAATGAGTTTAGTGGAAAAAGGTATGTGTATACTGAATGCCTATAGTAAATATTTCCCTGCTGTAGGAGATAAATTGTAAAAGGTTCTGTGCTTTGGAGGGACTTGAAAGACTACCTCCAAAATGAGATCGAGTCCAAGCTTAAAGAAGTATGAAGTTGCAGTACGTCAGTCTAATATCAGCAGTGGGAGAAAGCTGGAAGAGAGTCTGGCAAACAGTGAGGAGAGAGAAGATTCACAGGCAGAATCAGAAGACTTGTGTTTTCTGTCAATTTTAAAAGGGGATTTCAAAGACAAATGTTGACTCTGGTTATCTGGTGGGATCTGGAAAGGCTGCAGGCTAGGAAGTCGGAGTACAGAACTGAGGAGTTAACACATTCCAGATAACTGGCTCTGTTACTGATCTAGTAAGTGACCTCAACAGCCTGTTTCACCTCTGTAAATGTGTGACCTGTAGGTCACATTATGTTTGTTAACATTTGTGAAGTATTTAGCATGACAGTATTCAGATCTTGGTTCTTTCTACAAGACTTACCCAAATGAAAATAACATGAATTTTTTAGAAAAAAAAAAAAATAAAGCCTTGAAAGGAATAGATGCACTGGCTCTGTTCTCTAGAATTTCTTCAAAATAAAGGTGTTTATAGATGAGTCCTTTGAATATAGCTTTTATGTGAGAACACAGTCAATGGCAAAGATTTAGATAAAATCTATTTGCAGTGATCACTGTAATGAGGAGATACTCCCAGCCCTTGAAGAGGTCCTCTTCCTTTCTTGGCAATAGATCCTGAGCCAGAAAAGTATGTTGACATCAGCTATGATGAAGATTCACAACCAACAATTTGAGATCACTGTTTGCTTAGCATGGAATTAACAAACTGTTAACTAAAGTATACTTTTACAGATAAAGCACGGACTTTTTACCAACATGACCAGGAACTGCTTTTAGAAGTACAGCAGCATGAAGATGCTTTATGCTGTGGAGCTGCTCTGCTGTCAGTGCAGCACTGCCAGCAGCGGATTTCAGTGTCTTAATACATGATTTTGTTGAACTAGTTCCTGTCAGTCAGGTGCCAGCTAAAGGCTGTCAGGCACATGGAAATTACCAATACCATTGGTTCATTCAGCTTTTGAAAACGTCAAGTGAGTTTCTGAGGAAAATGTTAAAATATACCTCTACGTGCTCTACTAAAAGTTCCTGGCTTTGGTGTTTTCTTGGTCGATTGCTTTTCTGTTCTGCATTGGGCATCCATGTATGCTTCATTTGATTCTTATCTTCTAAAGACTTTTTCTCCTATAATTGGTAATTAAAGGTACAAATAATGAGGGAATACTTGTTTAATGACTTTTAAAAGTGCACAGTGCAAAACTTATAAAAATATTAATAATTTCTATTACTATTATATTCTTATTTTTTATCACAACGTTTGTCCTGTGTATTTTCTGCAATATAATTACATTCACACAAAACCCATGTCCTAGAAAGTTAAGATGGGGGATCAGGCTATTCAGGCATGTTACTGAAACTCGGGGAATAACATACAGCTTAGCTGAGAGTTTAAACAAGGATTGGATTCAGATCTTTCATACCTTTTTTAGCTGAATTGGGCTTTTTTCTGTTTCCTGAGTTTGATACTGTGACAGCAGCAGGGATCTAAAGTTCTGTTTCTCTACTTGCACTGATCTGTTTACACTAAGACCTATTGAAAAGGACAATTGTTAGTAATACAGCAGACTCCAAAATTATATTGTAGATATAAACAAAAGCTACTTTTTGATGACTGATAATACTGGTATGTGACCTAGGATTTAAACTTTTTTTTTTGGCGTATGTCTTAATGCCCTTCCATAATGAAATTCTGCCTAATCTATAAATGTTGAAACTGGAACACAAACATAACTACCTAGACTTTTGAGCATTTTCATTTGTACATCACTAAATCATATGCTGAAGTTTTAGATCTACAAAGTCCTGTTCAGATAGAACATGTGGAGCCAGACAAATGTATGTATACCCTAGAGCCCATATGGGCTTAATTTGTGGGGTAATATTCTAACATAAATTTAAGAGGTCTGAGCTTTCAGGTTCCTAAATTCAGATCTTACAGAGTATAATAAACATGCTTGCTTTTATGCTTTCTAACTTGGTTACTCACCTTTCTCAAAGTTAGGCACTTATGTAAGGCTTTATGGAACCAAACTCTTCAGAGGAAATGCTTAACACTGAAATATCTATGCTCTTTGAAAAGACATTCCAAGAGAATGGTTGAATGAAACATTTAAAGAAATAGCTGAATGGAGATGGGAGGGGGAAGGTGAGTATATTGTTCTTTTATTCTATTTTTAGAATTAATTTTGACATGAGTACGGTAGCCGAGAACGCTGCTAGCACAGGAGCCAATATGTGAACTTACTTACCTGTGTGAACATTTGACCTTATTCCCAGTTTTGAGCTCTGAAATCAGAGGAAGAGTCTCCATAAATATGATGATTTTCAAATGATTGATGTTTGGTGGTAAAAAGGATGTTGATAACCAATCTGAGGCTTACTTTTGAAGGAATGACTGATGATGTGGAGGGAATTAATTTTCCCTTTCGAAAGGCAACCACCAAGTAGTTAGTTCAGCTTTTTCAACAAATGCCAGCGGAGCGTTCCTCGGATTCAGAACTAGGGGGAGCTGTACCTCTAGATGAGCTGGTGTGACCTTCCCACAACTAAGCAAATTTTGCTCTCATGCCGAGCTTATGAAATGAATAGCTTCATTCAATTGATCCATTTTATTTATGTACATAGAGCTTTCTGATAACCTAAGCAAGGTTACTTTCAGGTATTTATCAGGAGTGTTAAAAAATGCAGCCCCACATTTATTTTTTTCTTTCCTGCTGGGTAAAAATTCTTGCAACCTCAGAACAGAAAATAATTACTTGAAGAAGTAACTCTTAAGTCTGTTATAGGAAAATTCAAATCAATAGTGAAAAGAAAAAAGAATTGTCAGTAATTCCTGTTTTAGGTTTCTAAATCAACTTTCCATCTAAATCTTTTCCATTAACCGGCAAAGAATGAAACCTTTATTGGCCAAAAATACCAAAGGATCAGACAACTTTGAAGCTTCTTTGTTACAAAATATCAGGTCTCTCTCCAACTAAGCTCCCTTATCTTGCTTAAAGAAAATAACTTAAATAGTAAACAGTGATTTAAGTCCTGTAGTTTAAATAATAATATTGTACAAATCCATATGTGAGTAAAAAAACCCACAGCTGGTTGAGTGACGTAACTAAAACTGGAATTTAAAGCTTCATAAAAAAACGTGTCTGACTTGGAATGAGAAGTAGGACTTTGTGTTTCTTAATTTTACAACTTGAATTACCAACCTTTTCCCTGTAGTTCACTTGTAATTAAGGCAGAGTAATGGATTTGCAAAGGCAACAAAGAGGAGAGAAATAAACTGACTATGATAATAGTTTGTACTGATGCCATAATTTGAAGAATTCTGTGGGCATATGCAGTATTTCCAACAGATGTGCTTGCTACCATGGAAATTTCAAGTGCTTTTCTGTACCCACATGAAGACTCCTTGAGTTTAGGAGCAAGAATATCTGACCAGTATTTTAAAGATGTGCTTAATCCAGAAAAGTCAATGTTCAGATCATTATCCAGAATCAAGGGTGTAAGTTTGTTGTGCAGTAAGCACTCCTTTAGGATACTGACAGCATGTTTACAATCCTGAGTAGGAGGCAAAACATTTTCAATATGGGGAAAGAAAGTACTTGCAATCTGTTTATTTGTTTCTGTATAAAACACATTTATTTGTAAATTATAGATACTAAAGCATATGACAATGAGAAATTTCTAAGTGCTTCAAGAAAACTATCTCCTTCAACATCTTTGTCCCAAACAACATTTGATGAATATAGTGAGTGCATTGGCAGCATAAAAGTTCTTGGCATGTATGATTTGTAATTGTTGCTCCCTTCAGTTCAAGGGCTGGCACCCACTTCTCTGAACACAGGCACCTCATGCTATTTGAGATGCCCTCAAGTATTCAAGGTATCCACATAAGTCTGACCGATACTACGCAGCACCGATGGGATGCCTGTGTCCTGCTGGAACAACAACTGCAGGGCCAGGCAGATGCAAGAGCATCTCAAATGGCACTGGATGCCTATAATTAGGCAGCTGAATCCCACACAAAGTTGCAGCTCCTGGAACATTTGACAGACAAGACTGCATATAATAGATACTCCTCCCCAATACCTGTCTGAGCATCCATGTGAAAGAAATACTCTTTAATAAAGAGCTTGCTTTCATGATAGACTTTTCTGTTGTTCTTTTCTATTATTCTATTACATTTTTCTAAATAACATTAATTCTGTGGATATAGCTAATTGAGAGGATATACAATAACTGGGTTATGAAGATCTCTGGTTGCCCATTTAAGTTTACTTATGCTAAAAACCAAAGGACTACGAAGGATAGACATTCTCTTTTCACAGATAAGCTGACAGTATCATCATCAGACTCTCCTTTAAAATTCCTAAACCTTGTATCTGAAAATTCCTCTTCTCCTTTCACCCCAACAAAATGCAAGTTGTAGGAGCTTCAATAACGGACATTGAAGCATCTCTGCTATTCGCAAGTTACAAGGTCTAAGGATTTTAAAGATGAGAAAACAGTTTTTAAAGACACAATCAAAGTCATTATTTTTGCTTATATAAAAGCACTTTGAAAGTCTGTACTAAAACTAGGAACTTGCTACAGGAGGGTTGTTTGTGAGGTGCTTTGAGTTAGCAAGCCATGTGTGGGTATTCTAGGTCTACAATGGCCACTTCTCCAGGCCAAGTCAATGGCAGCTCAAACAAAAATTAGTCTGCAAAGCTTTGTGTATTGATATCTTCACTTTGTAAAAAACAAATAGGCAAACAGCTCTTGATGCAAACAGACACAATAGCAGCACTACTTCTGTGTCATTGTTAGTATACTAAAACTACACATGCTAAATGCTATCCATGATGACAATTGGGTTAAATGTTAAAAACAGGTCATATATTTGTATTCATAAAATAAATGAGCAAAAAACCAAGCAGCTGTCTTTAAATTACATGTAACAGAATACTTTTAGCTCATATGAAAGTACTATATTGGCTTTTATTTTGGGATAGACCTCCCAGTCATAAATCAATGTAAGTTTCACGTAACTAAACAAAAAAAGGAAAATTAATACACACGTACGTTTTTCATGAAGTACTGGATCACTTTTGTCTTCTGGGATTTTAGGCATCCAATTTGAATAGATATTTTTTACACAAAGTTGCCGATCCTTTTCCTATGAAGAAATAAACACGATTAATATGTGTTGAGGATTACTTTTTACCAACTTACTTTTGCCACATTGGGGAAAACTGTCAGTGATTTTGCTTTGTGCCAGGCCATGTGGTGCCGTCGGCATTTACATAAATAGGATTTGTCAATTTCTTTCAGAAGCCAAATCAAAATTCTCCCTTTTTAAGGCTAAGAACACATCTGTACACCTACATGATCTTTTTCGTAACACACTCTTCAGAAGACTAATTCTTCTTTAATGAGTTTTTCATTTGTTGTTCTGAGTTATTTTTTTTAGACAGTCATTTTTGCCTTTACTCCCTGTTTTTAAAATTTATTTATTCAGTGCCTTTGGTTACAATATGCTCAGTTCTGTTTTATTGGGAGGTGACATAAACTTCACAGGCATACGTTTAAAATTTATTTAGCAAGAGTCCTCTTTCCTTACTGAAATCTATCTTAAACACAGAACAGAGATTTCAGTAACACTCTCACCGTATCAGCTTTTAGTGTGAAAAACAGGAGCTGCATTTACTTTGGAGATACAGGTTGTCCTTAATGTGTGTCTGAATACCTTGAATGGTCTGAATTAGTCTGATGCCCAAAACTATGAAAGTGTAAGAATAAATTCTGTTCTGGCACAGAAATAAGGTTAATAAGCAGGTCCGGTCTTCTTTGTGGTAAACCAACAGGTTTTGTAAATCTAAATATAACATTAAGAGAGGTGGACACATAGAAAACTGTGGAAAACACATGAGATAGAAAAACATTTTAGAGAAAAGTTGAGAACTGTACTTTAGAATAATTTGTATTTTGGAACAGTTTTACATTAGTGTTCCTGGGACTATAATTACTCCTGTCTCCCAGATCTGCACATATAGAAGGAAATCAGACTCTGGCAGGGAAACAGCACTGCAAGTACTGTTTGGGGACTTTGATATGGAGACTGGGAAGAGCACTATACTTTTTTCCTTTCCGAACAGCTCACTGGGCTTTTGCTGCTGGGCAGCCTGGCTGCTGCCAGGTATCAGTAGGAAGGTTTCTGGACCTGATACATAAGTAAGAGGGACAAACAAAGCCCATGTACAGAAATGCAGATCTCCATGAATCATCAGGAGCTGCCTGTTCTGCCTTTCAGAATGTCTGGGAAAACTCTCCATAACAACAGATACTTGATTCTATTTAGAAATATATCCCTCGTGGGATTATTTAGAAATAATATCCCTAGTGGGATTAGCAGATAGATTGGTCAGTTCACACAGAAATAAAAAAAGTACAATTTATCTGTGTTTATATTGTTATACTTTTTTTTTTTTACTTTTAAATATACTTTTATATTTACCTGCATTTATATTGTTTCACTTACAAACACAATTTAAAGTATTAAAAAGCCACAAGGGTTTTCATGTTTTTTGGAATATGTACTGTTTTTCTTGTTTACAACTCATATGACATATCATTCATGGCATTTTAGTTTCAGTTTCTATTTAGTGTCACTTTTAGGTTTTTCTGTGTGTTTGGCTTACAAGCATTACAGTAAGTGCTAAACTGGACATACCTGTCCCAAAAATATTTGTCTAAAAACTAAGCTAGAATTTAAACAAACTGTTGAAACATTTATGTAAGTCTTTTTGCTAAGCTCTAGTTTTGCAGATTGTAATATTTGGCTCATTTTGATTTGGAAGGGTTTCTGTAAGGGAGCTCATTTAAAGTTAGTAGATGAATATACTGACCTAGATTTATCAAAAGAGTAACAAGTTGGTGTGGATTCTGTTCAAATTGTGACGCATTAATCTCTGTTTCGATTAGTTATTGAACTACTTTGAACTTTTGAAAAATAGACACTACAATAATTTCATCATATGATATTTTGTCTTTTTTTGGTAGACTATAGACTCAACTAGGAAACAAAAATCCCATTACTAAATAATATAAAAGAGGCAAAAGCAACAGCTAACATTAAATACTTTAATTTTCTTGCGGGAACAGAAACCTGTTTAAAATCTTCAGTACCTTAATTTTTTGGTGAAGAGAGTTAATTTCCATTTTCAAGTTCTTTGTAATTATCCCAGCTTCCACAGCTTTTTTGTTCTCATTTGCCAGCTGATGACTAAAGGTGCTATTGTTCAACTTCAGCTGCTTTTCTAGGCTCTTAAAAAGATTACATATTTTACCATATGGATGGTACACAGTGTGACTGTTGAAAAATTTCAGTTCTTACCAGGTTTAAAAAATAAACATAATGAAAAGTAAGCTTCTAATGATTTTATTCTATTGTAAACAATGCACGCAATTATGAAGCATCTGCAAAATTACTTTAAAAATGAGAAAACCTGGTTTAAAACCTAATTTTGCTAAACAAAAAGAAAGTATATTTGGCATTCAAACATAACAAATAAGGCTAACCTTTCTCATGGATTAATGAATACCATAATCTCTGGAAAGTTAAGACAACATTTCTGTTCACACTGAGATCTACTAACTGACTTAGTGTAAATGAAAACTAGATAAGTTATTGAGTACTTGATGAAGTGCTTTATCATCAGCACCCAGTGCCATGCACTGAAGTTATGGTTACTAAAACTGTAAGGTGGACACCCAATCCTTCATGCTCTTTATAGCTTCTCGCTAGGACTTGTGTAAATAGAAAGTTTTCAAAAGAGGTTCTGAATTTAGTTGCTAATATTTTCATTTTCTTTCCTGTAATAAACGTATTTCAGACCTAGCTTTTCAGATGGTGAAATGCCTTGTAACACTACCTGGCTCTTTATTTAATTTTATGCATAATATACCCCATAGAAAATAGAAATTAATTCCTGGAGGACAATGGAAATTTCACTCTTCCTCTTTTGTATGAAAAACTGTATTCCTGTCTTTTTGCGAAGGGTTCAATAAAAGTAAAGAAGCATGAGATATTAAAAGGAGCTGAATTACCTCCTTTTGAACTCCCACCAGGCTTTTACTACAGTTGCGTAATAAATCAACAATAGAATCAATCCTAAAATCTAGGACACTGGACTACTGCTTAATTCAGCAGATGCTCTACAGCCAACTACAGTGAGTGACAGTAATTAGTGAACAGGAGATATAGGCATGTCCATATTGCCCACAAGCACTATGTAAAAATAACAGTGCTAGCTCCAGATAAGTCAGCTTTGCTTGTTTAAGGAAATACAGCAGCAGCAGCCTGGTGGTCTCCATGTATGACTAATCCTGTGCTTTGCCGTGGTAAATTCAGGTCCGTGCTATTGTGGCCAGATGACCCAAGCAAGCCTGGATACCCCATGCTGCTGGCAGGGAGCAGAGTAGATACTCTGCTGAATATTGCTCTCCAACTATATACTGTTTCTGACCTAACAGGGTTAAGGCACATAACTTCATTCCTAAAAGATCTTTATTCCCAGACAATCTACTCGTACATTTCTGCCAGATTTTAAAACACTGGAAGGGGGTACTACTGCAATTTTTAGTACCTTACACTCAGGGACAGCACTGGATTAAAAAGAATGTTCAATGCTACAGGATTACATCAGGTTTGTTAATGTTAACAAGAAGCAGCTAAAAACTTTCCACTATTCTTGCACAGAAACCTCTGCTATTATTGTTGAACAAATACAATGGTATGCACATATTACCTGTATTCTCTTATCATTCACTTCGATTTTTTCTGTAAGGACTGACAATCTGTGCTCAAGTTCCTCTCTCTCTGCAAGAGCTTTGTCTTCTGAAAGCATGTGCAAGGTCTGCAAAGCATCTTTAGCTTTTAGCAGCTCTGCTTCAACTTTTCTGAGCTTCCTGGATGTCTTTCTCTCATCCTCCTGAGATGTCCTCAGGAGTTTCCTTAAAGCTCTCACCTCATTATAATGACTTGCTAAAAGATCCGGCAAGTTGTTTTGTGAATTTTTGTATCTACCTATTGCTTTCGAGTGCCGACACTGAAGCTGTTTCAAAATATGGTTTTCTAAGCTTGATGCTTCTAATTTGTGTTGTAAAACAAATATTTCATTCTTCAACTCTTTAATTTTGTGAAGTCTTGCCGACGATATTTGCTGAGCCATTATATTTTTTTACTGGGAAATCATACTACTCTGCAGGCTTAAAAATGAAGAATTCTGTTGTGGTATCTTCTCAGCCGGGAATTGTTTTCCTCCTGCATTCAGACCAAAGTAAACCAACACTGATATATAGCAATCATTTGAGGCAACAAAATCACTGTATGTCTTTACTGCTCACATAAGCTCATCTACTGGTCTTCCAAGCTACTTAACTGTGGTATATTTGACAAAATGTCCAAGATCTATACTAAGACTACAATGTTCAAGTATTTCACAGATAAAGCCATTAAAGACTTCATATCTCTGTGCATTTATGTGGCTGCACTGTGCTGTAGCTAACTAGGTTTATAGGAGGTCAAGGTTCCTTCTTTTCATTCTCTCAAGCCATTTTTGTTCGAAACAGCCACCATGCTCACTTTCCATTAATAAGGGTAACTACATAGATGGTGTCTTCTAAGGCAAACAGCAATAATACTCTGGGAATAACTTGGTAAAGTATGCTCATGTTAACACCATCAATGGAAATAAATCTTCTTTCTGTAAATCATGCAGTTCACTAATGTAGGCATGATCTGGAGACTGATGAACTACATTCAGTCCATCTAGAAAGATTCCCAAGAGGGAGCACCTACACTTTGAATAGGGATGTGATAGAAAAAAACAACATTGTAATCTACAGGTATGCAAGAACTCAAAAAACAAGGTGATCACAATAGCATATGGTTAAATTTCTCTGCAGCTAAGATTTCTACCCAGCTTTCTGGAATTTTCAAGTCAGCTTTGAGTTGAATTTTTAAACCTTAAATGCTTATTTGTATAGAACTGTTATGCAGTTGTGTATACTGTTTCTATAAGCAATTGAAAAAAATCTTTATAGGCTAGCATTCCAAGTGCATTACTGCCACTTGCTCTTCTTTATGGCCAGCATCTGAGTGAACAACTCTAACTTTCCTTTCCTGAAACATAATTAGAATTTGAAAATAGCCAAGACTCTAAATCTGAGTGTGTTCCCCTTTTTCAGGC
Source organism: Falco cherrug (assembly GCF_023634085.1). Lineage (NCBI taxonomy): Eukaryota > Metazoa > Chordata > Aves > Falconiformes > Falconidae > Falco > Falco cherrug. Next base: position 78,375,017 of record NC_073698.1, read on the forward strand.
ATATATTCAATTTCACTATAGCCCTCGACATTTCACAGTATTTTGCTAGAAGCTTTTTATAATAATTTATAGATCACATAACATTTTGTGGATAAAATAGACAAGGTCCTAACCTAAAAACACCAGAGGAAAAGGACAGATCTTTTCAAGCACTTCTGTTGAATTTAATGGTGTTCTGCACAGAAACTCTGCAAGAGCAGGCCCCAACCAGCATACTCCACCGCAGATGCGAAGCAACATAAAATTGGTGGTAGGAAAAGTAGGGTGGACATTGCCTATGGCACCACCACACCATGGCCTCCTTGCTTTCAGAATAGTGGAAAGCCATGGAAAGAGTGTTATCGAAGAAGACATAGATGTTTGGGGCAGTGGCTTCAGTGGGGAAAGGGCTCTACCCTGCAGCAGCAGCACCTATTGCTCTCCCTCTCCTTCCCTGCTGGCAGCAGCCGCACCAGCCTTCCTGTTCTGCGCAATTTCAGCCCAGCTCTGCTCCTCCCCTTCTCACAGCAGGGGCTGGAGTCGGGCCTGGGCCGGACACCCATGCACCTGGTGTGCGAGGCAAGCAAGTTATAAGAGGGTATGAAGGGGGTCGGTTATACAATTCTGTCTGTCCTTTGCTCTTATTCCTGTAACACCTGATTCACACCACTATTTCAGGATACAAAGTGGATGGTCTTTGTTCTGATGGCCCTGCTGACAGAGAGAAAGCAGAGGCAAGCTGGTGGGACCTCGCTCATACAGAGAGAGACATACAAGGTCAGACAACCAAGGTCAATGTGATAGCAAAAGGAAAGGATAAAAAGAATCTGAGATTAGGAATCAAAAGGAGGAGAGGCTGTGATTTGGGCAGGGCGGGGCTGGGGGGTTTTGCATATGTTTTAAATGGATTAAGAAAGACGATCATGGAGGTTGAAGTAAACAAAAGAAATTGCAGCAGTCAGTTGAGGTCATACATGTTCAAGACCTGCAGGGAACAAAATTAACAGGTGCTGTGGAAAAAAGTCACCAGAGGTAAAAACCAAAGTAATTGGAAGGTATGCAAGCTTGTTTCCTCTTGCATGTACCTGCATATTCTCTGTAATACAACTCCACTGCAGGAAGATTGCAGTATGACCACAAATGTTGTCACACAAATATTTGCAGAGTAAGAACCACTGTTACATTACTACTTTATTTTGTCAGAATGGAATGAAAGGATGCAAAAGAAACAGGCAAAATACTTTCCTGCAAAAGCTCACAAAAATTCTACAAACATCTGTAAGGGGTGAAAATGTAGATTGTAATTGTGGTCCTGGGAAACTGATCATTTCAAGTAGCCATGAACGAGCAAAAAGAACCACTTAAAATATCCAACACAGATACTAGCCAATAATGATTCTTCTGCTAAATAGATTTACAAAATCTGGTTATTTTTGCTGGTCTGCTAGTTTCATGCCAGTATGACTTTTTGACAGCAGCATGTAACTTACATAATAGAAGAGATAATTAGTGTTTTCTCTCTCTCTTTTTGGTGGATTTGCATCTTGTAGGTTTGGTAGACGTAGATGAAATTTTGATGCACAGCAGGAAAAGGGTCATTGGTTTTACACTCATTTTTTGAGGTGGCATAGTGGGATCTAAGAATGTATGGGTCTAGCTATGAAAACATGGAGACATGAAGAGATTCTTCATTGTCAACATTTATGTAAATGGAATACACTTGTGCTGTATGGTCTTTCCATTGAAGCACAAACTTAATTTTACATGATGCACCATGACTAAGCTAGCCTAAACATAGCTTTTTTTTCTCTCAAAACTGACACTTTTGTGAAGACATATAATTTTTGAGTAACATTACTCAGGAAAGACTTTTTCATACTCATCATGTGATGCGTAGTCTAAAGCAGAAATTGCAGTATATGTGCGAAAGCCATTTTCAGTTCCTCAGATTAAAATTGAGGAATAGGGATTGTAAGGGTGCTTCCACATCTCAGGTGATCATCCTGTCTCTAGGATTGCCAAGGACTGTAAAATAACACAATAGGAAATCTCCATCTCTCTTCCCTCCCCTTCCTAGCGTTTGAAACCTGATTTATTATTTTTCTTCAGTGAAAAACTGTTTCCCCTGTCTTCCTAATTACTGAAAAAAATGCCAAAGAAAGGGAACAGCTATATTTCTCAAGAAAGCCTCATTTTACTACCAACAGAAAACAAAGTATCTTTTTTATCATTTTGGGGGAAGATAAGCTGTCCTTTTCCCTTCTTTTTCTTTTTTTTCCTTTTTCCAGTGTTTTCTTCTTTTCAGTTCCTGATATTTCTAAGTGTTTGATGTTTCTAGCTGTTTCAGAGCAAGTCACTGACAAAGCCTTTAGTATATTTAGCATGAGAATTTTCACTTCTGTATTCTCTACTGCATCACCTACAATCATTACCTCTGCTACAGCTGCAGCTTCTGTACTTGTATGCTTTGGGGAATCTTCAGCATCCCTGCTTTTTGTGCCACATTCTGACTTACTCTCTTCTACCACTAAAATATGGGCGAAACAATCCTCTGGAGTTCACAACTGTGTTATGGTAGAAGACTTAAAAGTTGACCTCCAAAACCTATCAGGAATCACAGTGCTATTGTTTACAGGTAACAAACAATACTAAAGAGTGTTCAGCTATATTAAATGATGCTAAGAAATACTAAGCTACCTTTAAAAAAACCCACACAACAGTCATTACTCTTTAACCCATTAAAATAATTGTGTGGTCTATAGTAAGTGGGTGAGTTTGTTTCCAGAATAAACTGCAACATGAAATATACTAGTTTTTATCTCAGAATTTTCTATGATACTGGCATCTATTTTCTAAAGATTTACAAGGTACTACCATTTCAATGGAAATAGAAACCATAGTTTACTTCCTGTAATGTATACATTTTCTCCATGATTAATGTAATTTAAAAGAAGTGTAATTGTATTTATGCTCAATACCTACAAAGTACTTTACAATATTATAAAAATAATTGTTCAAGTGTCTAGAAACTAGGTATTTCTGTATTTTTACAGTATTTTTAGATTTCCATTTATGTAAAACCATAATTTAGTCATATTTTTCAATAATTAGATCACAAAATTAACTTCTGCATTAAAACAGAAAAAAAATACTTAGCTGCCATATTAACACCATAGGTAGAGGATATAGCAGCACCTAAAGGTGCACAGTTGAGCACCTCAGAGACGAAATAAAGATTTTCTTAAACTTTTGGGATGTTGTCTATTTTATTTGTTTTCAAATCAGAATTGTTTGTAAAAACAAAAAAGCTTGCAAAATAAAACCTCACAATGTAATAGAAGTGTCTGCACAATTTCAGAAGAAACATTAGGGAAAATTTCAATATTTTTTTAATGAAAACAATTTCTTCACAGCCTAACTGTACTTAACGCATTTGTTTGCTTTTGAAAATGCTGCAAGACACTTATCTCCATGTCTATGCACCCATATAGCTTGGAAAATACCACCTATAATCCGCTGTTGTCAGAGATGTGGTCCTCTGATGAGATGATCTCATTTTGTTTGATCAGGTTTCTAAGTAACATTGCTGCTTCCTCTGGAATTGTCTTTTCTCAACAGCCCAATTTTCAAACAAAAAAAACCTCTCCTAATTGTTTAGCTTTTTTAAAAAAACATATATTTAGCATAAGATACAGAATGCTGTCTAATTTTCCATGTCTTTTTGAATATCTGTTACACCTCAGTTTGTTTCCCTACTGAGGCTACTGGAGAGTAGAACGGAATACTTCATTCTCCTGGCAGCATTATGCAAATGCTGTGGTTCTGGTAAAAATTATTTCTTGGGATATGATTAAATCCATTTGATTTTTTTATTATCACATGAAGACGACTTAGAGCATATTTTTATAGATACAGAATTCTACCCAGTAGTAGAATAAGTTGTATATTTGTGGGGGTCTAAAAGGGGCATAGCAATTATGTAATAGAAATTTAAGGGGAAGTAAAAGGTTATTTTAGTTTAGATAGATTTTAACAAGTAGCCTTCACTAAAAAAAGAAGATACTTTCAGAGCATTCTAACTCCTTTGTTGGCATTTTTTTCTTTGTGGTGGTATTTTATTGTAAATTAAATTACATTTCTGAAAGGAGAGAGGGGAATCAGATAACTCCTGAAGAAAATCAAAAAGTGCAATTTAGGATTGCACAAAATGTTCTAGGTTGAATCAAAACAGTTTCATTACTTTTCATTCCCTTACATTAACAAGTCTTCCTTGTGGAAGACCGAGGAATGCCCAGGGTCCTACTACGTTTCTCCATCTTAAGAGATGACAACTCGTGCTTTAAGATGAGGATTAGGCAAAGGCCAGCTTGGTACAACGATTTGTATTTCTGTTTAAATTTGATTTGGCACTGTCAACACTTTTTGGCCAAACTGTCTTTAAATCAAATTAGCTTGAATTAAACATAAACCTACTGCTTTAATTCGATTTGATTGCTTTAAGCTGATTGTGGGCTGAACCTCACCATCCACCTTCAAGATCAGATTTTGAGAATAAAATGGAAAAGGAGAAGACAGAAAAACAGAAGGTGAAAGACAAGAAACAGAAAAATAAAATTAAAGATATTACTATACCAGTAAAAAAAATTAAATCAGTAGCTGAAGCGGGGCTGAAATGGACCAACACCAGAAGAATGTACGTTGATGGCAGAGATGCAGGAACAAAAATAATTAGGGCTAAATCTACCTGTCAAAGATGAAAAAGCTATTTCAAGCACCCACAAACTGCAAAACTGTCAGGGGGAGAAATTAATTGCAGTCCGTGTGCAAAAATAGAGTCAATGAAGGGGCAGTCCTGGTAGGAGAACACAATCTGAATGCCCACATCAGCATGGGGCTGCAGTCCCTTGGCCTCACAGCCCAGCCCGGAGCCCAGGGTGCCAGGGCCACCCGCTCATGCAGGAAGGGCGAGGACATGGACAGGGCCCTCAGGCCTGTCGCCGGGCTCCTCCGTGGGCCCCAAACAGCCCCTGATGTGGCCCACGCAGCCCCTGGTGCGGCCCAAACAGCCCACACAAGCCAGAGCTCCCCCCGCCTCACAAACGCAGCATTCCCCAGGGTGCTGGGGGGTCCTGCCACCACCTGCTCTCCCCAGCCACCTCAGCAGCCTGCAGCCCTGCAGCCCCTCGCCATGCCCTGGCGGCTCCCTGAGGCAGCACCCCGCCCCCCCCCGCCAGCTCGGCACCCCCTCGACACCCAGCCCCTGGCCCTGGCAGCCACCCCGGGGCCCTGGCAGTCAGCACCAGGCCCTGCCACCCAGCCTGCCACCGCCCTGCCACCCAGCCTGCCACCGTCCTGCCACCCAGCCTGCCACCGTCCTGCCACTGCCCTGCCACCCAGCCTGCCACCGCCCTGCTCCTGCCCTCCCACCGCCCTGCCACCCAGCCTGCCACCGCCCTGCGACCATCCTGCCAATCAGCCTGCCACCGTCCTGCCACCCAGCCTGCCACTGTCCTGCCACTGCCCTGCCACCCAGCCTGCCACCCAGCCTGCCACTGCCCTGCCACCCAGCCTGCCACCGTCCTGCCACCGCCCTGCCACCCAGCCCGCCACCGCCCTGCCACCCAGCCTGACACCACCCTGCCACCGAGCCCGCCACCGCCCTGCTCTGCTGTCCGTGTCCAGGGCAGGACCGCAGCCCCTCGCCACGGGCCCCTCCCAGGCAGGGCATCCCACCTCCCCCTGTGCCCACCCAAGAAGTGTCCTCCGTCCCTCCCGACCTCCCCTCTGCCCCGGCCCCACTGCCCACACCGGCGTGCGCCATCCCCGCCCGGCCTCCCTCACCGCCCCCGCCGCCATTACCGGCCCCCTCGGCCGACAGGCGCGTCGCCGTTGCCATAGGGACAGGCAGGGGCCGCGGGGCACCCTGGGAGCCGCCGCGCCGCCTCGCCCGCCCGGGCCGCCCCCGCAGCCCCTTCCCTCGCCCCGAGCCCTGCTTGTTTCCACCCGCTTATTTCTGTGCCTCAGCGGGGTCTTCGTGGGAATTTGGCAATGTGGCGTGCAGCCAGCGGGTCCCCCGCGCCGTGACCTGTGGGCCGCGGACCTGGCGGTGGCTGTGGAGGCACCTCAGTGTGTGTGTGTGTGTGTGTGTGTGCGCGCCCGGGAGCGCACAGGCCGGACCCAGCAGGCTCCGAACTCACCGTCTGGGTGAATTATCCCATAGGATAATATAGGAATATTATCCTATGGGATATCCCATAGGAATGAAAGCAGCAGGGGCAATACTTTTCTTCAAGGTTGGACACAGTAGGAATCATGCCCTAAAGGCCTCACCTGCCGGGCTCCGGGTGGGCAGAGGCTTTGGGCCACAGCCGTTTTTTATCCTGTGTAGTTCAGTGCGTGTTTCAAAGTAGAACAGGAGAGAATATTAATTGGCAATTTTGTCCCAGTCCTGACCTTGGATGTTTGATGGTGCAAATATTTACTGCTTTGAGTTTTAATTATTAGTATTGCTCTACCAGCAATACTTACCAGCATGCTTTGCAAGCAATGAGCAACTGCATCCTTTGTATTTCTTCAGAGCTCTAGGAACTAAACACATTCATTTGGAAATGGTATGTTCCAAATGGCTAGCCATTTCTGTTGAATTGACTAGACTATACTTGCACACAAAATCTGAGAAATGAGTATGTGTAATCACTTCTGGCAACACTTTTATAGTTTTGCATTAAGGTGGTTTAGTTTTGCTTTACAGGAAAATGCTCTGAAAATACCCAGTTTTAACAGGCTTTTTCTTTTTGCTGGACTTCCTATTGCCTCACAGAAGAAGAAAGAAATGATGGATGGTGAGCCACAGTAAACGGTGCAAACTATCCATACTGGTATTTTAATTTCCAGTGAGGTTTTTCAGGATCCCTGTTCCATACATGGAATACTGCATTTCCAGCTTAACATAGTAGTTTGCACAGACAAAAATATTACTTTCAAGAACATCTTTACTATTGTGCATTTGATCCAACCTAATCAATCCTGGAAATACTTTATCCCATTTTAAGTGTTTTCAGGATTGGACATTGCTATATTCAATATTAACATTTGAAACATGTGTAAGCACTTGCTAAAACCTAGGCCAGTTTCACCTCTTACCATAGGGACAACTTTAACTGAGCTCAGTGGCATGTTGCTCAATTACAGCAGAAACAAACTTGGCCCTTAAAATCTGAAAGTAGTCTGTTACCATTTAACGTTCTTAAAATACCTCTCATGCTCAGGGATCTCCTTAGGCAAATACATGCAGGCAGCCACTGAATTGTGACCATCTCTGGGGCAAAAGGCAACAACCAGATGTGAAAAGAGCATCCTGGATAACACAGTAGAGTAGGATATTTTTTTACCAAGTATTCTGGACCTCCTCCTACAGCTTGTGCCCTGGCAATTTTCACTGGTGGTGCAAAAAGGAGAAAATACAACAGTTTCTGGATACATAGAATCAGCTGAATCACCTTCCCTCAGTATTCGGAAGTATACTGACACATATTTATATCAGAGAAGTCCCTGAGCCCCACAGTGTGGATGATGATCTGAATTCTTTAAAGCTGAGAGCGTTTGTAACCGAGGCTTATTTCAATATGATCTCTGCTATAATTACTTCTGCATCTATGCTCCCCTTGCCCTCCCCTTCCTCCATCCCATTTTATAAGGTGAAATTTGCAGCTGCAACTCCAGAGCCTCCTTGTTGTGGTCAGGGAGAGGGTGCAAGCCCTGTTATGCAGGAGGTAGCTGTGACAGTGCCCATACAACATTAAACATTACCCAACAGCTTTGTGATCGCCCCCAGCACAAAGCTGCCTGCGTCCTGTCCCTTCTCCCTTCTCACTTGTCCCTTCCCCCTCTCCCAAATATTTCTCCAGCTCAGTCTCATTGGTGCACTACTCTCCTTTGCCTTTTTTGGACTGCCACCCTGTCAATCTAATGCAATAAGGCCAGGGGCAGGTGCAAACCCCTTGCTATGGCTCTTCTTACTAACCAATCCTCTACTGGCCCCTTGTCCCAAAATACCTAAGAGCCAATGGAGTGGGAAAACCCGGGACCTGGGGAGAGGCCAAAGCTGCTGGATTGCTAGTGGGGCATCCATTTAGGACCTGGGTTAGCCCAGGAGCTGCTGAACGCTTGGATTCCTCTTGGAACTGTGGTGACTTGTGGATAGCAGGGGTGCTCTGCTGATTCATTTTCATCACTGTCAACATGGTGATCAAAGTATTTGTAGCCACATCTTCGGGGTCTACAGCGGTAGGTTTCTCATTTAACATACTCCTCTTTCTGCTGGGATCAGGTTGGTAAATTAGCTTAGAAGATCCCAGGACAGTCTGAGTTTGCATGTGAGAATAAAACCTACTGGATTTCTTCTAGTCCTCACTGGCCACCTTGTTATTGAAAGCTCCTCAAGATGTAGAGAATTCCTGTTAATGCAGGCTTTTTTGCATGCGAGGTTTTACTACAGTTGTAACATTTACGTACAAGTTATCTGTCATTTAATAGATATGTCTGTTTGAAAAAGTATATGCAATATATATTCACTGAAGAAGGAAAAAGTGGTATTGTATTTGCACGAAAGCTAAGGTAGATTGTTTACAGTAGAAATGAATGCATTTGTTTTTAAAAGAGACTTCAGAACACTGCTTCTGCAAAAGGGGAACTCTGTCTAAGATAGAGCCTGAAGCCAAAGTAAGCTGAATCAAGTTATACAGAAAAAAATTCTTCCCCACCCCATCCCCTTCCATAGCTTTTTGCAAACTTTTTTTTGTTTTTTTCCTTAGGTTGGTGTTTGGTTTATTTTGTGCATGTGTGTTTCTCTTGAAATGCTATACTGATGATTTTTAGTATTGAGATCTACTGCTGTAGCTGTCAGCACAGTGTATCAGCTGAAGGGAAGGGCATGTGAATAGTAGGGAGGTTGGAAGTCCATGGGAGGTGGGAACCGGGAAAGAACTGTTTCCTTTTATATCCAGTTCCCAGATGAGCTCAGATTGCAGGTTTCCTTTGGCAGTCACTCACTCACAGTGACATGGCTAAACAAACTGGCTGGTACTTGCACATAGCTATAACTACATCTCTGTCTCTCTGACATTAATGCCATATCTTTAAGAAGATTCCAGAGTTGGAAAGCTCCAAAAAACACCCCCTGTTCATGGGGCCACCATCTAAAAAAATGAACCGGGCGTCACTCACTAAAATTCAAATTGGAATACAGCTGAGGATGTTTGTAGTTCTCTCATCAGCTTATCTCACCAGCCTCTCACTAAGCCTGGCACTTTATATTTACTATTGGCATTTTAGCACTCTGTTTTTTTTATAAGAAACCTCAGATGCAAGTGAAAAAAGGAAGAGGGGGTTGAAAACCACAGGTTTGGTAATTTGTAATCTAGCAGTTACTGGTCAAGTAGCTTTATAAATTGCCACACGCTGTGTGTCAGTGGTCTTTTTGCTCCTGTTTGTCCTGTTTTGGTCTCCTTCAGTTGATCAAAGAAGAGTCATCCCTACCTCCTTTGCTACTCATCCATTTTCTGAGGAAAGTTGTGACTGTGACTAAATCCCAGAGCAGACAGTGTGTGCTGGTGCCATCATCATCCTGTGTGCCTCAGGCACAAACTGTTGCCACCCCATCTACAGGACCGGGGCTGTAGTTCATCAAGGCACTTGTACAAGTGCTTGGATTAAACGTTGACATTCAGAGATCACTTACACAATTAAAACTAAGCGTGTCACATATTTGTTTAGCACTAGCTGAACCAAGATCTTTCCTCTGCTATATGCATTCCTTGTATCTCCTCCCAGCTAGCAGCTATAACCAACTCCTTTCCTCTTGGAATGCAGTGAAGGCACGTGTATAGGACTGACACCACGCAAGCTTTATCCAGCCATTTTGAGCTGTTAAGCATTGCTACTGTGGTTTATTACTGCTCAGAAAGATAGCTAATGCGAGTGAACTGTTATAGGTTTTAAGTTTATTAATGCCAATCTCCACTGTATGTTAGCAGCCTACAAGAGCTGTTAGTGAGATGCCAGACATATATTGGAAGGGCAGGCATGGCATCTTTACACAGCAATATGCCTTTGTATTTTCTGCGTTCTGGTGTGTTGGATGTATGTATAGCTGCAGCTATCTCAGAAGGCAGCATGTGTTCAGATTACTGATACGTAATTGCAATGCCAAGTAAACACAATGTTCAGCTGGAGTACTTTTCCACATTTACTGATTAAAATGGATAGAGGGTATCCTTTCAATGAACCTTTAATGAGTTTTGGTATATATAAAATAAAACTCACTCATGCAAAAAGCCAGCACAAAGCCCAGTGTATCACTAAAATCCTGTTACAAACAAATTTTGTATCAGCCATGTACAGCTTTTCCTGAGAAGAATGAATTTAATCCCTAGAGCTTAAATTGGAAGTCTAAATTGTTGTAGTCACACTGATGCTCTCTTCAATGTGGCTGATATCCGTCAAATGCATGTTGTTAACTTTGAATTTCAAATTAAGATGGCCCAGCCTCCTTTAGCGTAAATCAACAGATGATCATTGGTAAAGAATAAAAATATGTACAACACAGTCACACTACTAAGTGCAACCGGTTATCATGTTAATAAATACTTTTGAAAAGTGAATGCAGTGAACCCAGTAACATTCTCGTGCTCTGGATCAAATACTTGAATGATATAATTCACTGTGGCTCTTAGAGCAAATCTGCAGTTTGTATTTTTCCTCTCAGTGGTTCAGAAATGTATTTTAAATAGTTTCAGCTTTATTATCTTTCTGCTCTAAACTTAGCTGATATTGAACTATTCATTAAGCAAGCAGAAGCAGAGACATTTATAGCTCTAAGAAGTACTAAGTGCTTGGCTTGAAGCAAGCAGTAAAAAAATAATTTTGTTACTAGCCACAGAGGTGTTTAGAAATGAGCGATGTCCTGCAAGGTTCTAAGGTACCATGAACCATGGGAGAAAGGAGGTTCATGTCTTACACAGAGGAAGACTTCCAAAGTCTTGCTTACTGCTGCTCATGGTTAGGGCACCTCTAAAATCCTTTTGTTCCCAGCATTTCTGGTGACATTTTATGAACTGGCCCACCTTCAAATTGGTAGATCTCAGAAAGGCTGAGGAAAATGTAGACAATTTGAATTATGTCCTCTAAAATGCAGAGTAGGGAGTTGTCATCTGTGACTGTGAATCTAACCATATGTAAACCTGAGCTCAAATTTCAAATTAATTTCAAGTCAAATCAGAGATTAGAGTGTGATAAATAAGAATAATTATCAGGAATAGATTGTCTATGTGGTGTTACAACATTTATGTTCCTCTAGCTGTAAGATGTTGACTATATACCATTTGCTTCTGCCATAGGCAGCTGGTCAACAGGAATGCTCTGGACTGTGAGGATATAGATGGTAATATTTAATTATGCATCAGGTGAAACTAATATTATCTGTAGTTCTTACACTCCAGCTAGATAATATTTATTTAAAAGTTTTTTTCTTATTTTAAGGGACTAGCAGCTAGGGATGGTGGAACTTACACTTTGTTGAAAGGGAAAGTGACACTGATGAAATAATATCCTGCTCACCTCCACTTTCCAGGGAATAATCTGAATTCTTCCCATGCCATCAGAGACAAGTGAGGGCACAAACAAGCTCCTGCAATCTCATCCGTTCTGGGAAAACCTTTGCATGTCATCTGTGTTGTTACATCCTGGAAGATTTCCCTCTCTGAGTGCCATTTGCTGGAGAGATTCTTTTGGGTGCCCAGTTACCTAGTGCCAGCCACGGCAGAGGCTTGCTTTATGGCTTCGTGCTTAAGAGTGTGTCCCAAGTCTTTTGCTCTGCCTAAACCCTAGTGATTGTAAGCCTTAAGACACAGTACATCTTCCGCATAGTTTATTGTTGTTATCATCATGGGAAGCTTGCCTTTTCCTTATGCAGGCATAATTGCATGTGACTTTGTATTTTTCCTCAGCATTCATTTTTCACACACCCCTCTCCTAATTTTTTTTCAGTCCTGGTGCTGTCTGAGCCTCCTGTGCATTATGAACCTTAAGCTGAAGAAAAATTTTTTATCCAGGTTTAGTTCTAGAAGTTATAGCTACAGCCATAAGCAAGGGAGCACAGAATCTATAGCTCAATTTCCATTACCTCCTGAGGGGCACTTTCCATCTGGGGCACTGGCTGTTCCAGGAGCCATATCTACTTCAGTGCATGTGTCCAAAGAGACAAGCTGACGCTGAAATTGCAGCTGACAGCACTTGAGTACACTGGCTTTCAGAGCATGTGATGAAACTCTTAGTACTGGCTCATGAAGATTTTATTAACCATTTATACAAACATTATCCTGCCACTTCCTCCAATGGAGTGTCCCTCAAACAATCCTTTCTGCTGCCTGAACGTGTTCTGCAAATATCTGTGCAGCTAAATATCCATTAAGAAAATGACCTCTGTTTAAAAAGTGAAAAGAAGAGTATAAATAAACACCTTTGAGATCTGTCAACTGCATGGCTTTTGAAGACTTTGGATTAGTGTTTCCGTTCAAAGTGATATACTTTTTTTAGCTCACCAGAAACCTCTGTTGTTGTCATAACAATGTGCAGCATTTTATGTTTGTTATTTTTATAAGCAAGCATAGCTGTATAGCTAGATACTTCCTTATTCAAACAATAAAAAGAAATTTTACCCTTCATCATGAAAATTCATTCTTCCAATATAATAGGCTATCGCTCTACTTCAGCTTTTCAGATTTATTAGATCACAGAAGTACATAATCCATGAATTATTTCTCATCTCTTTGTCTGTCTCAGGCTGATTTACACTAGCTTGGTGTCACTTTAAATTCGGTTGTTCAGATGTCTGACTTGTGGAAGACATGGTTTCAAATCATATGATGGCTTGTATGTAAAAATCACCTAGATACATCATTCTAGCTACCGACTATATAGGACACTAGCTTTGCTGCATGGAGTAGCATAACTGGGAGGAGAAGAGAGTCACGTCTGGAATGCAGTTGTGCTAGATAGTAATTTAGTTGTCAGTGTCTGAAGAGCAGCTTTAGAGAATTTGTACAGATCAGTCCAAACAGTGCTTGGTTCAAATGCTGCAGTACTTGTAGGGATAAACTTTGGCCTTGCAGCTCTTAGACAAGTTAGACATATACAAAATGGAGAAGTTCCTTAAATATTGTATACCTGCATCCTAGGTCTATACAGAACTAGCATCGAAGGGAATAAGGGCCATGACTGAATTTTAGGCAGCACAGAAGCTCTGTATAACGTGCTCTATTTCTATTTAATATGTTCTTCACGGTCCAACTGGAACATCATTCTGTAATGTGGGAAATATTTAAGCACAGGAGTTAAACTGGACTGGATTTTCCTTGAGCTTTCACTCATATTTAATTATGCCTACCATTAAAGAACAGGGGCAGAGAGACACATGTGGCTTATGGAAAGCTAAATGTTGTATGTAATCCTTAGGAAAAAAGAGACGGTTACATATTGAGGACAATATGTACATTCTCAGATCTGTGCTGACTTTAGGCAGGATTAGTTTAGGTAGCTGTACACCACACTCACAAATCTGGGAGCAGAGTAGGAGGCTTCCTGCTGAGCCTCATTTCTGAGATGGAGGTATCACTGCTTCCAGGAAGGAAAGAAGGAAGCTGGGCGGTGCAGAGTGGGGAGTAATGGCAGTGCTCTGGATGCTGAGAAGCAGTGTTGAATCTCAGCTTCAAAAAGTTTGGGGGCTACTGGAGTAGTGAATCTGACCTGACATACTTTCATTAGTTCTGCTTGCAATAACAACTGCTTTGAGAAAACAATTTTCTTTTTAAAGAAGGCATTTTGGTTTTCCTCTTTCCTAACCAGATCAAAAAGAAACAGCAAGAAGTAGTGGGCTTTTTAGAGGCCAACAAGATTGACTTTCAGCAAATGGACATAGCAGGTGATGAAGACAACAGGAAATGGATGAGAGAGAATGTCCCAGGTGAAAAAAAGCCTCAAAATGGAATTCCTCTTCCTCCACAGATCTTCAATGAGGAGCGGTACTGTGGGGTAAGAAGCTGCTTGGAAATTTAAAAACCATTCAGATAGTCTTCTTTCACAGAAAGTGACTCTTTTCCATTAGTAGGAAGTGTCAAACAAACTCCTTCAGATAATTTGAGATCCACTTTGAAAGAACAATTCTTAGAAAGCATTTTTTAGGCACAGAAAAGTAATGAAACAAGATTTTACTCCTTTTTTAAGAGAAAAATATACACAGAGGGAAAATTGACTGCAGAAACTCTGCTTAACAGACTGTATGAATTATCCCTTGCAGCCCCAGAGCCTGGAGGCCCAGAGCAGGACACAGAGTCCACTGCAAGGCGTGGAGTTTGCCATCTGTGAGAAGCTCTGTGTTTTCCTCTCACATTCTCCTACATCCTGCTGTGTAGATCACTCACCAGTTGTCCTACTGTTGGCTGCCTGCCTGCACTCTTACTTAAGCTCCTGAAGAGCAAAGGCAGTACTGTCTAGATGATACTATGGCTTCTTCACACAATATCTCAGGATAACCAAATGTAGACTATGAGGACAGCTCAGCTACACATGAAGTAGTAAACGCTCAATTATTTGGTTTGACAATACCAAGCTACTCAAGACTAGTGGGGTTCATAGCAAGGCTGATCTGCTATCTCTAGCTGTATTGCACTTTGCTTCTTGAACTTCCAGTTAATTTTGCATGGTGAGTGTTGATATTTTGTTTGTTTGACACAGGCTTACCTGGGCTGCTAGGAAGTCAAGTAGATGTCTGAGGCACCAGGGGCTGTGAACAGAAATCTTTCTTTTCCATATTATTATACCAATATATAGGAATTATAGTTGACTGCAATAGTTCTAGTATGTGGCTTGAATTATCAAAATTATATTGCTTATTCAATAAATATCCAACTCTTCATAACATAATTTGTAATGCTTATCAGATACTTTTGTATTTTCGTATATGCTTGTAACAGGTTATTTCTCTTGAGAGTTTGTTCAGATCAGTGACAGGTAATACTGTACCAGCATGAATATTAGGATCGTGACTCAAAAGAGATATCTGAGGCAGTTTTTTTCTCATAGTCTGGTTGGAAATACATAGTCTGGAAAGTACTCCGATATGATCACTGAAATGAACTTGCAAAGTACTCTGAAACGCAGAGCACATAGTCAGCCCAGTTTTAAGTTACTCCACAAATCCAGTGTGAACTACTGCAAAGGTTGTTTTCAGAGAGAAGGGATTTACATGCCACTAAGTTTTCAGAATTAACTTCAATGCTCTCAGAACAAAAGTTGCTAGTATGAGTAACAGAGTGCAATTGTTTCCTCATTTTCTCATAGGAATCTTGAAAGAGAACTTGGTAGGTTAGAGTTCATGTGCATTTTTACGGCCAATCTGCACCAATAAAAAGTATAATTTGATATATCTTATGCTGGATTTTGAGGCAACCAGTGTCACAATAAATATTTCTGATATTGCCTGGGAAGATTATATAGTGAATTAAAAAATAATTGCCTTACAAAGCATTGCAGCTGGTCAGCCTTGCCAGTAAACGATAAATATACAGGTTTTACTCCATGTCTGAAGCCATTTCAGGAAGCCAGATAATATAAATCTTGAGATAAATTTAACTTAAGAAAGAGTCCTTTGCAAAGACATCTCCATGTGGGAAGGGGTCCAGAAAGCAGTTGCAGATACTGATTTAAAAACTAAATCAAATTTAAAATTGGTCTAAAAGTCTCCAGAATTCTAATGTACCCAGCTCTCAAAGCTCATAGCTGATGATCCCAGTGGGTGCATAACAAAGATTAATTTATACCATCATTATTTCCAAATAAATATGGTAAGGAGATCCCTATCAGTACATGAGCCTTACCTTTCTCCTCAGGGTAAGGTGTCTTAAGGGAGCTGCACAGTGAGTGAGAAGTGGGATAATGTCAGCTGGTTGAGAACATGGCCAGGGGCTGGCAGACTGGTGCAAAATTCCTCCAAGTGATATGATGTCTTCTGCGACATGTCTACAATATAAAGCTGGGGATTTGCATTCTACTTCCCTGCATAACCTGTGCAGATCTAACAGGCCCATCATTCTGAAATCCTGAACTGTTTATGCTGTTTAAGGTTTACATGATATATCTTAACTCTTCTCCTGCATCCCACCTCCTTTGTCCTCAGCCACTTTATTAAAAATGGGGCTGAGAATTGCAAAGGTCTGTCTGAGTCTGGACTCCATTATCCTGAATTCATGGAAGTCCTTTTAAAATATGTTGTTCTTGTTAATACAGTTTTCAAGGGCCTCAGTCTTGTGGCATCTAGAAACCTTTGAATTAGTAGCCCAGGTATATGCAGCCAGTTTATCCCCATTTGCAGGTATGCCAAAATCACCCTTTAGCTTAAATAGCTCTAGTTCAGTGTATTTATAAATGGGAATCATATCCTCTGTTAATCTTCATTTTGCTATGCCAAACAAATTCACCTCTTTACACATCTTTTTTTTTGCAAAACATTTTATTTTTCTCTTTCTCCTTCCTAACACTATTCTTCTTTCCTCATTCCCAAGTAGTCCTTTGGGTTTAGGTCAAACTTGTTACATTTCATTTCTGCTCATTCTCCTTTCTGAGATCACTTTCTTCCCTCACCTCTCTTTGTGTTGATTGTCCTGTATGTTTGGTTGCCTTTCACACATGTGCATGTGTATACTCATTAACGGCATGCTGGCCTTGGGGCACTGGTCTTAGAGATGAAAATTCAAGATAAAAGTTTTCCTTCCTCAGAGAAAGAGGGATTTGGAGAGAGACATGATAACCTTCAAATATTTTAAGGGCTGCAGCAAAGTTCAGCTCTGGTGCCCCCAACAAAAGGAGGGCATGGACCTGTTGGGGCAAGTCCAGAGGAGGGCCACAAATGTGATTAAGGGACTGGAGCACCTCTCCTGTGAAGATGGGCCGAGAGAATTGGGGTTGTTTAGCCTGGAGAGAGAAGGCTTGTATCAGCCTTCCAGTGCCTAAAGAGGGCCTACAAGAAAGCTGGAGAGGGACTTTCTACAAGGCCCTGTTGCAATAGGACAAGGGGGAGTGGCTTTAAAAAAAGGGTGGATTTAGATTAGATATTAGGAGGAAATTCTTTACTGTGAGGGTGGTGAAGCACTGGCACAGGTTGCCCAGAGAAGCTGTGGATGCCCCATCCCTGGAGGTGTTCAAGGCCAGACTGGATGGGCCTCTGAGCAACCCGGCCTAGTGAAAGGTTTCCCTGCCCATGGCAGGGGGGTTGAAACTAGGTGATCTTTAAGGTCTCTTCCAACCCAGACCATTCTATGGTTCTATGATTATTGGTCTGAATTCAGTATTGACCCTTTGAGCAGGAGGTTGGACTAGATGGTCTCCTGAGGTCTCTTCCCACCTGAATTATCCTGTGGTTCTAGTATTTTGTAAAATATGTTTTGCATCACACCCACTGGAGGTGGGACAAGATGTAAAGAACAAAAAATGCAGCAATGGAAGTTTAAGTCAGACATCAGAAAAAAATTATGTAGTTTTCAGGAGATTGTCTCATTATCCGGAGAAACACCTATCAGGAATAGTGTAGTGGTTCTGGCCTTGGATAAATGGTCCTCTGATGTCTCCAATCTCCTCTTCTGCAGTTCAGTGAAATTTTTGGGGTGGGGGTAAGGAAAGAGGAGATGCTGGGGACAGGTGATGAGGCTTCCTTTTAGTGCTGGAATAGACTGACATAATGAGCAAGTAAATGCAGTCCTGTTGCTGATCTGCCTTTCAGCTGGTACATAAAAGTATCTGCATCTTCTGGCTGACCCTGAAAAGGTTCTTCACTTCCTAATTTGCACTGTAAAATGGAGGTTTCTTACAGATGCATTTATGAAAATACAGCAACTGTAAGCAGCTTTTCTGTGAGGTCAGAGAAGTTTAAGACTGTCTTATAAATAGCTTGAATCTCAGTTTTCTTTAAGATCTTTTGTATTGCCACTTGAAGAAACAGATTAGAAATGGATTCATTTTGTATGCCTGGCTATAGCACCAATTTCAAGTATCCATTCTAATCCATCAGTGTTGGCAATTATGTTCTTACTCAATCTTTTTCTTAAGCTGCTTCTTTGCTCATGTCTAGACATACATCTGCATCTTTGTCACTTTCTAAATATATTGAGTTCTCTGTTGCTCTTGTCTTTGCTTTTGCTTAACAAAAAAACCCAAGAAAACTGAGAAAGAAATGGAATGTAAACTAGTTTTCTCTGTAAGCTGAAATCTATGCTTTCCTCTGTAAACTAAATTCCATAGACTAAAATGCCCATGTACATACTTTCTTCAAAAATCTCTGAATTACTAGGTACAACTTTTATTTGATGCTTCATATAACTGCTTAAGTCAAATACACAAAAATAATGGGGACCTCTGGAGATCTGTAGTCCAGCCTGCTGCTCAGAGCAGGGATAGCTTTAAAGTTAACTTAAGTTGTGTGGGGCTTTGGCCTCTGAGTTTCAAAAGGCTCCAAGGATGGCATTTCCATGCCCTCTCTGCGTGCTTTGACCTGGTACTGTACCACTCATGGAACTTTCTGCTGATGTCCAGTTGGAGTTTTCTGTTTTCTGCCTGGTGTTTCCACAGTGCTCATTCAAAGGACGGTAGTGTAGAGTGTATATGTGAATATGTACTCATATCATGAAGAAAAACTCATGGAGTATTTTTTTAAAATACATTTCACTGTATTTTCAAAGACTAGTTCCAAAGACAAATGACACCACTACCCTCCACCTATACCATTTATGTCTTCTCTTACAGATATAATATTATTGCCTACCTGAACTAAATAATTACTGCTCATTTTTCTTGCTGCCTGCCTTGGGAACAGTTATCTTTGGTTATTCAATGAATGAAGATGTGAACAAGTCACCATTAGAAAACTAAGAGTGGAAATATACAATACAAAAAGTATTTAGTAATCACTGTAGTCATGCTTTTACCCCATGCTAAATACATAATAACTTGCTCCTCAGTGTAAGCAAGTTACCTTCCATTTACTGTGAGATACCACATTTACTGTGGATGTCATTGTATACTACCAGTTGCCATGGGGTACCTGATATGATAGAAGGTTGTATCCTCTTCTGATAAGGAGTTCATCTGGTCACTCACATGTCTTGCTTGTGCCCTCAGGTCTGGTTATCTACAAGTCTATGTGTCTCTGGAGATTTTTAGTACACTTGCCATCTTCTGCTTTTCCTCTGGAAAGGAACTAAGGAGACGTATAAAATATGAAGTCCACTTTATGGCCTTTCCTTGTTACAGTCTTCTCTTTATTTCCCAGCTATTGACATGTGCCATAGTTTGCTTAGGCTGTTTTGTAAGTGTGTGATATACAGGAGGGTACAAGTTTCCTGTGTTTATATGGCCTGTCAAAGGTTCACATCAAACCCAGTCCTTCAAATTGCAGAAAACCCTTGTGTTCTTGTTTGTTGTATTGATCCTAAGTTTATGGGTTAGACTTCAGACAATGGCTTTCTTAAATACTTAGGGCAGACCTGGGTTAGGTAGGAAGGAGAACCCCACAGCAACATGAAAACAGCAAAGGCATGGTTTGAGAAATGGGTGGTCTGGAGCTGCAGCAGGTATTCTGCCTGGTCAGGGCAAAATGTGCTCTGGGGCTTCTCCCAGACTGGGCAGTTCCTGCAGCCTGTAGCCGGGTCTGTGTGAAAGCCCATGTGTCCCTTGGATAAATCAGTGAAATGGGCTGTCATTTATCCTGCCTGTTAAGCTATGTTACCTCTTCCAAAATGGACTGAAATGTCATTGATTCCAGTCTTAATTAGTCTGATTATCAGACTTAATTAAGTCTGATATTAAGGTGACTTCTAAGCCATCCACTCCATCCTTTCCCTAGGATTACTCTTGGTCAATGATTTATTCTCTGAAAATAGGAAAACGGTCCAATAAAACAACTCAGGTCCTAACCCAGCTTTACAACCCAGTCTCAAGGATGACTCAGCACTTTATTATTTACAGGCTTCTATTTTTGGAGTTGTTTGGGATGAGAGGGAGGATGATAACACAGTCAAGACGATAGTCTAGGACTCAGCAGACATGCATTCAGCCACCTGTTCTACACAGAGCCGCTGTGTGATTGTGGGCCAGTCACTTATGACCAGAGTTTCTGCTGAGATCTTAAATACCTGTTGATTTTTACCTGTGTAAGATGTAAATCATGAACTTCCCAGCAACAAATTAGTGATAGCAGAGCTTCCTTAATTGATAGGGAAGTTGTACAGGTGAATACAGTGAGGGCCATGCTAGTTCTAGATGGTAGGTTAGGAGCCATTCCTCACATCTGTTCAGTCATATTAGCACTGAAGAGAAAACGGGCATTTAATGTAACGATGTATAACTTCAGTTCACATGTGGACAAGATATTTTGGCTGGTACATATATGTCAGAGGGAACAACACAATCCTTTACTAAGTGTAAAAAGTAATTGCATTTTCTAACCAGAGTGCTCTTCTTTCAAATTAACTGTTTCTTCATTATCATTTCACTTGTGCTATTACATTGACTGTTGCCTTTTATTTGCCATAAAGCTGTCCAAGGATTCTGAAGATCTATTTTGTGTTCTTACTCACAGCAAGTTTTATTTTAACATTTAAATGGGAATAGCTTTGCTTTGATGTGTACAGATGAGGCCCATTAAAATGAGATGCTTAATTTTATCTGATTCTGACATAGACATGGTTTAATTAAAGTGTAAGTCTCTGGAGACATTTGACCATTTGTTCATTTTGCTAGTCAGTGTGAAACTCCCTTTATCTGAGTTTTCTTCCTTGGGCTTTAATAATGCAGGTGCTTGTACAAATGCATGGTCATTCTCATCAATATAAGAAAGATTTGCCTGGGCTAGTCTCTTCCTCCTGTGTTTTTTGTTTGAATTTTGTTACCAAGTCTCTGTTGTTTGTTTCTTTTTTAGGATTTTGAATCCTTTTTCTCTGCTAAAGAAGAAAATATTATTTATTCATTCCTGGGTCTTGCTCCTCCTCCAGGTACAAAGGTATGCACTTCTGTTCTTCCAATGGGGGCCATTTATTTCATTTTAATAAAAGATAAAGATGGGCAGTGACTCAGCATGTTAAATAAGGGGCAGTGACAAGCATTACATCAGATGCTGGTGCAGCAAAGTGTTCTTAAGGGGAAAAAAAAGTGGCTGGTTCAGTAAATACTAGAAAATACTTCTCTCTTCCCTTCTTTCACTGCAGGCTTGTTACCGTGCCTCCAGCTGATGATTTTTTTTTTGTTATTGTTGACACAAAGAAGTATTTTAGCATGTTCAGCTTTTAAATTATGCAGAATTTCCTAATGCAATTTATAGGTTGTGTTAATTACAAGAAACCTTCGCTTCCCCCTGGACTGCATCAAACCTCGAGCAAACAGGGTTTATACTGGCTACCAACAGAGGGGCTGTGCTGTGGACCCGTTCTGTTCTCTGTGTTGCATGCAGACTGGCACTGTGGGGTTTGATCCCTCTGCCTTGAGGAGGTAACTTAAAGTCTCACCCAGGACTTCATGAAGTCCCTTCGGGAAGTCTACCCATTGTTCTCCATCCACTGTATTTTGTATTTTTGTATTTTGTATATATGTTCCAATATATCTCTTGCAAAAGAAAAAAGATATTTCTTTTTTTTGTCCTCTTTTTTTTCTTTTTATAGAAAGCAATGTGTTATATGTTTATCAGAGACTTCTAATGAGTTTTATAACTGAAAGCATCACATCTCTTATCCTGAGATCCTGTTAGATGATAATAAAATGTGGCCATCTTTAATGTGGATGATTCAACAAAAGAAATTAATCAAGAGAGTCATGAGCCAGAGTGATAGAACTCTGCTGCATTGTGGTGACCTGGATGAAGAACTGCCCTGGAGCATGAGATCTGATTTCTGGTCCAACTCTGCTGCCAACTGTGTAGCAACTTCGAGTGAAACACAGTTATAAATGTCTCTGGTTTTCATCCTTGGTAAAAGCAGAGATAAAAAGGAGCCTTTGCTAAGTGCTTTGAGAGCTACAGATTAAGAGATACCCAGGGAGAGCCACAGTTGCTATAAATGGCTTCGACACTGAATCCCTGTGTGATAAGAAGCAAGTGGTTTAAACTTTCTGCTTTAGCTGTTCCATTTCCCACCAAGGGAAATAGAAATTACTTGCCTACCTCACAAGGGTCTTGTGAGAATCCATTTAATTAACATCCACAAAGCCATGAAAGGCTTAAAGGACTGCAGGTATTACATATTATAATCATTATAAAAGATACATGGAGAATCAGATAGAGAAAATTGCATTTTTCCATCTTTCCACTTCATATATTATCTGCTCCTTCATGCAAAGTTCTGTTAGATAGTGTGTCTGTGAAGCAAAATAACAATTTTTTTTAGAATTCATTCATTCCCAGCTGTCAGCAGAGGCTATTACAGTTTCTACTTTGTGACAACTTTGTAAATGTTGAAAATAATGTATTTGGTACATTCAGCTGGGCAGATTAGTGTTAGCGCTATTGGTAGCAAGCAAGTATGTTTTATGCTGATTAACTGCTGCATTGGTGGTGACTGTTTCAGTTCAGAAAGTGTTTCTGAAAAATCCATGTAAAGAGTGGAAGATATATTTACATTGTGTCCTTTTATAATCTGTTCCTGTATTTGAGGGAGACATATACAAGTATTTTAGCATTTATTGCAGAGGTGTTTCTCAGCATCTTAATTGCATCGCAGTCTGGCTGTGCTTTGTCGTGCAAATAGCCTTGCTGCACTGCTTGTGCTTTCCTTTCATTAGGCTGTCAATTCAACCTTAGCATGAAGTACAATGGATGGCTTGTGACATTGATTTTCAGCAGCATGAATCTGGAATAATGTCAGGTGTGGAAGAGGTGGTGATGATGACACATATGACAGGGTTTTCTATTAATCCACTCTTAAATTTAAGTGTATTTTTTTTCTGGAACATGATGATAATTTATAAAAAAAGCAATGTATAAAGCACAGAAACACCACAAAACAGTCAGCATTTGTTTTCTAAGGGTTTTTACCCCACTGAGACATTACAAAGATTAATATGAAGCTCATACAGGTTTTATACTCTTACCTCAGAAGATTCTCTTTCCTTTTCCATCCATCTTTTGTCTCATATTGCACCACCAGTAGAGAAGCTCTTTAATGACCATGATGCTGTTTCACAGCACAGTCCACTAGGATCCTG
The DNA here is from genome assembly GCF_023634085.1 of Falco cherrug. Lineage (NCBI taxonomy): Eukaryota > Metazoa > Chordata > Aves > Falconiformes > Falconidae > Falco > Falco cherrug. The sequence continues at coordinate 78,398,291 of NC_073698.1, forward strand.
ACCCAAGACTGTTTTGGGCCAATTTTCTAGAGCAAGCAGATGAGCCTTTTGCTACTCCCACAACAAATTATAACTTCCCAACAAAATACTTGTAGTTGAATTCATTGCCACATCAGTCTTCTGAGTACAAAATACATGTTTCAGTTCTGCAGATTCTCATTTTTGTAGCCCTGACTCCTGTGGATTAGGTGACTACAACTTGTCGCCAGACCTACTTGTCCAGCATTTACATTAAACTGTTACTGCTAGGTATTGGAGCTCTGATGGTGCCAGCGCCTAATGTGTAAGCTGATCTACTCTTACAGGGTGAGTCTGATATGTCCAGGACACATCAAAGTTGTCACCAAGGTGCAGACTGACTTTTAAGACACATGTAAAGAAGGTCTGAATACACAGATATAAAGGAGATCCTTCTCAGATCTGCAGCAATCACATGCAAAGTTGTGTTTACAGACTGATTTTTGTCTTACTTTTGAAAAAGCTGTAATTGTTTCAGTAGGAAACAGCAAATCAACATCAAAGCTGGACAGAAAACAGGCTGGGGGGCAGCTCTCTAAGCAGGTGCCTACCTCTTCCAGCATCCACTTGTGTTTGGACCTCTGCTAAGGGTTCTGGTTGGGTACCACTGAACAAATGGCTAGTTGCTGTGTCCATCACCATGCTTTCAGTTCCAATACAGTATTCAATAAAGTATTTAGATGCCTGGATGGCATATGGGAACTTCTGCAGATCTTGATGGAAAGGCCAAAGCTCTAAATGTTATTTGCTTAGATCACTGTGGGAGTCAAAGATCTTCACTTTTTTTTCCTATATACCAAATACATTTTTATCGTTAAAGGGTGCTATGTGGCCATAAAACTCTGTAATGTTACAGGAAATCAATACTTGTTTTTGGCACTTCAGAAAATGTCAATTAGCTTTCATTGTCCTCTCTGTCCTGTTGCCTCCCCATTACTGGTTATAATTTTTTCTAAAGCATCATTTAACAGGGATGAGTAGCACAGTTTTATGTGCCTAAGAGAAGAAGCAGGCATCGTGTTTGTGTTAATAAGTTCTTAGACTATTAATATGAAATACCTTCTCACTTGAAGGAATACCTGGTCTAGAATACCTGGTCTAGAATACTTCTAAACGTATTTCGTAGCAGGCTGGGATTTAGGAGACAGCTGTGCTTTATGCCTGGCAAAGATCAATCAAGTTAGTGATAGATTTCTGAATGATCCCATTTAATCTGGAATTAGTGGTACAAACAGTGATATGCCAATAGCATACATGTGTACATTGTGCTACAATTAATGTAGTTTGTATGTTTAGGGTCAGGTGTGTCATTCTCAGCTGCCCCCAAAGTTGGGTATATTTCTTTCTAACCCCGCCATCACTTTTATGCTTAGTCTGAGACTGTTCTTAATATTCCTGAAAGTGCTCTGAAATATTGGTAATTGTGAACAGCCCATTAAAAGCTCCAGCTGCACTGCTTGTTTTCTAAAATGGCACAGGTGAATTGTTTTGTCAACGAGATGCCTATTACTTAAACTAAGATGACAAACAGTGTGCTGTATTACTATACCTTCTGAGTATCTTAGCAAGGTTTGAATGCAGGTAATTAATTGCTTTTTATTTTTAGGGACAGTCAGGTTTTTTTGAGGAATTTATTAACTGCCTTGGAATGTTGCTTCTGTTTCCCATAACTCCAGAGAGCCAGTAGCTTCTAGCAAGATCGTTTAGGTTTGCAATTGCTCTGTGAACTCAGTGAAACTGAGTTTCTTGAGCTGAGTGTCTGTTTTCAAATGTTGTATATATTAAAACCTTAATCTAAGTATTCTTGGTTTTAATATCCATAATCTTGATAGTTCAAAATCTTTAGATAGTTGAGCTTTAGTCTTTTAATTGAAAACTTCTACTGAGGCTGTTTTGAATTACAAATTTGCAGTATGTGCATTTTATTTAAATAGAAAATGACCTGCCAGCCAATCTTTATAAATGGTACTTCATTTTAAATCAGTTAAAAATTAAATTTTGTGTTTCTATGGAGAGCTAGCATAATGATGATATTCCTAACATTACAGTTCTGCATATAATTAACAAGCACTCTGTGTGTGTGTGCATGCATGCATGTTCTGGCTGATAACACACTGCTTCTAGAGTTTAGTTCTTTAAGTTACAACTTTTTTCTTCTGCATTATGCTCTGAGTAAGTATATGATTCATCTCTGATAGTTTTACAAAATAGATTCATTTTAATTAGAATGCCATCTTCAGTCTTTATGTGTTTTATGTATCAGCCAAAAATATTGAGTACATAGATTTAAAAAAGAAATGTTAATATACATGCTAAAAATAAATCTCTAACCTATATAACTAAATAAATATCTAATTTGGTTTTCATTAATGCTATACCTTTCATTTTAGTTACTGCTACAAGGAAAGCATCTATAAGGAATTTATTTGCTTAAGAAAACAATGTATTAACACAAGAGAATTTCAGTATGTCTGTGTTGCTACATACTTCAGTATTCAAATATTTTGTTAGCTTTTGGGAAAAAGCAAAAAATAAATTAAGCCAAACAAATGTCTCTGTAGAAATGTTTTTAATAACAATGCCACCAGTATGAGAGTGCAGTGACCCTACAGTTTTACATGCACTCGAAATGAGACAATATTAAAAAAAAAAATAAAAATATTAGTCTTTTCTCCTTTCTCTGGTTCCTTCTGCTTACTCCCAGCTGCTCATTCCTCTCCCCAAGCATCCCCCACATGCTGGCAAAAACATTCATGCAGCTGTGTAATGGAGTGTGCAAATTGTGTGGGACAGAAATGTTTTTCTTTTTAAAGCTTTAATCTTGATCAGCCTCCTGCTCCAGTTTGCCATGCAGCCCTGGAAAGGCTTTTGCTGCCAGGAGGGCAGGGGCAATGCAGTGCTGGGAAGGACTGCAGGGAGGGTGATGCTTGCTGCTGATAGGATTTTTTTTGCTGTTGCTGTTTTCCTCTGTGGAGAGGAAAGCGAATGTACGAGACTATGTGCCTACTCTCTTTTCATTGCAGGCTCCTTACATATAAAATGTATTTTCCATAATTCAGGAGAAAATTGCCAAAAGAGCACCAGATCTTATGGACAGTGAAGTTTCAGGAAAAAGATAAAACTGCAGAAGTATTTTGTTCATCTTCACTCTGTCATGATACCTGCTTCCAAACTTCCCTTACCTCGTTTTTATCATTTTTGTCCCTATCCAGCAGAGTATCTCAGCAGGAGGGCATGTCTTATATTGCACACCACGTCATAGGACAAAGATCCCTAAGTTAGCACTCACCCAAGTCTGCTCTGGAGCTAAAAGCCAGATTGCCTGCAGAAGTGTGACACTAGCATAGCTAAGTAGACTGGCTGAAGAAATTATATATGAATAGGACACTGGAGGAGGACTTGTGAAGCTTAAAGGACAGGGGATCATGACTGGGGGCTTTTGTTGAACTGTAGAGACAAATGAAATTATGGAAAAGCAGAAAACCCCAAACTGACCAGGTGGATGAGTCCTAAGGGCTTGGTCACAGGGATGAGAAGGGAGCCTGTTTCCTATCAGGGTCATGTTGTTTTGCCCAAAGCATGTATGACTTACTTAGGATGACATAGGACAGGACCTCTCCTGAGACCAATTCTCTGTTGCTGGAGGCGACCACATCAGATAACACCTCTCAGAAGTGGTCAAATTCCCTTTTTATGAATTAGATCCTTTTCCTCCTCTACTTGAAACCTCGTCCAAAATTTCACACTGCTGATGATTAGAATTTTTATTTACACCTGGTTTGTACTCATTTTGCATCTACCTCTGTGCTTTTCCTTATCCTATCCCTCCCTGATGTTTACTCTGATCTATTTTTAAAGAGCCATCATATCCCCTCACAGCATTACTTTCAATAGATTAAAGTAATGAAGCTTTTTTTGTCACCCTTTCATAAGACAGGCTCTCCACTCCCTCAAATATTCCTGTAGCCCTGCTCTGCACCTGTTCCAGTCTGAATTTATTTTTCTTGAGTCTGAGTGACTGGAATGGTAGAGTGATCCAGAAGAGGTTTTGCCTTGGCCTTATACGATGACATTAATATTCACTTTCAGCTCCACCAGCTGTATCTTACCTCATACATCTGAGAATCATATTTATTGCCTCTTTCACTATTGCATCACATTCGTGGCTCATTTTTTCTGTGTTTATTTAAATACATCCATCTTTTTCTTCTTTGATGATTGTCAACTAACAAGCTCCTGAAGTGCAGCAGAAACATCTGTTTCTAATCTCTGTCCCAGTACTACCTGTCCCAAATAATGTGACTTTGCACTTCATGCTATTGCATTTCATCCTATTTCTGTTGTTCCACTTGAGGCCATACAGGTGTCCTTTTATCTGACACTGTCTGTGATCCAGTGTGACCTTTCACAGCTACTTAGCTGAAAGTACAACAGAACTTAAAAAGTCTTCTAGTAGGTGCTTGTTCATGGTGCTGGAATAAATAGATGTGATAAATTGGTGTGTGAACTGAGGAACAGTTTCCTGATGGTTTTAAACGAGCAAATTAAGAGGCAATACATTGAATCCTTTATTACTTCCGTTTTCCTGTAGCTTCTTGATGAAGTTTAATTGGAATGCAAAGCTGGTGCTTTTTTTTCTGAAGCTAGAATGTGCCATCAGGGTGAGCATTGGTGTCTATTAAAGTTTTCACAGAAAAGTTAGAAAATCTATTATGCTCTGAAGAGGAAGTGCTTGAATTCATGTTTTACCTGTGGTTTTACTGACAGAGCAGCATGCCAACAAGTGTTCCTTTCAAAGAAATATGTCCAAAAGGGTATATTTTCATTTGAGTACTGAATTAGAAAAAAATACCTCCCCAGACTATAAAGAGTTTTATAGAAATTATTTGTTGGTTATGTGCCCTGAAGCTAACAATGATTTTTTTGCTGCCAGGAATCTGAAAAGTCTGATGCCACGGATGAAACTGAGGCACACACAGAAGACAAGGCAGATGAAGGGACTCATGAAGAGGCTCAGTCTGCTCAGTCACCATCAGAAGATGAACAGGTAATTCTTCCTTTTTCCCTTCATGGTATGAGGGTTTTGTCTGTGCTAAGCTCATGAAACATAAACCCACAGGCCCTCCTATTGTGCCTCAGGGTGGAAAGACTGATTGCAGAGGGGTCCTGTTTGTCTTTTGGATGCATTTTCTTTGCCATCATGGTGATCTGAAACCTGGATAAAAGTCAGGGAACTTTGCTCTGAATCTGGAATAACAGCATTTGTCTTTATTTAACAGTTTCCTTCTGTCACTTGTTGCCATAAGCTTTTTTTTTTGAATGCTTATTTGCAACCAGACTCTAGTTATGTAGAATAATTTAGGAGTAGGCATCTGAGTCCTATCTGTGTGGAAAAATTTGCTGCTATCAATGGCCAGCATCTGCAGTGCTCGTAAATCTAGTTGTTAAAGTCTGTGTCATGTACCAGCATTGACTGCTGTAGCAGCAAGCCAAATCTGACAGTGTCTTCTCCAGGCCGAAGAAGACAGTTTCTCTAGGCAGCAGCCTCTGGATAGTGCAGAAATGGAGACCGTTGTTATCCTTTCTGCCTGCATGAAGGTCTGATATTAGTCACATGAGCAGATCTCAAACTGCAGTAGTAAATATTCTTGGAAGAAGCATTCTGAGTTCCTTCAACTCCCTAATATAATATCCTGCAGTTAGCTAACATCAGAAAGTACTTATGGTGGAAAGGTAGATGGATCCTGCAAAGAGGGACTATTCTGTTGTGTGCAGGTGCCTTCCTCATTGGGGTGCTTATGTTACCGGCCAGGTTCTAGACCTAGTAGAGACTAAGCAGAAATGCATCTGGTGTCTGCAAATCAGGGATCCAGATGCTTTATTTCTCTTGCTGCTCTGGGAGTTTGGCATTTACGGATGGGTTTATTTTGATGTTGCAGTGTCAGGTGACTCTCTTCCCAGGGAGGCAGACCTGGATCAAGCACTTAAAATTGTCAGGGTTTTTTTTTTGGTTTGGAGATCAGATGGTCCTAGTGGGATATCTGTCACAAATGCATCTTCTCTTTTACTAAAGACCAAAACAAATGTAGTTGGTTTTTTTTTTCTTCCATCTAGCTACTCCTCACTGTAAGCCTTTCCTGATTACCCTTTATAACAATGACTGAGCCAGTCATCATTAGGCTGGAAAAGCACCCTTTACACAGCCTCATGAAAGTCTCAGGCACTGGGAAGTCTCATTTAAAATTTCAAAATGGTGATGAAGAGCAACAGTCCTCAGTGGGCACTGAAATTTCTCCTTAAATTATATCCAAGCAGTTTTCATGTTTCTCTGAATTTCAGCCACCTTGCAAGTGCCGTCAAATACCTTTTTCCTCAGCTCTTAAGAGAAGCCCAGCATAAAACTGCAGTGCATCCCCTGGCAGGATTAGATTACTTGCCATTCTGGCTGACAGTCTACTCTAATGTTTTTTCAAATGAGAACAGAATGCTGGAACATGTCTGCCAATCTGTCAAGCAGCTGTGTATGAGAGGTTTCATAATGACATAATGCAGTACCACTCCTATACAACAAGAACCTTGCTCTGTTTCTCACAGAATGGATTGGAGCTGTAGGTGGAAAATATATTCTTCTTCAGTTTTACAGGGAGGGGAGTGGCAGAGGAGAGAGCACCAGGCAAGACAGTGTGTTTGAACAGATCTTTCTGTGGCTATGAGGGCATAAAATATGGTTAGTCTTACAAATCCTCTGCTTTCACCTGCATGGTCTTGGCAGTGCTGAAATGTTCTTATATGGTCTTACATAAGGAGGACGAAAAGTCTTCCTGAAATTGTCTAACTGATATCCACTTTCATCATGCCAGGTATATATTAGCTCCTGGGGGGGGGGGGGGAGGGGGAGGGGCGGAAAGCACTGCTTCTGTTCCCATCTCACTAATTTGTAGAAAGGATACTCACCACTACAGGCAGCAAGGTACCAGGGGCTTGTGCCAGGGGTACACAAAACCCACTTTCCACCCTATTCTACCACCTACTTTCCATGTCACCTAGGACAAATCGTGTCAGTGATGTGGCATCTGTCTGCCTTGCCACAGTTCATCCCAATTATCACTTCTGTTGGGATAGCATGAATCATTCTGTAGAAATTCTGGTATTCTCATTCACTACAAACAGCACAGAGAGGACAAGTGTCCTTTGAGGCTGCTACAGTGAGATGAATTCTACCTTTTGTCTCTGTATCTCATTTTACCTTTATAAAAGAAGGCTAGAATAACATTTCCTTACCTGGCTAGATTTTTATGAAGTTAAGTAGATTTAGACTGTCAGATTGTCATTGGAGTATCTCCATTGGATGTTAGGTCCTGAAGGATATGTGTAGTATCAACACAGCATTTTCAGTATTTCCCACTCTTCCTGTCATTCTGCGCCCAGCTCATCTTGTTTGACTGCTTGACCACACTGAATAGATGTTTTCTGTGTGCTTTCCCCACCCATGTCTTTTTTTTCTTCTAGCTTATTAAAAGCTGGTCTCTGTATACTGAGTTCTGAAAGGGTGATCTTTCCCTCAGTGGCCTGCTCTGTTTTGCAGCTGGACAGCTGCATCTTTAGAACACTAGGCAGGTCCCTTTTGGAGACTCAACTTACTCTTTTGACAAACCCTCAAATAAAAATGCCGTAATTTAAACACTGCAGTTGTATGTTCTGCTTCTGAATTAATATACCAGTAGGAAACTAGTAGTGGCATTTTGGCCTTATGTAGCACTCAGTTTCAAACCAGCTTAAAACTGACTCTCTCATGCAGGGTATAACTCAGCTGGCTTTTCTCCAGTGACTTTGCAGGAGAAATGCCAGTGCTATGGAAAAATTCTGGAAGAGTGTTAGTGAGGTAAAGGTATCTCAGTCTTTGCTGATGAGCATAAGATAGATAACAAAATAAATTGCGACTGTCTCAGCTGTGGAGCTGCATGGAGGGTCCCAGATTTCAGAAGGCTCCTCCAATGCAGGAATGGCATCTGATGATCAGTGTGGGTCTGTGTGGGGGCTGCAGCCTTCCCCTACTGCTTCTGCTGCACTTGCTGGGAGATATCAGGAGTCCAGAAAATGGCTTTTTGTCTCAGGCTGGTATGACCCTGAGAAACCAGTGAGAGATGCCAACCCTCTAAAAAACCAAAACTCTTAAGTCAGAAACAGTCTTCTGTAAGTGGCAGGGATAAATGCACAGTGTGACAGGTTCTTCTTCACACACCTCACGTTAGATCGCCTAGGCTTCAGCAGCTCCAGCCCCTCATTCACACAGATCAAGTAGTAAGTAACAGGAACGGCTTTCAGCCTGGGTCACCAAGGAACAACTGCCCTAGGATTTCTTTAGGATTTATTTTTTTCACCTTAAACCTGTTGCATGCTTTCCTTTCCTAATCACTTCATCAAGCTTATCCTTTACTTCTTCTTAATCTTTTTTTTTTTTTACTTTCTAATCCACATCCTCTGATGGAGAAGATTGAGGAACCATTTTGTTTGGATATATTGTCCCTTTTTCTTGCTTTGCCTGTCCATTTCTTTTTGAGTTTTTTTGAGGAAAAGACTGTGACCTCCTATGCACATGGCATGGCAAGGGCTCTGCTGGTCAGTAGATGTGATGGTAATAATGTTTCCTTTAGATTTTAGCTTGCACATTAGAATATGTTTTAAGTGGTGTCCCAGTTAAATCAGTTTGCGGTACAGATTAGGCTCGCTTCAGGGCAGAATTATTTTAGAAACATGTTCAAAAATCATATCATAATGCAAGTCTGTATCCTCTTTCAGCAATTCCCCAGACCATATATAAATCCTGGCACTGCAGCTCCCTTCCTTATCTCAACTCATTCTATGCAAACTTTATCAACTACTCATGCCTTTTGCATAGTACTATCCCAATTGCCCTTTTTCCTTGGGATTTTGTGTAAGATTAGCTCTTCTCTCCAATAACCAGCTTGGTATCTAGCATTAAATTCTATTCACTGTACATGTATATTTTTTTGCTTTTATCTCTCTTTCTTCATCACTTTTGCTCAATCTACAGTTTAAAACCAGCTTGTATTATTTCTTATTCCCCAGTACTGTTGAGCCAAGGCATCTGTTCCAGCCTACAACAGTTAACAGAATTGCAAGCCAGATTCTGAGTGATGATATATAACATAGATATAACTCTGTATAATTCTGATTTATCTTTCATTTTGCAGACCAGCTAATTACCAAAAAACCCCAAATCTACCTGAAAAAGCAAACAAAACCCCAGCTCTAATGCTTTACTTGTCAATGAGGCAGATTTGATTTGAAATAACTGAAAGGGAGCTGTATTTAATGCTTTTATAGCTCTTTTTCAAAGTAAAGCTTAAATGTGCTTTGTGAGTTAATGTGGATGACATTATCTCAAAATAAATCCACTGAATTCCACACTATTTTCATAAATTCAATGTTTAATTTCTGCTGTATTTTGCCTGTATGACCTCTAGTATTCTTTCCTTGATCTATCTTTTAAACATTTTCTTTTGTACCTTTTATGTAGGAAAGCAAGGAAGAACATGCAGCCACAGGGGTATAGTATATTTGAATGTTTTGTTTCCATCTTTTGTTTGTGTGCTTTTAATTTCTCTTCAGTCTCATTGCTTCACTCAGAAGTTAGTAAATTATTATCCATGAAACTAAATATACTAGTATTATATTCTGCTACGTATACTTGTTGGTTGTACCATAGTCTTATTTTTTAGGAACAAAGATAGGCCTTTAATCATTAAAAACTCAATGGAAGAGAAATTCTCTTTCACAGATTCTTTAGTAAAGTTTGCCAAGGACTCACAAGACAACTATACCTTTTGACAATCTCTAACTGACACCATGCTGGTTACATTTTCAGTGTTGTGAGTGTGAAAGAGGCATTCTGAAAATTTAGGCCATTCTGCCTATAAAGGAAGTATTTTCCTTGCCAGATTTTGTAAGACCCAGGTGCAAATCCTTATGCACTTTTCGGCTTTGCCCAGCATTGCAGGCATTTCTTCAGTGTTCCCAGTAAAACTAATGATTACTTTAGGCTATTTTCCACTACAAACCTGCAATTAATAAGAGGACACATTCACATCTTCCGACTTCCAAACTGCAATACATGCATATATACATGTGTATGTAAACACATGCCCGCTGTAAAGAGTTATGCATTGTGGACCTGGAAGCTGAAACGGAGGTCCTGGGACCATGGGCAAAGCATGGGGGCTCCTGGTGAGGCTGGCAAGGGTCTTTAAGGTTGGTTAATGCACCCTAGCACCACTAGCTCATGCTTCAAGCAATAAAAATACCCTTTTTTTTTTTTTCTGTAAAAGGTAATTGACTTGAATTTTGAACTGAGGTTGTTAATATCCAAGAGATGTTGCTTGTCTGTGGGCTTGCCTGGCCCTGTTTCAAAGAGTGCTAATGAAAGGCACCTTTCCTGGGTAAGATGCTGAAAGAGGCAATATTGCTTTGGCTTGAAAACTTCTAATCCAGCTGACCTGTGCAGATGGTGGTATTACATTTCTGGTTTTGCAGGGATGATCCCTTAGTGCAATGGTTTTCCCTGCAAAACAACCATTTAAACCAGGAATCTGCTTACAACAGATCCATTCCTAAGCATGTTTAAATGGGATTTTACTTCAGTGACTAAGATGTCACTCACACAGACATTATGTGTCTGAGAGGAAAACCTAAGGCCTGCCTGCAGACCTACTACCTGCAGTCCTGACTGAAAAATAATTATATATTCTTTGATTGGTTGAAAGGAAGGATTTTCTATAATTTTTGTAGTCTAGGTAGTATGTGATGTATAAAATTTGAGATAAAGCTTGTTTGTACACACAGGAGTGCCTTTGAACAAGAGTTTGCTGGAAAAGAAGGAGCAGAGAAGCCTGTAGTGCAATTTTCAGTTGTTTTTCAGAGCAAGACTACATTTTAAAACCTCGTTTACTGTCTCTTAATGATCTGTATTTATTGTCTTTTGTCTGTGTCACATAAATGCTAGCTTTCAGATAGCCATTAATTTGGCTAACTGAAGCAAAGGGCTATTGCCTTTAAATTGTGCCATTTCTCCTATATAAAAGAACTTTTGAAACAGAAACAAGTCTAGTTCCTGTGCCATAAATCTTGGCTTGTTTACTTCTCCAAGAAAGCATATAAATAAAAATACTAAACATTTTGTCATATTTACATATATTTCATATTCTCATTTTGATCTTGAACATCTGTTTACAGCTTAACCCTATACTGTGCTCTAGCGTCTCTAAGAAGAGGGTTCTTATATTCCAGCACTTGCCTATTAACTCCACAAAGCTAGAGCCCTGGCATGTTAAAGTGAAAAACTCTATACGTTACTTCTTTGTTCTATTTTTTAAGCTCAAATAATATTGCATTTACTAGAAATAGAACAGTTGCAAAAGCACAGCTCTGCATTTCAAGACTAGTTATTTTTCCTTCAATTCCTGCATGATAACTACAACTATTTTCTATAAAAAAGGAAGAAGAAGAAAAGCAGGAAGAGGGAGAAGAAAAGGAAGAGGTAGAGGAGCAAGAAGAGTCTTAGTACGCTTCACTATGACACATTCTTTCTTGAACAGGCGTTCAGGTAAATATTAAGATATCCAGCACAGTTTCTAAATGTTCTTAGAGTAACATAAACCTGAAAATTTTGTACATATTTTTGTTATATTCAATTACAAGAATGGAAAAAATGTACCAAAACATTATGCATTTCACACATAACGGTTAGTCAAAACAATTGCTCTTAATGAGTCTGTTAGTTTTCCCCATTTCTGTGGCACAAGTGAATCTGACTTTCCCACACAGCTGTCTCTGTGATCCCTAATATCCATCACATTCTGCAGGCCCTTCAATCCATTCCCCACTGGTTTTACAACCTTCACCTCCCTGCCAGGCTTCTGACGTCCACTTTGGGCATATTCTTTAGCATCTTCCTGTGGTATCCCCTAGCTCTCTGCTGTGTCCCCTAAGTATAAGCCATACCAAGAGCAGCATGCTAGGTGTGCACTGCTTGGGTGGTCTATATATATGCACAAAGTGCCCAACTGATGGGCCAAAAGTACATTTAACTGTTAAACTCATTGCAGCTTCTCTTTCATTTGGGATAGTAATTCATCCCACTCGCCTCTTACTCAGCTACTGATTCCACTGAAACTTTTAGGAGCTTCATGTCTCAAATGAAGCCCTCTCTCAAATTTAGTTGAAATGTTAAAAAAAAAAAAAAATTACTGGGGAAGGGAGAGGAGCCTGACCAGAAATATGACACACTATAAAACTGTTCTGATTGCCTTAGAAACTGGGCCAAATGTGACTTTAAAACCCCAAAACAAGAAGCATCTGGCAGGCAGAATTTTTACCTGTATAAATGTACAAGCATTCATCATTGCTCAGGTTTTGCCAGCATATGGTTTCAAATTTAATTTTCAGGTTTTCTTCTTCCTACTACTGTCACTTCTCCTCTTCACAGAAATAAAGATCAGACAATCACTTACTAGGGAAAAATGTTAACCTACAGGAAAGTTGGGATTTCCAGCAGATTTTCCCTTGCATGGTGGGACTGCCTCCCTGTTGCAGACACAGAATGTGATACTCTTTCTAGAACTAGCAAGATTCCAAGCTAACTCTGTCTCTGAGGTAGTTGCTACAGGTTTAACCAGCCATATGCTGATGTGGAGACCCACCTCAACAGGACAGACAATGCATCATTTTGTTCATACTACCTCTCCCAAATCTGGGTTCCTCTTGCATGTTCCTGTTGCATGGGAATTAATTCATCCCAGCGTTGTCCAGTGTTCAGATCACAGAGGGAGTGCTAAACACTAATCTAATTTTCCTTATTTTTGTTCAGGAAGCACAAGCTGGAGCAGCACTGCCAAATAAAATAAAATCACTCTCTCGAGCAAACATCACTGCTTTTCATGCCTGTAGACTTATGAACATATAAATACATAACAGAACAAAGATGCCACCCTGTCCTACCTGTGGCCTTTATACATATATATATATATTTGGTATTCTGATTGCTTGTTAAAATGAGTCTTCTTATTTTGACTGATGATATTTCAGTTGATATGTTGCGATAAAATTGTCCATGTCATGTTTCAGCTTGTAAGCTCCTTGGGGCAGGAACCATGTATTTCTCCATGTTTATACACTGCCAAACACATTGCTGCCACTCAGCAGATAACTGCACTCACACAAGTGACTTATTCCTTATTCAGAGAAAAAGAATTTCGGCACTGAAAACTTCAAAGAAGCTTCCTGTATACAAACTGTGTGGATCACTTCTCCCTCAGCTGGCTTTTGAAAAGGATTGGGATTTCCATTGTACAGCAGTTTAAATAAATGCATTTTCTGTCCTACCTGTTCTTTGTCTGCAAAACCATTAATTTAATCCTAGCAAGCTGTGCTAAGATCTGTAAATCTTTTCTCCATCATTATGGTTGTAGGTTATGCAAAATCCTTCACCTTGCCTTATGTTTCTCCTGAAGTTTCTGGTGTGTGTAAGACCCCAACCACAAGGATACAGTCTTCACTGAAGGAAAGGCATGTTCCAGTCCCTCCTGCTGAAGCCTCGTCAATCTTCATGGATACATTCATGTTTGCTGGGCCAGAGAGGCAGAGAAAATTAATCCATGTTCAGGCTGTAACTCTTGGTTAGAAGTTCACTGGTGAGGAAGGAGCTTGGATTTCAGTCCCTTGTATGATTACTTTTTATGGGATTTCTAAAATCTGCTTATAGAGGAAGGGAGGGGATGAGAAATGCTTATTGCCAAAGTAGTCCATAGCTTCATAGACAAAACAATCTCCAAAGGAAGCACACGTTTATGTTTAGTTGATCAAGAAGAGGCTGGCTTTTCAAGCTGCGATCTCCTATACTGTGACTGCTTGAACAATGACTGAACAAATAAAGTGGATGAAAAATTTGTGAGGGTTTCCTGAATGTCCTGAGTGGGTACATTTTTTTGTTCAGGATAACCTGAAATTGCAGCTGTTGGGAGGGCATGGATGGGGAAGCAGTGCTCCCTGTCTGCACTGCTTTTACACTTGTAGGTGATGCTGGGCTCGGAGCTGTCAGTTCCAGCTGAGGGAAGGACCTTGGAGTCCTCACTTAAAGCTCGCCAAAATCATCAGCTCAACATGCAGCAGTAGCCAAGATCCTGGAAAATGCTGGGCACTGTCAAGAGGACAGCATGACTCTGCTGCCATATAAAGCCTTGCTGAGCTGACATCTTGGGCACTTTGAGCAGTCTGGTCTCTGCATCTTAGGGAAGATGTAGTGGTGTAAGAAGAGATGCAAAGAAACCAACAATTAGAGAGGATGAAACAGCTGCTCCATGAGGAGACTGAAAAGACTCTTCAATTCGGAGAGGAAGCCAAGGCATTTACAAAACTCATAAAGGCAGTGAATAAGATAAATGCAAAACTGTTAAGTCAAGAAATCTTGCGATACTGTAATGAAAATTGGTATACACAGTTACCATACACAATGAAATTAGTAGAACGGCTTAAAAGAGATGAAAGAGAGTACTTTTTTATAAGGTGGCCCAGGAACTTCCTGGGGTTTGTTGTCACAAGGATGTTATGGAGACTGACCATGTCAACAGGCCCAAGAAGGTATTGGGCAGTGTCAGGAACAGAAGGCTTGTAAGGATGCTACAGCCCGGGATGTGTCCACCAATATCCCTGGTCCAATGAATTGTGGATGCTGGGGGCAGAAGAAATTAAATACAGAGGACTTGCTGTCCCTAAATATCATTGCCCACTGCCACTGTCAAAGACTGAGTACTAGCTTAGGTCAGCCACTGATATGACCATTTCTTACGTACCTGTGTGTGATTACTCTTCTTGGGGAAGACGTTCCCCATCTTGCTGGCAGCTGAACTGGGGTGGCAGTCATTGCTGCAGCAGTTTTGAGCAAAAGGCTGGACTTTGGGAAGTATGGTAGACGAAAAGAAAACAGAACTGTTAATCACTCTGGAAATGCGGTAAATCCAATGCAGTGAGCACATGTTGTGCAACAGCCAGTGTGTTCGCGGCAGCCTTGACATATCCTGGGCTGCCTGAGCTTCACACAGCTGATGCACCATGGGCTTCATTCTTCCCCCCACTGATGTGCAGAAGTAAGAGCCTGAGCATACCCAGTACGTCAGGCAGGGCCACAGGCTTTGAGCTTGGAACAAAACCGCGACTCTTTGCATATTCAGGTATTACTTGTTAAGGCAGAAATATGGCAACCATCTTCTCAAGAGGGTATAATCTGGAAAGCCTGTCAGGGAATGTGAGGAATGCTAAGCCTCCCATACAGGAGTGACGCACTGCCCTGGTCTTCAGCTGGTGGCTGAGGTTATGCTCAGTGTGTAGTGAAAGAGCAAACAGGGTAGCGGATGGTCGTACTCACAGCACAGCTCTTTGGTGCCTTCCTTGGGGTAATGTTCTTTGGCGTGTTCTGATCATCTTTTCTGCCAGACAAAAAGGAGGTTGTGAGTATGCAAAGAATAAACTGAAAGCTGACTGCTGCTCGGTGATTTTAGCCGTAACGTTAATTCTACTTACATAAGCTTAATACTTTCTGCAGTAATTTAGTGCAACTAGGCAAAGAATCAAATCTTTTCTAACTACAGCTGAATGAAAATCAGTATTACAAAGATGTGAGCTATTGAATTAAATGCGTTTGAAAACATACTGCCTTCATTTTTATATAATTTATATTTTACTGGGAGAAAGCAACTGCAGTTGGTTAACAGGGCGTGCCTGGTACACAGTGTTTCACTTGCTTCAGAGAACTGTGGATGCAAAATCATTCCAGCGCATTCCAGTTAAACACAAAACAGCATGCTGCTTTTTGTGACACTTTGGTGTGTAAAGTATTTTCCTTGGGTGATTGATGCTAGAAACTTCTAGTATACTGAAACTAGCTAAAATTAGAAAGACTTCAAGCTATGCTTCCTACAGATCCATATATGTCATAGGATGGTGGCTGTCTGCACCTTAAAATGATTGATTGTCAAGTTTAACAGGCTGCTGAAGTGTAAAACAAGTGACTACAAGTATCATTGCAAAGCAACTAAGTAGACAGGGCTAGTCAATGGTTTGTTTTCCAGGAAAATAAATACTAGGATCTTCAGTCTGTTGCTAGTCATAAAGGGTTTTGAGTAACAGGTCCAGAAGGCAACCTGGGCCATGCTGTCTCTTGCATGAGAGCACTTCTGAGTCAATAAATTGTGTGAAAGTTTTTCTCCCAAGAAAATTCCAAGGGTAATTCATTGGAGAGAAATTAAACTCTTCAGTAGTTTTGCCGGTACAGCACTAACCCCCAGTCAGTGTTTTGGTCACCTTTCCAGCCACCACATCTGTTCACATGCCTTCCAGATAATAAGACTTGCTAATAGTCTTCCGTTTACTGTGAGAATGTCAGTGTTAAAGCAGATAAGACTATCTGCATACTTTGACAACTTCAGAAGGCTGGAAAATATGCTTGACGAATGATCTGGGAAGCTGAAAATTCAAGATAATTTTTTCAGAAAGCAGATTGCAAGTTTGTGATTTGATGTCAAATATCTTGAAGAATGTTTGCTGTCCCTTCAGCTGCAAAGTCATTGCCATGCATAAAGCAGAGGAAACAATTTTCAGCTGAGGCTCAGTGAGTTCCTGTCTCCATTTTGCTTATGGGAAAGTAAGGCGCAGAAGTGGGATGTCATGCTTAATATCACAAATCAAGGGCACTAGAGTCCAGATTAGATGTAGACTACCTGCTGTGTATTCCCCTGCTTCAGAACATGCCAACCATGGTTTTGCATGTGGTGATGACTTTCTGTCACATTTTTTGAATCATTTAGGTTGGAAAAGACCCTTAAGATCATCAAGTTCAACTGTAAACCTAACACTGCCAAGTCCACCACCAAACCATGTCCCTAAGTGCCATGTCTAGATATCTTAAATACCTCCAGACATAAAAGCAGTAGAGGAACTTTGATACCAGTTTGTCCAAAATGTGTTTTAACCACAGACTATTCAGCTAACTTCCTTGCCCCTTACTTTCCCTATGAAAGTGAGAAAATACTTGTAGATAATTTATGGGAATAAAATCAAAGTATCAAGGCACTGATTGAAAGATGAAAGTATAGCAGCATCTTCTTCCTTTGCTAAGGTTATTTGCCTCTGAGTTGTCCATTTCACCTTAAAAATGTTAATGTCTACTTTTTTTCCATCATCTTGATATCTGACAGCTATCAGAATGACCTTCTACATTACATTATATATTCGCTACTTTCTTAAGTAACTACTATTCAGCAGCCTACAGAAGAAATGGCTGAAAAAAATGGTCGCTTTTCCCTCTTTGTTGCTCACTGGCCTAGATCAGAACTGCACCTGCAAAAAGGCTCTTTGGGGATTCCTCTTAGAAAATACCAGCTGTGTTGGTGTCTCCATTCTCTCATAACTTAACAAGCATGTATCGACACACCCCTATGTCACAAGCTGTCCTCCAAAATATGTAAATGTTTATAATTGATCAAAGTCAGGTTTGTATGACTGACACATTAACTAAGCAATATATTTTCAGGCAGGACAGAACTTATTTGGGTTTCCTACTGCACTGAGAAAGTTTAGAACATATTACTAAAATTGCAGAAGCTACTTTATGTATGTAGAAAAGGATGTCACACAGGGTGCCCTCCTAACAGCTAGCTGTGATTTTGCTGATCAGTACAGAAAAAAGCCTTTAGTCATCTCTACTTTTTCAGCAGTGTAATCCTTTAGGAATTCCTTCCTTGAAAAGGAAACCTGGAGGCAGAAAGCAATGCAAGCATCTAGAACTTTTATTTTTTATTTTGACTGCATAGCACGCAAGTGGGGCTTGGCAGATCAAGGACCAAGAGGAAACCTTGCCTGGGAAGGCAGGCCCATCGTCAACCCACCTCATGCTGACGCAGAGCTGTGCAGAAGCCCTGCAGATGCATGCTGCTGTGCATCCCTTCCCCTCTCCTAAGTCACGAGCACAGTGTCCAGCTGATGAGCCAGAGTGACTCCCACACACCCCCCAGTTGTGCTGTCCCCATCTTGGCAGAGAAGAAGGGAACCCCTGGGGAGTGTCAGCCTCCTTGGTCCTGTCAGAGGAAGCCTTACTCCCACGCGGACACTGCGTACTGGCAGCTGGTAAGCATGCTGCTTTCAGAGTTAGAATAAAAACTATCCTGTCACTGCTGCAAACAGCTCTGGACATCAACTCATGGTAGCTTAAGCTGATTTGATGATGACCCAAGCTGGGTGCTCGAAGCCCATTCTGCTTTTTGGGCTGGGAGGACTTAATGTCTCCTGCTGCAATCACATGCTGCCTGTCCTGCAAAAGCTGCCTTGGAGGGGTCGTTGTGACAGAGGAGCCCTGGTGAGCGCAGATGATTTCAAGATAGATGCTGGGGCGGCAGAGCCAGGAGCGCACAAAGGCAGGGGTGAGGGTCACTGTCAAAGCCAGAGCACGCGACTCCCAGCTGACTGCTCGCACGGGGCGATGGCTGTGGAGCTGGCAGCAAAGCACGGCAGTTCCTGCTCTGCTGACTTGAAGGATGGGATCCTGGCTGGATGCTTGCTTTCTGTCCGTTCCAATTTCCAGCTTTCTGGGGACTTCTTTTTTTTTTTTGACCTTCAAGCTTTACATTTGTGCAGTAAGACTAGAAGAGAGTTTATATAGTAATAGTGGCTTACTGTACCAGAGGAGCATTTGTGTGCAAGTGTGTGACAAAATCTGCCCCCCAGCACCCATCAGCTCCTGGTGGCTCAGAGCGGAGGCTGCTGGTGAGCACAGAGCCAGAGCAGCATGATAAGCAATGTTGAAGCCTGCTGTTGCTGGCTTTAGCCTTTAAAATCATATTACCCTGATAAAGTTAGCAGTCCCAGGGCTTGCCAGGAAGCACAAAGCACACGAGCTGTCTTCTTTCTTGCTGCCCAGCCTGTATTTCCCTTCCCCCGCACCATGGGGATTTTTCTTTACTTTTATTTTACTACTTTAATTTTAAAAAAAGCTAATTGCCTCCACAATAGCCTTCAAAGAAATAAATAAAGCAGATGCACCCTCTCCTAACATCCCTCTGGCTGGGGAGATGATAATCCCCACAGAGGCAACCCCACGTGATGTGCTGGGCACAGCGAGTAGCAGGTGGCAGGACTGCATGTGGGGCTGTGGGGTGGCAGCTGGAAAGGGCTGGGCTGCTGGTGGGTCCTTCTGGGCTCCCAAAAAGGGGGTGCTGTTCCAGCCCTTACAGCTAACTTGGCAGCAACATCTCAGGTGTGAAAGCTTGGCACTAACTCAGTGATGTTTCTTACTTGGCCTGGGATGAGGAGAAGGAAAAGCCAGAAAAGTGAGAAATAAAATGGGGGCAAAAATCCCCTTTGGGCTAGGAAGCATCTTCTGGTCATTGCACGTGAGCAATTCCCAGCAGTCAGTGATGGAGCACAGTGTGTTAGAGGAGTTTTGTCTTTCCGTGTGCTCCAGTACTTTTCCGTAAGGATTATAGCATTACTGGATTTTAATTATGTGGTATGTGCATTAATATTGGCTACGTCCAACTTAAATGGGTCTGGTGCTGGCGTCCATGTGCTCCTAATCAGGTTTTGATGAAAGCTAGAAACAATACAAGAAAATTATATTCAACTTCTGACCAGGCTCAGGCTGGTTTCAGGGCAGCCGCCAGTGTGGCCCCATGCAGGAGCCAGAGGAATCAGTTCTGGCAGGACCTCGGGGGCCCAGGTGGCTGAAATATGGACCAGGGTGTCACCCAGCTGTGCCAGCTGTGGTGGGGTGGGTGACGTGTCACCCAGCTGTTGCTGGAGGTGGTGAGGACACCTCTGCCTGATGCCCAGCACTGGAAGTGGAGAAGGCAGTGGAGAAGGAAGGTCAGGGCAGTTGCCCGTGGGCTGGCAGGTAGTGCCCAAGGTAGTGAAGACCTCCAAGAATGGGTCCTGGGGACCATGTTTATGATGAAGTCTGGCACTGGCAAGGAGCTGGGGAACATTGCCAGTGCAGAGGAGACTGGGACGGTGGCCCAGAGAGAAGCCAAAGACCCTGAAGTACACAAGTGAGATAAAGTTTGGTGGTATGGAGTACCAGCATCGTGTGCTTTGGGGACAAATAAGAATTTCTGCTACAAGCTGGGAGCCTGTCCTCCTACGATTGGCACAGGAGGAGAAAAGCTTCTGTGCACAGGTTCATCTCCAAGCCACAGGGAGCTGTAACGTGATGCAGCGGTGGGAAAGAGAAATGTGATGAGCAGATACACTAAGGAGCTATTTTCAGAAGTGAAGGGAATACTAAGTAATGTCACAAAGCACTGCAGTGGCACCTTCTTTGGGGAAGATACTGTGCAATGTTTGAACCCCTGGTCAAAAAGGACAAACACACATCAAGAGATCAGGGAAAAGCTATTCTAGATATTGAGATTTTGCACTGTTCAATTTATGAGAAGACCCGGCAAGACCTTGGTTGCTGTAGTCCAGCAAAATTTCCAAATTTGGAATTCCCCAAAATGGTGGATATTGAAATTTCCATTTTTTGTCATTTTTTCTTTTTTTTTTTGTATTCAGCAATAGAGAAAACATAAAGCTGGAGAAGAAACTTGCTCCACAGTAAGGGGAAATACTGTCTCTTCAGCAGATGCACAGTGCACATCATACATCACATGTCACAAGGAACTGTAAGAAAAATAAAGCAAGGAGACAGTATGACAGCATATACTGAACGTACAGGACAGGCTGCCCAGCACTCTGAGGAACAGGATCTCACCAGGGATTTTTCCAGGATCTGGAAATGTCTCTCACCTGAAGAGAGGGGGCAGCTGGTGATCCAGGGAATGGCGGGTCCCCTTCACACTGCTGCGTGGATTTTCCCTGAGGTGACACAGCTAAGACTTTGCAAGGAAGCTGGGAACTTCCCTTGAGAAACTGGCTGCTGTTAGCAACCAGGGATTCACTGGTGGAAATCTGCTGCCTGTAGTATATTAGAGATAGCTGAAGAGAGTGAATTCAACCAGTGTCGTATGTCCTTAGCAAAGTATTCTGCACTCCTGTTCTTAGCAGTACATTTTTAACCTGTAGTGATCTTTGCCTGACTGTTACTATTCATAATGTCAGCATCAACATCTTCTCCCAAGTGACTCATGCTAAAAACACAGGTATTTTGGTGCACGGTGTCTTAAGGGTGCATGTTGAACTCGTCTGCTACTATCCAAACATCACGAGAGCCTGGCAGACACTTGATCCTCCTTGGCGTCAGCAGGTGGGACTCAGAAATGTTCGTTGAGGTAATCCCCTGGGAGGTGATGAAGTCTCTTTGGGTTACAGACAGGCCCACCCAACAGTCACTCGTGGGGTGCATCTGAGTCCCAAAAGCTGGCAACACGGCTTATCGACATGCCGTAGATGAAGGTCAGAGATTTCTAAAGGGTGGCTTGTCAGGCTGTATTTTTCATTTCCAAATTAGATGTGAAGCCACCTGCAGGAACTCAGCAAGTGCTTCATCCTCTCTTGGTGCCATCATGCAGGGGGGTGGCACCTGGGCAGCAGGTCATGCCCCAGAAGGAGCAGTGGCAGCTCCAGGGGTAATAGCTGCCATGTCCCTTTGTCAGGCTCCTGCACCGAAACAGTGAGTATCTCTGTGAGTGTAAAGCCGTCTTCTGCTCACTAGCAAGAAGTCAACCATACCTTCTTTAAACCAAGATTTTATGCTTCTTTTTCTGTATTTTACCCACTGAGGGGTCGTGGGCTGTAATGGGAAGGAAGCCAGCTGTTGCTGGTGCACATGCTGGCGCTGTTGCAGAGGTGCACATGGAGGGAAGCAGCCTTGGCAATATCGGTGCCACACAGCATTAAGGGATGGCTCACCAGACAGATGGCTTCACTCGTGAACACTGACTTGTCCCTTAGGTTTGGCTGAGCCTTTGCCAAGCACATAGCTTCTGCAGGATGGGGCCAGGGGGCTCGTGACCACTTGCTTTCATGTGACACTGCCTGACCTTGAAGGTGGCAGGGGAGGGTTGCTCCCACCAAGTTCTCATCAGATGCTGCCATTGACAGTGGTCAATTGCTAATGCCTCATGCTGGGCTGATGGAAAATCACTTGTGAACTGTGTGCCACCCAGTAAACTCTCTCTAACCTCAGGGAGACTAGTAAAGATAAAAGTTCAATAAGATGCTGTACGTGTTGACATACTAAAAACTCCACCCCAGTGGTGCGCCAGTTAGGTTGTGATCCAAGATGGCAGGGCACTGGAGGGCAAGAGCCTGGCAGAAGAAATTGTCTGCAAGTGATGCACCCAAGGGAGCAAGGGGAGGCTTTTGTCTTTCGGTGATGTGGCTCGCTTACAGAAACAAATCCACCAGCTGCCTTTTGGGCAAAAATAATGGCTCCAGCAATTCTTTTCCGTGAGGCAGAAGGATATTTTCTGCACGAGTCATTTCCTCTAAAGAAGTATGATTAAAAAAATGTTTCACAAAAACTAAGCTCAACGACCTCCTCAAATTTTGCCTGAAGTTTTGTTAAAAGGAGCTGTTTCCTCTCTTTCCTTTGTGTGCAGGGGCCCAGAGACACGCTCTGTGGCAGGATGCTGCCAAAAAGGGAGCTTCTAACCCCAACCACGGTGTGGGGTGGGTTTTGCCTTGTCGGGTATTTCGGGGGCCCTGAGCAATCAGGACAGTGGGGGGAGCAGAGCTGGGATGTGAGAGCTGCCAAACGCAGCCTCATGGCACTTCTGCAGCTCAGCAGTGGAAGAGGACCATTCCATGGGGAATTTGGGATTCCCTGAGCCCGCTGGCTGCTCCGAGCCACCTGTCCAGACGCACTGCCCTGCCCTGCTGCCTGACCACTGCCTGCCTGCCACCTCCACATAAGCCTTTGCACTTCTGGAGTCAAAGTTTAGCCCAGCATTGGTGAATTACTGGGTTTGCTGTCGTTTCAGTGCTACTGATCAGTATTTGTCATGGTACTATTATTTAGAGATAAATTATCTCTGAGGTTGTTGGCCTGGTGCCTGTTGCTGTACCCCGGTCCCATAACTCGCTGGGGCTGCCCTGAGCCCTTGCTCTGGTCTGCCTTGATTTTGTGGCTGACCACGATGCTATGAAAGCTTGCTGCTTAACAAGCGGAATTTTCAGGAGGACAAGGGAAATAAGAAAGTAGATGGGTGGTTATTGTTTCATATAGGGTAGGCACAGATGGTGAAACAGCTGACTTGCAGCGTGGGATGGAAGGTGGTGGATGGTCCTAAAAAGTCACTTCATATTAATGTGCTGTGTACCAAGTACATTGCAGAGGGTATGTGTTAATGTTTGAAATATAGCAGAAAAGTGCAGTATGTACCTATTTAAAGCTGCTGAGCTATCTATTTTTGAAATGTTCAGTCATTAAAAATCTTCTTAGACATCTAAGAAAGTGCATCAGCTTTTTTTTTTTTTTTTTTTTTTTTTTTTCCCACCGTAGGTGTCTCTTTCTATATTAATGAGTAGCATGGCTTCACGATTACCTCCAGGAGCACAAGAAGTACAACTCTATGTACTAAGAAATTTGGGGGAGGATGAAATTTCAGGCCTCACAGTTTGATGCTTTAAGTGGAAACCTTACGTTAACTGAGCTAGAGATACTGCAGTCTCCAGTTGCTTAAACATTTGAGGGTTTAATATTTGAAGCCCAATACTGATGATTCAGATGTACACATTTGTATCAGGCATTCATCATGCACTGCTATTCTGCCATACGTTTTTGTAGCATTTTATTTGTTTTTAATTTCTGTTGATGACTGCACAGACCCTGGGGTGCAGAGGCAGTGAGGCTGCTGTGGGTACCCCACGGCTGAAGTCTGGGGTCACCTGCCCAACCACGGCTTTTCCATGCTCAACTGGGTGCCGGGAAGGAGGCTGGTGGCAATGTTAGGGTTGGCACGTTTGTGATTCCAGGGACCAGAAGGGGAAAACGTGAGTTTGACATTCCTGATTATGCTGAAACTTCTAAATAATAATAATAATAATAATAATAATAATAATAATAATAATATAATAAATAATGCCAGCAGAAGGGGTCTTTGTGCATAGCGGCTATGCGAAGGCAAGCACCCTCCTTGGGCAGAGCAGTGCTTTATGGAGCTGCAGGCTGAGCCAACCAGACAATATTTATTTGCTTAGTAAAATGCTATGAGATATGTTTTGCAGTGGTTAGCATGATGGCTGCTTCCAGAGAGAAATTATTTTTCCTTTCTTAATTACATTTCCATTTCTTGAATCCCCAAAAGCAGCAAGTCGATTTAATGGACAAGAGAAAACAAGGACAAGTACATTTATTGCTTATCTGTGTTTTACTGCACTGTGTGAAAGGTTAATAAATTTTGAACTTGTGGGCAGCCAGTTTTCCTGGCCTGGCTCATGCAAAAGAGGAGCTTGTGGGGATGCTGACACCCGCATGTCTGGGTACGCACGACACACCCTGATCCAGGGCAGATCATGGTTTCCTTCTCTCGGAATAAAGAGGGTTGAGTGGGGGAATATCAACTAGAGATAAGATAAAATGCTAATAAGCAGAGCAAATTGAAAATATCTGCATTTTTTTAAAAAAATATCTTTTTTATGATGAAAAAATGCCATTCATAGAAAGTCACTTGGCAAATGAGCAATCAGAAGTAAGTATGTAAATACTCAACTGGACACTGTGTACACTGCCATGATGTCCACATCTTCAAGCTCATCTTTCATGGGGCAGAGTGGAAGAGGGCTAAAGCTGAACACACAACTCGTGACAATCCTGGCTGTGGAGAGAGCCAGGCTCCGTGGCTGCCATCAGGCAGAGCCCAGCCGCAGCTGCTGAGGGGACACAGGTCAAAAATCGGGGCTTTTTACTTTGGCATTTCAGCAGGGTCTGCACCCTGTCCCACCAGCTATTTACATAAATTAGTGACTCTTAAACACACTCAGAGTGCCCCATATCAAAGGTGAGTGCTGCGAGCACCAGCCTGGCATACAAAAATAAGATCCCCACTTCAGCCAGACATGACTTCAGAGAAAGGACTGTTTTAGTGGCAGGTAAAGGACAGACCGAGGGCACCCGTTGGCATGGGGGACTTCAGCATTGCAGCTCCCAGTGGTCCTGGGGCAGCTGCCTCCCACAGGCTGGGAGTAGAGAATCACACCCCCTGCTCTGGCAGGCTGGGTCCTCATCCATGAGGTCCCCACCTCATGTGCTGGACAAGCCCTCAAGCAACAAAGAAAAAAAGTTGGAAGCTGTCCATATGGGAGATGTCAAGTGTGAATTAGATACTGGGGAAATCATGGGGAAGATGGACTTCCAGCTACCAATATTCACTGTCATTCAGCTGAAAAAAAATCACCCAGAAACCCAACATGGAAAAAAACCTTTACAATTTTTAAAGTGTACATATTTAAAATACATTGATAAATATTTACGGAACCAGTGGCTTTGCTCAATTTAATAAATCACTGCAAATAATACTCTTAGGTAACAGAAAGTAGTGTAGTAGAGCAGGGTTGGAGTCAGGCGGATGGATGACTGCGTTGAGGAACAAGGTTCCTCTGGAAAACAAAAAAAGTAAACCAGTTAACACCTTATTTCAGATGCTGACATGGCAATGCATTGTATATCAGTTCCAGGTTTTTAAAGAAATAAATGTTCATTGAATGGCCTTTTATTCTTTTGTGAAAAATATGTTTCACTTCTTGGAATTAATTTTGAAACTAAGTGAAAATATTTCAAAGAGGAATGATGTAAGAAATTATTTCATTTCTGTTGAGCTTTTAGGGGAACTTTTTGAATTTTCAATCTCTTTGAAGGTAATATTGCATCAGATTTCTCTTATGACCTGTTTTATACCAATGCCATGCCCAACATCAGCTTAGCAGCTGCGTTCAGAGCCTTCTGCTCCAGGAAAAATTCCTGCTGGCGTCATAGTGCCCCAAATGCTGCTTCAAAAATCATGGGTATGGGCTAGTGCTACAGCCTGTATCAACCATGATACACTTGCAACGATGCAGCTTTGTTGTCTTCAGCACCAACTCAAAAACAGGTGAAAAGTCTGAAGACTTAAACTGGGTTTGGTTTTCATTTCTGTTGCGTTGGTGCAGTTCTGTTGGCAGGTGCAGTCTCGTGTAGGCTGGTGAAATCAGGCCGTCCATCATAAGGGCAATGAGCAACCCCCTGGCTTGAGTCAAAGCCGTATGCTAAGGTGTGCTTTATCCACCAGGACAAGTGTTTAACAGTGCACCTGATGTATCCGTGAACTTTAAGGTTGTCTAACAAGATTTATGCCTTTGCTGGCTCTGTACAGGGCTCCGCAGGGCATGTGCAGAGTAGAGCGGGCCACTGCCCATGAGATAACATAATGGGTTTGCACGGCACGGTTGTAATGGGGGGGCTACTGAGGTGGCTTTTGTGAGAAGATGCCAGAAGCTTCCCTCATGTCCGATGGAGCTAATGCCAGCTGGCTCCTAGATGGACCTGCCACTGGCCAAAATTGAGTTAATCAGCAACGATTAACTTAATGCTATCAGAGTAGCACCTCTGATAGCATACTGGGGGGGGTGGGGGGGGGGGGGTGGGGGGGAGGAAATAATTGTGCTGGGAAGAGAGAGGAGTGAGAATACGTGAGAGAAACAACTCTGCAGCACCAAGGTCAGTGAAGAAGGATGGGGAGAAGGTGGTCCAGGCATGAGACAAGAGATTCCCCCGCAGCCTGTGGTGAAGCCCATGGTGAGGCAGGCTGTGCCACTCAGCCCATGGAGGTTAATGGTGGAGCAGATAGCCACCTGCAGCCCGTGGAGGACCCCACGCTGGAGCAGGTAGATGCCTGAAGGAGGCTGGGCTGTGACTCCTGGGAAGCCCATGTTGGAGCAGGATTGCTGGCAGGACCTGTGACCCCACAGAGGACCCACGCGGCAGCAGTTTGTGAAGAACTGCAGCCGGTGGGAAGGACTCACACTGGAGAAGTTCATGAAGAACTGTCACCTGTGGAAGGGGCCCCATGCTGGAACAGGTGAAGAGGGTGAGAAGGAAGGAGCATCAGAAATGACATGTGAAGAACTGTAGCCCCCCGTTCCCCACTCCCCTGCACTGCTTGGAAAGAGGACAGAGAGAACTTAAGGCTGGGAAAAAGGGAAGGCTGGGGGGAAGGTGTTTTTCTAATTTGTTTGGTAATAAATTAATTTAAATTTCCCCAAGTCAAGTCTGTTTTGCCTGTGACAATAATTGCTGAGTGATCTCCCTGTTCTTATCATGACCCACAAGCCTTTCATTGTATTTTCTCTCCCCTGTCCAGTAGAGAAGGGGAGTGACAGAGCAGCTTTGGTGGGCACCTGGCATCCAGCCAGGGTCAAAGCACCACAGATATGCTGATCTCACTTTCCAGGCTGCCTCTGAGGGCTGTGTTTGCCAGATGGACCTCCCATTGCTCGCAACCGTGTGTCTGCCAGCCCGAGTCATGATGAGGCTGGTGCAGCCCTGCTGCAGGCACGTGCTGCCACGCAGGGCGTCACATTGTCATCCCTTGCCCTGCTCTTCATTGGCCATGTGGAGGTGGCCCCTGGGCTGAGCACTTGCTGGCAGATTTGGGTAGGTGGCTCTGGATCTCTCCTTTGGTGATACTTTGGGGAAAAGCATCCTGCAAGCTTTTGTAGAAATGTGCTGGAAGTGTTTGGGAAACTATTTTCCTTCTGAGAAATACTGGTGTTTCTTTAAAATGCAGAGAAAAGACAAGAAAAGGAGAATACACTGCTTTGGTTTTTAAATTTGGAAGATTTGATTTCCTTGGTTTTAACCCAAATGACCTGAAACTTTCCTATTGACAGGCCTTGTTTTGAACCAGATAAAAAAATATGCTATTTGGATACCTTCTCCTTAGCTTTTGCTCTCTCACCATCCCAGATGCTGATAATAAATGAATAATAATAAATCAGAAAAAAACCCACATTAAACTCAGAAGCTCAGAGGGATCCATTTGTCAGAGCCATAACTGAGTGAACAGTTTTCTGGCACTCCAATCAAGCTCCATCAAAACCTTCATCTCAAGCTGTGTACAAGATAACGGCATTCAGTCAGCGCTGAGAAAACATTTGCAGGCAGATAAGGCTGGAAGGGAAGGAGTGGGAGTTATATTAAACCTGGTTTTCAATCATTATTTCCCAAGGATCACATCCTTGTCTGGGTGGTGCCCTTCCTTCAGGAGGCAAGGAGATGTGAACTCTGCCCTGGGTCGCCTCCTCCGTAGCATGTCCCTGTGGGGAGGCTGCAGATGTTCTTCATCCAGCGAGGGCTCCTAGGCACTGGCTGCCCCACGCTGACCCTACAACCACCATCTCAGCAGCCAGGCTCCATCCCCCTGACCTGCACAGCTCCATGGTGGCTCCTGCCCATCTCCTGGGCTTTTCACAACTGCATCAGCACTGATAGGTAGAAAAAAACACAGTGCCAGGAAGAGAGAAGAAGAAAGATTGATGTTAGGCATCCAGCCCGTGTCTGTGCCTTTCTGTGAGGCTCTGCATTTTCCTGCAGAGTGGTCATGCCCTGCAACCTGTCGTTTGGTTTCTCATGCAAGAGGAGAATAACAAGAGGGTCAGGATGGGACTGCTGAGGATGGGGCCAGGAGACAGGTGGCTGAGCCATAATCCCTGGTGCAGGATGAAAACAAACCCTTTGTGTCCACCCTATCCATTCCCTGTCTCCAGGTCAAGCCGTTGGGTTTGGGGGAAGAAACCCATTCCTGAAGGGAAATGAGGGCATACAAGCAGGACACACGCTTCATGGCTTTGCAGCCGTTGTGGCTCAGGGTCCTGCACCCAACTGTGTTTTTTCTTTTTCTTTTTTTTTTTTTTCCTTTTTCTTCAAAATGGGGGACAAGGCAAAGAGACACAAATAAATGAAAAGCTTCTACGTCCTTCCAGTTAATTACGCAGTGGGCAATGGCCAAACCCCCCTGCTTTCCTTATTCCTGCGGGCCAAAGCCCTGGAGCATGTGATTTGATTACCATCACTGTCGTAAGGCAGTGCTCAGCGCCTGCTGCGCGACAGGGCATTTCTGGGGGGCTCAGGGGGTTTCTGGTTTCGGGGGCAGGCACGGTGGTCATGTCCAGTCCCTGCCTCTCCAGACTTCTCCCTATGGAGATGTGCTGAAGGCCCCTTCTAGGAGAGATCCAGAACTCCACAGGTGGTGACGGGGAGGCTGTGCTGCACCTTTCTGATGGCTCCAGTGTTTTATAACCTGCACTATTTATTTAAACAAGTCACATGTCTCAAAGCCTAAACGGCTCAAAGCCCTACCTCCAGATTCTGTACCAGGAGGGGTGTGGGAATGTCTAGTAGGACTTGAGAGCACTGGTGATACCCTTTTGTTCAGGGTACTCTGTCGGACGCTGACTGGCCTTATGCTCAAGGACGGACATGGAAGTGATGGGAAGAGTTAACAGGACCCAGATGTTGGAAAGCAGCCTGGCAAACTGGGGATATTAATCAGCTCAGATCGCTCAGCCTAGCAAGGGGGGGACTGAGGAGCGAGCTGGCTGCTCTATGTAGGTCACTTTGTAGGCCAAACCTTTGAGCCCTGGCCAGCAGTGAGGCCGGCGGGGATGAGGACAACCAGTGGTGAAACCCCACAGGGCCGTGGCCGGCAGCCCCGGGCCCATCTGCGGAGGGCTGGGCATCCTGCGGAGCCAGGCTTTCCCTCGTGCTTTCAGCAGTGAGATGGCTTCAGTGTCTTCAGGAAGAAACCTGGGCAAGCTGGAAAGAGCCTGGGAGGTAAATGCAGCACTGCATTAATGGAGGTTACAGCTCATGAGTCCTGGCGGTGGCAGCAAGGAAACCTCCAGTGCGCAAAGGCCCCGCACCGTGGTCGGTGTCAGGCAGCCCTGAGTGCTGCACCGACACAGAAGGCACGAGGTCCTTGTCTTCACCTGCTCACAGGTTAAAATAGCTGGAGAGAAATTTTTGGCAGCTCGATGGCAGTCTGTGTCTGCTGACAGAGGGATGAGGCAACTCCCCTGGGCAGGAGGCAAACCTCAGCCAACAAAAGCATGGCAAGAGATAAGGTACACACCCCTACAGTTTGGATGGTTAGCTATTCAGGCAGCTTATCAGTAAAAGCAAAAGACTTTTGTGTTGGTCACAGGCCCTACATCAAGCTGGGGTTTCTTTCTGAAAGACTGTTGTCCAGCCACCCCCAAGAACGCAGGCGAGAGCTGCCTGGTGGTGCCTGCGGGCATGTGCCAGCCAGGGGACGGGTACCAGCTGGAGCTGGCAGCCTGCTGGCCCTGACGCCTGTGGGTTGGTGTCCCCCCCGACAAAACACATGTGGCGGAGGGGTGTCCCTAACCCAGGCATGGCTGTCTGGCTTCCCACGGGTGCCAGCTATGACTGTGGCTGCCGAGTCTTACCAGCTCTGTCCTCCACCTGGCACAGCCAGCGCCCACCCAACCCGCAGTGTCAACGGCTCAAGGAAGACACAAAGCAGGAGCTTGTGGCTATGAGCATGTTTCTGCTCCCATCCTTAGGAGACCACGCTGTAACGTGCAACATCGGCATGTCTCAGCAGATCGATTGCTCCAGGCTCCACTAGCGATTAGCACTGGAAATAATAATGACTGGAATGGCAAAAGGCTGAGGCTAGACTGAAGGTTTTATACAGGATGAAATGAAAAGTCACAATTGAATCATCTCAGGTCTTGCACAGAGTGTTGCTGTAATTGGTTAAGGAATAAATTCACAGCTTCAGCAGGAAGTGGAGACACTCCCGGACTCACTGAAGTTCTTCTTCACAGTTTGCAAGCCCTATTCCTAGTCCCATATAGAAATAATCAGACTGTGAGAGTTTGGCTTAGCTTGCAAAATAAATGTGAGCAATGTACATTAAAGAAAATCAGAACACTTGCCTCTCAATAAAATTTTATTCATGCATGACTAGCATGCCTTCTTACAAATACAGGGTAGAAGGAGGTATTAGGCATGCATAAGCAAAACTAATATTAAGAACAGCATATCCTTTGTGAAGATCAATTAAATGAGCTTTTATGCCTGATTGGTGCATTTAAGCAGTTCCATTAACTGACTTTTTCCTGTCCTTCTACTGATTAGCTTTATTCTTGTATGCAACGTTACGATGTGAATGGCTATGGGCAGCTTAAGATTTTTCCCTCCACGTGAAGTTCTTATGGGAAACTATTTGTCAAAGAGTTTTTTTCATGACTGTTTGGTCTCCAGCATTTTAATAAATGGCTTCCTGTTGGGATGTAGTGTCCTGCAAGTGAGGTTCACCAGCCAGGTGCAGTCTGCTGTGAAGAAGAATACGAAGCAACTGAACGAGTATCACACTTAAGAGTCGTATTAACAATGTGCTTGCGTTTTTTGAATGGGAGCATTGCTTTCTGTAAACTTCCTTTAAAATTCACTCAATATTTTTTGTTTTGCATGGTGTGCAATGGACTGCTAGTGCCATTGCTGCTGTAGCGCTGAACCCAGTCCTGACAAGAGAGGAAGCAGTCTCCTCCCTCCCTGACCCCATGCCTGTCCCTGTCCCAACCCTCTGCATGTGCCACCACACATGACTGCACCCAGGAGGAGCTGTACCCATCAATGCGCTGTGGAAGTAATTGGAAATGAGACATTAAGACAGGCAAATTCAGCTTTCTTTGCTCTTTAGGCAGTGGTTAGACAAGCATATCTAGATCAAAAAAGTATTCATGTTTACCTACAGACAGCTTAAAACCCCACCTGCTGATTCATTTAAGCACGACAGAGGAGTGGATAGGGTAAGGTAAGAAGGAAACACAGGACACGGGGTGGGTGCGGGTCAGCAGGAGGAACCTTCTGTGCTCCAAGGGATTTATGTAGGGCAAGAAACAGCCCCAGGAGCATTGGCCAGTACAGGAGTCATCTGTGGGGAATGGTACCCCCTTATTTTGTTAGCTGCTGTTGCTGAGAGGTATTTGAGCCTTGTTTGCACAAGTTATTGTAGAACTTTGCATATTTTGATATAATGAAGCAATCACTATTCCCACCTTCCCCCTAGCAGGGGTGCTGTTATATAGATAAAGCTTCATGTGTGGTGGGGTGTCTGATGTGCCTAGCTTACCAACAGAGCTTGCACTGTCTGCCAAAGATACAGTTTTGCATCAGTAAAATTATAATACTGTAAATCTGAGGGTAGAAACCATTTTGCTACTATACGAGTAGGTTTTATTGGTAACAATTTTCCTCAGATTAATCTGCACTGCTATTAATGTCTTTATAGCGTAAACTGTGCCCATTGAAGGGATGATGCTTTCATTTCAACAAAAGTCCTCCTCCTGACTGAAATAAATCTGTGTAGGTTCACTGTAGAAAAACCTTGAAACCTTCTGTACGAAAATTAGATTTAATTTTGTATTAAAGCGAATAGCCTTGAAACTTCCAATACAGTCAGGTAATAAAGCTGTTGAAACATCCCATACCTACACCAAGTATGCAGCCTGTAAATCCCTTACTTACCCTCTTCAGCTGCAAGTGCTGCTCTGCCTTCCCCCACAGCTGTCTTAGCAGCACATGCATTCAGAAAAACCCAAGGACAGAGCTCTTATTCACATTTTTCATAGTGCTACAAAACTAAACCCAGCAAACCTAAACCCAAACCAAACAATGGCATCTTTTGATGGGTGTTTGCTGTCTGATCTTATCTCTGCCTGCCTTATGCTTGAACGAGCTCCTGTGTGAAAATACTAACTGTCACTTAGCGAGGTCATCTCCAACCAACGTTACTTGTCAGGGGAGATGACAATATAGAGACACCAGCGCAGTCGGTGTTTCAAGCTGCCAGTTTCCTGCTTGAAGGAGAAAGGAGTGACATGGATGGGGGTGCTGGGGGAGGTGAGTTTGGGGGCGACTCTGGTTTGGAAGGCAGAAATACCCCTTGGTTCAAGCTGAATGTCCCGGTCCATGAGCCCCACCTCCTCCTCAGCCGGCTGAGCAGCATCGACACTGTCTTTTTTTTTTTTAATTTGATCTAGCCTCTTTTGATGACTAAGGGAACAGGAAGATTATAGTTTAAGTATGTAATTTTCATTTGATGTGACAGGTTAAAGCTATGTGCATTTAGAGAAGGCTTAGGCTATTTTAGTTCAATTACAACACTGATTTAGGACCTGACTCACTCTTTGAGGCCTAACTTCATGTAGACACATGATGACTTAAATTTACTGCTAAATGAAATATAGGCATATGTTTACGTTACTCTGCTTAAATGCTTTGCTGGTGTAGGGGTGGATTTACACAGCAAGCGCAATCCTAAATCAGGGGTACAGAGAATTAGATTTTGCTTGGGTGTTTTTTTTTTTTTTCCTCAGCACAAAGGCTAGATATTTCAGAGTTTATTTTACTTTGTCTTGTGCCCCTCCAGACATTAGCCTGTGTAATCTCCAAGTGCAATGTGTGCCTTCCAGTGTGCAGTCCTGCTAGAGACCCAACACCCTCAAGTCTCCCTGGCTTTAAAGACAGCTGGGCAGGCTAAGAGCTGTGAAGATGCAAACTGCTAAAACTCAACAAAGCAAACTAGGAGCAGTAACCCTTCCCTGGCATGGCTGAAGAGAGTGGAAACAGGTTTTGTATGAAATGGTAACATACTCCTGTTTCAGTAAGCTCCTTGGCTGGACTGCCCTGAAGACAGCCGGTGAGGGATGTGATGTGCAGCAGCTGTGTGGACAGAGGTGTGAGCCCCAGGTCACCCTTGGTTTCCCATTTTCCATGGGAAAATGTCCTGTGTTCAGGTAGAGGGCAGGAAATTTGCTTGCAGAAGCTTTTGTGTGTCCAGAGTCTCGTGGCCTTTGTAGGTCAGACCGTGACAAAGAAAGCGTTAGCGGTTTCCCAAAACTAAAGGAAAGGTTTTTTTAGGAACTCAGAGCACAAAAGAGATAGTCATGCATACAGAGGGAGGCACAGGCATTCTAGGTGCCTTAGCTAATGCTTCCTCTTTAGAAGAAACCAAAGCTACCCAGCTTTGGGGTTTTTTTGCCTTTAAAAAACCTGAAAAGGCACACCCCACACCCCCCCCCTCTGCTTTTTAGAGCAGCCCTCTCTGAAGCAAATGTGGAAGTGGCTCTGAACCTCTCTTCTTACTTTTATTTCTCCTGCAAAGCAGAACAAGCAAACAGCAGTTTGTATGTCTCCTTAATGACATCTGTCCACCTCTAGCCTTGGAGTGGAGGGGGAGGAGAAAGGGAGCTGCCAGCAGCCTGTAGCGATTGATCTGTTTCTTGGTTTTTATGCTGCGCTAGAACAACCTGTTTCAAAAGTGACAATGACAAATCAAAGTGAATATTTCTTGATAGAAATTCAAACTCCCTGATTTGTTAGTGGGTATTTTGCTATTAGAAGGGCTGCTCTATCTGTAACATTTATTTGGAAGTATTCTTTTCTGCTTGAGCTTGCAGCCCTTCGGAGAGAAATGCATTTCCCCAAAGCCATTTGCTTCAATAATTGTTGTCATGTGAAACTGTCATTGATTGCTGTCACCGGGGGACAGTTTGCATGTATACGAAGGTAAAAATGCTGCGCCTCTCCACTTGCACCAAGAAGTATTGCAAGTGGCCCCGGGAAGGGATGGGACGTCTTGGCTGG
The DNA here is from genome assembly GCF_023634085.1 of Falco cherrug. NCBI lineage: Eukaryota > Metazoa > Chordata > Aves > Falconiformes > Falconidae > Falco > Falco cherrug. The sequence continues at coordinate 78,432,966 of NC_073698.1, forward strand.
ACTCGGGCCAGCCCTAAAGCAAAGGCTTGACTGTGCCCGGGGCTGAGCGCTGTCCTGAACCTGAGCTGGTGCCCAAACAGCAAAGCGTCAGGGGTCAAGCAAACACAGGGGTGTGAGGAGATGGGAGGAGAGGGGCGATGAAGTGACTGGGCAGAGTGGAGACGGGGCTGGCAGCGGGGTGCTGCCCCCCACCGCTGCTGCTGCCCGCGGGGTTGCGCGGGGCGGTGTTTGCTCCCCTTTGCCCTTGTCACCAGAATGTCATTCCCCGTCAGGGGAAATCTCGGGACCGTGAGGGTGCCCTAACGCAGCCTTTTTAGCAGAGGGAGGTTTCTCTCCCCCTGTGCAGGTGAAGGCAGCATCGTTGGTAACTGGGAGCGCGGAGCCGGACCGTCCCAGCGCTGGAAGGGCTGGCTCTGCGCTGACGCTTTCCAGCCCCACGAGCACCGCTCCGGCGCCTGGGAGGCCATTGCCTCCCCCCTGCCAGCCAAAATATCCAAAATAAACCATCTGCGGGCAGTTCCTAACCTTGCCTTCCCTGCCGACGGAGCTTGCCGCGGTACAGTCGGTCCGTTACCTATGGGAGAGAGGGAGGGAGGAGGGAGAGGGAGGGAGGGAGGGAGGAGGAGGAGGAGGAGGAGGGAGAGAGGGAAGGCGGCAGGAGCTCCGGTTACCGCTGCCGCAGCGCTGCCGTCCCTCGCTTCTGGCCCCGGAGGCACAGGCGATCGCGCTGCGCCTCGCTCGGGGTGGCTGGGCTGCGGGGGGACCCGGGGAGACTTCGCAAACTGCAGCCGGCGCCCCGCTCCCGGGGGAAGGGCCGCCCGCCCGCTGCAGCCCCCGCCCAGCACGGCCGGAGCCGCCGGGGGATGCGCCGCGGCCGCCTGAGGTGAGGAGCTGCCCCTGCCCCCAGCTCCAGCGGCAGGTATGGCCGGGGGCACGGGGGTCCCCGCACCTACGGCTGCACCCCTGGACCTGCGCCCCCGGCTTTCTGAGAGTCGCCAGCCGCCGCGGCGGGGTAGGGAGAGTAGGACAATAAAGCGTGGCGGATGCCACCACAGTTGGGAGATGGGATCAAAGTCCAGGGAAGCCGCTCGCCCGGGCCGAGCATCCGGTGGCCCCGTGGCATGTGGGGCTCAGCCGAGGGCTCCGGACCGCAGCGCCCGTCCTCCGGTAAAGCGGGCAGTGATGTGCATCACGGGCGGTGATGTGCATCACGGGCGGTGAGGTGCATCAGGCTATTTGGCGTGAGCGGGGAACACTGATTTGGTGGTAAGAAAGTAGCAAGCAATCTTCTTGTTTGCCGGAGGATTTAGTGTGTGCTATTTAGTGTGTCTTTTAACACAAGGAAATCGTTTGGCAGCCAGCGAACCTGTCCCCAGATAAAAACCAGGATCACTTAGGACAACTACAGGGCAATGTTCTCCTGGCTGTCCAGTGTGTTTGCTGAGACCTTGGATAAGATGCTTAAAAAGAAGAAGATCCGTGCGGTACAGGTAAGTAATTAAAAAGCAGCCCTTGGGCCTGATCCTACAGACATCGCTGTGTATAATCAGCACTTTTAAAGCCAAGTAGTTATTTACAAAGGATTTGCCAGCATGAGGGCCGTGGTACGATTACTGTTCCTCTGCTTTCTGCCTTAGCCTTGCTAATGCAAAGAGGAGCCGGACACCGTCCCTCCCGGTTAGCATTTGGCACAGGGCTGCGGCGGTGCGGGGAGCCTGAGTGGCTGTCCTGGGCTTCCCTGCCCTGGGTGGAAACTGTGTGATGCCCAGTCAATGTTATCCTCCAAAAGTACCAGATTGCTTCTTTCGCAGACATGTAAAGGCAAAGATTTAGTTCAAGTGCTGGGTTGATAGGGGAAGAATAAAGCTCCAAACACTGAAAAATGACTGTGCCAAGAGGCAGCATGAAACAAAAGGGCACAGAATGGCAGGAGCACTGGGCTCACCTACTCTGTGCAAAGTGCTGCCCCGGCTTAAAATAGGAGCAAAAACCATCTGAAAGGTACCATCCTGATAAGTCCTCATCCTACAGTGATATTGTCAGGGCTGAGCAGCACTCTGTTTATGAAAGATTTAGGAGTGATGTTGGAATATCATTATTGGTAATTTTCCCCATTTTGAACATTTATTGTACAATCTGCATGGCTAGCTCTTCTCTGCAGTGCTCTTTTACTTCTTACTTTGTGTATCTTGACATTGCTTCCGAGGGAGACACAGAGGACCCTCATTCTGTCTGAAATACCATTTTCATGTTTATTTTTTTCATTAAGATAAAAAATCCAACATACAGCACTAACTGTAAATGAGGGTGATACTTGATTTGTTTGGGGGAACAACAGACATGTACATACACTTTTTGAAGAATCGTGCTTCTATAGCTCAGAGAACCAGGCTCTTGGAGTACTAGCATTGACAGCAAGAGCTTAAAGAAGAAATTTTGCCATTGCTTTTTTTGTTTATGAAGATAAGAAAGTGGCTGTGAGCTGGATTTTGTTCCTGTTCAGCACAATGAACCACATGGGTTTATACAGGGTAAGGTTGCTCTGATTCATCCCATTGTGGACAATTACTTGTCTTTGGTGAGATCTGCAGTTTAGAACATAGCAATTAAAATAGTTATTGTAATAAATTTGCTGATTCATGAGGCAATTTTTAAAAAAAGTGAAATATGCTCATTAGCATCAGTGATAAATGGAAGATGGGAGTATTGTAGGAACAGAGGGAGCATTTGAAGAAGCAAGTCTATTAGCATTGAAGAGAAACCTGGAAAGGGACATTTGGTACAAGAGGGCAAAGGAAAGAGAGAGAGAATTGGAAGAGTTTTAGTCTGAATGTTTGGAAAAAATGATTACTAAGATGAGAAAAGGTCCGGAGTACCCCAGAGGCGCTGCTGTTTTCTCTGCCTGCAAGAAAGGATGCCTCGTTGCTCATTGCCTGCCAGCTGTGTTTGGATTGACTGTGGAAGTGGATTAAATTAAAACTGTCCAAATATACTCCTGAAAAGTACAAAGAATACCTACACCAGGGGCTGCACTGTAATGGCTGTCCTGCACAGTTTCTCTGCATTGATAGTCTGAAATTTGCAACAGGTTGCTTAACAGCTCATATTGCAGCCTCCACTGTAACATCTCTCTCCTTCCTGGAAAAGGGATCTGGCCTTACTAAATATCCCGGCTGACATTTTGGTGGGCTTTTTAGGGCCAGGATTCACGAGGAGAATTTTGCAGGCAGCTTGGAAAAGCAAAATGATATTTTAAAACAGAAGTAAGCTTTCCTGACTTGGCTAAAGTCCCTGGAAATAAATTTTGTTTTGACTCTTCAGATGCAGCACTTCTTTCCTGTGACATTTATGGGAGCAGCTCCACCTCCTGCCAAACTTTCTGCTGGTTTTGAGAGAAAACCTGCCATTTTGTTCTGAGGCTCTTTGGCTTTTCCAAATGAATGTCATGAGTGACTAGCCATGGTAATGTGGATGAGTTCAAGATGCATCAAGAGCTAATAGCTCTTAATGTTTGGTTGTTTTTTTTTTTAAATAAAGAGGAAGATGTAGCCTCTGGGTCAGAAGATCCCTGTGCCATAAATGCCTTCCTTCTGTGAGAATACACTCACCATGATCTTTGTTCTACTTTAGGCATCAGTTGCCTGGGTAGTTTCAGAGGCAGAACCCAGAGACCACATAGACTTCTGGTCTGGACCAGTGCAACCATTGAGTAATGGAAATTTTCACACCTGAGGTGACACTTCCATATCTGAACTGGAAAGGCTGTGTTTTTGAGTGGATGACACCCTTGTAATAATAAAGTTGTACCTTTTTAATAGGTGAGTGTTGCATGCAAAGCTCCTATGCCTATTCGTTGCCTCTGAGAGAGCTGCTGTGTCAGTTTATATGCGTACGCTGGCATTGTGGTTAACCACCAGTTCATTACCCTCTGTAGTACAAAATCCATGATCTGGAGGAGGAAATGGTGGAAATCTTTCTTTGAAGAGATAAGGTTAAGGAATTACAGTGGGTCAGATGGCTCTTCTGAAACTGTCTCTGTCGTAGCACAGCGGGAAGAGACCTGGGGGGCGGAGGTGAAACTTTCAGGGACTCTTACTCAGTTACTGAATTCTAACCAATTTATGTTTTAAAGTCTACATTTTTTGGTCAGATTTTTTCTTTGATTGCTGGGAAAAAAGTTTCTTTGCCTGTTATAACTGTACCATTGTTTAGGCTGTGTTGGTCATTCTGCTAAAAACAATACACTTGTATGCATATATCTGTATACATCTGTATTATGTATATATGCATGGAATTTCATTGTGATTAATATTAATCTAAAATTTAAGACATCACTCTAATATGTGGGGTTTTTTCCCCTAGAACCATTAAATTAAAAACATGACTTGTTTCTACTCTACATCTTTTTTTTTTTTCCTTATTCTTTTTCTTTTCTTATTAAAACCCAAAGTGGCAAATAAAACCAGTCCAACCTTCTACAAAGAACATTCAATTTCCTGTTAAAGTTACAGGCTCAATCAGCTAAAAGGGTATTAGTGACATAACAACAGAGTATAAGCCAGGCGACATGGTAGGATTTGAAAATTAGTGCCAACAGTGCTCCTTTTCTATCTGTTGTCTAATTGATTGCTTAGGGTTTGGAGATCAGGACTCCTGCCATGGGTCTGTGACCATGGGTGAATGGCTCACCCATTGCCCAGCATTAGCTCCCTGGCTGTAAAACTTCATGGCCTTTCTGGAGAGCCAGGGGCTTATTTTAGGCATCAAAAGCACCCACCCCTCAGAGCCCCTCTCCCCATGCACACCCCATCACAGCAGGCCAACCGTAGTGCAGAGGTGCCTGGAGAGGAGCTGGGAAAGCTAACCCTACTCAGTAGCACTGCAAAAAAAGTGACAAGAAAACCAGAGAAGAAAAAAAAAAAAAAAAAAAAAAAGGAAAAAAAGAAAGAAAAAAGGGAGAGGATTTGACTGTAAATAAAGTGCCTAGCAACTCAGGGCTTAAATGATAGAAGCTGGTATGTATGAAGCAGAGGAACAATATCTTGCTTTGAGTCACTGATGGGCTGACAAGGAAAGAAATCCTGACAGCAGAAGCTGGTGAGAGGTAGCAGAGGGAAAAAGGTTTTCCATGGTCTGACAGTAAGGGCGGCAGAAGGAGTTTTTCCCTTGTCCTGCACCCTTTCCAGGTTGTCATCCTTCTTGCCTGCCAGTCTTGACATTTGCTTTGGGTGAGGGCATTGTTAATACATGTTGCTGTAAAAACCTCCCTCTGAAAAGTGGCATTTTAAAGTGCCAGGAAGGAGACATTTAGCCTCATCACCTTGGTGGCGCAGTTCTTTTGGTTGGAAGCAGCATCACCGGCTTGGGAGGTTCAGTGGGATGCTGCTATCAAACGCATGGGGCAGGAGAAGCCAGCCAGCGCTCCCAGGGGATGAGGCAGGGTAGTCTGTCCCCATGCAACCCTTTATTTAGGGTAGAGGTTCACCACCACTAGTTTTGGTAGTCCTGTGTGGGACATGAGTAGGCACTGCTGTTCCTGAGAAGGTCTGGTCGGTGTCGGGCCACTTCCCGCTCTGGCAGTGGGGGGACAGCTGAAAACTACTGGGCCAGAGGCAATCCCTCCCCAACTTCAGAGCTTGGGCTACAGGAGAAACCCAGCTACGTGCCTACCTGTAACGGTGGCCAGGCCACTGCTGAACCCACTGCCTTGCCAGAGACATCGTCTTTGAGAGTTCCAGGCTGTCCCCTGCTCCTCTGAAATGCTTGCGCTTAGAAAAAAAAAATAAATGTTTCCTGCTGTATGTGACATTTTCTTATTATCTGTGAATGTTCAATCCCTCCCTGTGTCCTGCTGAGCTTCTGAGAAAGCAATTTAAAGGTTTTATTCTGAGGAAAATCAAAAGTTAGCGGGTATTATTAGTACTTATACCAGGGCACATGTTCTGATTATTAGGGAAGAAAAATGGGAATATTGCTGCTGACTTGAACTGTGCAGTATGTGAGGTCATTAACTCCTGCTTATGCACTTAAATCACGCCAATGCTTTTAGGTCTGCGTTGTCACAGCTGCTTGTGTTTCTGTTTACAAAGCGAGGACTCTTGCAGATAGTCAAAGCACTTCAGCCTTTTGCGGTGCGGGTCGTTCGCTGGCTGGTGTGTGTGACCTCAACACAAAGCTAACACCCATCGTCCACTGAACTCAGTGGCCTGACCGTAGCTTTGCCCCAGAAAAAACTGAGAAAACTTTATTTCTTTAAATTGGTATTTTGAATCTGTTTCTCAGGGGGACACTAGACCTACTTACCTCTCTCTGCCTCGGCCAGATTTCTTTTCCTGATCTATGTGGCAGATAGTCTTGATCTCTTGGTGACGTTTACATAATTATACTCATTAACAGAACTAAAGGAGGTGTCAGATTAATTTTGATGGAATAACTAGACTTTGTCACAAGAGTTACCACGGCCTTATCACTGTGCAACATGAAGGAGTTACACAGGGGTCAGCAGTGTGGACAGAGACCCTAAAGCCAAACTGCCTGCTGCAGCAGAACGCAGGAGGAAGCTCTTGCCGCTGGTGGAAATAGGTACTTGCAAAGTAGAGGGCTGCAGTTTGACTGATTTGGATCACAGACCTTGACTACCTTCTTTTCTCCACGAGCTTGTTTCAGGTGTGTGCGAGAGGAGCACTGGGCTGCAGGCTCCTGTAGTGCGCGTTGCTTGGGTGCCAGGCTGTTGTGCAAACCTCATTTGGATCTGTGCAGAGCCGTGAAACGCTGTGCCAGTCAGTTTTAACAAACCGCTGTTTAGGACGCGAAGCAGGTAATTTTTTGGCAGTGCCCTACATAAAATATTGTGTAGTTGAAACAACAGGAGATAGAAAAAGCTTTGACATAATTACAAAGTGCAATTTCTGACTCAGATCAGAGAGAAAACCCAAGTATAATGTCATGCAAAAAGATTTTCTAGAAAACTGGAAAGATTGGTTTTGATGCAAAAGTACTGGATGCTGTTCAAAATGACCTCTAGAAAAGAGGTTGGCTGCTAATAGGTCTCCATTGCTTTCTGGACCACCTCCTGTAGACTTATTGTTCCTTTCATACTAACATCTCCAGGACTGTTCCACAGAGGTATGTGCATGCAGGCTGGAAATCTTGAATCACAGACTGTACTATTTGTCGGACGCAGGCAAAGGAGGAAAGATACAGTGACAGAGACAGCTTAGAAACCACAAGGTGTTGTCACACCTAACCCACACTCATATCTCTGCTGTAGAGCAAGGTACTTTAGGTTGGGTGGTGATTGTTTTGTTAAATGTGGTCACAGCCATGCTGTCCTGTTGAAACATCACAGAAGCCATTTTTTCCCCATGTGTTCTTCACACGTAGCTGTTCTCTCAGGCAGTGGGGGAGATGGAGCATTTGCTTCACCCAGGAACATAAACCTGCTGTTTGCAAGTGGGATCAGGACGGGATGGGGACCCAGCATCCCAGGGCTAAGGAGCCAATACTAAGGTGATTTAATTCCCTGATAGGCAACTTAAGTGGTCCAAGGAACTGACCTGCCTGTATTAATACAAAATTATTTTAACTTTCAAAATTTTCCCTGTTCACCCAAAACCAAGAGTGAAATCGAAGGTTTTAAAAGAAAAACAGCCTCAGAGACAGGAAGCTGGTCATCTCTGTCACCCTTTCCCTTGGTACTCTTTCAGTAATGCCAACCTTGTAACCAATTGCCAAGCTTGGGTCCTTGGGACACCAAAGCTGTACCTCTGCAAATGTATCTTTTCCAACAGCCCCACCGTTGCATCACAGGCTCCCACTGGCCTTGCGGGCATCTGGGGCAACTCATCCCTTCTTGAGCATCAAGGGGGACAAATTAAAGGTAGGGCTGTCAGGTGAGACACCTGTGTGCACTCTCATCTGTTTGCTGAGTTCACCTGGCGAGGGAAGTTTGGGCAACTGGTGTTATAATGGGGAAAGAATATTGCAAGAGTGAAACAGAGGAAATGGGATTGCAACAAAAATCCTGTATGGACAGGGAGGCTGAGACTCCTCTACTGCATCTGGTCCAGGGGCTTTCGTGGCTCTGCAGGGCTGGGTGTCCCAGTGAGGAGCCGCAGCTCGGGTGAATCCCCAGAGTGGGGTCCAACGTGTTATCCGGATGGCTCCCTCCTACACATGGCTGGGGAGGCAGAGAGAACTGGGACACCAGCCTGGGAGCACCCAAGGTGCTACTGGTGTGATCTGGGCCCTTGCAAGCCCTCTCCCCAGTCCACTCCACAAATATCTCTGTGGGTAACGGCAAACGTTTCATTTGAGGAAAAAAGAACAGCATTCCTACTAGTTCCAGGTAAGCCCAAATTTCCTTTTGGTGATTAAACCAATGGCAAAAACTAGTATTTTCCAGATTTCACATAGTTAGAACCAAATGAGACTTTGCTCCAGGAAGCGTTTATTATCAAGGCCACTGCCTACCCATTGGTGGTGGTCAGTCACCTGCTGTGAAACGATATGTGTACATATGTGTGATCTGCAAAATTTATAAAATATGTTTTACAATGTACATACATTTACAAATGTTTGCATTGCCTCTGTGTGTGTGTGTGTGTGTTTATATAGCTGTATAAGGTATGTTGCTTCATACATGCACTGAAAAGGGAAGACAGCCTGGCTCTGGATAGGCAGTATGGTAAATACATGCCAGAACATACGTTGGGAGGCTGCTCTCCCAGCTGTCCAGAACAGGGACCTTTTTAATTTTTTTCTTGAGATCTGTTACCAGTGCCCAAACATGGAAACAAGAAGTAAATATGGTCAAATCACATTTGTCTGATTCTATTGCAGTCTGGTAAAATTAGTATGTTATATTATGGTTTCTTGCTCTTGAGTATTTCTAAAATACTTCTGAAAGTATTTTAATGGGTTTTAATAGAAAATGGCTCTCAATTACTTTCTTTATTCAGTATTTGAAGGACTTTTGTTTGTACATGTTCTGGAATTCCTGTGACAGAGAAATGTCAAAAACTCTCAGACAGTCTCGTGAGAGCAGGTGACAGGAGCAAACCTCTTCTGCAGCCCTGTTGTCGACCTCAGAACATCATCCTTTCCTAAAAACACTATTTTCAGAATATTAATGTGCTTCCTCCCAGGCCACTGAAGAACATGAGAACAAATGCAGAGCAGATTTTCTTATAATCTTGTGTGTGTGTTTGTGCATATATATATTCTCATACAATTTTACATAAGTATTTAATTAAAGCAATTTTTAAGTTAATCACAAGACTGCTGTGAGCTATACATGCAAGAAAAAACAGATCCAAGGAATACTCTATTTAAAGATAAAGTTAATTTAAATGTAAGTGGCAGAAGAAATGTGAACTTTTGAAATATTTTCAAAATTCATTAGTGAATCATTGCAAAAATGCATTTCACTGTGGGAGGAATTTCAGTAAACCAGGACTCCAGTTCTGCTTGTTTCGTGCTTCTGAGAATACTGACTGAAGTGAATGGGACTGTTCTTATGAGTAAAATGAGCTGGATTTGGTCCCAGGAACACCTGGCTGGACTTTAAGATGAACTTATAACTGCAACGCAAAACCTCTTTTGCTGCTTGGAAAGGGGAATTTGAACAAAAGAGGGCACTAACGTGGTTTTGGGGAGTCTGGGCAGAACATTCCTGATTGGAAGGCAGAGATCAAACTTCTATGAAATCTATAGCTCTGGGGATTGTACATTAGTTTGCTGTACTTTTAGGTGAGATGCCATATCCAATTCCTTGTTAAGAAGCAGGGAAGCAGAAGGGAATGCCCTTCCCCCAGTAAAATTTCCCCCACCCTAGTGCTCTAAAATAGTAACTGGTGGGCCTGCGGCTTAATAGAATGAGCAATTGAAGCATTATACTCTTCTCACCAGGTTAATTTATGGTGATGCATAATTTTTTTGACACTGTGACCTTTTTGGGTTTGCTTAGATAACTTTTCTTTCTCTCGGAATTTATACTAGAATTGTAATCAGATATGCAGCACATTAATCTGTAATAAGAATGAATGAATGAACATTGATGTTATTGTTTTGGATCTCTTTCACCTTGAAAGGAGAAGGAAGTACAGATAACCTCTTCTCACCTCAGCGTGCCCTAGTGAGTTACCTAAACTCTGCAAAAGCTGAAACATCCAAATAACCTGACCCACTGTTGGGTTTTTTTCTGAGCAGGTGACCCGACTTCAAATACATGACTCATGGTCCCTCCAGCAAAAAGATCAGGAGCAGTTTCTGGGTGGGTGCAAGAGCCCCACAGGATGCAAGGAAGCTGAAGATAGGAGGAACCTGGCTGGGTCTACCCACTGGACAGCACTTGCTGGCTCTGGGATACAGGCACTTTACAAACAAATGGAGAAACATGGTATGTAAACCGCTACCCCCCCCCCCCCCCCCCCCCATCCTTCCCCCCCTTACTGTTGTTATTCTTTCTCACCTGGCATGGGCCCATACCTGCTACTTCTCCACTCTTTGGCTTGTGAGGGCCCCGGTGGGTCTAGGTCATGGTTTGTAAGATGTCAAAGATGGGGAGGAGGTCTGAACAATTAGGCAGGGTAACCTGCTGTCAGTGGACATGCTTGTGTGGATTTCTGAGGAGATGCTGGCTTGGAGGGAGGGAATATTCAAGTAAGCACAAGTGTGAATTTGATTGCCAGCAGGCATCTTGGGGGAACGATACTGAAGGAAATGCATGTGGGCGAGTGCTCTGAAATAGGTAGCTTTCAATTAGAGATGACCTGGCTTTAAATCCCTATGCAGGGACTGGTATACAGCACTAGAAGGAACTAGGTTCTTTTTTTTTCTTTCTTTAATGTGCTGATCCTTCTTGTTTCTTTCAGATGGATTTTGGAAAATTCAGGCTGTTTGTTTGCCTTGTAGGGCTCAGCTGTGCTAGCTTCTGGGTTTTTTACAACAACTTGACTGAATTCTGTATGTTCTGTGAAAACAGCCCAGATTACATATTCCCCATAGAGACTTTTAGGAGGATCGGAGGAAATTTCTTGCAGCTCCCAGATATAGACTGCCATAAGAACCCTCCTTTCCTCGTCCTGCTTGTGACATCCTCGTACCACCAGGTCGATGCCAGAATGGCCATCCGGCAAACCTGGGGGAAGGAGAGAACAGTTGCCGGCAAGCGCCTGGTGACATATTTCCTGCTGGGAAGCACTGTGAATCTCAGCCAGCAGGCTGATATCGCTGCTGAAAGCCAAAAGTACAGAGACATTATTCAAAAGAATTTTACAGACACGTATTACAATTTGACTTTGAAGACCATGATGGGAATTGAATGGATTCACAGATTTTGTTACCAGTCCAGCTTTGTGATGAAAACGGACACAGATGTGTTTGTCAATGTCTTTTACCTCACTGAGCTTCTTCTAAGGAAAAAAAGGACCACTGGATTCTTCACAGGTTTTTTAAAACTGCATGAGTATCCCATACGGAGAAGAGGGAGTAAGTGGTATGTAAGTAGAGAAGAGTATCCAGCAAAGACCTACCCACCATTTTGTTCTGGGACTGGTTATGTTTTATCCACTGACATTGCTAGTCAGATCTATAATGTTTCAGAGAGTGTTTCGTTCATTAAACTGGAAGATGTATTCATAGGATTGTGCCTTGCCAAATTAAAAATTCGTCTGGAGGAGCTTCATTCAGAGCAGACGTTTTTTCCAGAAAGGATTAGGTTCTCTGTTTCTCGCTTTAAGAAAATCGTGATGTGTCATGAAGTAGAACCATCTGAGCAGCTGAGCTACTGGAATCACTTAGCGACAGAAAATCACGGAGTGCTCTAGCACCTTCCCTGCTCGAATTAACAAGATGAAACCCTCTGCATTTACAGGGCTACTCTTGACTCCAGCAGAACTCCCAATTAACTCTAAATGCATCATGTTAAGGACTTTTTAAATGGTTATTTCTGCCCAAGAACATGCAAACCTCTTTCTCTCCCACTCACTCTTACCTCTTTGCATCCCTTCTCTACACAAGTTACAATTATTATTTTTTCCTGAAAGATGCAGGACTGCAAACTTGCCCTCCAAATCTTGCTGCTACAAGACTGGCAACATTTCTGCAGTGCCAAACTAAAAGTCAAAGTACTTTTGTTCAGAGAAGAAATCTGCGCCCTCTTGCTGGTCTGCCTTGATAGATTACTTCATTTGCACCCATCTGTGTAGGCATTTAAGAAAAGGTGTTTGCATTCCCTTCCTGGTATAGGGCGCTGCAGCCCTGCCCTTCCAGCCAGCTCTGTGTGGGAAGAACTGTGTAGTGGCACAGATCACTCCTTCAGTTCTACAGACTTTTTGCAGAGATGGAAGAATTTGCCTATGCAGGGCACTTGGGGCAACCTTAGGTACTGCAGGTCACCTGGTGAATGTGTAAGGCTAGTGCATCTCTTTCCTATACATGTCTCCTGCCGAAAATAATATGTCATAGAGCCAGATCCGTGGTCAGTGGGGAGTGGCCTGATCTTTCTACTAAAATAGACCCTGGAGACATCTTCCACATTTCTGTCTTATTTTGATTGCTTGAAACCTACTGTGAATGGTTTGCCAAGGCTGAACTAGAGTCACTTACAGTGAGCTAAACAGTATGTCTGATTTAGACATTTTTCCCGATGAGAAACTGGGTGTGTAAGGGAGAAGACAGGAGGATTTTTCTCATTTAAACAAGACCTAGTGCGAAGATGTGCCCAAGTAATCATTCAGGCTAGGAGCCTCATTTCTTATTTTGTTACCAAGCAAAGATTCATTAAATCACTAAGATGTTTGTAGGTTTCAGAGATAAAGAATTGGATCTTTACGGTAGATGCTGTGAAAAATACATTTGGGCTATGGGGAGGAGAAAGGAGTTAATAAAATCACTCCTTATGCAGTATTCCTATTTTTATTTACTTTCATGCAAAAAAAAGTTTTACCAGCAAGGAAGTATCATATGCCTATATTCTGTGTGAAATTTTTTTTTTTCAGAGAGCAGTAAAAGTGGGGCTGCTCCCTAGGAGAAGATGAGCCAGCAGCTAAGGGGGTCCAACAGCTGGCAGGGCTCAGCCCTACACACCCATGCCAGGGAGCAGGACAGACCCACAGACAGTGGCCAGGTCCAACCGAGAGTGCCGATCGTAAGGCAGGATCACGGTGATGAGGTAGGTCTGAGGTCAAGCCAGTAACGGCTGGGCCCTGGTGATGACAGGCGCGGGTCAGGAACACTGCCCCAGGATGGCAGGGCAGGGCCCTGGGGATGGGGACGTATACTGAGTGTGGTGAGAAGCATGGAGGAAATACAGGGAAAGGTATTTTACTACTTAGGGATTATATATTTTTATTGTTTCTTTTTTTTTTTTTTTACTGAAGTTTGTGAGGACTGTCTCTTTTTTACTTGCTTGTGCCTGAAGAGCAGGATAAATATTTTCAGCAGGAGTATGCCCCATCCTGAAAAGTGTTTAATAATGATAATAATATATTATTTATTTCCCTCTGATCTAGACTAACTTGAGCTCATGTACTTATTATTGACAATTGATGATGAAATAAATAATGTTTATTTATTTGGTAGAAGAATGATTTTCTTTGTTTTAAGTTTCCTATTCAGAAAATATCTGCATATACAGTGTTTGCAGGGATATGTCTGCCCACGTGGTCAGGTGGGTGACCAGGGAGGTGTTTGCCTTTCCCTAGTGCATACCCTGTGCCAGGGGATGGGCAGCCCAGCTCTGGGTTGAACCGCACCTCTCTGCCTCCCATCCCAACTTTGCAGGTGTATCTGCCCTTAAACTCAAAGCCCTGTTGTAGCACATCTAATTTTGCTGCTGCCTTCAGTAGGTGTGACGAGTCAGACTGATAAAGCCTAGCAACAGCATTTCAATCACTGTTCTTTCCATGTAACCTGCAGAAATGTCTTTTTGCCATTCATTGCTATTGTACCCAAGGTGTAAGCTGCTATTGCTTTAATTTATGGAAAAATGTTGAGCATAAAGGAGCACTACCTGGCCTCTCCTAGCTCCCTTTCTTGTGTGGTAAAGGGTCTGTGAGCTGGGACAGAACAATGCAGCCAAGTGTTCACCCTGGCCTCTTCTTGTTCTCAGACAAATAATCCTGCAGTCCCTTGAGGGTGTCACTTGCACTTTTGTGCCTGGTGCCAACCTTATCCCAGCTGGCACGACCAGTCCAACTGGGCGGTCCCAAGGACCCTGTATCTCAGCAGAATAACTATTAGTTTACATAAGGATGTGTTGACTTCACCTCCACTAGGTGTTGAGATCCGAGAAGTACGGTGGCACCCGGCTCCTGGGATGGTGGTGCTGCTGCTGGTGGTCTTCTGTAAGGCTGAGTTCATGGCCAAAGGGTAAAATCTCCTGTTAGGAGACAGTATTTTGGGTTGCTTCCCTGAATTTGTGATGCTTGTGAGTGGCATTAAAATATGTCTTACCTGAGCAGTTTGTGGCTTTGTGTCATCATAAAAAAAAGTTACACTTGAGGGCCAAGTTCTGCTAGGCTTCTTGATGGTGGCTTTTATTTCAGTTCAGGAGTTTTCCAAATTACTTGAATATAGCTGCTAACTGGGAAGATGGTGCTATTCTCCATTAATTGCACTTTCAGATGCTAACATTATATTCTGGGGGCTAAATTCATAGCTACCATGCTGTTTGGAATAAGGTCCTTAGGCATGTTTTAAGAAACCAACCCATTCTGCATACTGTTTCCAGGGAGTCTATTTGTAATTTTGAGTGACCCGTGCAAGATGCCCCTCCTTATTACTGCATTTGAAATATTTTGTCCCCGCTGAATATATATTGTTAAGCATCTAATGGCCTGCCTATCTGACACATTTAGCTTATCACTGATGAGGAACAAATGAGTACAGGTTGAAATATTATGGTTTCAGATAGCCTGTTACTCTCCCTTTTGCAAAGTAGCTTCCCAAGCAAATGCTTTAGGTTGCTGTACTTTATTTTCCTCAACATACAATTTTCTTTGTGCTTGCATAAATTAGAAACTGATTTCATAATTCTCTCTATTCAGTATGCTGCTTTGGATAAGAATAGAGTAAATGAATTATTAATTACTTAAAATATAAGGCTATCCTGCTGAAAAAGGTGATTTAAGAAAAGTAGATGATTGCATGTAAGGCAAACTTTTTAAACAAAGTCGCTGGGCTAGTCAGTTTATAAGTATCAGCTAAATGAAGTTAGCTTTTGCAGCATAGGCCTCAGATCATGATTTTTAACACAATCAAAACAGTGTTAGTGGCCTTTTGCCAATTTATGTTTATTTCCCTATGAAACAGCATCACAAAAAGATCAGAAATATAACTAGAACTGTAAATACAATTCTGCAGTGTACATACGCTTATTTTTTAGATTTTGTATAGGCTAATAAAAGAATTTAGACAATTTTGGGGCAGTTTATCTGTAAAAGTAGTGTGCTATCCTAACATTTTTATGCTTTCTGGGTCAGATGATTATTTTATCAGTTTTTTATGAATAGTTTTGAAAAGTTACTCTGAAAAGTTACTCCATTGCTTCTCATTTAGTAGGAAGGAGTGTAAAAATCAGCTGAGCTCATAGTGTCTAAAAGTTGTTTAGATCTGTGCATTTCAGCATACTCTATTTCTTCAAACACAAGGTCAGTTTTTGAATACAGAAAAATGAGTAAGTTATTCACAACTCTTATGTCACAAGTCATAGTTCTTAGTTTAAGTTAGGATTTTCAAAAGTGTCCATGAAGGATTTGGTCACACATCTCATCTCCTTCAGTATTTCTGAAGAGGTATAACCCTTCTAGGCACTTCTGAGAATACAAAGTAAATTTTTGTAATGAAACATTTGCCTTACGTAAAAGCTGAATGGAACAGAAGAGATAACTGTCTGTAATGGATCTGACAGGAATGCTGCTCTTCTTGGATGTGTGGGGGTTACTATATAATGTTAATATACAATGTGTGACAATGTTTGCATTATTTGTATAGAACATGAGAACATTGAGCTAACTATTCAATGTATGATATTTTAGTAAAATATTTTGTTACCACAGTTTTGTGTGTTCACTTATCTTTTCAGTTGTGTATGTATTAACATTTTGGGGTGTAGTGAGGTTAGGAGGCTTGCTCTTTTTCCAGTTAAAACAAATGGAATTGTAGAATCGTTTAGGTTAGAAAAGACCTTTAAGATCATCAAGTCCAACCATTAACTTAGCACTGCCAAATCCACCACTAAACCATGTCCCTGAGCGCCATGTCTACGTCTTTTAAATAACTCCTGGGACTGTGACTCCACCACTTCCCTGGGCAGCCCGTTTCAATGTTTGACCACCCTTTCAGTAAAGGAATTTTTCCTAATATCCAACCTAAACCTTCCCTGGTGCAGCTTGAGGCCGTTTCCTCTTGCCCTATTGCTTGTTACTTGGCAAAGAGACTGATCCCCACCTCACCACAGCCTCCTGCCAGGCAGTTGTAGGGAGCAGTAAGGTCTCCCCTGAGCCTCCTTCTCTCCAGGCTAAACAACCCCAGTTCCCTCAACCGCTTCTCTTAAGACTCGTGCTCTAGACCCTTCACCAGCTTCATTGCCCTTCTCTTGACACGCTCCAGCACTTCAGTCTTTCTCATAGTGAGGGGCCCAACTCTGAACACAGTTTTGGAGGTGCGGCCTCGCCCATGCCAAGTACAGGGGGACGATCCCTTCCCTAGTCCTGCTGGCCACACTGTTTCTGATACAAGCCAGGATGCTGTTGGCCTTCTTGGCCACCTGGGCACACTGCTGGCTCATGTTCAGCCGGCTGTCAACCAGCACCCCCAGGTCCTTTCCCACCAGGCAGCTTCCCAGCCACTCTGCCCCAGGTCTGTAGTGCTGCGTGGGGTTGTTGTGACCCAAGTGCAGGACTCGGCACTTGGTCTTGTTGAATCTGAACCTGAATCTGTTGAATTTTCTCCCCTTCTCTAAAATGCCTTAATATGTACATACTAAAATAATGGTTTGGTTCCTCTTCCTAAGGCAAATACATAATTCCCATAAAAGAGAAAAAGATTAAGAAATGGAGTGCTTTCCCAAGTATTAAGCATGTCACATCAGCCATTCTTGCCATTAAAGGTCTACAGATGATAAACCTTAAAGTCAAAGGCACCTTAAACCAAAACCTTATATACAGGCTATGATCTGAATTCAGAACATTTTTTCCAAATGATAAGAGTGTAAAGTGCACGATTGTTAAAAACGTAGCAAGGGAATTGATAAAAGACAATTTTAACCACAGCTGGTACCTTTTGGAACACCAAGATCCAGCGTGAAATCGTTTTTCCTGTTTGACGGTGGCTGACTGGCATGCTCCTTGGGACATGCTCCTGGAAGC
The DNA here is from genome assembly GCF_023634085.1 of Falco cherrug. Lineage (NCBI taxonomy): Eukaryota > Metazoa > Chordata > Aves > Falconiformes > Falconidae > Falco > Falco cherrug. The sequence goes on from NC_073698.1 coordinate 78,450,338, forward strand.
ACAGCACTGTTCCCCTATTGCTTAAAAGGGAAATGTCAAATAACTGAAGGCCATCAGATTGTTTGCCAAACACAAGCAGTTCTGAACTAAAACCCAGAACTAGAAAAGTCTCCCTTGATCCCTTTATCTTTTAGTGTATGTTTTTTCCTTGCTTACCCTTATGCTACATTTTGCTTGTTTGTTTGCAGTGGGACTTAAATTCATTAGTTCATTCCACCAACGTATTTCCAGAAGTATCTACAAATATTATCGCACTGGGTAGAGGAAAGCATCTGAGCCACAGGACTTAAGTATATGCAGTACATAGGAGATACAGACTGAAAAAACAGACTTGAATTTGCACATGTTCTCGCTGAGCAAATAGTTTTTTTCAAAGCCTAGTAATAGAGTGGTTTTAAGGCTCTCCTGGAAAGTTCACCAAGTACATTTTCACTGAAAAACGTAATTGGACAATTTCAATGATTGAAAAGTAACCTTATTGTTGCCTTATGTTTCACAAATTTGAAAATGCATTATTTTGGGGGGGAAAAAAGAAATCCAAGTCCCTTTTTAGAATCTCGCCAACTGAGCCATGTACATAACATCCCTTGCACTCAGCTACTGACCTAGCTTGACCTCGTTTAATTTAAGACTTTTCGTGCAGGGATAAAGGCCCATGTAATCAGCTTCCTATTCTTTCGTCACCAAAAGCACTCAGAAATCACAGCCGCCTTTACACTTACAAACTGTCAGCGTACAGCTGTAGGCGCAGAATGTCATAAATTAGTTATGTGGTGTGATTTACACCTCCAGCTTGTAGATCTTTCAGGCAGCTCAATTCCCTTCATGTTTAATTTAATTGTTATTGCTGGAACAGCAGTTGTAAGTAAATGTTTGACTCCAGTACATAAAGGGACGTGCAGCCTTTACATGTGCTTCTGCTAGTAAAGGTTCAATGAGGAAATTAAGAAGAGTGAGCTGAGCTGTGAGGCAGGAGTGGGAGTGAGCCGCAGTGTGCGTGAGTAACGCAGCTTGTTCCTGCTGCGGGTGAGGAGGCAGCAGAATAGCAGCACTTGTTGGTGGCAGGGAGAGCTCAGTGCTGAGGGCAAAGATATGCAATGCACCTCTGTTCTCACCCCCCCTCCCCCCAGCCCATTTTGGGGATGCCACCCCCTTATGCTGAGGCCAAACCCTGCATGTCTTGCACGTGTAACTCAAGTGGCAGGAGATTTGCTGCTGGAGGCCGCTGTAACTGGGCATTACTGCCTTCTCCAACTTTGCTGAAGGAATGGATATGTATGGGATAGGGGAGAATAGGGGACTGGAAACCTTACCCTGCAAACATAGCAGTCTTTACTATACTCTTGAGATCTTTCAGTGCTCACCAGTTCCCTAAGCTTTTAGGAAATCTTATTTTATACAGAAGCGTTGCAAAGGAAATGGCCAAATATCAAAGTAAAGTTTACTGCTCCTCTCTAAGGGAAAGCCAAAGTACAGCAGTGATCATGAACACTTCCATTACTCTGCCACATAAAGAGAAACTGAGTATCTGAACCCATCTCTGCCAGGGACTTATGTTCTCTTACTGCAAAAGGGCAGCTTTCAGTCACAGACTCGGTGTCACAGATACAGTGCATAGGAGACATTTCTTTCTAAGAAAAAAGCTCTGCCATTTCTACTTGGTGATCTTAACTGAATGCCCAAAGGGAGCAGTACGATGTCAGTCAAAAGGATGTATTTCATGAAAATGCAAAAAAGACCCAGATCTTCCAATATAATGCCTACTTCTACGGTGATAATCTGCTCTCTCATCATTGCAGTGTCAGTTTGGATCATGCCTGCAGGTCATTTAGGGAATATTCATTAATATTCTATTTTCAGAGGTGTAAGTATTAACCTTCCTTATAACTGGCAATCTTGCAAATTCATCAGGAAAGAAAGAAAAGGAATATGATTTCATAGTCCCATGGTAGTTTTCCTGGCTTTACCAGGGAAGTCCTGTGGGATTTGGAGCCCTGGGCATAGTGCTTGTGTGCGCATATCACTGACCAGGCTTGTGCATTGTTCATCTGACATGTCCAGAGCTGGACTTACCATACACTGGCTGGTAACTGTTGAGCACAAAGGTAAAGGAGCTCTGATAGATTTGCACTTTGCCTGAACTCCTTGAAGAATCTGGCTGTGCACATAAAGCTCAGGAGGGAGTCTAAAATCATCACCCTAAGCAATAATGAAAAATGTAATAGTGATTATAATGAGTGTAGGGAGTGATGTTTACACTTTCTTGGCACGCTATCATACATTGCAAAGTTCCTTAGAATAAAGTGAATGATAACCACATCAATTAAGCTGTTTGGACCAGGAACAAAACATTTCTAAAGCTAAAGAAAATGTTGCCAGGGGAACTGATGTATTAGAGAGCACTAAAAATTTCCTTCTTAGATTTACACTCTTCCTAACAGCACCAAAGCTGCCATCTTCTTTCATTCTGTCATAAACTTTCTTACTTACCTATTTTTGCCTGGACTTCATGATGAATGTGTTCATCTATGTTCCCTGAATTATGACATTTTTATTTTACTACCAGCTACAACTCATCACTGATTTCAGTGCTGGGGAGGAGGAATGCACCTGCCAAAGGGGAAACATGGAATGCAGTTCAGAAGGAGCGCTGGCAGGAAAGTACTGGACAACTACATTACAGTTAGTCAAATTTATTAAGTCCAAATAAAAACTGCAAGGATATTAATGCTAATAAAGTGTTTAATCCTGTGGCCTCCTGTGTGTGAAAGTCTGGAAGATTATATCCAAACATTCCTTCATTAAGGGCCCACAGCAATTCTTCATAGAGCTATGTCTTTATAAAATCAGCAAGAAAAAAACCCCACTAAATGAAATAATCAGATGAGCTATATTGGTGTTACAAGGTTTTTGAGGATTTACCCAGCACCACTTCATGAAACTTTAAGTCAAGAAAAAGATGACCTGCCTTCCTAGGTAAGAGATAAAACAGGATTCCTCAGATCAACGAGAAGCATCCTCTGGTGGTGGGATTGGCCTCAACTAGCTTTTGCAGCCTAAACCAGCATGTCCAGTCTAACCCAGTCTTTCAGACTACTCTGTAGTTAAAATAATGAGGCAGGCCTTACCAAAGGGTGACATATCTTGCCTGCCTTAGACTCCTGTATCAAGATAGGTGAAGCATCATTTGGCAGTGCCTTTATAACTTCAATGACAACAGAAAAAACTCTTGATAAATAGTTTAGGACAGGTGCCTGTGGCTTAGCTGGCTAGCAACAGCTGAGGATGGGGCCCTGCATCTGTGTATAGTTACCGGTATTCATAAGGATTGTAGCTTCTCTGGAAGTGCTCGCACAACGCCACTTCATATCGCATCAACTATTCCATGGGGATGTCACAGGAAGCAGTATCTTTCAGATAGTTAATATCTGTCTGTCCATTAATTCTTGTTTGGTCACTCAGCAAACCATCTTTTACAAACTGAGGTTTCATTTAAAATGGACAGAAATATTACAACATTTTTTGTGCGACATGGGTTAGGCACATTTGAAGTATCCTAATTTTTCACATAAATAATATCTATGTAGAAGACAGCAAGGATCCCAGACTGCACTGAGTCTTTGCCATGCTTGATAATGAAAGAAGAAAGGGGTGTCCAGAGCTCTCATACCGCACAAAGTGGCAACAATGTGGGGAAAAATGCATCTGAACATTCACATAAATAATACAAAAAGGAAATGGCACAACCCTGTTATTTCTGGAGCTTTTGCCCTAGGGTTCTGATTAAAGAAAAATGCAAATCAAAGCTTAAAACTGTGATGAGTCTTCATTATATTAACAGATTAATTAAAAGATTTTAAAAACTAAAGCTTGTGAGTGAAGGAGAGAGGCCTGTGTCTCACTTAGACTTCTATAGCTAACGCTAATAAAATCTGTTTTGAATGAGAAACATGCCTTTCAGAGCACCAAGTATTTTGGCAAACAGTTGAGGAAAGGAGTAAGGGCATAGAAAGAGACGGAAAAAAGGAGGTGGAGTTGGCTTAGCGTCTCTTTGGCCTGACTGGCTACTAGAGAGAAACATCCTGCAGGCATCAAGAGACATCAAATTCAGTCACTAGGTCAGACTGTCTCCTGCCTTAGTTTTTTCTAGACATTTCAATTTTCTGTTCTTTACTAGAGAAAAGAACATTTATTTTTTAATAGGCAGCCATTTCTCAAAATCTTTGTAATGTTCAGATCACTTTTCAAGCGGAAATAAAAAATTTTATTCCTGTTTCTAGCACTGACCTCAAATCAGCTTTAACGTTGTTTTTGTCAGTGCCTTTTCTCTTCTATTGCAATGCTTGCATCATCTGATCATGTTTTTTCTTTGACTCAGCTAAATAAGATAATGTACAGCGTGGAAGTTTAGGGACTGGTGATTTCCTCTGCTGTGTTTTTACTTATTAGAAGTAATCTACAAATGAAGGTGTCTAAATGTTCTTCATTTTCCATCATGACAATTTGTCCAATTCTCCCATAAGAAAAAAATAAATAAATGACACTGACAGCCACAATGACAATTACAGAATGTTTCACTACACCACTCTCAGAAAGTCCATTTCACTTGGAACTTCTTGCGTGGGTTTGCACAGCAAGCTGTATAGACATATGTTCCAGACTAACACACCTCAGAACAAAAATTACTGAGACCTGCTCTAGCAGTTTACACAGTCTACACACCAGACAGAAGAAATTATATGGTGTGCAAAAATGAGTTTGGTAGTGTTTTGGGGAAACAAAAAGGGGCAAAAATCCTCCTACTCATGGGCAGAAGAAAAAGGAAGAACTGGAAAGAAGCGCCTAGAGAAAATGGGAGTGGGAGGTAGGAATCTGCCTGGTATGCAGGCTGATGATTCACAAAATGATTTTCCATTTGCATCAGATCTTAGGACCTGTTCTTTTGAGTAGTCATGAACATGGATAACCTTGCACATGCACGTTGTTCTCAGCAGTTGGGGATTCGGACACTTTGTCATGCTATGTAATGTCTTATCCCATGCACATCCTAAGCTGTGCCAAAGGTAGTATTCATCACGATATCGCAGTTCATTAGGAAAGTCAAATTAAGGAAGGAACTAACAAAGGCAGTAATAAGTAATTAATAAAATATTAATACATGTGTTGGCTGCTGAAGCAGCCACAGGGAAAGAAAAGGACATTTGAATCCAGTTGCTGTGCACCAGATTCACCCGGGAGGATTTCAGCTGATGAAGCCAAGCCAGCGAACGTATGAGTGGAGGTGCCAAGTGCTCTCCTGATCTGATCCGGGGTCAGATCCCGAGCAGGTTGTAAACATGGTGGATGCTCAAGTCCACAACACACCTCGTTGTGGCCTTCAACTTGTCCTCTCTGTGCTGAAGGGATGGGAATGAAATGTCTGTGATGGGGGCCAGCAGAGTGGTGTACGCATCTTTATGTGTGTACACGTTTAAGGATGTGGCTAATCTAGAGACCATGACAGACTGCAGTGTGGTAAAGTGACAGCTGATTACCCTGTGCAGCAGGGTGCACCATAGGTGCAGCAATATGACATCCAAAGAAACCTTTATTAAGTCTGAGGACTGGGCCAACAGAAACATAATGAAATCCAGCATGAAGAAGCATGAAGTCCTGCACATGAGGCACAACAACCTCGAGGTATAGGCTGCAGTGGTACCACCTGAGTGACAGTGAATAGAAATCTTGATGAAGAGAGCTGGGTGAAATGTACACCAGGGTGAATACAAGCCAACAACGCCCTCTCGTTGCAAATATGGTACTAGGGAACATTCAGAGAAGTGTTGCCAGCAAATTCAGAGAAACTGAAATTCTCCTCTAGCAGAAACATCTGGAAATCTGTGTGTGGTTTTGTGCACCTCATTTAAAAAAGGATGTAGAGAAGCCAGAGAGGGTCCGGTGGCAGGACATCAAGTGGACAAGGGTCTAGAGCACACCACTGGCGAGGAGGTGCTGAGGGAGCAAGGCTTTATTCTGGCAGAGAAGAGATTAAGGGGTGATCTAATAGCAACTTAAATCTACCTGAAGAGCAACGACAAAGATAATAGAGCCGATCTTTTGTCAGTAGTGCCAGATAGTAGTTTTGTATAAGTTTTAAAAGCAGCTATTACCCTTTCCAAAGCATTTTTATGAAGATATCTTTATTAATTCAAGCTGAAATAATTATTAATTCAAGCTGAAATCCCAGTCAATCCATGTAAACTTTCTGCACTTTTCCTACTTGGGCAACCAGAGATGGAATTTCCTTATTAGATGTCATCACTTTTCTTCCTCTAGCTACATTTGGACATAACTATATAGAAGGTATTTCAAGAATACTGTTACGAAAGCAGGGATGTTGGTGGGACGAGAGTGAGATTTTAGACTTAAAAAAAAAAAAAAAAAGATATGTTTGTAAAAGCAAGCAAGCAGAAAGAAAAACTTTTAACTGGTCAAAAAAACTTCCTGCAGATTTCATTGCTTTCTTTTTTTAACAAGTTAGGGCAATATTTTTTCTAATAAAGCAAAGTTTTTGAAATTTAATTTTGGAAACTGATCAAAATGCCCCAAACAGAATGTTTCATTTCCCTTTGCAAAACTGAACCTTTTCATTTTGAGCCAGTGTGGCATTAAGTTCTACTTGCTAGAACTGTTACTGTGCTTTGTAGGAGATACGAGTCCAGGAAACTTATGTCCCTTCTTTATGATTTAAGCTTCCTGGCAGATGGACTCATCATAAAAACCTCCTGATGTGTCACATCAGTTCAACTCCCTGACCAACGCTGGCCTAATGCAAAGGGTGTAGTTCAGCTCTCAGAGGAAGACGAAGGCTGCAGCCATTGAAAGAGCATCTCTCATGAGGCAACGCGGCAGCTTCGGTGAACACACACAATTGCCAAAGTGGCAGGAAATGGTGTGATTTAACAGAGCAAATGGATACAAAATGTTACAGAATTGAATGAAATGCTTTAACAAACATTTTCTTGATATAGCATAAAAAATTCCTCAAAATAAAAAATGAAGGGAGGTAAGGGACTACAAAAATAGAGGGGGGGTGTTGGAATCTCTTGGTGCCTGTGTATTCCATTAAAAGATGTAAAACCAATTCAGTTTTCTGACCAGCTGTTTATAAAGGGCCCATTTTGCTGAGGCCCTGAGGGCACCAGTGGGGCTGTCCCTCCCTTGGCAGCCCCCCGGGGCTCCCCCACCTGCCCGGGGCTCCCCCACCTGCCCAGGGCCCCGTGTCAGCCCCACAGCCCCACAGGGCCACCAGCCCCTGCCCCACGAATGCCACAGCCTGCCCTGTCCCTGCCTCTGACCTTGTCCCTGCCTCTGACCTTGTCCCCTGGATGGGCCCCTGGCACCGCCCTGTCCCTGTCCCTATCTCCTTCAGCTCCTGACTGGTCCCCCCGGGGCGGTCCCTGGCCCTGGCTCAGCCCCTCACCCTGACAGGGGCTGCGGCCGGACCCCAACGCCCCCGGCTGTGGGTGGCAGCACCCTGCTGGCGCCGGGCCCACCCGTGGGTGCTGTGCTGTGCTGCCTGCACTGCTCTAACAGCGGGGCCAGCTCCCCCGTTGGTGCCAGCCGCGGCCACCTGCGCCGTTACAAACTGGGGAAACGATCGCGGCTCCTCCCGCCGTGCCGCGGGGCCATCCCGGCCGGGCAGGGGCCGCCCTCTGCCGAGGGACCGGGCGGCAGCGCCCAGCCAGCTTCTTGGGTCGGGACTGCGGGAAGTTTGCTCCCGCCGGCGTGTCACCGGCCGTGCCTCGCTTCCTCCTGCGCGGCCGGTTAAATATTAACACGGCGATAGGCGCCTTGGGGCGGGGGTAAGGCAGCCCTTACCTCACCGCGCCACGGGGACAGTGTCAGGGCTGGCCTGTGCCCCGCGGCCCGGCAGCCGGGTGCTCCCTCCCCGCAGCGCCTCGGGCAGCCGCCCCGCCGCCGGGGGGAGGTTTCCTTGGGGCGAGAAGGCGCGGGCTGGCCGGGGCTCCTCGCTTGAACGCCGCCGGCCTCCTCCTGCGCCTGCCGGGCCGAGGGTGCGAGCAGGGCCCGTCGCCAAAAGGAAAGCAGTGGGAGACACCCTCTCGGCGCCTGGGGAAGAGATCCAGGTAACCCCTCCGGAGCCATTATCCGCAGCAGAAGGAGCTGGCAGCTGAAAGATAATTTAACCCTCTCCCCTGCTGCCGCCTCAGCGGGGAAGCCCACCCCAGGCCGGGTTACCGCTGTCCCCTGCCGTGCTTCCCGGCCTTGGGGCAGGTGTGCGCCTCCTCAGGGGCAGCCCAAAGCACCCGAGGCCTGCGCTGTGCCCGGCCAGGTCCCACCGCTGCTCCTTTAGGGCGGTGTTATCTATATTATCCCCTTACCTCCGGCCTGGATGCAGGAGGGAGTAAGCTCAGAGCCTCGCATGGCAGGGCTGGCAATGCACGTTACCCCGCACACCTGCGGGGAAGGTGAAAAGCAGCTCAGGCCAAGCCCCAGGTATTTAATTCATCATCAGCCAAAATATCCTGTTTCATCTGGGTATCGGGTTATATTTCCTGGCCCTTTCAAAGTCCATTTTGAAACTAAATAAAACAAAATGTTATAGATCCCTGCCTCTCTCATCTCGCTTTACGTCACCCCAAACTATTTACTGATTTTGGCCTGAATTTGGATGTAAGATTCGAACAAGTTTATTCTTCTCCATAAAAGTTTGCTCACCTCAGCTAGCATCGGAGCAGCCAGATTTGTAAGTGGAGGCTTGAAGGCTGCTGCCCTGGCCGCCGGGGTCCTCTCCAGGCCTGTAGATCCTGCCTGGGAACTCAGCTTCCTGGAAAAGGGCATGGCCCTGACTTTTGGATTTGTTTCCTGCTGCTTTACTTGGGTGGTTTCACTTAACAGGACAGATAATACGAACTCTTAAAAACTAGTGACTGATTTGTGTATGTGCTAAGAGCTATCACAGTGACAGAGCAAGGAGAAATCCCTCCAACTGTTCATGGTGACCATCCCACCTCAGCTGCCGGCTGGGCACCCCTCCGCACATGAAACATGGAAGGGAGAAAAAAACTAAAACCCTTCAAAATGCCCTGAGTGAACCCAAGCCAGCCTACAAACTAGCCCCCCTCCCAACACACAGGTGAAGAAATCAGCCCACAGGTTCAGCTTAAAATGTTGATTAGTTGACAAAGCTGTCCCTTAAGTTTGCAAGGCAAACTGAAAGCTTGCAAAATGAGAAAATGTAGAGCAAGCTACCAGCTAAGCCAGACAGGTCGCAATTGCTGCAGTAAACTCAGCAAGACCCCCTGCTGAAAGCACCAAGCAGTGAACAGAGCTCCAATATTGCTTCATGCTGCAGCTGAACATGTTTGGAAAGACAGCAAAGGTGTTTTTAATTGGTTGCAGTGATACAGCGGGCAGGGAAGTTCTGGGTACGGGGCATTCCTCCCACGTGGACATCCTGTGAAAGGCACTGCCACCCACCCCTGTTCCAGCCCTCCACTGCTGTCTTCGCAAAGGTGCTGCTCCAAATTAATATAGGGATTTTGCGCAAAACTGCAAAATTAACTGCTTGCTTAAGGGCAGCAAAACACCTGGGCCAGGGCTTTTGTGTTTTGTGTCTTGGTGTGGTTTTGGTTTTAGCAAAAGCGCAGTTTAAAAAGTATGCTTGTACAGGAGACTCAGGGTTTCTCTGTGGTGATACTAATATTTATGCATTGCACAGAGAGCCACAAAGAACACCCCTGAAATCAAAACCACTTTCCGGACAAGAAATCTGGGCTGGCCACAAAATCCACATCCTCTTGCTTGTGTCCCTTTCATGAAGGCAAGCTTCAGTTTCCCAGCTGAGAAGTTTGTAAACCAAGCAGCACAGTCAAACTCTCTCCCACATATTTTGAGGGGGAAGAGAATAATATCGCACAAATGAATCACAAACAGTGAAAAAGCAGAAAATGCAGAAATAAGGTGGTGGCTCTCATCCAAGCTCTGTATCTTATCTCAGACCATGGTGAAGAGCTGGTGGTGTTTTATTTTGAGGTGTAAGAGGTGCTTTCAGGTTCAGAGAAATAATTCTGGAGACCCTCTTTGCACTAGCAGCCTTTCTGGGTGTTCAATCTGGGGAGCTGGGAGGAGATTTGGTGTTTCTCATCCTTGCCACAAGGCAGGTGGGAAGGAGATGCCAGGGTGGCAGGAGCCATTTCTCCTGGCTGGGGTGGCTCCTGTGTGGCAAAGGCCTGATGGGACTGCCACAGCAATGATGGTACCAGGCTCTCCCTGGAAATGTATGAGCAAGAATCCTAGTTTTGGAGTAAAGCACAGAGAAAAACATCAGACCAAACTTTTTGGGAGTAGTGGTGCATCGGGATACATTCCCACTTCCTCTCCAGAAGGCTGCCTGGTGCAGGAGGCATTAAGGTGGGGATAACAACCCCTCTGAATGGAGGTCTGTGCCCCTCCAACCTCAGCGCAGTGGCTGGCGCCCTGTGCAGTTGCCCTGCATGACAATAAGTGATGGAGCACAGTGTTCATCAGCCTGCCAGGTTGTCACTGGTGACACGGATGGCGCACTCACAATACACATCCAGTTGCAGCCAGCTTACAGAATTATTTTTCCCAGCTGCTCATGATTAACTTTAATGATGCAGATGGAGCTGCCCTGACATGGTCAATCCTGAAGCAGTTTTGTTGTAATAGCCAGGAGGGACTAAAGGCGTGAGAGATGCAAGGTCCACAGGGGGAGTTTTCTCTGCTGAAGAAAGCTCCTCTACTTCTTTGAAACAGTTGTTTTGAGAAAAGATACTGCTTTCCTTTCAAACCCTCCCTTATTTCACCTTCTCCTCTTGTTGGTAATACAGGTCACATAACGTCACATTTTATCACAGGACGCAAAGCAGCAGCTCAGCGAGTTTTTTGATAAGTTCTGCCCTTCAGCTACTTCTCAAGTATGCAGTGATCGCTGGTGGCTTTCTGCCTTAGGGACCAGGAGAGAATGCCTCAATGGAGAGGTTCCAGAAATTAATTTTACTTCCTCTCATCTTAACTACCTTGCTACCAGGTAGGACACATTCATAACCTGTGAAATGAGCCACTGTGGACAAAGTACGTGAACTAATTTTAAAGTCGTGTAAATGGCAGTTACTGGTGATACCAGACTGAACAGTCAGTCCCAGAGGGGGATTACTCAAACTGTTTGAAATGGTTAAGTTTGCATTTCAAGCCTGAATGATTTAATGGCTTAGAGTGGGCTTCTGTATGCAGGAGCGAGCAGTGGGTGGGATGGGGAAGAGATGGGGAGGCTGCCCTCTCTCACTTGTAGTGAACAGGGGTGTCCAACTTATTTCTCCTTCTCCTTCTGTCCATCTTCCTCCTGTCTGTTTGGGACTGCTGTTGATGGGGCATCTGTAGAGAACTCAGTATCAGCAGCTGATTCCAGAAATATGTGCAAATTGCAGTTTTGCTGGTTTGCCTCCAGTTTACGTTTCACATGCCAGAATTTCAAAGTGAATTCAGATACAAGGTATCTTGGTGGCAAAGCTTTAAAGAAAATGTGAATATAAAATGACTAGTTTGGTAAGGGAGACAAGGCAGAGGTTTGGGTGGGGTTTTTTTATTGTTGTTGTTTAGCTGGGGTTTTAACAGGCTCTGAAATGACGGAGCTGCAGTGGATGAAAGGAAAAGTATTGTCATGGCTTAATAATTGGTGAAAGGAAACATAATGCAGGAATAAATGTGGAGTTTTCTGAGCTGAGTGGTATTCCCAGCAGAGTTGCACAGGGATGTACGGTATTCAACAAGCTCTTAAACAACTTAGTGAAGAGGAGTGAAATGGGAGGTGGCAGACTTTGCAGGTGGTGCAGAATTACTTAGGGCAGCCAATTCCAAAAAGAGACTAGGAAGATTTGCCAGAAAATGTCATGATGCCAAGTGAGTAAGTAATAAAGGAGCAGAAAACATTCAATGCAAAACATCACTTAACTGAAGATGTCTCGTGGGGGAATAGAGTTGGTACCTTGAAAAAAAGAGTAAATTGCTGAAAAAGAGAATTTCACTGTTTAGTGTCTTCAGCAAGGGAAACACAATGAAACCTGGAATTGCATAAATTTACAGAAAGCTTGCATCTTGAACACTGGATGTTTTGTTAGCCCCTTCATTTCAAAAAGGATATATTAGGTCTGGGAAAGGTATAAAGTGTGACAGAGGTGATCAAAGATATGAGGAGGCATTCATAAGACTGGAATATTTTTCTTTTTGTGAAAAAGAAGAAAGAGTAAATATTTATTAAAATAATTAATTATAAGGGAGTGAATGGTGAAATGGTTATTCATAGTTTCTCATAACAAAAAGAACTAGTGGCAACCAGTAAAACTAGCCGAAAGAAGATTTAAGGTAAACCAAAGAATGTACTTTTCCTCACAGTATGTAATTAAATAGTAAAGCTCATGGTTGCTGGATATGGGGGATACCAAATTATGAATAGGCTGAAAAAAGCTAGAAATAAATGTGGAGGGTAGTTCCATATGTGAAGATGCAAGCATTGGCTCAGGAAGTCCCTAGATCTCTTATTTTTGGACACTGAGAAGTTGTAACAAGGAAGCATCAATTCTTATTTGTCCTGTTTCTTGCACTGCCTTCCTAAGCATCCAGAGCAGAGGACTGCATTGCTTTAGAGGATTTCTATTACTATTCACTGATGTAAAACATGTCTGCAGTGGGTGTTTTATTGCTCCACATGTAAGCTGTACTGGGGTAGCAGATATTGCCCACACTGTGTGGTGCAGCCATGGGAGGACACCCCAAAGCAAAGAGAAAATGTGTATTGTGAGAGGCAAGTGTTGCTCTTGAAAGAATTATTGCTGCTTTCAGGATGTCATAAGTTGCAAGGGTGGGTGGTGGAGCTAGGCTGCCGAGATGGCTGCATGGCACAGCTGAGTTGAGCATCCTCCTGGGTGGGCACAACATGCCCTTTAGCAGAGAGAACATTGCAGAACGGAGGGTCGACGTGCAGTGCAAGGTCCTAGTCTGCTGTCAGGATATTGGTGGTGGTGCTGTGGTGCTTCCAGCCTGGGGATTCTTGCTACTGGAGACAAGAGTGCAGGAGGAGAATAGTCCAGCAGCAGAGCCAAAAGAGTCTGCCAGGGACAGCTGTCAAACAGTGAAGAAGAGAAGAGATGGGAAGTCACAGCTGAGGGCTGTGGAGAGGTTTGTGTGCAAGTGGGTGGAAATACGTGTTGCTGAGTACCAGTAGATCAGTATTACTTGACAGAAACATCCTATAAGCATTTTAAAAGTCTTGTTAACATAAGCAAACAAGCTAGTCCTCTGCAGGCTTTGACAAGCTCTAACCCATTTTGTTTTTCAAAAAGCTCAGCCGCAAAGCTGTTGTTTTTTGAAACAAACTTGAGATGTGTTGAAGAAAAATCTTAACAAATCCAAAATAATCTATTACAGAGCTGTTGCTGGAACAGGGGGCCAGCGATGAGACAGGGAAGGCAGAAGACAAGGTGGGGTGAGCAAGAAACTAAAGAAAGAGTGAAATAATAAAGAGATTTAAAACAGACTGGAAGGAAAAAAACATAGATGTTCAAACAGAAACAACAGAGAAGCAAGGGAGGAAGACATAGACTAGACACAGAACCTGGAGGATAAAAGGCAGTGCTTATGGAAGGGTGTTATGGGTATAGAGGGGAAGATTATTTTGAAATACGATAATGAGGCTGAAAAAAAAAAAGTCATCATTATGGCAAAAGGATAAGCCCATCCTGTCCTTCACTATGCTGCATCCAAATAGGTCACTTACAAAAGAGGAAAGTCGGAGTCTGCAGAGGAAGGAAGGAAAAGAAGGTAGCCATGTCTCAATGCCCTTGTTGCTGGAATCTTCAGCATGAAAAAGTGGTCTTTTAGAGTTAGTTCAAGCATGGAAGAAAAAACATTGGTGACAGAGGGCAAGAGTGGTTCTTTGGCAAATGATGTTCCCTCAGTGCAGGCATCATCCAGGGAACAAGATGCGTTTTCATCTCTTCAAAACCCACAGTGATGCGACAGTGAATTTGTGTGACAGAGGAGGGAGTACACAGCTCATAAAGGAGTTGCTGTATACTTTGCACACTGTTGGGAAGGACCGAGCAACTGAAATACCATAAATACTTACCAGTTTAAGCAAACTTTCACCACTAGTGGCTGCTTTATAAATATTTAGTGTTGTACCTCAGAGAATGTGTCTTAACTCAGCTTTGTTCTTCAAGAGTCAAGGGGTAATGCAGCATCATGAAGACAGCCTAACATTTCCCTGTTGAAAAGATTATATTTGCCTGGGTGAGATTTCTATTGATTGTGTGTGGGGAAGCAGATGTTAAACCAGCTGTTAAGAGCTGAACATGTAATTCCTGTAAAGTGCAACGACAATCTAGCCTGAGGCCTTAATCTGTCTGAAAGCAACCATCTGCAAGATATTTTTTAAGCAGTACGTAAATGAAACTGGCACTAAAATTTTCATCTTAGTGCAAGAAGCGAGGTCCAGCAAAAGGACTTACAGCACTGGCTTAAGATACTGGTAAAACTGGCTTTAGATCCCATTTCTGTCATGAATGTCCTCTTTGACCTTACACAAGTTACTTTATCAGTGTTTGTACATGGGTTGGACAATGGAACGCACAGTTGGTTCAGGACCTCATGTGCTATTGCAGGATAAAGAATAAAAGCAAAAATATAGAGGCAAAGTTAAAACCATTGAAAACGTTTTGGCAGCAGGTGGAGAAGGCTTGTGAAGCTCCTGTTTTGGTTGTGCTGGGGCTTTACTGAGATCTAAATGGAGGCAAGATTGAGCTATGTCCTGCTCCTCAGTCCTCCTGCCACCCACAGGATCCCCATCCAAGGCTTATGGACATATTCCCTAGCTCACAAAAGTCAGTGAAGAGCCATCTATTGCTCCAGCAGATATGGTTGATGGAAGAAGATGTAGATTCCATCATACCTATGGACTGTTAAAAAATAATTATATTATATTATATTATATAAATAAAGGAATAACTCATACCTACCTGCCTATACTGTCCTGACTGTCTGAAGAAAACAAAAGCAATATTAACCATGTATTTTTAGAGCTGGTGATCACTGATAATTCATGTTTAGGGATAAATTTCAAGATTATAATGGAACTCACAGCCATGATCTCGTAGCAAATGATTAATTAACAGCTAGAAGTGTAATGAAAGTCACAACATTTATTCAGATCCATGGCTCCTTAGAAAAATAAAGTGTTTGTACAGGCATGGAAATAAATGACAGATGCACAGACATCAGCTTGCTTTCAGAGGAGCTGTGTAGGTAAGTACTGCAGTTCCTGTTTCATGAGCAACTAAATACATTTTTGTGTTAACTCTAAGGAATTTTGTTCATGGCTGTATCTATCACATGGTAGCTGGAATGCACTTCATCAGTGCACATTGATTAGAAAACCCAGAGCTCTGTAAATGATACCATCCACAGAGGTGGCCAATCCCTAACGTTCAGAAAGTGACAAACAGGAAAGAGAGGAAATGGCTTTTAAGCATTTTGTTGGGTTAACTGTTTGTAAAGCAATATATTAAACTATGCACATAGATTCAGTTACTGAGTTTGTCTTCAAGTTGCTTCATGTTTTAAAGCATTTCAGTTTTCCTTTACAAGTCTGAAGAGAACTTTGAATAAATACTGCTGGAAAAAATGAGCCATTTAATTTGAACAGAAATATGTTTTACTGTATCTTATCTGGCTCTTTTAACTATCAGTGGAAGTTGAGTTTGCTTTTCATTTAATGTTTATGGCTCACACACAGATATACTTTGGAGAACGAGGTGCATGGTAGAGGTAACATAACCCAGGAAGGTGGAAATTTTTTGTAAAATTTTTTTCTAAACATGAGAGAACTCAGTGTCAATCATACAAAGTACCAGGAAAGCTAGGTTTGTATAATCCTGCAAAACAAAGAATGAAAAGGCTCTTGTCTGTAAGTTCATGTGGTGGGAGGAAAGAGAGGAGCTGTTTATATTAAAGAACAATTCTTGGCACAAACCTGGTTAGATATACACTGCCTAGGATTAAATGTGATCTCGGAATTAGAAAATGATGTTGACATTGGAGCAATGAGATTACAGACCCTATGCCCTGAGTGCGTTCACTGAGGCTCTGGTTGCATTGTCGCAACTGAGATTGGGCTCTGGTTCCATTTATACAACTATCAAATATCTCTTTTGTGTGAAACAATAGAGCATATTCTCAGCTATTGACTGAATGAAAAATGAATTTTTCAATAATTTATCATGAATCCATTTGTTGTGGTTTAACTGCAGCCAGCAGCTAAGTACCACACAGCTGATGGGGGGGAGAATTGGAAAAACGTATACCCCATGGGTTGAGATAAGAACAATTTAAAAACTGAAGTTAATGATAATAATGATTGATGATGATGATGACGAAAAGGGAGGTAACAAAAAGAGAGAAAGGAATGAAACCCAGGAGAAAAAAAGTGATGCACGATACAATTGCTCACCACCTGCTGACCGATGCCCTGCCAGTCCCTGAGCAGCAATCTGCCCCTCCCAGCCAACACCCTCCAGTTTATACACTGAGCATGACGTTCTGGGGTATGGAATATCCCTTTGGCTAGTTCAGGTCAGCTGTCCTGGCTCTGCTTCCTCCTGCCTTCTTGTGCACCTCCTCACTGGCAGAGCATGGGAGACTGAAAAGCCCTTGCCTTAGAGTAAGCACTACTTAGCAACAACTAAACCATCAGTGTGCTATCAACATTATTTTTACACTAAATCCAAAGCACAGCACTGTACCAGCTACTAGGAAGAAAATCAACTCTATCCCAACTGAAACTAGGACACCATTAATGAATACACTGCCTAAGATGTACAAAACCTGGGTTGACTGAAACCTTTAAAAATCACTTCGTTGATTTGTCCTGAATACTCTTAGCAAGGGACCAATGGCCATTTCAGAGTTTCTCCAGGAAAATAATTAAACAGTTATTCTCAGGCCAAATTTGCAGACACGAGTTTTTAATTAGACTGCTATAGACTGTAGTATCTAATTGCTGTAATTATGCAGACTAGAGGCTGAATCGTTAGGAGTAACACTGGCGGTCCTGGTGCTTCCTCAGCATGAATGTTTCCCATTAAGTGACGAAAAACTCACTGGTGAGGTACATCTCACTGGCAGGTCTGCAGGGAGCTTGTGAAATCTCTATCCTTGGAGATACCCAGAATTTGATTTGATGAGGCCCTGTGCAAATGGCCTAACTGTGGAGTTAGCTCTGCTGGGAGCAGAGGCTTGGACTAGAGAGTTCCTGAGGCCCCTTGCCACCAAAACCTTCCAATGCCTCCATCAAAGAACAACTCCATCACAGTGAGGTGCAGGTGAGAACTAGGGCAAAAGGGAGCAGACCTGAGCTTAGAGGCAGGTGAACAGACGATAGCAGCTGTGGGGGATAAGGAGGAGCTGTGCCTGGTGCATGCAGAGCATGGCAGGCCCGGGGTGAAGCTTGGTGACAGCACGGCTTGCAATGGCAGTCCTTTCCCTTCTCCCCCGCTCCACCTGCAGCCACGAAGGCTCTGGGTAGCAGTGACTTACTGAAGTGACTGGTTTATGTGGGCGTACCATTTTGAGCTCCCCGATACAGGAGAGACATTGGTAAGCTGCTCTTTCAAGTCCCTAAGACACCAACGAAATAATTTGGGATGTTCTTACAGTGTGAAGGTTTGTCCCTCATGAAGACTAGAGTATACTGTGTTCCTTCTTTGAGCAATGCTTTAAGATTTGCCCACCTGCAAAATGGCACCATTACCCCTGGCTGTTTCAGGGACTGAAGTCACAGCTGCTGCTTTGAAAAAGAGGGTCTCTGCCCTCGTCGTTCCTTCACTTTGTGCTTGATAGAAGCGAGTGCTTCCAACTTCCCACATGCAGGGGATCCACCATCTGCCTGGGCAACTGCTGCACCTTCATTCCACTGAGGGCAATGGGAGGCCCTGGGTTTATTGAGGAAGAAAGGAAAACAAAATGCCTTCATTAGAAAGGAGCTTTCAGTTTTGAAAAATAGTAGCCATAATTCATACCACCTTTTAAGGAAGAAAACCTCATGAATTACAGCAGCTTTGGTTAACAGAAAGCCTGAAAATGTGGGTCAGTATGTATGTGATATATGTATGAGAAATAAGGGAAAAGGCAGGTGAATAGGGGATAGAACATAGAAGGATATATGCTGGGATTGCAAAAAATCAGTGGCCATCCAAGGTATGCAGAGGGGACCAGTTTCATATGCCTTTATTTATTTGAAGTCTAGAGAACTCATGTCTTTTCCTATTTAAAAGTGGATCTTTCTTTCAGCAAAATGACAAGTCAGCTTTTTAGTGAATCACTGAAGAGACAGGCGATTTTGGAGTGGGAGAAGTAGGTACAAAAAATCAAATGCATCTTTAAAGAAAACCATTTAATTGAAGCTAGAGCTGAAAGATTAGATTGTACATCTTAATCTCTGAATTAGTTAAGATCTTTTGAACTATATAAAAACATACTTCTTTTAATGATTGGCTTGGGGATCCATTATAACAATATAGCATTTGACCACTGCTTACTGTTGTGGGTTTAACATTACTTGGTTGTAATTTCAATTCACCATACGTATCTTTAACTACTTACTGACAGGCATTATAGAAAATGAGACAAGAATCTTTTCCTGAAAGTATCAGGTACTGATGACTGTCAGAGGTGAAGTTCAGCTGAATCAGCAGCCTTTCCTGATACGTAGCTAAGTGCTTAATGTCCCAGGGCTCCTAGTAAGTAATACTATTTGAACCTGGGTTCGTGGCTTTTTAGCCTTAAATTGCTGGCAGTAAAAATTAAGTCAAAGGCCTTTGGTGGTGGTGTGTATATTTGTTTACAGACTGTGTTTTATAATTCCTTTCAGGTCTTGGCTTTTGTTACTCTATTATAAATGGCCCCACTAATGCAACAGTCCTTGCTGGTTCAGAAGCCCGATTTAATTGCACTGTGTCAGTAGGATGGGTAATTCTCATTTGGCTGGCCAATGGAAATCCTGTCCTCACTGTCCTCAGTTCTCAAGGAGCTGTTGAAACATCGGACCGCTTCACCTCTCAAAATTATACCAGTAGCAATGGATTTACCTCGGAGCTGATCATCCACAACACCCAGCTGAGTGACTCTGGAAAAATTGAATGCAGTACCCAGCAACCTAGTGAGAGCAGATTTGCATTTCTTTCTGTTCAAGGTGCGTATAGACACCAATAGAAAGCTATTTTATTATACTGCACTTAAAGGAATCCTCTGATGAATTGCTCAAATTATCCCTGTGAAGGACTACATGCTGTCATTTACCATCTTCTGCCTCCTGTCATCTTTGTCTTAATTTTACTGTCAAAGCAGATTTTAGAATCACTAGAATCACATGCAGAGGGCCATTAACAAAGGTTGTAACTGCCCTTGTTTTCTCCTGTTACATCTCTTATTCTTTATTGGATTTCATCAAAATGCCTGAAGGCTGTATCAGGCCCACCAGCAGCCAGTCAAAAATTATCTTTTGTCTAGAAACAGTATGGATTACCCCTAAGTACATCTTTGTACATGAACCATCTGCTGCCTTTAGGGCAGATCTCACTTCTGCTTTCTGACTCAGGAATCAGTCTGTATCCAGCTTATTTGGGTTTGATTTAATGGCATGTAGAAGCAAAGCCCTTGAGACACAAGGCGATACTCTTCATATGATTGCTGCTGCAAGCTACCATTTCCAAGGAACAAAAAGTTCCTGCATATCAAGCCCATGTATATGAGTTCTCTTCCCCCACTCTGAACATCAGGAGTGACAGGGTGAAGCCAGTACAGCAAGATCTAGCCACCAGACACTATCCATTTGTCAAAGCGGTGCTTCATGCAGTAACATCTCATCATCTACCCATAAGCCTTTCCTGATAAAACCCAAGCATACTTAAAACTTAGAAAGAAACACTGTTATTTCATTATGTTGTCCTTCAGCTGGAAATACATCAGGATGGCTAAAGAACATAATTTCCTGCTTTTTATTGGAAAGGTACTGGAAGCTGAAACTTGTGCTTTAGATATTTTGGACAACACGTCCATGAAGTTGCAATATCTGCACGTTTATATCATGCATAAGGTATATCTGTGTTAATAATGATTGGTTTTGACTTCATATCTTGAGGCACAGCTATTTCTGGGTAGCGAGATAAGATTTAAAACTATCAGCAGGAAAGCAATACAGCCAAATATTCTGAAGGAACAAAACATCTTTTCCCTCCTACAGTTAATGGATCTTTATTCATCAAAAATAGCACCTTAACAATAAAAGAGAATGAAACAGTTGAAATTGTTTGTGAAGCCTTAGGATGGGCTCCAGCTCCAGACATTACCTGGATGACAAATGACTCTTTCATTGATAAGTCGAGGTATGTTACCCAGCAAAGTCAAGGATCTAATGGCCTCCACAATGCCCTGAGCATCCTAACTTTGACTCCGATGGACACTGAGATTTTGACTTGTTTAGCTGACATAGAAGCACTCCCTAACCCTCAGAATGCAACAGTAACTGTTATTTTTGTCAACTCTACTATAGGTAAGTGAATGTTTGTTGTACTTTGCCTATACTGTAGTGCCTATTATCAGAACTGTGCTTTTTGTTTCATTTTGCTTTGCTTTATTTTGAAAAAAGTAGTCAGTTTGCAAATAAAATGCAATGGCATGTGCAAAGGTGATAGAATTAAGACCCGGTACCACAACCTGATACAGAGGTAGGGTTAAATTCATATTTTTGAGAGGACTGGTACAAGTCTAATGAACCACAAAGTCCAATTTAGGACTGAACAAGACAAACAAAGCAGTACATCTGCCACTGACTCCTACTATAGATTCACTGCTAAGAAAACCAGCCTTTGCTCCTTGACCAAGTAAACATCTAATGAATTTAGATCTTAAATATCCTTGACTAGGCCATGCTTGCCTTATTAACATAATTTGTTAGACCTCGCTTACTCATTTCCTCAAAGCCAAACCCTCAGGTGAAATTGTTCTGCATAATATGCAATACCAGCTTTACCACTGACTTGGGAAAAACCCTGGATTTTACTCCCAGTTTCCACACATAATACAGAATAGATTTGGCACTAGCACTTTAGGTGCAATTAGGAAGTTCTCCATATGAGCAGTGACCAGATGTGATAGAGTTGTAGTATGGTGGTAACGTCCCCAGGGCTGGACAGAGCACCTAATTGCAGATGATAGCATTTATATGTAGAAACTTCTGTATTGTATACCTATCACCAATCTGCTACGAGAAAGTCTTTGTATGTGGTGTGTTCACCCATTACAGAACAAGAGAAGCTGCATATTCATGGACCTTATCCCAAAGTCTACTTTGATCAAATAGCCATTGGGCCTGCTTTTTTCTCTTCATTGCATGTTCTCTCACATCTTCGAAGAAGGTAAAACATGTCCTGCAACAAACATACGTGGAATTCTTCGGATCGTGCATTTTGTTGCTTTTTCTTGCTTTTAAGGAAAGTCAGGGTCACTCCAAACATGGATGTTGGGCAAATCTCTCAAGAACAGTTAGCAAGACTTTGATAACCCTAAATATTTTCAGTAAGGTTGTCAGCATTTACATAATTTAACACATTCACAGTACTAGGAGGTTCATCAGGAAAAGGGTGATTTTTATCAGGTCTGTGCTGCCAGTGTGGAACAAAGCAAGTGAGACTATCACTACAGATCTGCCTCACAATCTAACAAAATCCTATGAAAAATATTTTTCTTTTCCAAACCCTAACACAATAAGAGCAAGTAAGAAAAAGTATCTCCCTGTGCGTTAGCAGTGTTTAATGCAGACGAGGGAGACAATACCAAACCTTCCTTAAGAGCATTTCTCTTTTGGGACTAGCCAAGTGTCTCAACTACCAGGTAGAGGAGTCTCAAGGCAAACTAAACTTGAAGCGCTAATTTGCATGTCAGGGAGCTGAGGTTACTGGGTATAGGTACGCTGCCTCCCATGGTGACATAGTCCACCCTACAGTGACTTCCCCTTTATTAGCCTTATCCTGTGGTATGGGAAATGCATAGATTATATGGAGTTTTTTGCAGTGGGTCTATGCACCCATATCTGTCTTCTGTATAGAGCAGGGCCTCAAATCTACCTTTCTTTCTATGATGTGGTGAGCATCATGAACTTCTATAGTCAAAGTGACAGCTTCTCTTGATGAACGGGTTTTTCTTCTGTAATGGGTGAATGCAGCACATACAAAGGCATTCTTATAGTGGATTGATGAGGGGTTTGGTATAGAAGTTTCGACACATAAACAACTGAGGAGGCTGAGTAACTATGCCTTTTATTTTAAGTATGAGTCACTATTAGCAAGTCTTTTTCAGAAGTAATTGCTTTGTAATGTAATTGAAAAAAGTAATTTCACCATTCTTAATGTGACTTTTTTCTAGTCACATTGATCCTAATTACTGACTAAGCAAAATAGAACTATCCTGAGGAAATTAATAAATTCCCCTACCTGCTCATTTGTGAAGTACTGAGGCATCCACCCTCAGTTTCCATAGTTACTCATTGTAAATCAGAAAAGGAGAAAAACAAATGTCATGAAGTACAATTATCAGTGTATAATTAGAGATTGTATAGGACCATTATTCATTTCTCTTTGGAAAAATAATTGTACAGCAGCAGACACTCAAAATTTGTCAGAATATGAAAATATGAAGTCGTTAAAATATTAGAATAAAATAAAGACATGGAATTTTTGACAGGGGAAGATACATAATGTGTATATATCACACTTGAAATCTTAGAGCTTGTTTGACTTTTCATATATAGAGTCAGCCTTAGCTAGCTGTTGTCAGGAAATAATACAACTAGCTTCAGACATTTAACGAGTCCTTCCCAAAACTACTGTAATATCAATTTCAGCCTTCACTTAAAAGCTTGAGCAATCAAATTCCTCCATCTTCCTCACAAACAAGACCTGTCCATTCACAAGAAGTACAACCAAAACTCTGAGCTCTCTTCAGCCAGCCGTCTCCTGGTCAATGAATGTCCTACCTTCCTGCATCTCTAGAGCAGTCTAATCTCAGACTTTCCATACAAGGTGATGCATTTTTATGTCTGACACTCCTCCTCCAGAGTTACCTCAGTCACAGTGGTGTTTGGCTGAGCCCCAGATTTGGAAACTCCTAGGGAGTTTTCCTAGCAGATGCATTCGCAGAGCTCTTATTGGGAAATGGGGTCCATGGCAGAGTGCCTTAGCTGGTCCCAAGCTCTCTTTGGATTCAGTGCTGACTTCACATGGCCTTTGACCTGCAGAAGATGAAGATAGGGAATGTGCCATGAGCCTGATCTTCCTTTGCTTTTTACGTTAGTCAGAAAGCTCCAAAGTATCCAAGAAGTGATGTGCAGCTTTCTCCAGTCTCTCATTTCTCCTTGGTCACCAGCATGTGCCATGGAAAATCCCCTTTTCTGCAGATACTCAGCCCAAGTAAATTTTTGGGCAGCTTTGGGAGGAGCCATAGGTCTGGATAGCAGCAAAGGATGGGCCCTGTGGAACGGGGAAGGGGCTTTGTCCATACTAAGCACCTCATATGTAACTTGGTGGGGATTTACTAAGGGATCTAAACAGGGTTTAATGCCCTCATGCCTTAGTTCCCCTCTCTTGCACCCTACCTCCACGTTGAGCTGGCAGCTCCTGCATTTATATCTGCTGGTCACAGCTCACATTTCTTTCTGGATCCTCCAAAGTGGAGGAGAAACCACAATGCTGGAGGGCTGGGAGTGTTTGTGTTCTATCCTGCCCTTCTCACTTCAGCGCCCATAGATCCTCTTTTGGCATGTTACCTGAACCTGACAGGGAGTGAGATTCCTTGGTGTGGCAGCCAACCTGGGCCAGTGCAGGTGTGTTTAGCTCCTCCCTGCACACTAAGGTTAAGATTTCCCCTATAGCTAAATAGCTGTCTTTTATATTTCAGGCATCTTGAAATCTCTATAGCGTACTTTATGGAACAAAATATGATAAAATATAGATATTTGTTGCAGTACTTCTAGGTAAAAATATTATGAACAAGTTCATCATCAATTGTAATCACAACTGATTACAGCCTATAGAATTAACTACTAGTTTGCAGGTTACTGAGTGCTTGTTTTCTCTAACAGTCAGAAGAAATTCAAGACATGCTGACTGAGCATTAGGATTAGAGAAGACTGGAACAAATTGCTTAATCATAATGACCTGAGCTTTGGAGAATGCAGACTCCTAACAGAAGTTCAAGCTTTGTAGGAGGCTCTGTTCTTGTATCTTTGTAGTCTGAAACCTCCAAACCCCAAACATCTGGCCAGGGAAATTTGTAGCTAGAAAGGATTTTATTCCCTGCCATAGGTAAACCAGCAGATACTCTGGTTCACACCTCAGGACACTAGTCCTGACACCATGCAACTACCAATCACCTACATTGCTGTGGTACCTTTTCCAGAGGCTGTCAGCTAAATGTGGCCATGCAGTCGTTAACTGGGACCTCTAATGAGGAAAGGACAATCATAAACCCAGTGCAACAGAATGGGTTTTGTCAGGTTTGAATGTGTCTCACACCTGTATTGGAAGCTTGTTTCTAAACAACTGTCAATGTTATTTTGGGGCTCCTTTTCAAAGGATATCTGAATTAGAGGTGCTCCTGAAATGTTTGGTTAAAACCAAACCATAGGGCAGGATGATGTGACAGTCAGAACCAACACATTGTGCGTCTAGCTATGCAAGAAATATGAGGTATTTTTAAAATTCTGTGCACATAGGGGCTCTGTAGGAAAACTGTTTGGTCATGGAAACTAATTTCAGTGAGACACTGAGTTATCTTTAAATCACCTCACTTAACTCCGTGGATTACAACAAAGACAAAGGAATAAGTTCATGTGAGAATGCCAGTAGAGAAAATGGGTTAGTAGCTGCATATTCCCAAATGGTGCTGCTCTCTACAGGTTTTGTTCTTCACTGCTCTTTAAGTGGATAACAGATGCCCTATCAAGTAAGTCCCAAAATCAAACACCTGCTGAAATTAGTGAGAGAAATCCCAAGTTGGAATTCGTTAGAAAATCACATCTGCAGGCTAGAGAGCTCTATATGTACTAGTCACCTAAGACTATGGCTGTGGTCTGTGGGGAGAAATGGGTGCTTATTGAGAGCTGTTCATCATATTGAAAGGGACACCCCCCCCCACATTTGGCCAGATGAATTGTAACCCAAAGTATCTATTTTCTCTCCACTGACAAAAGCAAGCTAGGTAAGATGCTTAATATCTGCAGTACAGACATCTAAATTGGATCTTAACCTCTCTCCTCAACCCCAAATGTCTCCAAAGGGTGCTAGGAGGTCCAGCATATCTACAAAATATAGGTTGGAAGACTGCAACCCTATGCTTTTCAGAAGAGAAGTAGCAGTGGGAAAAGTTAAAATTGCAATAAAGAATTTGCATACGGAAACATTTTAAATACTTGAGCACCATTGATAAAGTGGATAAAATCATAAAAAATTAGTCCATCATTTGGAAAACACAGACTCCTTGTTAAATAATCAACAAGCATGTAATAGCTTCTCACAGAAAAGGTAAATATTCTGAAAAGGCTCTGATAGTACAATATTTCTTGATTTAATTTAACAGAAAATTATTACAGTGAAGACAGCAGAAGCACGTGGGTTATTGTACTTGCAGTTGTGCTTTCACTTGTTGGTATTATTCTTCTGATCATTATTATTGCTGTTGTTGTACGTTGCTGCTGCCTAAAGAAGAAAGGTAAGTGAACCTTCACAATTTGTCTATACGTTAAAAAAGTACCTTCAATTAGATATAAATCTCCTAGTTGTGTCAGCTCTGGTGCTGTGCAAAGACCTGTAAGCAGAAGTGTGAGCAGACAGATCCTGCTCTTAACCATGACCTGGTTAAGATGCTCCTTATTTTGACCTTGCTGTTCTCTTATAAATTGGTTCCAGAGGAATCAGTGTCAGACATTCTCCTTAACTACACGGAAGTGGTGTTTTTTAGGAGTATGTTCACTTTCAATGACGTTTAATTTGTATGCCGAGGTTCTTTGTTGAAACATACGTTCAGTGCTGTATGCCTAATTTCCAGTTTCTGTGTAAGGCGTTCTACAGGGACGTTGCACAATTTTGTGAACAGGGAGGAGGGATGCCCCTGTGGTAGCTGGAACACGGTGCATGCTCAGAGAGGAGCTCTACAGTAGGTCACATTTTAGTTTCCTGAGTTTTAAACACTTTTTTTTTTTCTTTTTTTTTCCTCCTTCTTTCTTAGGATCAACATATCAAAATGAAATAAGGTAAGCCGGATGAGGTGGGAGAATTTTTCCTTTTAACCAAACTCTTTCAGGTTGCTGTGGGATGGTGAGAGGGGTGTGCCAGCTTCCATGCCCCACTACCCAGCACTCCCAGGACACTCTGTGACCAGGCCAGTTTCTGTGTGTGCAGCAGGGGAAGGGACTGACCTTAAAGGCGAAAAAGCGAGGGCCGCCACTTGCAGCAGGTTAACTCTGTTCCCACAATAAACTAGGTGAAAAGAAGCAAAATCTGCAAACGCCCCCTCTCTGATTTAGCAAGCACAGAAATTACAAACTGAAAATGCACTCCTACTGAAGCTGATGGGCAAAGCAGAGCCTTAAAAGCTGGCTGTGCCCCGGGGAAGGCCGGGGAGGAGCCCTGCCCGCAGCAGGCTGGCTTCCCGCACCGGGCTGGCTGCCCGCGCTGCCCTCACTGTCCGCACCGGGCTGGCTGCCCACACTGTCCGCACCGGGCTGGCTGCCTGCGCTGCCCGCACCTGGCTGGCTGCCTGCTGCCATCCTCGCCGCTGCCACAGGAGGGCGCTGCGAGCCCGGCAGCGGGGCCGGGAGCCTCGCCGCTGGCTGCCTGGGATAGATCGGCAGGCAAGGGACACCGGCTGCCCGGCTCTTTCAAGGTTCGGTAGCGTTCGACTGATAAAAACTTAATAAAACTGTCCCAGTGATGGGCGTCGGCACTTACGTGATTATCAGACGTGGCTGAGTACACAGCTGTTGGTACATTATCGCGTTGAGTTGGAAAACCTTAGAAATCAGCTGGCGGTTATCAGCACTGAGAATAGGATATTCATCGGTGCCGGTGCGACGGTGACAGCAACGTCAGTGGGGTTATTTGGAGTTATTTTTGCTAAGCTTCTAGGGAGCATTGTAAATTCATACTCTGCCTACGCTTGTGGGGCTTTTAACTCCCGCTCTCTTAATGAGCTTACAAAACGTTACACCAGGCTGCCTCGCGCTTCAGTAATACCATTAACGGCCTCTTGTGGGGAAATTTTGTGAAGGTCTGCTGACAGGCTACCATTTATAGAGCACTTTATTGATATGAAACAAAATATGGAAATTAGGTAAACACTATTTTCTCCTGAGGAAATGATGCTAATTATGCCATGCCATACCAGTTAACTTCCACATGATTTCTTAGTTTGTGATGCTAAATTGATTATTTTACCAAGTGCAGGTATATAAATAGGGCAGGACTAAATCAGCAGGGAATGGGTTGTCAAAAGCAGCTACAACTTGCGTATTGGGTTTGCTATGAAAAAAGTCCTACAAAGCCTTTTTGCTTGCATTCTGACTTGGTTCTGCCAAAAGCTTCCTTCAAGGGTCAACCCTGCTAAGGCAAGATCAATTGTACCTGCAGGGAAGCATCTGTCCAGCAGCGGGGACCGGTACAGCCAGGTCTGTGTCCTTCTCAGGGCCTTGCCTTGCTGATGTGGGTCTGCACAGTGCTTTCTTTCAGACAACATGAACAGCTCCAGAACAGGGCATAACGTTACTTTCCCTCTATGTCTTAGGATATCGTCTTGGCAAATACAGTTCAATCTTCATGACAGAATGTGTGGGTTTAGATCTCAGTGCAGTAAAGTTCCTATTTTCCCATTAACTTCAAACATGAGTTGTTGTACTGAGTTCATAAATGTTGCTTACACTTTGAAAGCTGAGCAAACACTTAAGCAAATACTTAAGCACTGGGCTGAGTCCAGGCTCTATGGCTCAGCTTGGACTTAGAAATGCAGTGTTGACAGTTCTGCAAAGTTTTAGCATGTGTAAGCAATGACACTGCAATTGCAGGAATTATTTACAATCACGTACAGATTGTGTAGGTTCAGTGTTGTTTTTTTTTTTTCCTAGGGGGGAATCTACCTGCAGTAAAAAAAAAATAAAATATGATTGTCCAGATTTTGGGAGCTGCATTGTAGTAGTAGTGAAGAAGTGGTGAGACCAAAGATATATTGGTTTACTTCCCACATTTGTTTTTAACTTGGTTGGCTATCTTTCTGTACCTCCCACACTTTTCTGTAACTGCTTTCAATTTGGCTATTACACCGAGTTTGTTCAGATCTAAGGATCAGATAAAATAGACAGTACAGTATCATATAACATGTGGAGGTGGTATTCCTAAACAATTTCTCTTGTCTTCTGGCAACCACGACAGATTTCTTAGTGGTTTCTAATGTTTATCTCCTAAACCAGCCGCATAGCTGACTTGTCATATTTACATGTGCATCAGTAGTGCTCATCTGAAGCTCTATGGGCCTGCAAAGTAATTCCTAGTAAATATAAAAAAGCAAATGCAGCAGTTTCCACAAATATTGCTATCGGATAATATTTCCTCCTTCTCCAATATATCTCTGGGCTGTCATAGTCCTGCCAGCAATTTGTGCTTGCCACACCAGGAATCTAGGCAAAGATGGACCTGAGACTATCCCGAGAGGAGTCCATGGTAGGAACAGATGAATAGTAGCATGTCTTCTGGCATAAGAACTTTGAGTAAAAAGGCACCCTTTTCTTAGTGTGTAGCTATGCAGCTCACTGTTTTGCAAATTCAGATGTGTAACTTTAACGAAGGAAGTCATGTCAACTTCAATGTGGCTACACTCACTTGTGAAGTAAATTTCAAAGTGAAAGATTAACTTTGGAGTGTACACATGAATCACTTGGAGCTAACTGTGGTGATGTGAGATAACATGCTTTGATTTTGTGACTGGGAGGGCTCAAATCACAAAAATGATGGGCTGTCATATAAGTGAGCTCGCTGGCATTCCATTATTGGGCCACTAAATGCCCTGTAATTAAGAATTGGAGATCAAAATTAATTTCCTACAAAACCTGTGATCTGGAACACATTCTTCACTCTTTGAAGATTGCGCATGCTATTTTTCTGCTTCCTGATAATGCAGCTAATGGAAACTTTCTAAACAGAATTTCACAGGTAATACTTCTATGGGACAAGATTTTTACTAGCTAATTGCTTGGAAGGGCCAGATATGCTTTGCACCGATTTTTTCAGAAGTGAGACATATTCTTTTTACTCTGTAGCCTACTACGCAAGAGTTCTTTTACCATAATGAAGTTATAATGATAGGACTTTTTGTTTCTAGAAAAGTTTCAGCTGAGAAGAAAAAAAATGGTGATTCGGAAAACAGGCAAAGGCATGGTAGCGAAAATCAGGGATACATTCCAGAGGAACGGTGGAACACAGAACAAAGCCCAAGTAAGTGTAAGCTGGTGAATCACATATTGTCAAACTGCTTCTCAACATAGGCCCTTTGGGCAACATGTCAAGCAATTACATTACAAGATTTCATAACACTTTGTGAAGGACTTGTGCTTGGTCTGAACCTCTTCAGAACACTGGATTTTCTGGAGTCTGGTCCTTCAGAAGTATTGAGTAAACATCAGAGTTCTTTGCAGTTGAATTTAGTTTTAGCCCTTGGTTTGTTTTTTTAAATGCCTTTGTTCTTCCAAATATCTTCTGAGGCCGGAGGTGGGAGTACTGGATTCCCTTATGATAGTCACCTTAGGCAATATTTTGCAGTTGGTCTGCAAAAACAAAAAAAATCCACCACCACCAAAAAAGAGCACAGAAAAGGAAAAAAGAAAGTAGAAAAAAAAGAAAAAGGCAGTTAGTGAACTATGATTTTACTGGTAAATGACTAAGACATTATAAATTCTAGTCTTTAAGCACAAAGACTCTTCAAAAGCAAATGTAAATTTCCACCAAATCGTTACCAACCACATTATTATCAAAACGTTTAATCAAACACTTAATGACATAAAATTATTGTGCAGTCTATAATCCAGGCATACATCCTTTTCTCTCTAACAAATAAATTGTGAAGAAATAAGTGCAGTGGAAAGATTTCAAGAGTATATGGTGTTGTAAAATGAAGTTATTAAAAAAAAAAAAGGGAAAACTAAGTAAACCTGGACAAAGTCCTTTCATATTTGTTAGTGTGCTGCGTTGACCTTGGTTGGCCACAGAGTGCTCACTAAGTCATTCTACCACTCCCCCTTCTCAACAGGATGGAGGAAGAAGACAAGATGGAAAAGCTCATGGGTCAAGACAGGGAGGGGAGATCACTCACCAATTACTGTCACTGGCAAAGCAGACTCCACTTGTGGAAGATTAATTTAATCTATTGCCAATTAATAACAGAGTAGGACAGTGATAAAAGCACTTCTCCCACCTCCACTTCATCCAAGGCTCTTCTTAGCTCATCTACCTCCTCCCTACAAGTAGCGCAGGGGGATGGGGAATGGTTGTGGTGGTCAGTCCATAATACCTTCTCTATGGCACTTGTTCCTCCTCACACTCTTCCCCTGCTCCAGTGTGAGTTCTTCCTACAGGAAGCAGTCCTTCATGAACTCCTCCAGCATGGGGCCTTCCTGCTCCAGTGTGGGTCCTTTCCATGGTACAGGCCTTCAGGAAAGGAGTGCTTCAGTGTAGGCCCCCACGGGGTCACAGTTCGTGCCAGAAAACCTGCTTCTGCATGAGCTCCTCTCCATGGGGGCAGAGGTCCTTCCAGGAGCCACAGGCTACAGGTTCCCTCAGGGCACATCCACCTGCTGTGACATGGGGTCCTCCATGGACTGCAGGTGTATATCTGCTCCACCGTGATCCTCCATGGGCTGCAGGGTGACCTGTTTCACCATATTCTTCTCCGCAGGCTACAGGGGAATCTCTTCTCTGGCACCTTGACCATGTCCTCATCTTCCTTCTTCACTGACCTTGGTGGCTGCAGGATCAGTCCTTTTTCTCAGCTCTTGTTGCACAGTGTTGTTTACCCTTTGTTAAATACGTTATCACAGGCGTGCTATCAGTGTTGCTGATGGGCTCAGCTCTGCCAGCAGCAGGACTGTCTTGGAGCCACCTGGAACTGGCTCTGTCTGACATGGGGGAAGCTCCTGGTGTCTTCTCACTCACAGAAATCACCCCTGCAAGTTCCCCCAACTACAAAACCCCAAACTATTTAACCCAACAAGTTAGCTAGAGTTTGGCTCACAATATTAAAGGCTATTTATCTCTGTTGCTGAATGGCTTATGGTTCATGCTGTGATGGACACTGAATAACAGTAATCTTGTCTATTCTTGTTACAGGAATTACTTCTCTTCCCCCAATGTCTTCAAAGTTCACTGTCCCTACTGCAGATTTACATACCAGTTCTGTACCAAAGGTAATTGCAATGCTGATATCTTGACCTTTTTTTTTTTTTTTTAGTTCACACAGTCTGTATCGTGCTATATTCAAACAGATTTTGGGTGGAGGTAGACATTTATAAGTCAATTACAGCTGTAATTGGGTAAGTGGAATGTCCCGTCAGCATTCCTGAAAGTTTGATTTACAAGGGTAAGTGCCCCGGGTGTTAGCCTTGGATTTAGATTAATTTTGGGGAGGGAGATGAGAAGGAAACAACCACCTCTGGATATTTGGAAGAAAAGTCTAATAAAGCTATTGTCACACCTGTTCCCCTCAGCACCCTGCTACATCTTCCTCCCCACCTCCCAGGCTAAAGTTACGAAGTCAGAGACTTCCCCTCATAGAATCTTAGAATATCTCAGGTTGTAAGGGACCCATAAAGATCACCAAGTCCAATTCCTTGCTCCTCATGGGACTACCTAAAACTAAACCATGTGACTAAGAGCGTTGTCTGGATGCTCCTTGAACTCTGACAGGTGTTCAGTGTCTACCCTTTCCTTGCCATTGCTTTTCATATCTTTCCTCCTCCAAATGTCAGCTAGGCCTTTCTGCTGGCCAGCATGATGGGTAGCCCTCGCTGGGACAGACTTCCCATAAGTAAAGCCAATTGTCCTTCCATCATTCCTGGAATTAAAAAGTCCCCTCTCCCTCCACAAACCTACTTATTGCTATTAATCTTTTCAGCCTTGACAGCTGGAGTAACTCTGGCTTGGTTTTTGAGAATTCACCTCTGTGTATGTTACACGTAAACCCATTATAATGTGGAGGTTTGCTTTGCTCTGGACATGTAATGATTCTGGACAGCTGTTCTGTATGTGCCTTTGCCAAAGAGGAGGTCTGCAATGCTTTTGCTGTTCTTCCCAGTTTCCAGACTGGAGGAGATGTGGATACAAGATGGAGACACTGTTGAAGGTGCAGATTGAGGTTCCTTTGCAAACAAAATCCAGTACAGATACAGTAAATAAATCTGCATTTTCTCTGGATTGTTTCTTGATTGTATTTTCCAATTTCACTTCCACATTGCAGAGTTGCTTCGGTCAGGAACTTTACACTGATCTTAGAGACCTTTGGTATTTCAGCAGTAAATGATGGAAGGGAAAACACACAGCTAACACCCAATCCACCCTAGAGCTTTGACCCCTTTCCATGTGGCTAGCATGTAAAGAAGTAGATCTGTGTTTATTCCTCTGCTTGTTCTGTTCTCAGCTACCTCTGTTCTGAAGAGTGGTGCTGGGCTCTCTTAGCTTCTAGCACAACAGCAACGTGGATCTTAATTTATGCCATATATTTGTGAAATACATTTAGCACCTTCATGATGTTTTTTGCCAATATTCTCTTGGGAAAGTGGCAGTGATATGGTACCGAGTTCACTCCTCAACATAGTGATAGCTCATTTATTTCTGAAGAGCTGTTCCAGCATGTACACTGCAGAGATCTGTCTTGGGAGGACATTGCATAAAAATCATAGCAGAGTGTGTCTAGTTCTTTTGGCACACAGTGAAATTTAGGAAGTAATCAATGATTAAAACAATGATCAAAATAATAACAGTAAAAATAATAGCAATAGTGCTGATGTATCTGTGTCTGGTAGTTATGATGTTTGACATTAATTACTTGTCAAACCAAATACTATTAAAACAAAGCTGAAAAGCATGTACAATACCGCGGAGGGTTCTGTCTGGATCTGTAACCCTGAGCAACAGATTCAGACAGTGTTTGATATGCTTATGAACAGGGCTGTAAGGTACTGGCTGTGTTTACATGCACAAGGCATGTGGCACGTTACGGTCTGCCCTCAGAAGTGAAAGAGCTTGTGCTGAGGACCCTGTATCCACCCTGTGCACATTTCAGGGGGAGGTGATAACTTCAGTTGGCTGTAGCCGTTCCCCAGTGCTCATTGATGGCTGATGTGCAGTAGCTGTCCACTGCGGGGGATGGCATTAAGCCATTTGGTGTTACTGAAAGGTAACCAGTTTGGTGGCTCTCGGACAGCTCTGCGGTGAGAATGATAGTGTTGTGAGTGGGGACCATCAGGAGACTAGGTTCACAAGCGTTAGGTTCATGCCCCTGGTTCAAACGGAAACTGCAGCCTCCATGTCAAATCCTAGATTAGTTGGCCTAGGGGGTCCCGTGCTGCCCAGCGGCTAGGGAAACATTGAAATCCATCACAGGCACACAGCATAAAGTTGAACCATTTCTGTTAAACCAGTTGTCCTTGGACAATATTTGGTACAAGTCTGTTACGGTGGCTTCTAGCTGCATCAGTAACTGCACACACATTTTTGAAAGATACCAAGAGTTAATCTAGAGGTGAAATCTATTTAGCATGTTTAGTAATCTAAAAATGGCTTGTGAAGACAATTTCTCCGTTTGAACAGGATTTCTCAGTATATTGTGATGGCCCCATCTTGTATATGCCAGAGTTGATAAAGGTTGATGAAGACTTAAATTGTGGATTTGAAGTCCATTGTTGAAATTTATGGCATCATATACAAACATAGTAAAACATTTCCCAGACAAAAAAAAAGTGAGGTTTTTTACATTCATAACCTTCCCTATTAGCTGCATAATAGAGGTTTTCTGACAAAAGTGTTACTGAATGCATTCTAATAAAGTTCAATCGCCACTGTTGCCAACACATTGCATAATAAACGTTGTGATGCTTTTCCATTACATTACTTGTGAAGTAGGAGAAATCAGATAGCAAGCTGTTTAACCATTTGCTGATTACTCCTGAATCAAAAAATTTCTTCAGAAACCACCTGCTGTCCTGCCACTGAGTTTTCTAAGTACAGAAAGTTGTGTTTCTCATTTGGCTTTCCCTGCCTGGATACAGGAAACATTACAAAAGGTTTTTCATCTTTTTTATTCTGGACCTTTTTATGAGAAATATGGAGTGAAAGAAAAGGAGAAAAAGAAGTCATCCAGAGATTTTTTTCCAAAGTGAAGGAGCTCATAAAGGGGTGGACTCCAGCAAACTGACTCTCTCCCTGGATAAGAAAAATGAGCAAATGTCCTTGCAGTGCTTCTATGGAGGTCAAGAAGATGGAGTGAAGAACCTAAGTCCTCCCTCAGGAGCAGGGTGGGGAAGGAATGAAGAGCCTATCTACTGATGGAAAGAGTCACAGAGTCTGAAGACCTAAAGCCTTGTCTCTCCATGTCTGCAAGGTGAAAGCAGTTAAGATTTCGTGGCTGGCTTTGTTGTCACCTTATGGGATCAGGAGTAACCACAGCAACAAGGCCAGAAAAGAGGCCCATATGGGCAAAGTTTGAATGGAGAGTTTTAAAATTAAAAGAAGGTCATGGATGTGAGGGTGAGGTGAAAAGCAGGGCAATTGAAGTGCAAGAAGATTTTTCAAGTTAGCATTTTGACTGGACAGAGGCAATCATACCTGCTGCACAGCCCATTCCTCCCACTCCTAGGAGAAAACTGGATGGAAAATTTCAGCACAGCTCAGAGGCATTAGGCAGTCTTCCTGCGTCTCTGAGGGTGTCAGCTTCAAATTTGATCCCTTTTGTTCCCTATGTAAAAAGTTCAAACTTTAAATTATTTGAGAGATTAAGGGAGACTTTGTATCACAGGTTTATTTCCGCAGAAGTCCTTACCCGTGGACCCAACCAGGTACCTGTGAAATACCTGGTGGATCTCATTGTAGAAGGTGACAACAGAAAATCACTTAAGTCAGCTATTGGCCATTCAAACTCCTTGAATCAGAAACTAATGCAAAATGTTCACAGAAGATAAATGTTGCCCAGCTATTGCACTGATCAATTCACAACATGAACAAAAGAACTGGCAAATCATCTTAGGGAAAAGTAATACCTCAGCGAAGAAGAAGGGGGAAAAAAACGGTGTGTGAGACATTTAAAAAATGATGAATATCGAACTGAATTATTGAGCTGAGGAAAAAAATTACCAACCCCTGGAAGAGGAGGCCAGCAGCATCAGTCAGGGGTGTTGGAAGGTCTTCATTCTGATTACATTAGCCAAGAAAAGGTCAAATGGAGAGTAGAGTTACAGGCTTCCATTTAATTGCATATTTTGTTACTGTCAGCGATGGGATGGGAGGAGAGAGATCCTTACTCCTAGTCCCAGGGCTGAGCTGCAGGCCAAATGGGTGTCAGGGACCAAGGTCCCATCTGAGGGGCCATTTCTTGTGCCCTAACCCATTGCACAGAGCTCCTTCTAAAACCCAGGTGCCATGAGGGGGATCCTTTACCTTGGCTTTAGCAGATTTGGGGCAGTCCCACAGGCAGTTTAGCCTGAACAAGGGCCATAGGGCCTGTTCTGCCACATCCTGAGTGCCATTCCCAAGGAACGGCATTTTTTCAAGTCCCACTGGTACAAAAGGAGCTCTAAGGACTCAGGGCCTTGCAGGACTGAACAGTTTCCTACACAAGCTTCATAATTAGTCCATTTAATATACCATAAATGTCTCTATGATAGATCAGAAGACCATTTGATAAGAGGGATGAGTGCTCATTTTTAGTGGGCCAGATTCATCCCTGGTGTAATTCAGCTGACTTCAGCACAGCTACAGGAGGTTTGCATTTGCCACCACAACCACACTCCTCCTCTCCAATCCAGAGTGAGTCATGGCTCCATTAATGGGGAAGAATCTATTTTTCTTCTTAACTACTCCAAATGACACTCTATAAACTGGAAATATCATTTAGTTGTGGTTGTGGTTTTATACTGGGAAGGAAATGAATGATGAATTGTAGCTCCATTTAATGCACTCTATATAACTGCTTTGACTCTGAGGATTGTTTGAAAAGAAAAATTAAGCTATCAAAATCAAATTAAAAGGTCAATAAATAGAAATACAAACAAATGACAGCAAATAATTTTACCCCTACTGGGGTACTATAGAGTAGGTCATGTTATGATGTTCATTGGTCAGCATATCTTGATTAAGAGAGTAATAAATATTGATGACACAGATACAGAAAAGGCAGGTACAGTTTATAGTATGATGTCCCCAGTGTTTGTGGAAGAAGGGGAGGAATGAAGTTATGTGGGTGGGATTAACCCACAAAGAAATGAGAAGGAATTTCCAGGCTGTCTGCCTATTGATGGACAGGGAAATGTGCATGAGTGTATGAAAAGTTGACAGGATGGAACTGGTTTGCTAGTTGAAGCAATAGTGTTCTGAATTATTTTGAGGGTCTCCGGTACTTTTGGATGGGTGTTTTCCTATAAATGAAGTGAATTTGGAATGAAAATTAAAAACAAAGGGCAAGGGGGAAAATAACCTTCAGAAACAGAAAGCTGTGCCTCCCTGATTTTTTGTTAACAGCCAAATGTGTGATGCGTGCAGACACATTTGGAAGTACTCCTACCACATTAATTTCAGCAATTTGTTCTAATGCAGTTAGATTTGGATTTTTTTTTGGTTGGCTAATAGCAGGCAAAGCCTTCAGTTTATCACACATTTCCACAGCATTGTCTGAGGAGCTGCCATGTGTCAAATCAATTTAAAGATCAGAGCCCTGTTTCATAATGCCAGATGTGTGTTCACCATTCATATCACTGATGTCATACGGGTTACAGAAATGACTACAACATGTTTGTAATAGCAGAAGTCCTTCTTTCATTGATTGAAGATCAGTATTCAAAACATCACTGAAGGATTCAGCCCTGAAATCAGCTGAATTCACACTATTTTACCTTCTTATTCATCCAAGCATTTCTACCTCTCTTTTTTTTTTTTTTTTTTTTTTTTTTTTTTTTTTTGTCTGGCTGAAGAGCTTGAACACCTGGAAAGATTTGGACATCTGTCTCCCCAGCCAAACCAACAAACTATGCAAAGCTTTTCCCAGTATAATAGATCCTTTATAGTTATCCCTATAAAAAAGCATCCAGGGCAGATGATAAGTCAACAGGCAGGCTTTGAAACGTGTGACTGTCAAATATCCATGGTTAACTAGATGCCAAGCTGACAGTACGAAAAGATTTAAAATTTTGTTAAAGAAACGCTGACGATATTGCAGCCTTACTGATACAGGGGACCACCTTAGAAACTCAGTCCTGTAATGCTGGGCTGTGCAGTGAACCACTAGAGCTGTCTTTTTTTTTCCTTCAGTGTGTAGGATGTAATGAATAATGAATCTATTTTTTCTCAGACTAGGACTGACAGGACTAGTAGAGTGCTGAATTAATCTGAAGAAGAAACAACTTTGAAATCAAAACGAAGCAGAGGCACTAGCAGCTGTAGCATATCAGGGTCTAAATACAAAATTGTTGTGGTCCTACTCCTCTGCATTTTGTATTTGTTATGTGTTGTATGAGGTCTTCTACAGCATCAGAAAATGGGGTTTAGGTGACTGATCAGCAGCCAGCAGCCTCCATTTCAGTGAGCTACAACCTCAGTAAGGCTGTGCTACTTCAGAGAAAGCTGCACAGAAAATGGGCCAGTACACAGCATGAGTTGAATGAAATTCATGGAATTATTCATTAATTGCTATCAGAGCACAGTAAGAATAAAATATAAGTAACCCAGGGCATTTATTCTAAAGCAAATAACTATGAAAGATGCAGCAGGGCAAACCATTGTGGGCACCAGGAGCGAACTTGCTGCCCTGTTCCTCCTCTGGTGGTGAGGAGAAATGTTGTGACAAAGAAGGGGCTAGATGGCTTATTCTTGCAGGTGACATTTTTAAAGCAAAAGAGGCATGCTTAGGTTACATTTTCCCCAGTGCTGTCAGGGAAGGATCGGGCAGTCAATCCAGTTGGTGCAAGTCCCCTGGCTCCCTCCTATTCATAATCACATGCAAACCAAACTCTTCTGTAGTATTGCCTACTGATGGCCATAAACACTGCCTCTTTCAACATTACTTGATGAACTTTCTGTGTAATATCTTTCTTCCTTTTGTGAATTGGGGTGCAATATAGCATTTTTGTGCCACAAGCTCTGGGCAATATTCCCACCCCAGTATTTTCCTAAACATGGGATTCAAATAATGACCTATTTCAGGAATTTTCAGAGACAGTGTTCAGTGAGGTGGTCTTGGACACCCTCTGAAACTTTCTGGTTACTCAGTATGCTGACTAGTTCAGTATACTTTATACTCAAAGGACATTCCACAGTATCTGGGAATACTTGCTTTCCACAAACATAACACTTGCCTTCAACTTTTTTTCAGATTTTTTTTTTCCATTCTACTTGTAAATTTGTTATTTTTGTGGGGGAGTAGCAGTAGAGAGCTTCTCAAAACCTCTGTCCTAGTGAGAAAGCCTGCCATAACAGACCTGTAACTGAATAATCAGGAAATGCCAAATAACTGTTCTGCCATAAATGGAGCAAATGTCATCATATATTAATCTCCAGGGTAACACAGACCAGAGGAAACTTCTGATGTGCTCTGGAAATCAGCGAGTGATGTCTCTGCTGAGCACCAGTAAGGTCTTTGGGCTGAACTGCAAGAAATTAAATGCAGCAGAGAGATCTTGGCAAAGGTCTCTTGAGCAGAGACAGGCAGTCCTGTTACTTCCCAGAGCACCTCTCCTCTCTGCAGAAATAAACAGTAAAGAAGGGTAAATTTAGAAAACAGCAGTATGTTCAAGCAACAAAAAGGGATGGGGCAGGGAGGGGGGGAGAAAGAGTTGTGTTTAAAACAGAAGGCAGCTGTCTTATGAAATGTTTCTAGGATAGTTACATTTATCCCATGGTTTTCCTTTAGGTGCTGGGACTCATTAAATACCAGAGACATGTTGTCCACATTTGTTGTTTAACATTTTCCTCTATGGCTTATTCAATAATGCATATGTACAAAATGCATTATTTAAGATGTTTAATACTGGAAGAATACCAAGGCATTACAGACTGTACATGATTAAAGCTCCAGAAACAAACCACAAGATTGGTCAATAGCAACAAGCTCAGGCTTGATAAAAAATTCCACTGGGAAGAACAGTGAAATTTCCATTAATTTCCAAGAGCTTGAGACCAGCTGGGGAAGTGGCAAGGAACAGTAGCCAGCAGATAGCATCTACTTGGAGGCAGATAAAACCAACTCTGGGCATGGCCACAGCAAACCATTCAACCCTGGTGTTTCATTTAGGAAGCTATGTGAAAATACATGTTTATAACTTTGGAAGAAATTTTCATTCCTTTGAGATACTTTGTAATTACCTATCTGAGGTCTCGCTACTACATTTAAATATCCGAAGTGTATGTTTCTTGGATGCATTTGAGAATACTTTGTCTTTTCCTCTGCAATGATATCTTGTAAAAGTGCATAAATAATTAGGACTGGAAATCCGCTGTACTGATTTCAAATGAAGATAGGGGTTTCAAAACTTCTGAACATTTGCCCTGCACTGATCCCACTGGGGTCAGTTTGAAAACAGGCTGCTGCAATGGAAAGGGAACTTTAAAAAAAGCCTGCCTTGAATAAACACTGAGATGTTGAGATCGGTCTTTCAGATACATGAAATACTGGCATGCTTATTTTTGCAATTTCAAATATATTTGGAAAGGAATGTCAGATGTTAAGTTTTTCTTACAGCTTAACATGTAGTTTCTTTAAGAGAACCAGAGGAGTAACGCCCAACATCATGTTTTTCTTAAAAGAATACAGACTGCAGGGACCACAAGAAGTTCACAGGTAGCATAAGATCAGTTAATGAATTCCCAGAACTGCCATCAGTGTGTTGCCTGTGAAGCTTGTATTTTGTTATGCTGTTCATCATTTCCTTTGTATCTAGATTTTGAGTGGGTTGCTGATGATAGATTTCACTTTGGTATAATGCTTTGGGGTGAGGATTTGGCAAGTAACTTTCTGAGGACCCTTGTGGGACTGCTTTTCTAGGTTTTCTTTTAGTTCTATAACTGCTTTTACTCTCCCATAGGTGCGACCTCAAAGACGTACTGATTATCTGATCAACCCAAAGAAAATTAGAAATGTGACACTTGTTTAGGATGCACTTCTCCAGGAAATTTCTGTATCGATCAGTTGCATTTTGCACATTTGGATGGCTTCCTGCAACGGTTCTGTCAGTTTAAGCTATTTTTCTTTTTTTCCTCATGTGATGAAATAATATTGCAACCTTTATAATGTAACATATGATATTTCAGCAAAATAATGGACATAAATGACAGCCTTAATTTCAGAGACAGGGAATCTGATGGAACTCTACAAGAACAAGAATCCATGCTTTGGGTCCAAAGGAAATCAACAAAATTCCTATCAGACAGAAATGTTCGGTTATTCACAGCAAGATCAAGGATGGGAACTGCGAAACATTTATTAATTCAGAAGAACTGGTTAATAATACTACTGGTTAATACAACATCTACTGCTATTTTTATGTACTTTATGTACAGCTGATCATCTTCAGCTTACAGATCAACAATTTTCGATTTCTGTTCTGTAATAAAATCAAGGGAAGTTTTCATGAGAGCTATTTCAAAATGTCTAAAAAACCCTATCTTTGGATCAAAGATGAATTTTTTTCATTTCAATGCATCCTTTTCTTAAAGGTATTTTTCTTAAATCTGATGTTCCGGTTTTAAATAAAAAAATGTCACCCACACGGCAAAAATATCTCATTTTGATTGAAATGCAAAAATCTTAAGCTGCAAAATGTAGATTTGAAACTCCTGGCTTTTAAGAGTTGTTGCTCGAATGCTTTATGTCTCTGTTCTACTTGTGGGCCAAGTTTGGCAGCCGGATGACTTGGGTCACAGCAAATGGTGGCTGCTGGTATTCGTGCTGGACAATGTTGTTTCATCAGGGACAGAGTTGATAATGATCATGGAAAAGGTACTTTAGCTAGGCAGCCTTGTCAGTAGGGCAGATCTGGCACATGGACCCTATAGGTGCCTTCCCAATATAAAAATTATGATTTCTAGCTGAAATATTTTGTCTGAAATTTTGTATTTGATAATAAAAAGTTCAAGCCTGTTAGTTTTTAACCAAAAGGCAAACTTTTCCCAGAAAAATTATTTTCAGGGTACTTGTCTTTCTACCCACTCAAAGCATTCTGAATTATTCAGTGTTTTGCACATTAATCTTTTGGATGAACCACTGCAGGTGCTGTTTGAGTGCTGAAAGAAGTCACTAAAGAGAATTACTTGCAACGATAATCTGTGCAGCAAAAATAAGTAATTTGAAACCTGATCTCAGGAAAAAGAAGTTGTTTTGCATGTTTAGGATTTGGCATCTCACTCGTGACGGATTTTGCACTGCTAGTTGCATTTTCAGTCTGCCAGAACAAGTGCTGAGACCATGGTCTGCCATGTGCAGTTGTATACAAAGCTGTTTCAGATTCTGACCATCTATACTTTTTCTGTCTTGTTTGATTAAGGAAGAGCTTTGAAATGCATTCTCATTGAATGCAACTGTACCAACAGTATGATATGTAAATAGCTGTAGTTTTATGCCGGGTCAATATAAGCAATTTACATTGTGGAATATCTGTGGTTTTTCGTTGAAATAACTGTGCACTGAGAGAAACATCTACCTTATTCTGATACAAGTATTGCTATTGCTGACATCTCCTAGTTACTACTATAGCTTAATGCAACCGAAACACAAATAAAAATTCACTTTATTAGAGGGATGTCCATTGTGTGAGAGACATAGGCCCAGGGTAACACCGGCCTGTGACTTCAGGGATAAAACCCATGGACCTTGGGCTTTCTATGCATGTGCATGTTAAGCAAGTCTGCTGGTTGTCAGAAATGTATCACTGCAGTACAAAAATTAAACTGCACGGAGGCAGTAGTTTCCTAGCAGAAAATGTTGATTCATTTGAATGTGTTTTGAAAAGGAATCAAACTACACTGTGGTGTTTTATCTCAAAGCCTTGATTTCAAGCTTAGTTTCGATATTATTTGGTATCATATCAAAGCAGCCGACCTAGAACTGAAGAAAACATTTTCTCCAATTAATATATAGCCTTCCATATTAATCACAAACGCTGTTGTGTTGAGGCCACGGGCAAGAGGACACATGCTCTGAGCCAAAAGATGGACTCCTGTGCCAGCAATATGGTGCCTTCCATGCTGGGGAGTCCCCGCTGCGATGTCAGCGCTGTGCTACCTGATGCTTGAGGCTCTTCAGAGGACACCAGCAGCATTTCCCAAATTGGTTTTCAGGCTGTGGCTGGGCAAAAGCACCTCCTGGCACTGCTGTTGAATCAATAGGCTGATGTGATACCTCTAATCCGGGAATGGTGTGGGAGCCCCCTTCCCTGCTGATAGCTCCAAGCTGTCACAGTCGGATATCAGGGGTGTGCAGACAGGTCACCCTCCAGCTGTGCATCTTGCCTGGGAGCTGGGAAGTGCTTCAGCATGCCACGCTTGCCTCAGGGACCACTTGTCAGTAAGTGATTGCCAGTGAACAACACACTGCAGCAACAGGAATTACACCCCACTGACTGCAAATCCCACTGACTGCAAATCCCACTGACTCGATGAAAAGAACATTTTTTGCACAAATAGGTACCACAGCCATGGAAACGTGCACATTAACCAGCATCTGGAGCTATTTTCCTTCCTTGCAGCTACAAGAATGCATCCCACACAGCTACAGTATAATATTAACAGCAGTAGCATGAGGTTAAAAATTCTGATGGTGTCCTTGAAATTTATAGTTGGGGGCACCTGTATGCTTCCAGATTTGTTTTCTTCAGGCATGTTATACAGTCTGTATATTATTTCCAGTACTAGCTGTTACTTCTGTTTGCAAATAGAGCTCCACAAATAACAATACATAAAATATAGAGACAATTTTTAGCACACAGGGAACATAAAATATGCAGGCATTTTCAGAAGACACAGTAGACTAAAAATATTGAATTTAAGGCACTTTATGGAGGCACCAATCTTTTGTACACATGCATATTGATTTATAATTATGACTTGAGGGGCATTTTAGTAATTTAGAAGTATCTAGTTTTTT
This sequence comes from Falco cherrug, assembly GCF_023634085.1. Lineage (NCBI taxonomy): Eukaryota > Metazoa > Chordata > Aves > Falconiformes > Falconidae > Falco > Falco cherrug. The sequence goes on from NC_073698.1 coordinate 78,493,841, forward strand.
ACTGCTGACAGACTGTGCACAGTTTGATGGTATAAAACCATTCCATGTTTCCTCACAAAATGCTCTGGTTTGAATTCCATATATGTATATGTGGGAAAAAATGCATTGGAGATAAACAGTATTACATTCTACACTAAGGTTTCCCAAACACTGTCTCATCAGTTTTATATTTGACAGAAAATTCAGGCTATCTTTAATACAAAGCCACTTAAAAACAACACTGGCTTCATGTGGAGGTTTCTTTTAACAATAAAAAAGGACTTCAGGTTTGTGTGGGCTGGGCAGAATCAACCGATGAACTCTTACTGAAGGGTACTCACAATGTTGACTAAACATTTGGTTTCTTACTGATCTGATTGAATAGAGCTTCTATTTTTAATATTTATTTGGTAGAATATATAATATGTGGTGCTGCTAACCTAACCCACACAATTCTCAAGTATTTGGGCCTCCCAGTGACAGAAAGGGGAACTCTTCTGTTACTGGCCTTACTGTTTCTTTCCTCAAAAGGATCTGCGTGAGGTAGGAAGGACACAGCTTCCTACAAGCTTCCCCAGCAGAAGCTCCTGGAAAACCAGAGGATGGTGCCCTCAAAGTGTTGCAGATAATTTATTACCCTTCCCTCTCCACCCAAATAGATCTTATCCATCTAAAATGGGGCCCACTCCCAACTCTCCCTCCTGAATTTCTCTAAATCCCATATTCACATCCCCAGAAATACAACAAAATTAATCCAGTTGGCTCATGGTAACTGTGTAAGTGAAATTAAGCAATCAGTATAGACCAAAATGGTCTCATATGGTCAAGTGGTAATAAAAAACCCCAACCCTGCCAACAGGAGAACACTGCTTTCAAAACACCTTTGGCATCTTCGTATTCTTTTTCCTGAACAGACTCCAAAACCCCTTCTAAAGATGAGGTTAAGAATTGAAATTCATAAAGCCACTTGATATGGAGGAGCACACTCTCAGTAGATGTGACTTTCATGATTAGACTTTCCTCCTACTCACCACGATCCACTCTTGTTCCCCAGGCTATAAACTACCTGTCTCTCTTCCCCCAGGTGACAAGCTGCTTCATTTAAGTGTAACTTTCTCTGCCATCCTACCTTTCTCTACCATCCTGTCTTCTCCACAGATACCAAATACCTTTTCTTTAAACAAAGGCCTAATTGATACATAACTGATTAACAACTGAACATTTGTTCTCAGCTTGTATTTAGCTCTGAAAATTGCTGCTTCTATTTCAGACCTGAACAATGGTTTGCATACCTGAAAGTTTGTCTGATATTTCCAGCAATACCAGCTGATCCAATAAAACATACTACCTCTACTACAAACTTTCTCCAGCCTACGCATACACACTGATAGCTGTGTATTTCTGTCATCCCACCTACTGGGACTTCAGGAGGACAGTATGCAAATCCTAGCTGACCTTCCTGAACTGCTGTTGGGAAAAACTGGAGAAAGAAAGAGAAGCCAAGCTGAGCCCACACGAACATGTCTGCACCACAGCTCCACAGCTAGTGGAAAAGATTGCCGTGTTGCTGTGACGGTGGGATTTGACAGGAGTGCTCTGAATTGCTGCAGTCTGTAGCTGTGCAAGAGATTCCTGCACTCCTGCCCTGGGAAATTCAGTTTTCTCTTATCCGTTCCTCATCCGGCTCCAGATCTGTTCTTTGGGAGGCGCAGGTTGGTAACAACTCCTTTACGTTATCCTAAAAATCATGGATTATTTATGATAGATTAGCACAGATAGTTATTGAAATGAATACGGATATTGGCTGGCTCAGAGGAATATTGCAGTAGGCTATTCCTCTTCAGCTCAGAGAATTAATGTCTGGGAGCTTCCAGTATCATTTGGCATTAGCTCTCATAGCAGAACTCACGTCACACAGATGTTATTTATATTGTTTATTTTCTACTGTGGTATGATCACTCCCTCAAATGAGGCTTACTCTAAGTGCCTTTAAAAAAAAATCATGTTCCAGCAAAACAGTTTGTTTTTATTTGGGGAAAGAATGCCAGAATCCAGGGAAGACAATGCTAAGATGTTTTTATTAGAGAAGCCAACCAGATCCATCTCAGTTCTGCCTCTATCTCATTACCTTCCCATCACAAAAAGCCCAGAGGCTGCTCTGACCTTGGATCAGCTCATCTGTGCTATTGATCCCCTTAGTCCCAATGACTTTCCAGTCAGATACTGATGCTGTGGTCTCAGCTCTGCTCACTTGGACCACGTGTTCATGCACCCTGGGTCTCTCTGCTGCAAACATCAGTGTTGCTACCACCCATTTTAGACCTACTGTGAAAGGACAAAGGGACACTCATGGTCAAACCACCTGCCCTATGGCTGACAGTCTTCAGAGAAGGTAGCAGACTGCATTTTTCTTTCCCAGTGAAGTGCTACAAGCTACCAGATCCTGGGACTGTTCCATACCACTCTCCAGAGACACAGTTTCATCTAGATGTCACCCTACTGCCCTTCCCAACGACAGGCAGCAACCCCCCCTAATGAGGCAATACATTTATTTGGTTTTACTATGAAGCCATATAATTTGTTAAAATTAACATTATGCCCTTTGAGTTTGTCTTAGCACTTTCCTTGCATGTTGCAGCACCTATGCAGAAGACAATATTCTTCATGATGATTGCTGGTCCACACTGAAGGAGTGGTGGAGCAGCAATCCCTGCTTGAAAATTAGCCTTATGTACTCTGGATTGTGTTATTTTTCGGTATAGGGCAGTTAAGATACACTCAAACCATGCAAAACAGAGACTGTTCTGTTAAAATACAAGCAAATTTAGCAGCCATTTTTGTGGAGATCTGCATATTGGAAATTTGAAAGGCTGCTCTCTGATCCTTGTTAAGATCTACATTATCCACCAGGCCCTTTGGTGCTGTTTGTGAGGAGGTGGTACCTCGGCCTGAGCTCAGAAAAGACCTGAAATCTGATCACTGCTTCATAGTTTCCATTTGTGAAATGAACAAATGAAAGCAGAGAAAGAGAGAGGCAGCATCTATGCCAAGCCGTCAAAATTCACTGGGGAAGCATCCGAGCTGGCAGAGGAACTGTTACTTTCCCGTACCTCTCTTACCCATTGCCAGAGGAGGGGACAAACAGAGGGGAGTGACAAGGATGGGACTGCTGATCACCAGGAGTCCTCACACCCACTAGCAGGACAATGTGCTTCTCCCTGCATGGAACCGAGCAATATACTTTGAAGAATAGCTGTAACTGCAACACAGGTTAAAATAAAATTAACCCTTTTTTCCTAAAATGATAATGTGGTTGTTATACCATGGATTCTGTCATACTGGGGCTATATCTGAATTATGTAATGCTTTAAAACATGAGGCAAGGTTTTTGCTATGGCACTGTGCTCCTGTGGTGCAGCGTCATAGTGTTTTGGTGAAAAAGCATCACCTGAGTATAACCTACTGAAATATCAGCAATATGAACATAAGACCTAATTATTGATTCCCTTTCACCTTAAGATCCTGAAAAGAAATGTGACATTCTATATTGTATTGTGCAACCAAATTTGAGGAAATTTTATAAATTTGCATTAAATCACAAGTCAAGATTCTGTTCCCTTTGTTCATGCAACATCTTTGCTGATTTCAGTGGGGTAAGTCTATTTTAAAATTAAAAGGAATTTCTTATTTGGTATTACTGTCCAGAGTTACAAATAAACATATTCCTTCCAAGGCTGCCATATTTTACATTTTTTTTTCCAGATTAGCTGTGTGTATTAAATGTGTTTATAAGATGCATATACTAAAGAGGATGGAACATTGGGAGGTGCAAGGGCTGGAAAGTACAAGGTAAAGGAGGAGGAAGATGCTGTGGCAGCACACACATATTTCCACTGCTCTGAGCTGATACCTAATAGCTGAGGTCTTGGGAGATCTAATGAAATGGCTTAGCTTCCATATGCAATTTTGATAGCATTCTTAAGAAGCTTGTCAGCGCCCTGAGTATGCCAACAGCCTCCATAGCCATCTCTGTAATCCTCCTCTGCAGCCTCTTCCACCCCACGCATCTAAGGGTTGAGCTGCCTGTGTTTGAGGTCTGCTCAAATATGGTGATGCTGGGTAACCTTCCATCACGCTTCTGTGAAAACAGCTAAACTGTGGGAAAGAGCAGTAAGAAGCCTCATCGGGGGCCTCTGCTCGTGTACCCTGTGCCCTCTGGCTTGGGAACTCAGTTACCCACCCTGCAAGCAGGCACACTGCCCAGACCTTGCACCTCACTGGCCCTGCCCTGGCTTCACTTGGTGGCTGGAGCTTGAATCTGCCTGCTGCTACGGCCCTGTGTGGTCACCAGGACTTTTGGCTGACCTAGTGATGGTCCCTGGAGCTGCTCTGCTCTTTTCCCTGTGTCCCATGGAGATGGGTTCTCAAGGCAAGGGTCACTGTCTGCTGGAGCAGCCCCACACTGCTGCTGCCAGTGCGGTGCACTGCTGCTGGGCCCTTTCTGAGCTGCATAGAAGTTCTCAGTCTCCTGGTAAACAGCTGTAGGGATTCCTCAGGTTGTAAAAAAGATTATTTTGAGAGCAGATTTAGGAAGTTGTTTTTACAGACATCACAAACTAAGCAGCTAGTACACCTTCTGCAGTTTCCCACTGGTTGCACGTTATGCCGAGGAGCCCCTGTTCACACATTCAGGAACAGAGTTACTTCCAGATAGAAGTGCAGTCCTGCCATGAGGCAGTGAGGCACAGCGTGGCCCTTGGTCGGTCCTGCCGCTGAGGCTCTTTCTGCAATGACCACAGCACTGCCGATGCCCTGCGCCGTTCCCAGGGCACAGGTCCTTTACTCAAACGGAGGAGCCAGGCAGCTGCTCACTTTGCCACATAACACGGGCACACAAAGAGTCCATCGGGTGGTCATACAGGGAAGAAGGAGACAAGCCATTTGTCCTCATTAACCTGGGCCCACTGAGCAACCTGTGTGTATTGGTACAGGAAGGCCAGAGCCACTCAGTCCTGTCGCACTGTGGTACTGCCCCTAATCTTTAGATGCCTAAAGAAAATTGCTTCTGTGTCCAGAAACCTTTCCAGTGCAACTGCTTTCCTGCTGAGTAGCTGCGGCAAAGTCACCTCTGAACTACGCATACCCAAGCTGCGCCACTGCAGCATGCTTTATTTCCCTCCAGAAAAGTTTTCATTTCCCCCTTTTTTTTGCAGATGCTTCTTTTCTCCCCCTCTGCCCTCAGTTTGTTGTCACCTCATAGCTTTACTTGTTTAATGAGGAACCCAAATGCCTCAGAGCAATTACCTTGACTCCTCAGCTGGCTGTGAAGCTCCGTGAGCAGCTGCATGGCACTGCAGAAATAATAAGGAATTCTATATCCCTTGGACCTCAGTGGCCAGACTGCTGACAAATTTTGCCCTGCATTGCAGATGTGATTCAGTTATTGCAATGAACCCAATCAGAAATAATTAATGCAGACTTTCTAATGCATATTGTTAAGATTATCCACCAAACCAGCGAGGTTTTCTTTTCTCTCTTGCTATATTGCTACCCTCAGCAGCTTCATAGCTAATAAGTTACAAAGCCTTGGTTTCCTTAATTTCAACTGCTAATCCCTTTTGATAGGGCAGAGGTAGATACAATTAATGTCAGATGATTATGAAGTCATTAATGGTGCTCTGAAATGGAAACTGTAAGAAGAGCCATGAGCTATGGTTACCAGTGTTACATTACTTAAGTCACTCCTTTGCTTGTATTTGTTAATTTTGCCACTGGGTAAGATTTGCCCAGACACCTATGTCCTTTGTGCTCTTTGCAGCTGCTTCATGATAAAAGTTCACAGTGGGCAAGTGAATGACAGTGTGTGTAATCTCTCATTTTCTGCGTGTTTATCTTCCAGGGAAGCACTGCCTTCAGACACACTCGTGGGTCATTGACCAAGTTAATTCAAAACGTCAACTGAACCGCCTGTAATTGCAACGATTTACATGTAAGTGCTAGGCTGTAGCTATACTGGTTTTCCTACCGCAGGTGCACAGTGCAGAGTATTCAGCTCACGCTGCCTGAGTTGATGTTATGCTGGAGACCTCATAGGTAAGAGTTCACTGAACTCAGTTTGCTCCATTTGCTGTGTTTTCTGCTTCGCAAACACAGTTGTCGAAGGAATGTAACTGCTTGCACAGGGTTGTTGGTTTTTCACTGTCAAGGAGCAAGAGGACTTTATGAAGGTTTAAAGATCTAACTAAAAGGTCAATTGGTATAATCAACAATTCTAGTAATAAATCTACTATCATGCTTTCATTTCATTACCAAATTAATGATTCCTTCCCCTGGGTTAGAGTTGGCATTTCAGTGTGCAGGGCATGGTGATTCTCAATAGCCAGGTACATTTTTTAATGCACTTTATGGCCAAGATCATTTATAACACAAAAACTCCAAAGGACATAATGGTTACTTTGTTCTGAAGGCATCAGTCATGACCTCCTTTTAGAAATGTGTACAATGGAACAAGGGGAATAAACATCTAATATGGAAATAGGCTTGAGTTGGGATGTTTATGTGCTTGCACATCTTTTTGCATATTAACTGAAACTAGCAGGAAATACATTCTGTCAATGCTTTTGGTCACAGTCCAAAATAGTTGTCCCTCTTTTGCAGCAGTGAGGGAGGAGGGAGAACAGGGACAGGGAGGGAAAGACACACTTCAGCAGCAGAAAGCAGAAAGAAGCTGATTCTTATGTCTTTTCTGCTGTTGTAAACCAAACCTCATTCATTTGAAATTATTTTGTTTAAAGACGCTACATTAAAGATTCTATGGAATGACTGAGACAAGATACTGGCCTGTTGTGCTAACAGCTCTCCCAAGGCTCAAATCATACACTACTTGTTTTCCAGTTTTGTGCTAATCGTAATTGCCTTTTCCCACTGAACCCCGGGTATTGCTGATATATGGTGCATAGGTTAGGGACAGTATTTTGCCACTGCTTTTTAATACTGAATGTAAATGTAGTCTAAGCAGATAAGTAGCAAACTGTTTACAGATGCAGTACCAAGAGGGTAATTAACCATCCTGCTTAATGAGGTATTAGTGAGTATTACTCAAGAGCTTGAGGATATGCATACAATAGGCTTTCACCTACTTCTCACTCCTTGCCCTGATCAGTGCCTCATCAAACAGAGCTCTCAAGAACAAACCAACAGAAAGTCCCATTAGGAAGGAAAGCATCAGAATTCATTAAAGATTCCCCAGACATCCATACAGACTAGTGCAGGACTGGCAGGGTTTTCCTCCTGCATCAGGGTAAGGAGGTCCAACATGAGGCAGCCCTTGCCCTCAGGCCTTGTATTTGGAGGTTTTCTGCCTCCCAGGAGGGCTGGGCATACCTCAAAGCCCAAGCAGTGCTGTGGCCCCTGGAGAAGCACCACCAAGAGACATGTGCAGGGGCAGATTGGCACAGCCATGTTCTGATATAACTCTACAGCCAAGTAACTACATAGGCTGGCTCTGTACCCAAGGAACAGCAGCAGGAACCCTCACAGTGTGTATTAGGACTGCTGAAATATTACTGCAAATACAGAAAAAGTGGTAGAGATCGGAACTACAGGGAGTTTGTTGTACACATTGAAGCCCTCTTTACTCATCTGAAATTTGTATGAAAATAGTTTCACATATCTAATTCCTTGCTACCTGGCAACATAATAATGTATTATTGACAAAGCTAATACACACAAAACAAACAAAAAAATTCCAGACTCTTCAGAATCCCTTACACATGGTGTCCAGAAGTTTGTATCAAATGGTTACACTACATTTCCTTATGTGGGCTGTATTTCATTGCTGTTGCTGGGGCAACATAAGGATCTCACTGATGCTGGCCCTGCACTGAGCTGGGGAACCTGACAACCTCCAGAGGTCCCTCCTGACCTAAATTATTCTTTGACTCTATGAAACTGTTTGAAATATGAAGCAAGGTAGATGAATGCTCAACAAAATGGCAACATCTTCTGTAAAAGGAGCTAGAAAGTTTTTGGCCTTTCCTGGGTAAGAGCTATGTTATTTAATACCCTTCCCTTCCTCAATATCAGGTGAACTCATCTGTTTACAGTTGCATAACATCATTAAAGTTTCAGCTTCTGAAACTTTAAATACAAAGAGATGATAAACTAAATATTTAAGAGAACCTGGGTTTAGATTACACTGACCTTCAAAAAGTCCTTAGAGTATTTTATGTGAATGAACATACTTATTATTCATAAAAACAAAATGCCTGAAAAAAAGTTAATCCATGACTACTACTGAATTTTGCAGCTGAGATCAGAGCTAGTTAGTCCATTAGAGCCATAGCCAGTGCTCCATCATGCTGCCAAGGCCACTGTAGTGCCTGAACTGCTTCTAATTGGCTCCAAACCATTTTCTTTCTGATCATTTGAGGGAGTAACTTGCATTTTAAAGAGGGAAGATAAGTTGTAGAAGCACATAGTGCCAGACACTCAGCCTGTGAATTTGGAATTGGGGGATCACAAAACTTGACCTTGTTACACCACCACAACCACCACCACCACCCCACCTTGCCATCCATAGAAGACTATAATCTTTTAGGGGAAGGGTTTCTGTGCCAGCCTTTAAGGATATATCTGCAATGGCTAAAAAATAGCATCGGGTGCTTTCCCTAATCTAACAAGAAAGCTAAAGAAGAGGGAGGAGGGGAGAGAGAGAGATGCTCTGCTAGGACACAAATCAGGTTGGTCAGTTATGTCCTGAAATTCCCTCAGGGGAAACTTGTCCTTTCATGGTCCACAGAGAGAACCCTAAGAGCCCAGCCCTTCCAAGCTCACCTTCTGATGGTGGTTTGGAAATATGGCCACGGAAAACTCTGTGCTGAATAAAACAGCACTGCAGTGAGTCAGGACAGAGAACCAAGTCTCTTTTGTGTTCGTGAATCTATTTTAGAGTTTTGTTGACCTTTACAAGAACCTTTACTTAATAACACCTCAATTAAAGATAATGGGTCAAAGAGGGAGCACTTTCTAGCAAGGATATAGGGTGGGCAGGGACCTCAGAAAAGTCATCAACTATTAAGCTGAAATGTCACTGTTAAACCATAGGAAATAGCTAAATGAGGTGTTATTATTTGTAACACAGACATTGTAGACGAAAGATGAAGGAAACAGAACTAAGCATTTTTTTCTGTTAAAACTGAGGTGCTTTTAATGAGGGGTCATCCATTCCCATCAGTCAGCTGAGAGCTGCTTTTATTTCCATCTCCATTTTATCATTTCTTAACAAAAAATATGCAAATAATTTCATTTTAAAAGATTCTGCCAAATTAGCCATACCTATTCATCAGCTTAGGCTCTTATATGCTGAACACAATTAGCTGGTTTTTTTCCTTGCATACTTTATGTGTCCTTTCTTTTCCATGCCGCATACTCCTCTTGGCAAACTAACCATTGCTAAAAGGAGAGATTTAACTCAGTGTCACAGAATGGGCTGTGCTAAAGTGGCTGGTTTGGGGTCTCAGCACGCCCATTACTAAGTGGGTATTTCTAGAAGCCAGCACAAACTGTCTCAGTCTGTTGTTGCGCTTCATGGCTCAGAAATTAAAAAGTGCTGATCTCATGTTTTCCTTAACAAAAGAGACCAGCTTAATTGAATTGACAAGTTCAGTTTCTGAATGTTAAGTAAATACCTTTACCTTGATAAGTAGAAGAGATCCCAGTTTGTGAATAAACTAAATGTAGGAAATAGGCCTAGAAGGGCCCTCTGGAAGTATTAGTATATATTGTGCTTCCTACGTCCAGCCAACATTGTATGTAATGCTAATTCTAACCAGCTTCATTTAAAAACCAGGTAGGTAAGAGTCAAAAGTCCCCAGAACCTGAGGCTGAGAACTCCAAAGCTTCACGGATCAATCCATAAATATATGTTAAACAAGAAATTTAGCAATAGAGACAAATCCTCCTTTTTGTTGACCTTTCTGTGTGTTAGTCCTAACATTTATTGACCTTTCTATGTGTTAGTCCTAACATTGATAAGCTTTTCCCTCTCCAGCTAACTGCTTGGTCTTGATCCGTGCCCTAACTTAGTCCACCCTGCACAGCAGAGGCAGGCTTCTGCCCTCTGGGAAACTGGAGAGCCCCAACACGCATTTTCATGAGGGAAGAGCAGAGATGAAGTTTGTTCACACTGGTGTCCTCATTTTGGCAGCTGCTAATTACAGATCGCTTGACCTGGTGACTTTAACTTCCTTTTACTGGAATATGTTATGTGTAATTGCTATCAAGACAGCACTAAAAAGGTTGCTGGGGTAAATGGAAAAAAAGGGTCTGAATGTCTTAACTTTTTATTTTTTCCTGTAAAATGTCTGGCAAAATTTGCAGCGCTGTGACACAAAGATCAGAGGTTGTTTTGAAGCCTCTGCTCTGACTAAAGATGAAAAGCAAACAGGACAGAAACTCTTCTGAACTTCAGCCTTGTGCTGTTACAGAGACCAAGAAAAAAAAAAATCCAGCAGCTCCAGCAGTCCCAGCAGCACTGCCAGGTGGTGCACAGTGGAAGGGCTCTTATAGCACTACCCTTCGTTTTTGGTCAAACCAGCTTTCTGCAGGTGGAGTGGGAGAGAAAACTGTGATCCCTGAGTTGCGTGCAGAGGTTAATACTGGCAGTGATGTTATCTTTGCAGTACACTTCAAGCCTTTTGAAGCCGGCAGCCTTCTAGATCTAGTCTCTGAGCTGAATAAGGGATTTAGGGAGTACACAAAGGGGAAAATGCTCCCTGACCCCTGTGCAATGGTCAAGAGCTAATGAGACTCCTAGAAGTCTTATTTCACCCTGACATATGCTACACACATACATTCATACATACATACATATATATATGCAACACCTAATGCTCTCAGCTTGTACTGGAAAGAAATAATTTCTGTAAGATGCCACTGAGAATTTTGGGGCAAAGAGTTTGACTTTTCCTTTCTCTCATCCAAAGTACACAGAAAGAGAGGCTAGGTACAGAGAATTTAGCCTTAACCTTATTTTCCCCAAAGTCACTGCAGTAAGGGAAAGAGTATACCTTAAACTTCCTTATCTCTCCATTCTGCAAGTTATAATTGTTGTGGATCCTTTTAATCACATAAATTCCTTTGTCTATACAGAGATTGAAAATTGTTAACTGATAATTATTATGTCTCTTTACCTTTTTAGTAAAAAGTTAACTGCCATGGGTAAGTGTCAAGTAACATCTGAATACATTTTCACATCCTCTGGCTTCTGCAAAACAGAGCCAGACAGAGTCAAAACCCACAACATTCTTCAGGGTTTGAAAGGTTTAGGGAATTAAGCTTAAACTGAAAATGGCTCTCTACACCAAAGTTAAGGACACATCTCTGGATTACATCCTTCAAAATTCTTTGGCCAGACTGAAGAATCGACACTTATATTTGGGTGATTATTTTTTTTTAAGATAGAAGATGACTCATACTGTACAGTAAGTCATGTCATGCAACTCTCTTGAGAAAAGACTCAATTTTTCCAAATTATATTTGGTATTTTTGTGACACCAACCACAATAAGATTTTGTTGGAACCATTGACTTATTCCTCTTGCATGGGAGCAAAGGTTATTGTAAAAAAGGCCCTAAGGCCCAGATCTTCAAATGTATTTTATTGTTTAACTACCCAAAGCCATTAGCTTCTTAATTAAAAGGTAAAAGGGCATACTAATGTGAGGTAAACCTGTGGAAACTGTCTTTTTTTTACATTTTAAATTTTTTACTTGGGCAAATTAGCTGATATGCATGATATGACCAGTCATACATCATAGAGTGTCTAGGGCTATGCTGGTTAAATCAAGAAGCAAACCAAAGCCTATAATTACAGCATATTCTCTGTAATTAAGGTCATGTTGCAGATCCCCTTCTATTTTCCAGTACTCAAAGGCACACAGCCTTTCTGAAATGAAAGCTTTCTGTTTGAAATCAATGTCCTTGATTTCAGCCACAACACGGACTTTTTTTTTTCCCTGAAAGTTTCTGTGAAATTGTTCCTTCTCTTTAAAAATTCATAGAGCATAAAACTAGCAAGAGGTATAGGTTTCACTTCAGCGTACCAATCTCAAGTGCTGGGAAACTTCAGTTTTCGAAGTCACAGTCAAAATCCAAATATATTCAACCAGAGTGGCTCTGCTCTGATGTAATATGGAACCCCTTCGAAGGCACAGCCATATTTTGATTTTGTTCTTTTTGGGTTTGATATGATCTGAATCAAATTTTAACTGAAAAATATAGCAACCTAAGTATCTTCTGCACTCTGTGTTACTGTCTTTTCTGGATTGATTCTGCAGATAACCATACTTCTAATAAAACCATTTCGCTTAGTAGGCACCTTCAACTAAAGCAAGACTGTGCAGGTGTGTGCCATTGCCAATTACAATTAGCAAATTTGTTCCATATATGCAACACATGGTTCTTCAGTTATGGATCGGTCAGTCTTCAGAGAAGAGCCATCGTTAGTCCCCTTACACAGGTGAAACTCCTCGCAAGCCTGTGAGCCTTTCTGTTTTGAGATCCAGCTCAGATGCTCTCTGCTGAGTCTTTCAGGTAAGTGGGAGTAAAATTGCAGTCATATGCTAGCAGACAAGATTGAACACATAGCGCGGTGCAGACATAATGAACAAGAAGGTGGTATTTTAATAGTCAATTTTCAGAATATAATGGCACTTGAAAACAGATTACCTTAGAACATTTTCTCTATTTAGAGGTGTCACTACTTATCTGTGCACTTAAGTAAAAGCTGATCTTTGGGGCACCTTTAAATTACAGGGTTGCCATAGGTTAGAAAAGCTGCCAGCGAAAGGATACCTCAAAACTAAAACCTGGTGCCATCAGACAGCGTAAATGACAGACTATAAATAAAACAAATATTACAGTTATTTTTATTCTAAGATCCTTCTGAAAAGTTCAAGTTGCTGCTGCATTTCCAGAACTCAAGATATGTCAAACTAAGCTGGCTCACAGATGAAAATATCAGAGCTCAAGCTGCATCCAAGATTAGGGGGTATCTGTGCGCCTGTACGTTCAAGAGTTTCTAAATGCAGCAGGTCCACACTGAGAAGTAGGAAAGGCACATAGCATTTCATCCCACAGTTTATGTTTAGATTTCTTTGGCTGGCAATGGAAGTTTTCTCCACTGCACACTATGCAAACCTGGGAGGCAGGGAACAAGATTTGTTCAGAGGGAGAGAGAACAGGTGCATCTCTGTGGTCATGGGCTTTCACTGGGGAGAGGGGAGTCTTGTGCTCATTCAGGAACCTGTCTGAGGGCAGCTTCTGCATCTTATGCTGTGACTGCGTGCTACAAAATATGCAGGTTGTCCTCAGAGCAGAGAGTCATTGCGTGAAGGGCAGTGCTATTGCCATCAGCTTCATTGCTCTAGAAGAAGAGACCATGCCCAATGCTGTATTTGAAAAGAGCGGCACCTGGCTGTGAACGCAAATCTAATACAGGGCCCCAAGAAGGGAGGGTTTTCCACCCACTTCTACTTCTTCCACTAGCTAATCCAGGCAGCTCATTCCTCAAAATGCCGGCTCACATCAATCCTGCCCACAGGTACTGAACTGGGACCACAGGGATGTCCTGCAGTGGGTGGAGCCGAGTACCATGGGACCTCTGGGCTTCCCCAGACACAGCTTGGTGTGCTCTCCAGTGTGCCTCTCTTGGAAGCTGTGAACTCCACAAAGCAGGTCAGAAAACAAAAACGTCGCATATTCCCCTGCTGAATCTAGTGCAAAGAGCCTTCTCTGCTAACATGTTTCTCTGTGCACAGCAGAGTGCACAGCCTGAATTATCACCATGAGATTTTCTACTTGAATTTCACACGTTTAATTTGCTGATGAAGAAGAGAGACCAATATGACTCCTATCAGTGTCAATGGGAACTGAAAAGATTTTCTCTCAGCGGTCTGTATCACTTACCATTGACTGTGAGCCCTTTGTTCAGAAATACTCCTTTAATAGTTTGTGTTAGCATTGTGCCTTGTACCCATTAACTGAAAGACCAGTGCCACTCCTGTCAGAATACAAATAACACAATGTACGCACAATTACTTTTCACTGGAAAATGTTGTCACATAGTACATAGCTTGTTCAGGGGTAAACTTCATCGTATTTACTTTAGGTCCTTATACCATATTTACAGTCCTGAAGCTACTCATGTCATCAACTCTCACCATGCTTATTGCCTGCTTGGTCCACTCACAACAAAAGCTGGAACAATTACCAATTTTTGAAAAATGCCAAATGCCCATGGAGGTCCTGGGAATAATAGTACAATGAAAAAGGACCAAAGATGATGTCTTCCCCCTCATATATTATCACTAGTTACCTGAAGAAGCCTAAAAAAAAAAAAAAAAGAAAAAAAAAGAGGGGAACCCTTGTTTAGGATTCAAATTCATAAAGAGTCCCTGCAGTGTTGAGGTCCCCAATGGTGAATGGCAGGTTTCATACTTAAGCTATATCTATAATTCATACAGCCATACAATCAATGCATTTGGTGATTCTTCTTCAACCAGCTCATGCTGTGAACTCTTTTTTTAAAGAAACTATTCACATCTGCAAACATGGCACTGGCTCAGATTAAAGAAGATCAAAGACTAGTCGGATAATGTCATAAACTGCAAATATGCCAATGTGTTTAATAGGGCAAAAGAAAGTCCTGCTACTGCTGGATCAGCCTGCCTGGGCTCACATAATGCTGCCAACTCCCTACTTCCCTGGAAGACCTCAGATATCCTCACTCCAAATCAAGACCGTGAAAGTTCCGGTGGCTGGCTTAGGCTAGCTCAGACATCAGTGTCTGAGAAGTGGCTATTACCTTGTCAGGAGCCAGCAGGCTTCTCCAAACAAGGGATAAATCACAATTTAGCATTTTATTCCTGCCCAGAAGTCAGGGCAGCAAGTTTCTGAGCTGATACAATAACATGTTTATCAGTCCAAGTAAATGTATATTAACAGATTTACAAAGATAGGTAGGTTGGGTCTTTCCAACCCAGAAGCCCAAGCGAAATAAAAGGCAGTGCTCTTCTTTCTTCTTCAAAGACAAGTCATCTCCTGCAACTGAGGTCCCCAGTGCCTGTTTTCAACTAGTGCCCTCAGCTTCCTCTGCTTTCCTAGCACCCTGAAGGAAGCAGGAGGCAAACCATGCACCTTCTACCCTCCTGTTATCAACCCTTGCCCCAGCCTGTCCCCCTACATATTTTTCCTCCTTCTGCCTCATACCCCACATCCACAGCCCTGCGCAGGCCCTGGTAAAGTCTCTCTGCATCTTATAAGCCTCTTTCAATATGTTGAAAAGCTGCAATAAGGTCTCCCCTGAGCCTTCTCTTGGCTGAAAAGCCCCAACTTTTTCGGACTTTCTTTACAGGAAAGGTGTTCCATACCTCTGATCATATTCATGGACCTCCTCTAACAGGTTCATGTCTCTCTTGTACTGGGGACCTTAAAGCTCGATGCAGTACTCCAGGTGGGGTCTCATCAGAGTGGAGTAGAGGGGCGGAATTACCTCCCTGAGCCTGCTGACCACATTCTTTTGATGCAGCCCAGAATATGGCTGGCTTTCTGGGCTGCAAGCACATGTTGCCAGCTCACGTCCAATTTTTTATGTGCCAGTATCCCCAAGTCCTTCTCCACAGGGCTGCTCTCAATCTCTTCAAGTGTATTGATACTGGGGACTGCCCTGACACAGGTGCAGGACCTTGCACTTGGCTTTGTTGAACCTGATGAGGTTCATATAAGCCCACTCCTCAAGCCTGTCAAGGTCCCTCTGGATGGCACCCCTTCCCTCTACTGAATCAATGGCACCACTCAGCTTGATGTCATCTGCAAACTTGCTGAATGCACATTCAATCCCCCTGTCTGTGTCGTTAATGAAGATTTTAAATAGTATTGGTCCCAGTACAGACCCCTGAGGGTCATTACTCCTTGCTGGTTTCCACCCGCACGTTGAGCTGTTGACTGTTACTCTTCAGACATGGCCATCCATCCCTTATCTAACAGTCTATCCATCAAACCCACGTTTCTCTGATTTAGCAGCAAGAATATTGACCATATCAAAGGCCTTACCTAAGTCCAGGTAGATGACATCCATAGCTCTTCCCTTGTCCACTGATGCAGCCACTCCACTGCAGAAGGACACTAGATCAGCCAGGCATGATTTGCCCTTGGTGAAGCCATGTTGACTGTCTCTAATCACCTCCATGCCTTTATATTTCAACATGTCTTCCAGGAGGACCTGTTCCATAATCTTACCAGGTACAAAGGTGAGAGTGACCGGTCAGTAGTTCCCAGGATCCTCCTTTTTACCCTTTTGAAAAATGGGTGTGATGTTTCTCTTCCTCCAGTTACCAGGGACTTTGCCTGACTGCCATGCCTTTTCAAATATGATGGAGAGTGTCTTGGCAACTACATCAGCCAGTTCCCTCAGGACCCTGGGGTGCATCTTGTCAGGTCCCATGGACTTGTGTATGTTCAGGTTCTTCAGGTGGTCTTCAACCTGGTCTTTACTTTCAGTGGGAGGGACTTCATTCCTGCAGTCCCTGCCTTGAGGTTCAGGGGCTTGACAGATGTGGAAAGAGAGATTAACACTGAAAACTGAGGCAAAAAAATGTGTTGAGTACCTCAGCCTTTTCTCCATGTCAGTTGTCACCAGCTTTCCCGTTTTATTTACCAGGAGGGTAAACTTTATTTTCCTTTCCTGGCCAACAAACCTATAAAAGCACTTATTATTCTTTGCATCCCTTGCCAAATTCAGCTCCAGCTATGCCTTAGCTTTCCTGATCCCATCCCTAACATCAGGGCAGCATCCCTACATTCTTCCCATGATCCACATCCCCAGTTCCACTGCCTGTGGAGTCTTTTCATCTCGCCTGCTGGGGAGGAGTGCTGGTAAGAGCACAGGGCCAGGCAGGGGCCGGGCAGGCGTTCAGGCAGGAGCAGACTGAAAGCTGTGGTGGTGGTCACTGCAGCTGGGGTGCTCCCTGTGCCCCCCCATCACTGTGCGTCTGCTGACGGGTGGCACAGCAAAGGGACACTGTGGTGCCTGTGCCTCTGCAGCTCAGAGGGGAAAGGTCATTTCCAGAAAGGTCTTGCAAAATTTATTAAGACTGGCCCCGAACATAGGTTTTGATGAAGAGAAGAGGCTGCTGCAAGGTAGTCTTTGGAAGTGGAGAGGTTTGGCAGGCTTCTTGGGCTCTCCAAAATAATGTGTTAACTTTTATATTGATTTGAGAAAAATTTGAGGGAGTTAAATGCATTCCCAGAGCAAATTGAACCTATATTTCTTCACAGATACATGAGTCAGAGCATCTGAAATGCGTATTGCCAAATACAGTAATTGCGCTCCATCAGAAGATGGATGCTGGAGACAGCAGCACCCTTTCCAAAGTGTTATTTTAAGTATTCCTCCAGAGAAATTATCAGAAGGGCTGTTTTGCCTACACCCGCGAAAGCAGCTCGGTGAGGAAATGCTGTGTATTTTGTCAGAAATGGCCGTGAGGCTCTAGGATTGCTGCCCGCCAGTGCCGAGGAGCGGGGCCGGGTGCCGAAGGCGGCGGTGGAACTTCGTTTCCCCGACCCGCCCGCACCAGCCCGCAGCCCCAGGCGGCCCGGCCCGCACTGCGGAAGGGCAAGGGCAGCTCCCCGCCCGAGCCGGCGGCCGGGCCTGTCCCCAGCTCCCCCGCCGCCTGCCCCGGTGACGGCCCCTTCCCTCAGCCGGGCGCCCCGGGGCCACCCCAACGGGAGCGCGTCTTGTGCCGGGTGTTTGGGGACAGCAGCGGTCCCGGTGCCTGTGACCGCTCTTTCCCGAGGACGAGCGTGCGGCGCGGCTCCAGCCTCAGCACCTCCGCGCTGCCCGCTCGGCCGAGGCGGCGGGGGCCGCCGGTTGTGCGGGACGGCACCCCGGGGCCCGGGCACCGGCTGCCAGGCGGGAGCCACCGCCGCCGCCAGGGGGCGCCGCGCCCTCTCGGATGGGGGCGCGGGGGGTCGGCGCGGGCGCGGCGCTCATTGGCTGGCTGGGGCCGGGCCGGGCGCGGGGCGCCGCTTCTTAACGGGCGGCGCGGGGCGGCGGGAGCGCTGTGCCGGGGGGTGCCGCGAGCTGCGCTGCCGCGAGCCGGGCTGCCGCGCGCCATGAGCGAGGTGAGCGGGGGCGGGGGGGGGGAGCGCCGCAGCCCCCCGAAAGTGCCCCGGGAGGCCGGAGCGTGGGGAGGGCTTGGCGGGGGTGTCACCGTCCCTTTGGGGAGGGCAGGGTGCTTCTCGGGCCGGGAACCGGTGGGGCCGGCTGTCTGCCCGGCGGAGCTGGCGCTCCTGGGGGGCGTCTGCTGGGTGCGGAGTCTGAAATGCGTGCAGCTTCTCTAGACCCTGCCTTCTGGCAGAGAGAGCCTCCCAGGGCCGTGTGCGCCTTCAGAGCCTGAACTGGGGCAGTGCTTTGCCCTTGGAAGGACTGTGCACCAGTGGAGCATCATTTGTTAAAAAACCCCCAACTAATAACTTAAAGATGTATTTAATGCTTTTCTATGCAGAAGGGAGGGTTTGGTAAGTTGTTTGAAAGTTACTTGCTGGAGCTCATGGAAAAAAAAAAATGCCCTGTTTGTCGTTGGATGCTGATGTAAACTTTATAAATAGTGTCCTGGGAAAGATTATAATTAAGGAGAAATGTAAATAGTGCCAAGCATGTAAGGGTCACTTGCGTCCTTGTAGCTATAAGCCAAACATTTTCACTTGTGTCTTTTTTGCAGTGGAAAAGTTCTCAGGGGCAAAGCAGTATTCTTGTTAGAAGTGTCGTCAGGCATGTTGACAGTGTAGTCAGTCAAATCCCTGGCAGATCCCATGTTCTCCAGTGCAACTCTTTCTCTGGGAATCAGCAGAGATACCTGTACGATGCCTTACCCAGCATCTCTTTTTGGAGGCTGTTTCCTGTTACGAAAGACCTGCTGCTTCACTAGCAAACGGGTGTTTCTTTCTTAGAGGCAAGAGTAAAATTAAGAGTGACCACAAGTAAGTCTAGGCTAGTTGTGCAGGTGTGACACTCGGCTGTGGTTTTAGATGGGTTGTAAATCTGAGACAAAAAGCGGTGTAGTAGCATGGTCTCAGGTGCAGGGGTTTATGAGGAGAAGCTTACATCTTTGCTCGGAAATGGGGAAAGCAGAGGAAATCCTCTTGTGCTTTGCTGCTGCTTGAAGGGATCGTCCAGGTGTAATGCACCAGGCTCTGTCACCTCTCCTAGGCTGCTGCCTGTGTTTGTATCGACTGAGTAGAGTTCATAGTGTGGGTTTTTTTTGCAGTCACTGTCCCTTTGCCCCCAAGGCTAGCTGAAGTGTTCTTGATGCAACACTGCTATTCCACTCATTAAAGACAGCAATTTTTTTGGGGAAAAAAAGTCTTCTAGTGAGGAGTAATGATTGGGTGATACTGTACAAGGCGCTTTCTTGTTATAGCCCTGTGCTAGGTTGTATTTGTTCAGTAATTACCCCTTCACAGTTTGAACTGCTTGCCTTCGGGATTTTAAAAGTCCAGATGAATGTCAAGATCATCTCTAATGCCAGCACAGGGGTTCTCTATTCATATACATTTCCTTGTGTCTCATAGAACAGTATTCCTAGCAAATCCTCAGAGCTGAAAGATGTCTCTTTCTCGGGTGCCAGCACTTAGCCTTGTACATATGAGACTTAGTGCCATGCTCAGTGTCTTCCGTCATACTGTCATTCAACTGACAATATTGGGGAGCATCACTAACAGCTCCAATGAAGAAAAGCTTCCTTGCTGTTAGTTGCCTGTCAGCCATTAATCAAAAGTTGATACCTTTTCCAAAAGGCAGATGAAAGCCAATGGACTACCTAAAACCACATCACTGCAAAAGACTGTTTTGAGGCGAAAAACCCCACCACCAGCCAGAAAGCAAGCTCCTTAGACATGTTTGCTATATTTGGATGGGGGTTTGATGGATTTCACTTGTAATGCTGTAACTGAAAAATATTTTTATTTTCTTTGTTTTAATCTGCTAGAAAATCTGAGGACAGGGTGATTAAAAAGAGGCTCAGCTAGAGCCATCAAAAGATTATCCCAAACAGAATGGTGTTGGGAGGGTGGTAAGGTTTTTTGCTTTATGTTAACAATTGTCAGGACATGCGTGGAGCTTGAAATACGCTTGCAGAAATCTCTGAAGAGCGCTTTCATATCCCTCAAGTTATTTGCTGATACTTTCATGGATTCTTATTTTGCTGCTTCAAGCAAAATTAACTTCTTTGCTGTTCATGGGCAGTGATTACGAGTTGCCTGGTGGAGAAAGCTGAACAGGAAGCAGCCATTCATCTGACTATACTACTTTTCTGTTTTCTAGCTTATTTTTTTTTCAGGAAGGATAAAGAACTTTTCTACAGAAAACCCCTGCACTTATTCCTCTGCAATACTTGGCTGAAAATATGTTTAAGATGCTCAGTCTGCTGGGCAGGAGTCAGGTCCTGTGACTAGTTGCAGGGAATTTGAGGTTTAAGAGTTTACCTAGTAGCATTACTAAACATGGTTAGTGCTGCCTGCTGCTTGGTTTTGGTGGCAGATAAATCACTTAGCTGTATGGGGAACTTCTCAGGCATGTTACTCTATATGAAAATGCATTTTTAGGTGTTGAAGCAGCTTTTGAAAATCTGTCCTCAAATAACTGAGTAGCCTTTTCTTTAGGTCTGTAGAAGTTGTCTGTTATTTTTAATAAGCCTAGAGAGAAGAGCCATCCTGGAAAATATCAGCTGCTGTCAGTGAGCACCCATGAGATGCAGCCCTTCTTCCATTACAGATCTCTGGTCACACAGGACGAACTGGGGGAGGTAATCTTGGGTAATGGGCTTATAGACCAATGCCAAATTGCTGTTCAGCCAGTAGTTTTACCAGTGAGCCTCTAGACTCACAACTGGCATGAACTTGATTAACCACGGGGAATCCTGTGATCTTACCAGTCGCTTAGCTATCTGACACGCTGCAGATTATGTTGGGTCACGGTGATATTATTCCCCTGGCCAGAAGGTTCACAAGAAACATTTAATCACACAAACGTTTCTGACAGTCACTGCCACTTTTCCTCCTATGTTGAATGATTTAGGTTGTCATCAGGAAGTGGGTCTGGACTTGTAAACTTAAACAATATGGTGTTACAGCCCTGGATGCTGGTTCTAGTGGTTCAGGGCCGAAGCACAGGTGTAAGGAGCTGGAGCTTAAAATAGCATTAGTGGAGATTGCCTTTTTAGAGGCATTTATTTCTTCTTGGTATTTAAGGTCAGAGTGGTATTGCTGGTGTAAGGGAGGAATTTGACTTTATTATGTGTTACTCAAGTGTCTGACTTTGGGAGAGCCGTTCAGGAAACATACCTAATCAGCCCAGGCCTGAAGAACTTTCATTGGAAAAGCCCTCGCTGAGAGTCAAGTGCTGTGCTGACTGCCAGGGTGCTCATGTGCACTACCCAAGGCAGTGTCTGAGCCAGCAGCTTTATGGATTTGAGGAGCAGCCTAGCTACCAGACCGGAGGAGGAATTTCTAGCTTTCCTTTTAAAGCAGGCAACAAGCAACCTGGCACATGAAACTCATACAACAGGAGGGAGCTGTTAGAGGCTTGATTCCAGAGTGCTTAGGTCTCTTAGTTGGGGAGGCTAAGAGCTGGAGACTTGATCTCTGCATAAAAATAGGGGTTTGTGTTAGGTTTTGAATACAAAGAACACCAGGTCCTGTTTCTTTGAGCTATGGCAAGCTCTTTCTCTTTGCTTATGATGCCTCTAGGCCCTTGAATCCTGCAGCAACTGCTGTGGGGTGTCCACCTTCAAAAGGATCATGAAGGGTGCTTGTGTGCCCCGTAACAGGGGTGTGCAGGGCATTCACGGGGGTTGAACTGTCACGTGGGGTATGCTCATCCAGATAGCTCTCCTCTGCAACCTGGAGTACTGAACCTTTGTTCTGGAGCTCAGGTCATCTTCAGTGGGAGGTACCCAGGCTGCCAACTCTGCAAAGATGGAGGCTTCATTGGAAAGTTGACATAGTCTAGTACTGGGGTCAAAGGTATTTTTATGCAAATTGAGCTTGATCAGTCCTCAAGGTGTAAGACTCTAATCACCAAGGCAGTTCCTGCTGTGGCTGTTTTAAAAACTAGTAGTACCACATGATGTGGTGGTTTGGGCATGTCCCTAAGCTGGCCAAGTAACAGAGGGTGTCCTCTTACGTCCAGGTTAAGGGAGAACCTGGAACGTGTCTCTATCACTTTGGACAGGTGTATTCACCAGGAGGCTGTTGGAGAGGGAAAGGGATATGTCCAAGTGTGAAACACTAGGCATACCTGGAGGCTTGTTGGAAACTGTAGCTGCTTCAGGTAGTTAAATGGGAAAACTGGAGTTCTTTCATGGGTTGGTCTCCTGAATTCAGTTGAAACCATTCCACTGAAATTGTATTTAGGGTCTTAGAACCAGATGTATTTAAACACTGAAGTGAGGATTGTACACCAATAATCCTGATGGGACTAAATCAAAGAACTGGTATTTGTAGGGGGAAAACATACCATGTTTGTTTAGAGGAGCTCCTGTTTTCTTGCATGCTGCTTGAAGTCCTGGGGGTGTCTGGGCCAGCCAGTTGTCTTAGGGGGGCCCTTCTGGATGCATTTTTTGGGTACTGCTGTGACCCTCAACTGTTAATTATTGGCCTCATTGAGGTTATAACCACAGTAGGTACAAAACTGTATGGATCTAAAAAGTGCAGCAAGAACGTGGCAGAGTGGAGGAGGAAATTCTGCAGCTGTTGCAGGATGGGGGTGGAACAGATCAGGTACGCGAACATCAGTTTTTTAATTTTAACTCACATCTATTTATTAGCTGAGTGGTAAATTGCAGCTCAAAAGAGGAGGAAGGAGGGAGAACAATATGTTTTAGATCTGTCACTTTGCCTACTCCTTCCATCAGTGTGGTTTCAGTGGGATCAAGCATCTTCTAAAATAGCACTTACAAGTGGTGTTGGAAATTGATATTAATTTGGTGAAACTGGCAGACATGCTTTTTAGAAAGAAGCACACTGTTATTTTTTGCAATATATAGAAGGCCAAAAGATTCAAACAACGCACCACTTTATTAAAGAACAGTTAGCTTTAACAATATGCTTCAGATAACGTGGTTCCCTGTAAAAGAGTAACTTGAAGAAAAAACCTCCTGCATTCATAAACCAGGAAGACTCCAACCTTCATACTGCAGTACTTGATAATAGAATATCATTGCAGGTTGCAAAGGCTAATGTTGGTTTCCAGTCCAATATCACTAAATTTATAAAGCATTGGCAAGTTTGTAGGAGTCGCTATCCAACAGTTTCCACATCGACTAGATCATGTGCAATGATGAAGTGTAGCATACAGTAGCAGTTAACTTCAACAGGAACAGTGGTGGCCTTTTCATCAAGGGTTTCTGGGTGTTTGTTTATTAATTTGAATAAAATTTTGGATTTTTAGGCCACTATTTGCTATTGTCTGTCTTGCTTTTTTGTAGGGTTGACTTGGAAAATGTCTCTGTGTTTACACGTTTTGCCTCTTCTCTGTAACTTTGCTACAGAAGAACTTGTAGTAGAATGGCTAGGCCTAGACACTGGTGTGTAAATCATGAGACATGTGCTGCTTGGCTGAAGAGGGTTGGGAGCAGGCTGCATGCATCTGAGGAAAGCTATGTCTGTCTTCAGCCTGTCAGTTGCAACAGAGCCTTCAATTCACTGAGCTGTGTAATGCTTTCTTCTCTGCAAGGCGTAGGATATTCTAATGAAGACGAATAAAATATATTTTCCCACTTTCTTAAGAAAAGGTGTTCTGTTTCTTCAGTTGTTTGGACATTGGTTTTCTAAATAAAGATATTGTAGGTAAGTGGAAACTAGGTCAAATCATAACTAACAAATCCTTTTCCCCCTTCTTCCTCTACTTTTAATTAAGAAAATTAGTCTTTCTTTCTCTTACAGAAAGATGGAAGAGACAGACCATACAGGCTACCTTTCTCTTAAGAGGAAGATAAATAGCAACCCTGATGGAATAAACTTAGAGCAGTTGCAATTGTAAAACTTATTATTGACAGAATTTGAGGTCACAATTTATCCTCACTCTCCGTGTCTGCTCCCTCTGATACCAGACTAGTCTACTTACAGGTAAATTGGGCAAGTGTCACATAGGCCCGGTCTTTGGCTGGTGCTCTCATCTGATCGATTCATAGCAAGTAGGATATAGCCTTAATTATGTACCATCATGGAATTTGGAGGAAGAAGCAAAAGTTTAGCCAGAGAAGAAATAGCGATTGCCTGCCTACATGCCTTGAATATTAATTAGGGCTGAACTGTTTTTCCTCTTAAAAAGTATTTTACAGACACTGAATGTTCTTCCATTATTGCTTTAGTATATAGTGCGTGAAACATGACCTTAACCAGTGATGCAGCTGATACTGTGAGTACTGTGACAGTAGACAGAACGATGTTAGAGATCTCCTTTTGTTAAAGCTGAAAGTAAGAAACAAAAGAGAAAAAAAAAAAAAAACGCCAAACCTGTGAAAGGTAGTGTCCTTCTGTCTGACTCTGGAGACTTCAGAGACTCCTGGACTGAGACAGCAAGCTGGTGAAGGGTGGCACCAGATACGAGGGTTTCAGCTTCTAGTGTGTGGAGAGACAACTCTAACTATGGCAAAACATATGCGATTGTATTTTTAGTTTCTTTAACACAGTCTTAGTGTCCAAATGCCTGACAGAAAGGTCTGAACTGTTCTGTCACCAGCCTTACTTGCTGTTCTTTGGCTGGCAAGTTTAATTCTAGCAGTACTGTGGAGCCAGTTGTACTGGTAATGCCAGAAGGACTAGAAAGCTGCAATAGTAGAACCAGAGAAACCTGAACCAAATGTTCAGGTTATAATGGCTTCAACTTGGAAGGGGTATGC
Source organism: Falco cherrug (assembly GCF_023634085.1). Taxonomy (NCBI): domain Eukaryota; kingdom Metazoa; phylum Chordata; class Aves; order Falconiformes; family Falconidae; genus Falco; species Falco cherrug. The sequence goes on from NC_073698.1 coordinate 78,518,781, forward strand.
ACTACTGTTGAAGGTCATGTTGGATCACAGCACAAGTCTCCTAAAAGTGAAGAAGAGGGGATAACTGTAGGAATCTTGGCTGGCTGTACACACTGGTGTAGATGTATTTGTAGGGATTTTGTGTACCTCTTCTGGGAATGATGGAGCACAGGTCAAAAATGCCCAAGCTAGAACTGACTAGGGCTATCCCTGGAAACAGGACAACTCCATGTTATGCTAAAGCTTGACAAGCGTTAGCAGGCTTTTCTGGAGTGAATCGGTGAGACAGCTGGAAAAGTCCTGTCAAATCTGCATCTCCCCTAGGAACTGGTAGAATTGCACATGAGAAGCAGTTTTTCACAGAAAGTGCCTTAGTTTTTGGTTTTTGTTTTGTTGTTTTTTGGTGGTTTTTTTTTTTTGGGGGGGGGGGGGGAGAGGAGGAGAACTTTAAGAAAACTAGGGATTTGCACAGCTTCAAAATCACTGGGCAGAGAGCTGGAAAGCAGACTGTACCAGTTATGAATGCCTGGGGCTGATTTCCATCTCTGTGTCTTCTGTGCCCTACAAAATAAACCTTGCTACCCACCAGGTACCACTAGTCCAGGTGCCTGGCTGTCAATCTGTCTTGGTGATGCTTTGTTTGCTATGAATATAACACTAGAGGGATAGCCAGGTATTGAAATGGTTGTTGGCAGCATTCTGACTACAGAAGATAGCCTTTTCTTTGAAATCTATCAAGAGCATAACTCCTGAATTGGTGCAAGTGTGCAAATAAGCAGATAAGGCAAAAATTAATAGATCTGAGGAATCTTTGATTTCTTGAGGATTTTGGTGATATTAAACCTTTTCCTAGTGACAGTCAGGATGTCAAGGAAGACCAGTGAGAATGTTTTTTTAGACGTAACACATTCCCGCAGGAAGTTTGACTTCAGTGAATTGCTGTTTCTGATCCAGACTTACTCAACCGATCCATCCCTGATGGGTGCTACTACCCACATACTACTGTACCTTTGCATCTATACTAAGAAGCTGTGTGTGTTTTAGCAAAGCCCTCAACAGGCAGTAGGGTGGGGTCGGCTTGATCAGGTGAGTGCCCTAGTCCACTAGGGAATGGGGGAGTTAGGCTTGGATGCCCAAGGTGGGCTTTTCTTTTAAAGGGACCAAACAAGGTGAATTCAGACTTCAGCAGACAGATGCAACATAATCTGGTGAAGAGGAGAAGCCTGCCCAAGATGAACCAGAGCATAATGCGTAGGCTGGTGAGAAAACACATTTGAACATGCTGAAGTCCCAGGTTGTGTGGGGCAGTAGGTAAGAGGTACAGAAGCAGAAAAATAGTTCTCATAAAAATCACAAGCATGTCTTTAATTTGAATTGTAGGGCTTTTCGTTCTGTAGCTTGAATGTTTCAAATAATGGGATTCTTGCTGTCTCTCTCGCTTTTTCTTACAGAAAACATGCTTTACTTTCAAATCCTCACGTTTAAATTGCATTTTAAAATACTGAATAGTCTGAATGTTGACTCTTAAGCACATAATTTTAACACTAATTGGAATAGTCTGAAAAACTACTTTAATTTGAACTTTAGAGATATTATGTGGTGTTCAGGAAGACCTGAACATTCAGAAGAAACCTGAATGACATTGAAATCTGGTTCCTTGAATACCAAGCACTTATTAGTAAAATGTGAGGTAAAGGGAGACAGAAGATAAACTGCTACAGATTAGAAGGATTAACTCAATGGGGAAGGAGGAGGATGAGTGTACCTGGCAAGAAGGGGATAGCTATGCAGGCAGCTTTCTGCAGATGACATGAAAAATAAAACATGTGGCTTCATAGCTGTTTCATATGTATCACTACTCCACTCAGATCTGACAGATACACACTCTCTGCTTGAAAGGGAGCAAACAGTGCTGGCTTGGCATACTTCAAAATGCATGTGCCAGCACACATGTGCTGCAGTTTAAGCAGGGCAGCCAAATGCCTAAGGCAGGCCAGCTTCATGCTAATTTTCATTTGTCAGTGAGACTTGGCTAGCTATCACTTCTTCAGCATATTTTGCAAGCTACTGGGCAGCACTAACATCCAAGCCAAGCTGAATGAGCCTCTCGAGTTAGATTACAGGAGATCCTGTTTTTGTTTTACAGGGCTTTTATTCTGAGTGCTTCTTTGTATTCTTTGCTTGGACTAATAAAAGCTTGGTGTCTTTCCATGCTGGAACTGGACTTACGGGATGCATCTGCAGATGCAGAAACATCAGTAGCAAAGGATCTAGCATTAATATTGTGAAGTGCAAAAATCAAAGTTGCAGATTATCTGAATTCTAGCAATATCTTTTGCGGTCATGCTATGTAAACCTTTAATAGATGTTTTTGTCTGACTGCAGTGTGTGGGGCAGCACACAGCTGGATCTAAATGAATGTTACCTGCTTTCTGCATGAAACTTAAGGAACCTAAACCTATTTTCTGTCTAGTCATGGGATGGGTATGTTAAAATATTAACAAAATGAATACATTACTGTTATGGAGGAGCATGTTAGGGTGCTTTTGTAATGCCTTTGCATGATAGTTTGCTGTGTTCGTGTGTGAAAATCTAGTTGGGTTCTTTTACTTGAAATGCAAGGCTTAAAATGCAGAATAGAGCCTGATGTATAAAAGGAATGATTGATGACTACTTGCAGCGGAGAAACTTCCAAGTTTTCGTTGAACTTGAATTGGAAAACCCACACTTCTGTGGAGGGAGAGTGTTTTGAACAATGTGGGGGAAGTGTGCCTGACCACACTTCCCCTGGACTTACTCCACGGCTAGGGTGCTACAGGAACCATAAAGCATTTAGTCTCAGGGCAGGTAACCTGGTGGGTCTGTCCTGGGGCCACAAACCCTGGAAACTCACTACAGCTGCTCAGTGAAAATTACTTTCTTATATTTTCTGCTACTGTTAATGAAAGTGACAGCAGCATTAATTTCACTGAGCAGCTGCAGGGTCCTGAGAGCTTTTGATTAGTGGAAATCCCTGGGTTTTTTTGGCCAGCTCTTGGACAGAGCTTGTGACCTGGCTTTTCTGCTTGCTGGCAGTTGAGTGTATTTGATTGCTGTCCCTGATTTCTGGCAATCAAGGTGACCTTGTGCATCAACCTGTCCATTTTCCTTTTTAGTATGGCATGGTTGTTTCTGATAGCTTGGCTGTGGGTTAGACTCAGTACCAAGACAGCTTTGCTCAGAACTGCATCACACTTTGAACAAAGCAGCTCCCCCAGAGTCTTGGTAGGTAATTTCTGACACAAACTTCATCAATGCGGGACAAATCCTCTGTCAAAGGATGTCAATTCCGAGGCAGCTTCAGCAGCCAGTTCAGGGTTCCCCTTGCATCAATCTCCTGGTGGAACAGAGCCAGAGATAACAGGTTTGCGTCATCTCTCTGTGCAGCCCCTGGGCAGGGTATGTTGCCAAGGCTGCAGCACGCTCTCAGTCCAGTGATTCCCCTGCTACTGGAGTAGCCCTAAAGAAGTTACTGTCATAACTGCGGATGGCTGAGGGGCTGCTGGTAGTTGCTGTCTGTGACCACACTGGCTGCCTGGAGGTTTGACGAGTAGAGTAAGTGACGTGTAAACATCCTTGCTGCTTAGTCTTGCTCTTGTCTTGAAAATCTGAAGGTTTTGCCCTAGGGTGAAGGCAGAAAGTTCCTTTGCATGGCAATTTGAAACTGCCATAATTAATACCTTTTAAAAACCTGGCTGCCCAGTTACTAGTGCAGTCTAACACTTTATTAACATCTGTTCACCTTTGAAATATGTAGGGAAATAAGAAAGTGAGAACAATTTTTTTAATTGTACAACTGGAAATAAAACAAAAAACACTAAGTTTTGCAGCCTGGGAAGAAGCAGCTTGTTTTAATAATCATAGCAAATATCAAGTATGAAGCAATTTGTCAATGCAGACTTTTGCCATTAATAACCCAAGCTGTCCTTTGAATGCAGACTCTAACTCAATTACAACTGGGTTTATAGCTCAGCAAATTTCCCTAAACTTCAGAAGGGTTTGGAAGAATGAAATATTAAAAATTTTGTTACAAAACCACCGTCCATAATCAGTTATTTTATGCCTAGGCAAGGACCCTGATGCCTTAGTTGGCTTAGGGCACTCTTCCTATCTGGGGATGCTAATATTAAAACGTACCCAAGATACCATCTGAATCCAGATGCTTTTCCCAGATCCCCAAGGTTCTGTTTGGCTCCTAATCAGATGCCAGTCAGTTGCCATTAACTGTCTGTATTGCCTGCACAGGTGGCCAAGGCTTGTAATTTAGACTGCATGGACGGGCCCGTGTTGCTCTAAATCTTGCTTGGTTGCAGAGTGAAGAATGCTAGGAGGTAATGCAACATCACAGGGGAACGCAGTTTGCTGTGTGTTGTGGTATGAAGTCCTGACTTGCTCTGGTTTTCAGTTCCCAAAACAAAATTGCAATGCCTCATTCCTCCCTGTGGTACTGTCTGTTGCCTGTTCTGTTGCCCTGGTACAACTGTTTGTGGATTAGAGACATTGACTACATTACTGAAATGATCAACGGAAACAATTAAGCGATGTTTTTGGGTTTTTTTTAGCTGGATCATTTTAAGTTGTTTTCAGCATAGCTCTGCTGAAGGGTTATTTTTAACTTGAACAATTGTAGTGCTCCTATTTTTCTGTATGGCCTTGCAAACAATTGTATCCAAAGAAACAAGGCCTTGGGGATGGGAAGGTGTGGCTGGATTGGGCTGGACTGGGAAGTAGGAGTTCTTAAGGCAGGTTTCCTGCCCAACCATGCCCTTTCTGGAACTCTAGTGCCGGCTCTGATGCAACCATTAGATAAGAAATAATAGGAGAAAACTAGAAGAGACCACCTTGAGAACCTTGGTCACTTTTTCATTTATGCCACCTAGCTTAACTGATTTTTATGTAATTGAAATATTTTTCTTGGGTCACTTTGTTTCCTCTTCATCAGTTTTCCAGTGTAACTGGGATTCGGGCGGTATCACCCATGTCCAAATGAGAGCTGAGGTAATTTTTTTGGCAAGTGGTGTGAGAAGTCTTATTCTGTAGTTAACTCTACCCTCTTTGCCCTTTGCTAAACAAAACCTAACATGCAGTTTAGAGAAGTTCCACTGTACCACGCTGGGGTTCCAACTCTGTTCCTGTGAGTAATTCTGCTGAATTGAAGACAACTACTTGTCCACATATGAGCTACCCCTGTAAATAAGCCTTGCAGGATCAAATCCTCCATTTCCTGCAGAAAAGAGGGATCGCTTCTCATGGCTGGCATGGTAATTAACAGGATTTGGGAAATACTTTTTAAAGCAGCTGCAAGAATGTAACTTCAAAGATTCCATTAATCTTTGCCTCAGAAAAAAAGTGATTACAATGTCTTTGGAGAAATATCTGCTTAATAATGTTTTAATGCAAAATATGCTAATAACATAAATATTAAGCAAGCTATGGTTTGTGCTAATTATGCTGATCACATTTGGTGGTGGTGTACATATTCTGTTTAGGACACTGTATTGAACCCGAATACAAGATCTGCAGGTTCTCACTGTGCAGATTTATAAATTACAGCCCAGCCGTGGCAAAAGTGGACATAGTGAAAGTTCTTCTCTGAGATATTAGAATACATAAAACCAGCACTGTAAGTGGGTTCTGATATCTCAGACAGTGATTCTGCCCATTTACCTCAGGTGCCTCCTTATTTAACCTGAAACTGTGCTGCATGCTGGAGCTGTATTGTTTATATACACTCAGAGGTGCCTGTTCTGAGGACTTGCCTCAAGCCAAGAGCTCTATGTAGACAGAAGTGAACAAATCACGCCTCGTAAATTGAGGCAAATGTTATAACTATGTGAGCAACCCTGTGATTAAGGCACTCTGACTATTGAGTGGAGTATGCATTTTGCATAGATGTGTAAATAAAATGTTTGACATGGACAATGACCCCATCGCAAATAAAATAACCCAGAAGCAGGGACTGCAACTCTCCTTCAGCTACCTGAGAAGCTCCACCATCAAGGTTGTCTCTTCAGTTCCTATTGCTTTTTCTGTACCTGACTGTCCAGTGGACCAAGAGGAGGGCCAGGGCCTTCCACCAGCATGTCTCCCTGTATTCTCTCATGGGAGTTGTGGGTTCATCCTGAGTAAACTACCTAAACCTGCATGTACTCCTTTCTGAGGAAATGCAACAACCAGTATGTGAGCAGTCAATGTGGTAAATTGCCTGCTTTTCACACAGGCTCTAGCTTTATGGACAGCTATACCTTGAATATAGTGCTTTCCTTTTGTGTTTGAGGTGTAATTTGCACCAGTGTAAGTAACCATCAAAGATGCAAGGATGTGAATGCTGAGGTCCAGGTTGTGTCCTTTCTATAAAAATGAAAGGAAATTGCGAAGATTGTATCTTGACTAATATTGCAATAGCAAGAGCCAGGCAGTGGTCCATGTCTGGAAGGAAAATCGTAAGTAGTTATCCACAGCCTTGTTAATTTCTGACAAATGTTACTGTGGTTTCTAGAGTGACCATGTCCATGTGTGTGCATGCGCATGTACCTTCAATGACTACAAAAGCCGTAGAAAACCCATGCTGGTTACTGCCAACTTTTAGCCACTGCAGTTTGAATCCCATCAGTTCATCTCAGCTTACCTGTGGAGTTTTAATTTATTGAAATAGTAATAGGAGAGCCTTAATGAAGTTAAGGACAATCAAAAGCTAGTCAAGTAGAACACTTCTTGATCCATGAAGATGATGACAGAAATTGTCAGAGTGCCAGGGATTGTTCAGTTTTGACAGCCAGTATTGAGAGATGGTTTCTGACACTTGTGCTCTGGCAGTATTAGATTGCCCTGGCAATGCAAGACAGGCAGAAAACTGGCTGTAGAAAACCTCCCTTTGTGTAAAAGTGCTTGCAGAGATGGTGCTACGTAGGTGAGAGTAGAGGCCATATCCTATAGTGAGAGCAGCCAAAGGGAAGTGGTAGTCTCCAGAAAGCTCCTTCTACCAGAAATGTAAGCTTGGTCATAACCAGGAGTGGAGTCCTTTGTACTCAAGTGTGAGTTGATAAATTTTTCCTTTCTGTCAGGTGCCTAGAAATGTGGCCTGTGATTTCTTACAATGATGTGTAAGACAGAAGTAACTGATGTTACCAGATTTACCCATCATTCAGATAAAATACTGGCTAGATGTTCTGTAGCTGATGCAGTCACCTTAATGTGGGTTTTTAAGGACAGTTTCACATCACAAATATTCAGTACCATGTTTATAAAAATTTCGGAGACAAGTGGAGGAACTTGTAAAGGAGGCACAAATAGACCAGTGAGGAAAGTTTGTATAGCTTCTAATGCAATTTTCATTAATCTATTCAAACTTCTGTCTGGGATTCTTCAGATCATTCTGCAGATGGTCTTTAGGTGACTAGCTGTTACTGATGCGAATGAACCTGAATGTCACAGAAGTTGGTTTAGGATTTGCCATCTGGCTGTATTGCAGACCAGTTTTGAGAAGATTTACAATAGGAGAGAACTTGTGCATGGCTCTCCAGCAGGACATTTCATTTCTCCCAGCTGTTTATCTTCATGCTTTTTGGTATATAATTCCAAAAAATACAGGGGTACTAAAATTCTATTCCCATTACTTAGAGGCCAGATATTCCTTGCAGCTTCAGTAAACAGATCTTTCTGTCACAGCAGCATTTTTCCTGCTCTTAACTTTTTATCTTAACCACAGTAATATCTTTTGTCCTTGTTACAAAATTATTTTGTTGTGGTTAAGAGTAATATTTTTCCACACTTTAATGTGTGAAATGCTGAGTGCTATAGTTTCAAGTCAATACATAACAGTAGAAAGAGATTGTCAAACATAGTGAAACAGGAATCTCCAGTAAAGAGTTTAACCTAATTAATCACATTGAACCCCCAAATTCTAGAGTATATCCACTCATCCCAGGTCATAGCTGCTTGGTTCTTGTTCCTGCTTACATTTTGGGTTCATTTAGTTTCTGATATTTAGTTTCTAGCTTGTGTTCTTTGTTAGAGTGTGAAAGAAAGACAATTGCAAAATTGATTTCAGTCTGCTCAGGATATCACCTCATCACAAAATTATTTTGAAGTGGCATGTGTGCATAATGTGTTGATTTACCAGAAATAGCTGATGTTTCCCTTGATCCCCACTGCTTGTTTTTAAAGTGAATACGTTAGCTTTCTGGTTTTGTTTTTTTAATAGCAAGCTTATACCTGGTGTTAAAAAGCATGGAAAACTCTAGTTTTTTAACACCAGGAGAGCTGCATATAATATGCCTGGAAAGGAGGTACATCGAAAAGAAGACTGTTGCTGTATGTAGAGCCCACATTTGATAGTCTTCTGCTCTGTGTTTTTAATCCAGATTTCTCTAACTCATTCTTTAGTTTGTTGGAAGCGTGCATGCTAATGCAACATCGTCAAAATTCCACCTAGGGGAAACTAAAAAAATGTGCTATGAACTTGCAGGCAGTAATCGTTACATAGCAAGGATGCTTTGGGATCTAACCTGTGCCTATAGTCTAATAACCTCAGGTGGGGCTTACTTCACTAGTCAGACTCTCCAGTATCTTCAAAGATCAGCCAGCACTAAGTAAAGATCAGCCTGTAAGAACTTTCTTACATTGTTCCTGGATAAAGTCAAGGCTAATTGGCCTAATTTGAGGACCTGTACAGGAAGTATTTAGTCCTGAAAAACAGCAGGTAGAAGTTGCTGTATCTCCTGATTGTTCTGCTGTTGACTAGGAAGCTTACCTTTCTTGGAAAACATGGAAAGTCCTTAAGCAGACATTTTTCTGCAAATAAAAATGTCACTAAGTTATAAACTTCATAAAATTGTAAAATGTATTTTACAGTTCTTTATGGCTAAAGCAGCTGAAGTCTTTAATTAAAGCAGAAGGCTGTGGGAAAAAATGAGGTGCTTATGAAATAGTTTAGTTTGATTCAATTTATCTCTTGCAGAGAAAATATGGAGAACAGATGGTAGTGTTGAATAAGGGCTTGCTTGGCAAACAGCTGGCTGACCTGCAGCCGTTTTTGTGCTGCGTAGGACCAACATGTACTTCTGTCATACATGTAATGCCTTTTGTTAGGGGGGGACCTGGTAGCGAAACAAGACTTAAGCTTACATATACACAGACTTCCCTGCTGTTCCTCTTGTCAATGAATACAGAGCATCCTAATAACACTTAGTGTGTATTAATGAAATTATTTTTTTGTCCTGAGTCAAGTCTACACTGACTCTACTATTCACTTAACAAATAATTTCCACCATTGCTATTCTCTTAATTCTACCTTTGGATGCTCTTTTATTTGATGTAGAAAAAAAATACTTCTAAAAAATCTGCAGCCACTGCTTTACTGGGATACAGCCCACTGTACCTTGTTGGCCCTGCATGGAGATGAAGCAGAAGAATATTATTACTGTAAGGGCCTATTTGTCAAAAACTTTCTGGCAGTTTCATGTCCCTGATCTTGGGCTTTCTGTGGCTCATCAAAAAACAAACCACCCTTCTGCCCCCAAAAATTTTGTAATCAACACCTGGCTACAATCACTAACACTGAGGTGCTAATTGGAAGCATAACTGAAAAGGTCAGGCTGTTTCAAGACCAGAACAGAATATAAGATTAAAGGCAAAAATTAAGCTTGGGGGTGCAGGAGGGGCTAGAAGAGTAAGTAGAAAAGCTGTTGCAGTAATTTAACAAGATTCAAAGTCCTCTGGGCTGAAAATTCACTTTTGACCTTAGTTTGTACACCTAGAGGACTAATTTAGTACAGTTTTTCGTACCACATTAACTAGCTGCTGTGTATAGCACTGAGAATTTAACAGGAAAGTAAACCTGTTCTTTTCTTACTGGGATTTTTGGCATACAGCAGTAGTGCTTTTTCCTTCCTCTTCTGACAAATTGGGAGTGACTTAGATTTTTGGAGACATTTTTAATGACGCACCTTTGATGTTCTGTAAAACCACCAAGTTAAAAATTAATATAGCCCCAGGCAGTCATAAACTGTGTTTCCTCCTACACAACATAGCAACAAAACTGTTTATCCTGTTTTACTGTAGAATAATTAGTTTTGTGCTTATGTTCATTTTGGCTCTGTTTCTTTAATGCCTAGTGGAAACTTCTTCTGTCCTGGTGCTTGCCTTAAATGCTAGGGAATTTTAGAAGCAGCCTTTGAGTGAAGGAAGCTGGCCACAAGTTATAGGAAACAAAGGATTAGACTGCTTTTATGTTTTAAAATATGGCCAACCACTTGGGGATTTTTTTGTTTAAAAACAAACCCCAGACATTAATAGTTTTTCTGGTATTTCTTTTTTTATTATTTTGATTTCATTTGATTTATTGCATCTGAAGACAATATCTGTTTTATCAGCTTTTGGAGAGCTTTCATGTATTGCTGCTTGAAAATACATCTAGTAACTCTTCCTCATATTTAGTCCTCTTATGCTCTAAAGGACGTTAAAAAGCTAGGCTTTGTTTTGCAGCCTGTGGTAGCACCATGAAAGGTGATGCAAGAAGCTCCAGCTGCTAATAATACCAGCATCTTGAAAATGTTAAAAGCCCACTGAATGTATTGAAACAAAAGGCTAAAGGCTTTGCAGATGAATGATCACATGGTATATAGATTTTTTTATAAGTTTCAATGCCATGTTAATAAGAAATTTATTTTCACTTTCAAATCCATTGCACTCATTTGAAGACAGCACAGTGCTTATAGATCAAAATATGTATGTAACTGAAGGAAAGGCTATCAGAAGCTTGTTTGACAAACTTTCAGGCTTCATTCTGTATGTGTCCAGTGGTCACCAACCAAATGAATGGCTGGAGAATACTTAGACTGATTTCAGATAATCTTGTCCTCATGAATAGAAAAACCTTAATTGACCAAAGCCAAGGTTTTTATTTGCTTTCTCTGACAACTTTCCCGTTTCCTTGAGGGGAAATCCTGAGATACAAAATGTGTGGATCTGTATTCTGGTATAGCCTAGGGAGGAAAGAGAAGCTTTCATAAAGGCTAAATAGCACAGCCTGAAACACTCATGAAATAAGACTACTTCAAGAAGCATTTGAAAATAAACAGGGAAGGGAAAATCAACATAGCTACCATTTTATAGATAGGAAAAATCCAGTATTTTGGTTTTTTTGGCAGGTCCCAGTAAATTAACACTAAAATCTAGTTTCAAATGTGAATTGAAATTGAAATATGGAATATCAACCAAACTCTAAAGGCATAAAGGTTAGTATCTTTAGCAGAATTGGTTGTTGCATATTGATTTCTGGCTGTTGGTAGGTAACTTATGCTTTTGTAAAAAATGTTTATCCCTTTAGAATCCCATTCTTTGATGTTATCAGCCACGTCTTCTCCCCTGTCTTAGATCTGAGGCTCCAGAGAGAAAGAAATGTATTTTCATTGTATGGGGAGACTGTAGCTGTGGTTACAGACTCAGTTGTTTTCTCTGGGATTGCTCTGTCTCGCTGCGTGGGGTGAGAGGTGAGGCAGAGCCAGTAAAGCAGAGATAAATGCACTGAAGTCTGCCACAAAGGTGAGAACCCCCCCCACTGGCAGGTGGATGCACGATAGACCATATGTCGCCCTTTCGTATTCTCCTAAAGGGTTTGAAGAGCTTTCTTCCCCCCTCTGACTTCTATAGTAAGTGCTGAGTACACGTGAAGGTTTTGTTCATGATTAGCTCCATATACACAGAATACCCTGAGCACCCCACTGCTGTAGGAGATGGACAGAAACTAGAGCATAGAGAAGGCTTTAACCAGATATTCTGGAGTAAATACCTTCAGATAAGTATGCCCATATTTTTTGTAAGAGAATTGATATGACTGTCCTTATTTTGGTGCAAGCCAAATGGTTTGCAATGCTGCTATAGCTGTTAACATTCCTGATGCGTGAGGATGTGCTGCCTCTGACTGAATGGAGTTGGATTTACTCACGGAACTTAATAGTCCTCATTTTTTATGTGTACAACCCTAGAGAATGAATTTGTCTGTTTCAGTAATACACACAAGTATGAATAACTCCAAGTCAGAAATGCAAGCTCTGCTATGCTAGCTGAAGTACCTTAATTCTACCTGTGAGAAGCTTTCCCTGGGGGATGCAGTGTAATTTTCATAGTGACCATTCCTAAACTAGAAAGTTGCCTGATAGTGTAACCATATTGATGTAACCCTGCCACTGTGAATATTTATTTGGACTGCATTGGTGTTTGCCACGTGTTACGTAGTAGAGTGACTTAAATTGGTTTGTTTCATGGAAGGTCACGAGGCTGCTCTTTGGACAGAGTGAACTGAAGTGGAAAGTTCCATCTCTGCTTGTGGCCAAAGTGGAAAGATAAGTCTTCTGGTAAAAGTCAGGTCAGAAGAATCATGGAAATGGAGGTATAGCAGGGACCTGAACAGGTGTCAGACTGTAGCTTATACCCTTGCACTGCTGGAAACTTGATTACCCATATCCCATCACTAGCGTATCATAACTATATAAAGTTGCACACATAGTTACACAGCTCTACCTAAATGGTACTAAGCATTCATGTTCTGAAATGGTAGTGTTTCAAAACAACACTGCATGACTGTGTGTGACTATCCAAGGTATTGGAGAAATCAGGCTGTAATTGCTAGTAATTTTAAGGGGGAAATGTGCATTCGAATTTGTTCTGACCGCTTGTTCTGTTCCCCGCCCCACCCCCCCCACCCCCCCCCCCCCCCAACAGAGACAAGGAACCGGATCTGCAAATGGCAAAGACAAGACATCTGGCGAGAATGGTAAGGGTTGACTATTTCTTGATGGAGAATATTGCGTCAAATTGAGCCAAAATATTTTTTTTTACTGTAATGATAGATGTCAAGTAGCAATGGCCTTGGTTTCATGTATTATCTTTTCAATGTGTTTTAAGAACTGGAAGGGCTTCAATGGGATGGTTTTCTTTATATTTGTATGTTGAAATCTACTTTATGTACCATGGTAAGCCAAAGGACTCTGTGGGAGTCAGTACAGATACAAATGAGGCTAGAACAAGACAATGTTAAGTATGTGTGAAAAGGACACAAAGAGACTAGGTTAAGCATTATGGGCAGCTACTATATGAATGGGGAAGGTGAGCAATAGTAAGCTAATTGCGAAGGACTTGCTCATACACATATTTTCTGTGGTCTGATTAATCCCACCTAATTTTAGGCTCATAACTAAGATACCAAAGCTAAAAATCACATGCATAAAGCCCATCTGAGTGTTGCTGGAGATAGGCTATGGATGGAGCAGCTCATGTGGAAGGATTATATGGCAAATAGGTTCCTAACTTTGGCACTCTACATGAGTGGATGTGCACTCATCCTCCACTGCTTTAAGGGGCAAGTTATGTTTTTTTCAGACTTTAACAAAGGAGGTGGCAGAAACCAATTACTTTCCTTTAAGTGGCACAAACAATTGTAATTATCCCCCACCCCTGAAGAAAATAAAACTGCATTTTCAGTGAAGATGGCAATTGCGTTATAGCTGAAATTTCTGTTTTGTTGCCTACAGGAGGCAGAAATGCTTTACACACAAATGATCACCTGATTAAAATCCAGTTACCATCAGAAATACTTTTCAAAGGAAAATATTTTAAGCAGCTTTATTATATACCCAGCTGAATATGAGGCAACATCAGCTTGTAGACTTTCATGAACAGCATGATGATTGAACTATATAAATATGCTGTCTGCTTCTTTTTGATCATCCAGTTTTAATTAAAAGAATATGTTCTGGTAGTCCATCCCAGCTACTGAAAAGCAGGAAGAATGTAAGTCTCCTCTGAAGAGCCAAGGGTTTTCTGAGATGGAATTTTCTGAGCAGTTATTTTGGATATGCATTTTCGCCTTTACGTGTTGGTCTGAACAGAAATTTTGGGCCCTTTGAGGGAACATGTCTTAAAACATTAAGAGGCTTCTTTATGCTTAGTTTTCCTATTACAGAGAGGTGACTTTCCCATAAGGGCTGTTTGCATAATGTTACAGTAAATGAAATCTGTAGATGATGTTCCCAGTATGATAGAACACAAATTAGAGTGGAAAAGAAAGAAATAAATACTTTGGCTTGTTATAGTGTCTTGAATTAGTGGGAACAAATGTACCCTGACAGCAAAGCCATTTGCATTCTCAAGTTAACAGGAAAGGAAAGCAAGCAAAATTATGTCAGCCATTCGGGCAGCATAGGAAACATGTTTTTCTCTTTGCTGTTGGAGCACGTTATGAACTGAGCTCATTTGCCTTAAATTTCTTCCCAAATAAAGTTGTCCTGTTGTCAAATTTAGGCTTAGATTTACTGATCCTGCAGCCTTTTTAATAGCAAGTCCTTTTTTTCCTCAAAGGGAATTTTGAGTGAGAAAAGACTGTGTCATTAATTCACAAATACATGATTCTAGGTTGTAGCATAGTTTTAGGTATGTAAACAGGCAGATGCACAGTTAATCTTGGATTAATAGATACCAATTATTTTTTGTAGTGAAATTGTAACAAAAGACTGTCACCTATGTAAAATAGAGGAGCTGCAGTGAAGATGAAATATTCCTCTGATCTCCCCAATCCACATGCTTGCATGAAAATAAAGCAGAATCAGAACTTTGAACCTGAGACCGATTTCTAAATCAAAGAAGCAGAAATGTATAGCTCTTTGTCCTTATTAGCTCTGTGTAGTTAAAACTCAAGCAGAAGTGATTTATTCCTCTGAAAATTGGGATGTGCTGTAAACCTACATACACAATATAAACCCTGTTACATGTTTTTTGGCCAGAAGTCTGCTACATGTCCATGTCTTAAATTTTCATTGTGGCTGTTTTTACCAGCCTCTCTAGATGTTTGCTTCCCTGTCAAAAATAAACTTTCCCTCTTGTTGAAAAAGGGGAAAAACAAAACACCCTTTCATCTTCATGTTAAACATTTTCATAGCATGACTTTTTATAAAGGCAAACTAGCCTTGCTCTTGATTACAAGGTAAGTGTTAGTTTCCAGCAGCTTTTCCTTATGACAAAGATGCTTAGCTTTTTTTCAGCGTTTTTGGTGCACACAATGGAGACACTGCTCAGAGTCAAATTTTGTTTGTGCATTGCTTATAGAAAATTAATTTTGGGCCCATCTCTAGGCTGGCTTAAAACTGGACAAAATAAAATTGATGACTATGGCAATCACCATTCTCCCTCTTTGAAGCATTATATGGGGTTGCTGTCACTGTAAAGCATTCAAGCAAATTCAGTCTCTGAAGATTCCTTTTATAGTAGTGGTAGTTTTGGTAGACGCAAATTCATGTTCTCATTTGACCTTCGTTAGACAGCGACATTGTATCTGTAGTTGTACTTAGTGCCTACCGCCGCAGCAGTGATCTCTTATCTAGCCTTCCTGCCAGTGGGGGATTGTATCACACACAAAATGCAGGCTCAGCCCCAATGCATTGAACTGGCAACGGCTCATTCTAGCAGCCTTGTTTTTTGGCTCAGGACGTTGGGAAGACTGAGCTTCAGAAAAGCCAGTGATGTAGAGCAGTGGTACTCAACAGTACAAGTTTGACAATGGGAGAATAAAATCCCATACACAAACTTTACCAGTTGTTAGACTGATGAAGGGACTGTTGTACCTACATGAGACCTTCATTCATCAGCAGTTATCTTCTCTCAGCTGCCTTCTTGAATAGTCTTCCAGACTGCTAGGTGATAAGTTATGGGGGACGAAGCTCCCTCTTTCCTCTTTCAGAACCCTGGTCATTAGCAGACAGGATTCCCTTCCACTGTATTTGGTACGATGTATACTACCATATCTTCTTGGGTTTTATGTTGCCACAAGCCTGGTGATTCTTGAAGCTCTATCAGAATGATAAATACTGGATAATCACTTGTTTTGAAGTAACTTTTTCTCACAGTGAGAGTATTGCAGTTAACATTCAATGACCTTACTGGTTGCTGGTCAAGCCCCAGGTGACATTTGTCTATCTTGAACTTTTAAGCAAGTTATAGTTCATGCTTTTATAGGTTATGATTAAAATCAGATGGTAATTCATGTCTTCCTAAGGGAGAGTGACTACTGCATTACAATCTGCTGTCATGGTATATCAGTTGCTAGTGAGGTTAATGGAAAAGCTCCTGATAGCTTCAGTGTGTGCTGTATAATGCTGAGTGCCTTTCCATCCAAAACATACTATACTGCTGTCAGAGAAGTCTGTGTAATTTCATTCTCTTGTCAGAGTTGGAAGAACAAAAATATTGTTGGGAGTAAATTACATAAACTAGTTTTTCTGGGTGTGAACTGCTCAAAGGACCAGTCTAGAGTGGTGCTCCTTTAGACCACCTAGTTTAATAATTAGCAGTAATACTATGCATACAGGAGCGCTTGTATAAAAACAGCTTGTTGTACATAGGAGCCATGTAACTGTAGCTGTCTTAATCTCATTGGGTCTTGAAGGATTTCAGCCTACCTGAAAGAAAAGGCGTACTTAATTGTGTATGGCATTACAGACTTGTAAACTGTTACATAATGCTGTTCTCTAGGTTAGAAAATCCAAAGGGAAGACAGCAGTACTATTCTCATCCACCTCCTCCTATATGAATCTGACTTGTTCTAATAGAGTCAGTGTGGGGTAAGAAACTATAACTTCCTTTTTGCTCACCTAGTTTGATTAATCAGGCCTATCGTGTTTACAGATGCATCCTAAATGAAAACAGGATGTTCCTACCTTATTATTTTTACTATCTCGTCAATGTCACAAAGTTCTTTTTTAGGTTAACGCTTGTCAATTCTCATTCTGTTTCCTGTTGCCCTTTTTTTTTTAATTTGTAAGCTGGTATCATACAACTTGCTCTTTAAGCCTAGCACAACTGGCAGGGAAAGAATTGCATCAGAACCAATTACTTCTATGTTCAAATTTATTAATAGGAAAAAGTGATTCTAGATCTCACTCTTAGTTCTGAAAGTACATAAGGCATGTGACTATTAATTGTTACTTGTTAATTATTTTCTTGAAACATCAGCTTTATCATTCAGCAATATGAATATTTATAGCAAAATATGTACTTTCACGTGATGAATGCTATAACTTCCTGGTTCTTAGTGAAATGAACATGATTAAGTTTTGCATGAACTTACATGTTGTGGTGGATTAGCCTACACAATCATGGCAAGATGGTCAGTTGTACTGAAATTGGAAGCCCTTTTCAGTTTCTACTCATTCTCAAGCACTTGTCTTGTCAGTGTATGATCTCTGCTTTGGGGTGGTCAGAAAATTGTAAATGAATAAATGCTCTGCATTTCCTCCTTTTCATACAGTACACCATAGGAAGCATCTACATAAAGATAAAGAAACAGTAGAATTAATAAAGATAAAAATTTACTTTTACATTTAAACTCACTTAAATTTGATGGCTTCTAGAAAACATTAACAGGAATGGCAGTCAGGAATAAAGGATCTGTCTAGGTTCAAAAGAGTGAACAGTCATCTTCATAGTTATTTACACAGTGTTTAGCTTAATAGAGCTTTAATTCCTGGCCAGAGGCCAGGATCATTATTATAGTATGGTCTAATATAAATAACTTTTTAAGAACTTGAAATTAATTTTCCACTAATATTCTCCAATTGCTATGTAAAAACATGCTGTTCCCTTAAACAGTCCTGCAAATAAACTTAATTGTGGAAAAAAGATTTTGAAGAAGGAGGGGACACATGAGGTTACCTTGTATAAATATTCAAAGAATCTCATGGAGCATGGTTTGCTGTATCTGCCCAGGTCTAGAGGTCACATTCTTTAGTCGCAGCAAAGGACAGTGACTGAGCTGTAGCATTGCAATGCCTTGTGCATTTTCTTTCCCATAAACCGTTGCTTGTGTGGCAAAAGATGAAACAGTTCTTGCAAGGAACTGCTGTATCGATGTAAAAAAGCAAATCCCAACAACAAAACAAACACAACTCTTTCAGATTGTGATATTTCACCCCCACAGCACTAATCGGAAGTTAGAATGGGGAATATTGTATGAACTAATTAATATTGAGTTCTCCTGGGTATTAGGTTGAGTGTTGGGAGGAAAATTATCATGCACACCTGTCTTTCACTATGGTGTTCTGCTAAAATTCTCTTGTCCCTTGAAAGTGGTGCTTCACAGAATATTATCTCCCAGTCAGTAACTCAGTCTCTCTCTTCTCCTTCTTTCGGTCTGTGTCCAGAGCCAATTTCTGTCCTATCTTATACAGCCTAGCTGGTACTAGCAGGGATTTAGGAAGCGAGATGAGAAATATTTGCTATATCTCATCCCCCATCTTTTAAAATAGGAAGTCTGTGTCTCAGCAACATCTCTAAACATGTATGTAACCCTCAAACGTAACACATTGACAAAGCCGAAATACAAAGGGTGTTTGAACCCTCAGCATAGCTATGTAAGTGGTATTTGGCCATGTATAGATGGCTTGGGCTCAGAGGAAGATGTAAAAATCCTGTGTGAACTCAACACCATGATCTGGAGCTGAGAGTTTCAGATGTGAGTTAGGAGAAAAATTCAAAGTGAACTGTTCAAAAGGAATCCCATCGCAAGGCATAGCTATGCATGGCAAAAACACTGCAGGCAACCTTATCTGCCGAGTTTCATTTCAGGAACTTTCTTGGGGACAGCTGTGCATAAAGTTTACCCAGAACCAAACCAAATATGTCTCGGGTCCTCTCCTGGCCTGTATCTCTTCCCATGCCTAGACTGGTCTGTTTATCAAAAGTCCATTCATCTCTTCAGGCAGCCAACATGTCTCAGCTAAAGACAGATTGAGCCTTTAATAACAAGGTGCTCAGATTGTTCACAGATCTCCCTAGAGAGGATGCTAAAAGGAAGAGAAGGGAATTATACATGAACTTCATTTCCTCTCCTTGGTGGATTTCTGTTTCTTGAGGCCAAGGATAAGTATAAATCCTCTCCAGAGGAAGACTGTGTACTTGTTTATTTGGGGCAATGATGACAATGGAGGATCGTTCACAAATTTTGTATCAACAACTTTTGATGTTTATCTAGTAACAAAAATTTTAAAAGCAATTATTTTTATATATGTTTGAGATAAGGTAGATGCCTTCTGTACTGAAATGTCACCTGCCCTCACACGTGTCCATGCACATGATGCACATGCAGTGGTCATCTGATTTTTGGGGAGAGGATCCTCTGGAGGTTAAAATAACGACCATACCCAATCTAAACTTAAGTAATGCTTGTAAGAGCAGATACTGTTCTTACTCTTCTGTTATCTGACAAGTTGGGTTTGATACTGTTTGTTACTACTGCGCTTTATCTGCTAATAAGAAGCTTTTGGTTTTAAATGTTTAAGGAGAAGCATCTTTACAAACAATATTTGTTTGTCTTTTTTAAAGTTTCATCCATTAGCAGAGCCAGCAGTGCTCATAGAGTCTGGCTAATGTCCTGTCTCTGGAATTCCCTGTAAGTTTTCATTTTGTGTATCATGTATAATGACTGTCATGACTACCAAGTAAGTCTATTTACTGACACAGCGGATATAGCATTATGCACGTGAAAGGTGTCTGTGTGTATGTTGATGTATCATCTTAATTATGCAGCTTTTTCTTGCACGTTGTTTTGGGGCGTTTCTCTTCCCTGGGACTGTACTGCAGAGGAAAAGAATGCTTTCCTATCTGATGAAAGAGTACCAGGAGAGCAAATTGAATGCAGAAGTCCCATAGGAAAAAACCCAGAACAACAGAGCAGAAACAGTACAACCATAGAAGAGTTATTCTAGCTTTTTAAACTCACTTTTTAAGGACTTATATTTCAAAATTTCATTTTTTTCCTCCCCTTAGAGAAGGTCCCAGCTAGCTAGCACATATGAGATAGAAAACCCTCACACTTAACGCTCCTGCTACAAATGAATCTTTCTAGGTACTTATATGGTCCTCACCACCATAGTAACTGAGTATCTTCCAAGTATTTAAAAATAGAGATAACAATAACAATTTTTGCCCCAGTCTATCTTTCTTTCCAGCTTGCTACAAGAATAACTTGATTAATTTATGGGATCTTTGTTTTGCACACAGTGCTTGTATGCAACCTGGAAAACTTGTGTGCCTGCTTAATGTGATGCTCTCAAGCTGAGTGTATCCAAAAATTCAGCTGCATTTCTAAAAACATGATAAATGAACACTTGTATATAAGTATATATACTTACTTATGGTCACTCATACGATCTGCTCCTTTGCACATTTGAAGGAGGTTGAAATGAGCAGAACTGCAGCATTCCTGCAGTGTTGACATTAGAAGCAGCCCAAGGAAATAATTTTGAATTATGCTCACTTGTAACTTTGTTTCAGTAGAGGATCGCAGCCTTGTTGTGTTAGATGGTGTGCACACCCCTACAAAAGCTTACTGTGTTTTCAGGACAGCCAGTTTTAGTGAGAAAATGGAGAAGCAGTGAAATTGCCTGAAAGAATGGAGTCGGTAAAACTAAAGATAGAAAGAGCACTGTTCAAGTCTGAAACCCAGGCCTCTTCAGGGTACCAAGGAGGATCTTGACATGCTTCTTTGTCCTTGTGCTTTTTTTTAATTTGCGTTGACACTGGCCTGTTACACTCTTGGTTTGGCCTTCGAGTCCTAGTTTCTGACCTTAGCTGACAGCCACTAATTCCCCATTTGGTAACATTTTTGTCTCTGTTTCTTTGTCCTTTAAACAAGGACAATGTTACTTGGATCCAGCTTCCTGCAGAACTGGGATCCTGGCACTTAGGAGGCATCTAATTCAGTAGGCATTTGAGCACCTGAAAGGTGGTAGGAGCTCCAATCCCTTTTGAGAAGCTGGTCTGTAAGGATCAGGCTTACTCACTAAGAAAAAGTCAGTTGTAAATTAAGGAAAAAACCTAATAGTAAAGATTTCATGATGCTAGTGAGTTTTGCCTTTTAGATGACTTGTAAATATGCTGGAGCTTCTGTCAAGTGTTTAATGAGGAAAAGCAGAACTGAAATTATGCCTTTGACAAGTGCCATATTTCTTTTGGAAATCAGTCTGTAATTATCACTGTGCTGCCTGACTATGCACCAGGGAGAATGAGACTTATTTCCATGACTGGCACGTAGCTGACATGCACTGGCTTACTTCCAGAAATGTGCGCTCACTTGGAATTGTGCTGTCATCAATACTCTGAGAAACATTTAGTTCTGCTTTGCTGCTGGTGGGAACCTAAATGAACTACACGGGTCAAGCCAGTCCACGGCTAACACTAGTAAACCCAATTATGTTACCTCTGAAATGAATCTGTCCTTACATCATCAGGGATGGTTTGGGGCTGTATCAGGGCTAGAATCAATGGCATATGTACATAAGCTGGCATATTTACACTGGAAATCCATGGAGCTGGACTGACTTGAGCAAGTTACATATCTATCTCTACATGTTACCCAGACACTAACAATGGATTAATAAAAGGTGGATTTAACTCAGCAGTGTGGTTTTTAATTTAGTGGAAGTGAAAAAATGAAACAGGAACACAATCAATGCACAACAGTGGTTACCAGCATTTACTGTTGTGGAAATATCACTCTTTTTGACTGTACACAGTATCTGTCTTACTTCAGTAGGCTTTTGTTTTCTTCTGTTATTTTCTTTTTTTCCAGAAGACTGTTTTCTAAATGAAATGAAAATGCTTTTCCACTTAGGAGTTCCTTGGCTGTTAGTAATTTATTAAATGGTTAATATTTTTTTCTGAAGGTTTTTGAGATTTTAATTTACAGCACACAGCTGTCTTAATGCACTTAGCTCGATGCTCCAAAATTAGCTTGTAATTTCATGTTATCAAGCTCCCTTGTGTAAGGAGGCACTGTAACAGTGGGAGTGTTAAAGACTTGATTAAAACTTGGTCCTTAGCTGAACTACTGACCAGAACAAAGAGCAGTTAAGGCTGCAAAAAGAAGTTAGATGCTACATGAACCAGTGCAACATTTCACCTTTAGTCCCTGTGCTTAAGAGCAGATTTCAGGACCTTATGAAAAGTTGCCCATACAACATAAGAGAAGGGTGTCTCGCAGCAGGACTTCAGCCCACATCTGTCTTGGGTTTCTATACCAAGCAGGAGCTGTTAGGATTAATAATAATAAACTGTCACCCTTTCTAGATTAGGGGTTAAATTCCTCTTGCCTCTCTGTATTGGTGTACATATGTGTGAGAGACCTGAAGCTCCAGAGAAATGTATTCCTTCGTGACATGATGATTATCAGAATGAGCCTCTCTGTAGAGCTTGGTGTTTATAGGTCCTAATCTGATTTAGGTATAAAACTGCTTCTGATTTGCTCAGCTCTATCAAGGCTGAGGAATTTGTGGGCAATACTAAAATAAGTGTAGGGCTTGTGTACCTCTGGAGTTAAGTGGATGCTCAACAGGGATTTTTCAGAATGTCAGGTTTGGACCTGGGCATTTAATTTCTTCTTAATCCCATTTCAAGCAATTCCATCCTTATTTAGGTCTGGCTGATCTTGGCCACCTCATGTCAGCTCTTCCAGACATTTTCTCTATGGAAATCCATATGTAAAAAACATCCAAATGTTTCCTGGCTTGAGGTCTTTGTTAGCTAAGCTACTGGATCTGACGAAGGATTTCTTTGGTCAAGCACACTTGCTATTGGTTCATTTTTTCCCTAGACCAGAGTGGGTTATGAATAGGAAGCGCTGCAAAAAAAAAAAAAAAAAAAAAAAGATTTTCCATGGAGGAATTATCAAGAGAAGAAACTTGGATAACACCAGAGATGGAAAAGGCATTTCAAGAGTCACAGTGGAAAATAGGGCAGGATGCTCTGGGTAGCTCCTGGGAGATACTGTGGGCACTCCAGAGACCGGAACTGAGCTCTCAGCATTTCTCTAGGGTCTCATAATAATAGTATTTCATCACAATTGATGAATGAGTACTGTAACTGTATTTTTAATATCTCATCTTCCATTCTAATTTATACCTAAACCCTTCTGAGACTGCTGGTCGACTGTAGGTGGGGAAAGCATTATTGTTAGGTTTTAGTGAAACACTGGCGTTCCACAGTGACCAATTCACTAGCTCCTCTAAAAGCTGCCAATAAAAAATGGATGTGTACAAATTTATTCATTAGCACAAACTAATTAAAATCCAGGCTAATTGCCAGGAAAACAATACGTTATTGTAGGATTTCGGAATTCATTATGCCTCTCTACTAACCCAATAGTAACTATTCTGGCTCCACAGTTTCTAATCTAAGTTACAGATCTCATAGTGATAGCCAGGTAGTTAACATTTAGATTTTTGAATTGCTAATGGATTTTTTTACTCAGTCATTTCTAATTGTATAGGTTCTCCAGAAGTGCTCCTTCCTGAGCATGTGTTGCAACAACTCTCCCTCAAAGACAATGTGTAGGACAGAGTCCTTCACGTGAACATCCTTAGTTTTATTGCACAGTGGTGCAATTAATTTCCAATACATTGAGACTTTGATATTCTGTAGTTTGAAGCTTCGACTAGCCTTGATGGCTCCTTTCCTTTATTTTTGTAGGTTTAAGGGCTTGTTTTGTTCATTCTACTTGCTTTATGTAGGCACTGTTTACTCCAGCTAAACAGTGCTGCACTATTGTATGTAAATTATTTTTGCTAATAATTTTCTATTTTGGTGTTCATAAAATAACTTAATTCTCATTAAAATTGGTAGCACCTTAAGAGTTTTGGGCTGCGGTGCCTCTAGACACTGCAGAGTTTCTGACAGGAAGCAAGAGTTGGAGAAAATTCCGGGCAGGATTCTGTCATTTGTGGCAGATGTAGTATAGCTAAACAGAAGGGTAGGAGGGCAGAGATTAAAAAAAAAAAGCTTGAAGATTTGTTTGCTTTTCTGGCCTTAGACTGATTTCACCAAGTCAAATGTAGGTTATCAGGTGTGGAACCTTTGAGAAGATGTGGATGCACACGTAATACCAGACCTCCAGTTATGTTTGGGCCCCATCTTGGGGTGTGGTATGCACCCATCCTGGCTTATACACATACAGCACATATACACATATGTTCATACAGCACAGATGAGAATCAGTTCCCCCCGCCTCTTCATCTCAAATAACCAGGGGCAGAACTCATGTAGGGAAGAATGTCTAGACAGAGCTAAGGCAGCTGGATTCAAGGCTATTTGGCATCCTGAATCAGCTACCTCTTGGTGTAGCAGCCAGCAGACTAATTACTAGCAGACAGTGCAAGGCACAGGTGTATTATGATCTCATCTAATGATTTTTTTCATAAAGCAGACAGCTGTATTTTTCACTAGCAAAAATTCTTGGTGACCTTTACAACAAATCTATTCATAACTAAACTGTATCTCTTATGAGGGCTGCCTCTGGGAGACAAAGACATGTTGTGCTGCCTAGGGGAAGCTGGAAAAAAGCATTCCTGGCTTCTTTTAGCCAAGAAGGTAAGACAACGAATGGAAGACCTGTGGGTTTAGACTTTTTTTATCAATGGGTGATAGTGTCTGTCAGCAGAGGGCACAGATACAGGCTTTGCCAGTCAGTCATGAGTCATCATCTTGTCCATCAGTGCCACTTTGTCTCATTTCAGACAAGCTTAAGCCTTTGGCTTAAGTTCCTTTCTCTGTAAATTCAAGAGAAAGAAATACCTCTGTTAGACTCCAGTATAAAGAAATCTGGATATTAAGATCCATAACGATACTGTATATGCTTAGCATACCAGCAGACAGGCCCATGTTATGTGCCCAGTGGGACCAAGTGCAAGCCTTGGAGCTGTTCTGCCTGTGTTTAGGAGGCTTGATTGACCTAGTCTGGTGTGACTGTGGGACCTCTTTGAAACTGTGGCCTTATGCCAGAGAAAAACATCACAATGGTTGTTTAAGTATTTATGGGTTGTAAATGAGGGTCCACATAAATAAAAAGCAAGAGACCGAGTCATGAGACGGCATCCTCTGGAGGTCTCTCAGCTAGGAACCATTCCGTTATGGAAGAACATCAAGCAGAAACTAACTTTTGGCTATTCCCTCCACTCTTCCCATGCCACAGGCAGACCTTGTGATCAATGCAATCTAGGGGCTGTTCTCAGATGCAGCAGTATTAATGTAGGGGTTTGGTCTTTATTCATCTTAGTAAGAAGATTACCGCTGCTAACTTTAGTGTTTTCTTTATTACATGGTGGACTGGCTGAGGTCCAGAATGAGTTGGAATTAGAATACTTATTTTTTCTTTTTATTAGTTCTTTTTCTTCTTGCAGTAGAAGATGCTGCATATAAAGAAATCTGTGAAGAAAGCTGGGTCAAGGGGTACTAGTGTGTCTTTGTAGTTGTGTCCCCCCCTCCCTGCCCCCATTTTGTTTGTGTGAGCTTGTAACTCCCACTCTATTTGGTTCTAAGTTTCAGGTTTTAATGAACCTAAATGTAAGCACATCCACAGCTGCCATTGTTTCTGGAGTGGGTAGTATGCAAGATAGCCAAGAAGCTGCTGGTTTCCTCTCCGAAGTATAAATAGATACAAATTTACTTGAAACCTGGCACGGGAAGGTGTTGTAACTACAATAAATCTGACCGTAGTTTCAAGCTTCACAAACTCTTAGGACATCACAGTAATTTTCTATGCTTGTAAGTAATTTTCTCCAGGATTATGTAGTACTGCAAACGTATTTAGGGCCGGATCTGATCTCTTGATTGAATTTGCAGAGTAGAAACTAGCATCTAATTAACCTGAGCTGAGATGGAGAGAAGCTGCTTCTATTCTTCTGTGTCTTTGTAAGGTTTCTGGCCTAGCAGCAAAAGGCTGAGTACAGCTTCCTATTTCATTCATTACAACTTAACAATTCAGTATAATTGCTTGACATAGTGAGTGATACAGCCTAAAGCAGCCAGCCTCCTCTTCCAGTGTTACGGATACCTTTTGTTGTTGTAAAAGATGCTGTCTAGATGTGACAAAACAGTTGATAAGCTTGACCAAGTTTATCAGAAAACAAAACAAAAAGCAGTGTAGACTTTCTGTTTGGGCAGTTAAAAAAAAAAAAAAAAAAAAAAAGATGTTCTGTCTTCCCAGTGGCTTGTTTCAGGAGAAAGTCTGATCGATTCAGTTACAAAAAATAAAAAAGACTTGTTCTGGTTCTTGCTAGTCAGAAAAGGTTGCACAAATTGAGGGAAGCAGCAGCAAACAGACTCAGATCCTCAGCTGGTGCAAATTGCCGTAGCTATTCTAACTGATTTCTGCTGGGTTGTGCAAGTCCCAAGAGTCATTCACAATACTGAAGCTTTTAACCAGTCATTGTCTTGCGTAAGCAGATAGGTTTCTACATTCTCACAGGCAACAAGTGAATGTGCCCATGAGGGAGGGACGAAGCATGTGATGCAGTGGGATCCTGTGGGGTGATTCCAAGCTACTGGTCCTTTCTGGCAGGCAGGCCAGGCTGCTACGATGGGTCAAGTTAGTTATTCCTTTCTTCCCATCTTCATCCTGAAGTTTTCCTTTCATCTTTTCCACAAGCAGTTTCTTTTCTGTCTTCCTTTCTTACTGTTTCCCTCATACTGTGTTTCTGTCTTACTCGTTCTTTCTCCTCCCCCAGAGAATTTCATGTCTCTTCAGCACAGCTAGCTCAAGTACTACTTTTCCTTCTAACTGCCTAATTTCCCCTCCTCTTATTTTCCTAGGCAAAGTTCTGGTCTGGGACTTTCGGTGAATGTATATACTTTACTAAAGAAGGTCACTGACTATTGCTCTAATATTAGAGTGATGGCCGACTGACCCTCACCCAAAGTTTCTCATTTCTCTCCAGTCTCAAAAAACATTTCATTTTCCAGATTAGATTTAAGCAAGGGCCTGGTGAGTAGACAGCAAAGAAACATCTGGAAGAAGAGCACCATGTTTAAGAAAGAGATAAAGCAGTCTGTAAAAATAGCGGGATTGGAAACAAGAAGGTTTTTAATTGTTCTGTCTGCCTTATTAGCTTGGGAAGGAAGAAGTAAATTTTAGGTTTCCTGAGCAAAAGAGAAGAAAAAAATATTTAATTTACACCTGTTTACATTCAGGTCTAAAGTTGGAGGAGTGAAGAAAATTAGTTGGGTTTTAGTGCAACAGTGTCTAGTTCTGGGGTGTGCTGTATACTGTGCTTTCTGCATATGCATGGAGTCAGTTAAGGATTAAAGTTAGGACTTAAATTGCACTAACCCAGCTGTGTTTTCTGAAACAGGAAATTCATGAAATGTCTAGTCCTTCTAGATGCTAACCTTCTGAGTTCATGGAACTTGTAATCCTTGAAAATAGGGGAAGGAAAAATGAATCTATATAGATCAGAACACATGGGCTGGAGAAATAATCTGAGATTGGTCATCCAAGTGTGTCAACTAAGGTACTGTTTCTGATCAGCATTATTGACAATCTGACATGTATCTAAATCCCAACAGAACATTAAAAGTGCGTGTTAAAACTTAAATTCACGCAGGGGGTAACTGTTTTGTGGAGAAGTTTTAAATGAGTAACAGAGTGCTAGATCTTCAAACATAGAATGTGTAAGGGAGAGCTTTGATTAATTTTTTACTTCCATGTAAGTTTTCAGTGACTCAACTATTTCCCCTTTTTTGTCCCCCCCCCGAAGTTGACATTTCAAGAAATCATAGGCAACTCTCAAAAGTTACCAGCACAGCAACATGCACAATCTGATTTTGACCCCTTTTAAAGATTTCCCAGCTATCCATAACTTTTATTTTTCTTTCACTTAGTTTACATTCTTTTCCTCATATTATATACACTTAGTTTGTTTATTACAATCTGGACTGGTGGCAAGGCCAGAGCTGCTAAACTCTGCTGGTTAAAAGCTCCCTTTTCAGTTGTACACAGCCTTGCCAAAATCCAATTACTTAGGCTGAAATTTGTCATGTTGATTGCTTGCCTTAGGCAGAATTATTTTGGAAGGGTTCAGCAAAGTCATTCCAGTTGTTTCAAAAAATGAGGCCTGAACAAAATGCTAGCATGCCTAGCAATTAAAAACAATTTCTGGTGGCCTCTTTGACTGTTTTGAGCCTTTGTAATTTTGAACAGAAATGTAAGATTTGCCATCTGGGATGTGACTTTTCTATCTTCAAAATTGGCCAAGTTATAAATGTTTATAAAGACAAGTCTTAAGTCTGCATGTGTTCAGTGAAACAGTTATTTTTTTAAAAAATGAAAATGCTGCATCACTGAGCCAGATAGTAAGCACTAAAACATCTAAACCAACACTGTCTTTGCAAGTATTAAGGAAATTATAGGTTTCCTTGATTGCTGCTACATGTTTCTGTACACTATGCTTTGGCTGGGAACTGAAACAGAGAGCATAGCGGTGACCCTTCTGTGTTCCCAAGACACCACAGTTGCTTAAGAGGAACTGTAATGCCTTCCTTGGAACCAAATAGTCACAGAAGCTGGAGCAGGGAGGTCAAAGGATGGAATGACAAAGGGGTCCAGTAAATCTCATCGGGAAACTAGAACCCCAGAGTATTTGGGAGTGTCTGATACTTCTGAATGGAAACTGGGACTGGGAGGAAGGAATTTGAATTGGGATGTGAAAACTGGAGAGGGCAGAGAGCCAGCTAGTGTGGGAAGGGACTGGGTTGGAATACTGAGGTTGGGGGATGCCCTGGTACAGTTTGGGGGACTAGGACTAGCCAAATAAATTAACAGCTTGTTGAGGTCTACTGGGAACCATGATGAGGATCTAGGCTGGGTAAGAGATGAGTCTAGCCTTGAGTTTATACAGATGAGGTGGAACAGAAATAGCCACCACTCTGAAGGCATCAATAAGCAATGAATTTCTTGAGCCTGAAGCCCATACCTTCCATGGTCTCACTGTTCCTTTTCTGTCAGCAGTATGAAAACCACTGACAAAATATGCAACTCATGGAATTTACTGCTGATTCAAGTAGAGGAAAACAGCCTACTATCAGTTATTTCATTAAAACAAGATATATGTGGTGGATCTAACAGTTCCAAGCAGCCATGCTGAGGAACCATGTGGGTGTCCATATGTTGTAGCAGAATACAATTTTTTTTTTGTTTCCATCTAGGAAACACAGCGAGTACGCTGTGTACAACTTTCATGTACAACTATGAAAGTTTCAGTCTCAAGAATTTGAAACAGGATTTTCTGGAATTAAAGTTGTCTATGCAAAATTAACAATTAATTGCATGATGGTATCAGTGTAATTTGTCATTTACTCTTGCATGTCCAATTTTGCAACCTTAATATTCTGTTAAGATAGCTTTATGTGTGCAATAAACATACAACTGAAACAGGAGGGAAACCTTTATTCCCTGGTCTCAGTTAGATTTTCATGCCAATTAGACTGTCTGGGACTGGGTTTAATAACTCTTTAATTGCAACTGCAGCACTTGGCTAAATCAGTGCCCACCCTTCCTGATAAAACTGTTTTTAAATAGCTGTTGTTAAAAGGCACTAGGTGAAAACTTAGTGAGGTGAAAGCAAAGATAGAATGAGTAAAACCCCTTCTTTTCTTCCAGACAATCTCACTTCAGTAAAGCTTGTTTTTTGTTTGGTTTTAAATTTGTTTTGCATTTCTTATATTTAAAACATTTTATATTTAAACTAAACCATTTCCAACACTTCTGGGTTTCAGGGAGACATTTTCCAGAAGTTTACAGCAAATAATTTCTTTTTGAATGTTGCTGAGGTTTAATGTGCTAGCACTTCACTAGCACATTGAATTACAATAGTAGTTCAATGCCTGGAAGTTTTGTGGTGGTTTGTTGTGTTGGGTTTTTTTTGGTTTGGGTTTGGGTTTTTTTTGTGTGTAGTGGAGATGAAGGATCAACACCTACTCCTAATTATTTTAAATAAAAAAAATCACTAAAACAACAAAAAACAAATGAATGAACATCTGTAGTAACCACCTGTACCGCTTAATGCCATTTCTCTCGGTTTCACTGTCTCTGTAAGTCTTTTCAGGACCAGGCAGAGATCTACAGGGGGACAGTCTCAGATATGCAGGGGAATGTTGCGTACAGTTCACTTGCTCTCTCACTCCTCCATTCTGAGGCCATGTATGTTGTAAAGGTGAATGGGGCTGCACTAAGTGTGAACCCTGTTAGGTGGGATTGCCAAGCAAAAGGAGGTGCTGCTGGACCAGGATGGAAGGGAGAAAAGGGAGAACAGTCTCTTCCAGAGGAGTCGGAGGCAGGGAAGGCTCTGGGTGACAAAAGTAATTCGTTACAGTGCTGGGGGCTGGAAGACAGCTTGGGTGGTGGTCCAGTGTGGTACTTCACAGCTGCTTTCACAGGTAGCTCAGAAATGCACTGCGCTTCAAGGATGTACAAACTTTGTGCCTTCAGTACTGTGTGGGTTTAATGGCATCATCTGTCAGGATAATGAGACCATTTTCCTTTCCCTGCTCCATAACCTCATGATGCAGATAAAGAACTAGGAATATCGGCCTACCTTCTTTCACTGGAACTTTGTTGGAAAAGCATGCTTGCTTTTACCAACATTATTTTTTTTTTAAAAAAAAAAAGGTATGTAGGTGTGATTAATCAATACTTAAGCTATAAAAAGGTGGATGCTGTTTCTCCTTGCTACACACCTGAGAATAAGTCCACTGCAACCCAGCCTTAATGATCTGTACTTTAGTCAGATGTTTGTCAGAACCTATAACTGAATTCTTATGGGAGAAAACCCTTCCATCCTTTACCTGAAATAGCATCAGGTTCAAAACGGGATGTTGCTGAGTCAGTGCCTGGGACCTAGAAGGTTTGGAATTTTATTTTTTTATGAGATGGGGAAAAGCCGGGGTGGGGGGGGCGGGCGGGAAGTAGAAGGAGGATTTGAAGTACTGTCCAGTGCCTTTGGTGCTTGACCTTGCTCATTAATCTCTGCTACTTTGAAAAGGCTTGGAAAATTACATTACCTTATAC
This sequence comes from Falco cherrug, assembly GCF_023634085.1. Lineage (NCBI taxonomy): Eukaryota > Metazoa > Chordata > Aves > Falconiformes > Falconidae > Falco > Falco cherrug. The sequence continues at coordinate 78,549,682 of NC_073698.1, forward strand.
CATCAGTCTGCACTCAATAAATACAGACACTAAAGTCAGGGATGAGAAATTCCACAGAGCTTTGGTATTGACTTGTTAGAATTCCAGGCTTTAGCCTCACAATACAGTAATGGTCTATAAGTAATGAACAAGCTGCTGAGAAGGACAACTTGCCCTTCTGGATTCATTCCCCACTCTTTTAGAGAATGGCCATTTTTTTTACTCCCTTATGCTAAACAGTAAATTGTCCTATGTGCCAATAAGGTTTTTTTCTGTTACTGGAACAGCAGAGCTATGCTCACGTTCTGTCTCGGGGCCAATAGTCATATAAATCTGAGCATCACTTTCTACAGTAGGGGAAGGGAAAGAAAAAAGGCAGAGGAAGAAGACTACAAGGATGTATAGGGGTTTGCATTTCTTCTGTTACGGAATGATGAAGCAGTAACTTGTGTGGTTTGGCATTTAAAGAATGTGTGTGTTTATTAGTCTCATAAAATCAGAATTCTCTATTGAGTGTACATCAGCTAAGATTTCAGTGAAGAAGCCACACTGCCTCCTTACCCACAGGTGCTGTACAGGAATCAGGAAGGAAGGAGAGGGTACTCTTGTTGGGGAACTGTCCTAGGTGGTGGTCACTATGGTTTTCTGTGTACTTCATGCAAGCTATGATTTCATGTCAGTGGAGGCCTTCCTTGGCTTGGATCAGCAATGAGAAGCATGGCCAGCAATACCTTTTAAAAGGTACTTGTAGTCTTCAACATATTCAGTACATCTGACTCGCCTATTTTATTTCTTCTCTATGTTGTCTCAGTCCTGCCGTCAAATTATGGCTGCCTTTGACACATGCTAGGTGCAGCAAAGTTCCTTTGAGCATCTCTACTCTGCAGCAGAATGGCAGCAGCCATCACCTGGCTCATTATTAGTTAAATAGCAGAGCAGAGATATGGTATTTGCAGTAGCTTGCAAATTCAATTGTAGTTCTCACAGCAACTGTCATTTGGCTGCTTGTTCATATGAGGTATTTGATATTGCTTGTGGTGTTAACTGTAATCCCCTATTAGGGTAATATAAGAAATCTTACTGGTGTATACTTTAGAAAAACAAAGGCTTTTGAGCATGAAGTAGTATCCTCTTAGCATGCAGGCACACATGCATGCAGAAAAATTCACTATCCTTGAAATAAATTGAAAGGATAGCAAGAGGTCCTGATATTTTTTTTGTCTGTTCAACTATATATCTCTGTAAAAAGATAAAGGTATGTGGACTGTTCAGTCAGCTCCTGAGGGAACATGAGAGGATCCAGATCAGCTGCACAACTGGCAGCTTCACTGGCAATCTCAGCAGAGTGAACAAATGTTCATTTTTACCCTCTATTGAAGGTGAGCTGTTCTCTGCTTGCTAACATTGGGATGGAAGCACACAGATGGAGTAGTGTGAGAAGGTATGCCTCCTCTTAGCTGCTACAGTTTCGGTGTAGTACCTTTCATAATGGCTAAATAATTTATTTGATGAGAAAGAACGTCACATGAAATTGCAGATAAATGTGTTCATATGAAATTCTACAACGTGTGTAGTTCGGGCACCACTCAGGCTCAGCGAGCATTATTATCTATATCTACATCTGCACTAGTCACCCTGAGTTCCCTTTATAGCTAATAGAGAACTAGCCAATATACGAAGGGGATTCAAGGGTGAGTATTCATGCTATCCTAAAACGTCTGCCTGAAGTAGATCAGATGAATTGTTCCTCTGGAGTGCCTACTTTTCTCCATTGGTTTCTTTGTAAGGTGAACTGCCGATGAGCTCCAATGGAAACACCTGCATGTTTAGGGGTTTTTTTCACAGTTGGACTTGATGGTCTTAAAGATCTTTTCTAACCTAAATGATTATGTGATTCTATGATTCCAAGTCAGATGAGGTGTTTGTTTTTGGTTTTGGGGTTTTTTTTTTCCTCAGGAATTGGACAGAGCTTTTTATTTAGAATCCAGTTTTTAAATGGTTGGCCTAATGAGCTTCTGTACAACATGTAACATGGCTTTCCAAATGGCTGTTGGGCAAAACAACCTGGAATACACTGACAACACCATTCAGCATATAATTCCTTCTCATCCTCTTTCAGAGCCATAATGCCCCAGGATCATCATTTTTCTCCCATTACTGCTATTTCAGTGCTATCATGCATTCTCCTGAGGTGCCCCTCTCTTCCTAGGAAGTTAAGCAAATCAGCCTTCAGGGGAAATAAAAGTATAATGTGGCTTTTTGTGTTCAATGGAGATGTGGTAAATTCAAACTAATGATTCTGATAGAATAAGCCCAACCAAAAGAAAACAGTGGAAGTTTTAGACACACACACACACACCCCGCAACAGAATTTCTCTGCTTTCTGGTGGAAAACTACAGCTGCGTAACTGCTTTCAGGAGTCAGAGACATTAAAATTCTGTACCTTTTGTGAGAGAATTTTGTTATACAGAACACTCAGTAAGACTACTGGCCAGACTACCTCAATCCAGTTCTGCATCTGGATGTGCTTGTGGGTGCTGGAGCAGAAGTTGCAAAGCCAATTGATGCAGGAGCATGTAAGATCTACTGGCAGGCCAAGTGTCATGGTAAATCAATGTCTTATCAGAATATGCTGGTCTTTGCTCAGACTGTGACTGGACTACCTTAGAGCTGTTCCAGAAGCCTAGGTTTTATATCCATCCATTGCATGTCTGGCGCTCTACTCATGGGATGCGTTTGGTTTTATGGAGGGGTGACAAACTTTGTTTTGCCAAATACACTCACAAAAGAATCCCTTAGAGCATAATTGTTCAGCTCAGCCTGTGGGCTGTATCAGGTACCCTGTGACAATTCTGTTCTGCCTACAAAGGGCACCAGATGCTTCCTTGGGCATTTCTAACCTTACAAGCTCCACTTCTCTCTGCAAGACTTTGAAAATGGCCCAACTGCCTCCACAAGCACCCCCAAGCTGGCATATGCAGTGCAAGATGTAAAAAACCCATGGTACATACCTGTATTAAAGTAGTGGCTTTTTCATGGTGGGATCGTGCTGAAGTAATTGTTCTATTACTAGCACAGAACAGTGCCCATGTTCATGCAAATAAAAGTTGCAATGTTTGGACACAATTTAAGTTGTTTCTTGCATTTAATCTATGCAGTAAAGTCAATGTGTCTCACAGATAATCTTACTTACAAGGCATTTTTTGATACCATGTGATAAGGCAAGGAATATACTGAAATAACTCCTTAGCTTAAGAGTGTAATGTTGAATGGCAAAGCTTCAGTTCCTATATTTTATGCTGTCCACTGCTGAGTGTGTGGTTAAATACTTTGTAATTAAAACCTGGTGATAGGTTATACAAGAGGAGAATATCTTCTGGCTGTGACTTTCCAGGCTCTCGTGTAACAGTTTTTATTAAAGTTACTGTGAAAACTTAAAATAGCACTCTCATTAGTTGCTAACAGAGATCTGCTGGTATACAATGAAGCCTAGAAGCCGCCTGTATTTTCCACTTTGAAGATGAGCAGGGCAAAATCTCACTCTTTTTCTTTGTGTGAAGAGAAACACCTTCTGACTCTGTGCTACGGATCTTTTGATTGACTCCTTTCCTTTTTCTGTTTGACAGGTTTTCCTCTGTAACCCATGCTATCTTCCCCAGCTCATCTCACTTCAGCAGTGCATGAATTTGAGCCCCTTTTTCTGCTGCTTCTGAATGGCACATTGTGATCACGGCCATTTCTCTGAGCATATTCCCTAGCTACACTATTAAACTGCAAAGATGGGGGGTGGGGTGGGGTGTGGGGAAGCACTCTGGGAGATCGAGGCCGTTATGCGACACCAGGGAGGCAGTACCACGCCAGAAGATGAACACTTCTCTTTTGCCTTTTCCTTGCGAGGGCTTTCAGGTACTGTTGGTCATCACACAATTGATAGCAGGTGCCAACTCATTTTGTGTCAGTTCCTTGGCAATCTAGAGCTACAAAGTGTTTTAAAGTGCTGGAGGCTACATCTTTATTAGAAAATAAAATGGGCTAGAGCCTTTTCTCTGACTTTGATGCAAATTGGCTCAGCATTGCTTGAATCAATAGGGCTAAACTCTTTTTCCCTCAAAAACCCAGGGTGTTCTCATCCACCCTGCCTGCAAGGTAGGGGCCCTGGCCATGCTGTGTGACCACAGCAGCCAGGCAATGCCTGGCACAGGGCTAGCTGGAACACTCTCAGCCATGCCGGTGTCTTCACTGACTATTCCATGCTCTAGAGAAGCTGTGGAGTACCTGAGCCGTACTGTGACCATGGGTAGCGTGCTGGGGTAGCCATAGCTTAGGAGGTAGCCTTGAGGAAGTTCTCTTGTTGTTACTTTAAACTTTATTGCTGAAGATGCTTTTGCAAAGGTCATAGTACTGAGGGGTGGCGGACGGGGGAGAATTTATTGTTCTGCGTTTGTAACCACATTAGGGTTCCCAGCTATGAGTTGGAGCGCCTGAATGCTACCATAATAGGAAAGTAACTGATCATATATGAATCAAGCAGTTGACTAGTGAGTCAAGAGGGCGGCTTGCTTCACGCACTGCTGAAATGCAGCTCTTTCCACAGTCAAACAGCAAGGTTGTTTAAAGGCACAGTGTTTACCGAGGAAGTGAGAACTGGAAATTGCACAGGAAATTAAAAACACATCCTAATGATTCTCATTTAAAACTTGGCTGGGACATTGGGGATCACATGCATGCAGCTGCAGAAAGAGACTCCCATAACTTTGGACTGAATTTGTGAGGAGGATCATGGCATTCTCTTGGAGGAGAGGACTTAGGGCTAAGTGTATTATCCCTGCTGGTGGGGTATCATTCTGCAGTGACAGAGGTACCTGACTGTGCCAGGACTTGATCCCCAGCACCATTTCCTTTTAGCTGCCAGAGGCTTCCATTGAATTTACCGGTCAGCCTAGCACTCCTCAGAGGCAGCTTTAGCTAGTAAGAGATGATTTTATACAGCTAAGATGGCCATTTCAATTTGCTGTGTGCCTAGTTTAACTTCCGCAAAGTTTGGTCTTCATTTGGGGATGTGAATTATTGTTTCTAGTTTCATGCTCAGAATACCTTGTAGATCCCCATTAACACTTAGGTACCTATCTATGCATCAGTTATGCATTTGTAAGCCATTTTAAAAGTCTGTGCGTGACACATTAATTATGTTGAAGATGAGAAATGATTGGTTAAATAACATTAGCATTAAAAGAAAAACAGTATTTGTCTCTGCATTAATTGTTGAGCAAAATCAATTCATCTGTAGTTGGTTATGAATTAGTTGAAAACACAATTTTTGTAAACTGAATTTCATTACTAGTCCTTTCTGTTTCATTATGTTATCCCAGTATACATAATTTTGTGCTACTTCATTTATCTTATGTCAGAAATAGTATTGCTGCTCTCAAATATTATTACAACCAGGAAAAAAAGATTAATCAGACACTTCAAAAGCCTCATGCTGAAATAACATTTTTAAAATCATAAAGGAATAACCACTATTTTCTACAGCAAAATTAATTTTTCAAATTTTAGATAACAACACTGAATTATGAAAGTAAAGGTTAATTTTGAAGAAGAAAGGATTCTGGTTGCCTAATGAAGTGGTCTTTATAACAAATTGTAATTTACAGTTGAATCAAAAGATGTTCTTTTCTGGCTTGCTTTGAGTGATGTTAAGGGGCCAGTTGGTGTGTTTCAGATAAAAATAGCTGTTATCTGTAATCTGATCACTAATGATAACCTTTATTTCCCTTCATACTGTTCTTTTGAAGTCACAGGAGACTGCTGAGCACTAGGGTTTGCTCTTCTGTTTGGGAGATGGTTGCTGTGTGGACATTATACTTCCCCAGTGCCTACCACCTTCAAATAACTGACCGTGGAAAATGAATACCCTTGTATAAACCCATAATCTCCCCCCCCCCTCAAGTGCCTACCTACTGACACTAGAACAGAACAGGCAGCCTTTGACTTTAGAAGGTGGCCCTTGAATGTCTGAGTTCATTATGGAGTGAAGAAACAAGAACAAATGTGGTCATGTAGTCCTTGTCACAAAATGAGTGTCTCACCCCAGAGCATTTTTAATGAGTAGGAAGAAAAATTATCGTGTTATTCCTAAAATAATTAGAGACAATTTTTGTCCTTAAAAATGAAGTAGCTGAACGTTTGAGTTGGATTATCTGTATAACAGTTAGATGGTGATACTCCATTGTGCAGATATGGATAGGAAAGGGAAGAAGACAGAATTTCTGACTTGCATAATCCCATGGTCACTGCTCAGAGGGCTGAAGGGATGGTGCCTCCGGTGTCTGAGGAAGTGATGGGACCACAGAACTGTCACACTGAAGTAATTCCACAAAGGCCTAGTACTGCATTACCATTATGCTAGCATGTTGATAAAGCAATTACAAGGCTCCCAGAGATTCAGGTCATTTGCAGATGGCCACCAAACTGGAGATTAGCCAAGAACCAATGGCTTTACATTACTCTATCAATCTGGGAAAGTTAGAAAAATTTATTAGTTTTGTGCTGTTACATCAGGAACATGCATGAGAAAAAAGTAATCTCCCAGAGGTTCGTGCCTAGACAGGAGGCAGACAGAGCTATGGAGGTCAGTCCCTCAACATGCATAGGTACAATGCTAATGAGCTTTCATCAGTCCACTGCACTATAATAGGCTCCTCATACAAATAATTCTCTTTGGATCATCCCATCATGGGAGAGGTGCTAAGGCAAAGTCCTCCCAGCAGACTGTCTCCCCAGACCACAGCTGCAAGCTGTATGCACTAAGCTAGTGAGGTTGCAAAGCAAGTGCAATGCTCAAAGCTCTGGGAGATGTTTCTTCCAGGTATCACAGAAAGCAACAAACTGTAGTTGTGAGCTGGCCGTCTCAGAGAGGCCTTTACTTGGCATTTTATTCAGCAAAAAGAAGTCTAAGAAATAAATAAAAGGAGGCAAGGTCAGATTAAGGCTCTCTTCTATGTGCCAATGTGACCTTTTTTCTTCTCTTGGGTTTGGGCAATGTCCACTCCCCCAGCATTGCCATCTTTTCAGCTGACTTGCAAAGTGAGTATGCAGGGCAGCAGCAGGGTGACCAAAACAAAGGCTCAGAGCCAGCCTGCTGGGTAATGTGACCCTGGCACCAACTGGAGAGTTTTTGTTGAGAAGTAAACTGTCGCCTTGCTTCAGCCATAAGGTCAGTTTTAGTGTTATTTTTGTCATCTTCCACAGAAGCAAAAGGCTAGATTGACTCCCCTAGAAGATGAGACCCTGTCTTTTACTTCCTCACCCCTTAACTAAATGTAGAGGGGGAAGAATGGCCACATCAACTCGGTTTTCAAAACTGGTACTTGTAAGGACTTAAATCTGGCCTCCATACATCTAAGGGCCCATATGTTTTCTCTAGCTGGCTGGTTGCTTTGCGGACTGTAGTCAGATAAAATTTCTATTCCCATCGCATAAAGATAAAGATAATGCACCACATGAATGTCAACATCCGTGAGATTCCTGCCCATTTTGGTCCTCTTTAATTAGGGACTGTTCTGCCTCATTGGACAGACTGGTGTAATAGCTTGGGATCAGAGTAGCATAAAGATTGTCACAGCTTGAATAATCTTTTGAGCAGTGGGAGGTAATGATCCTGCCTGAGGCAAAATACCGCTTCTGGCATGTTATGGGGCACTGTGATTCTGTCCCACACTTCATTTAGTCTTTTTCCAAATGCTGCAGTTTAGCACCTGAAAAATGCGGTATTTTAATGAGTATGTTGTATCTTGGGTACACTCCTATAGTTCCTGTTGGATGTGGGCTGGGTGAGCACGGGTGGAAGACAGCACTGAAGATGTGAAATGCCAGTTAGAGGCTCCAGCCTATGCAGTTTTTCATGCTGAATGTTTTTCCAGAAGGTGACAGGCCATCTCTGTTTCATCTGGAGGATGGAGGAATTCTGAGAATAGCAAGTCCTCTTTTCCCGCAAGTCCATCCCACTAGCTTTTGCCCTTCCATGAACACTTTTAGGAAAGACTGGTCTGTTTAGCATGTGTTTAGACTGCTTTAGGCTTTTGGCCCAAATGGAATAAGCAGGGTTTTCTTTTTCCAGTGTTGTCACAATTTCCTCTACTTTATAGTTGAAAAGTAAATGAAAGAAATAGCTGAAGGCATATTTATGAATAATTACACTTGCACACGTTTCTTGAGAGTTTGCTGGGTAGATTTGTGTGTAAGTTTTGATTGTTTTCCGTGTTACAGGCAGCTTCATTATCCATCCAGTGTTTGCAATGGATTATAAGGCACTGTAGCAGATTACAGAGACAGCATTCTAATGTTTCATCTGGAAATGGAATAAATAGATCTTTTACAATTGCAACGATGTGAAATGACTTTTCAGGATGTTGAATTTGGAAGGCAGCTAATTAGGTGCTGTTTCAGGCTGTCCTGCTGGGATGGCTATTGCATATACTGAAGTAAAATCTGCACCCTGCAAGTTGTCTCAGTCTTTAGTCCTGCAAAAGTCTGTAGTACCAGACTGGTGCTGGGGCATGGGGTGCTCCTTAATGATGGGACTCATCAAGCAGTCGATGTTGTGCTGCTCCAAGAAGTTTGTTCCACCACAACTCAGATATGCCTGAATTGACACATGGCCAGAGTTGGTCCACATTAAACACATGATTTTGAAAAACTCAGCAAATACTAGGATTAGATACCATGACTGCTGGTGTGGGCTTGTTTTGTTCATCTCCCCTCTTGGTGGTGATCAGAACCCAGAAGGGACATGTACTGACTGCCCCAGATTGTCATGGCATGTTCAGAAGAAGTGTAGGAGTCACTATCTAGGAGAGGGAATTTGGACTGAGTATGAAGAAATCTTTCAGGGAAAGCCTTGAAATAGCTGAGTGTAGTGAGAAGGGTTAGGGTTTGGTTTTTTTTATGGCGCTAATGAAGCCGAATCCCCTCCGAAAGCAGAAAGTGCAGACTGGTGCTTATCAACCCTTTTGGATTTCTGAATCCTTCAAAATCACAAGTACTTCTGGATTAAAGTCTACTGACAACAGTCTTGTTCCTCCTAGTTTCCTCATGTGGGCCTGTGGTAGTCCAGGGAGCCTCAGATATTCATGTGGAAGAAATCTGCACATAGTCTTGAAAGTGTAGATATCAACAGATGTTTGTGTGTGTGACCGAGGATGTGAAGGGAATCCAGATCTACCTTTATTGCTACATAAAGGTAGCTTGGAAAAAAGTGGCTTGTGATCAGGCAGAATCATTGGCCCCCATCAGCAGGAATGAAAAAAGCAAGTCCAAAAATAAAGCTATGCTCAGGCCTGCTGGGAGTAAAAATTTCCTGGGTTTTCAGACTACTTCCAAGCTAGTGGAATGAATGAATAAAAGAGGGACATTTGTATGGACTTGCTTTCCATTCTCTGCATAAATTTAATGATTTGAGCATTCAAACTTCATGGCCTGCATGTTTGAGATATTATGAACAACTACTGACAGGTAAAAACCAGTGTGGCATAGGTGCGTGCATATATAGTAGGAAGGATGCAACACAGGCTTTCAGTCGCTCATGTTGGTGCAGTGAGGTCATCTCTAGTCTGTGCAGGTCCCAAGCACAGGCTGGGTTTTCACTGCAATTAAGTGGGTCAGTTCTTTATTCATAGAATCATGGGATGGTGTGGGTTGGAAAGGACCTTGAAGATCACCCTGTTCCAAACCTCCTGCCATGAGGAGTTGAAACTCATGCTTTTAACTCTTAACTAACCAGTAAAGCAAAACCAGTGTAATGAGTGGGGTGTGATATGTTTTAAATTGTTGGGCTACTTTTAGTAAAGCAACTCAAGGTAAGAGCTAAAATATGTATCCCGTAGCATAGACAAAGACACTGTCACTGTGTTGGAACAGTCAATGTAAAATGTTTTGGGGAGAACTCCAAAAAAATCCATTCCCAAAATTTAGGAAATACCCCATCCAGCTCTTTCCAGTTTAACACAGGACGTACAACTCTTTAAGCAAATATGTCTGTGTATTTCTATATATATTCATATGTATTGTTTATATATTCAAATGCAGAGATACCATACATGTAGATAGAAAAAGAAAGATGGGCATAGGGAGAAAGAAAAACACAGGTATGTCATATACATTATATATAGATGTTATACATGTTGTTTTATAATACACATTATGCACATATATATGTAATCATTATATATGTATATATTTCTATACCATCTGTAAGCTAGCAGTGAATTTCTTCATTACCCATATAAATGTCTTGGCACTTTTGAACACTTCTAATTTCTTAATTAAGTCATGGCTGAAAAGTACTCATCCTACCATTTCCCCTTAGTGATGGGAAAAAGAGAAATACAAGTAGTGTTCATAAGGAATTTTGGTTTTGCTTTCAACAAGAATGGGTCAAAAAATAAAAGTAAGTCAGATTCTAAGATACTGTAAATTATTGTAGGTCTTCAGATGTGGTAAATTATTGTAGTACAAGTGATTTTAAGGCAGTGATGATGGTTCACATCAAACAAAGATTAACTGGCCTGGAAATTCTAGAGAAAAATTACACTAAATACTTTTTTTTCTTAAGTCTGTATAATCTTAACATAAGACTGCTGAATCACTACTGCAAGTTAACATGTTGCTAAGACTTGGCTGCAATAGGAAATGAGTTGTACAAGCCAGATTTCATCAAGAGGTATGAAACCAATTGTGTCTGCTCATCCATCCATCTGGCTTTCCCTATTGACAGTTCCAAGGGACAGTAATTTATATACTGAAAAGCTAAAATTGATGCATAAACTCCACTTCTGTTTTCTACTGTGAAGACTGACAGCTGTGTCTAGTAAGTGGCTAGGGAGGAACCTAAAATTCAGAACATTACAACAAAAATGAAAATCATCAAGCAATGAGAAGACATTAGTCTCATCAGTTTCAAAACTGATTAAATGCTTATTACATTACAAGTATAAACATTTTGATAAAATATTTCTGCATAAAAAATAAGAGTATTTCTCCATAGGTTATCCTCTTCTATTGAGAATGTTAGTAGGACCCTGTTAATTGAGTTTCTGACATATGGACAAGTAAACCAGTTTTTATTGTCTTATTACTGATATCACAAAGTGGTTGCTGTTAGAGCTAGCTGATCAGGCTGTTGATTTTTTATTCACTCAAAAATTTCAAATGAAAAGTCTATATTTACATGTTCTGACTTGAAAAGTCAGGTTTCTACAGACAGATTTAAAGTCCTTTTTTGGTTTGTTTCCATATAAAATATTGTGATTGCTTGTCTTAGTACCCTTTAACCCATAAACACCAAATCTAAACCAAGCCCCCAAAATACCAAGAAAATGATACTATGTCATTGTGAAAATGATAATTCCTTTTGAAATTTGATTTTTTTTTAAATCTTTGTTTCTCTGCTGTGTACACAGTAATGTGGAGAAGATGGTATCTGGCAATAGGAAAATTTTCACCAAGTAGTATAGTGTTATAGTTGTTAGTTTAGGATTTTCTATTTCTTTAACAAGTTTCTGTATATAACATGGCTTTAATGGGAGAGTTCAGTTATCTCACTAACTGTGTTAAGAATTTATGAGCATTAGGAAGTCAATTCAGTCCTTCACCTCCCTTTCCCCATGAAAAATAAGGGAATAATTGTATTTTTGTGCTTAAGGTGGTTGTGTTGCTTGAACAGTTACACTAAACTGGTCAGATTCTTGGATTTAATGGCTATGGAAGTGTGACATAATGTTAATATGATTAATTTTCTTCCATAAAATCTTTATTTTGATAACCTAACTTTTCATTATACTGTATAATCAAAGTTTTGGTAATCTCTCAAGCTATTCTTCCCCTCCAGACTTTCTTCTTACATTTTCATCTTTCTTCTTAAATGTTCTAAGTAAAACAAAATATTAAGTGAACATTTCTTTTATGTTAACAAAGCTGCATTTATTTTGTTATTGTAGTTAAAATCAGTATGGAATATGCCAAAATCTTCCCTTTAAATACCTATGAATATTATATGAATATTATATATATGAATATGCCCAGTTTAGAGTGGATTCTGGTCATGGAACATGAGTTCCGAATAAGAACAAGAAGTAAAGGCAAGAAATACTGCAAGACTGATGCTAAAATAATGAAATGGTATCCCTCTTTTCTAGTGGGAAGTAGAGAGAGAGATATTGGGAAATAATTTGCTTTCCATTTTAATAATACATTGGAAATGTTTCCCTTGATTTGCATTAACAGTACTTGGGGGTGAACATCCCAGAGGTATTAATCTCAAGAATAAAAAGCAAAGTGGTTCCAAATGGGTGAATTCCCAGAGCTGTTTTAAGTAGAGCTGTCTGCAGACTCCAGGCATGACGTTCACTGCAGGACTGGGATACAACAGTTATGTAACTGAGTTTAACAAACAAGTTTATAGATGTGAAGAGAAGCTCAGTGGTATGATGAGGTTAGTGGAGTGAATGTGTGTTCTCACTTTGTTAGTCCAGGCAGATTAGGGTTATCTTTGCAATGAGGGCGGGATTTTTCCCAGGGCTGCACTTTTATCACGTAGGTGTATGAAGCAAAATTCAGCAAAGTCAGCTGGGTTGCCCACGTGGAGGCCCAAAATGCAGCTGAACAAAAAGCTGAGGCCTGGGAATAAAGTGGGGCAAAGAGCCAAGGATTGAGGATGAAAGGCAGCAACGGAGCCCAGAGAGAAGTGAGGGAAGCAGTACAGTGGCAGAGCAATTGAACATAAATGATTCAAAGAGGAAGAGTGGTATGTGTTGAAAAAGATGAGGTGGCAGGAAACAAGTGAAAAGGATGGAAATTTGCCTTAGGAAGTATTTCTCTTCCTCTAATGTAGGAGGTGTGATAGGAATAGGGTCTTAATCCCTACTTTAAAATATTTTAAGGTGCCTTTGTTTTAGAGTGAGCATAGGGATATGAGTAATTTCTGCCTGCAGGGTGGCACAGGAGGGTCCGTCTGCCCCTCACTGTTAAATCCCCAGGCAGGAGAGGACTTGTGCAGACATCGGGGTGATGCTCAGTGACTGCTGAGCACCATTTGGATGTCACTTCTCAATGCCTAGCTACCAATGGGCCGTCACAGACTCTTTCATTGGGAGGGAGAGGGGGATTTGATCAGCTGTGTTTGCCGAAACAGGTCCCAGGTTTTTTTTCCTGAATATGCTCCCCATCATCACGGCGGTGTCTATGAAGGAGAGAGGGGCAGGGCTTTTCATCTGTGCTGTCCAGTCATCATCACCATTTGAAAAAACTGTTGACATTTTGTTTTGTTTTCTTTGAGCAGATGGGCAGAAGAAGGTTCAAGAGGAATTTGACATAGACATGGATGCGCCAGAAACAGAGCGGGCGGCTGTGGCGATACAGTCCCAGTTCAGAAAGTTCCAGAAGAAAAAAGCGGGGGTCCCAGTCTTAGTAGCTACCTCACAGCTTACAACAAAGTAATCCTGAAATGATTTATCAAGATCAGAAATAACACAAAGATGCATGTACAGAAATTATCAGTATTTAAAACCCCATTGGCAGATAACAAACCATGAGCTTGTGTGTGACTTCATCCCAGATGTTTCACGCCCATTATCCTCTGTAACTCACCATTCTACGCGATGTTGTAATAAAAAGTTAGGGTGAAGTAATTAAAGTGTCTGCCTTCATCTGTCTTTTCATATTAATCCAGCAACCACAGCGTTACAAATGTACCCAGCCCAGATGCCTGTTTTCCTCTTCACGTAAAGCTTGCAGACATAACAGCACCGTATGTTACAAAGTTTTTGCTGAGGGATCAGAGCATGCATCTCAGCACTGCTTACCTCATTTGGAGAATTCCAACTGCCAGCCAAATGTAACAATAAAATTACTTTCTCATAATGAGCTGGAAGTAAAAAGTTGCAGACAGAAGCTGGCATGAGGGGGAGAGGTGTAGGAAACAGTGAGCAGTTTATTTTTGTCCTGCAATTATGCCAGTGAAGTGGCTTAACTGAGGAAATTGTCCCTGTCCTTCCTCTTTGCATGATAATGCTCAGAATTACCAGATTGGACCACATTGACTTTTTGTTACAGGGAAAAAATAAGAAATCAGACGCAAAATACAAAACCCAATTCCAGAAACCTTTGGAAAGTTGGTTTTTCTCCCCACTTGTGAAAATAGAAACTGACCCTTTAAACACTCTTTTTGAGGCAGCTTTTCATTCTTTTCATAATTAGTAACTATTTCTATTCCATGTTTCTCTTTTCATGTTATTTTCAGTATTTGATGAGTAAATCGTAACAGACTCCCTGTCTCCATTTGCACTGTTCTGTATGCAACTTCATATGAGCCCCTACTTTTATCAATGTACATAGCTTTTATCACAGCTTTTGATTAACAAAAAGCAGCCACAACAATGTCTCTCTTAAATTGGGAAGTATTTCTATTTTCTGCCTGTTTTAAAACAATAACAGACCAGTTTCAGGCTGGATCTAAGTAAGGATTTTGCCTGGCTTCAGACCTGATCAGGAACTGGCAGTCCATGTGGTGCACAGGGAAGGTTCAGAAAAGGTTTAAAGTACCTTGTACTCAGAAAAAGCAGCTATTTTAGGTGGAGCAAGTGGGACATGCACTACACAGAGACATGTAAAAAACCCCTCATCTTCTTCTTGGCTTTGTGAGCAGGTTTAGAGGTTAGATTCCGTTAGGCATCTTTGTCTCTTGGGAAATCAGAGGCAGAAGCGTTTTCTGAAGGACTTGTGTTTGCAGTGGTTCTCCAAGAAGGCAGCGTGAGCCTCACCTCCAGGCTGACAGAGGCAAGTGTGCTGAGAGGTGACAATAACTGAACAACCTGGAGTTGGGACTCCTTCAGGTGTGAGAGATCCAGGTATAATTCCCAGCTCTGCCTGTATGGGTTCATTTCTTCCTTGCCTGCCTTCCACAGGAGTATTCTGATCGCCAGGCCAAAGGGCGCATACATCATTAGTCCCCTCACATCAACAGAAAGCTACGACCAAGGGGTAGGAATAGAAGGAAAGGAAGGATTTCATGCTGGTGGGCAGTCACTTCCCGTGAGAGCCCAGCACAGCAGCAATACTGAAGGGGTGCAACACTGTGCCTGAAAGGTGGGCTGTGGGACTGCAAAGGTAAGACCCTCAGCCTTATGCAGAGCAAGTTAAGGCACTTAATATGTGTGCTGCTGGGCAACAATTTAGTGAGGAGCCCAAACCTGATGGTGAGTGATAGGAGCTCTGGGACTGTGCTATTTAGGAGGACCCCTCAGAGATTCTGAGTAGAAGAAGCCTTATGGATCCTGTGGGCAATGCAAAAGGCACATGCAGAGATGACATATGCGGTGCTTAATAAGCACAGCAAGACTGGGTGGGAATGGACGATTTTTTAGATCTTAGTTTGGGCATAAACGTCTACATGCTGCCCAAATCCTGCCTTAGGCACCTCTGTCTGGGTCAAGTCCAGGCTTTACACATGACTTACCCATACATCATCTGCAAAGTCAGTTCTCCAAGCTGCAGCTCAGTGCTTTCACGCTAGGATCATATTTTAGCAGCACTGTTTCTTTGCATTTAGGAATTTCACAAATAAACCTCAAATAACACTGCTGCTGTGCTCAAAGTGAGGTTTGTGGAGGCCATGGATTTCTCACTTGTCTGTCAGAGAAACTGCTCACCATATAATAATGACCTTAGCATAATTAAAAAAATTGTAATGGGTTTGGATTGTGTTGGTGCCATTTTGTTTAGATGAACATATATCTGTAATAAAGGACTGCATTTGTGTTGTGCATTATGTCATTTGGAATAGCATGAGCTCTGTAGTGGCTACTCAATTGAATAAAAACTATGGGTAAGCACTAGGTTTTTGTATTTGATCTGACATTCCTTGGACTTAAATTTCCTATGCAACAGGAATAATCATATGGTTGGGACACAGAAAAAATGATTACATTATTGAAGCACAGCAACAAGGGCTATTAGTAAATGAATTATGGCTCTTTCAGCAGCAGGGCTATTTGATGTGAAGTTCTGAGTGCATCTCACAAATACAGTCTTAATATACAGTGAAACATAATGAGGAAATAGTGAACTGGCATGAAATTTTGATTAATTGTGGCTGCTCTGTCAGACAGTTTCCTTTTTATGAAAAGGAAAGGCCTATCTGGATATTGCTGAGGTGAGGGAAAGAGTGTGATTCAACCAGGAACTTCACTAAGATGGGTGGAAGAGGACACTTAAACATTCCAACTATTACATGGGTCTTCCAACTTCAAGACACTCACTGAGCTTTGTAGTTAACTGGCACTACCTATCTGGGACTAACCAAGTCATGGAAAGAAAAATTTCAATTAGGTGGATATGTGTGCTGATAAATCAAGAAGTTCCCATAGGTAATATGAAAGATTATTCAGAGCAGTAGATTTTGTAGGAAACAGGGTTATCACTCCCACCACATACACCCACACCCTCCCCAGACAGACACATCCATGCTGGTTCTGCTTGGAATTACTGCCAGATTATCCCAAAAGAAATTAACCTACAATGGAATGATCAGAACAATTGCCTGAACCTTAGAAATGCTTTGTTCACATTGTTGCCTGGACCATAAAATAACCTGTAGAAGTAAACAGCAAGGGAGATGATTAAAAGTAAAGAAACACCATCAGGAAGCACAAGAGTGCCCAAATGAGGAAAGCGGTAAAGGATGGGAATTCTATCAAGTTAAAACACAGAAAGGCAAGCCAAAGCCAACCTGTGTCTTGCTGATGAAACTTTTTTCAAACATTTCTCAGATGGGCAGCCTACTGGAGAGCTGTGGGGATGTAGGGAAGTAGAAGTCTTGCAGAAAAGTAGAAATTAATCATGCGTTAACACTCAGAGCAGAGGCTCCCACAGCAGGGGTCTTGTTTGCAATACATCAGCCTGAGGAATTCATCATCAAACTGAAATGTCAGTAGAAGAGAGTTTGGAGTAACCTGGCAGAATTAGTAACAACAGATTGCCAGGACTGGATGAGGTTCACCCACGTCTTGCAGAGGAGCTCAGATATGTAGGGGTCACCTTATTCAGCCCATTGCTCATGCTGGCCTCAATTCCAGGGGAATAGGTGGTGACAAATCAGTAACAGATTTTAGAAAGGGCTCTAGGAGTATTCAGTTTTACAAAGATTGTTTTCATTAGGTAGCTCAAGAGAAACTATATGATGTAATACAACCATAATACATCAATGCCAGCCTGACAACAGCTGTTGTGATTCACAGATCTGCTAGCAGTCACTGATGGAGTAACCCAGGTGCACCTGCATTTTCAAGAAGTTTTGACAGAACTCTTCTGAATGTCTTTTAGAGAGGTTAAGTGGTCTGGAAACAAATGGCCAGATCCTTTCGCAGAAAAACAAGTGGCTAAAAGACAGGAGCTGAAAGGGTGGGATGGCATGTCCGGTTCTCATGGGAGCAGGCTGCTGCCAGTGGGACTCCACCAGCATATGTGTTGTGCAGCATTCTTAAAAATCATCTGAAAAGAGGGAGGATGAAAAGTGAAGTGACAAATTGTTATACCGGTGCTTTCTACATGAAGAATCCTGTTCTTTGCTCCTTAATTTTAAAGTAGGCTCCTTGAGACCTACAAGGAGAGGAAGGTCATGAGGGGCCCCACAGCCCTGCCTGTCCCTGCCCACCCCTCCCCTACTCTGCCCAGGGCCGAGGCCCCACGTCACCTTCCCAGGGCCTTCAGCCCTTGCCACAGCGATGCCACAGCAAGGCCAATCTCCAGCTCCCTCCACAGCCTTGCCCTGTCCAGCCACGCCACACCAAGCCAGGCCCATGTCCCGGTCCTGGCCCATCCAGGGGAGGTGTTGGATGCTTGGGGCTGGAGCTGCCCTGGTCCCCCTGGCTGCCCTGCTCCTGGTTGTAGTTCCCACAGCCTTGGCTCCTGGGAGCTGCCAGCCCCACTGTGCCCTGCAGTCTCCCTGTCAGTATTAGGGGTCTGTCCCTCCACATATCCCAGTGACCCCCCAAGGAGAAGAGAGGGAGGTAGCTTTTAATCATAGGCATGAAGGTCACAGGCCCCATGGAAACAAGTGACATTTCCCTCCCCTGGCTTATTTGCCCTTAGCCACCCAAGCTGCAGCACAAGGCAGCTCAAGGCTGTGCTTTGAGCACAAGAAATCAGCCAGACCCCCCAGGCAGGACCAGGGTGGGTGCAGCAGGGTCCCTGCAGGGGTTCCCGGATGCTCACCAAAATGGGTGTCAGCAGCAGCTCTGTCATCTCCTCCAGCCCTGCCGCAACACCTCAGCTTGCAGCCTGCTGGAAATGTTTGCTTCAAAGTACATCAGCCAAGCACAGCAGCCTAAATATGTCAGTGAAGGCATCTGCAGGAGTACACAAGGGAGGCAAACAGGTAGAAGGGAATCCTCTGCATAAAAGAGGAGCACAGCTGGGAAGGGAAAGCACTGCCGAAATTTACTGAGCCACCCAAAGATGACTTCTTTTCAGCTTGGGTAACCGACTCCTCATGTGTGGCCTGTTTCAGGGTTCACACCTCAAAGGGGCACAGGCTCTCCAGCATGAAGCTGGCCACTGCCAGGAGGCCTTTGTGCCTTTGTGCAGCCCAGAAAATCCTCCCTGCCACCCAGCTCTTCCCAGGCGCCAGCCAGAAACCCACTGGATCCCAAGGGCATGGGGCGGGGGGGGGGGGGGGGGGGGGGGGGGGGGGGGGGGGGGGGGTGGGCTCCCACACAAGACAGCGAGCGTTGCTGATGGCCACGGTTCCTGCTCTTGTACCTCAGAAAACCAGCTGGAGCATGTCACTGTCTTTCCTTCATGAAAACCAAGGCTTGAGCACAGTGTGGGAGAGAGAGGATGTGACATGCACCCAAGGGGCTATAACAGCCCGCATTTGGGACATGGCTGTGGTGCACATCTAGCCCTCTGTGGTGGTGCTCACGTGTAGGCATAACCAGACGCCTCTGCATCTGAGAGATGTCTTAGGTGCCCTCTGCCATCCTCAGTCATTACCTGCCAGCTCCTGTTTTAGACCTGGCAGCTGACTGTGGAAACTTCCAAAATAAAGTCCCAGTGGTTCAGCTGAATCACCATTGAAGGCCGTTTTGGCCAGGTTGCTTAACGTTTCCTTGAGACCCACAAGTTAGCAGATGCCTTGCAGCAAGCAGAAGCTTCCTAAACTGCCTCCTGACAGTCAGATGTTCTCTGTGAGGCTGCAAGAGATGCTTGAACTCTGGTGCCATCTCAGTGCCATAACTGTATGGCAACGCAAAGACACCTTTATATCCATTACTGACCATTTACCACTCATCTAATTTTTGACTTGATCTGAAATATTTTGAATGTGGTTATCAAAAGCCCCAGGTCACTGGACAGGCCTGGGCTAGACTGTTATTTACTTGCAATAGTAAGGGATATGACAAACCTCTGGATTTTAATTATGGTTTAACCTAAATTATTATTATTTTTTTTAATACCAGCTCTATACACTTGTTGAAATCCTGATGGGAAAAAAGGAGAGTGTGTTATTGATAAACATATTTAGACATGTCTCCTGTAAATATTTAAATGCAGATATCTTTCCCAATCTGAAATCAGCAGGATTTACTTGTGTTTATGTAATCAAGAACATCTTCACAGTGAAAAATTCTAGGAACTTCCCGAAGAAGAGAAGCCATGCCACTTCTACTTCATGAAAGTCGAGTCACGAATGGGTTATTTAACTCAACCCAAATTGTGGCAGTGCTTTTTTTTTTTTCTCTCTCTCCTTTTTTTTTTTAAAATCCTTAAACTCTCCCTGACAGATGGTCTCCTGCCTTTCAGTATCTCTAGTGATGGTGAGGCTAAAACCTTCCTTGGCTGCTTGTTCCATCACTGAACTTTTCTTAAAGCTATAAAGGTTGGTTTGTACTTAACCTAAATCCTCCCTCCTGCCATTTAGATTAATTTGCTCCAGAACCAGCTATACCCAGTTTCCCTAATCTTATCTTATAGAGCTCTTTTTCCAACTCTTTTCATCATTTTTGTTATTCTCCTTTGAACTCTGCCAATTTATCTGTGTGTCTGAACAGAAATGCAGCCAGCCAAATGAAATGTAACCAGTGCCAAGCACAGCAGCATAATTATCTTGACTATTTTACAAGTGATGATCCCCTTACCACAAATCTACGTGGCTTTTGGTATTTTTTGTGACAGCATTATTTTGCTGGCTTACAGTCAGAACACAATTTCCTGTGAATATGGAGCCTCTGTGGTCTTTCTGTCTAGTCAGGATTTTCTCCTTTTTTTCTACAAGAGACTATATTGGCTGTAAAACACCTATCTTAATTTTATAGTCCCACTGCACCTCGGCAATACCAGGATGATAGAGAAATACAGGTAAATGTCTTTATCTGCAGTTCCTTGGCATCCAAACTGGGCAGGAAGCGTAATTGGTTCAGACTTCTTTTGTGCTTTCCCCTTTCCTATTACTAAAATTACTACAGTCAAGTGCAGAGGCTTCAGTGATCTCTAAATCAACAATTTTTTTACAGCTCAGAAAAGTTTTCAATGATTTGCTATTTTATTCTCAAAACTTGTCTCGCCTTTGGTTGTGATGACTAATTATTTGATAAGAAAACTCTGAATATCCATATCTAAAACCAGGTCTTGAAATAGGCCTGAGGACTCTTGCACCATCTCAGTGCAGTGTGATTTAATGGTCTTTCACAAAGGCCAAAACACTTTTATTACTCACATTAAGTAGTAGTTTCCACCATAAATAGTCCCACTGAAGTCTTCAGGACTAATGTGACAGAGGGAGGGTGCGTGAGGGGATGATCTGTTGGCCTTATCAAGTACACAAAGTATAGTGACTTTCAGTTTGCAGCTTTTGGCAAAATGATATCACTGTTTTTCTTTAACCATTGTCATTCCTTCTTGGGAGCCAAGTCCACATTTAATATAGTGAATGATATAAAAAAATAACCACAAGATGATGGCAATGATTAAAAACAATAAAAAAAACAATGACTACAACAAGGGGAAAACTGACACATCCGCAGAAGAATGGCATCTCTCCAAAGCACATTTGATTTGATTCAGATCACACACACAAGCCACAGTGACACATTCCTTTGTGTGGCATGGGTTTACCTATAATCCTCCTCCTGGTGCGGCCAAACACTACTACTATTGTGGTAGCAGCAAATTGGCTTCTCCAAGCAGCAGGGACCTTGCTGGTCACGTGTGTCCCTGCTTTGCTGTGTCCCTGCCCAGGGCTGGTGCCATCCCACTTTCCCCACTTCGGCACAGGTGATGCAGTGCTGCCCACAAGTCAGACGTGGGAAATGTGCCTGGTTCCTACTTTAGTATCACATGGAGGTACGTGGGTCCTCTTTGTAGGACTATGTGTTGTTAGTTGTAAATCTCTGATTATCAGATATATAGACAAAACTCAGTCTGGTCCTGTACAGCCTTGAGGTGGGGCTTACTTGCAGGGTAATTCGTTAGCTGATGGGAACACACATCTGCCTGCCTGGATGGGCAGCTGGCTGACCTGAACAGGTAAGCCTCATTGCCAAAACAGCAGGCAGGCCAAAAATAAGCATCTGCATTAGACCTTTTAGCTGGTCAGACCTTTTGGCTGTGCAGTCCGCACACTCCCCTAAAGCCCAGAGGGATCCCAACACCAGACACCGCTTGTTGGGCCCCGGCAACTGGTAAAGAGGGCAAAGTGGACACACTGGTGGGAGATGGCAGCAAAGCGTGGAATCAGGGGTGAGTGAAGGTGATTGCTGTAGTGGAAAGGGAAGAGTTATTGGAAAGGTGAAGCGGACATATGTAATGGCAGTGCATTAAGGAGGAGGCATAGGGTGTGGGTAGAGAATCACAGCAGGAATGGTGGGTAGAAGGGGAACAGTGGCAGGGAAGGGAGGTGAATGCCTAATGTTGAAGAGCTGGAGCATTTCATTTCTCACTCATTCATTTGCTGATATAATGAATTACTTAGGTATTTCCCATTCAGTTATGTAAAACTGAACAGTATGGTGTTGTCTTTTGGGGACACCTGGGCAACATTGCAAGTGCTGAGGCATTACAATGTGTTCAAGTTATGCAAAGCAATTGGCAGGCATTTAGGGATCACAGCTGTGCTGTGTAAATTCTGTCTTAGAGTTAAAAATATAAATCTCAGTATTTGATCTGTCATTCTGTAGTTTGCCCTCTAGACTTTCCTCTGACATATGGTACTTACAGTCTCTGGAGAATGCCCAAAACATCTCTTGCATCTAGGGCTTACAAAGTATACTGGGAGACAACGTAGCTGGAGAAAATAAAATCATTGTTCAGAGGGAAAGCAATTTTATTCCACTAGGATTCTTCTGCCATCGATATTCCCCTGATCATAGAAGCTTTTTCTTTACAAAGGATGTTAAGGCAATCAATTGTTTTTATCTGGTAAATGAAAATGGATGAAATACAATTTAGAAGTAGGCAAACACAGAAGTAATTTTCCATTCAGCATTAGTTCACATCTCAAAAGACATTAGACCTGTGTTTATTGAAAGACAGGTTATTGCCTGGGACATTGGGATTTTAACAGAATGGAACACAAACTCCAGTTTATTGACATTTGCTGCATGGCAAAAAGATTGATGATTAGCTCCTCTCTTTCTGCTCTTTTTCAGTATTGCTATGTGCATGCACGCAAGGGAAAAGCATGCATTATGCATCACATTCTATATACTTTCATACAAAAGAAGTAAATGGTTGTTTCATAGTTAAAGAAGCACTTTCCATTAATTTAAGTTTTTCTTGGCATTAGAGAGCTGCCTGCATTTGCTCTGTTCTTACATATGTGCACGTTAGTGCCCATCATCAAAATTAAAAGTCCATTATCTTGATTCTGTGCTGCACATGGAAATTTTAATCCTGCAAGCTTTGTAGGTAATAAGAATAATTTAAATAAGGAAGTTTCAATAGTGTTTAAATAGTGCCAAAGTTTCAAGGTTAGGACTAGCAACAAAGAAAAAAGTAAGAAAGTAAAAAAAGTAAAGGAAATCCTGAAAGTACCCAGTGAGAAGAGGAATTCTCTTGACATTTTTTGCCTGCATAGAAGCAGATGATTCTCCTTTGAGGAAACAAACGCAAAATGATAAACATGCCTTTTTCATCTGCCCAGCGTTCCTTCAGTGCCAGTGCACAGAGTTCTGGCTCAAATGTGCACCAGTGATGCGCAGCTGCTACACAGGAAAGCAGGCACTAAAGAACAGCCCTGGGTACACCAGCACGACTTGCACTTTGTTTCTGTCCTTGAATTTTATTTGCATCGTGTGTCACCTCACTGCACAATCAGCCCAGCAGCATGGAGCAGGGGGCTGGGCTGCAGGACTGCAGCACAAGTGAGGATGTGCTGTGTAAAGGTGAGAGAAAACTCTTGGACCTGCTTTGCCACTGCAAGTACTAAAAGTTATCACTCCATGTCTGTCTGAGAATGTTCTAAAACTTGGCTTCCCCACAGCCTGCTCTTACTGGTGTATGCAGCATGCTGGCAGACACGGGTGGGCAGCCCTGGGTGGCTTTGGTGAAGTGCATTGTATTCCCACACAGCAAGATCTAAGCGACAACAAAACAGGTCACAAACTGTGTGTGGAGGGGGAAGGGACTGCTTCATTCAAAAGGATATTAATCAGAAAACCCTGAAGATGTCACCCAGTGCCCTTTGCAACTCACAAACCTGCAGAGCAGCAGCCTGCTTGCCGGTTCTAGAATGTCTTTCGAACTCTGCCTTGGAAATAGCTGACAATATGTAGGTGATGTATCGAAGACTTACAAAATGCCACTGAAAAATGTTTTGCGTCTCAGGAATACAAAGCCACATGGCCAAGGAAAACACATTTACACAGAAAGTTGATTTCTCAGCTGCTGCCAGTCTTCCAGGGAGTGCCTTAGCTATTGCAGCATGAACAGGCACACACTTGTGTTGCTTTTTCTTTGTCCTAGCAACCAAATTTCACTCTCTTGATTTTCCTGCTGCTTCTTGCTAAAACATTCCCAGATTAATAGCTTTTCTGTTGCTACACTACAGACAAGGCTTGACTGTGTTGCTGGAGTCAACATTATTTTTAGACAATAGGCCGAGGCCTCTGATACAAATCAACTTTAAAAGGTTACTTTTGTTTGTGTGCTTTAGGCTATGTTATTCCCTCTAGTGAATCCATTTTCATGTGCTCTGTCAGCAGCAGTATTCTTTAGGTGAGATAATTAGTCAAGGCCAGTTAATTCCTTTTGTTTGTCCTTCTCTGACATAAACTAACCTGTTGATTTCCACTGAAAAACTTGTTATGTGTTGGCATTTAATAACACTTGTATTAGTAAGCCTAGCAGTTAAGTATTATTATAAAGACCACTTTCCAGCCTGATCATTTCTGAAAAAGACCAGTATTTTTTATTTCCTCCTTACAGGATCAGTCAAATTAAAACAAAAACAAGACTTGCCAAGCTTATGTAAAGCTGGATGGCACTTCAGATTGTATTTTTGTGCATTATTAAGTTTGCTGAAATCTCAGGGGATGAAATTTACAAAAGCAAGTACCATTTAAAGTCATTGGCACTTATGCACTTTAATCTCCTGGGTGCTTTTGCAAATCTTTCACAGACTGTGTAAATGTGCTGTGATGGATGAGGTTTCTGCCAAGCAGGAGGTTTAGCACTGCCTCTGTTCGTAGTGCATTTCAATGTTATTAGCAAGCTCTCACCTAAGCAAAATAAATCTTACTTAATTTGCACCAGCTTCCAGTTATGAGCCATCCATTTATAAACATAGCTGCAGTGACATCTGATTATTTTTTTTTACATGTCTATTGCATCAAAAATAAAAATAAATTCCGTCTTGTAGTATATCTGCATCTATTAGCAGTTGTGCAAGGTTTGCCTGCAAAGACAGTTTTGAGAAAGAACCAATATTATGGAATGGATATTTTCCTCACTGCTTTTTGAATTAGGCTGAAACCAGTTCCGTGTCTTGAAAGCTCAGAGCAGTGGTGCCTGTAATTCCTGGCAGGTACAATAGTTAAGTTACAGCTACTACAGACAGCTTTCTGGGACTGCGAAGTGCAAGATGAATGTGAGGTGTCTGCATTCATCAGGGTAAGAGTACAGCAGCCTGGTATTCTTCATGCCTTTGAACGTGCTCCCGTGAGCTCCTTGCTGCTATCTCTGCTGTATTAGAAATGGCTGAGCTCAACAAGGGAATGCATCCTTCTCAGCTTCTGCGGTTGCGCTGGGCACATCTGCTCAGTAGAGACCAGCTTTAAAGCTGTACTCTAGAGGAACGGGACCTTTCCCTGCACTGAAATTCCCTTTTCTGGAGGGCTAACCAAACTGCCCTGTTCCCCATTTAGGTCCTGCCACAGGCTTCAGTGGCTGCAGCAAGCTGCCTTCCAACACAGCCTTGAAAATATCCAGCCTCTTTCTCTAGCAAGGAACTCACCTTGGTTTGGTTCTATGGAAAGAGCTCCTGCCTGAGATAGAGGAGTTTATCCCATTTCCAGATGGAGTTGATCCAATCCATTACTCCTTCATTATTTATATAGCATCTACATTCACTACAGCAGTGCTTATGTTAGAAATGCTTACGTGATAACAGATGTAAATAGTTAATAGACTGGAAAGTCAGTTAAGCGAGACTTGGAAACACATCTAATAAATCCCTCAATAACAGAGGCCAGGCGCTGGAGGTGGACTACTTGCAAATTTTTCACCAAACTTGGAAAAAATGAGAAATTAGTATATGATACTGAAGGCATCACTTTTAATGAGGATATGAGTCTGTTGTTATATAACCCAGGATATTTATGACTTCATGGCAATTTAGGGATTTTCATTCTAGTCAAACATCAGTTGGAACTCATCAGTGAGAAACTGGTAATTTTTACAGAACCTTTCTTCCTCTAACCTGAAAAGAAAGAAGGAAAAAGAGCTCATTACTACAGCCTGACACTGTGCTTTTCTGATTAACCAGGACCAAATACTTTAGAGAAATCTGTTTCTTGCCTACATACAATCAACCAAATTAGTTGATCTAAGAGAGATTTCTTTCCAAATAGCCTGTTCAGCAGAATAAACATATTATTTTCCCACTTAGTGCAACATGAGAGGCTCTGTGTTCAGCTGAAGTTTTAGAAAAGCATACTGCATCTCTGCTACCTACTTTGGTAACAGCTGCATTGCTAAAATAAGAAGCAAGTCTCTGGGGTTAAAAGTCCTTTTTTCTTTCTTTTTTTTTTTTTTTCTTTTTTTCTTCCTGTCTTTTTTAGTGAATTTTCCAGAGTCATACAGAAAGCCTGTTTCTCTTGGAAAAAAAATGAGGAACCACCTTTTAAAACTTTGTTGACATTTTGATGGATGATTGTCTTTGTACTACAGTAATGGAACAATTCAAGTAGTTGGGATTTTTTCTGGGCACCGAGCTATAACCCTTTTCTTTCACCTTGGAGCTGTTACATTTAGTGAAGTCAGAGCAAGGAGAAAAACAGGGGTAATACCTTTTCTTAGCTATGGTATTTAACTTCAGACCTTACAGGATTATCTGGTTAAGTTAATTAACTAAACTGTCAGTTCAAAGAACAGGTTATTTTCAGCTGTCTTCTGTGGACAATCAATCAGTTTTAAAAGATGTTAGATGTGAGATGTTTAGATATGAGGTGGGTTTCTGGCCACTGCATCCAACCATTGTGTTTAGCTACACACATGGCCCATGCAGGTACAAACATGTACATTTTAAAAATTCTGGAAGACAAATGCATTTAGATTTGATACTTTGATGTATACAAAATCTGCATTTCATGCAAAAGCTCTAATAATTCCTCATGCACAGGTGTTCAGTTCTTTTGAAAGTCCTTGCATGAGCTTTAAAATAAAATTATTCTCTAACGAACCCTCCTGAGCGGGTGTTTTTCTGCTTTACAAATGAAGCTTAGTTCAAGGTCCGGGGGAAGCTAATGGGAAGTACATTCACCAAGCAGTTGTTTAATTGAATTCCTGGAGAGGGATAGCTAGAGGAACTGGTGGCTGCTCTGTTTGCCTTGGCATCTGGCTAAGGTGAAATGAATGACAGAGATTTTTTGTAAGATCAGTTCTGCCTTTCTTTGCTGAAAACAAAGGACAACATCCCTAACAATAAGGGGATCCTTTGGAGAAGTATGCTTCCCTTAGCATGCCAGGATTTATTTTTTTCCTGAATTTTCCTACGGCTCTGAAAAAAAATTCGGTTGTTATAAATTTTACTTCGTTTAAAATATTATGTAAGTTCAGTGTAACTAACGCATATTTGTATTTCATAATCATTTCTTGAAATTTCTCTGCATGTGTGAGTGAAGCCTAAGCCTTAAGGGATTTAATATTTAGCATATTTCTGCAATCTGGCAAGGTTGTCTTTCTGCTGATATATTTGAGTTAGGAATTTACACAGCAAATGCCATAATTAAGTGTGAGAGAAAGCTAGAATTCTGAAAACTTAATATGTTTGAAAATAGAACCTGACCTTCTCTAATACAGAATTCCTGATGCCCTTCCCAACATATATACACCCTTTACTTAATATTTCAGTTCCCATGATACATAGCACAAACAAACATGCTTCAATCAGTTTACCCCTTTTGCAAATGTCTCCAGTTTTCAAAGTCACATTTTTCCTTCCTTCAGAAAATGTCATTTAAACAGTGAATAAAAATTTTCCTCTCAGAAATTGAAATGTGAATTCAGCTATTTGAGAACAAATGTGCAGCAGTGAATTAAATAGTTTTGGATATTTTTTTTTAGAGAAGAATTAGTCTTATGAACAAGTAATCTGTCATCTGTTCTCTGTTGTAATTTAACCTTGGGCTAATGCGTTATGTCAAATTTCAGCACATACAGGATGAGATCGTTCTATTAAGATTGTCATAGTCGTATTAAAAAAGCAGCATTCACCCATCTGCATCTTTACTATCTTTAAGAGGCTTAAGAATTACAACTTAACTAATATAAACTAATATTAAAAAGTCATTTGTTATATCTGCAAACATTTTCAGTTTCTTTGTGCTTTCCTGTACAGAGCTGAGTACTCTGCACAGGAAGTTTTGAGCTGTGCCTCAAAAATTCCCAGTTGTCAAGGCTGACATGAACAACGTGCTAGCAGAGAGGGAAATGTGATGAAAACATACTGTCCTATAGGCTTTTGAGTTAAACTGATGTCTTAGAGAGAGCATACAGCATACTTGCTGTTTCTGCGGTGTATGAGCTAAACAAGCATTCAGTAATTCCCTTTTCCATTACTCTGAAAGCAGTGATCTCTTCAGAAGTTAACTTCAGTGTTACCAGCTGCACATCGTATGTTGTCCAACTAGTTTTATAGTAATATACTGTTTATATTTACAAACACTGCCAATGATTCACTTAAATCTTGAAAATATTTATGCAGACCTGTTCCCCTTCCAACTAATTGTATACCAAGAGATGAACTTCAGAAACATTTTGATACTGCTTTAGCTTGAGTCATCAGTGGCCACAGAAAAACAAGCTTCACTCTTTTGATCAAGTCTTTGCTTACTTCATTAGCTGAAAAAGGATCTGATATATTGCTGATAATGCATGAAAAGCACTTGCTGTTAAGGTCTATCTTTTTAATGTGTGAGAAGTCTTGAAACACAACCTTTTGTCATTGCCTAATTACTGGTGACAGCAAACATGGTCTACACCATGCTGTATTTTTATACTATGGCCGTCACATTACCTTCCGTATTCCCACATTTCTACGCAACAAAAATGGTTTTCAAATTGCTCTCACAAGCTATGCTAGTTCTATATTGATGAACTGCTCCGCAGGCTGCCTTGCAATTAGCCCCTATGGTTCAGTACCATGCCAAGGAACTGGAAATGGCTTCAGCTGAAGCTCTACTAAATCTCATGGCCATTTCTCTCCTCTGCCATACAAAATCATCCATGTACTCATTGCAGGAAATGCAATGCCTTTTCTTCTTTTCGGAGGTGCAATTTGCCTTATTGACGGACCATTACCACTGCAGTTAATTTTATAGTCACAGAGCATGAAAGGATGTAGTTTGACCAGCTGACTCAGATAAATCCTAGCTTCAAAATTAGACCATGGTTGTGCTGACTATGTTGCCTCCCTTGTGTGTTGGACTAACAAATGGCTCCAGATGCTTTGCCACATACAGCTAGTATTTATTGTCTGGAAAAAAATTAATGGAATAAACTGATCATCAAACACTAAGCTACAGTAAAATACCAGAGCAGTCTTAGCCTAGTGTGCCAGGATAAAGCTAGCAGGTGTTTAAGTAAACTGCAGTCTTATGGAACAGAATTAAGATTTTTGCTCCTTGGAGTTGCAGTTTTTGTGGTGGCTGAAGGCACATTTATATAAACGACATGAAAAACTAAAGACCCTTGGTGGTAAAGAGTAAGGTTTTTGTGATAACATCTTAGGATTTGCTCTCAAGCAATGACATCATTTGAGGGAAACAAAGCAGCATGTAGCAGTCAGCTCAGCCACTCAGAAAGTGGTGGCAGGCAGGGAAAGTTCTCACCATCATTCTCTGGATAGTCCCAGGCCTCTGCCCTTCTCTGGCTGGTCTTCCAGTCCTCATCAGTTACAGCCTCAGCAGTAGAGTATGGCAGAGGCCCCAGCAGCTTGGCCTCTGCTCTTCAAGGTAGTGGAGCCTGGATGGCAGTCTGCGAAGCTCTGGACTGGAGCTTTGCTGAGGACCACACCAGAAGAATGACACTGTGGGTGAAAACCTAGGGTTTGGCACATAGCATAGGTGAAACTCTTGCAGCAGGGAGTTCATGGTTGATTTGGCTCCTTGCCCCTTGCTCAGATTGCATATGAGTAAAAGGTGGTCCTTTAAAGCAAGGTGGGTGTAGTCACTCCATTCAGTGCTTGTGGAAAGGATTCAGATGTTAATTACCCTCCTCCCCCCCCCCCCCCCCCCCCCCCACCATGTGCCACCCACAGGCAACAGAGAGCCATAGACACCATGACCCCTGTCACCTGCTCCCTTCTGGTAGAGAATTTCTTGTCAGAGGCAAACTTACTCCCTGTTCAGCTGAAATCAAATCCAGGGCAGGAAATCTGCTTCAATCAGGGCAGAAGGAAGCTCCCTTGCTTCATTGCCCCAGTCGGGCACTCCAACACACGAATGCTGAGGGAGTGTATAGTTCATCTGTTTAAATAACTCCATTTTGAGCTTTTATCCTGCTACAATACTTCTTTAGTCCCAATACTTGAAGCAACCCATGTTCCTCGAAGAGGGGAAAAAAAAAAGATAATTAATAGAAAATGGTAGCAATTCAACACAGTTTGGACTTCCAGAAAGCTGAGAATTTTCTTTTTCCCACTCTTCTATCCCTCATCAGACCTCAGCTCAGCTTTTGGTACCATTTTGTCCTACCAGAGCAGCCCCTCTGTCACTTCTGTGCCTGATGCCAGCTCCACAACATCCCTTTCCTTCCTGTGTCACTCAATGAAGTTATGGCATCAATCACTGGGTGAAATCATGTTTCCCTCCATGATGAATCATTTCTAGAAGAACCAGTTTCAATCAGTACCAAATAGTCTTCCATGGGGAGGGCTCTGGGTGCTCAGCACTTCTGAAAGTGTAACCACTTGCATCCCTGCCTGTCTGCGGCTCTAGGAAAACAGCCAGAGGCAGTGGTTAAAATCATGCTTCAGCTGTATTTTTTATATGCAGCCCCAGGTACTTAAAAACATTTTTCCTTCCAGCAGTGGTGCAAATAGTAGGACGACATGGGAAAACATAGGTACCTCTTCTAAATTTCACCAGAAATCCTAACAGAGATTGTCTTGTTCCCTACAGCCTGTGTTTCACATGAGCTGTTTGTTGAAGGACAACCAGAAGGAAAAACCTTTAATCACAATCTACACAGGCTGGTTTTCAGTCAGCAACCCTTCATCACTCCAGTTGGTAACCTAGGAGGGAGAGCTGCTACATCCCAAGCTATCCAGCTATTCCTTCCATCAGCTTATTCAAAGCAAGTTTTCTTTGAAGTTCATAACCTATTTTACCTTCCTTTGTTCTACTTCCCACCTTTAGTCCTCTCTTGGAGAGCAAGATACTTTATGACTGTGGCTAAGGTTCTTAAAACCCTGTCAGAAAAGGCAAATGATGGTGTCTGATGCGAGGAAGCGTCAATCAGCCTTCAGCCATCAGATGCCCTTCTGTCCACATAAGCAGGAAACTTTTCACAATTCAAGTTTGTTTATTGCTTGAGCTAGCTAAAGGCCATGAAATGCTAATGTTAATGCTACGAGCACATTACTGCCTCTTTAATTTATTTCAGCTAACTTCTGGTGATGGCATTTGGGTAAGCTAAACTGCCAGTTGAACTGAATTTGTTGTGCAGCTCGACGTTAAAACCATGCTGGAAATAGATCTGTATTCAGAAGCATCTAATTAGGAGAACATCATGATAGTCAATGCAAATGTTTTCCAAGGCACTACATCTGTGCACCATGCATCAATTGCATACTGAGATTGCAATATCCATTTTCCAAGCCATAAAAGCCGTCTAATGAGAAAGCATGCACTTTCAGTCTGCCTATGCGAAAGAAAGAGCAAATCTTAGGTTTTGGCACTTAAGCCTCTGTGTGTACATTTCCTCAGTGAAATAAAATAAGAAAGAAAATTTGCAAGGCAGGGTGTAACAGAAATCTATGCAATATTAATTTGCTGAGAGCCATGGTTTAGAAATACCTGCTTCTATAACATTAGGCTGCATTCAAACACTGTTTGATATCAAGGTATCAACCCAAAAAAAAATTTTTTTTGCAGGCCCTAATACTATGAACTATTCTAAGTATGCTAACCTATGCTCCCCTCTTTCTTCTCTTGTTTTAACAAGTGTTTATGTATTGTAGTACATATGCACATGTGTATATATACACATGTATATGTACATACATATATATACCTACACCAGAAAAGTTCTCCTTGAGCAGTACGCAGGAATCAAAAGCTTGGGTTTCATTTTTTAGACAGAGCAAAACTAAGACCGAAAACGGATAAGGTTCTCCATCAGTTACACTAACACAGTCTTTCCCACAAACCCATGGTGCACCCATATTATTTTTTTTCCTTCTTTGACTTCACTATGGAGAAAAATGAAGGCATTTGCTTCACTGGGCATGTTTCCAGATGTGAGATCAGCTTCTTCGTGATCTGATCTCTTAGACCTGCTGTGAGTTACATGTGGATTAGGCTGAACATGTTAGTACTATGAGGGAGAGTCTCTCCTATATATAAAATTACTTAGTCTGTTCTGCATCTTGCTACTGAAGGGAATAAACTTTCTACAAAAGATGCAAAAAATTATTAGGAACGTCCTTAGCCGTTAAAAGCCTTATTGGAAAATAAACCAAAATTTTTTTTCAAAATTACTCTTTTTTTCCTTCTATATGCCAAAATTGATAGCTACTGACATAAAAGAAAAAATGGCTAGACTAATTTGTAGTGTATTGCAGTGAAGCACCAGATTTTGGTTAAAATAGAAAAAAAAATTCAGTAACAGGGCTAAAATACAAGTGTTAATATTTTTCCATGTATAACATTGTTTCTTGGTGAGATTTTGTGGAATTTTTTGTTAAAACATTTAAAATACTTTGAAAACATAAGAGATGCAGTAAAGTGTTTTTCCTATGCTTCTAAAGCGTTATAAAAATCCTCAAGGAGCTGCGCAAACTCTCTCTAAAAAAAAAACCACACTCAAACGCTTCTAGTGACTAAACCTGACTAAAAATAACTAGTCCATCAAACTCAAAAGAACAAGCAATTTTATTCAAGTTCATTTGAGGATTTGATTATTCTTTTGAAAATGGTAAAGAACGGCAATCCTGAAAACCCAGGCAGAAAAACAGATTGATCTCTTAGGTCTGTTTAGTTGTTGTTCATCAAGACAACAGATACCTCCCGTTTTCTTAGAGTAAGTATATAATTTCTGGCCTCTCACATCTGTAGAAAACTGCTTTTCAGGAAGAACTTATTCAAAAAGTCACTACAGTTCTATTTGTAGAACAAATAGGCCTTTAATGATTCACAGTCTTATTTCAATATTCATGCTAATATGCATTTTTTTCCATTTAGGAAATAATCATGTGGCAATCCAGCACTCTAACTGTAAAATGCATTTCTTTTAGGAAACTAGTTTAAACTGATTCTTGATTAGATTGAGGAAACTACCATGTTTGTTAGGGAAATTAAAAACACTGTATGTTTGCATTTACCTGTCCTAGCTCTAGTATATACAGCATATCGTTTACAGCTGTAGTGCTTTCCAAAGAGCTTCCTGCTTATAAATGTTAAAAATCCTTACTGGCCATCGTTCTTTAGAAATGAACATACAAGCAAAGTAGTCACTGCAGGTCCCGTTACTTAATGCTATACAAAATACTGTTAAGGTGTAAGAAAAACTGAGGAAGAAATGAAAATGGAGAATTTAAGCAGGTATTCTCATCTCACTCAACTGGTATGAAGTGTCACGATTCACACAAATGCAGCACCTTTTTCATGAGTACATTTACTGAAGTCGAGAGTTCACATTACAGAAGGATGTTCTCACTGATATCCTTTGTTACAGACACATGGACACAGGCCCGACAAGCACCTTGTTTTGCGGCCTCCTGAAGCTCTTTTAAAACAAATTGACCAGTAATCTCATGTGCCCAAATTCTGCAATTAAAGAGGTCACCCTAGTGCTCCACAGACTTTTTTGGACTGTCCTATTCTAATTAAAAAAAAAGTTTAACAAATGTTTGTGGTAATAGTTTTTGACAAAGTCCTTTAAATCTTTAATCAGGTATGAACTGATTATGGTTCTTTGCATATTGTACTTATTTCCTAAAAGTACCAGTAATGCAAAACATATTGGAACTGTCTTCAGGGTCTCCGTTTTTAAATTTTGTCTTGAACTGTTTAGTTTTGAAGTGTATTTACAGATTTCTTTTCTCCAATTAATTGTTTTAAAGACAGCTATCACTTGCTGTCATATGTTAAAGAAGGAAAAGAATGAAAAAAGGAACCTCAAAGCATTTGTACATCATTATCCTTTTAATAAAGCACTTAGAAGTGTGTGCTACTCATACATTTTTATGTGAGATCCATTACAAGAAGTACAGGCCATACTGAATTAACAGGAGCTTTGCCTTGGAGACTGAACTTCACAGCCTGGGCTTTAGGCATGCTCTCATTTTGCTTGATGATCTGGGGCTTGCTGTTGCAAAAAACCTAGAAGTTAAAAGCCTTGCTGACATAGCTAATAAGGCTGTGAGAAATTGAATTACACTGCATTGCACAGAGGAACAATTGGAGAAAATAAAAATTCTGTTAGAAGAACCGAGAAAAATTGGTGCAACATTTGCAGGACTGGTATGTTACCTTCTTCTGCCTTTCTTTGCTGCCTCCTCATATTTTCATCTATTGCCTTTTTAGCTTACTACACAAAGAAAACAACTGTATGTTTCCCTTAGTCTTTAATGAAACAATTACTTAATGATCAAAATCACTAAGTTATTGAACTTTTTTATCCTGAAACCTGTGAACAATGTGCTTGATTGTTTCCAGCAGCTGTATACTAGCCCAAGCAAGAGGTGCAGCTGACATGCCTGAGGGAAGGAATGCCATCCAGAGGGACCTGGATAAGCTTGAGAAGTGGGTCCATATGAACTTCATGAGGTTCAACAAAGCCAAGTGCGAGGTCCTGCACCTGGGTTGGGGCAACCCCTGGTATCAATACAGGCTGGGGGATGAAAGGATTGAGAGCAGGCCTGTGGAGAACAACTTGGTGGCATTGGAAAAAAACTGGACATGAGCCAGCAATGTGCATTTGCAGCCCATGGGCTGCATCTAAAGAAGCATGGCCAGCAGTCTGAGGGAGGTGATTTTCCCCCTCTGTTCTGGTCTGGTGAAACCAAACCTGAAGTACTACATTCAGCTCTTGAGTCCCCAACACAGGAAAGACACAGACCTGTTGGAGCAGGTCCAGAAGTCCACAAACATGATGGGAGGTGTGGAACACCTCTTCTATGAAGACAGGCTGAGGGAGTTGGGGTTGTTCAGTCTGGAGAAGAAAATGCTTCAAGGACACCTTATTGGGGCCTTCCAGTACTTAAAAGGGACTTAAGAAAGATAGGGACAGACTTTCTAGCAGGGCTGTTGTAATTGAGTTACATTGGTCAAGAAATAACACAACACAAACACTAGTCCCCAGCTGCTCACCTCTCCCAGTGTCTGTTATGTGATCCAGATTGCAGGCTCTCCCCACCTGCCTCAGCTACATTGGGCACTGCCATCATTACTCATTACCCACAGTCTCATATAAAAAAAAAAATAATGTCCAAATCATTTTGCCTCACACAGGGCACCAATTGTTGTGATCCAGTTACAGCAGTCAGGAAATAATGCAACACAAACAAAAGAGCAAGCAGCAAAAAGCTTTACCCTTGGTCAAACTCTATTGTCCATGCTGTTTCCTCTATCCTCCAGAGACCAGAACACACTCCTTGTCTCTACTTCGTCCAAATTTTTCCCCCCCGCTCCTCAGAGCTATTTAACCACTTTGCTGTAGGATCACAGCTGCACATAGTCAAAGCAAGGCCACAGCTGCATATTATCAGTGTCAATCAACCTACTGTCTTCATTCCCCTGCACAGGGCCTGCTGCAATAAGATAAGTGGTAATGGTTTTAAACTAAAAGAGCATTGATTTAGACTAGATATAAGGAATACATTTTTTACAATGTAGGTGGTGAAACACTGGAACAGGTTGCCCAGTGAGGTAGTAGATGCCCCATCCCTGCAAACATTCAAGGTCAGGTTGGAGGGGACTCTAAGCAACCTGATCTAGTTGACAATGTCCTTGCTAATTCAGGGAGGTTGGACTAGATGACCTTTAAAGGTCCCTTCTAACCCAAACTATTCTGTGATCCTATGAACTCTACCATGCACGTTATTGCACAGTCAACTCTTAAGACGGATGGTGAAATATCACTCATTAAAATACTGACCAGGATGGAAGAGGGGCAAAGGAGAGGGTGAATCACCTCTCCTGACTCCGCAGTGCAGACATGACCTATGACAGTTGGGTATACACACATACCTATATTGTCACGTACGTACATTTTTATCTTACATGTCAAACATATTCATGATCCCAGATGCAGACCCTTATGTCTCACAGATATCGGTATATTACAGGACTGTCAGAACACATTTTTCTTTATTGAGCCACTTAAAACTGTAGCATTGCAAATTTTTTTTTGCACCAGGAGCTCCCATTTAATTGTGTTCCATCTCCAAAGCTCATTTTACTCTGTGTTAGGTTTCCTCAAGCAGACATTTCTGCTGACAAACTCACATTTTTGTCCTCTAATAGGACACTTAGGGAAGTCAATAAGATTTGGGAAACTACTTTGCCCTGTCTGTACTGAAGCCAAATCACAAAGATGTCAAATGAACTCCTTTTAATAATTCATTGCAGCAGAATCTGGTTTACTTTTAGATAGCTCTTACAGAAGAAAAAAAGGCGTTTGGCTTCTAAGCTTCATCTTGCAGAACTGATGAATTGCTCCCAGGCTGCAGTCCAGATGGTCCTCCAGACTGGGCTGCCAGAGAAAATCCCCCACATCTCTCCCCTTTTCCTCCCAACACCCAGAGTACAGTACCTCCATACCTTGTGCCAGCAGCACTGACAGAGGAGGTGATAAATTGAAAAGGCAATAATTACCTGTGTATCTTCCTATTATAAAAAAAAAAAGGGAACCCTTTCACCTACTGATGGACAGATGTAATTAAGCCTTCCCACCTCAGTCACCACAGACAGTAGCAGATCTCAAGCTCCCATGTACTCACTGAACAGAGGAGCTGTGTTATGCATTGCAGCATTTGGGATCATGGCAGAACAAACAACTCAAACACAACTCAGAAAAATAACAGTGGTTTTCCACAGAAAGGAAACGGGGACTGTTTCAGGCTTGGGCAGCACATGTCCATGAGAAAGCTTTGAGAAAGCAGCGGTGTTTGTTCAGCTAACAGCCCTGTCGTAGCTGTGATGGGCTAAGGTTACTTAGGTGAAGCAAGCAGGGAAGGATACAGTTATTTGTTAGCACAGCTGGTATAAAAAAGGGAAGAAAGACAAGTCTGATGTACATGAGCCCTGAAAATGACATGAAAAAGAGCTCATCTGCCTGAAAGTTTGTCTGTTTTTCCAGCCTTTGGTCTAACAAAAGTTATTCCCCATACACTTTATCTCAATTATGTTTATGTCTAAAGTAATATATTACCTAATACCTGTATTTGAATTGATGACATGCTGGTTATATTACAAGCATACCTTAATTTAAATGTGTGTGCACGCGTAAGTGCCTGTAACTTAAACAGTATGTGTTATACTAGTGATGCAAAACTACACAGACAGCTTCTCCCCTAAAAAAAAAAAAAAATAAAAAAAAAAAAGAAAAAAAGAGGAAACCAGTTTTATTAGTAGTGTAATTGAATATAGTGTCATCAACTGCAAAAGGAGTGGTATTCGATTTCACTAGCTTATGATGTGGCCTGTATCATGAGTTCCCATTATTTCCATTATATGGGACGCAGGGAAGGGAAGCAGGGCTCTCTCTCACAGGAGCTGTTCGGTGAAATCCTTCTTGCAGAAGCTGTAGCTTCTTTGGAGGTCACCTTTAGGACAGAAAAGCTGTGAATAGCTCCCCCAGAGTATAATGACAATTAAAAAAGGTTTCATAAAACACATAAATTAGTGTCAGTTGCGATTCATCTCATGGCATATTCTTTCATGATATATGATCAAATGGCTTTAAAAGCTGTACCTAACACCCTTACTTTTACAGTCCTACTGGTCTTCTGTTTTTCAGTCAGGAGCTGACAGATGCTGTCTGGGTTGAATGGGGTCGAATTAAAGGTGTTTACCATCTTTGTTGGTGACATGGACAGTAGGATCGAATGTACTCTCATCAAGTTTGCTGACGACACCAAGCTATGTAGTGTAGTCAACACGCTGGAGGGAAGGGATGCCTTAAAGTGTTCAAATGGATGGGCCTTTGAGCAACTTAGTCTGGTGGAAGGTGCCCCTGCCCATGGCAGTGAGGTTGGAACTAGATAATCTTTAATGTCCCTTCCAACCTAAACCATTCCATGATTCTATGAAATTCAGCTTTCAGAAGTGCTTATGAGCAGCTGCATTGAACGCTACCCAGGTCTCAGAAGTAGTCAAGAAAAGAAAACAGAGGACTTCAGTAAACAGTTATTTGGATTACACTTTGGCTTCAATTTGTCAGCTGCACCACCGCCAGTAGGAAGAGAAATGGAAATGTCACAAAAGATTGTAACCTTTAATATATGTGCATTAAAAAACCCACAAACACCCAAAGCTCCACATAAAAGCATGTGCATGTACCAGCCTGCAGCAGTGTTTTCAGCCCTCAATGACTTCATCATCACAGCCCACAGTCCTGCTGCTCTGTGGTGGTACCTGACCTTGGGAGCCTCTGCATGCATGCTGACATCCATCACTGCTCCTGGAACGTCCCCAGAAGGTATCAGTGGATGCCATCAGGAGCAGGTTTGCCCTTGCTACCATCTCTGAAGCACTGTACACAGGAAAACATATCACAGCCCAACCCAAACCTGCCAGCTAACGGCGTGGCCACACCGTAATTCTTAACAATAGAAATGCACTGTAAATACAGTTTTGCCTTTGTAACTGGAAGGCATTTTGGCTGTATGTGTCAAAGAAATTTCTGTGTTTGTCCTTTGAATCCTTTTTTAGGGGAATTGTTCAGCTGTTTGAAGAATTAAGGTTAGTCCTGACATCTTCCAAATGGCAAATACTCTCCGTGAAAATCCTGGGATGTTTTCTGCATATGTGAAAGTGTTATTTTGAGAATGAAGAGTGTTGGAACACTCTAAAGGTATCTTGGAGTAAAAACCTACCAACATACTGGAAATATTCAGACAACATAAGCATAAAAGAAAGCTTTTGCTAAAAGTATAGGAGATACTTGATTTTTTTAGAAATCGGTCAACTTTGCAAGTTTTTCTCCAGAGTAACATACTTTGTTGTAAGTATTGTCTTTTTAATTTTCTTTTTTTTTTTTTTTTTTTTTTTTAAAGAATTTATATATATCTATTGATTCAGGACATATTTTCAAGCAGTCTGGGGAATGCTGAGATGTAATTGACATCCTCCATTGTTTTTTAAAATTGACACTTCTTCAGACAGAACATATTTACATTTGGACCCAAGAGTACCCTGCTCTTTGAAAAAATGAGCTATAAAAGTTATCTGAAAGTCATTAAAACACCACAGATGCTCTTTTCAAATAAGGTCATTGGTTAGCAAAACATCAGAAAGTTTCTGCACACAATGAATCACATCAAAAATAACTAGGTTGCAAACCAAACCATCTGAAGTTGAGAAATGCCAGAATTAGATACCCCTGCAGTATTAATGGTACTTGCTCTTCTGTGATGAAATGTGTTATGACATAGCTTTTGATTCATAAGCTTATATCCCCTTCCCTTCCCCAGCCCACTCCTATTTCTATGAATGGGAAATTACTCCTTATTTTCTTTTATACCACCTCTATTTTATTTAGAATTCACTGTTTAGAGGCTGAACTGAACATAACATTATTCTTTGGCTCCCTGGAGATTTTGTGATTCTAATTTCGTTTTATGAATGGTGTTGCCAATGTCCAAGTGGCACTGGACATTTCTGAGTTGCCTTACAAGAGGGTATGGTTAGATGAAGCAGCAGTTGCCTGCACCCTTTAGCACAAAGAAGTAAGGTATAGGGGGATGAAGGACAAACTTTCCCCTGATTTTTGGGACCCCACGTTATGATTGTATTTGGAAAATATTTATAGCATTATATATATGCAAAGCTGAGGTGAAACTTGGTAGGTGGCTGGATAGTAGCATGTTAAACCTAAAGCCAGAAGTTTCTCCATGACCCCCAGAAAGGTGTGCAACTGAAGAACCAGGGAAAAAGGATATTTTTTTTTTGAAACATAGAAGCATTTATCTCCTTCCCAAAGGTCAGGAGAGAAGAAACTTCAGTGTTTTGCTATCAACAACAAGAACAAAAGCAGGTCCTTACAACTGAGGCACTCCAAGTGCAATTCTGCTGTTGGGAAATTCAGTTTTGAAATCACAGAATAATCTAGTCCAGAGGAGACATCAGGGATCATCCCTCCCCTGGCCAGCATAGCTCAGATGACTCAGGGCTTGTCCACTTGAATCTGGAGTACCTTCAAGGATGGAAACCCCACAACTTTGGGCAACCTGCCACGGAGGTTGGTTGAGCAGAATCCATCCCTGTGTGAAAACCAAAAGGCTGAAGTCTTGTGTCTACAGAATGACCTCGAAGAAAGGTCCTGATCCCAGCAGCCTTCCCTTCCTCATAGGTATGATGGGGTGTGTATAAAGCATTCAGGCTTCTGAGTTATTTGGTTACACTCCTGACATGTGCTGTAGAGTTGCCTGTGAAAGACTACAACAGCAGCTTTCCCCCTACGAGATATACAGCTCCCGAGTATTTAGTACTAGAAATGTTGCTGTATCCTATTCAGAGGGGGGAGTCCTAACTTCTCAGCGTGAATAAGATTAAATGAAGAACTCAGATATGTCTGACCTTAATATTCTGACATCTTTGAGGCAACATCATGTCACTGTCACAGCCACAATAGTATTTGACACTGCTACTATTACTAAATGCTGAAGTTTTCAGTTTTGATTAAAACTGCAAAAGGTAGAAACTGTACTGTCAGGCATTATCTTGATAAAGAGATCAGCTGTGCATAACTTTGTCTACGTGGCAAGACCTGGTGCATTTAAAGTTGTGGCAAATTTTACCAAGGTCTTAGCATTTGGTCTCTGTCATTTTTTCTTATGCAAGCAGACCACTTACTTTTCTTATTGCACACTTACCTGCCTGCTTCTTTTATCCTAAATCCCTACTAGAGTCTTTGAGACTTGAGTGACTGTAAAAGTAGGAAAGTTTTTGTTCTGTCAGACCTAGTCAGACCTAGGTGTGTATTTTACTGGGACTATGGAGACTTTGGAGATGAGTTTCTGTTATCAAACCCTATAAGAAACAAGTCAAAATATTGCTAGGTAAATGGGAAAGACTTGCTATTTTCTCATGTGGTCCAGACTAATGTTCATCACTGAGATCTAAAGATTGCTCCAGAGCTTACGTGTCAAAAACTGTTTCATTCGCATACAGGTAACATGCTATTTTCTTTCAGGAGCTGTGTTTTTTGTTAGTGTGTTTGGAAGTTGCCCTGGGGGCTGGGATATACCCTGATTTCTACAGATCTTGAGCTTTCTGGTAAGTTCAAACAGGT
This sequence comes from Falco cherrug, assembly GCF_023634085.1. Lineage (NCBI taxonomy): Eukaryota > Metazoa > Chordata > Aves > Falconiformes > Falconidae > Falco > Falco cherrug. The sequence goes on from NC_073698.1 coordinate 78,591,110, forward strand.
CAGCACCAGCCCATTGCTTTGCTGGTTCAGCTGCCTGGTCAGTTGAGCAATCGCTAACTTGCATGACAAAATTTCAGGCCTCTGGGAACCCTCACAGAAGCACTAGGCAAGTTGCTCTTACCCTGGGCTCGGTATTGGCTAAATTCAGCAAGCCTGCTGAGATCCGGTCCTTGTCCAGCCTTGTCCTGGCTGCTGCATTTTTCAGACAATGCAGCATGGAGAAAACATGTCAATGTGATAATCATTGGATGTGGCTAAACCCACTCTCTGCTCTTCAGATATTGTGTGTGTTGCAAATGCTTTTGTTTGTCTCCCAGGGCAGAGAAGGGTAATGTCTGTCTTATCAGGAGAATAGAAGTTCTGAAGGTTGCCTTTCTTTTTGTAAGTTTAAAAAATTTAAATCCAAATGTTTTCTTTCTGTTTCCAGCATGTTGTGGCTGTAGATGGTGGCTGGGACTGCTTCCAGGCAATTGAGGGAAGCTGCCAAGGTCAGCCAAAGGGTGGGGATCTGCCCTGGTGTTGGGAAGTGACCCTCGAAGCTCCCACCTAGGAGCTGAATCCTCACAAACCTCTGCTGGACCCTGAATCCAGGAGAAAGAAGCTACCAGCAGGCAGATGCTGTGGGGTGCCTAGGCCTGATTTAGTGGATGGTTTGTGGGCTCAGAGCCTCAGACTCAGGTTACTCTCATTTATCTAGGGCCAACTGATTGAACTGGCAGGAGACCAGGCTGTTTTTATGCTGGATGTTACTGAAAATGAGAGACTGTCATGAAAATTTTGGGTCCCCGAGTGGTCTTTTCCAGTGACAACCCTAATCATCAGGCTATGCTGAAACAAGTCTATTGAGAATAATCGTAATTAATAGCAGCAGGATTTTGAACAAACATATTTTTCATGGCATTTTCAGCTTTGGCATAAAGCTTTCAGCATGTTCCTGAGGAAGCAAACACTGACCGTCTCCATATCTGCTCTGGGTGCCACCTATAGAAATGCACGTGGGTTTGCTGCGCTATGTTAGGAGGGGATGGGACTGCACTCGGTACAGATCCCAGGGACCTCCTGTGTACATGAATGCCTGAAAAGTAGTTCACAGCTGTAAAGAGGGAGTCACGGCTTTGCTGTACTTTCAAGGTCGATGCAGAGCACATTTTAGCACTCAGACTTTATCCAATTCTTTTTCTTTTCTTCTAGTCCTTAGTGTAAATGACAACTTTCACCTTGACTTGAGCATTTGCCTTGAGTCTCTGGCTTGTATTCCTGTCCTGAATGGGTTAAGACCCTCAACTTCTTTACTGTGAGAAGTAAAGAATAAAATATGAGGTTATAAAAATAACCAGGACTCGTTTCCTGGATAGAACAATGTTTGGTAAAGGATGGGCCATATAGAGTTAAGATCTGCCTATGCACCCGTGCACAGCTAAGACAAACACTTGAGAGTGACGTGTGACTGGAACTGGCTGATTGCCGTGGTTTCGTGGCGCTGTAGCATCTTTCCCTGCTCCCTTCCACCAAGTGCAATGCAGTGGTAGTGAAAGGGTTGTGATGGTAGCTTTCATGTTGATCTTGGCATTCCCTGTGCAGGTGACAAAGAGTGTGCGTGCACGTATGGGTACACGCATGCACCCATATTATGCAGACATTATGGTCTGCACACCATAATCACAAAAGCTACTCATGGTGCAGGTGACAGCTGGCCCTGTAATGTCAGATTGACCAGAAATAACCTGCAATCCCACCCGTTCCCAGTGCATCAAGTCCCTCTGGTCTGGGCAAACCATGTTCAGCTATGCTGTACTCCTGCCCTGGGACAGCAAAGAGCAGTGTAAATCTCAAAACCCCCTGCATGCTGCAAGCCACCCATGGGAGAAAATGTGCAATTGGATGGTCACATCTACTGGTTTTTAGCTGCTAAATCCCAAGTCATCCTCAAATGAAGTCTGCCCTGAAACTAGCTTCACCCTCTCTCGATCGTTTTGTCTTGGCTCTCTTTGAATTGATGGGAAAGCTGCAGTTATTTTTAACAGCACCTCATCAATTCTGTGTCGCCTATTGCTTTGGTTCACAGCTCTTCCACCTGAGGTGATTCTGCTTATAAATACTGTAAAGGGTTCACCTTCAAGGACGACGATTTAATTAGAACTGCAAAGAGCTATGGCCCAACATGTCAGAGACTAATGAATGAGCTTTTGTGGTTGGTGGATAGCAGCCTGCCAAGGTATCCATTCATTTCTGTACATGTAAGATGAAATGCAGCTGAAGCTGTGGCCATTTTAAAACAAATCTCTTATTAGAGTCCAGGCAATGAGAGCAGAATAAAATAAATGGGGTTTTGGTACTTTATCTGTTTGTATGTAGGTTCAGGTGTGATTATGTAGTCTGCTATCAACTTTAATTAAGCTTTCCCTTTGCTCCTGACCTTGGAGCTTAAATATAATTTGTTCTGTAGGAAAGACAGGTGGTACAAGCTCAGTGTTTTAAAGTTCAAATTGATTTAGGTTACATTTAATTTAAATTTCCTTATGGAAGCATATAATTTTACTATTACTAATGTTGGAGCAATTACACAGAGGTGAAGAAACTGGTACAGAGCAAAGCCTTACAGTCCTCTAATGATTTTCTTCATGAACAAAAGTATATCTGCCTCGTGCTTTTGGTGTAATGTTATTTAAATACAACAGAGCTCCCACTTCCCTGCCAGACTGGCTGCCCAGACAGACAGGAGGTGACAGTCAGACATCAGCCACCATCACACTGGTGTGCAAAGGGACAGACAGGCTCCAGCAGACTTGCTCCCACCTGGGAACAGAGGTGAGGTCCTTAATGCTACCAGACTATTTGTCCTTTCCAGCATAACAGGAGCTCTTTTCTTGGCACGGGAGTGATGTAAACCCCCAGGGAGGGCTGGGAGCTGCAGCCCTTGGTAAGGCAGGCATGCTGGGCACCACAGGCAGGACAGACATTTGATTTCAAGGCTCTGGACTGAGCTTTATCCATTGGAGCTGAGCTCTCCATCCTTGAGGCTCTGAGATGTTTGAGAATGGTGCGCACTGGGACTTGCGTTGGACGCAAGGGTGCCCCTGGTCTGACTTTTCTGGTTTTACAGAAGCAGGGTGGTGGCCACCCTGGGAAGTGGCACATGCCACAGGGGTGCAACAGCTGAGCGTGGGGCAGCAGTGGTGGCCGGAGCAGCATGAGAGCTGGGGCATGAGCAGCATGAGAGCTGTGGCATGAGAGACTAGGAGATGCTGGGGATGCTGCCAACAGAGATGGAAGGAAGATGTTCCCTAGGATCCAGAGGCAGCCACACTGAGTTCCTGCAACCTTGAAAATTGAGGGCAGGACAGGATGGGAAGAAAGGATGAAGCCTCCAAGGGGATGGGAGGAGAGAAGTTTTTCAAGCCTTTTGTGAACCTGGTGTGCTCTCTTTAAGGAAAAGCTGCAGGATCAATCATAGCCAGATTCTAGCTGGTGGAAGATCTATCACAATACATGTTTCAGTGCATGCTTGGTATTTCTGAGCCCCTGGCTACAATGCTCCCTTCCCTCCCCATGTCACCCAAGGCCTCCATTGCACTACAAATAGCACTGGAACCATTGATTTCTCTATCAAACTGTTGAATCAGGTTAGTTTTGTTATCCCACCAGGACTGGAATGTTAAAGAAAGCATTCTGGAAAAACTTCAGGTGCAGAGCTTAACGAAACTTGGGCGATATTCCAAAATCATATTACTGCATGTTACAGGTCTGATGACGTTTCCTTAATGATGACATTTCTCCAGGTTTTCCACCTTGTTTTCCAGTTGTGTTGTGGATTTCTCTATTACCTCACCATTATATGATGTCCTTTTATGAAACACCTATCTTACTAGCTTTCAATTAAAGAGACAAAAGGTTTGAACTGTGGGTTTGGGGTTTTTTTATTCTTTCTGACAGACTTGGAGAATGAAAACTTTGCAGTTTCAATGTAAAACCAGTAACTTCCACAGTTTATCTCAAAGCAAATTGTTTTGTTTCAGTACTCTGAGAAATTGGTTTTGGCATTACTCTTCCATGGTCAAGGGTAGGGATCCAGTTTCTTTCACACTCAGTCCCAGAGATTTTGACATTTTTATGTGTGTATATATCTCCCATTAAAAAAAAAAAAATAAAGTCACTGGCTAGAAATTCTGTGTGTATGTTTTCAGTCCAGCAGCATCAGAACAAATACCTGCAGCAGCCTTCCTCCTGACAACACATTGCAGAGACACAGGTCATCATTTTAGGTTCAAACAACTGCTCCGACAGGCAGGAAAGCTGCTGCCTCTTGCTGTGGCTTTGTCCAGCCAGCTCCATGCTCAGGGTCATCCCTGACGCTCTTCCCCTCACCTACCGTCAGGCCTGAAAAGCACCAACCACCTTCAGTGGGTGCCCGTGAAGGGGAAAGCCATTCACCTCAGAGGGCAGAGGCACTTAAAGCAGAGCCAGGAGGAGGTTGGGGCAGGGTGGGGAGCTGTTGTACCAAATGCTCCCAATACTGAAGATCTGCTGGGAAGCATACAGGGCTCTTGTCAGCCCTGAAAATAGTTACAGATCTTTTCTGTGTCAATTCTAACACCTTTCTGCCCTGAAATCCTGAATCAAAGGAGCATAACATTCATTGTGAAAAAAAGGAAGAATAGTTCAGAAAGTACAAATAAAAACCCAGGGAAGTGCACTGCATGACCCCCGGCAGCGTTCGCAGTGTGCGCTGGGCTGGTGCACTTCCCGCAGAGGCATTTTCTTTCTGGGAAGGTGGTCAGGTTTCCCCTTGGGAGGCTCAGGCAAGTTTAGAGAAAATTAATGGTGAAAAGCACTCTCTTTTCCCTGCTGGAATGTCTCATAGTCAGCCATGAGAGCCCATTAAGCAACTGCTGTGACCTAAAATAACCTGACTAACACTAAAACTATGAACGGGCTGTCCAAACTGTACGCTTTTATTTCTTCCTTTTACCGTTCCTTTCTTTTAAAAGTGAGCTCCCTTCTCTGAGAGAGTTTTTCAGCCCACTCAGGAAAATAAAGTGCTGGCGGAGTTTGCCTTCCCAGCTGCCCCCTTTATCCCACCTCTTCACTGTTCATGTCTTCAGAAAAAAACCCAAACCAACACCTCCCCCCCAAAAAAAATCCCCAGGCCCAACCAAGCAAAAAAACCCTCTTCATACATGCCTAGCTGTGCAGGTAAAGGATGTTGGGCATCAAAGTCTGAAGACATTTACTCCAAATTACTTTATGCACAGAATTAGGTAAAGACCTATTGCTATTCACCCACCTGCAAGCCAGGGATGGGTATCATCCCCCCAGCTGCCTGGGCAAGTGGGAAACCTGGCTGCACAAAAGCTCCTCTGGACTCTCCATTTGTCCCAAACAGTAGCCCAGAGTTGCTTTAATTTGTTTTTCAACTATGTTATTTGGTGTAATAATACCTTCCTTATAACTCCAAACTCTTAGCTACGGTAACATTGCTATGGAGCTCACCTGGTTAAAAAAATGATCGACAAATAGACAAACTTTTAAACAGTCAAAATGTCTTTGGTTCTGAATAGGAAAAGCAAGCTCCAACCTAAAAACAAGGGGAGGGAAAAACTGTACTGAGTTTAACGTAATTGTGTTAATTATACAATTTAAGCGACACAGTAATGGAATAAAGAAGGATAAAAAGGTTCTTAGAAAAGGCAGGAGTGAGGGAGTTGCTAACTCATTTGAGACAAAAAGAGAGTTAATTACTATCTGTGAATCATTAAAGGGTTAGCTGAGGTTGAGGCATGGGGAAAAGTATAATGTGAAAAAGAATGAGTCTCTCTAAGGAGGTGTGATTTTTAGCAGACAAGACAGGGAAGAATTTTAGCTCTTAAATTCATTGTTTGAAGTGTCTCATCACCCTCAAGACTAAGATGGAGTTGCCATTTTGTGCAAGATGTGCCTGCACTGATACCTTGATGTTATGGTACTTTAGGGCTTGTCTTTTGAGACCTCATGCTGATGCCAACTATTTTCACTTTCACAAATATTTTCCAAGGTGTCATTTGGTGCAATGGGGGAACTATAACACATGCCAAGATGCAGATATATAGGATCCTTGGATTTTGATGGTTCTTTTACAGGGAAGTTTTTAAAATGGTGCTGGTAGAGACACATCAGCACATTTTCTCTCATCTTGGTCCTGTGAACCAGTGTATCCTGGGGGGACTTGACTGCTCCCAGCTGTATTGATCCGAGAACCTTGACTAGAGGAGAGTAGGACAGGCGCTTGTTTAAAGCTTTTGTTACATGTTTAACTAGCTCTACCGCTCCAGTGCTCTTTGGAGATTCAAAAGCCGATAAAACGCTCAAGCTGGGGGGACCATACACATTTATAGTTATGCGTACTGAAGAGCTGGCTGGATCCAGGGCACAAAGCCAGACACCCTGCAGGTCTGAGCCTCCACGTCTTAAAAAACAGCCCAGTTCCACTCTGATTTTAGTCAGCAGGAGACTTGCCATGAAATTCTTTGAATATGGGGGCCCCAAAGGCATCTTCACATGATAAGGAGGATAAATATTACCAGGCATACTGAATACAAATGAAGAGTCTTGTTAAGTCACGACAGTTGGCACCTTCCAGATTGTCAGCTGAACACAGATTTAGGGAGATATTGGAATATTTCCAGTCACCACATTAAAATGTATGTATGTCCTCCCTCCATTGCACACTCATTCTTGCCTGTCACTGAAAGTAAGTTTTGGTGGGGATCGCAGCCACAGGACCACCGTCCCTATGCTTGAGGGCAGCCAAGAGCCACAGGAACAAATGGATCAAACCTCAATTTTTCCCAAAAGCTTTTCACCTTTTTTCAGACGATGAGAAAGAAGCTTGAATGGAAGATGAAAGTGGCCTGAGACTCAAAATTCCTGAATGTTAGTCAGAAAATAAATTTTTATGTGCAAATGCAGTACTAATGCCTCATCTAGCTCAAGCTGAGCACAGCAGAAAGACTCTTGTGGGAACCAAAAAGAACTGAATTGCCCCAAAATGAAATCTTCAACAAAAGTTTAGTTTTCTGTAGAGTTTTTCAATGGGAAATAGTAATTTCTTTCTGTATGTTTAAATTAGGTTCTTATTAGCAAAATATTTCTCTATTGAGAAAAACCAACACAACAAACCAAAGCAAATGAGTAAATTGTTTTTCAACATATAGTTTTTACATTCTATTTGAAAATACTTCATGGGTAATTTTTTAATTTTTTTTTTTTTTAATGGTGGTAAAAGGTTGGGTGTTGGTTCTTTTGTTCAGGGTTTTTTTTGGTGGTGTCTTTTTTTTAATGTGCTTTATCACCATATTGGTCAAACAGGCAGACTAGGTAAGAAATGGCTCCTTGTCCGAGTGACGTATCAGCACTCCTCTGCAGGTCTTTAAGAAGCTCATACCTCCAGGATGTCTTCATTTGGCTGCTTCTGTAGGACTTTGCAGAACTTTAGCACTTAGGCTTGACAGAGCTAAGGATGCAAGTACAACTTGATTCATTTCAAGACACTTAAGTACTTTGCTAACTTAGTGCCCTTATGAAAGCATAATTACATTAATAATAGTTATGAAACAATTATACATAACTGCATTTTTTCTATTTTAAAACAACTTGAATTGAGCACGGCGCAGAAATACTTGAATTAGCAGTGCCCACACTGTCACCAGCCAGCGAAATTGCAGGAGGTTCTCAGCCTGCTCAAGTGTACTGAATTTTATTGCTTTCAGTTAGTATTTCCAGCCAGTGCTGAACAGGGTGTTCATGTTAGCGCTAATCTGGGATGCTCTGCACCATATTCTCTTGGTCAGGGCACATGAAGGTAGCCAGAACACACACAAGGAGGCACTTAGCAAGGCAGCTCAAACGTTGTTACATTAAACCCACCAACTGTAGTATTCAATCATTTATGCTTTGTATAAACCAAGCAATATTGCTTCTCATGTAATCAAAAGATGCAACAAAGTAATATGAGCTGACAGCTCCGCTGTAAAAAGGTATTTTTTCTCTAAAGAAAGCCACATTGATCTTAGACCAGGGATAACTTTTTCCTCCCCTTTCTCCCATTATGGGAAAAGCTGTTTTTCCCCCCCAATCCTTACGTAGGTGACTAACTTTTGTGAATACTGCTCCCAAACGGACTAAAGGTCCATTCCTAAGGAATAAGTAAAGTAACATCAACACATTTCTTCTGATCCAAAAAATACTGAAGCTGATCAAAAGCCTCCTGGTTGCAGATAAAGTGAATGCAGAGAGTCCCAGGTGAGTTTGATCCAGAGCACTCGGGACTTGTGTCGTTCTGGGTCTTTGCCCCATGGTAGTAAAAAAAGGTGTAGGTAAGTGAACCCCAGTTTTTTTCTAAAGGTATGACCCTCCTTTCCTTTTCTGCCCAAGGTACAAGAAGACGTTGTTCAGAGTGCTGTTCTGACATGGCTATTACACTTACGGAAAACCAAGTACAGCAGAAGGCAATGGAAGCAGACGTCACAAATAAAGGCAGAAGACCCTTTTATTTCGCATAGACAAAATGCAAAGAGTGTCTCATTAAATTAATATTAAAAAAAAAACCCAAACAAATCAACCCCCTCACTCCATTGACATCACTCATCCTAACTGACAACAAAAAACAATTAAGGACCCATTTTCTAATTTTAAAAAAAAAGTGCAAACATGACAAGACTTTTTGTTTTTTCCAAATCAATGCTCCTGCTGAACTCACAAATAGGGTGATTTTTTTTTGTGATTTTTTCCCTTTTGATTCTTGTCTGATGGAACATCCAGTTAAAATGTTTTAGTTAAGTCTCCATGCACTTCGTAGAAAATCAGTAAAAACAAACGCTTGTGAAGATCAGAAAACTGGACTCTTTTACCCAAAAATTCAGATGTCCAGTCAGATGAAGCTCACACTCAGACAGAAAAAAAGCAAGAGAGTCTTTGCACTGTCTGTTGTTCATATTATTATTTTTTTTTGTCAAATATTTTGGCAATCTTCTTCTTTAATTATAAATATTGGAATTCAATAAAAAAAAGGTAGCTTTCATTGGATTTTTTTTTCAGTGTAAATATTTACAGCCACTGTCCAGCCATGCTCTTTTTGTTATACCAGGGTGTAAGATTTTGCGTAGGGATTGTTTCCTTTCAAGTGGCCCCGGGAGTCCAGCAGGGATTCTTGGGAGCTGCTCATTTTTGCTGCCTGTCCTAGCTCAGCTCCTTCTCGCTGAGGTAACGTTGCCACAGCACCAGGTTGCCATGACTGTACTTCTCTTGTGGAGGATGTCTCCATGGGTATCGGCTCCAGGACAGTGGGACGCTTCAAGGTTCGGCTTTTCTGCGGCTCCAAGCAGGCTTGCCCCAAACCCAGGTCTCTGCTCGTGCCCTGCACACCACGGTTCAATAAAAAATCCATCCTAAGGTAGGGTGGCAAATGCATGAGATCACCTGCAGAGGCAAAAGTGAAAAATAAGTCCTTACTTACGGTCATGTGCTGTGTTATGTTCACCTACTGGCTGGGGGAGTCAAGGTGCTGGATTTGGCCACCAAAGAGGAGTATCTGTAATCAATCCAGCTGCAGCACTTGTAGTTGATATATTGTTGGTCAGCCATTTACTATGCCATGATCTTACAGAGTCAAGAGTCAACAACCTCCTTCTGGGCAGACCCATAAGAATTCACTATTGATATTTGTTTTTATAATAGAATGACTATAATAAGAAGTGCTATGTCTTTTACAAGCACTCACAGCATGAAGAAGACAAAATGAAAAGACCAGGACGTTTTTCACAAAATCTTAACAGAAAAGGTCTCAGTTTTCATTTGTAAAAATGTGGAAAATGTGGAGGTGGTAGATTTCCTTTTCTTCTTTTCCATTTTAAATGAAACCCTTCACAATTGCAATTGATGACCCCCAGTCTAGAGTAGAATAACCAAATCATTTAAAATGGATGCATCAGTGGTTAGGCTATAGTTTTGAAGAGATTTCTGAATAAAACACAAGAAGATTCTTGTCCTAATATAGTGGCATTTACCTGCCATTGTGTTTAAATCAGTAATGATTTGTTTCCACTATGGCCATCAATATGCCACTGTTTTGAGCAAGAAAATGCATGGGGGCTGGCACCCTAGCTCTTGCATCAACCCTCCGTTCTGTTTTGTATTGTCAAGGAAACCCCTTACTCATTATTTCCCCTGATTCCTGGGCATTTCTATGTGAGCCTGGTGATGGCAGCCTACTCAGTCCAGAGGATTTGCCTTTGCAAAGCTACTGAATTCAAACAGGTGTCTTGGACCTTCTGCCTGGAATTAGGCAGGGGTGAATGTTACCTTTCATTTATCTTCACATGTATTAGACCTGCTACAGAAATTAGATTGGCTTATTTATTCTAGGCCTGCCTGTTAGGCATTCATAAAGGTACTTCAAGGAAATGAGAGGCAATCAGGGACATAATGACATTCCCTGCTGAAAGTATTTGATGGTGTAACCTCACATATATATGAAAAAAAAAAAGGCACTGTTATGAGTGCACTGAAGAACAGTATTCCCCCCTCTTTACAGGCCTCTGCAGGTATATAGCTTCCTTTTCATGGCTCATATCAAAACCATAGTCTCTTCTATAGACAGTCATCTACACATGGGATGCATCCTGAATGTTTAAAATAGAAGACTCTTGCCACTACTACACCTCTGTCTACGTGAGCTATTTACAGCAGCAGAAATTAAGGCTGACCTGTGCCAGTGGCATAAACAATAGAACAGGAAAGCATTTCTTCATAATAAAACAATGTATAGCAATTTTGTTTTTCCTAACCAAGCTAAAAGCTGTCCAATGCTCTAAAATAAAACAGGTCCTTTGATTTCTCATGTAAATCAAGCCACTGCAAATCTTACCTAAAAGACTAACAGCATCTGCTCTATCCATAATTTCAGGTCACAGGGAGAGAATTGCCGAGAAGCTCCATTTGGACAGAATGACTGCTTTTTCCTACAGAAATCCCCCAGACACTGTCTGACACCATATGTTTTATTCTAGCTACATCTCCAACAGAGATGCATGGTACATAGTATTTAACCCCCACAGAATAAGATGTACGTATCTCAAGCTGACATGCAATGCGGCAACATTTATGTAAGGTTGGAGAGAGAGGGGAGGTTTGTGCTTATAATCATACTGATTGCCACTTGAAAAATTAATTGTGGTAACGACAATTTGTTTTACTCATTTACCTTATTTTTCTACAGTACCTTTCATGCCAAACGCATTCTGTGTATGAGACCTATTTCAGCTGAGACAGCAGCGTACCTGCTGCTGGAGTAAAGTACATCAGGATACGGACACATGAACTGGCAGGCACAGGCAGGCACCCACTCGCTCCACTTAACTACAGGCATTGAACTGAGATGCCCATGGGCACGTCTATGCTGCCCAACAGCTTTGCTGACCCCTTGGTGCCCAGATCCCAATGCCCTGGACGCCCACACTGCATCCCATTACTTTGCTGCTGGGTTCCCTTTTGGACCAAGTCCTTCCAAAATGCAGTTGTGGGGGCAGTTTTCTTCAAAGACCATTCCCTGCGCGCTGCAGGGAGGATACAGCCTGGATGGGAAACGCTTGTATCACTTGCTCCCTGTGGCTGTATCTTTTGCAGCATTGCAGTATCCTAAATAAGGAGCTTTATCGCTACCCACTCCTCCCCATGGGGCAGAGACAAGAGTGTAGGAGCAAATGATGCTGCCCCCACATACCTGTCTCTGCCCGCTAACGAAGGTGGTGAGGGCCTTCGTTTGGCTGCCTCAGGTGTAGGTTATTACTGTCAGGGCCCCAGCGAAGGCGGGCAGTGAAGCACACTTCTGAGATTGCAAGAGTAGGCGTGAAAACTTTATGACTAACTATAATACCTAAGTATTATATTTCCCTCTCGTCAGAGGTGGGGAGAGATTGCTGGGGACAGAAGGCAGTTCCTCTCATGCTCCCACAGTTGCCCCCCATGTGAAATAGGGGTCCCTCAGCCCCAGCAGAAGAGGACCAGTTTTCTGCACTGCACCCCCATTCCTACTTCCCGCAAGAACAGGCCTTCTCCTGAAGATGTCTGTCACCCTTAACACCGGCAATGACAGCCTGCTGCCAGGTGGCACAATGCCCACTGCTTTATTAAGACCAGCCAGGTCATTTCACATGCCTTCTCTCTTACTACTGCATTTTCTGGTCGACTTTCCAGGAAGGAGCCGGTGTGGAGCAGAAGCTGGAGCATGGCTCATTGGCAGTCCCCCATGGTTGCCTCAGAGAGCCACTTCTGTATCTCAACACATTGCTACTTCTTGAGAGTGATGGACATGCATGAACTATAAAAAATACGAGTGTTGAACCTTATAGAGATGAAGCTGCTGTCTAGACATTTCTCATGTGTATTTAAGACCTTCAGTCTATGTAAAAAAATGCCTTTTTTTCCTCCCTAAATCTACATAAGAAAGCATAGTCAATAATCTGTGTAAACAATATGCAGTCATTTTACTGCAATTTTCTAAATGTCTGGGGGCGAAGTTCCAACAGAATTGCGGTAATGAGAAACCAGAGAGTGTAACTTGTTCTCCAAAGCTGGATACACAATGCACAATCTCTGACATGGCTTACACAGAGCACTCTATTTGATATGATGTACACATTTTCCTATCATAGAAAGTGCCACTGCTCCTTCTTATCTGCAAGAAGCATCTTTCCCTGCAACTGTTTATAAAACAAAGCAGATTATTAAAATAACTGGAAAAGAAAAATGTTGAGAATGGAACTTTTTCTTCTTTACTAGGATTGAAACAGTCTCATAGGATGAAAAAAGTCTTTCATTTATAAGCACTAATGTGTTTCTGACTTGAAAACACAGGCTTTGAAATGTAACCACAGGGGTTCACTTTGGCCTTTCCTACATCAGTTCTGAAGGTATTTATGAGAAGATTAAAAGCCTCTTGCCATAAATATAGAGCTACCTGGAAAGACTTTTGTTCTCATCCTTCTGGATACAACTGTGCAGACATTTTTTTTTGTTTCTTCCTATTCAGCTGAATGATGATCTTTTTCAGGCAAAGCATTATGAAGTTTCAGGATGGTTCATTGCCTTTGATGCTCTAATTACCTCTTTTCAGCTGTGTATGTGCCTTATAAGTAATGAAAGCAAACCTTTCAAGTGCATGAACATGGCAAATGAGCATGTTAAATAATTCATGCATTCATGCAAAACTATAGTTTTCTGATGCATTTTTTAAAAAGAGAAATTTGCTGTATTTAGGAACATTGAGTTTGTACACAAACAATAAACATCCAGTCAAATCTGAATGCAGCAATTTAAGCCAGAGCTACCTCAGTCTTTTTTTTCTGAGTGGCCAACCCTCTAATGAATTATTTAGTACAGTAAATTTAAGAAAATATTAGCTTCAATAAATATTTGTAAACAAGTGCTAAAAGTAACTTACTCTGATATTTACCATAAGCAACACATTCTACCAAAAAGGGAGCATTTATTTTTATTTATTATGATAGCCGTATACATTTTCTCATGAATCATAACTTCCACTAAAGCAAAAGCAATTTGCCTTCACAACACTCCAACACAGATACCCTCAATGATGATGATTTTCAAGTTTCAGTTCCCACGTGAAGGAAGCTCCATGCTATTTGAGACCTCATGTTAGAAAAGGTTATAAAGTAGGATTGGTGGCTATGACAGGACATTTTATTTAACAAAGGTAGGATAAGACTGGGTGAACAAGGCATTCGCACAGCTTACTTCAACAGGCGAGTGGGTAAAAAAGTGCTTAAGGATGCACTTGGGATCAGAGATCATGCCAGAATTGAATTGTACCGCTTTGTTAGCACAGGTAAGGTGCCTAGCTGATGTAGTTATGTTGATTTGGGACCTTAGTATAAAACTCTTCATGACATTGTGCAGTGCTGGAGGGTGTTCAAGGGCTGGCAAAGACCACTATGCTGGGCATCTCTTGTCTTGTCCTGAATTTGGAAGGGGAAGCATTGATGGGATGTTGTGCTTTCCTTTGAAAGGAACCAAGGGTGACAGAGCTGCTGACAGATTTAAGTTCAGGTTTATGCTGATCAAAAAGTTTAGTGGGGTTTTCCAGCTCACTAGCACAGTAAATACATCAGTGAAGCCTTTGCCTATACAGGCTTCTTTTTAGGAAACAGACTTCCTTTAAGAAAAGCTTATGTTAGAAAAAAAGAAAGGGTAGAGGATTTGCAAGGCTAAGGTGAGAGGTCTGATGAAAAAAAGAGCACAAGTGATGTTCAGAGGTCTTTGTCACTTCCAAAACTGACACACCATTAAAAGCTAGCAGGCAAAGCTTTCTTAGCAGCAGCTTGATCTATAGCCAGACTGATAGCAGCAATAACATTTCTTACAATTTCTGCTGTCAGTGTTTGAAACCCTCTGGTGCTCCCTCACTGTCCATGTGTCCTGCACAGAACCTGCAGAGCAGTCTGCACCGTGCTGCAATCATTCCCACCCCAGCAGGCTAAGAGTCAGACCTTCAAGGCTTGCAGCACACTGTAACATCAGTTATACATACACTTAATGAGCAATAACACCAACTCTTTGGTTACCTTGATCCTGTGTCCTGCTCAGCCAAGCAGGGAGGTAAAGAGGATCAGTCCTGCACCTCCTTGCTTGGCTGATACAGGTCTCAGCGTTGTGGTGCCTCAGTGAAGAGCTCAGAACCGGCTCTGCCCTCCTGCCTGGTTAGCCAGGAAAAGTGACTGGCTGCAAATGGGAGCAAGGGGATCCTTTCCAGATGCAGAGTCATTCCTGCCCCAAAGTGGGGAGAGGAGCAGCTGGTGCCTCCCTTGACTCAGCACCCAGTTGAAGGGTTAGGTGGATACTTCTTGGAAACTTGGAGGATCATGGAATGAAGAGAATGAAAGCAGTAGGCGGGCTTTAGTTTATGCCTGTGTTTGTTACGATTTCCACTCCCCCAGGATATGTTCAGTGTGGAACTGCCTTTCCAATCTTCTTTGTTTTATAATTATTATTTTCTTGTAAATGTTGCATTAAAATGCCACAACTGAACAATAAAAAAATTCTGAAGGATGGTTTGAATAACAGGGCTCCAGTCTCCACAGCCAGCATTGATGGGTAATGGAAATGGAGGTGAAATTTCCCCACACAGATTACTGACTGCTGAAATGAATGGGAGCCGCACCTCACTCAGTCAACAGGAGCACACCATTAGCAAGTTCAGGAGCTCACAGGTTACTTCTAAGCCCACTTTTCCCACACAAAAACTAGATTTAATAATTCTGTAAGGTGATCCAGAATAAAAGGCAAAAGTTCCACGCACTCCCTTAGATTATGGTCTTGGTGAGCAGCCGAGCGGCAGAAGGGCAAAGGAAGGCGGGAGCATGCAGGGCACAGCTTTCTCCTTAACGAAGAAGCTGCTGGGAGAGCAGGCTCATGCTCTCACAGAGTAGCTTCAACCTCTACTTGGCTGCTCAAGAAAAATGATCGACGTGCTCAGCATTTGGGGGACACTTTTAAACCTGCTGAACGCAAAATGTAAACAAGGCCAAGGACGAGCCTGGATGCATTTCAGCTCCTAACCTGCCCTTCGTGGCTTTGTTTCATGCCATTACATCTTTTAGGCTTCTCACGGTGTTTCAGCAGATGACATAAAAGCATGTCTTTGCAGTTTATGTTTGTGATCACATAGATGGGAAACAGCTGAAACACTTTGGAAAAATATGCCAAGCTTCCCATTTCTACACAGAGAAATCAAAATTCCCTATCATCCCTGCAGGGCTGTGCTTTGTAACTGGTAAGTTTCAGTTTTCTTTCTCCATGAAAACTGCACCCTCATAGATAATTTGAGGATCTATAACACCTAGTTAAATGTTGCATGTTGTGGTCTGTTAAAACTGGCATTTTCATAAAAGCATTAAAAATACCAGATATGTTTCATGCAACAAAACAAAAGCAACAGCTGCTGTTGCCTACAATCATTGGAATTCTCTCTTAAGAAACACCAGAGTATCAGCAAAACTGTAGTTCAGGAGCCAAAATTGCTACTGGTATAAATCAGGGTAGCTATATTGACTTCAGGAAGACTATAAATTGATTTATACTTCCTGGAGATTAAGTTTAAGTGACTGAAAATGAGGATTCCAACTAATGTGGATCATTTTTCTGAACAGTGATTAATTTTTTTATTTAGATTTAAGCCTTCTAATTCCAAGAAAAAGTCCTTAATCAATGTGTCTTAATGCAAAAGCATGACTGCTATAGTTTAACCGAGATCATACATCTGTACTACATCAACATAACACACTGCGCATCTGTCTAACTGAATGCCAGGAGACTTGATTATCGCATTATTACCTCCTCCTGAAAGGTCTAACAAAAGAGGAACTGAAGCATCTTTTTGATTTGTATTTCTCTAAGCAAAATTTTGGTCTCTCATATAGTGCTGCACTATTAAAAGACCTGTCAGATGCTTTGTATCTTTCAGAAGTAACTTTAAGGAGAACTGACATATTTTTAAGGGCCTCTGTGCTGCTGAGCTGGTGGTATAAGGAAGGAAAAACTGATTAATGCCAGGGGCCGAATAGATTTAGACCCTGTGGAGATGACAAGTGGATGTTAGCCTCACAGGGCCAGTGCACCTGCAGAACCGAGGCCTTTCTGTTAGGATTTAATGCAACTTCTAAGTTATAAAATCTTGTAAGAGGCCTCACCGTGTAAATCAATATGCACTCCAAAACTAAAGTCAGAAAAATTGTTAATAAATAATGAAATGATGATAGAAAAGTAAAGTGCGGGAGCTCTGCCTTTCCGTCACTTTGTCACGCAAGCTGCTTCATACATTTTTAAGGATGCCCTGAGACAGCCCTCTCCTGCCCACTGGCTGAGCTAGGAGAGCCACGCAGCAGCTCTTGCTCAGGTGCCTCCAGTCAGCAATGCTGGCGTTTTAAGACTTGTTTGCCAATCCTGGGTGCAGTGAACAGAAACTGTTCAATTATACATCACTTCATTTGAGGGGTAACTCCGTTGTGACTCCATGGAAATTGGCATCCTTCACAGGTTTATTCCTGGGACATCTTGGGAGCCTAGCTTCAGCACAGAGGCGGGAGAGGTGAGGAGTTCAAACCATACTTGTGGTTCAGTGAAATCAGTGGAGGCCACTCTGTCAACCTCAACAGGCTCTGCACCATACCCGTGAACTCACAGCTAAATCTGACTGTGTCAAAGTGATGGGTGAGCATGACACTAACAGTTACCGGGAGGCCAGGCTTCAACAAGGAAACGAATGTAAGTGCAGCTGCTGCGCTGCTACTCTGCTGAAGATCTATTCATGGATGAGTTACTGTAACTCGGTCTCCACATGTCCATCAGTTTGAATCACCTGAGTGATGCTGATGAGGTGCACCGTTGCATTTTTGTTAATTAATCCACTAGGACCAGAAGTTCAGCTCTCACATTTAAATAAGGCATGCTGGCACGAAAAGTTGAACAATACTGAAATACTTCCGCGTGTACATACAGCTGTGCTTTAAAGGCCAGCATATAAAGAAGCCTCTACACGGATGGCAAAGACTATCACTATGGTCAGATTAAGAATGTACTGTTAAAACAAAAGTTTGTTTCTCTAGTGATACCCATTTCTACTTTGCTTTCAAAAGATAGCACAAGCGTGGCCTTTCTTGCAAGTAAGGTTTGGTTTACATTTTTCGATGCCATAGTCTCTCTGTTCTCCTACAGATCTCCGATTACATTCAGGTCCTCTTGGCACAGAGGAAGCCAGCAGAGCCTGCTGTATGAGAAGTCCGTTAAAGCACTAACAGCTGTAGATGACCTCAAGGACCTTAAAGCAAGGCTAGATCAGTTCTTGCCTATATGGAAACAACTGCTTCTGGTTACCCTGGGCAGACATGCAAAAATCACATAAACTGTTTCTCAACACTATTAAGGTGAAATGCTTCGACATTTTCAAAATTAAAATGGCATGAGCAGGCAAAACCTAATTTTTGTAGAAGTGAGGTTTAAGATAGGGATTCTTAACTGCTCTACAAATCTATTATTTTAATTGAAGTGGACACAGCATCTTTGGTTTGATTTGGAACATTTGCTGGTAGTTTTAGAAATTTAATATTGCATTTATGACTGTAAGCGCATAAAAGCAGCTGAAAATTTACTGATAAATGTAATCCTTGCTTTAGGCATAAAACTCTCCACTAACTACAGTTGAATACATTGCCTCCAAACCTACAGAAAACATGGGTAGTCTATTTTAATAGTTGCATCTTATGAAAAAAAAAAAACAACAAAAAACCACAAAGCAAATAATCAGCTTTAGAAAAACAAAATTAAATTCAATTTTTTCAAAAATATCACTTTTAGTAAGAAAGACTTTGTAATAAGAAGATAGGAAATACGCATTCTTGAAAGGGGTTTTCCCTTAACATGCAATTTTTAATCTAGAAGAAAGGAAAAAAGCACCAATAGTATTTATCACAAACCAGCACAGTTTTAGACACTGTACTTTTCCAAAGCCAATGTTAATTTTCAAATAAAAAAAGCAAATAAATTAGCAACGGGAAAAGATAATTATGCTGCCACACACTCCTTACAGAGTTCTTAAGGAACTGGTGCCAGTTATTTCTTCTAATTAAAAACAAAACAAAACAAAAACAAAAACAACCAAAAACAAAACAAAAAACAAAACCCCAAAAATCTTCCTAACACCACTGATCCATAGATGATAGTTGTAAAAAAAATTAAATTACTTTTATCATCAATTAATCTTCCAGACATCTTATACACTACCTAAGATGGAATCTTCACATTAAATTTGCACAGAAACTTTGTATTTGTGACCAAACAGCTGCCCAGCTTAACGTCATGATTCACACAAATGATAGTTTTCCTTTCTGATCTCAGAGTATTTTAGCTTCTGACATGAGCCTGTTTCTAGGTTCATTTTTGTTGTACTGGCAAGTTAAAAAACTTGCAATATGAACCTTCCTCTCTGTAAATCCACCAGAAAAATAATGCAAGCCAGTGATTTCAAGTATGTGGTCACGTCAAATTACATGCGGAATTAAATGTATTTCACCCCTGTAGAACATTCAGCTTTTCACAGCAGCAGAAGAAAAAGCTCCTGATTCTCCACAGAAATAAACCCTGAGACAGGATAAAGGCAATTTACTTTCATAACCAACGTGCCTTTTCTATGATAAGAAGCCAATGGCACAGTCTGTCTCTTTGTGATCTGTTCCTAGTTTTCCGACAGAGCAATAGAAAATAAAAAGAAGGTGTTCCAGGCACAGGAGTATTTAATATGGAAATATTAAAGACGCTCATCTAGGGGAGCAATTTCAGAATATGTCACATATGTTTAAGTAAGTATACATACAGGTAAGTTAACATACATTTTAAGAGTATTTACTACAGTTAAGAACATGGAAAAGAAGGGTTTTTTCCCACTTACGACTGTTCTGCCTGTCTTGCTGTTTTCCCACCAGCCTGTTATTTGTGCCTGGTCTCCAGCTATGGAGTCAGGATGGCAACTTCTTTGTTCTACATACACTCTATATATGCAGTATGTATACACATATATATTTATATATGTTTATTCTATTGTATTTGAAACCAGATAGTGCAAGTGTAGAACTAAAAAAAGAAAATGATCCCTATGTTAGCCTTTTCGTAATTTGCTGTGGCATTTCTGAACAAAACGAGGTCAAGCATAGATTCCCCCGTATATTCAAGAAATTCAGTTTTGGTTCTGGAAACTGTGGAACTGTACAATTCCATTTTCAGTCAATGCAGATTAATACAATTGGCATGGGAAAAGGAGGCAAAAGGTGAACTTGACGCTCTAAGTCAAGAGTCCCAGCCATTACTGAATCCCCAGTGGCCAAATTTCTATTGGATTCAGTTACTGCTACAGCTTACAGAGCGCTGTCAGCAACTTTTCAATACAAATAGACTATCTAAATAGACTCCATCACTATGTTGCACTTGTCTGCATCGAGTAAAGGAGGGAAATAACTCCTACAACCTTCAACTCATAGATCAGTGGAAAAGAGTTCACAACTCCTCATCTCGGGTTACAGGGCTGACATTGGAAATACACTGTGCTTTCTATTAGTGCATGGTTAGTATTTTTCTTACCACGCTAAGCAGCTTATTTTTAGCTGTGGTGACTGAATACTGGAAAAGAAGAGTTGTTTCTTGACATGGGTATTTAAAATAATGTTTATGCACTGCAGATAATATCCAGACTTATTTTAAGGGACCTTTGTAAATAGTTAGTTGATAAAGTACTTGCATTCTGTAGATTAAGTCTTGTCTACAAGCTAAGACTTTGCCGTTCAAGTCAGCAGGATTAGTCAAAGCAGCAAGAAATTTGTAAATTGGGTCAGGAATGCTAATTAAAGCATCCTGAATACTGAAAGAACTTGCTCATTCAGCAAAGCTGGAGAGGTTTGACCAGTGTTCTTTTCTAGTAAATATGCGGTAGGCTTGGTGCTAGACTCAGGCTGCTTGACTCAGGTGCCTGACACAGACCAAAGAAGTACCCATACTTGCTTACTGAGAGCTTGACTGACAGTAGGCCTGTCCTGTCCTCAGGATGCTTCCAGAAGGCGGTGGTGGCTGGCCACATCTCCTCCTTTGGGACACAGAGGTCAAGCAGGAAGGCTGGCAGACAGAGGATGGAGCTCTGCCCTTGCACATCAACCAAAAGCCCAAGGGCAGCAGGAGGAAAATGCTTCCAGTGGAGCGAGGGCTTAGAAAACTGGTGCTCCTGCTTTGTGCCAGCATAAGGACCAAGGAAAGCACTCAGATTCCCTGTGGAGGAATGGGATGTTCTTGCCATCTTTGTGGCTGTGAAGTCAGTATCTGGAAGATCTTTTTCTCAGAGTCTGCCTGGCTGTGACTGCCTTTTCTCCCCACCCACATGCAGGTTTCTTTCCAAGCTGGGTTTTTTTTTTTCATCAGCTGGGAGTTTGTAGAGGAGGTTCTGAGACACAAAATCTTGTGATGTTTTAAATGCATTTCAAAATCTCCTAGTCTGATATACCCAGTGAATGATATCTCTTCTCTGGAAGTGTACCTAAGATGCACTGAGTCCTTCTGGGTTTATATATTAATGTGATCTCCAAACAAGCTAGGAAGCGGGACTGTCAAAATGAGCCTGCACTGTTTTATGACATCAGGCAGACAAGTTTCTACCTGGTCCGCGTCAAGATAACCCTTAAGGATAATGTCATATATTTGAAGAAGTTCTTTTTAGGGCTAATTATCATCAGAGAAAAATATAATATGGGGTCTGAGTTTGGCAGTTCCCCTACGAAAAGGAGGTTTCTGCAAATAGCAAGAGACCTGATGAAAACTTTCTAGGTATCCCTGTTCAAGCACTGGTCAGATATTACTTCTTCCAAGAATAAATTACATTGCCAGAGGACACAAGTAAGTGGTCTGTCCACAAAAAAGACATAATAGCACTTGGAAAGCACAGAAATATCAAAATATTTCCCAGTTAATAGCTGTTCTTTTCTCAAGCATAATAATTTAGGAGTAAAGACAGGAAAAAAAAACCAAGAGGCTTCTTGGCTGAGGTTATTAGCAAGATTTAAAATTATAATAACAGGAATATATTTTTAAACTGCTACTGCAATGTTTATTGCAGTTAAGAATAATTGTTATGATAACCTAATTTGTGGTTAACATTTTTAAAACAGAGAAGATAAAGATTATTATAAAACTTTCCCAACCTCTACAATTGTCTTCCACTTTTTTACGTTACAGTCTCTTTGATGGCACAGTGGGAGGTAGAAAGAGAGTATATTTCTTCCCAGTTTCTGTCCCACCCAGTTTCTGAATGCAAGATTTGAATGACAACTTTGGAGGATGAAGGACTGAGTCATTTGTCAACCTCTCAGGAAAACTTTGGGAAATTTCTGAATATTAATATGAAAAAGTGCCTCAGTTTTGATCTGGAAGAACCTAGTATACTGTTGAGATGATTGCCCAGTATGCCTATTCCTTGAGGCCCTGATCTCACTAACCAAACTTGCAGTTAGTGACAGATGCGGGGAGGAGAACAGCAATCATAATCCCAAACTTCTGGGAGTTTTGCTGTTGGGGAAGATGCAATGCTAACGATGTACTGACATCACTTTTATACCATGAAGAATATTAACACTGCACAGCGATTAGGAAATGAAGGCCCACTTTTCTAAAGGATGTGACTTACCCCACATGTTTAAATTACTGCTGTGATATGTCTATTGGTTCCATTTTCTCTTGCCTCCTGGGACACATTACTATTCTGATGGCTTACTGAGAAATGTCACCATCTGCAGTGGGGCAGCTTGAAAGCCAGGGAGGGTTAGGTCTGCCAGCTCTGTGAAGTCCACCAAAACCCATGTGGACTCTGCATCCAGTCTTTCATTTGTTTGGAACCTGTGCAGAAGCTGTTGTTAAGCAGCAATTTTAGTTTGTTTTGTGGTTTAGAATATGTTATTGTAAAAGGAAATATAATGATGTTACTGTTGATGCTGAAGTAAAATCTACAAATAATCTCATCTTCTTCCAAAAATCTGTCTATGGATTTGTAAAGATCAGAACGCAAGGATGCATAAGACAGGCTTTGAAAACACTGAATGTAGGAATTAACTAAAAAAAATAATCTTACTTTCCTGTTCCATTTCCTGTAGCTATGTCTTTTTAGAAGTTTAAGAAAAATGTGATTCCTTAAATAATTTTTATTGAAGACTCTTTAATAACACTTTCTCTATATACTTGGAAGTTTTGGCCTGGTATCAGGACAACGATGCAGAAAACATTTACAGATGCTTGTACAGACAACTAG
Source organism: Falco cherrug (assembly GCF_023634085.1). Taxonomy (NCBI): domain Eukaryota; kingdom Metazoa; phylum Chordata; class Aves; order Falconiformes; family Falconidae; genus Falco; species Falco cherrug. Next base: position 78,613,992 of record NC_073698.1, read on the forward strand.
AAGTAGCTTCATGTCTAAGAAAAATGACTGATATTCAAGGATCATCTCCAAGCTCAATGAGTAGAAATTCAGGCTAAAATGCCAGGAGGCCTGTGTGGATGAATGAGTTGCTCCTGTCAAAACTCAGACGCAAAGAGGAAGTACACAGAGGGTGGAAGCAGGCACAGGTAACCTGGAGGGAATACAGAGACACTGTCCCAGCGTGCAGAAATGTGGTTAGGAAAGTCATAGCCCAACTAGAATTGAATCTGTCCAGGGATGTCAAAGACAATGAGAAAGGCTTCTGTAAGTATCCAGGTGACAGAAGAAAGGCCAGGAAAATGTGGCCCCACCGGTGAATGAAGCAGGGAACCTAGTGACACAGGACATGGAATAGGCTGAGGTACTGAATGCCTTATTTATCTCAGTCTTTACCAGCAAGACCAGCCTTCAGGAATCCCAGGTACAAGAAATCAGTGGAAGAGTATGCAGCAAGGAAGACTTACCCTTGGTGGACAAGGATCAGGCCAGGGAATACTTAAGCAAACTGGACATAATGGAAGCCATAGGCTTTGATGGAATGCTCCTGTAAGTGTTTGGGAACTGGCAGATGTCATTGTGAGGCCACTCTCAAAAATCTCTGATTTATCATGGTGATTGGGAGAAAAGCCTGAAGACTGGAATAAATCAGATGTCACTCCTATCTTCAAGAAAGTAAAGAACGAGGACCCAGGAAGCTATAAGTCATTCAACCTCATCTCCATCCCTGGAAAAAGGTGATGGAGCAGCTAATCCTGGAAACCATTTCCAGGCACAGGAAGAACAAAAAGGTGACGAGGAGCAGTCAGCATGGATTCACCAAGGGGAAGTCATGCTTGACCAACCTGATAACCTTCTGTGATGAAATTACTGGCTTGGTAGATGAGTGGAAGTCAGCGGATATTGTCTACCTTGACTTCAATAAGGCTTTTGACATCGTCTCCTGTAAGATCCTCATGGAAAAGCTGATGAATTATGGGCTGGAAAAGCAGACAGTGAGGGGGATTGAAAACCAGCTAACAGCCAGGTCTAGGAGATAGTGATTAGGGAAACAAAGTTTAGGTGAAGGTCAGTAACTAGTGGTTTACCCCAGGGGTCAATACTAGGTCCGATCCTGTTTAAGACCTTCAGTATTGATCTGGATGATGAGACAGAGTGCATCTTCAGCAAGTTTGCTGATAACATAGAGCTGGGAGATGTGGATGATACACCAGTGTCATGCTGCCATCCAGAGGAGCCTTCCTAGGCTGGAGAAACGGGACAACACAAGCCTCGTGCAGATCAACAAGAGGAAACGCAAAGTCCTGCACCTGTGGATGAACAACCCAACATCAGTACATGCTGGGGATCCCCCACCTTGAAAACAGATTTTCAGAAAAGGCCCTGGGGGTCTGGTGGACATCAAGTTGAACATGAAGCAGCGATGTGCCATTATGACAAATAAGGCCAGCTGTTAACCTGGCTTGCCATAGGAGTGTTGACAGCAGGTCAAGGGAGGTGATGCTTCCCTCAGCACTGGTGAGGCCCCACATGGAGTCCTGTGTCCAGATCTGGGCTCACCAGTACAACAGAGATGTGGAGCTACTGGAAAGAGCCCAGCTAAGGGCCACTAAGATGATTAAGGGACTGGAGCATCTCTCCTATGAGAAAGGCTGAGAGATCTGGAACTGTTCAGCCTGGAGAAGTGAAGGCTCAGGCGGGATCTCATCAATGTATGTTAATACCTGAAGAGAGAGTGCAAAGACAGAGGTAAGACTTTTCAGTGGTGCTCAGTGACAGAACCAGAGGCAATGGGCACAAACTGAGGCTCACAGGAGGCTCTGTCTGAACATTAGGAGACATTTATTTACTGTGAGGGTGACTGAGCTCTGGCACCCAGCATGGTTGTGGAGTTTGGATCCTTGGAGACACTCAAACCCCTACTGGACATGGTCCTGGACAACCTTCTATAGGTGGCCCTGCTTGAGTAGGTGGGGTTAGACCAAATGACCAAGGGACCTTCCAACCTCAAACATTCTGTGATTCTGTGATGGAATAACTTCAGCTGAAATGTACAGATGTCTACAACAGTGTAATACATTTGGCAGTATGAATGGTGAAAGAATAACCATGCCAAATATCCAGATCATTCTGAAGTCCTGGTGCATGCCTCAGATGCAGTATGCCAAAATCACTTTATTTCCTTATTTACTATTTTCTGTGACATTATGTACGATTACGATTGCTCTATTTTTGTTAAAAAAAAAAAATCATTATTCTTTCATGGCCAAATCCTTGCATTTTTAGCTCCCATGTCTAAGCTGACTTCATGAAACTGTTTCTTGTTTCTGTAAACTAAATGCCAGGAAAAAGGTGTAGAAATCCAGTAGACAGAGGCAGTTCTGACTGCTGACCTGAGTGTTTATCTGCAGCACCAGCTGACTGGAAGGGAAAAGGTCTATCAGAAGACTTAGAAGGCTAGAATATAAGGCAATCAACTATCATGCATTACTAATTGCAGAGTTAAGAGTTGTACGTAATGTGTAGAAGTTCTGAAAAGACAGTTCTAATTCATAGTTATAGTGCTAGAAATGACCAATTACTAAGCTTGCCTAGACATCTGATGAGCCATCTAAATATAATTCAAGTTGATGAAGTGATCAAATGTTTTGGTTCAATTTCTGAATGGAAAGGGTGTAGAAGTTGGGAATGTCACAGCAGGTTGATGTCAGCCCCCAGGGTACAAGTCACTGAATCCTGATTACCCTTTTTCCTCCTCCACCAAAAAAGAATTCAGGTTCCCTACTCCTAATCATTAACTATCTCAATTCGGAGCAACCTGAGGTCTCAAATGCTGCGTGCTGGACAAAGCAGGTGGCTGGATCAGCAGGCTTGACTATACAGGTACAAAAGAATCCTATGAGATGCTCAGGAAAAGCAAGGGAACAGTGGCATGAGTTGGGATGCCCTCAGAAACTCACAGGAAGGTCTTCTGAAGCAAAGCCTCATGTGGTCTAACATTTTGCTTGCTCATACCAAACAGTTATGGTAGCATGAAGCTAAGAAATAAGTGTGGTAATAGCTCAGTCAGTTATGACTGACAAAGTCTTCACCAGTAAATTCCATCATTACTTTTCTTGAGTAAAGTTGCAGCTTTGCCATGGGGTAGATTAGTTTCAGAATATCCCATTTATAAAAATAACTTGTTCTTACAGTCTTTCTGAGACTGTCTTGTAATTGCTGGGGATTATTTTGAAAAACAAATACTACATATTACAGACTCTAAACCTTTTATTGCATACAGGCAGCTTGAAAAGTGAGATCAGAAATTAGGAAGGAGGAGGCATAAGTTCTGGAAAGTGACATTGCACAAGAAAGAGACTGTGTTAGGGGAGAAGAAAAGCAAAGCACATGAAACCAGGTAAAAGTTAGCTTGAATGGAAAGACCGACTTCAAGGAAGAATAAAGATGTGCTAAAGAAGCACAGCCAGTGTTTCATCTCAGATGTTCTCATCTACTTAATCTAAACACCTTAACTTTTTAATTCTTTCTCCATTTCCCAAATGCAGAATTACTTTGATTAATTGTATTTGAGTTATTAATTACTTCTGCAGAGCTTCTGAAGTGGTGGGTGAAAGAAGGGTGATGGCCAGTAAGTCCTTCCTCACTGATGTGAGCACTAAAAATATTAGTCCGTCTGTTCTACCCATATGTTTTGTTTAAAGCCCTTCATAAAGTAACCTTTAATAACACATCATTCAATATTTATGGGCCAACATTCAAGTTGCTCTACTGAAACACTCATCTATTTTCAAGGTGTTGAAACTAATTATTAATTTCATAATATATTTAATTTCCTTACTGCAAAGGAAAGCTAAAGCTAATCAAGAAAAGCAGGTAAAAATTCAAGCCATTTAAACAGAGCTAAAGATGGCTAGAAGTCTGTAATTTACTAGAGGGGCTCTGATGATGTTCCAGCCTCAAAAGCTTTTAACTCAAGTAGAAGGACCAAATTTTGGTGCTGTATGCCCTCAAGAAAATCGTCTTTGTATGGAATATATTAGAATATTTCCAAATACTAAATATGCATAAATAATGTATTTGGAACATGAAAGGAAGAGAGAAAGCTATTTGTTAAAGAAATGATAAAAAATGTTTGTTGACTGACTGGAAGGAGAGGGCTCCAATTTTGACTTAGTTGTGAATCCAGATGCTTCCCTTTAGCAGAGCAAGGACAAATATTTATCTTGCTTTTTTGAGTTAGAAATTAAAAGTATTCCTATTTTTATCTATTTCTACAGCTCCTGGGTTTATGGTTCTACTCTGTGACTACGCAGAAATTAGTAATTTCTTTCATTATTTTTTTTCCTACTTCGTTTCCCTCTTATCTGTCTGTATGACACACTAATTTCCTGCCTTGTGTGTTATAACTTTCTACCTTCTGCTTGGTCTTTTTCTTCCCATGTTATTCTTTTAGCTTTCTCTAGCATAATCTATGCTTTCTTTTCAGTGCCAGCTCCTGCTTTTGAGTGACCTTCCTGATACCACTGTCTATCTCCCATTCCTTTGTCCTCACAACAACTGTTTTTCCATTTATGGTGTATATTGAGCAAAAGACCACAGTTTATTCATTATTCATTTTACATATATGAGACTATTGACTGTTCTCTGTATATATAAAGTGGCCCCACCCACACTGGCAGATGTATATACTACATAAAAATAAAATAAAATAAATCATGTTATTAGAAAGCACACAAATATGTCTTTTTCCCATTCCAATCCTCCTCCACGATGTCACATCATGTATTCTGTAACGAAGACAGACAAATCTTCCGAGAAGATTTTATAACGTGTTTGATCTCAGAGTACCACAAATAAACTACCTATGCAATTGTGTACTAGAGTAGCACTAGGAACAGCTTTTTTTCTGAACTGGAAATTTGGTTGAGTCCCATAGATTGATGTCCCTCAGGCACCTTCACTCCATAAGAAGTTGGAGTGGGTTTAACTTTGTCTGAAGGTAGAAGGCTCCATATCCCTTAAGCTATTGCACTGTCTTCATTTTTTCCATTTTTTATTCTCCCCTCTTTAGATAATCCTAGTTTGATTTTAGGAGATGTCATAGAGAGAGTATAACAGCTCCAGAACACTACCAAAGGGTTATTACACCTTTGACAAGCTTCAAGGCAGAAGGGATAGCACGTCTTCTACAATCTATCTTTATGAACTGTTCTGATAGCAAACCTTTGCTCTCAAGCACAAAGTATTGCTGGAAGACACGTTTTGTTAGTGGGTGGTTTGAGTTGGAGATAGGCATACGCGTCCCCATATGGTTTTATTTATCCCAGAAGGGTCTATTGCCTGATGGCTGCAGCTGTAGAAGAGTGGACTTGATGGTCTAGACAGTCCCTTTCTGTTCCTAAATTTTGAAGTTCCTAATTTTTCTGTATAATGGAAAACATATTCAAATGTTGTATTAGCTGGGACAAAAAACAATTCTATCTGTAAGTAGTTACAGGATATATTGTGCATTTTCTTTCTTCCTTGTGATATACCCTTTTCTGTTAAGCAGCCCAGGCATGGGGTGAAATGCTCACCCAAAAGACCAAAATGTTACCTGTAATGTCTCACCTGGCCGATGTGCCTTTGGAACTGCCATGTTCATCACTCGCCCTCCATCCTGAGGTTTGGGGGGGGATGCGGTAAACCTGCAAATCCCCGACTCTGATGGCGTGCTTGAGGTCAGGCTGTCTGTGTAGTCATTAGTCCCTGCCGTGAGCTGCTCCGATGATGTGTCTGATATGAAGCATTCTGTAATTGTGAACTTGGCATGTCTCAGTTGCTCTTCCATTTTTGCATGCTCATATGCTCTTGCTAGCTCTTCATATGTTGAGGAGGCACTTTCTGTGGAAACCATGCTGCTTCTCGCTCGATCTAAACATCAGAAATAGAAATAATGGTAGAAGGGAAAACATCTGCATAATCCTTGGGAAAAATGCTATGAATGCGATAATATTTCCTAATAAAATGCCTCTAGAGCCCTTGAAATTATCAAGGTGATTTAAATGAGTCTCCTTCACTACAGATGTCTCCACAATTTTTAGTTTTGTGAGTTACTTGATAATTACAGATAATCTAAGGTGAAGTCTTATTCTGCTAGCAGAATTACACGGCTTAGCATTAAATTTGTGGTTTGGAAGAAGTAACCTTTAATAAATGCAAAAAGTTACTTTTTTTTTTTACAGAAAACATTTTCTCTAAATGTTAAATGCCTTATAAATGTTAGAAACCCACAAAATCGATTTAGCAAAATGAGAAACAGCTTCTTCGTATTATCGTTTTAATGTACCTCAGAAATATTTCTGTGAGGTGATGTCTAGGTGAGAAAGTATAGTCTTGCCGTAACTGTTTCAATCTTTTATCTTTTTTTGAGAAAGCCCTGAGGACAAAGGTCAAATATAAAGGCAGTGCCTCTCAGACATTGTCTCTCTAGACATCAGGTAAAATACTAACTCTTCATATGAAACAAAGGTCTTAAGAAAGCAATTATTCTTTGATAGCTACCAGCCTGCAGTCATTCAGGTGTTTTTTTTAAATGACGCTGAAGCTTCATGGGGGCTTCATATTGACACACAGGCTAATATGACCTACAAGCTATTCTCTCCTGCTGATGAGTTTCTAAGAATATAAATATTTCTTAAACAGCACTACTATTGAAGATGTAATGGCTACTGATACATTGAAAGGCATTCTGGAAATGCAGTGCTCATTTCTATGGGGACAAATCCCTAGTCTGTTGTACCCATTGCACTTCTACTTTAGTGGGCTGGAAGATCAGAGGATGCCCAAAAGTTCCTTGGGCAGAAGTCATGTTTCATCACAAGATTTGTACAATTTCAGACATTGCTGGTGATGTTCAATAAACAGGCACAATGTAATAGCTAATTCGTAAAAATGGGTCTCCTATAGCAGCCAGAGGCAATTGTGTTGTTATTGCAAATCTTTATCTTTTTTATTGTGTGCTAAGATACTTGCATCAGTTTTCATTGTGCACAAAAAACAACACTCCTGCCACTTGTAAATAGGATCATACATTATTTAAAATGACAATTACTTCAACAATATGCTGTAACTTGGTTAAGATTTTGAGCTGGCCAGAACTTAAACAAAGCTTCTTTTTATTTATTCATTTCCCCTACACACACACACACAGAGGAAACATCATTATGTTTTTCACATTTGATTTGTAAATCAGACCAAAATAATGTCTTTTCAAATTTCCGATCAACTGGAATGTCCTGGAAGGCTGCAGTTGCCCAGTGCCATAGAGCAGTGTCTGTAAATATGGTGGTCATGCAAAGGTCCCAGTTTGGTCCATGAAACTCAGGGCCTGCAGCTTCCCATATCCCATGCCCTGGGGACACTATTCCAGGAAGAATCTGCTTTGCCTAAAGAACACCTACTTTAGATTTGATGAAAGTTCATCCAAGCCCAGGGTGAACTTCATGAAACCTAAGTCATCAGAAAATTTCTAATGGCCTCTAGTTAGAGCATTTAAACTTCGTTACGGCTATGAACTGCTGCAATACATTTTTCCTAGTCTTAAAAGCTACTGCTTTGTAAACCTGGAATTGTTTTGATAAGAAGTGCTAAATTCTGCCAGCTATCAACTGCATCAACTAGATTCAGAAATCTGAACTCCATATTGGAAAAGTGATCAAATGGGCACATTTGTTCAATTGCTTCTTGAACACATAATTTGGCTACATCTATTATATTGTTTATTTGGAAATTTTAACTTCTGAGGTACTTTAAACTGGCTCTGTTCTTTTCCTAGAAACCAACTGTCGTAAGAGAACTACATTTTGTCACAAGAAAACCTTTCTTGAGCATGATCTAAAGCTTGCTATCACATAAATCACTGTGTGTTCAAGTGTAGGCACAGAGCAGGAAAGTAACCATGTTAAAACATAGATTATGAAGTCTGTTTACAAAATTGCAGGTAGTTTGTCTATTAAACCACACAGCAAATTGAATTACCTGCCCTTTGCCATGCGCCTTGGAAAATATCCCTGGGTGACAAAATGTTGGAGCACATGCAAGTGCACCTGCAATCTGGAATATCTACAAAAAGGATTTCTGAGATAGCATTTGCTGTTTGTATTTGAATCTCAAATAGCTATTGGAAGTAATCCTTAAAGCCTTATGGCAATTCTACCTGAAGAAATCAGGATGAAGTTTATCAGCTGGCCAGAGGTATCTGTTGAGTGCCATTACCCTACACAGACAAGATAAGGGTCTGCAACTTTAAGAGGATGAATTGTGGAAAGACGGATGTAAGGGAAGTCAAGTGCTTGTTCTTACAGAAAGAATAAAACCAGCCATACTGGTTTTCATAGTGAAAGGCCGCTCACACCAACTGCATTGTAGCTCTAACACATAGCTTTCTCACGTAACAAACTTTCCCTTAGAATTAGGATAGAAAGTAGGCAATTCTTCCAAGGACACCACAGTAAGCCTGACTTCACTTCTGTCAGGCATATGTTTGAATAGTATTGTACCTTTCTTCATATTTAATCTTTATTCGATTTTCTTTATGATTATTCTTCTGTTTAATCATTTGTCCATTTATTTGCCTTTATTTTTTTCCCCAATTTTTCATTGTAGGGCAGAGAAGAAAGCCTTTATTTTCAGTTACAATTGCATTTACGATGTGAAGACATCAAGAAGAGATGAAGACTGCAGGCAGAATATGTATTCAGTGTCTCCCCACTTATTATCTAGAGAAATAAAACCTATGTTATTTCTGAGGAAAATCAGAGCTAGCTGCTTCAGTATTTAGTGATACAAATGGATTTTGACTTGGACTTCAATTCCATATTTTTTCCCTCTCATTTTTTCCACTTAGAATAAACCCTATGGACATATTACATGAATAGGAAAAGGAAAACACTAACCTCAGCGTAGCTCAAGTCTGATAACCATCCCACCTATGACTCAGGCATATTCTCAGTTGCTAACACTGCCCCTTCCTGGTCAATGACCTTTCATGCAGCAAATTCTCCTACTTTTTCCTTCAGATACAGGAAGTACAGTGCTCCAGCTACAGGAAAAATTACCACCCTGTCTTTCAAAGGACTCCGGTATGCGTGCATGGCATGAAGAAACATGGGCACAATATTTGTTATCATTAGCACCATATGCATTTGTGGCACCATTTAGGAATAGCCTACAGAAAAAACACCCTAGCAAGGGAAAAAAAAAAAAAAAGAGATACCAAAGCACAAAATGAAATACAAGGACCAAGAAGGTTACTGCAGCTACTGCTGTCCCATCTTCACAGCGCAGCCTGATGGAGAGCCCTGTACCTGTGTCCTGCGAGGGGCTGACGCTGTAGCTGTCACTTTCCTTGTCCACTGATCCTGCTGGCCTGGGGGTGGGCAGCCTCCAGTCTGTGGTGAGGGTATGAGCTGATATGGTGGGGTGAGGTCTGTTGAGGGTCCACTGACTAGCGTAGCGGTTGCGAGCTGTGGGTCCGGTTTTGGCACTCCTCCTTGTGGTAGGATCTGTGACGGAACAGAGAGGGTCTTTGCCACTAGGCTCTTGATAAGGAAGCAAGTCCTGTCAGAAGGGGATGACCACTGAATTCATGTTGGTTAAAAAAACTCACAAAACATTCTTTGTGGGGAAAAAAACAACAGTGAAAGGGCTGTTTATTACCAAACCGCTAAAGCTTTTTTTGAAATACCCTCTTTCTAATGAAACCATACAGTTGAAAAAGGGTGCAACTGAAGAGCTCAGAGCCCCACCAGTCTCCCATTGACACATTCATTATCCCTTTACTCCAATGTAAGTAGTTGTCCAGTACCAAAACTACTTTGAGATGTGAAAGAGCACAAGGCAAGTAGATCTGGGCGAGGATTTCACAACACATTTCAAGCAAACTCTAAGGTAAATTATCAGCATAGATGTGCCCTCAGAAACACCCTACACCAGGTACCTGCTCCTAGTTTGTAAAACCTTGTGCTCAGAAATGTGGTGATATAATTTCCTGCTCTGGACATCTTACTAATACTTTTACTATATTATGGAATTTATCAACTAAAGATTCCCTATTTTTTTAACAAGTAGCCAAGATATAAAACATATAGTTTTGATATGTTTGATAGTAATAGCACTATCAGACTTTTCAGTAGGAACAGGTTTATAAAGATTTGACTGTTTAAAAAAGTTAGTAAATTTCTTAAACTTTAAAAATCACCTGTTATTTTTTTAAGATCAGCAATGTTTTATTTTTTATTATCCTAGAGATAATAGGGTGATCAAGAGAGAAAACATGAACTATCTGCCAAAACTGACCTGCTTAATTTTGTTAATCAATAGTTGTTCTGTAAAAGCGAGTCCTGTACTCCCTAACAAAGCAAGTGGAACAGAAAAATCATTATGTGGCAAACAGAAAGTGACTAAATCAGCACTGAAGTATTTCTCTTCAAAGCTTCTGAAAGGATATTGCTAACAATAGAGAAAGGGAATTAGAAATGAAAAATTCAAATCTATTCAAATGTTCTTTGACATTCAAATGGTGAAGTTGTCAGTGTTTGAGGTAAGAGACTTTAGCAAAAGCAATTTAAAGAAAGAACCAATACTCAGATAATAACTCTGAGCATTGCTTCTGCCTAAGCATTCCCAGTAAGAATTTGCATTCTGCTGCTTCAAAGAAACACGGTATTTATCTACAAATACCAGCTATGATCTGATCCTTCTCCTATTTCACATATTCCCCCTACATCAGTGGAAAAATATGGATGTTGTCTCATTGATAATGGATGCTCCTGGTGGTGCAGCTACCTAACTGCCTCACATGGATAATACCCAAAAACGCACTTGGCATGACATGATCAGCCTGTCAGTATAAACCACCACTTGTGCCAGCTGTGCGAAGTTGGCACATGGCTGTTGAGTAGCCAGAAGTGAGCCTCATGCCTGCTTCAAGGGAAGACATGAAGGACAGAAGGTGAGAGCTGGTGGGAGAGCTCTCAGCACAGTACTCAGGCTGCCTGATCTGGAGGAGTATCAGGCATATCAGTATCAGGCATATCTCATCAACACATATGAATACCTGAAGGGAAAGCGCAGAGGGGACAGAGCCAGGCTCTTTTTGGTGGTGCCCAGTGACAGGACTGGAGACAATGGCCACAAGGTGAAACATGGGAGCTTCCCTCTGAGCATCAGGAAACACTTCACTGTGAGGGTGGCTGAGCACTGACACAGGTTGCCCAGAGAGGTGCTGGAGTCTCCATCCTTGAAGATGTTTAAAAGTCATCTGGGTATGGACCTGGGCAACCGGCTCTAGCTGATCTTGCTTAAACAGCGGGGCTGGACTAGCCAGTGCCCAGAGGTCCCTTCCAACCTCAACTGTTCTCTGATCCCATGACCCAGTAGGCTTTTGTTGGCAAATTGAAGGAGGCAGGAGAGCCTGTTGCCAGCACGCAGGAGGTCAGTGCTCGTCCTGCTGAGCATGTGCCGAGCAGGAGCTCTGCACCAGCTGTGCTGCGCCTGCATAAGGGGCTCTGTGGCACAGACACAGCCTCCAGAGCTGCCTGTGTGATGGAGAACAGCCCGCATCTGGTGCCCCGGTTGCTAAGCCAGCTCTGCTGTCATGTGCTGAAGCATAACTGTAGAGAGCTGAAGTGAGCAAAGCAAAGGTTCACGGAGCATACCTCTTTTATAAATAAATACAAAAGAACTAGAGAAGAATTTTAAAAGTGCTGTGAGGGAATATTTACCAATGAGCGAGTGAGTGTGTGTGTGTGTGCTCAGATGAGAGGATCCATAACCTCTGAGCTATCCATCTGGGCACTGCCCCCCTCTTCACAGAGATGGCTGTGGATCTAGACAAAATCTCATAGCCCGGCCTCTATAAAAGTTGTATTAGAGTCTTAAATCCAGAAAATGCTACCTGAAAGTTTTTGACCCAGCCTTGTGCACGGTTACAATCAGATTTTTACTGCATGATAAAAATGATAGTGGATTGCTATTTCCAAAGCTGGGTGGCCCACAGATCATACTTTTACAAATTAATTAAAACCAAGTTTAATTTGAAGGAAGTATCTCCCTGACTCCAGTGGAATGAAGCACATAACTGCACACAAAAAAAAGCATTAGGTATGGAAGGTGCTGGTGCTATAAAATGCTCTGGTATGATACACGCATAAAAATGTGGGGTGGTGCCTCTTTCCTTATTAAAAAAGGCATAGTCAGAAAACAATGGAGACTCCATTGTTTACTCAGACAGTCTTGATCTTCCAACATGATAAAAATTATATGATGATATTTTTGCTCTTAGTGAGCAGGATAGACAGCATGTACATGAACTAAAGGAGCGAGACAAGAGTGGTACCAGAAAGAAAGTAAATACTGTATCTTGACTCTCCATAAATGAAAAATGGTGGTACTAATCTAGTCCTCAAGAAATAAATAACCATATCTTAAAAGTTAAGAGTTGTTAAAGTTAGAAAAGCAGCAAGGTCAGGACTAGAACAGCTGTTATTTATAAGGACTGAGGTTAAAATTGAGATGAAGATTTTACAAATAATCTGCATTCTAGCAACTGAGCTTTCAGCATTTACGTTCACCAAACTCACCAAGTAAACAAATTCTGAAAAGGTCAGGGAATAGAAATAATCCAAGATATTTCAGAAATTGCACACTGCTAGTGAACTACACTTTGGTAATATTCCTAACTCATAAGTATTCCTTTGATCTAGTGATTTACATAGATATGGAACACATTCATGAGAGAAATAAGAATGGATTGCAGCAGTATATTAATTCATGATAGTATTTTAATCACTATAAGAATAAATCAGTATAAATATAAATGGGAAAAGTAATTTACCAAAATAATTAGAACTGGAAATACAACCTTTTAGGAAAAGCAATAATGAGAAATGTATTTCCTGCGTGATAGAGAGGTAAGGAAGGAAAATGTATTTTGAAATACAATAAAGATTGATCACCAAGAAAAAAAAAATATTAGTCGCTAAAAGCCATTATCCTAATTTACCCAATAAATTCTAGAAATTAAAATCTAACATGCATTTGGTTTAATGAAAGCCAGGTATGAATTATTCCAAATTACACCTACATTTTGATGCATGTGCCATTTTTACCATATCAAATCACTAAATGCAATTGTATAAGAAAAGTTCTCTGCCAACCTAAATAGATTTCTCTCCATTTTCAGATTGAAGAAAAAAACACCATGAGGATGGAAATGCAAGAGCACAGTATTCCTTTTCTCATAACTTCCTCCTCTCCAGGTAACATATTCTCTTATATGCTTACTTGTTCCTGGCCGGGCATCAGAAACATCCACCAATGGTCCTGTAGCTTGTGACACTGACTGGTAATGTACCGTGTGGGTGACAGTGAGTGACTTCTGCTTAGACGTCTCTCCAAAGTCAGCATCAGTGAGCAGAACAGTCGATCTGTCATCTATAAGTAAAAAAACCCGTCAGATAATGAGTATGTGAATTTTGGGTTTGCCATCAGAAGAGCTTTACAGAAAGTCCCCAGACTTATTTTCAGCTGGGTGCCACCACTGACAGAAGCAGCTCCCGCTTCCCTGCAGGACTGAAAGTGACTTTAGAAATTGCACACTGCTAGTGAACTACACTTTGGTAATATTCCTAACTCATAAATATTCCTTTGATCTAGTGATTTACATAGATACGGAACACATTCATGAGAGAAATAAGAAGAATGGAGTACCAAGTGCATACCACAGCTTGGAAGCCTCTGGGTTTATACTCAAAGTTCATACAAAACTAAAGAATAAGTGTAATTTTCACGTCTACCTGATTTCACCTTAGAGATGTGCAACTGAGACAGGACGTTAAGCATCCTTCCAAAAAGCAGATTTATGTGTCATTATTTTTGCCCCCAATTCCTTCTTTCCCATCTTTTGAACACTGTCTTCTTCCCCTTCATTTTCAGAGAGCTCAGCTGCACTTTTTGATAACATATTGAATTAATTTCTTTTTATTAACATAATTAGTAATTCAGTGAAATCACCTATGCCTTTCCAAAAAAAGGTAGTTGGGTAACATTGCTAACTAACCCTCTAAAAAAGTCAGCTTTTTCTCCAGAGACAGAACACTACAGAAGGGATGCCCATGACCCAAGACTGTTCTTAGGGAGCTGCTTATTTTTAAACACGAGTACCGCAGTGGAGACAATGGAAATACACTTGCAGGGCAGCTCAGCATCCTTAAGTCCAGTATTTTGCTGTTCTGGAAGCAAAGGGCTAAGTCCTACCAGCTCTCTCTGCACCAAACCTCACTGCTGTAGGTTTGAAAAAGCAGCTTTGGGGAGCTTTATACAAATCATGCGGGTTTCTCTCAACACAGTCAGTCCAGCTGACTCTGGGCTTACCTGCAGCTGCAAAGAAAGGTGAGAGGTGATGCTTGACCTTGGGAAGCACTGGAAGAAAAAGGTGTGCCCTGACCTTTGCTGTATGGTTCTGCTGTCTATTGCTTCCCTATGGGGTAGGATATATTCATCAGATTTCTACACAGACCTTGGTCCCTGCAGAAAGCGAGTGCTACACAGCACTTACTTTTTTTTTTTTTTCAATTGTGATCTCTGTATTGTATTTCTTTTGCTCTAAAGAGGCATCTGGTCCACCTAATCATGGAAAGTTTAAAGCAATAAATCTTCCACTGACTTTGTTCTTGCAGAACCACACCTTGCATGCTTTCAGACCTTCTTTTGCATTCTCTACTATCTTTTTATCCATTCATAATAGTAATAAAAGCCACAAGTTCCTGCTATGCTATGCTACATACCTTTGTAATGTATTTTTAAGAGGACTGGCAGCAGTGGGGCTTCCATGCATTTACTAGTCAGCAGAGGTTGATCTGACTCTTCTAAGCATTCCCAGTTTTTAGGTTTTTAAACTTGACAAGACACCATTAAGGTGAACGGTTCTGCACAATAACACAACTAGCATTTTTTACCCAAAGAAGGCCATAAATAGAACGAGCATTATGAAATCAAATTACTCTGTCTCTGGCAAAAGATGAGCTCTTATTCAGGTTGGGAATAAAGCCTCTTGGCAGTAAACTATGTCAAAGACTGCCAAAGTGCCTGCTTATTCTGAGTGCTGTGTGGAGAGCTGGCTATTACCGAGGCATTGATGACCCTGCTACAGTTAAAGCACTAACAGTATTTCCACTATAACCCCTATTGCTCAGCAACTGTAACTCAAAAGTAAAAACTGTCTTTAGGAT
Organism: Falco cherrug; assembly: GCF_023634085.1. Lineage (NCBI taxonomy): Eukaryota > Metazoa > Chordata > Aves > Falconiformes > Falconidae > Falco > Falco cherrug. The sequence goes on from NC_073698.1 coordinate 78,629,285, forward strand.
GAAGCCTGGCACAGAAGACTGCCTCACAGAGCAAATTTTGGGAAGGCCAAATCAGGATTTTAAAAAGTCTGTATTTCAGGTGAAGCACAGGTCTCCTCTTCAAATCTGCAGCACAGACTGTGAAATATCCCTTGAGCTCACCCCCATGCCAGACTAACAGCAAGTGTGCAGGGTGTGGAGCTAAAGCAGCTTGTTCCTCCCCAGTGTGGGCATGGACAGGAGATGCAGAGATGCTGCTCCCAGCTTGTGGAACTTTCTTCTCTGGCCACACCACCCCTGGGATCCTGTTATGTTCTCAGCCATTGCAGGCTTCTTTTACACAGATTTTGATCCAAAAAAGTTAGAAGTCTAGTAAGATTCATCATTCTGGAAGGTATTTGCACAATGTATACCCATACCATCATGAGATCAAGTTGCATTTTTATTCTGTTGAGATTTCAGGCATCTTGTGTTTAAATTATTTGGAAAAATCCCCAACACCAAACAATTCTGTTTTTCATGACAGTTAGCTATGCCAGCCACATGAGAAATCTTGTTTTGTGTTGCGTGAAACAGCTTAATTTGAATTTTGCATAGATACACAAAAGCTGAAAACTGATCAAAATGTTGAAATATCATTTGCTATGGGCAGGTGGATACAATATGTAAAGTTTAAGTTTCAGAAGTTGGCTTTTGTAAATCTTCAAATACTAATATTGTAGATTCAGAATTTCATTTTCCTTGTAAGTAATGCCAGTGATCAAACTGCCTAGTGAGAGCCAAAAGAGAAATCAAAATGAAAATCATTAAAACTGCCAGTCTTCATTTACATTTTCTTCAAGTAAGCTTCATTTTCCTAATGTCCTGCATTATTTTAAATACTGTACTGAGACTACTTAAAAGTAGAAAATGATTCAAAGGGGAGAAAAAAAAAATCAGTTCAGTTTTCAAATGTGGCAGATTACTTTGTCGCTGTTTTTTCTTGATGTGTGCAGTGGGGAAAAGGCACAGGGTAAAGGAAGTCTACCTAAAAGTGCCTGCTACATTAACCAGTGAAAACAAACCCAACAGGAGTTTACCAATAGTCTCCATCGTGTCCCTCTCCTCAATCAGAAGCTGTGCTCTGGGAATGTCTATGTGCATCCTCAGTGTTTGCTGCTGCTTATTAAGTGTATCTGATGTCCTGGTGTTCTTGCTAAAAATAAGAAGAGAACACATTAACATTCAGCCTAAATGAAAAGGTATTTGCAAATTTCCTCATTTTAAATATGTCCTGCTAAACAAAAAAGTATATAACCATAATCAGCAAAAAAACTCATACATATTATTTTCCCCCTCTTCAGAACAAGTGCATGGTATTACTGACAAGCCGTTAGATGAATGCACAGTGTTGAAGGATTTGGTCTATTCTTTATTAGTAGAAATCTCCTGAAAATATTATTGTTTTCTTCAAGTGTTGTCATATAATGAAATTAGAAAAAATACTTTGCAAGATGGAACTTTTCTTTCATTCCTCATGAATATGAATAAACACATAGCTAATCAAACAGGTCAGTAGGAGAACGATGTCTTGAGTAATTTCTAATTATTTTTTTTTACTTTTCCATATTTTTCATTAGATAAATTCCATATATCACTAGATTTGATAAATAAAAACAAATTAATAACTAGGGAATCCATTAATAAATTGCATTAAATGAATAAAGGTATTAGTCCCATTGATGTTCCAAGACTAAAACTGAAAATCTTGTTTATATTTATGGATTATTTCTAATTGATTGATGCAATATTCTAAAAGAGAGCATAAACCAATTATTCTATCATTGTGCAAATTGAAACAATTTCATTTCAAAGTCTGTGTACCAGAAAATGACTTCTTAAATGAGCTGTCTACTGAAAGTAAATGAAAAAGGATAGCAGAACTGAGTGCTACAATAATTTCTAGTACAGAGCTTGCATCAAGAAACCTTTAGACTGCATTAAAAACCCAGGAACTTTTCAGCCTTTTAGATGTAATTACTCTTTGCAGGACAGGAGATATTTGCAAATACTTCTTTACGCAGGGAGGCTGAGGAAAGTTAAGACAAATCAGCCAGTAGTGTGATCCAAGTGCTTGCACTTCAAAGAGCTTTAAAATCCAAGTGGAGGCTCATTTTCTAGTGTAAAATAGCTGTAGATCACTTGGTTTAATTCTCCTTTGGCAATGAATTATTGTTGCTAATGGAATCAGCAGAGGACTATTAAGCTGCTTGATGATAAGCTCACTTCTTTCCTGAGTGTGAGCTTCTATACAGGAGATTAACGCATGTGTGATGAGCCCACATCTCCAGACAACTTGCCTTAACTTCCTGCTGTGTCTCCATGTCACCAAGACCTAACTACTGCAGGTTTGGAGGTTCTCCTACAGTCCTTTTTAAGAGGAATTTCCTCATCATGTGGTCCATAATCCTGCTCCAAATCCAAGCGTGAGGTCTGCAAGGCACACAGGTACACCTGTCTGGCTGATTGTCACCTTTTGGCTTTCCCTGCTCTTGTGGCCCCCAGCGTTAACACCATCTATGCATCTCAAATTTTAATGTCTCTGTCTTTACCTGGGTGGTTAGGTGGTACTGTTGCCATCATATACAGTTGGATAGTTGAAATGAATTCAAACAGCCTACAACTGGTGCCTTATTTAATCATGGTGGAAGCAAAATATCAAGAGAGCTACCCAAGGGTGGCCAGACTTTTCTCTGTCTATAATCAGGGAAGCACAGTAGTTACAGTATCTTATTAAGCACATAAATTTTCAAAGACATTTAGAATCCTAAAATGCAGATAAATTCCACACTGACATTCTTGAAGTCTCTGCAAAGTCTCTGCATTGATTAAATGCCACTCTCCTATTGGTTTCCACTCAAGTTGCTGAAATGTTAAGAGAATCAGAGACTTACATATTATCTGCAATGCCAAATGTGCTTGAATACATGCCCTTGAAAAGTCACACTAATTTGGTCTTGTCCAAGATCATAGAGGAAACCTGTGATCTGTTAGAAAACTGAATTTCTGAGGTCCAATTTCAATTAATAATCAATAGTCGAACAGTTACAGGACACACACAATCAGATACATGCAGAATCTGTGCAATACATTACTGAGTCTAATAGATGCATCATTGCACCCTTCCTTTGCTCACCAGGGATGCAGGAGACACAGGGATCAAATCAAACATCTTCCTCAGAGAACGCAGACCCCAGAACCACAGTGAGACCTAGAAGCTCTTCTGCAGTACGAATGCTCTATATCCCTACTATTGCAAAGTACTCAACTGCACAAAAAGTATTGTTTGGACCACAAGGAGCAGGAGGACGGTTCCCCAGGTTTGCAGTTACATTGCTCACCTGCCACAAAATAATTCTGAATCCCATTCTTGGCTCCAGGGATAGCTTTATGCAAAATACATGGAAGGTCCTTCAAGCCAGAACTGGATTCCAGGCATCTCTATATTCAGGAAAATTCCCTACTATGCTCAAGGTTGTGCATTGTTTTGTGTGATCTCTCTCCTCCTCCTTACTGGTCTAATTAATTCTCTTGTATACAGTGGTACAGTGACATGAAGTGTCCAAACACAGAACAGGCAATTGGCAGTAGCAAGAGGGTTGCTGCCAATTAGCATGCTATCTCTTTCTGGCTCAGGGAATTCTGAATTACTTTCTGCAGATTATAAAAACTTAAGGTGCCAACAGCAATTAATTGCCTCTAGGGATTGGCAGCGAGGCAGATTTTTAGGACTGCAGTTCTGAAGTTTGGTGCCCAAGTATTTCCTAACCTAGGAAAATTCAGGCATCAAAGTATTGTAACAGTCTGGTGCGTGAGGAGTCCAATGATTAATTCTTTAAAGGGAGGAAATATATCTACCTAGATTTTCCTTAAGGTACAGATACACAATTCCCAAACTTAAACATGAGCTATGGTTATTCCTTACCTGTCAGACCTTGTAAGGATCTGTGTATAATACAATTAATTCCCTCTGGTTCAATGAATCCCTGAGCTCCAGATTGTTAAGAGACTGGGAGCCTGTCTGGAGAACAAGTCCATACGCATTTACTGTAGTCTTTTACTCTACCAAGGTGTCTGTTTTTGGCCACTAAGACAGACAGATACTTGGGTACATAGGCCTTTGGGTCTGATTGAACACAGCTTTTATGTACAGTCTGTGGATAAACGGGCCTCCTTCCAGAGGTAGTAAAATGTATAAGGTATTTTGAAAGAGTGTGCGTAGTTAGAAGAACACCCCTTTTTACACAGTCTTTCTGGACATTTAACAAAAAAATACTTACTTGACTGACTGAAAATACCTGTATGCACAGGAGAGGGTTAAACCCATCAGGCTAGTTATGTAAAGGGATTAAATATGGTGATCTGTAAAGCCAATGTTATTCTCGGTCTTTGGCAGAGATTCAAGCCACCTCACAGTTTCCTGATGTCTAAGCTGGTTGTTGTAAAAACACACAGAAAACTAAATCTTGTAAGTAATTGGCCTGGAAGAGGAATATTTGAGAAAAGATTCCTCAGCTTGTCTTCAATATTAGAAAGCTCAATTAATTGCTATCCTGATTCACAGTGAAGTGTTACAAAGAAGTTGGCTGAACCACTGCTTTCACCCAAAAAAGACATAAAATACCTGTGATTGTACAGCAGCAGGGATTTTTATTTGTGAGTTTAAGGTATCAGCAACAAGTTGTGCTGCTCGTGTCTAAACTGCTAACTTCTGGGGCTTATCCTGCTCCCAAAACATCTGACTTACACAGCCAAAGCCAACAAATTTCAAAGCAAAGACTAAAGCTCCTTTCTTAATCTGCTTTACATATGCTCATAAGAATCTCCTCAAATGGAAAGAGACACAAAGCTCTCTCCATGCCTCACACCTTCCTACCAAGCCGGCATTCACCTTTTCTGTTCTCCGTCCAATACTTAAACAGCAAAGCACAACCCACGGCATATCCTCTTTCTTGATATTGGTATCATAGATTTTGGTGAAATCTAAAAGACATAAAATATCAGGAGCTTTATGATGTGTGCCTATTGCTTTGGAGAGGGCCTATTATCCTTTGATTATTAACATGCTAAATCTTCAGGAACATCTAGTGATGGTGGGTAGCTCCGGTTTTGGTTGGAGGTATTTCACAGATTTATCACAAGTGACAGAGAACTTAGCCTGTAGAAGGCAGGCTCCCCAAAACAGCATCACTTTGGGAGCTCCAGGTTATGACACATCTGCAAATGTAGGCTTATAGCCCCTGCTTTCTTTAAAGTCCTGTTTTAATAATGATTTGCCTTTGTTCACACTTTCAGAAGAGAAATACAAAACATGACTATTTATTAAAACCAAGCTTGTTTTTTTAATGAAATGGGAGAAACTGACTTCATGACCATATTTCAATGCTAGTGAAAAGAAAAGCAAAAAGGAAAGGGTAGCAGATGAGTTACCCAGAAAACCAGCTCTGAACTAAAGGCTGGGAAGGGACCTGACTGCTCTCTGAGTACATCAGGCAGGGAGGGCAAAAGGACTTCTTTAATTTGAAGGTCAACACCAGCAGAAGAAATACTGGGTCAAAACTTATTTTGGCAGTTTGATAAAGTTTTCTAAGTATCAGAGGAGTGAGGCTCTGACATGCCCTTGCAGAAGTGGTGACAAGACTAGTGAAGCTCACCAGGGTTAAGGCAGAGGTTTACCAGTTTTGCAGAGGTGTTATGTGTAGCTGTCACTGGGACTGAATATCTTCATCCAGGAGTTTCAGCCAGTTTGTATTGTGTTTCTTTAGGGAACAGACTTGTTGCATATGCTAATCTCTGCTGTTTTCTGTGACACCAGAAAATATCTGAGTGTATCTTCTTGAAGTTGCTTAACCCTGCAATCCACTGCTAGCAGAGGTTTCTAACTGGCAGATAGGAGGGGTATGACCTGATCTGCATGATGAGTCTTGTTAACATCAGTGGGACTATTCAGATGTATTCACAGACTGATGGCGTAGAGCTGAGTTTACACTAAAATCATCCATGATGTATATTCTTACAGTAGCAGGGTGAAGATTACCATGGGTGAGGAAGCTTAGAGTACGGTAAGTTTTGTAAAATATCTGTGACATTCTCAAATTTGTTGCTTAAAAACAAAAAGACCAAATCTCATTTGAACTTAAAAATAATCTTTTGGTGATCCCATTTTCAACTATATGCAGCAGTTTTAAAGTTCAGTATGTTCCCCAGACAAAACAATAAACATTGAATAAATGAAATTTCCATCTTTGAAAGAACTGTGGCGCCAGAGTAGTCATTCTGTTGCAATTTAGCTACTGAATGAGATTTCTGGTTGTTGAGTTGTTGGAACAGAACTGAAAAATAATAAATGGATTTACCTGTGCTTCTATACCTTTGGGTATAAGCTGCTAGCAATAGTGAATTACATAAGTATAACTGTAAAGTTCAGAGATACTTGCATCCAGGCACTTACTGCCTTCAGTCAGATGACCTCTGAAGAGTAATTACTTTGGCACGTATTATGATAATGTTTTTCTGAATAGGAAAAATGTCCAAATGGACCTACATAGCTTCCATAATTTAATCTACTAACACAAGAGTGTTCAGTTTTTTACCAATGTATTCCCTCACAGATACTGTCCACAATTTGACTTTTTTCTCCCATTTGCTACCAACAATGTGTCCTAGTTCTTAATACACAGTCAAACAGTGAATTTCAAAAAGGATTTAGGAATAGAAGGTTTACTTCTCTGTTTGTCCCCATAATAATTTTTAAACATGATGCCATAATTGACAGACATTTTTCAATTTAAAAACATTAAAACTATTCTTACCTCATAAGCATTTCAGCCAAACTCTTTGCATCTAGAAGAAAATAGAAGAAATGTCATCACAAATTAAAATGTATTTGATAGATTGATTATTAGGAAGTAAGCAGTTTGAATCAGCCATGTGTAAGATCATCAGATCAGTAATAAAATAACCTCTAAAAGTCCCTACTTTTGCTGAAACTGCATTTCTGCTGCAGACAGCCCCATTTAGTTCCTCAGTAGCACCAAAGATGCTTAGAGGTGTACAAGATAGGTGTACAGGAGGTGGCTTATACCTGCATGGATCAGTCCTGCAAAATGAGGTGCTGCTGAAGGAGAAATATTCCTCCTGTTGTTGCAATTGCTGATATTATTAGCATAAAATTCTTTGGAGATACAATTATTCTGATACTGATCAGATCAAATCACACAGATTAAGGTTGGTTCACCCAGTGTTCTTCAGGTAGCTTTCTGTAAAACTTTATCAACATAATATAATGATTTCTGTAGTATTATTCAGCAAAAGTAGACAGCAATGCTTTGTTCTGCTACAGTCTGCCACTAAACAAACTCACTTAAAAATGCTGACTTGAGAGTCCTTAAGTATATCACACAGCAACAAAGCAGCCTTTTGTGCAACCAAGTGAAGCAAATCTGAGAAGAAAACAATTCCAAGTTCTAAGTCTTCAAACAACTCTCCTATTATGTAAAACTTTAAATTTCTTCTTTAATCTGCTGCTCGTAAGTCTACCAGCACCTGCCAAGACATTTACTAAATTTGTCTTTGTTTTCTCCATCTCACCTTTTTTATTCCTTAATCACCTTCTAGCTCTCCTACACCTACTACAACTTCCTTGCTTGTGATCCTATTAAATATCCTGCTTTTAACATTCAAAGGATGCAAGCAGAAACAAACCACCATCTTAATGCATTGATCTGGCTACGTTTGTATTCGTTATCAAAAGGAATGGACAAAAGGCTTTTTTTATTCATAAAAAAAACTCAGCCAAACCCCATCCATCCACTTTGTACATTCTGTTCCTCTGACACTGTGCCAGTTTGCCTGTCTTTAGATTTATTCTTCACCTACTACTGGAGAAGCTGAAATTCTCTGCTTCCTCTAGGCCTGTTTGCTCCACTCCTTTATTTTTAACATTCCTCTACCCCTTTTCAGCACAAATCATGGCAAATTCCTGATGGAGGGAAGGACTCTTCATCTGAGATGTCCCATCTAATCCAAATGGTGCTCCATTTAGGCACTCGGACTTTCTATTTTTCACTTTATTTGGGATTGCCTTTTGCTGTTAACACTCTTACAAAAGTGGCACTACACAGTAGGTGGCAATGTCTCTATCAACCAGAATCTGTATCTATAAACCAAAATACCACTGCTGCTGCTCCCGAATGATAGCAGAAATAGTTTTTCTACTGACTTTTAAGGACCAGGAAGGGACACAGTTTTTCGAAGAATACAAGGGGAAAAAAAAAAAAAAAAAAAAAAAAAAAGCTCTGGTTCAAAATCATGGTTCTTTTCAGAAAACTTTATGAGGCTTCTTGTCATTCTAACAGCAAAAGGATCACGAAGAGACTATGCATACATTCTCCCCCTGGCACACATAAGAAGAGTGATTTAATATGCAAAAATATTTTTATTCAGGTAGCAGCTTTTGTGAAGCAATTGCTGCCTCCTTAAGTGAAGACTATGGATACTTGTGCAAGAATTCACAACTCAAGAAAAGCTGAAGGGACAAAGTTGAAGGTCGCTTGTTGCAATGCCATTCAGTTTGCTTTTTAGATTTGTTTGCCAGGATTACATGACAAACAACTTCCCTTAGATGTTCTCAGGTGCTGCACAGCATATAGCTGTATTCCATGATACCTCTGGAAAAAAAATTGCGTTTTCACCATTAAATGTATGTGGCATATATTCAGATGCTCATCAACATATATGCATTCTTGGTCAAAGAGATACAAAGAAGATTGTGCATCTTCAATCAAAAATAACATGAGGCATCATTCAAGATCCTGTTACATGTCAAAAGCTAAATGAAGAAGCACTGTGGACACACAGACACCCCCCCACCCCCCCTCCATCAGTGGGCTTTAAATGTATTAGTTATTCCAGCAGATTCTTACAACGGTCAGTAGCATTGCTGCAATTAATGATGGCTGCACTGGGCATACAAGCTAATGTAGGACTGGAACAAAACAAATGTCCCAAGGAGATAAAGGATCTTATGTATCTGTTCAAAGCAAAACCCAGAAGCTTAAAAGCAACTGAATATGAACAGTGTGTCCATAACATCAGCTACAGGAGAAATGCCAGTTTCACAAATCAATGAATATAGACTATAGATTGTAATGTGTATTTCCTACATTACACTGTTGATCAGCAAATTGAGAATACTTCATAAAGTGAGTCAGTATCCCTGCCAGTGTCATATCTCCCAGCTTTCAGGTGTGGAAAAGAGGGCTTGGGGAGACCATGAATGACAGAGCAAAGGGAGTAATCGCCTGTGCCAGTCAAGCATCACCCCACACCTTAGTGAAAAAGACAAACCGCTCCTTACTGTGGGTTTGACACATGACTGTGCTGACAGGAACTAACCTGGCGACAGCCCTCACTTCTATCTGCTGGGGAAGCTGCCTTTAAAATTCTTAACACATCTGCCTTGGCCCCTGGGAAATCAGGGACTGTGATACAGTTTTAAATTGCATGCTGCCACTTCTGAACTATCATGCCACATTGATACTTTCTGCTTGGATTAAGGTGAATTGGATTTAAAAAGAAAGGGAAAGCTATTACAGTAGTAGTGGAGCTAGGTTAAGGTTAATAGTAACGAGAAAGAATGGTAAGTTATCAGTTTTCTCGGTTATAATATGGGCTGACCTACTGAATGGCTGCATGAACTCCAGCAGACAGTGGACCTATTTGTGACCTGACCTGTGGAACATAGGGAAAATCAGGGGTTTGCTGAAAACTACTCTTTCTTTCTAAACAGAGTGCTCCTGAGGAAATAGATAATGCTGGGTGTGACACAGGCAGAATATAGAGGTTTATCTGTCCCTATATGCTAAAACAAGGAGTAAAAGGATTAAGAATGGAGAGATTGCTGGTTTTAGGCTACATTTACCCCACAGAAACTGGAACCACAAGCCCATTTTCTATAAGCACAGATACAAATGTTTGCATGCAGAGTGTACTGCAAATAAATCTGCAATTCCCACTCCTCTCTGTCAAGCAGGTTCAAAGAAAACACATCTCCTGGAGCCACAAAGGCAAGAATTACATCTGTAACTTGTATAAATTCTTTTAAAAGGTTCCACTGTGGAAACTATTATTTCTGATGTAGACTGGAGGAAACTTGATGGAATCATGATTTAGGAAAAATGAGTCCTGTGCCTCAGAGAAATTCCACCAGGTGATACAGATCAAGTGATAATGACAGGATTTGAATTTCAAAACTAATTCAGATAACAGCTGAACACAACAACTACTAGAGCAAAACATTTTTATTTTTTTTGGTTAGGAGATCAGAAAAACTTGCACACAGTACTTTTTAAAAGAACATACTAAGGAGTCCTGTAAAACAGCAATACTGATTGTCAGTAAGACTTAGAAGATGAAGTAATCTCCAGAAGAGCAGAAAATGGCTAACATGGGATCAGTCTTGAAAAAGAATGAATATAAAAAATCTGAGCTGCTGAAGTCCTATCAATCTGATCTTGGCAATGAGTAAGATGACTAAAAAAATGGAATAAAGCTTGATGAAATGAATTAAAGGAGATGGAATAATTGAGGCTCATCAATAAAGACTTGTGGTCCATCAGCCATATCCAAGAAAGTTTCTTTTTCAAAAACGAGATAAAAATTCGCTGAGAATTGATGACACTGAAAACATTCCCGCTGAGTTATGATTAAATAACATTGAAGTATTATATTTTTCCAGAGCAAAGTTTTGGTACCTCAAAAAGTTTTAATAACAAAGTAGCATGATGCAAAAAACCTAACACAGCAGCCATTTTACATGGGTTTCAACATATTCAAAATACAATCTTAAGCAGAGAATCATTGTTTAGTATTTATTGTCATCATGCGCCATGGGACATCATGCCGTTGGTACTTTTATCACCTGCCAGGAGTTAATGAAATAATATCTGATAAAAGTTTTAAAATTACAGAAGAATTAGGTATCTAAAATATAAGAAGATGCCAGGTCACTAAACTGTAACAATCTGGATCATCAGGTAGGTTGTATCTATATTAGTATAAGGTCATATATCAAGAATACAAGCCATAGCTACACAATGTTATTCTGTTGCACTGTAATCAGAGAATTGTCAGATGATCTCAATGCATAAGATGTTAAACACAAACCCTTAAAAGAATGCTATACCAAAAAAAGTGATCCTTGGAGATGTAGACGGAAGACCATAAAGGGAAAGAAGAAAGGCTGTTAGCTTTCTATCTGATACTGGTAATGTCTGTTGCTGGAATACTGTGTTAATTTCTAGCTTACACAGATGAGGAAAGCTACATAAAGATTGCAAAGGGACCAGATAAAAGCCTCGAAATTAATAAATGATGGGAAAACTACAGAGAGAAATTAAAGAATATTTATCTGTTTCATTTATCAATGAAAACATGAAGAAATTACTTGGTCACCACCATGTAAAAGGAATATCCTCAGAGGCTGAAAATATGACACAAAAACATTCAGCCTGTGTACGGCACAGAGAAGTATAAGAGGACAAGATGGCTGGGATGTCAAGCTGTAGCTTGATAAATTCAGATAAGAAATGAGACACAACTTGTACAGAAATGGTAGTTAAGTGCTGATGACATCCAAAGTACTGATGAATTCTTTGTCACTGCCTATGTTTAAGTGAAGTTCATATATTTTTCTAAATTTCTATATTCTGAGAGGAAATAAATCAGACAAGTTTTACGTTATGCAAAAGCCAAACTGGCCATGATCATCAGCCTTCCTTAAGGGACTGTAACTCAAGAATCTATGAATATATGTAAATTAACCATGGAAAACTAAATATGCACAGCCATCATTTCCTGGAGCCATGGAGCTCAAAATATCCTGCTCATTACTGGATGGAATTCCACAGTATTTCTGAGAAGATAACACTTCCTTCACCCTTAATCCACCACTCTTTTTGATGAAAAAAACTGCACAGAGGTAAATGACTTAAAAGGTTTTGAATGAGAAACTTATTATACAAGCTAAAGCATCCAGATGCCCTGATTTCCAGAGCTGTGTATGAACCATAAGGCTAGTTATCCTCTTTGATGTATGACTTTGCCCGTGGCCAAGAGCCCTGTATCTCTGTCTTTTTTTGCAAAAACGTCCAAGATATTGTTACAAAGACAAAATGAGACCTAAAAGAGAGAGGAGTAGATGCTAAGGTGAGGTGGAACATGCAGGGTTGGTCCTGGTTTTAATACATGTCATGATCATATTTTGGTTAAAATACAAATAACTAAACAATTTGGTTGCTCTTAGAAATCATTAAACTTACCTGTACAGAAAATAAATCACTTTACTATTTATTCAGTGTGTGATTTGTAAGGCTTTTTCCCAAATACCTTTAGTGTAAAGTCTGCTGTTGTGCACTAGTGGAAAACCTAGTGCAGAAGTGGCAGACTGCAAGGGTCAAAAACCTGGCTGTGTCTCAGCCAGGGGTATTTACTAAAGCGCTGATAAAGCTGGCTTAATTCACAGATCTAAAAATGATTCACACAGCAAACACCTGAACTGAATAAGCGTTAGAGAAATGTGCAGGTCAGTGACAACGAAAGGTCAGTGAACAATGAAGTGGTGTTGTAATAGTGCTGTTATAACACATCATAGGGAAAAAGACGTGGTAACAAAGCTGAGAATATCTGATGGTGTTTTCTAGCCTACTAACATCTGGCTACTTTCACTTTATAATTTGGGATTCATGGTTTGCATCTGCTGGAATAATGAAATCCCCTCATCTTTAGAACATCTAAATTCACCCTTGGAAAAAAATACAGTTTTAGGTTAATAAGACCATTCACAAGGGAAACAACAACAGAAAAAGGAAAATAAGCAAACACCAACATATGAGGATTATTTTCCTTTCCCCCACGCAAAATAACAATGGATACATGACCTATTTTTTAGAAACTTACTACCAAATGAAAAAGAAGGAATTTCTGTAGAAAACCCACATGCTTTGTTGCCCATGTCTGTTATGTATTGCAGGAAAATGATACCAACGGGGGACTGAACATTTTGGTCATGTGCAGCCCCGCTTGTACTCCCATGTTCAGGCAGCATGCATATGTAGAAGTGCCACAGCTCTCATCTTACCTCGCAGCCTCTTCAGTCTCTGCTCCCTCCTCCTCCTCCGCACGATCAGCAGCATCACAAAGAGCAGCAAGACCCCAACCAAGATACAGGAAATGGTCACCAGCATCTTTAGCCCTTCGTTGGTTGCCAGCCCTTCCTCACTTTGCACAACTGACTTAATGAGTGGAGGGATTGTACCTGGAAACAGTTTCATGATATTAGATGCCTATTAATGAAGACAAAAGATTGAGTTCTCAGGGAATATGGCACGTTATATGCTTCAGCTGCATGCAGAACATTAAGAAGGATTTGTCATGTTCAGAGTGGATGCTATGTTTGCATGTGTAATGGCCACGCACATGTAACCAGTCACACTAGTAACAAGGTACTGATTGCAGAGACTCAGAGATTACCAGAAATCAAGAAGTGCATTCATTGATGAAAGAAACCATGTACATTATACAGTCAAGTGCTATCATTAATTTTAAGTCATATCTAATCAGTACAAAGCCATAAGAGAACTCAGAATTACTGCCTACATCTACTACACCTTACTGTGGGAAAATAGCACTCAACATACTCATACTTCCTGCTGGACTCCTCTTTGTTAGGAACATATTTGACAAAGTTCATTTTGTGCTACACACATCAGGTGAATCCTTCGCAAAGAAACATTCTTCTATCACGTCTTAGGGATGCAGCAGTGATATTGATCTGAAATTCAGATAGCCAACCTGATGGTAATTTGCTAAAGAGTGTCTGACATTATACTCATCAGTAAAACAGGAGAGTAACGCTGGATAGAAACAATCAGATCTGGAGAGTGAAATGAGGGAAATGAATCTATAAACTACTGGCATCGGCAGGCAGCTCACTTTTTCATTTTGGGACATATTTGCATTTTGAATATACCTGGCTTCCTGGTATAATACTTGAACATTTCAATTCTTTTTTCTTTACTTCTAAAGGATGTGAGAAGAATGCAGCACTTTCTTCGGAAGGCTGTTTAGTCATGGAAGACTTCCCACTCACTTCCTGATTACTATTAAACTGCTGAATGCAACCAGAAATGAGGCTATAAAATGCAGATTTGTTTGAAATGAGTAGAAACACACAAGTATTGTGAACTGTGATGACTTTCGATAGAAGCTATTTAAATTTAACCGGTCACTGAAACATAAAAGCAGCTACTTGCTAAAAGGATAGGAGGGCGAGATAGCAAAACAGGTATATCCTTTTTTACATTTTAATTGTTGCATTGAGTGATATAGTTATATCTCATTATGTACCATACAGTATCAGGGGAAAAAAAATAGTGATATGATGCAGTACAATGTGAGTGCCATAACCACAGTCAAAATGTAGAATTCTAAGTCATGTTTTTTTCAGAAGAGCTATCTGAGTTACATATAATGAGAAAGGTAGTTCCCTAAAGGAATGAAGATAAACAGAAAAGCTACAACCATCCAAACCTGTATCAGGTACTTCAGTGAATTTATTTTCTTACAAATTCGTTTGGAATATTTTTCTACTGGTACATTGCAGCTCTTCCCCATAACTTCCCTTCTTTTTCTAATTTTCCATTTCTTGGAATAAACACACAGCAGGATTTTTTCATCTTGTCTTAACTGACATGCAGTTTTTGCACTACTCTAAAGGCAAACAAAATGATTAGATGAAGAAATGGAAAGAATTTCAAGCTCCTGAAGGTAATACTAATAACTGTCTCTAAATCCTTCTAAGCCCTCCTGAAGATTAAAGGGCCAAATTTTGCTCTGAATTAAAGTCACATGGACCATTGGCTAAAGACAGTTGGGTTCAGGACTACCTAAAATTCTGTCTTGCTCTCCTTAATACTTTGATGAAAATCAAATTATGAATGGCCTTAATTCCAATTAAATCTTAAGTGTTTAGGTAAGTGATTATAATTTTCCATGCCTCTTCCAAGTAAAGTGTAAACCTCATAACTCTATATACAGGCATTACAAGCTTACTTAAAAAAACATACTGCAAGCTTAAAAATCCTTCCCATTACCCATCTGTGGATATTCAGCAGTTGTATGAGAAGTTACCAAAAAATAAACCTGCTATCCATTGAGAAAACACCATTTCAACATTTGTTGTCATTCTAGGCGTTGCCTAGGAGTAGAACAGTCAAAGCTTTTCTCAGAACGAAGTCCCAGACAAATTGGGAGGTTGCTTTTTCTTTTTTCTGTTTTTTTTTGGGTTTTGGTTTTGGGTTTTTTTTCCAGGTCAATACACCATCACCCTTTCTCAGCCTGCTTTACTGGGGCTTCATAGAAGTTGTAACTTGAATGTTTCTAACCTCATTTTCCCTATGCTGCAGCCCTTCCTCCATCTCCCTTTGTACCTTGTGACTTTAGGACTACCAAGTGTTTTCCTGTGTCCTAACTGTTCTTCATGGTAGGAAGTCCCTTGGTGGGCTAGAATCAATTAGCATAGTTTAGAGCACCTACCAAGCTGACCTGATTTAATGCAGGACTACTGAGTAGCTGATCTCTGAGGCGGGAAGCTTCTTTGCAGTGCTACACACTACAGCTGCACATTGCTAAAAATATCTCCTTAAGTATTGACTGCAAATGTTCTGAAAAACAAGGGGCAGGAAGGTCATAAAATCTATAAGCTGAAAATGGTTAGCTGCAATATCTATGAACAGAAAGCAGAAAGTTGCACGTAGATCTGTTATTAACCTTTTGACCTAAATCATGATGAAGAGATTTAAGGTAAAGGATACTTTGCCATGGTATTTCTCAGGAGCTCTATCACAGATAACAATCAGCTACTGCAGTCCAAACAAAATGACTGAAAGACCATGTAACTTAAGGATTTCTACAAAGTTTACAAAGGCTTTACCTTAAGACTGCTAAAGTTCCTAAGCTTGTTCTTAACATTTGGTATCCTAGAACTTTCATACATGTATTATCTAATCTTCAAAGTACTATCCCTGTACCCATTTTATCCTAAGGGCAGCTGCAACCCCTAGAAGCTGAAAGGGACTAATCTCACATCACAAGATGGATCGGTGGTAGAGGTAGGGTTAGCACTCAGAAGTGGAGCTGGCCAGGCAGTTTCCACTGGCACGCTTTCTGTAAATGAAAAATTCACTCTGTGTGAGAGCAAAAACTTCTGCATGAGTACTGATAGAAAATGGTGATTTCTAATAAGACACTATTTTCCAGCTCTGAAGAACCTTAAAGCCTACACAGCTGACCAAGGAACAGATGAATGGGGACCTAGGACCCTGTAGGGACAATAGGGACAATTTTTGCTTTAGAAGCACTGAAATATTTCTTCTATGAAATCTCTTATGTGGGAATAGACTATCTTAATTTTCAATAGATAATAATAATAATTTTACCATTTTAGTTCTGCATCAAATGTAACAAATTCAGAAAATTTGAAAAATGAGATTTGCTTTCCTCTCTTAACATTGCAGTCAGTATTTGAGATCGTGCTGGCTCTCTAAGGCAAAATATAATCCTGGCAAAGCATGCTTGACAAACAAAACCATCAATGCCATAAATGAGAAATTTTCTAGCTGACCAGAAGCAGTGGCCCAGGAAATTTAGCACTACAAATATTTTTATTGTTTCATTTTCTCACTTTTAAAGTCGTCATACAGCAACACACAAAATCAAACGGCATGCAGGTCACAGTATGTGAAACCAAGGTAAGTATCATCACCTAACCTAGAAGTAGAGTCTGACAACATTTCAAATCAGTTCACTCTAAGAATACATCTGATTTCAGTGCTATCAGTGGGAATTTAGGGCTCTGGACCTGAATTTCCATATACTCTGATTTTAAGGAGTGGCTTAAAACTGTTTGCCCTAGACATATGTATGTAACAATAACTGCAGATGAAAAAAAATGATCACTGAAAGTTGGATGCTCCCTCTAGAAAGACACTAGAAAGAAAAGAGGATAAGCTAAGTAAAGCGGCAAGAAATTAACACATAATACTTGAAACAGCTATTGTCGACAACATCTATACTGCTCAGTAAAACAGGTCCTAAGTCTACCTGGCAAGACCTGGCAGCATTTGTATAATAACTGCTCAGATCTTGGTTTTCTGTAGGCCTCCAAAGTGCTGAGATAAAACATTTATCTGATTTTTTTGGACTGTCGGAAATGACATAAGGACTGTGTGGCTGCCTACCAAAATGATATTTTCTCAGAAAAACATGAGGGGATGTGCTGTTTGCAAAAGGCTGAGCCATGAGGGCATGTACCATTAATTATCTGCAAGAACTGATGAGCACCTAGTGCAAAGACTGGGATAGTATTAGAGGATGTGTAAGATGCTGAGGCTTAAAACTCTGCTGGATGCATATCACACACTTCTGACCGGGAATGGTCCCTGTTGCTTGCTCTTCCCTGAGCCATACATGGGTACTGACCTGGAGAGTGCTGGCTTGTGTGGGGCAAAACTGTGCCAGGAAGATGTGTTACAAACTCAGAGTTATGAATGATTAGCAATTTTGTGCTGTCGCTGGACAGTTACCAGTTCTTCTTTGAACTTTCCTACTAGTCCTGTTTAATTTAATTGTACAGACATCGCCAAGTGGTTGCACAACACAGTGCAATATCCCTGGCAACACAACAACATTTTACACTGGATGTCTCCAGAAAAGCTTTGGCAATTCACAATAGAGCAATACAAGAGATTGCCATCTGGAGCCATCTGTACTGCCTTTTTGCCAGAAATACATCCATTTCCCACTACAGAGCCAGCAGAAGCACACATGCACAGCCATCACTTCCAATAAACACACCAGGATGGGAGCTGGAGTGACTGACAAATTGGCATGTTTGCCCTTGCCCTCTTGCTCTGGCTTTTGCAGGGTGGGCAGTAACCCCTGGCAGAAGAGCAGGATGCAACAATTCCTTCATCCCCTCTGTCCTGCTGCTGGGCATGACAGAGCCATCTGTCACGGTCATTAGTTTCACTCTCCCGTGTCTGTAAATAGGGATAAGAGCATTGCCATTGCTTTGCCCTTGGAGGATGTTGTCTGGAGGCTTTCCTGGAAGACAAGCTAGTTAGCTGCTCCGTTGTGTCACATAATGGGTTTTGAGCTGTGTCACAAGGACACTGCATGGAATAGCAATGAAGCCAGTCACCGCTGTGAATGGCTGCAGGAACCAATTGTATGGGAGACAAAAATTTCATGGAAGAGATGCATGAAATACCAGCAAGTGCTTCTGTGACCACTGGAACTAGTGACACCTAGTGTCCCACGGTTACACGTCTCATGGTTGATTGACTGGTGCTGGACAAAAGAACAATTCCTCTTTTCTGCTTGGCAGCCTATTGTCATGAAATCCGTAGGCATTTTATGTCTTTGAGACTGTTACCCCTCTGTCAGCATGGCCAGAGATCCAAAAAGGGGGAACTAAAAAATGTGGGACTCAAAAATGGCGGGGGGAGGGGGAGGGGAGACAGGCCAAAAAATCACGTAAGAAACTAGAGTAAAAAACAGTATTTCAAACATGTAAATTAAAATATATACTTACTGCCATCATAATTGAGTGTTGCAAATTTGGCTTGTTTCTCCGCACAGCCAGCACTGTTGCACACTCTCATTTGCAGTTCATACCAGGTTGCCTCCTGGAGGTCATACAGAATGTAGGACTTTGACAGGGATGTCCGCTGAGCGGTTGTCCAGACTGTTGTCCCAAACGGCCGGTACTCGAGGGTGAAGGAGGTGATGGGGCAGCCACCATCATTCCAACCTATTAGGTTCAGCCTCACTCTGGTGGTGTTGATACTAGCAAAGAGCTCCTGTTCCTTTGAAAACTGTGGCTCTAGAAGCAATGATATATTTCAAGGGAAATGCCTAAGTATTACAGATATGGGACTTTCAAAAATATAAAATTAAGAGAAAAATTTCCAGGACAACCTTAACTTCATCTTATTATCTATATATTCAGCACCTCCTTTCCCCCTTCTTAAATGTTTTTTCACGCTTTGTGACAGACTCAAAAACCTAGATTTTCAAATCTGTATGTGAAAAAAATATCCATACGTCTCTGCAAGGATCTGACTTGCTGGTTCACACAGACTGGTATGACTCAACTTGCAAATCTAATGTAGAAACGTCGTATCAGTAAATGCCCCCTCTTGCTATGCAAAAAAGAAAGGGTTCAGGACACCACACAGAAATACTATTGATGGCAAATACACTTGAAGCTTATCCACTGGTGCTCCAGTCGTCTTTTGAAGTGGAATTCAACACATTTTTTTTGAGAGTACAGTGGCTGTCATCTATGGAAAATGACAATTTTGAAGAACTTGCAAGCAAAAATAAATTTTCTAAAAATATTGGTATGTTGAAATTGCACGTTATGTTTGAAAATAATATATACTTTAGCTTTTGTATTTCTGACTTAGAATGTTTCCATTCAGACAGGGGTTGACATTTCCATTTACTTGTCCTGTTTTGGGATCAAATGTTGGTTTTGTTGATACATACACCGAAATTTTTTTGACAGTTCTACATAATATAGGAGTAATGGCAGTAAAAGTGGCACCTTAGAATTGAAAAAATGACAGTAGGTGGATCAAACAGGTCATCAACAAATGTTAATTTAGATTAAATACTACTGTATTGTACTTAACAGTATTATTGCTAACTGCTTAGCAGCAACAGTACTTTTACTATCGAAAGTTACACCTAATGTGATGAAAATTATCTATAATATGCTATTTTAATCTATATAATGAAGCATAACTTATTCAATGGGGGTCTTTTTGCCATTCCTGTGCTTTGATGAGATGTACTGAAATGTACTCTTTTCTAAATTCTGCAGGAATCTAAACAAAACTGTGATTCCTGCCATGTGTTATGAACTATTTCAATTGACTCTGTTAACTGCTTTGGATAGAGATGCTTCTGGATCTCTGACATCAGTGAGAATAATCTCAGCATTCTAAATCACACAGTACCTGGTTCAGTCTGTAAATGGAACACAGGTAGTTTCCAGGCATATATATCAAGTCCCAGAGAAACTCAGAAGTTTGGGAGATCTGCTTTCTCATGAACCATTTAGATATTATTTGAAGCACGTATAAACCTTGCATTTCATGCAATGAAAATAAGAACACTCCGCTTCTACTTTTCTAAATGTCCCTTTCTTTAAGGACAGTAGACCATTCTCCCTGACCACCAATAACCTCAGCGTGTACGCAGCTGACCTGCAGTGTCCCCTGAGCTTCAGCAAGTCATACCATTCACATCTACTGTACACCAGGTCTTCCCCGTGTCAAATGAAATGTCTACCCTGCTGTGATGCTTGGGAGATCTGCAACAGCACAGGTGTGATGAAAAGCATAGAGGCAGGCATACCTATCAAAAGTAAACTATCATTATTATGAAACTGCTCCCAAATTAAGAGTATTTCTTACAACTGGTAAAGAGATGCAAGATTAGGTAATCTTTACAGCATTATGCAAAAACTACTGCACTCTGTTGACTTCGGGATAAGTCTCTTTAAGTGGGTCTGGTGCAATATTTGCTCATAATTCTGACAGATATTTACAATGTGGAACTGTCCTCAGCACCAGGATCAATGGACCCATTGCTGAGTTAACTAAGAATTCAACAATTTTTCATTCTTTGGCTTTGCAGAGTTTTCTGCAAACTTTTACTTTGCTTTTGACACTTGCCCTGTTCAAAGGGTGCTACTTGCATGGCTCCTGCAATACCAGTCTGGAGCAGAAATAAGACGTTGGCACCATTTCCTCTACACGTAAACATACTCCCCATCTTCCTTCAACATCCAGACAAATAAATGCCTGAATCTTTACAAAAGAAGAAACTATTTCCTCATGTAAATAGCAGTACTTGGAATTTCTATAGCCTACAACAGTGGAGGCATCCCCTTCCAAAATATGTACCAACCCATCTCAGAAAAAAAATATTAAAGAAAATAAGGATATAATATCAGCTGGTAAGTGCTTCAAGTCCCACAGTGACAGGCGCTTCTGTCACACCAAGGACACGATTGGAAAAGTTTCCAAAGCCAATAATTGTAAAATATCCAAGCCTGTCTTCCTATCAAACCAAGATCTACAGCAGAGTGCAAGAGCTTTAGGTAAGCAATGGGGACGGAAATCGACATACCTTTTCCAAGTGTTTTGGCCTCAATGATCTCGCTGATGCGTCCTGGCCCCACTCCATTCTGAGCAGTTAAAGTAAACTTGTACCAAGTACCACACTTCAATGTCTCTAAACGGTAGGATCTCTCACTAGGGCTAATGGGAAAACTACCCCACTGCTCACTGTTATCTTCTGAGTACTGCAAAATATAACCTGGAGGAAAAGCACAGATGGCAACAATAAGCCAGACAAACCACAAATTCTGCAGGTAATATGACAAGCAATTTTAAAGATCTAATAGAACTAGAAAAATCCCATGCACAGAAAGACATACAGCTCTCCCCTGACTAAAAGATACTAGGCAATACATTTTGCCTACCCTTACAACAGCTTAAATACCATTTTTATGATCACTTCAAAGAGAAAAGAAATGGATAGACATTTCTAAATACCCTTCAATCAGCAACAAAGACCAGAAGATGAACCTGGACCGTCAAAAATGAATGGTTAGAGATTACATGTCTGGAAAACCACAGAGAGTAACTGTCATAACAGCTGAGGGTACGCTGGAAGAAAGTGATTAAATCTGTGATTAAACCACCTCAAAGAGAAACTGCAATTTACTGAAAGCTGTTATCATGATGATAGTGCACATTAAGCACTGACAGTAATACAGACTGCTTTGTTTTTCTTTTTGTAGCCATTCATAATTATATACTAACACTATCAACATATGATAATTTAGTAAGAAGTTGCAATTAACCTGAATTATATTACCTCTGATAGAACTTCCACCATTGTCTCCAGGTATCCAGGAAAGAGTGATAGAGGAAGATGTAGTTTTGGATACAGTGAGTCTTGGCTGGTCTGGTGGAACTAGATGGGAAATAGTTAAAAATAGAAAATAGATTCAAATGATTAGATGTGATCTTAATCCTTTTTAACAGTCATTTATCATATAACTGTTTTGAGTTATAAAAAATGCAAATTATTTCTGTCAAAGTGTCTGTTTAGCTGACAACCTTGGTGAAGACAAGAGCAGACAAGCTCCCATTTTTATACTTAATTTTCTACATAATTTTGTCTTTCAGTTCTTAACCCTTGCTTTTCTCTGATTTTTTTGTAGCTGTCCTGTCAAACCTTAATGGCATATGAGCTACTCAGCCCTTATTTTTCATTATTTTACATGTCTGTTTTAGGGAGAAGCTGATATTTTAGTGGCAGGAAAAAGATATCCAGTTGAAAATGATGCCCCACTCATGCATGTGTTTGCAGGCCATTATGGCAAAATTTTTTACAAAGTGCATAAAAAGAGTTTCTGCCAGCGTAACTGTGAGTGCTAACTAGGTAGCACAGGTAGATCTGTGGTTGGAGGCAGATCCATATCTCCTCCAGATCACACCATTTATTCACTGAGGCTATTGGTATAAAGAAGACACAAGACTATCAGCAAAGGCTGAACAAACCTGGAAACACTTCAGTTCTGCTGCTCCCCATAAACATTACGGCTGTGTCTAAATGGTGGGACATAAGAACCGCATGGTTCCCAGAACCATCTCCTGGCAGGAGTGCAGGAGTAAGACCGAGGTCTCATCTCCCATCCTCTGCCCAATGTCCAGTTTCCTTCAGAGGAAAATCCAGTGTGAAAAGGCAGAGAAGGAGTCATGCTACATCCCAACAAGTTACCCAGGGTAGGGAGAACTGGGCCTGGGAATTGGGACTGGAGAAGGGACTGGGAACTGGGACAGTTTAAGCTGGGGCTAAGTAACCCCAAATTGCACCAGTGTATAGTGCCTGCGTTCCCAGAGCTCAGCACTCATGGGCAGAAAGTGGCAGAGCATCCAGCTTTCTTTTCACCCTGACAAATCTAACATGAGCCAATATGACCATATGCCAGTGATAGTCTGGCAAGGTCATGTTTGACCTCTGCCTGAATCATTCCGCTAGTCCCGTTGTACAAGTGAGGTAACCAGCACCACAGCACAAAAGCAGTCAGGCCGTGTAGGATAGTGTTTGCTGAAATAGAGAAGAATGGCAGGTGAAACTTCAAAGAGCTACTCAAATATTTATTAGAGCCCTGAAGGGTAAATATTTACTAACGCTTCACCCAAGTGTTTTTCATCTGCAATTGTAAGTTCAGAAGTTGAAGGAGGGAGAAAGAGAAGTTCCTATTTCACATCCTTTGCCCTGCTCT
The DNA here is from genome assembly GCF_023634085.1 of Falco cherrug. Classification (NCBI taxonomy): domain Eukaryota; kingdom Metazoa; phylum Chordata; class Aves; order Falconiformes; family Falconidae; genus Falco; species Falco cherrug. Next base: position 78,652,734 of record NC_073698.1, read on the forward strand.
GGTCATACACAGCAGCATGGGGTCTGGCTCATTCTATGGTTTGTTTTTTAAACAAGTGTTACTAGAGGTCTCCAAGCTCCTCAGAAACATAGAAAAAATTGAGCTTTGCTGCCTCAAGAACAAGGAGGCATGGACAGTGTTCATCATGGGAAGGGGTCTGGGAAGTAGTGGCAAAGCTGGGATGGAAAGCCATGGAGGAGAGACAACAGGGCAGTCACACCTTTCTGGTCACTGCCACTGCAACTGTGGGAAGGCGGTGGTGGGGGTGGCGATTGCCGCTGGCAGGAGCTGCCTTTTCACTGCCGTAGTTACTGCTCAACAGACACCAACCCATAAGCAAGGCAGGACAGAAGTCACAAATGCTCTGTCATCTCCAGCAGTCTGCTGCCAGAGGACATCGCCTGCTTTGCCTATGTTTAAGGGGTAGCTCTGCCTGCAGAATGAAACTCCAGGAAAAGGTCCCCACTGCAGTTCACCTTCAAGTCATCACATTGCAAAATAATGAGTCCTGATATTAAGTGGAAGCTGCTGGTTTACAGCTATGGACTAGTTCAAAGAAAAAATGATTTTACTGGTCTCACAGGGCTAAACAGTGCTGAAGAAAACAAAAAAAAAAAAGGCAGTTTATACTCTAAAGGAAAATTCCCTGTGAAATGGATTTGTTCCATTATTCTGACTGACTTGGCTGATTCCATGGAAGGAGACTCCACACACTACACTGTGAAAGGTTTATTGTAAAACCTTTCATCACATCTTCACTCTATCTAAAAAAGATGGTGGTCCCACATATTTGATTCCAGTCTTTCTCTGTCCCTCAGGGAAGTAATATTGATTTGCTTTTAATTACTGCAGTTCAATAACAGCAAGGATATGCCATTACGGAAGTACTTAGTGAAATATAAGGTTTCCATTCGGTAGTGTTTAGTCTCCCTACTTCCTGTTGTGGTCATGCTTCAAACATTGCAGAAAAGCACCTTAGGCTCTGTTGGATTGTAGGTACACAATAGCACTTTTTTCAGGACTTAGTGGAATAGTTTACTCAGAGAAAGTTGGACTGCAGTTGAAACAATCTCTTTCTGTGTTCTCATATGTCTGCAGAAGAAGTTGAGATTGCATATCAAGGGACAGGAGAGTGACTGACCACAGCATGGCCTATATTCCCAACTCAGTTATTTGCTTCTCTCTGGTACAACAATTTGCAGCCAACTGAAGCACTCTTAGGATCTAATTTAGTGTATGTGAGCTAGGAAATCTGCATGATAAATTCTTGGTATGTGAATACACGGTCAATGTGTATTCCTGTATTGTTATTGCTTTTATACATATCAACACAATGATGCATTATATACATTTCAACTAGCATACGAAAAGTAGCTGGTAATATGTGCTGGTTGAAGGTGTACTGATGCTTCATTTTAAATGCTTCCTCATATTCACCATCAATAAAATTCTGCTCTTGCATAATGAAGTTTTTGTCCAAGGTCTCAGTACAGAGGTAAATTTCTGTGGATGGCTTTTCAGAAGCTAAAGTAAAGGCCTTCAGCTCTTTCTGAATTTTGAAGTATTTAAATGACACATGTAATATTTGTAAGGAGAATGCATAAGCTGTTATTTTCTGTGTGAAGAACTAGAAGATAACTGAATGCAAACCATTGTCAGTCCTACGAAAGCTTACACAGAGACTTATTGTAATCATTCCGCCAAAAGCAAAACCTCTGCTATATCATAAAATGTTGATGTCTGAGTCATAGTGACATGCATAATATTATATTTATAAATTTGCAAAAAATACATTTGTATTTATACATTTTATTACTATTTTTTTGCATCCACTTGCAAACAGACATACCTATGCATTACCAGCACATGGCAGTTCATAAATGTGATAACAATTATGAGATAAATCTCATAGTCTTACCTTGTACCTGCAAATTCAGAATTATTTCATCTGATCCCCAGTTGTTACTGGCCACGCAACTGTAGTATCCAGAGTCTTCTGCTTTCACAGTACGGATGACAAAGCTGCCATTGCTAAAGATGCTTCTTCGCCCATCAATCATCACTAGACTGGGTGTCCCGTTACTACCTCACAGGAAACAAAGTGCATACATTAAAGAAGTTACAATCAAAATTACTCAGAATTGGGGTTTTTTTAAGCAACGAACTATTGAAAGAAAGAAAAAGAAGAGGGAGGGTGGCGTCCTTTTTGATAAAGACAGCAAAGTAATATTTTCTGTTGAGAAACACCTGCCATATGCTGAAAGAACACACATATCCTGGCCCCAATTTGATTGAAAATGGAAATTCACTCCTTCCTTAATTATTGTATATTTCATAAAAGTGCCAAAATCAGAATAAAAGGCAACTCCTGGCTACAAAGTTCATCTTTATAAAATAATAGCTATTTGCAGCAATGCACAAGATGGTTTCATAGCATTGCAGTATCGCTGCTTACACAGCGCTCAGAGGAAAATTATCGTCCATGTGTATTTCCAAGTGACTCTGTCAAACTGTGAAACTAAAGATCAAAATGGAGTAACAGAAAACAAGATACGTGCAAGACATGTACACTGCACTCCACAGCACAATTCAACACATCAGACATATCACTTTCTCAGACTGAAACTATTCAGTGTGCCTGAAGTTAAAACAGAAGAGACTCCTAGGTTTTATGTTTTGAATGTTTACCTTTACCCCTTCTTTGTAACTTTTCCTCCCTTTTGATACCTTCCAATCACCACAGCCAATCAGTTTTAGTTCAAGGAATTTCTGAACTCCTTTTCTACCGTAACTGTGTGCAGTCCCTGCAAACGGTCCTTCTCCTCCTCACACAGTCATCCAGGATCATCTGCATTGCAACCCTCAGGATTTTAAACAAATGGGATTTATTTGAGCTATACATTTAGTTGCTGGTTACCTATCCTTCATCCATTTGACTGTTGGAGCTGGGTCTCCCACAGCTTTGCAAGGGAGGACAATGTCCTTCATCCAAGGAGTTGTCACTGTGCCGCTGAATGTCAAAATCCTGGCAGGAGCTGAGCGAGACAGCAAAAAAGACTGAAATTAGTTGGTCATTCATACAGCCCTTGGAAGGGAAATAGACACATCCAGAATTAAGTGTGGAAAACCAAACCAATCTGCTTCAAGTTGTACTTTTAGGAAACTAATTCCTTTTAACTCATAATTTCAGCTATTTATTCAAGCACAAATGCTATAATTTTAGTATCTGGAAGAAAAGCAATTATGAGAGAGATGAGGCAGAGGACTGGAAGAGCCCTTGTGGGGAAAAAACAGAAAAAACTAGTTATTGATCATCCTTACTAATTTTTATTTACTTCATAGTAGAAATTATGGACAAAAATTATGTCCAAGGGATGCTTCTCTCTAAACCTCCAGGAAGAAGTGTCCACAGTAGACAGCATTGTACACAAGCTCTGTTATTTGCACATCACCATTACAACAGCTATGGTATTAAGCAAAATAAACTTTCATGGATGTACATGTTAGTACATTGCAGAGTCTATCTGAAGTCCACAAATATGAACAAACTCTTAAGTCAGTTTAATTTGTGTCAGCTCTCATATTACCTAAATATATCAACACAAATATCATTCCTGTAGTTTCAGTTTACAATATACAGGAACACTAGGTTTGTGTTAGAGCTTCTTCATACTTTATTACTCAAGAATAACCCTTGATAGAAATAAATTTCTTGTTGGCCTCTAAATACACATTTCAAAGGCATATACTGAATGCAGGTACACAAAATACTGTATTTTTAATCCTTATCTACTTCAGCCATGTGCACTGATCAGAATTTATACTTAATCATTCATTTTGCACCAATTAGAAAAACATGAAAATGAGCATTAGCATTAAATATAACCAGGATAGTTCATCTCAAAAAAAAAAAAAATCATGCATAAAAGAACAAGCCTTGAAGAATTCAGGGAAATAATTTAGATTTAGTAGGCTGCAGTGGGACTTGAAAGATTAATAAAAATAAAAGATTTCATAGATTACATTATCAGTTTGGACTGTGTTGCCTATGTTATCTTCAAGCATTGTTGAACACAAAGCTTGTGGAGAGACTTCTCTCTGGTCAAAATTCTAACTGAAAACACAAGAAGGAGCTGTTTACAGCTTTAGGGTACCAGGCAATGGGAAGGTTAGGTAATGGGAAAACATTACGTTCCTGACAGCCAAGCACCAAGACGTCCTGTCCAGGCCAAACAGCATCTGCAGACCACTGGCTCCCTGCTGGCAGCTCTGATGCTTAGCCCGGGCAGGAGGGTGCTGCAGCGGGTGCTGCCCTGAGGGGGTCGTACACCAGAATGATACAGAGACACTGGTCAGTCAGTAAGTCTCATGGCACAGCCTTCTTTTCCACTGTGGCACTCCTAAGGCCCTGTCTTCTACAAGATTTACACAGGCCGATACTGGCACAAGCCATGGATTGATTAACCAAGCTAACTGCAACAGAAAAATGCTTTCTACCCAGACACATGGCATGAAATGCTGACTCCACTGAAATTACTGTTAGAATGCTTGTTTGTCTTCAGTGATGCCAGGTTTTTGTTGGAGGGGATGCCTGATGGTACCCATACCATCTTTCAAAAGCAGCAGGAGGTGCTGCCAGCTGTGACTATCTGCAAAATACATCTGTAAGCGTCTGGACTGCTCCTAGTAGCTGCAGTGCACTCTGAGCAACAGTGGTTAGAAACTTGAATTCCTGTTCCATGCACAATTCCCTCTGTAAAATGAAGCCTGAAAACTCATTTAAAATGAACTATTAATCCTTTTCTCCCTGGCTTTTCCACTTCTCCAGTGTTTCTCAAAATATCCAGCTATTTCCAGCTGCTGCCAGTTACTTTATGACAAAGCATACGTAGTGCAGGAATCCTGCTGAAGGCTTCAGCATGACTTGGCACCACTTAGCAACCTTTCTGTGATATCCCTTTATTTTTGATAGTTATTTCTTTATGAATTCTTCCTTAAATCATAGGTTATCAGGATTTCAGAGTTTTAAAGCACTAAATTTATGTTGTAGGTCCTGGTTTTCAATATCCTGTGTGTCCCACTTTACTGTGATGTGTGGAAGTAACACGAAGCTCACAGAAGCCTAATCCAGCGGTAAGATCACACACCGTAACTCAGAAGTGTACATTACAAAAGCATGCTGTGCTATTTCTGTGAAAGTACCCCCAGCTTTCTATAGATTACTTTATTCCTTTCATGTGCTGAGTGCTTATAAAAGAGATGGTAAAACAGCATGAAAACTCTTAAGTCCAATTTTCTTTATAGCTTAAACTTCTAATAACGTTCTGAAACTGCTAACAGGTACACAAACAAAAGAAAACTAGAAACAAAATAAAAGTCTAGTGAAATTCATCTGAAAGCAATAGGTTTGAAATGCTAACGGGCATTCATGAGGTTAAAATACCTTGGATCTCACAGACCTCTCCCTTTGGAGCCAAGGGAGCTCTATGCAGCATGCGGGCAACTCAGCTGCAGGGCTCATCTCTTTGTTGTCGAAGCTACCCACACGCCTGCCACTACCCACTAGCCTTCTGTTAGATGACACGGCACTGGATTAGAACTGTGTCTGTTCCTACTTTTTGCAGATTACCCCATCATTAATTGAAGATAAAGAGATGCCTTCACGGAATAGTGCACTCCCATGTTCATGTGGTTTTCTGCATGTTTGTTTGAATTTTTAATCCAATGACCTACACTTACTGTCACAAAATAAGAAATGGGCAGAAATTCTTTGCAAGAGGCCATAACACACTTCTGTTATTTTTTCAATTAAAAAAATTGAATTTTAAAGGCAAACTGTATAGGGAAACTGAACAGGAATTTTGACAGTTCACTTAAGCTCAGCTTAATCCAGATAGAAGAGCCATCAGCGGACACCCTGGGTCAGGAGTTCCTTTCTCACAGAAGAATAGCCTGTGTATTCCAGCGTGATGAGCCATTAAAGAGAGACCAGTGGGGTGTGTGTACTATCATATGAGTCCCATATGTTCTTAAAAAACTTAAAACACAAAAAGCAACAGAGACTAGGAGGCAAACCTGTTCAACATTAACGCTCAGGTAGTCTACAAGAGCAGGTGAGACTCAACATTAAAGTCAGAGAGCTCTTCCCAGAGGATCACATTGCCATGGGTCTAGATCTGTTATCGTCGTGTTGCTGGCAAATGCCATTCTCCATGACCATGACAAGGTACATGCAAGATTTTCTGTCTTTTAGATTGTCCTGGTTTCAGCTGGGATGGAGTTAATTTTCTTCTTAGTAGCTGGTGCAGTGCTGTGTTTGGGATCTGGTGTGAGAACAGTGTTGATAGCACACTGATGTTTTTAGTTGTTGCAAGGCAATGTTTATGCTGTATCAAGGACTTTTTAGTTTCTCGGGCCTTGCCAGCCAGAGGGCTGGAGAGGCACAAGAAATTGGGAGGGGATGCAGCCAAGACAGTTGACTTGAACTAGCCAGAGGGGTATTCTATACAATGGGGTGTTATGCTCGGTGTGTAAACTGGGGGTGGGTGTTGGCTGGGGCCTGCAGATCACTGCTGGGGGACCGGCTGGGCATCGGTCAGTGGGTGGTGAGCAGTTGTGTTGTGCATCACTTGCTGTTTTTTCTCCCTTGTCTTTGGATTTCATTCCTCTCCCCCTCTCCCTGCTTTTCACTATAACCATTACTGTCACTGTTATTATTGCTGTTTCATTTTCATTTTATTTCAGTTATTAAATTGTTCTTAACTCTTGAGTCTTACATTCCTTTCCGATTCTCCTTCCCATCCCTCTGGGTGAGGGGGGAGTGAGCAAGCAGCTGTGTGGTGCTTCATTACTGGCTGGGGTTAAACCATGGCATAGATATATTTGACAGGCTAAACCCACAACTTTCAAGTCAGTAATGAAGCAGTTTTGATGGGCAGGGGCATAGCCTGCTTACATAGAGACTGAACTTCCATTGCAATGCTTATTTTCTGTTTGTTGGGGGTTTTTGCTTATTTTTGTCAGTTAATTACAGAGAGTAACAATCTGTTCTGAGAAACGGAGATGCTAAAGAATGTTAACTTGAATTAAGCTTTCATTTAAATTGGACTATCCATTTCACATCAAACCCCTATCTAGACATTCTCATTGTTCTCAGAGGAGTTCTTAAAGGGGTTATAATTAAGTTGACATAATTCAATTCAAAGTTAACTCGCATTAGCTGTCATGATGGTATCATTACTTGGACAGTTACTGTGAAATAAGTGGAGAAAAAAAGGAAGCAAACAACTTCACAATAATGGCCCATAGGATGTTCTTTCACTGGAGACTTGTGGCAAAATCTGGCTATAACTGCTTCTAACCCTGTGATGTGTTACTTGACTCAGATGTACTGGGGGGCAAGAAAGGTCTTCAAGGCTATTAGCTTTGCTCGTTCTTTTTTATTGTGCATCCAACTGCCCTTACCACTGATCACCAATTTCTCCCAGCTCTCTAAAAGGCCCAGTGATGCATAGTGATGCATTTGTACAGGAAATCTGGTACATGATACAGTAATTTCTAACCTGACTAACATCCAAAGTTCATAAAATTGCTGTCTATCAGTACTCCTAATGTCCATCACAACCTGCAGCAATGGGTTATTCATCACGTTTTCAGTCCTAAGTGCATGTGAGAGGGTTGTCCTGAGCATCGTGTAGTGTAGACTTTATACTGGAGAATAATGTTGACTAATGTTGACTGGATGCTTTATACTGTCCTTCTAAAGAAAGAAGCAGAGAGTGAAGGTGGCTCTTCTCAGCTGACAGAAAAACCCCTGTAAGCAATGGTATGGGGAGCACGTATTTCCCTGCTTGTTCCAACTGAGGCCTCTTTACCTTGCTAGACTCTCCCTGTTTTTACACTGATAAATCTTCCATGGTGACCTACAGTAGTAACATAGTAGTTACTAGAGGCTTCTCACAGTAATGTTGAAAAATATCCATCTCATATGATGAAAACTTTAGTCTAGAGAAGGGGCAAAGAAAAGTCATGAAAGCTCCCATCACAAACCTGAGAAACCCTATGTGCAACTTCTAAGCTATGTCATATGTTGAAATAGTACTCTCCAAACACCATCACTGCCATCCATGACAATAGCTCAGATTGTTAATCTACCATCATCAAACTGGTTATCAACCACCTAGATAGGCAGGAATAGCAAGCTTTCCTACAGTGATGGTATACGCTCTTCCATGCAGAAAGTAATGTCATGTTGGTGGCATTTGGCTGAGGTTCTGCAAAGCTTTTTTTAGAAAATATCTGTCACCATGAAGCACTGGACACTTTATTTTACATTACTACATCATTAGCCACATGACTGAATAATTAGCAGGTTTCTAAAACTTTAAAGTCAATTAAATGCATCTAACTTTGCAACTTTAGGGACATGTTCAATACTCTGTTCATACTGGCACATACTGTGATGTTACCAATTTTGAGTGGGGAAAAAAACCAACATCAGTCTGAAGACCCCATGCAAAGACTGAATACTGATGGGGCTCTTCTCACTTTGCTGTCTGAAATGTTAGGTCTCTATTTCCAAGCTAAAGTGCTACAGTGTTGTAAACATCACATCTCACAGTACAGGTAAAGCAGAATTAATGGGCCCAAGCAAAATCTTTTAATAGAACAACTAATACAGCTAGAAAAAAATATGCAAGATTTGAGGCACATTATCCCTTCTTCATATCTGAAATAGAAGCAGCAAACTTCAAAGCTAATGCAAGTTGAGAACAATTGTTCAGAGTTATTAGATATGTTAATCAGACCATTTTATACAGAAGACAGCATTTGTGGAGTAAACAAGAAATATTAGTAAGGAGAGGAATGATAAATAAGTTATCTTGTATGGCAAGAAAAGAAAGGAAGACGCATTCAAAGGGGAAGGGGATCATTTGCAAACCCTCTGTACCCAACAAAAGAAGATAAAAATTGCTACAAAAAGCAATTTATTTCCTTCTAAGGTAGGTGGGATGAATTACCCCCTAGAGAAGCACATCATTCTCTGCTGACTACAGCAAAAGCTTAGGTGATTAGCTGAGAGTTGTCACCCAACTTTTGGAGAGAATTAAAGTTATTCCTGACAACCCCCACTCTCAATAAGTAATGAGGCATAAAGAAGCCACGTGCCAATTATAACAGTAATTAGCATTGTAAAGTTCTGGATTGCTTTTAAAAGTGCTGTCACTGTACCTTTAGCTAGCGGTTCCACAGTGATAATCTCACTGCTGTTGCCTCTTCCTGCAGCAGTCACTGCTACCACCCAGACGCTGTACTGGCGATTCCGGCTCAGGTTGGGGATTCTGTAGGAAAATGAGTCGGGAGAGGCTTCAAACTCGCTGATTACCTGTGTTGGGAGACACAAATATTTCCAGATTGAAATAAACAGCATTTGGAGAAAGTCTACTAAGCTGAGTGCTACAAAGCCAGTTACTTCAAGGTACTTCGAGTGGCTCCAAACAGATGGCAGATGGCAATAAACAGAGCAGACACAGTAACTTGTTTGAATCAATTTATATTCAGTGAATTTGGGCCTAGATCTTGTTTACAAATTGGTTTTGTTCAGATTATGAATTTTATCTGTCTGTTTGTTTTTGCAGGGTTGGATAAACAATTTAAGTGAACATATTTGACAAATTTTTACCATCAATAGTTCTGACAAACCGATTTTGGTTTACACAAAACCTTTCCAACATAGGGTGCAGTCCTGCATCTGCTGTGAAATCTGGAGTTTACTCCTCAAGGTATGCCTTTGGTCACCTAGAACTGTTGCGCTGGTGTTCCTTATCCTTGGGTTTGGTGGCTTATTCCTTCAGTAATGGAGAGAATCAAGAAATAAAACTGTGTTCTGTAATAGGCTGTTCAAACTTCCCCCAAGTCTAGCTTTGTTTAATCACAAAATTACTTGCATTCAAATTTTCCCAGCAGAAGGTCATCTCAGCTATTTAGCTGCATTAGCAGCGAAGGACAAATGCTGGAAGAAATGCCAGTTCCGTCTGTTCTTGCACTGTCACTCAAGTGCCTTGGCCGTGGGCTGCAGTGAAGCCGACCAGCTGCTATGCAGCACTGGCTTATCAGTGTTACATTCTGCTGTTTGCTCGAAGCAACCTGTGCAAGGAATGGTTCAGAGGATTATATAGATTCCTCCAGGGGATGTGGGCTTTGTGCACCTCAGCACATCCTCCACAGGCAGCTCCACTTCTTGGTGGGGAAGAGAAACTCATCAGCCCTTAACAGTATTACAATATTCAATATAGCCAGTTTTATTTCTAACATGGGCTTTGTGATTCTTGTATGTAAAAATAGAGGGGTAATGAACCACTAGAATGAATACTACTCACTTCCCTGTGCAATATTGAGCATGGTAATGGCTAACTAACACGAGGCTAAAAATAATGAAATGTTAATGATGTAGAAAAGAAGATTTTACTAGGAATCAGCATTAAAAATAATGAATCAGTGTCATCTAAACTTGATTGAGACTGACAGAAAATGTGCAAGGAATGTCTTTGATATACAAATATCTGCTGGTGATAAAGGCCAATTTCATCTGATTAGCATTTCAAAAGGCAGGTTGACCTGAAAGCATTGGAATATGTAGTCCTTCAAAGTGAATTCCAAATAAATAAGGGATGTTTCTGAGATACCATTAAACACCTCTCCAGTGTGAACTGGTAGCTAGTTTCAGCTGCCAAATGGGTCACTGCATTTCTCTACTTTTGAGCTGGCATATCCTATAGCCAGGGGAAGAGGAGAGTTCATCTCATCTCATTTTTGAATTCTAGAGTGAAAACACCTGTACTTAAGCCAGTCATCTTGACTCCCTTCAGAGATGACACAAAGAAAAGGTAACTTCTAAGGCAAGGTTCTTCTGCCCTCTTTGACACACATACATTGCAGTGGGCCCATAGGACATACCTGTTTCCCCACCAGCTACAGAAGTGTCCATATGACTAGCCCAGTTATAGTTGTCTGTGCTGAAGGCATCGGAAGTTAATGTGCTTCTTACTAAAATACTTAACTCCTTGGCATTATACAAATGCATGCCTCTACTTGCTTCTACAAGAATATATTCTGTTTCCTCCATGGAGACTAACTTTTCTGGGGCGACTGGTTGGCTTTAGCTAGCAGTTATCTAGGCTCGACATAAGGGATCTTTGTACTTTCTAGCCAATCTCATTGCTCCTGTGAAAATGCCAAGTCAGTTTGTCCCATTTAGCAAGCATTTCCCTGGGTTTCCACTTCTGATATGAAGAGGTCAGTGCAGGCAGACACCTCTATTACTATGTGAAATATTAAAGCAGGTTTTGAGAACCATCTATCTTGACATTTACACAAGAATATTGGACAAATGCCCATAACTTGACAGGCTGGATCTTTGTGAGGTCATACATAAAAAATAATGTATTGATCATGGCACAGGAGGCTGAATTTTAATATTCATGAGGCAGCATTTCCTAGGGTTAATTTGAAAGTCAAACAGACTAGGCTGTCTCAGGCACTTAGGCTCCACTCATTAATGCAGCTATCTAGCACAAGTTACTTCTAAACCACCTATTAACATGGAATGTTGATACAGCATTTAGGAACAGCTAAACATTACAGACTTCCTTATTGCTAAACTTTCACAGCAGTTCAGTTAAATTTACACCGGTTTTTTCAGTGACTGCCATGGTTTATGAAAGGGACATATGGCTGCGTTTGGAAGCCACTCCTAATACTGCAGATCTCCTGCTTGAAATGCCACTGCTCTGTTCCCCTCTGCAATGGCAGAGACTGGGACAGTCAGACAGACGTGCACCCATATAAGAATGCTAAACACAGCTCAGAGAAATCTGGTTTGAGATTTGATGTTTGGGATAAGGTGAGCAGCTAAGCAGAAAAGGAAAACCTCAGCCTTGAAGCTAGAGCACTGGCACTGAGCACCCCTGCTCTGAAGATCAAAGTCAAAAACAAAACTGAAAAAAACAATCAACCCTCCAAAATCTCCCTGGTTGCAATGCAGTCAGCTAGAAGAGCAGGCAAAATTGTCTCAAAACAGAGAAACTCTCTCTCAAACTCCAAAGATGGAATAATCACATAATTAGCTTCTCTAATGCCTTTTAAAATGCCTTGTCTTCAATTTCTTTTATTCACTCACAGAGAACCAGCATCATTCACACATCTACAACTGTAGCTATTCTGAATATAAATTCAATTATTCATGGAATGAATCTATTAATTGAATCCGATAAATGAAACTTCACTAAATTAATCCTTCCTGTTTTCTTAAAACAAACAACAATAGCAAAAGATTTTGGTTTCTAACTGGTTAACATACACCTGTTTCCTCAACTCACATTCCATTTTAAACACTTGGGGATGCTCCGGTGACAATGAATTGATTTTACTTGTTACTTTTGCCTGTCATTTCAAATAGACTAACATGCCAGAGACTTTCATTACACAAGAAGAAAAAGGGAGCTTTGTCAGCAGAGAGAAGATTAAACAATTGAAATAAGAAATATTTTAAAGGAATGTCACCCTGTCACATATTGGCCTTTGCATGTGCCAGTATGAAATATATACAGCTGTTTTATCCCAAAAGCAGTAACATGCTTGCTCAAAGGATTTCTTTTTTCTAACTGCTTTTTAAACTCAGATTATAGATGATGTGTTAATTTTTCTTCTGTCTTCAGCTCACTAAGAAGCACAGACAGGGTCAACTCTCTAAAAAGCCAGGAAGGGCTGTGAAGAATAAAATGAAATCTAAGTCCCTTATCAGGGTGCAGTTAATCTACTTCCCAACCAAGTAACAGACAGAGATGCTGAGGAACAGCCAGCCACTGCAGAGAGCATCATTTTCCTCTGATGCAACTTCAGCTCTATTGGTGTATACTGCTTTGCATGCTTTGAAGCAGTGTGCCATCTCCTGGAATTTCTGATTCCTTTAGAAAGCAGTTAGATAGGTAATAATCAAAAACTCCGCACCTTCTGGCTGCTTTTTTATTTGCTTGTTGTGTTTTTTAACTCTGCCTGGGAAAACTTCAAAAGGGTGCTTTAGAAGGAAAATACATTTGTAACAGTTTTCCAAGTGATCAGCGAGTTCCCCAGGCAGGGAGTTAAGGTAACGAGTAGCATTTACTGTGGATTAGAAGATTATTCAGTCCAAGCAAGCCTGCACCTTGCCTACAACCGCATCTACACAACTTCTGATGTAAGACGGATGCACAGAAGATCTCTATCTCCTTGTTCTCTGCAAGTTGCAGGAAACTTGGAGGTGAACTGAGAAAGCCATATGAAGAGACTTTAAGGACAAGAGAGAAAAGCAAGAAACATCACAGGTTTGTGGTGTGTGTTGTGAAGTAAGAATGTGTCTAAGTTGGCTACCTGTATATTGACTGCCTCATCTTGAAAATTATATATATATATATATTTATATATATACACACTACCTAGAGTGGCATTTGTTATTTTGCTGTGAATTTAGGTATGAAATATGTCCATAACATTATCTAAAAACAGGGCTGGAAGTACCCTGAGAGTTCACTCAAGTCTATCCTTCTTCTTTAAACCATGCTCAATTATATCTGCACCATTTCAGACAGATGTTTTTCCAACCTGATTTTGAAGACTTAAATAAATGGAGATTTTGCAACTCCCTAGGTTACAAGACCTATAGCATTGCTTAACTAATCTTACTACTACAAAGCTTTCTTGAAATCTAGCTTGAGTTTCCTGCTGCAGTTTAAGCCCATAGCTTCTTTTCCAGTCTATTAGGAACATGGAGAATAGATTATTACCTTCATATTTGTACCACTCCTTAATCTACATGAAGTTTTATCATTCCTTTCCCCACCAGTACCCTTATCTTTTTACAACTTAATAACCCCGATGCTTTCAACATTGTCCAGAAGTCACATTTTCTCTAAGTTTCTCTAATAATATCTGCTGTTATCTTTTGGACTGTCTAACGATGGTCCATAGCCTTCTCAAATACAGTTTCCAAACCTGTATTCAACAATCTTAGGGTATGGCATTTGGCTTTTCACAACAGGATTATAAAGATAGCTAATGTTCATCTTGGGATGCACAATAACATCAAAATCCTCTTCTGAAGAATCTAGCCAATTGCTCTCTACCCAGCAGTTTCATAGTACCCATTTTCTTGCACTTACCCATACTAAATTTTATCTAACTTTTTTCCAGACCAATTTCCCAGTTCATCAAGATCTGTCTAAATTCCAGTTCTGTCTCCAGTGTACTTGCAATTCCTCCCAGCCTTATATCTCCTGCAAATTTAATAGGCACTCTCGCTATTTCATTATCCAAGTCACTAATGGAACCACTGAACAAAAGTGGACTCGGGAGAGATACTTATACTGCTCCCTCCTGCCCACAACAACCAACCACTGGTTTCATAGCCTCCCACAGAAAAGAAATCAGTTTTCTATCTAGCCTGAGCTGTCTCAATGGAACCGTGTTTGCCTAGCTAGGTTTCTCTCAATAAACATGCATCCTCTGAGACTAACTCCACTGCTAAATGGGAGACAGCCAGGGAGTGTGTTGAGTTCTCCACCCTGATGATGCCCACTGATTTTTAACTTGATCTCTAGCTCAGTTTTGTACTATTCTAAACAGCTTTCTTCAAAACAGATCTGGTTTAGAGGGGGTGCTGCTAAGCAGTGTAGACACACGTCAGTGTCATATACCCTTGGAGCCAGGTGCTGCTCCTTGGCCCTTGTTTAATCAGCAGTACAGATGAGGCCTACAATGAGCACTGGGTCTCATGAGTAATTAAAGTAAAATTTTAGTTCTACGTGGTTAAAACACAAAGATGTCCATCTCTCTGCACAACACAGAGTTGTCTACCTGGCTCTACCTCAGGCCTTCATTGCTCCTGGAAATGAGGATTTAGAGTCTCTTGGACTGACAAGTTACCTAGGGGTACTTGGGCTATGACATGTTGTTTCTACCTGGAAGCAAACTGCATTAATATGAAATCAATACATTACTGTATTTATAGAGAATGAACTTTGAGTTAAATGCATCCCTGGAACAGAGCAGGCGTGCCCTCTGAGTGAACACCCTAAAGGTGTGAAACTCTGCCTGAGGTCATGGACTGGCACTGCTCTCCAGGATGGCTGGCTTTTGCCTTGCTACCTTTCACAGATGGACAGGCTGTCAGAGCTGCAAATAACCACCAGACCTGGACGACAGTTTTCAGTAATGGATACCACTTTGGTCGTATAATGGCTTCTGTTCAAGTCTTGCTATTTTGGCTCATATTTTGAAACATGGCATCTGTTTTTCATTCAGCATTATTGAATATAACTATTACAAACAGAATCTGTGCACAAAACAGAATGCAGCTTCCACATTTTTTTTTTTTTCTTAAATATGGAACTGAAATGTTAGAAAGTGCAAGAAAATTTTGGAAACAGCAGAGGCAGCTCCCTGCCTTCCCACTTGATAGAAAATCTCGTAAACCAATTTCCAGGAATTATGCCTGGAAGACAGCCTGCTGCCTGAACTTCCAGGTAGCTCATGCAGTCAAGGAGTCTGTTGCTTGGAGCCACCACAGTACACCACCTGCTTGCTCCTTTGCAGCAACTCACAGAGAGTCCATCAGCCTCTTGGGGCTCATGATCAGGGAAGCAGCATGTTGTGTCACAGGAAGGTCAGGAGACCACCTTCTGCACCGCCAGGAGTTCTGCTGCCTCCTTTGGTAGCACCAAGAAAACAACAGGTTTATTCAGAGCATTTCAGTCAACTCACAATTTGTATGACACCATCTAGTCCCAAGTGCTCTGTCCCCTATATGACACAGAAGGGAATGGGAGGAATTCAAACCTGCTGAAATCCACTCCAACCAACAGCAAGGACCTACTGTTAGACTATATTGATATACCTGTATGTGAGACTAGGTAGTGAGACAAGACCAGAGTTTCATGAAAAAATCAATATCAAATTTGTTTTAGTGGAGCTTTGCAAGGAGACCTTTTAAAATCATCTAAAACAGCACATCATCAGAATTTATTTATATTCTGCCACATCTCTCCTGAGATGCACTTTATGACAAAAATAAGATCAGCAAAAAATGTAAAATTGACAAAGCAATTAAAAGAATGAATGTACTATGTTTGGGAGCTAGTACCAAAGCTGTGAAATAACTATGAAAAAGCTGTAAACAGTACATGTGGTATATTAAAAAAAGACATATTTTAAATACCATTCAAAATAATTTCTAAAAAAACCCCAAATTATACACGAGTTCTATGCTATATAAAGAACAGGAATTAATAAACATAAATAAGAACAGGAATTAATAAACATAAATATCTTCATGTTGTAAAAAGTACTGTATAGACACAGTGATAAATACTGCTTGTAGTACACAAATCAGTGAATGCATCTTTTAAACTCAACCTTACAGATTCTAAATGAGCTTCTGTTCAACAGTAACTTTGTCAGCCAGATTCTGCCAGCTACATCTCCCCTCTGTTAAAGAGACTTTCAGCCTCTACAGTGTTCAACAACAAATCACTTCTGGATTATAATTGCTTTAGTTCTGTTTTCCATGCCTTTTATTCAAGGCATGCAAGGAACTGAGGGCCAGGAAGTATGATGCAAAGCTGCCTCACATTGAGTTAGGATTTGGACAGATCCTATACACAATCAGCACAAGATTTGTGTCTGTCTGAAAGAATTGTGTGGAAGATACCTGGGTGCTGGGAATTTATATAAACGAATTCTGGTTCTTTAAAGGTATAGTTTAAGAAAATTGTATATACTTTCATATCATGTAGTTTAAGATGCACATCATCTGGTTTAAGATAACCATGTGTACTTTCTCTAGAGTAAATAAAGAGAAGGGAAGCTTTTGGAAGAAGATTCATTCAGCTTCTCCCAGACATCTAGCTTCTTTTCTTTAATGAAAGTCTTGATGACCCCAGAATCAGCATAGATATCTCTCGTCAACGTGTCTGAAGTCAGGTGAACTGAACCCCACCCCGAGCCTACAAATTACAGAGACAGAGCATAAGTAACTCACTGAGCAACCCCCAGAGTCTCCTGTGTATGCTTTTGATAGGATATCAGTAATACATTGCAAAGAATATTCTCCAGCTGTTTTCTGGAAGATTCTGCATGTGTTTGTGTTGGGGAATATATCTCAAACATATAGGACTTCCTAAGAAACCAAGATATTTGGCGTATTTTCCATTAGAAACTTTTAAAAACTATGTGACCAGAGTTGGGAGGCTGCAATCTATGCATTTGTGGAAGAGGAAGAAAACCTGGAGAAAGAATCTGATTCATGCTGCTTTTTCTACTGAACAGAAAAAACCCCACTGTAATACACCATAACTCGGAAATCTGACTACAGTTTTTCCTTCTGCTCTACAGATTGACAGAAAAAGGTGCATAGAGATGTGACAAACAGATAATAGTCTAGTCACTACTGCTGCTACTGCTGCTGGTGGTGGTGGTTATCCTATCACAGGACTGAGCAGACAGAATGTACGTGGAAACGGTGTCTTGCACAGACATCATATGCCTGTAGTTTAATTTGACAGCAGGTTAAAGCATGTAAATTTTTTCTTTCCTTTTAGTGGGTTTAAACCAAATGCAAATAAATGAAACAAATACAGAAGTCTAACAGGCTTAAAAGTATGTTTCTTACAGGAAAACAAGTATACTGAAAAGATCAGTAACCTTCTGCCCCAAACAGTCCCAGATGTTGGTCAGTTTCCAATATCAATTACATTTTCAAGTCAATTGTCTTGGGTTTTGGCCAAATATAAGATCGTTTCCTTCTCCATCATTGCTTCACATCTGTTTATCTCTCCAGTCTTCCAAGCCCAACTGTTTCACAGAAATATTTTCAGGCCAGGATGATTCTTTGCTAGGCTTTCAGCTTTTGTGTCTTTTTAAATCCTTTGGAGAAGTCCAGTATTGTAGATTACAGTTTTCAAAGATTCTTTCAGACATAGGTCACTGCCAGGTACCAGGGGCTGACTGTAGGGTTTGCACTAGAGAGAACCCCTATTTCAGCATTGGGGTCTGCTGTGTGTTCTCTTAGCCTGACAGCATCACCCGGGATCTTTGTAGGAACAATCTCACTCCATTCATCTGGTTCAACAGCATCTTGCTCTGCAATTTCTTGTCCTTCCAGTCCTCAGGCTTCTGGTCATTTGGGGACCTCAGTCAAGGTGGGTTTAAGGCAGAAATCATACCTCTTAGCAGAATCCTGCAACTAGCAACAGTTTGATCAAATAGCATTTCAAAACTATTGCCAGGATTCAAGCCAGAGAATAACCCGGTTCTTCTTTTCAGAAAAGTAGGTTTTAAAATTTGTACCTGGATGCTTTGCAAGCTTCTTGTCATATTTGACAGTCTTTGGATACTTGTCCTAGAAAGTGAAACGCAATCTGAAGTCTTCCTCAAATAGAGTTTTGGAGTTGATCACAGTTTGATTCAGGTGCTTTGGGGAGCAGCTTCACAGAGGTACCACTGCTTCATGGAAATTCATGTCATACTGTCCAGTAAGAGATTTGGTGTCAAACAGTAAGAGCTTTAAAAGTCTGGTAGAGATATGATTACCGAGCACTCAGAAAACTAAGATGGATATGAAGCATTTAATCAAAGGCAAGGGAATTCACATTTAAGAATCACAATCCCTCCTGTGATGTGCTGAACAGTTATTGGTTTGGTATTAACAACATGTTTATCGAACATCATGCCCAAGAGAATCCAGTAATAACTTTGTGCACCACAGACAGCTTTTCAGAAGAAAGCAGTAATGATTAAAGTTTGGGTAATGCAGCTTTTCTGATGGAAAAGCCATACACTGCACACATACATAGAGCTAAACAGATATACACACCTTTGCAAAATGTAGAACACTGTCAGCTGTGGAGAAGCCAGTTCACTCGGCTTAGACAGGAACACACTGCATCAGTGAAAGTGTCCCCCAGGGCAGTGGATGCCTGTGTCACCCTTCCCTTTGCTGTGGGGGTGGTGTGGAGGATGTAGCAACAACAGGGCTCACAAGCTAACTGATGAGTGCTTGGATGGGGAAAGCTTCAGTGGTCTCATAGTTTTGCAAGAAGGGACCCATTCAGGGGAAGGCAGAGCGCCGCTGACTGGTTGCCACACCAGTCATCACAGCAGCTATGCAGGGGGCCCCAGCAACTCTACTCAAAACTGCATGTGGTGATGAGAACCCAAATCACACAACTCAAAAGAAGGAAGGACAGCAGGAGAACATGTCCAGGCAGGTAAGGGAAGGTGACAGTCAGGATATTAGAAGGTTGGAAGTTTGATTTCTGACTACAGGAAAGACTCCTGCTCCACTTGCAGACCTGCAAATTCAGAATATGTATAAAGCCCTGGGGACTGGTGAGGATGAACAAGATCTATGAGAGGATTCATCAGAGCCATCTGAGCCTTAACCTTGCGTCTGCACAAAAGGAAAAACTCATGTGATAGTTATTGGAGACTTCATCCTGCAGGGAATGGAGGCACTGATCTGCCAACCTGACCTAGTATCATGGGAACTTTTTGCTTGGCAGGCTTCAAGATTAGAGATGTGTGGAGATACTGCCAAGGCTCATCCAGCCCTTCGACTCTTTTCCTTTGCTGCTTTTCCATGTGGGCACCAACACTGGCAGGGGCAATGTGAACCATGTCAAGAGTCACAACAGATATTGGAAGATGAAAGTGAAGAGCAGGGGTGCCCAGGTGGTGTCTCCTCAAACCTTCTGATGAGGGAGAAGGCTCGAGCAGGAGTTGATTGATGTTGCAGGGTTGGTCTAGCAGTCAGGCTTTATCTTCTATGACTGCAGGACCTTAAGGAATGAAAGCTACAGAGCAGGGATGGGGTATATCTGGCAAAGTGCAGCATGAACATCTTTGCAAAGAAGCTTGCTAAGCTAGTGGTGAGGGCTTTAAACTAGGTGTGGTTGAGGAGAGCTACCATAATAGAGAAGCAAGGGCACAAAGGGGCAAAACAGATGGGTCTAGGAGGCAACATTACAGAAGAGGATCTCACTTTTCCCTTGTAACAGCAGCACAGTTTAGGATCCATCTCAAATGCCTACACACCAATACACCAATTACAGAACAGTAATTGGAAGTCTGTGTGTAGCTGCAGAGCTACAGCCTCATTGGGATTATGGTAACATGATAGGATAGCACTCAGGAGTGGTGTTCTGCATGGAGGGATGCAGCCTCTTCAAGAAAGATATGTAGGAAGGTATGAAAGTGTGCTTTCATTTTGTGTAGAGTTTCTTGAATGCATGAAGTGCTGCCTTGGGGCAGGTGACAAACCAGGAGAAAGTCTGCGCATAAGGACCGGAGGACTGACCAGTAATCATAGTGTTGTAGTAGTTGTCTGGTACATGTCTGATCTTCTGATCAAAAGGAGGAGCCAGATGAATCTGGTATTAAGCAGCTGAAGAAAGTCTCACAGGTGTACATCGTAGCACTCATGGGTGACTTTTACCACACTGACAACTGCTAGAAGGGCAATAAGACTGGAAGCAAGCAATCTAGGAGATTTCTGGAAGTACTGACGACCATTTCTTGATGACGGTGATCAATAGACTGACTAGTGGAAATGATCTATCGAACCTGTTGCTCACAAACAAGGAAAAACTGGTTGAAGATGTGAAGGTCTGTGATGACTTTGGCTGTTGTGACTGTGACAATAAGACTAGACTTCAAGATCCTGAGAGAAGCGATACCATGGGAAACTGTTCTGAAGGGCAAAAGAACTCAGAACAGCTGGCTAATCTTCAAGGACAACCTCCTCAGAGCACAAGAATGGTCTTTTGCAATGTACGGAATGTTGAGCAAGCATGACAGAAGGCCACCATGAATGAACATATAGATCCTGACTGAACTAAACCACAAATTTTTATGGTGTAGGACAAAAGCAAGAAGGGTTTCTTTAAGTACACAAGCTACAAAAGGAAGGCTAAAGAGAGTCTGGGCACATTGCTCAGTGATGCAGAGTACTTAGTGAAATGGAATTTGGAAAGAGCTAAGGTACTCGATGCTTTTTTTGCCCCACTTTTCACTGGTAAGCTTTGCTGTCAGGTCTCCAGGTCTCTGAAGCTTCTTGAAGAGTATTTTGGAGTGAAGCTGTATTCACAGTAGATGGAGATTGAATTAGAGGGCACTTAAGAATCAATTAGTCATACAGAAACCCATGGTACCAAAAGGTAAATAATGCTTGACCAACCTGATCGGTTTCTATGACAAGGTGACTGGCACTGTGGACAAGGGGAGGGGAGGGCAGTGGATGTTGCTCACCTTAGCTTTAGCAAAGCCTTTGACCCACTCTTCCACAGTCTTGTTATCACCAGATTTGTGAAATACTGGCTAAATAAGTGAACAATAAAATGGATGGAAAAAAAGCCTGCACTGCTGCGCCCAAACTTGTGATCAGCAGTGCAAGATTCAGTGGCAAGCCAATAATTAGTGGTATCCCTCAGGGATCATCTTGTGGGACCAATACTGTTTAATGTCTTCATTAATGGTCTGAGAGACAGAACAAGAGTGCAATGTCAGCAGGTTTGTGAATAGCCTGAAACTGAGGTAACAGTTTGTATGCTGGAGAGCAGGGTTGTTGTTCAGGGGGACCTCAACATGGTTGTTGAAGAAATGGGGTGAACAGAATGTCACGAAGTCCAAAAAGAAAAAACAAAAACATGAAGTCCTGCATCTGGGATAGAGTAACTCCATGCACTAGTACAGCCGGAGGGCCAACTGCCCAAGGGGCAGCTCTGCAGCAAGGCAGGTCTGGTATTATCAACTCTGGATTTGTAACAGCGTAGCCAGGAGGTCCGGGGCGGGGGGAAGGAGGGAGGCGATCCTTCCCCTCTGCTCTACATTTGTGAGGTTGCATCTACGTACTCTGCCCAGTCTCGGACTCTTCAGTACAAAACACCCATGGACATACCGGAGCAGGTACAGGACATCTTAATAGGAGCAGAACAAAGAAAAGAACCAACTGACAATGTCCTGAAAAGAAAAATCACCAAAAAGGAAAGCAAGGTCCATTTATTATCTTTTTATAGTGCAGTTGTACTTACATTACTCCTTTCCATTAATCTCCAGGTATCCTATGGAGAAAGCATGAGACTGATGCACAATTTAATAACCTGCTTTGCTGGAAACAGCAGGATAAGCCTGTTTAATACGTTTGCTCCTGTTGGTGAATGGCTGACCAACAGATCACTCCCAACAAAACCCCAACTGCAACAACAACAGTAATGACTGCATTTTCTAATCAACAAAGCAAAATAAGATTTTAATGTGTATTTCTGATTGAGTGATGTCATACTGTTCGTTGACACCCAAATGATATAGTTGGTCTTCATTTCCTCAGCTCAACCTCTCTCTGCTTTCCCTGTCAGTTCTAACACTTTCTCAGCCCTTGCCATATGAGAAAATCCTGCTTCTTAACATTCCTGCTCTTGCTTTCAGCACACACCATGCTTCTGTGTTGCTTTTTACCTGTTCTGAGATTACAGTTTCTGAGGTTAGCTAGCCACTGCATGCTTTATGTTTACAATGACATTTTCAGGACACTTTCTGCCACCTAAATTTTATTTAATCTACACCCATTGACTCCTCCTTATGTAGTGTACTGACCTGAATGCAATAGGAGGTTGTTGTTGGTTTGTTTTCGTTTTTTTGGTGGGTTTTTTTTTTCCAGAAATCACTTAAATCTCATTTTCTGTTGCCCTTTTAAAAGCCCAGGCAATACACATCTATAAAGCAAGGCACCAGGTGCTGGAGTAGCCACCAGAGGCAGCTGCCCCGCAGGGCCAGGTAGGAGCTGAACCACCCTAGCTTCTTTGCTAGGATTCAAACCATGTGCAATGTCTATGGCACCACTAGGAATACCTGCACTGACAGGGTGGGATGGCAGCCTGCGCTGCAGATGAAGCCCTGCTTGTTGCTTCCCTGAGGCCTGGAAAGAATGAGTGTCATGAGTGTCCTGCCAGTACACCAGGGATAAACACATCTAGAAGGAAGATGGCCAACATGGGACCATTATAGGTGGTCTTGAGAAGCCAGCTCGTACAAGGAGTTGGACATGGATGTGGAGTCAAGAACTGTAGGAGTGTGATATGAGTTATCATAGAGGATGATTATTTTAACTTAAATTCTGGCATGTTCTGTTTCTTATATTTGAAGAATGAAGGACCCAGTAAGTCACATTTCTGTATTTTTCCCTATATTTGCAGAATAAAAAAAGAGAAAGTTCTGCCTAATAATGCCTATCCAGTAATATGGGCACAACAATTAAAAATCGTGACGTTGGATCCTTGCTTGACCTTTTTCTTGGCTAGAGAACAGACTGCAATGGAGAATCATTTTTATCTTTCACACATGAATCGTATTTGTGGTTTGAAACATCCCAGGCAAATACTGTCCTTAGGACCCAAAATATTTAAAAAGGAAATGTTTGCATCCTTCTGCACAGGGCAGCCGAAGTTTTACCAGCTTCTGCCCTTGCAAAGCAAACTGAACTGTGCAAGAGGTAGCAAATCTTCATCTTATGATATGTTAGGGTCATATGAGGGTTATGTTTTGTAATAAAAATGTGCACAATATGACTGAGCTCATTAGCTCTTCTGTTGGTAACTTAAACACCAAAGCAGTGTAGTTGTGTAAAGGACTGTCTTGTCAGCCTAAGTGTCTGTATTGACTTGTTCTCAGCAAACACATACTGCTTGTAAAATACAATCTGCAAAGAATATATAGCCTTCCCATAAGTTTACCACTGTACTTTTTCTTCTCACCGATGCTCAAAAACTTAGTTTGCCTTTCTGCTTAAATAGCAGAATTTTAGCAAAGTTATTTTGCAGCCAGGGCTTTGACTGAAGGAAGAAGTCTGTTCAGGAAGTTTTTATGGCTCTATACCTCCAGTTACAGCACTGGCTACTTACGATGGCAGCAGAAATTATAAAGACACAGGTCTTCTACTTATTCCCTTCCTCATCCTAATTGAAGACCTCTTCCTCTGACAACTACTTGTCCTTGCCAACAGTGAATCATACAAAAACTCCTTTGGGATATAAAGACCATATCTGCATGGGAGTGTTAGCATTCAAGCACCTCTGCAGCAGGCTTGTTTCACTGCAAAGCTAGCTCTGAATAAAACAACTTTTATTTCAGAATCCCTTTAAGAATAACAGTTAAAAAAAAAGTTAGAAATAAGGCTGGGGAAGCGTGTTCTATATTAAATGCATCCTGAGGTCTTGCACTTATGTGAAAATATCCAGAAACTGACCAGTGAGTGTGATTGCTGCCTCACCACACAGGACTGATACAGAAGACCTGCTGTGTAAGACACTACTCATGCTAATCTGCAAAACGCTAGTGAGAAGTGGCACAGGGACTTGCCTCACACATACATATTGTACATATATATGCATATGTGTATGTACATATATATTTTTATATGTACATACACCCCCCACCTCCCACCCTTCATGCACTCAGGTAACAGGATAAATATACACGTACACGTTAACAATTTACAGAAAACACAAACATCTTCAAGTGCCTCTACCCTGAAGTACGGTGTACAGTGACACCCCCACATCATGCCATAATGAACACCACAAAATATACCAGTAAAATTCAGTATAGGCCAAGACCAGCAAAAAGAGTAACTATTCTTGTCATTGTACATCACTGAGGTACGCCAAAAGGTAACCACACAATAAAAAAATATTTTTCTGTATGACAGAACTGCATGTTAGAGAAAAAACATTTAGCTGAAGATGTTTATTTTCCTGGTGATGTAAACATACAAAAAATTGGCTGGCAAAGCCTCAGGAAGGAACACTGCAGCTTTGTGCATGGTAAGTAACTAGCAAGAGCCAGCAGCACCACCTGCTGTTGTCTGCAACCCCCAGAGAAGTGCAGGGGCTCTGCTCAGACCACAGCCCCAGCAGCAAGGTTCAGTTCTGTCAACTCCGACCTCTTTAAACCACCGTGTGCCATCGAAATATGAACCACGACAAAAAACCTCTCTTGCTAGTTTACATTTCAACAGTATGCTCATGATTTGCATGGCTACAATTATTTAATTAATGGGGTTAGGAGTCAGTAGTTCCAAAACATAAATGAAGCAAACTTCTCCAACCCTTAGATTTGGATATGACTAATAAATCCTGCTTATAGTAGGATGTATCTGTTTAAGCATAGCCATCAACGGACATGTATGTTTTGCCCCTTCTCCCCTTGAATACCTGCAGAAGTAGTTCACTTGCTGGAAGAGTGGGTTGCATGAGGCTGTGTCTGCCTGCAGGGTCCCATTCAGACATACCCTTGGGCCTTCCTCTCTCTCAGCCAGCTTTGAAAATAAGCCTGAAGCACTTTTGGAAATCTCCCTGTCAAACTCCTCCTACTTCTGCAACAATATTTTCCTTTTCTGATAAACTAAGATTGCATTTTTCGTCTTGCAATGCTAACTTTGATGGGAAGTCCTGCTTACATACTAAATCAAAACCTTGAATAAAAACTAAATAAGTAGCTTTTTCAATGTACAATAAAATAAATATGCATGGGTATTTATAACAAGCAATTGGCCTTTGTGTTTAAAGATAGGTGGGTTCCTTTGTGACTCAGAGATATTCAACTCAATTTTTCTCTTGTCACTTTCTCAGTAAGTAATAGCATGTAGACCGAGTGGGCAAATACTCCAGGCATACATAAGCTTATTCACATGCAAATATGTCCGTTCATAAGTCATTATGTTCCTTCACACATGAACACTCAAGCCAAAAAGGCAGGAACTTAAATGAAAACACATCTAAGTATGGGTGTATAAATACATGCCTCCAGCTACAACAGTGCTCTTGCAGCTGGTCCTGTAAAAGGTAACTGAACACATTCTAAAAAAAACCCAGAAAACAAGCACCTTAAAAGATACTCAACTTCAATTGTGAGTTTTGAAATTATTTGTAAATCAGCGCTCTGCAATGAGTTTTAAACAGTGCAGAAGTCTGATAGGTGAGAAAAATTAAAACCAACTCTCAGTCACCCCTGCAGCCACAGGATCGCCCTTCACCCTCGCTTAGGGTGAACAAACGGCAAGGATGTGGCAAGGCGAACACCAAGCACTGAGTATGTGCAAACACACTGTTTCAGCCCCATGAATCAGTGCTGCCCATCTGCAGTCGCTCTGTGGGACTTACGGTGGGGTAGGGGTGTGAGCAGAAGACAGTGTATTTCCGAATGATGCCGTTCAGCTTCAGGGGAGGGAGCCAGGAGACGAAGACAGTAGAGGCTGAAGCTGCAGCTGCTTTAACACCAGCTGGAGGACCTGGAACTGGAAAATCAAGATGTGTTATAGTGGCCCATGGCAGGTACTTGGTCACCCTAGTGTAACAGAGGAGTAAAAACGAAAAGAGGAGTGTGCTGGTTTGGTAACCATGCGCCTGTGGACCGAGATGGACACTGTGTGATAGGAAGCAGCCTCCACACTGCCCGCTCCAGGGTAGAGGGTTTGGAGGGCTGTGTCACCATCCATAAGAGGTGAGAGGCTCCCTCAGAGGCCCCCAAAGCAGAAGTTGCCACTGATGGATAAACTTCTGTGAAGTACCACCCCAAGCCTGCATGCATGAAAATATGTTGGCTGTGGCCACTAACATTGCCAAACAACCTATTATAAACTGTTTATTATGAACAGTTTAATGGATATACACCATAGACCTGTGAATTTATTGAAGTGGAGAGTAGATGAGCTGTAATCCCATGCAGTCAGCACTGCCTGACGTGACCCTGGTCTAGCTAGTGGCATGGTATGTGAGCAGACATGTGGCCACACAGTATCCTCATCCTCAGCCTTGCCCTCAACAGCTCAAACCTCTACCTGGCACTGCAGCATGTCAACACCTATCTATTTCTCTAATTACAGCAGCTATCCATATGAGCCATCAAAATCTGTTGCAGAGAAAGAGAAAAAAAACACCTCCTCTCTAAAACCACATGGAAAAAACTTCAGCCAGAAAACACTAAAATCTTGGTACATAATCTTAACTATATCTCTTCTCATGCTTGCCTTTTGAGAAAGGCTTTAATTTCATGAGCATTTGTTATTTTTCAAACACACGTTACACTGTACAATGTTCTCCAACTTTGGAAGCACTCTTATGCTAATGTGAAAAAATTCCTCATGCTAGAATATCACATTGCACACAAGCTTGTACTTAAAACAAAATAGCAAGGGCTACATTTAACATCAGAATGCATTACTTTAAAGTTTCCTGAAAAAAACCACCTTTTGTCAACAAGAAAATATTTAGAAATATTTTTAAAACAATCAAAATAAAGAATTTGAAACATTTTAATACTGTGTGTGGTGAATATTCATGCTAAACTACTGAAATAGACACACTGTGTTGGAAATTACTACATATGGTATTAAAGAAAAAATACTCTGATTGACTCTGTTCTCTACAGAACTTTTAGTTTATGAGGAATCTAATATTTTTGTCTAATTTCAAGCAAAACAACCAAATTGTTAGAATTTGCAGTAAAATTACCATTGCAGTGCTTGATCAGCTTTCTTTCCTTTCACAGGAAAGAATTATTGTTCAATACAGATAAAAACCCCCTTGTCCAGCAATCTGATCATTGTAGATGGATCCTTAATCTTTTTTCTACTTCATTTAAGGAAGTGGGTGTTATGGTGGTACAAAATTTTGCCTATTAAGAGAAGCCAGAGAACCTGGGGTCTAAATTTGCTTAGCTTTGTGGCTAGCTACTTCAGGTTGTAAAAAACATAGGAGGTTCAATATTATATCTGCACAGGTACTACTGGCAAATGTGAGAGAATTGGTAGATAGGCACCACTCAGCGCAACATTTCTGAATTTGCATTTTCCATTTATAGTGTGTTGAGAAAGCTAATAAAACATCAACTGAGAATGTCATGATCATAACTGCATGCAAACCCAGCCCCTCGCTGCAAAGGGGCTAATTCAGTTAGCAGTTCTATCCAACACAGAGTAAATATTGATGCTTGAGAGCATTCAACTTGTTATTTATGCCCAGTTCATTAGAAGTGCCATTTGCTCCCACTGCTGAGGAGTGAAAGCTAGCTCTCCAGGGTAATTACTTAACCCACAGGAGGATTCCTTTACGGTTAGTTATGCTTTCTGGAAATCACTGCAGATAGATGTATGAGGTTAAAGTAATTTATTGTTAAATTAGGGTGTGATCTATAGGGACAGGTTCTGACGGTAATTGGTCATGGCTGTCAACTGTTGAGAGACTAACTTGGAATTCATCTAGCATTTTCCTATCAAAGGACATACGTGGAAAACACTACTTGTCATTGCACTGCTGTATTACTGTCTGGTATACAGAGCAGCAGAAAGAGGGGCTGGAGAGTCGGGAAGCCATATAGTCAAATTGCTGATCCAAGGATCCCTCCACCTTGTTGCAGAGAGGCTGGAATCAGGCAACAAGTTTTGCAGTGGTGCCAAAATTATTCTGAATGTTCATTTGTTACGCCTCTTTTTGCTACCTTGTTTGCTGGGTTGTGCATGCGGACAGGACTGTGTGTGGGGAAGTGTTTACATTTGGTTAGCAAGAACTCTGCAGACTGTCATCTGATGCCTCACAGACCACCTCTGTCCTGTGCCCAGAGGGTAAAGTCCTCGTTCAAACTCATTCCCTGGGAACCAGCTCAGCCTTAACTGAAACACTTGTTACTAAACATGGGTTGCTTGAGCATCTGAAGGAAGTTATCTTGGAAAGACCCCAGCCTTGCTATGCTAACTTCAGATATTTCCTCCCACTGCCATTGCACCCTGTAGCCTTACTAGCTTCACTCATTATGGGACAGCAGTATCAGGAGGCCTGGGTTCTCTTACTGAGCTTTCCATGGATCTTTATTTAGCACACTGATTCCCACAGATCCCAGCAAAGCTAAGCTAAACTTGCACAACACCATTGGTTTTTTTTGCCATGGTCACCAGGGGTAAAATAACAGTTAAGAAGCTGGAGGACAACCAGGGCTGAGCACAGAGAAGCCAAGGACTGCTTCTAGCCAACATCGCAACCTTCCGGGGAGCAGATTTGGCAAATTTAAGATCAAAGATGGCCTCATTCTCCAGCTAGCAAGGCTTTGAAAGACACGGAAATAGCATGCTGCTTTCATGTGGAGGAGAACACTTTGTATTCTTGACAGTGCAAGTGAAATGCTAACACAGAGAAGGCAATTATACCGATACGACTAGCCCGGGAAACAGCATTAGATGTGCCAGATAATGGGGAGGAGCTCCAGGAACTTTCTCATTCCCTTTTTCATAAGCAGGGAGATTATCACCATTTTTCTTCACAGTACTGAACAGCAGGGAGGCAAATGCACAGAGCACAGTGCATTTAAGAGCCATGTCACCAATTTATCGGAAAACTGAACCCTGCTTTGTAACAGGTTTTTAATCCTACACTACAGAGGACTATCCTATTGACAGTTACATTCATGAGAAACAAACCAAAATAAACTCCTGACTGCTGCCAGTTGTGCCTTTATCCATGTAGATATCCCACTTACAGTTTAGACCTATGCTAGCCAAATGCATTCACATGTGCTGTGCACCCCTCGTTCACTCTGAACTGGCCTTGTTAATTACACCATTTCTATCAAGTCCTGCCAATTTCACATTTATTATTCTGAACCTTTTTTGTTAGTCAATTTATTATTCTGTACCTTTTTTGTTAGTCAGAAAGGCAAAATTGGAGATCTCTGACAATAGGAAAAAAAATGCATTAAGGGATCATTAAGGGCAATTTTCCATCACAACACCCAGGTGATGAACTGCACAGCCATCCTCATCAGCTGAACGAGCCCAAGCAGAGCTCTGAAAAGTACTGAACATGAACTTGATTGGATTGATGCTTATTAATTTTAGAGTAAGTATAAAGCTGCATCAGATGGTATCTTGGTATCTGATGAATATTCAGCTTGAAGAAGAGAAGACTCCAGGGAGACCTTACAGCAGCCTTTCAGTACTGCAGTGGAGGTTATAGGAAAGATGGGGGCAGACTTTTTAGCAGGGCCTGTAGCTAAATGCAATAATGGTTTTAAAATGAAAAAGGGCAGATTTAGATTAGTTATTAGGAATAAACTCTTTACTATGAGGGTGGTGAGACACTGGAACAGGTTGGCCAGGGCAGCTGTGGGTGCCCCATCCCTGGCAGTGTTCAAGGCCAGGCTGGATGGGGCTTGGAGCAACTTGGTGTAGTGGGAGGTGTCCTGCCCATGGCAGGGGAGGTGGAACTAGGTGATCTTTAAGGTCCCTTCCAACCCAAACCATTCTGTGGTTCTATGATCTGTACCTCCATCTCTCTCATGTCAGTTGCCAGGAAGATTAGTGTCCAGAAAGAGAAATCTCTCTGGATTCAGGCAAAGTCTTACAACGAGGCTGGCAAAGGGGTTTAATGTTACTCCTCCTTCCTTCCTGCAGCTGGTCCCTGTCGCTTCTTTGCTGCAGATTTCCCCTTGCTCTGAACACTGACCTCTCTGGCAGAGGAGAGCTGGATGGACAGCACTGCTACACCAAGCAGCGTCTTCTATGAGATACAAACAGCTTTGTGTGCATTAGAATGCATTTTCTCCAAAGAAACTGATACAAGAGAGAAACAAAGATCCTCCTGCATCACAGAAACCCCAGAAGCAACCTCTGCCAGACACTCAGTAAAAAGCAGCCACACTAGGCCCAACTGTCAACTGCAGAAAGCTTTAGGGACGTGGTTTAGTGGTGGATTTGGCAGCACTAGGTTGATGGCTGGACTCGATCTCAAAGGTCTTTTCCAACCTACACGATGCTATAAGCCTATGATCCCCCAGGAGGGGCCCTGCGGGCTGCATCCCTGCTGGCTGCATCCCTGCTGGCCAGTTCTGCCCAAGGTCAGAGGCGCTGCCGCTGCCAAGATGTTGCATAATATGTCGGGCTTGTATGGGGGGCAAATTCATTGCCTCAGCTGTAGCTTTCTCATACCACATTAGCAGTGCAGAAACAGAGAGGGAATCTGTCACCCTCTCCATTGCTAAAACATGGGTTAGCTTTTGAAAGTGTACTTTGAATACAGGGGGGAAGATAATTTGAAGAACTATTTTAAATCTTCATGATTTACTAAAGTCCTCTGGTGAAGAGGAGAAGCAGCTCATTAGAAACTGTAAAGTGGAAAGGGTAGGGGATGAAACCACAACGAATTCTTAAAAATTGAACTTTTGTACTTGGCTTATTTTTCTGACAAGAGGAACTTGTAGAAAAGCACCTTCTTTTTCTGAAGGATAACAAGGGCGAAAAAGCTAGACAAACACCATAAATATGATCACACTGAAAGGAAAGTTTATTTTCTGTTAGAACTGTTCCCACTTACTAAGTTGATCAGCAGCACTGTCTGACCTCTGGTGTCTAAAATCAGTATCAAACATTACAAGAAACCAAAGTGTCAACTCATTTCATCCAGGCTGACTGCTTCACTCCCTAGGTTACTCTTATTTTGCCACATTGGAGATTTCAAACCTGCTAAAGATATTTTGGCCTGATGTTTCTAGTTGAACACCAACGAAGAAGTCACTGGAGGCCACAAGCTGCCTTTCCACAACAACAGTGAAAGATGCTGCACCACTGGTCTTTACAAAGAAAAGTTTCCCCTCATGTAAAAGAAATGAAAAAAGAAAAAGGTGTTAATGGTGTGATACAGCCTCATAGTAATCACAATGTGGAGGGCTTGGCAGCCACTTAAAAATATCTCAGATTTGCAGATTTTATTGGAGGAGGGTGGAATATCTGATATCATAATTTTAGCCAGACAAGGTCTCGGATCAGAGATCTAAGGTTTCCAGATCTAAGCTCTCTTAAGGTTGCAATTATTTTCATTTCACATGCCGAGAGAGAGTGTTTAACTTTAGGGCAGGATCTTTTAGGTGCACTGAGATTGTTCTACTGAATAATTCTCTACAGAAAACTTTTCCTTAGAAAATTATAGAAGAAATGTCTGTTCTTCTGAGGAAGAGGCACCTGTTTAATGCTTATAGTTTGGCAATGTGAATTCTCTTTTCCCATTTAATTTCCACAGCCTTAGGGATGTTTAGACCCAGGACTTTGGTTTTGGCTTACATTTAACTGCAAGCCTTTATATATGCCACTCCAAACCTTTTACTGCCCTTAATAAAAAGTTGTGTAGCTGAAGCAAAACATGAAATCATTGTATCTTCTGGAACACCTCTCAGTTTACTTTTCTGGAGAAAAGATTTAATGAGTGGAACCACTGCAAAGCATCAGAAAAACATCTGAAAAGATTAGTCATGCTGCCTTGGGGTGAATTATTGCTGAGTTGCCAGGAGGATTAAAGATCAGAGATGTGCCTTTGCACAGCAGCCAAACAAGGTCTGTGTGCTACCCCCATTTTGGGGCCTGTCTGATCTCAGAAAGGGAGAGCAAAAAAACCACCAAGAATTAGGGAAGAGCAAACTAGGAAGAGGTGGGTTAAGGAAAAAAAATAATATTGGGGGCTTCCAATGTTTCAGAACAGCTGCAAGCTGCAGGCAGGTCACAGGCCATGCACAGATGTGTGTGTCAGGGGAGGGAGCAACAGGCACAGTAACCCTTCAGATAGGAAATACTGTTATAAAGCAGCAAGTTCTCCATCAGTCTCCCTGGCCAGCAGGATGGAGGGAAGTACTCAGCCTACTCTGCAGCAAAAGAAATTGCATTATGGTGGATCCTTAACTGGTACAGAACACTTATGGAAGCTATGAAGTCCTCATCACTTCAAATTTTGGAGAAAAGGTTAGTAAACATCAGCAATGGCTGAGGTGCATCCAATCCTCTTTAAAGATGGAGAACAGTCTTGGCGAGGTGTCAGAAAAATTTCAGGAGCAGTACACTATGTTTTTATTGTCCCCAATGAGAGACAGTGGTACTGCTGGAAGCACTGCTGCCATCTGATCAAATCCAAAAGCTGAAGGAACCTCACACAGACAAGATATTCTCTGCACCCAGGGAAGTTTTGGTAGCTTGGAGCTTTTAACTCAACAGAAACCAGTGTGTGGCATTCCCAATCAGCTGTCACGACTTCTCCAGCCTATGCGCCACAAAGTGCAGACCCAGGAGCCAGGGGCTGTCTACAGGCTGGCTTTTCAGGGATTTCTGGAAGAATGCTTCTTATTGTCCCCCACAACTGGACTGGCTGTCCAATTTGACACAAGGCAGCAGGCTTGACAAAAAGTAACTTCAAAATGCAGCAGGTGGTCTTAGAGTTCTCTTATTTTTCAGACTTATCTTTGAAATAAAACCACCTACCTCCAAGCACTGGATGTCTCAAAAGCATCTGACTTGGGACTTAGGTGTTCCACAGCAGTTGTTAAAGGACTTTAGGGTGGGATCAGAACAACCTAACATTCAGTGTTTAAGACACACAAGTCTATAGCTGAGAAAATTGTCCTTGACAATTTCAGAGTAGGTGTGGTACCTTGAGACAGTTTTAAACAGAGCCTCTGCTGCAAGCTAATGCAGGATCTCAGTGATAACTACAAACAAGACCACGAAGTAGACCTACATAAACCAACATTGTTATATGCCTGAATTTCCTCATATTTTTCAGCTGTAAGACAGTACTTGTTTTGCTATTATTTCAACTTTGATCAAAGTAATGAAAAGTATTAAGCACATGAAAATAGAACAAGGAACAAATAACTTGTTTGATAATGTAAAAAAAATGTTAAAAGTCCAATTTTAATTTATACTGCATCCCCTGGATACAGCTACAGTTGGGGCCAGGTGACCTTGCATTGTATGTAAATTTTAGAAAGAGTCTCTCACTATTTTATTGGAAAAAAATAATAAAATTTATCAAGTAATATTTTATTGGCAAAAAAATGCCAAACGTTCATCAAGCCAGTTAATTTACTGAACCTACTCTCTTGGCACTTTTGTAAATCTCATTACAAATAAAAAAATTGACAAATACATTCATATATGCATGAATGACCAGTGAACTGGATAAGTAATAACGAAAAAATCCATTGACTAATTTCCTTGAAAACACATTGCATAACTCAGGAGAATTCACCAATCAAACATTATTCAGGTAACTTCATTGCTAAGCTTCTGTGCATTTCTATTTCTGCCAAAAAATAGATTTTCAAAAGTATTTAGGGGTCTAGAGACATATTTGTGCATCTCATGGGGTTTTCAAGGCATTAAAAAGGTTAGGGAAAAAACTATCCCTGAATTTGAAATTCTAGACCTTGAGAAATAGATCAGTATGTGGCATCCTACTGATACCACCTGAAGTGATTTCCATAAAGTTACAAGAAAGTGATTATGAAATCTCATGTGTGCATGTGTGTGTGTCTGTGTGTGATTAAAAGTTTCTTAAACTTTCATCATTAAGACTTAAATTTTCCATGCTGTGGTCTACGAACAAAGGCAAGACATTTTTGTTCTTCATTTTGCTTTGAAGGAAGAGGTGCTTGGAGGAATTTTTTTATATATATACTGAAAAAAAACCTTCTTAGAAGCATCTAAGTTATATAAGATTGTCGCAGAATAGTCTCTCATCCTTTCCCCATTTTCAATCACTTTGACAGAATTAACTCAAACCTTCTCAAAATTTTCAAATAAGATCCTGAAGTATTTCAGAGAAAAAAATATAAAAAATAATTAAAAAAAAAGAAGACAAACTTGCTCAGATCATTAATGTTGCCTACAAACTTCTGGCTCACCTGAACTATAGTCTTGCAGTGAGATGTTTTTCAAAGCTGTGTGCATATATTCCTCTCCTTGTGCTCCTAACTCAAGAACACCAGATAGAAATCTCACTCTGCATGTTTGTGTGCAATATTTACACTATTTTGAATGTCTGAGACATACCAACATTTTGTGGAAGTGGGAATGGAAAATGTTTTACTGCTTACCATCTTCTTTAGTGCGGGTGAAAATTTGTTCACTTCTCACTCCATCTCCAGCTCGTGTAAAAGCCAACACCTGAATGCTGTAGTTGGTGTATTTTTCCAGGCCATCAAGCTCCAGTGATGGCTGTGTAGTAGTGACATTCTTTATCTCTCCCAGCTCTACAGAATAAAAAGGAAATTGAGTTATTGCCAAGTTCAGTCTTCTCCCAGCTACTGATACTGTGGAAATCCTGAGGATTAAAGAGTGTACCAGAAAAGTATTGCTTCATTATTATAAAACAGCAATGAATTGTAATAAATTAAAATAAATTCATTTGTGTCCTGAATTCCTACTATTCAAAGCAGACCTAGTTTTCATTTTCAAACTATTTTTTGCATTTTTTTAAATACAGGGAAGAAAACTGAAGATATCTACAAGTAGTAAGATTTTTCATAAAGAATAGATAACAAGAAGAGATTATTGCAAAACATTCCCTAAAGCAAAAATGAAAAAGTCAATTATCTTCATAAAGATTTACTGGCTTTGAGAAAGACCATTTCCCATAAGGAAAACCAAAAAAAAGTCCCCTTTTTCTTAAAATATGTAGCAAGTACTGCTGCAAAGCACTTGATGGCAGTAATACTAGCTAACAATAGATTTAAATACAGTAAAATCAGATTTATTTGCTGAAAGATGACGCACTTCATATGAATCTTGTTTGCAGCAAGCTAAGAAGTACAACCCATATGGCAAAAAAGCTTTAAACATATTTAGGGCAGAAAATAAAGCTGAATAAATGAAGAAAATCCAGTTTTAAGCACTGCATGAACATCATCTTTTTTCATCATCTTTCAGGACATCACATAGAAGCTTAGACGTGCACTGGTAATATTCACATAGGATCTGATCCAAAGAAGGCATCACTGAAAACATTAAATTTTATATCTGTCATGTCTACATTTTATGTATGCTTCTCATACATTTTTATTTTTTATTTTTAAATGTACAAAAGAATTGGTGGTTTATTTCCAAATATTTTTGACTCTTAACATTACCAGCAGTAACAGTGGGCCTCTGGATTACATTCCACTCCAAGTTCCCCTTGCTACACTAATAGAGGTCAGAATTTGCAAGACAGTTGCATAATAGAGTGAACTATAAGCCTGATGGATGAAAGCAAAGACGGGAGATAGTTCATAGCCCAAGAGCTGTGAAAATTCAGCAGGGCAAATAAGAATAAAGGCATGCACAACTCAAACTTACTAGTATTTAATCTACAAGAAAGGACTATACGTAGAATTACCATCATGTGACAAATTGAAGATCAGTAAAGTATCCCATTTCTCCTTTGATCATTTCCCTTATTGTCTACTCAGGAGTCTATTTCCCTAGGAATTAGGCTAAGAGTACAAAACATAAGCACAACAGAAGAGTCTGGCAAGAAAACATGCCTTTTCTGAAAATATTTCCTTCTTTTACCCTCAAAAAAAAAAAAAAAAAAAAAGCAATAACCACTCAGGTAGGCAACTAGCTAAGCAAACAGATAACCAATCGAGCTAAAATCAGATGCAGGTTTGGGCAGGTATGTTCTAGGTTCATGTCATCATTCTTTAGAAAAGAAACCTGCTGGCCTTTGCAACTGAGATGAAACTTGCTTGGGCCATTTTGGGTACTATGGCAGGTCTAAGGAGCACTGCAAACCCATGGTGGAAGCTTTCCCCGAGGGCATCTGCAGGCAGCTTTGCAATGCCTGCTACCTTCTTACAGCTCTGTGGAGAACGGCTTCCTTCAAAGGTAGATGAGGCTTTCTCTAAACCAAAGAGAAAAGGCAGCACAATGCCTTCACAGCAGAGGGCAAACCATACAATGGCCACATATGGCTTGCTACTCAGTAATAGCTTGATTTCTCTCACCTCCGTCCAAGAGGTTGGCCCAGTAGATAACCCTGAATCCTTGCAGAATCCCATTCAGGGTTTCTTTTGCCAATGTTGACCAAGAAATAGAGATGGTTTCTGGTGATGTGGCCGTGGCTTGCACGTTCCCAGGAGGGCAACTGGGGACTGGAATAAGAGATTCACCATTTTTAACTCGAAGAATACAACTCAGTATTTCTCCTTCAGCTACCCTTTCAATTTTCTCTGCCATCCCACCACCCATTATTTAATTAGCAGTTACACGCTGTCAACAATGCAAAACTTCACTACAATCCACATGTTTCTGCTCTGATTTCCCTGGAAATACTTTTGATATACTGCTTCCCCACTTGCTAACTAGTATTTTAATAGGGTTTTTTGTCACTTCTTTTGAAAGAGAAATGTGTCCTAGTGCTGAAATATGCAGAATATTCTGTAAGCACTTTATATATATGTATATATACATATTAAAGTTCGCAGCCAAATTGCCATCTCTCTGGACAAATCTAATGTCCCTTTAAAATTGGTAGTGGGGCAAAGCAGGTGCATTTTTAAAAAATATTGGAAAAAAAAAAGTCCATAAAATTTTTCACTGACATTTAGACAAATTGGAAAAAGTCAGCCAAATCTGAGGCATTTTCTGTTGGCTGTTTATTGTCAAAGCAATACAGCTGTATTAGTATCTGGCATTGCTTTTAAAGCTCATGACATCTTTAATTCTGAGAGGGACCCAAATTCTGAGTATCACAAAAAAAAAAAGTCGCCAGGAAAAGTAAGCATGGTGGATTCCGAAGAAAAAAAGTACCATTATTATAATACAAAGTATATCCATGAGTGATTATACTGCCTTCCGAGGTCTTGCAGTGATCTGTCCAGGCCTAGAAGCATTTAGAGTAAATGAAAACCACCAGCCTTCCATGAAGCATATGCTTCATAATCTGTACTTCTTGAGAATTTTAGACATATGTAACTCCATCTCCTTCATGTAAAAAGTCAGATTCCCAGCTGGCACTGACTTTAGTAGACCAATGCCAAATTATAGTAGCTGAAAATCAGACTTACACTATCCTTTAGGACTGTTCTTCAATTTTTACTCTAAAATATTGTGCCTCTTTTTGGATTTGGAATAATTCTCTTTTTCCACTAGAGGACTCCCTCTCATTGTTTGAGAAGTCTGCGCAATTTGAAAAAAAAAAAATCCAAATTGTTACTTCGATTAGACAGGTTGAATTTTGTCTGAAATAACAATGATTTTTCTTTCATTAGTTTGGATATCCTTGAAAAACTCACACATCTCTCCTTAGGCTGACAAGTGATTGTGCAGTACAAGAGCTCTAGGTTTCACAGCAGACATTTGAAAACAAAAGAAAGCCAACAAAATTAAAAGTATTGCTTCACCTTTCAGAGTTATACTTCTTAGCATCTCAAAACTACGATGAGATCACTATGAAGCTACGACGAGATCACAAAATTTGCAAATATCTAAACACTAGAGCAATAGGCTTCTTAATGAAAGCTATAGCTTTAGTCAATCTTGCTCACAGCAGGATATATCACATTAGTAGAGTTATATTTATTTACCTCTATAATTCTGTATCACTTGCAATGAGAATTGTACCTCGTTGTTGGCCAGTCTCTTCTGCCTGTCTGCTTACTGTATCTAACAACTGAAAGTCTGATCTTATATTATCCACATAACAATCACTAAGCAAGCAATAAATGTAGGAAGGCAAAAATAAATAAAGAAATAATACTATGTCCCATGATAGCTGTTTGTCAAGGACTTACCATCCTCAAGAGTTGTGGTAATGATTTCCTGAGAAGAAGGTCCTATTCCAGCCCGGTTACAAGCCTGGACTACCATGCCATACTGGGTGAATTTTTTCAGGTTATTCAGTGTATAAACTTCACTGTCTCCAGTGGTATCGATACTGATGATGTTGAACTGGAAATTTCCCCCTGCACTGTACTCCCGATAACCTATCTGGTATCCACGAATAATTCCATTTTGCAAGTGCTTCTTTGGAGCCTAAAGAGAAAATGAAAGATTACACATTAAGTACA
This sequence comes from Falco cherrug, assembly GCF_023634085.1. Taxonomy (NCBI): domain Eukaryota; kingdom Metazoa; phylum Chordata; class Aves; order Falconiformes; family Falconidae; genus Falco; species Falco cherrug. The sequence goes on from NC_073698.1 coordinate 78,691,674, forward strand.
TGTCTCCAAAGTCAAAGTGTTCTCCAGAAAGTTTTTGAAATATTCACAAAGTTGACATTTTTTTCCTACCAAATGCAAGTCTGTTTCTAGGTACCAATTCAAAACACTCTCTGCACATGAAGTAGTAACTTTTTACCATGATATATAAATTTCAGATGCAGTTTGTTCTAATTTGTGCATTCCTCTGCTAAAAGAAAGACCTTTAAGTGGGTCATACATAGAAAAATCTGATAAGGAGATATTCTTGAGTTATAATTCAAAAGTATAATGATTTGCTCTCTTATCAGGTGAATCAACCAAAGTTGAGTTGATGAGGTATATTTGCATTACAGGCCTACCATTCACCAGTAATTGTGTTCTGGCCAGAAGCCCCTACCATTCACTTGCTAAATCTTTTGTAAGGCACTTATTGATCTGTTGAAGGCAGTCACATAAGTTTGTTCAGCTAAATGCATTAGGAAAATTTTATGCTGTGCTTTGAAATATGCTTCTGTTCATTCAGTGTGTAGTGTGGAAAGATGATTAGATAATGAGTGCTGAAGGTAAAAATGAATTGGGAAGCAGGGATTTGCATACTGAATAGCTACTAAAACAAGGTGTACAATATCTGGCATTCAAGAATATGAATAGTACCAAATGGTTGGCCATAATTATGTACTGTATTTCTCAGTCACAGTGCAAGATTCCCTATACCTGACTAGTGGAAATAATTTCTGTACTCTGCAATATAAAATGTAGTTTAGAGTAAAATAAAGATTGGCAGTGCAGGGAAAAAGCCCATTATTGACAGAAATAAATATTAAAATTCCATTTAAATAGTATTGGGCTAATTTCAATACGTGATAATTTTCCTGTCTGATTTTCTACATGTATGAGGTATAATTAGTATAAACATTTTAAGGCACAGTTTATAATCCACAGACAAAAAGCTTTTTCAAATCCTCCAAACCTCTTTCAAATTCCCACCTGATGCCCACAAGCTCATCTGTTCCACTGACTCATAAAAAAGGTCTTTGTGACACAGTTTATCAGCAAGGAGTTAAACCAGCGCAGTCAGCAACTTATGTTGTTTCTATATCCCATTAAATCTACTGAGGAACATTCTCAAGATTACTCTTTTCTGCCACATGAGCTGTCTGTTTCAGTGAGCTTATAGTCCACTGGAGTAAAGTCTCACTGGAGCTAATAAAACCAGTGTGGGACTTGCCTTTCATCAACTACCAATAAATCATTGCTCTGCAAAAGCCAGCACCCTCTCTGTATTTAAAATGTGTCACGGGATGGATCTGACCGAATTTTCTCCTTTGATGCTTTATTTTTTTCTCCCTCCTGCCTTCAGAAACAGAAACAAAACTTGAAGCAAAGTATATAGTTTCCACTGTGCTGCTTCAGTTCCTCTGGCAAGCTCTCTGCAAGCGTGGTGCCGTCCGCCCCACTGCAGGTGACCGGACTGGGAGATTCAGGTCTTGAGCACCTGGTGAGGCAGGCTGCGGGGATCAGAACTGTGGGTTTGGAATCTAAGCGTATAATCATTTCCTGTTGGAAAGTTTCTGTGCTTTGCTGTCAAAAAACCCCCACCCAACTTCTTTAGAAACATATAGGACTTTTATTGTCAAAACACTTTTTTTTTTGCAAGTGTGTTACCTATTCTGACCAACTCCATGGCTTCATGATCTTTAAATGACTGCAAAAGGTTGTTTTTTTAAGCTGGACTGTGGGATGAAAACTAAGGTCAGATTGTTTTTTGTCTTACATTCAGATATCATCATGAAATAAAGTTGTTTCATTCCCTCTGAGAAGAAAATAACTTTACCACATTTAAATAATTAAATATTTCAGGGTGAACTGTTTCGTTAGTTGAAGGATTTCAAATTCTGCAAATTTCAAATGGCATTTTGCATAGCTTATACATTTTTATAGGCGTTGTCAGTGTTGATGAGAAGGGGCAAAAAGACTAAACTAACACAATTTAAACATTTCAAATTGACTAAAGGACAAACAGTTTGGACAAAGCAGCAGAGAACCCAAGTGTTACTACAGGGAGGACTGCTTTCAGACAACGTTGCAGGTCACTGTCTCTTTTGTAAATATGTATCAGTGCGGAGGTACCAGTGTAAGCAATGCCAGGACACCAGTTCTCGCCATCAATGTTGGATTCCATCACAGCTTGGCAAATCTTTCACAGTGTGAGTGGAGAAGATTCCTTGTCTCAAACATTAACATGCTCACTGTTGCACATCTCAAGACCTAAAGTCTCTCCTACTTAAAGGCTGTGGCTGGAACATTCCCATGAGTTACCATGGGTGGCTTTTCAACAGAAGTTGTCGCCACAAACACACAATGCACACTAAATCACAAGCAACCTGTATAAAACACATACACCATATAATATAGTGCATTTATTGTTTTGCGAGTGGTCTGCACTGCCTACTGCCACATACAGCACAAATTAAGATGCTGTATGTACATACACTATATATCGTAAGGTACACACTGTATACCAAGAAAAAGTGAGCATAGGCCTTGTAGATAATAGATTACAGAAGCATATAGCACATATATTGGAACATATATATAATACTGTAAAACAGGTAATGATAAAACTGAATCATACATTTGCTATGCATTGAAGTGTTCTCAGAGCAGGACTGTAGCCAGAATAGACTCTTCTCTGGGAATTCTGCAATTATATACTTTCTCATTTTGAATTAGAATAAAAAGGCAAACTTTGCATTTTTCATGAAACATCACTGTAATTGTTTTAGCTCAAGGGATTTTTTCTTTAAATAAAATATTAAAGTTTTGCTTCTTTTTTTTTCCACTTTGAAACATTACACAATATAAACCAAGCTCAAAGTCACTTTAGAAAAATGCATTGAAATGTTCTGCTCCACAGAATTTCAAAGGTTCCTTGTTAGTACTATCTAAATGCCTAATTTTGGATTTACTTTTTGCACAAATAATATACTTGATATATACACTTTCTCACGTATAGACACATTTTTGGTAGAAAATTCACTGAAGCAATGTTTTTCCATGACTAAGTGTTTGTGGGGAAAAATACTGTTAACCTTGTCAGTAGTCATGAAACATGACAAAAAAGTAAGTTTTACTCCATGATCTTACTGCTTATTTCATAAAATTTGATATTTGTAAAATAGGGTATCAATGACCTTTGTAAAGTATGACATTTATAGTTGTGTGCCTGTGTATATGCATAAAGAGGAGAGAAATATTTCCCATGCCTAAATGTAATGGGTTCATTTACCCTGTAAAGTACTACAAGAAAAAAATAATTAATATATTCATGCTCTTCTCTAAATGAGAATTCCTGTTGAATTCCCATTCTCTCTGCACCATTTTAAACTACCCAAAAGTGCTGATTATTATTTAAAAATTCAATCTGAAACCAAATGTTCTATGTGGACACATAGAAATAGGATTAAATAGATCACAGACCTATAATACTTTGCTTAACTAGAATTTTTTAGAAGTCAGCTAAGAGAAACTTTAAAGGAAGATAAACAACTGTAGCAAGCTGCAGAAATAGAACTTAATAGAAAGATGAAAATTGATGTGTTCTTCTCTGCTCCTTTCACCGTTACTGACACTGTCTATATTTAAAAGAGGTTTTCTAACTTTAAATATAACTATGGTTCTCAACACACTCCCTTTTGTATAATGTGATTGTAGGTTTCACATGCCTCCAAAATAAAAATGACCAGGTTATTACTGACTCTATTTTCTTCCTTTTTTGTCTCCATGACAATACAGGATTGATCTCATGGGGTATTTCTTTATTCTTAAGCAATCTGTATTGCACAATGCAATGAGTGCCTTCTGCACAGCAGTGATTTGTAGGGACCTACCCAAAAGTCAGGATTCATCATGGGACCAAACTATGTTGAATCTGTGGGACCATCTTAAAGTACTTTTTGAGTAAAGGGCTAAAACTGCTCTGGCCAGGACAGAAATGCAGTAATTCAAGGGAAGTAAACGGTTCACTCCTGCTTAGGGACTTCTTAATTAGGGGAACTTCTTAATCAGCTGTTACAAATTGTCATTCAGGAAATAATTTTTCTAGTAATGGTAGGGCTATGCAAGCACAAACCTTTCAGGAGGGCAGCTAAGTCACTTCACCTTTGTCTGCAAAGGAGCTTCAAGGTCAAGGAAAACAATTAGGTTTCAGCTGTGTCTAGCACCACAGAGAAACTTAGCACCCACCGGAGGAGCTAACCTACCAGCAGATAAAGCAACGACTGCAAATCAAGGCAAAGAGTTTCCAAGCTGAGCACACAGGAGCTTGACAGCATGAAGATCACAATGAGCAGAATTTCAGTCAAGTGCCAGTGGTGCCTTTTTCTGCCCATCTTTTCATACGCAGACCTCCAGAGTTTCTGCTGCTTGCAAAACAGCACCTCACTGGGTCTTGTGGCTAAAGCCAGCAACACTTCCCTAGAACTTTGCTAGAGGGCATTGCTACAGTGCCTCTCATGCTGCTTGACCACATCAGATACTGCTGGTCAATAAATTAAAGGAATTAACAGATTTAACAGAGTCTGAGTCTATAGGAATGATATCTCAAAGGTTCATAGGAGACTGGCTATTCACTGGAGACTGGGTGTGCAGTCTTGCAGCACAATCCACAGCAAACTCCAAATCTCTAGCCAGCATCTGCACGGTGCATGGCACCAGGTTCACATGGTGGTGCACAGTTCTGGGAGCATGGACCCACCTTTCCTGATCTGGATATATGCAGCATGGTTACAAGCAGGCATTTCCAAGGTCACAGGAAGCTCACACCTTAAGCTCACTCAAGTTGTGAAAATCCATCTTTACACTCAGCTCATGAAACTTGCCAGGGCAATGGAGTATATATTCAATTCATAGCTCATCTCTGTGATTATTTTGTTATATTAGATACTGATCACTACTTGAGAGGTATTCACAAATCAAATTCCAAACACGATCTTGAGAATAAAACTCCAGCTGCTCCAGCTTCTACTCCCCAGACAATACCTGGAGATCAAGACACTAATTTGCACTTATGTCCTGGATGTACAAGCTGAACCATATTTTAGACAATGTTACTGAAATGTACGTGTGGGAATTTTGTGTGTCCTATAGCTGCCTGCACACATTTGCATCTATAAAATTTAATGGCAAATCTTCAGAATCACAAATGGCATCTATAAACTCCAGCAGTGAGCCAACGGTGCCTATCTTTGCTTGTTGCTTTAGAAAATATCCCCCAAAGTGAACTTTAAAAAAGCAAGCAAAGCCTTTCAATCTGCCTACCCATACACCCATAAAAACAAGTTCATGCACAGAAGCTTGAAGGTTATAGTTCACTAGATCTGATGGCTGTCACACTTCTTGAGTGCTTTAAAAAGAAACAACCCATTAAGCATTTATTTCAGTTGTTGAGAATCACTGTACACTCCACTTTGCTTCAATAGCTGCTTCCTTTGCTCTGCTGACTGTGTGTTGCATTTAATTCCATGCTTCATCTATGCCTTTTATAAGTACATTGCTGTGTTTCACTTCAACCACCAGGTAAGCCTGTGGCTAGTGACCATATGCATTTCATTTTTGGAAACCATTTGATGAAAACCAACACTTGATATAAATTTAATATGTGGATGAGATCCAAGAATCACCGCTGTATTTGTGACCTGTGCAAGGGGTCTGACAAAGACTACTGCTTTTGAAGCTTAACACTGAAATGCTGCATCAGAACAGAATTTTTAATGCACCCTTTTCAAAACACCATTGAACTACTCAAAAAAGCTGGAGACCTGAGGTCCCTGTGTACTAGCTGGACATCCCAGTAGTTACATGTCCACCTGCACTGTACAGCAATTGTGCACTGTAGTAACCTGTCTTTTCAGGAACCAACTCAAAACTAACACAGGGTCGTGCTGGTTATTTACTGGATTAATGATGATGATGATAATAATAATAATAATAATAATAATAATAATAATAAAGCCCACTGTTATTTATATGGTTAATAAGCAGCAGCTCACTGTTACTACCCTGACTTTCTGGATGGTCCATATCTTGGGGCAAAATATACATTACCCACATTTGCAGGAGTAATTAACATCACTATAGAAATTAATGACTATTATGCCACCATCCCACTCTAGCACGTAATACCGCATATTTCAGAATCTTAAATAAACGGAATTATCAATACAACTTTGAAACTGCCATTCATATTGAGATTACACTTTGTAATTAGATAGCTTTATTCTGTCTGCTACAATGTGCAAGCAGTATATAGCACAAAATCATTTAAAACATGGCTTAAGTACCTCTGATATCATACTGAAAGCATTTAAAACATTCTGTGCTTGTCAAAACATTGGGCAAAATCTAGAAAAAACTGAGTCACAAGACATGCTAGATGTTTAAATCGTATCAGGTGCTGATATTTTAAAATCAATTGCTCTGATTCATCAGTTCTCATGGACTATACCGAGACATTATATTGCTGTCTCTGTGCAGACATGCCTTCAGCAAGGCTCTGTCCCAAAGTCCATTGCAATGGGAAAAACTCCCATTGGCTCCAATGGTTTGGGGAATTTTTCCCACAAACCACACTGAAATTCTGTGTGTGCTCATTTTTCAAGCATATAGCCTTATCTCTGAAATCAGAAGGCAGTAGGAAATGTTATTGTCAGCAGTACAAGCAAGCAGCTACTGTTGTTACTCTCTGATGAAAGGATCCTTCTTTGCATAGTGCACCAGTCTTAATGGCCAATGTAAGATCTGTCAACAAAGGTATCTGCAAGGTCTCTCCTTACATAACTCCTTAAAGTAACTGAGCCACAGTTGTAACACTCCCATCAATGGGGCATCTTTGAATGCACCAAAATACTGCCAGAGTCTATATTCTTGGCTGTGTGTACTTACCTTCCAGGTGACCCTAATGCTTTGTGAAGATATAGGCTCAAGTTGGACATCTTGAGGTGGACCATCAGGAGCTGCCAACGGAAAAGAGAGGTAGATCAAAACTGGCCTTCACAACACACAGAATTCAGCACTTCATATGGTTTGTCACCAACTTCACACACCAGCATCACAAAGATTTGGACTGAGTCCATGTCATATGAAGTCAATCAACTGAAGATACCACCTCATCACACAAAACCAGAACCTAGCATCTTCCTTATTCAGGTGCCATCTCTGGCCAACAGTGAAATACAACACATGCCAACACATACCAGCCTGGCAAATAAAGGAAGAGCGAATAATAGTGACTTTTCTCATTGAGTGATATGCACACAGTGCTCTTTCTGTTTTGTAAACAGGCAAGACATACTTTCAGCAGTCAGAATATTAGAAAGGCAGCAGAACTCATTTGAAAGCAGGTGAGACAGGAACTCCTCAGCCAGCCTTCATCATGTCACACACTTTCCAGTGCAATCCCCTTTGTTCACTAGAGACTGAGCACATTTAGTCAAATATAAAATATTTTATACACAAAAACCTGCACATTTTACTTTCTCCCCCTCCGCAGTGTAAGTATCCAGCTTGGAAATCAGATTAAAAATAACTGCCAGATGAAAAAAAGCATGCTGCAGCTCCTGTCTGTATCAGGAGGAGTTTCGTTTATTATCAATATGCTGCCAAGCACGTGCATGATGCTTTAAACACAAATGAAAAAAGAAGGCCCTGAGTATAGGGGAACCAACTTGTCAGCTGAGCAGCTACAGAGCAGATCAAGAATTGACTGGGACTGAACAGAGAGATGTGAAGTAAATTGCTTGCTCAGCGAGGTAAATCATTATAAAAGAAAGATCTGAAGAAAGGAATGGAGTAATCTCAAGCTGCTGTAGAGGGTTCCCTTGATGCAGAATATGGCCTCAGTAAAAGGTATTAAATTAAGTTTAATAGCATGACAAAGGAAGTAAAGCAATAAAAAGGGTGAGATGGGGCTGTTAGAGGTGGAGCAGCAGTAAATGACAGCTGTAGTGAAGGGAAGCAGAACATTTTGCTTTAACTGATGAAAGCAGAGAGACCCAGAATACAGCCTATAATATGTTTAAGTTATTAAAGATGCCCTATTCTGTGCCATTCTTGACTGTCCTTCATATGGGAAATTTCCAAAGGTTGAAAGAACTTTATTTCCATTCCCCTTGCATTAATGCATAGGAAAGAGAAGAGGAAAAAGCCCACTGGCAAAAAATGAGATCTCTCTGAATTTTTTGAAACCTGTCCTTGATTCTGCCCCCCTGCTGACAAACACAAATGCCATTTCTCTGAGTACATTATAATGTAGTGGAATTTCAGTAAAGCATTTGATCCTAAAAATGGTTTTAAAAGGTGCCTCTTAAAGTCTTGACTTTTTCTTGAATACCTCAAAAGATTTTACGGACTGGAGTAGTAAACTGTTCCCAGCATACCATGTTGAAATGTTAAATAAGAAGTCATTTATTTTTCATACTTATATCATGCAGAATTTGTGACAGAGACATAAAGCAACCCTAGATATGCCAGCTTCCTCTATTATTTTCACTGTTAAATAACAGCCGTAATGCTTTTGGTTTTTCTGACAAGTGTTACTGCAAGTGTGTACTTGCCATCTGTTTTCCAACACAGGAGTTAACTGTGGTTGTATGGAGGGAAAGGGTGGCCTGCAGGGTTTGAAATCATGCCATGCTTCACTATCCTTTTGCCACAGAGAGCCTTTACAGTTTTATTTCTAATAGCTAGTGCTGGGTGACTCAGGTCACCGTCACATGTGATACACAATTTGTATGCCCTTGCTAATAACATGGTTTGAGTTGTTCAGTTTTTATATTGTCTTTCTTGGACCTTTATTTTGCTCCATTCTTATTACCTTCTCTCTCATTCCCTGCACCCATGCTGTTCTCCCTTTCCTATTGTAAAAGCAGAGAACAGAAATAAACAGTGATCAAAAAATGTTGCTCTTGCACATCGCACACCACCTGAAATCAAAACCCAGGAGACAAACATCACATACTCTGCCTAAGCCTGACCTTCTCTTTTCCAATTGTCCCCTAAGGTACATCAGTGACTTTTGAATACAGTTCCACACTGCTGGTCTTTTTTCTCCAAACAGACAGCTTCTTAAAAGACAGCAACAAAAGGATCAATTGCTCTGAAACCTGGTTACAAAGAACTGAATAAAACGTGATGTTAAGGTTCCACCCTGTTCATGGGGAAGCTGGGTTTTTTTATTTCAAGGCCAGCTGCTGATCCTGACAACTTAATTATCAGCCAGGAAAAACTTGGCAAGTAAGAAATATTCCAACCATGGTTGAATAAGAGAGAATGAGCAAGTGGATCCAAGACCCACCCCTCTACTTTGATGTATATGCAACGAGGAAGGATGGGCATTTTGGGGATACAGACGATGATGGCTGGAAGAATGAATATCTGTTTTATCTAGTGATTTCACATTTTCATGGAAAAAAGGAAGAGAAAAACCCTGATCAAATGAGAAATACTTTGCAAACAAACCATTCACCATTAATAAAGCTGTTCATGGAAGGCTTTCCTTCCACTAGGATGAAAAAAGATACCCGGTGAAAAAAGAAATGCAGCTTATATTGTCTCCCATTTATTCTGCGTTGCACTGTGAGCCCTCCTTGTGTCCTGTTCTTATTCAGAAAGTCCCTTGGAGCCTAAACCACGTTTTCCTGACAAGGGGTATATTTTCACCCTGTGAAATATAGTAAATATAGAATATAGTAAAATTCACCCACAGAGAAAATGAGTGGGAATTACACAATTGTATTCATATGAGCTGAACTAGAGATTGGTCACCAAGTGTTCAAAGCCTAGACCAACATGAACCTTGAAAAAGAAGCACGGCTTTCACTGCCAGGACACTGCCACCCAGATACTTGCATTACGGTTTTCTCTCAAAACCCCCAAAGAAGGAAGCACAGCTGACTTGTCGTAAGGTAACAGGAAAAATAAAATTAGCAAGATAAAAATGTGTTTTCAAATACAAAGGAGCAAGCTCCTTTCTGGTCAAGGCTTTCCAGAGTAACACCATCCAGTTTCAGTGGACTAAGGGTGTTGAAGTTGCTTGGGGTACTCCCGACACCTTTATATATATTGTATCATTGTATATCATTGCAATATATGCCTGGCAGAGTTACTTTAGGGCCATTGAGCATTTTCGCTCCTAATTCCTGAAACAGAGAGCTGTAGCCCTCCACTTTTCACCTGTTAAGTCTTTTTCAGTGTCACATTTAACATGTAGGACTGGGGATGTGGTAGCATGCACAAGGCTATGCTGTCCTTATCCATCTGCCACTTCTGCTAGCCCTGAGAAACAAAAATAAGATGGCACTGGATGGCAGCAATTCAAGCACACACAAGAGTGACTCTGGCCACCAAGGTGAAAATGCCTGCATAGCCCTCCTGGTACAGAAACCTGCAGCGATGTAGCAGAATACAAGGGAACAAAGAACAGTGGGATGATATTAACTAATGACAGCCAACAGCCTTACACAGTGATCAGAGAACTAAATGGTGAGTGGGTTGGGGGATGGAATAGTCAAAAAAGATTTGATTCATATAGAACAATGTTCTCAAATGGGGGTAGCTTAAATCAGTTACCCATACTAATATGTGAGCATCTAAGGAAAGCCACAAACCCACAGGGGAGGAACCACCGCTAAAAATAGGATGTTGTTGAGTGAGTTGCCTAACTAGATATAGGTGTGCCGTTTCCAGTACCCCAAGGCTGAAAATTTCGAGCACAATGTCTTCTTTGACCACTAGATGCCACTGAATGGCTTTAATTATAGGCCTGCATGATGAAGTTGCAAAAGTCACAATGTTTTATGGGAACAATTCAGTATTTCTTTCAATGCAGCTGCAGCAACATAAGCAGCATTTCACGCTAAGATTACTCATGTCAAAGAGCAATAATTCCCAGCACAACTGAGACGCTACAAACCCAAAGCATACCTGCTTCATCGGTAGTGATGGTGAGCTCATTGCTGGCCTCACTCTTGCCGATGCGATTCTTGGCATACATGCGAATGTTGTAAGTTGAGGAAGGGTGGAGGTCAATGATAGTGGCTTGGTTTAGCTGAGGGGAAACATCTTTGGTTCTCTGAACAGAATCCCAAGAGTCTATTCAATAAGAGGTTAAAATAAAACAGACAAAAGATGATGTTAACGTCGCTAATACAAGCATGCAGCTAAACTGTCTTGCAGAGCGGGATACTGCCATTGCTGAACTAACCCAGAAAATACCTGCTGCTACAAGTAAATTGAGTGACTATCTTCCCTGACAGCACTCCCAACTGCTCTGAGTCTGGTGCGGTGAGCAATGGGATCTTGACCCTGGGTCATCAGCAAATCTGAGGAAATAGCTACTCCTTTGTCTTTTTTTGAGGATGTGGTAAGAGCAGCAAAGATTCCCCAGTTTTGTGTGTGCATTTGCATACTGGTTTTTTTACCGTTGCTACATTGGAACAACTGTGAAAAAGATAGGAGCTGCTGCCCCAAAGGGATCTTCACTCAGCAAGAAGGTTGGTTGTGCTCCAAAATGGGAGGAAAGGGACTTAAACAGCAATGGAGGGGTGTTAGACTAGCAGAGGTCAGGCAGAAAGTTTGATGTCAAATTCCAGGAGCTCAGACCACAGGCGAACAGTGAGCACAAGCTTGGAATACTTAGACATGGGCCCAGCACCCTCCAGGACTGATGCTCTTTCCCTTACTTGTGTAAAGATGCAGAAACAGTTTACTACAAGGGGAATGTAGAACCCTCTTAGCTGTTCGTATGTACCTGTAAAAGGAGGAGCACGTTGTTATTATTTATGCTTACTCTTCATCTGCCTGTTATGTTTTTAATAAATTCTCCAGACTTATAACAGGAAAAAGAATGGAAATTGGCTAAACGCAGTAACACCTCCTATTCATCCAAGTATTCAATTGCTGCAAACAAAATAATAGAATTTATCCATTAAAGCATCTTGATGTCTTTTATGAGTTGCCATCCTCCATTTCTTTCTTACTGCAGGCAATGTTCCTCCTTCAACCTCTGCAGCGTCCTATGGGGGATGTCACTGGAGGCTCTACAGGAACGGTTTACAGTATGGGTCACTGTGGGCGGATCGCTGGAAGCTCATCAGATAAGGAAGACTAGTTTAAAAATAGAAAGCTCACTCAGATACAAAATATTTGCACATACTGTGTAAATTCTTTTATATAAACTTGCTAAAAGATGCACAAGCTGTCACAATGACATCTGCAGTTTGGCTGACTACAGGGCCTGTTTGCTTGCCCATGTGACTTCATTTACCCAGAAAATATTCAGGAATCAGACATTTAAGTGCTAACCAAATTCACGTGAATGTATTTTTCCTTGGTAACTGAGTTTGTCACAGCTTCTTCTGTAGGATACTTTCAGAAGCTCTAAAGGGCTTACCTGCAGGCAGAGCTGCTACAACTTCCTTTCAGTTTGCTACAACTTCTCAGAATTTCTTAAACTTTACAGAATTTTAACCAGCAGTTACACTCCATTGTGTTAAATGTTATACAAGCACAGAAGGAGACTCTGTCTGTTCCAGTATGCTATGCCAACAGAAAAGGAATTTAAAAAAAAGACCTCCTCAGTATGGAGAACGTGTTAAATTTCTGTTGAGGATGATGAGAATTTCTTTTAATACAGTCTGTATATTATCAAATAACCTGAGTTATTTGAAATACTGACCCCTGAGTGGCAGCCATCTGCAGTACATATATAGCTGCTGAAATCACATAAACGAATTTGAAAAATTCTGGTGATTCTTAGTTGGTTAAGTAATGACACACCATGGAGAAAGAGAGAGATGAAAACTCACATCTTCTGTACTTCTAAACGTAAGTTTCCAGAGTTTATTTACAACTAATGCATTGAATTCAGGAGTGTATTTTGATACATGTATTCCCTTCTTGAAGGAAAAATAAACCAACAAAAGCAATCATTCCAAACTGAGCCAGTCCTGAAAAAAATTAATAATTTTTGTTCTAAAACTGTTTGCAGTTTTGAGAAAAATGTTACTAAGAAAAAAAATAAATCATTTATTTCTTCTGGAAAACTGTAAAAATATTTGTTCGTGTCCATGTGGTAAGTAATTGAATGAGGTATTAAGATTGACTATTGGCTCTTCTGGTTTTTATTGTTTGTTTCGGAGAGCTCTAAAATCTATTTACCTAGAGACACAGAAAAAGCACAGAAAACAAGCAGCAATGGGCTAGCAAACAAACAAACAAACAAAAAACTTATAAAAAAACCAAAAAAGAATGAGTGGAATTTTCAATGTAATCTTTATTCCACTCATAAAATGTGACACCCAGGCATTTCTCAGTATCCTACAAAATGCACGCTGACACTATGATCTATGAAAAAATGGGATTTCATGAAATCTAGCAGCTTCCCCCGCGTTCCTGAAGTCTGATGCTTTGGGATGACTGTGCGGAAGACAACGAGGGCCCGTTTGCGGCGCTGCGGGACGCGACTGCGGGACGCGACTGCGGGACGCGGCTGCCGCTCCCGGGCCCGGCCGGCGCTGCCATCTGGCGGCCGCTGCCGGTACTGCACCCGCCCAGCCGCCCCGCCGCTGCCTCAGCAGGGATGGGGGGAGCTCCCCAGCTCTGCGAAGGCATCTGAATACTGAAGGATGCTCAGGATTCACACGTGTGCACACGAAAGCACAATGCACAGTCCTTTCCCTTCCGATCAGGACTTAAGCTGGACTGATACTCGGTTTGCCCCTCAGTTTTGCCTAATGACATAAAAAAGGATGAGGAGAGAGGCACAAGAAGAAACCCACATACCTGTTCCTATCTTCAAACGTTTTTGGACACCTCTGATGGAAAAGTCTGATGGCTACACAACAGTGTTTTCAATGAAGGACCAGGCCTGAGTGCCACAGGTACATTTCTGTGCAGACAGTCATCATATCTAAGTACTGAAACAGCCTGAAAAGCTGAGCTCCCACTATTCATATTGATCCTACATGGCAACTGGACCCTACAGATGCCCCCTACCAATGTAACAGGCAACTCCATGCTCCTTCTGGAGGGTAACTAATGTGTCTTTTTTGTCTGATGGCATGGCAGAGACAGATAGGATACCTGAGGGCAGCACCATGCAGTGAAGTCCATATGTGGTCACCTGCACGTTCTCTGAAACTGAAAAATTCTGCAGTTTTCCTTCCTGAGGAGCCTAGAAGATGTACCCTGCTGTAAACCCATGTCTGAGTCCTTATGGTAAGCAACATAGGTGGAAAATTCTCACTAAACACAACTGTGCAGTTTACAGCTTTACTCTGACCTTGGCAGGATATTCCCTGACCTTGCCATCTGGACTGTGAATGTTTTTCCTAAGTTTTCTTCTGTCCCTTTGATATCTGGAAACCATAAGAAGTTTTCTTAATTCCCTCTTCTTTGTTCTAACTTCCCTCCACTACCATGTGCGAGTTCTTCAGTAATCATCTCTGCCATTTCACCTTCTTGATGATTTAATTAATGACAAAAATGTGCAAGAATTAAACCCCCTGATCCTAGTTTCTCCAAAAATTCAGCCTCAGTTTCTAAAAAATGATGTTTCTGTTGTTTGCAGTGAAATGAAGATAACCTGCTCTTTTTACGTCATGGCCTCCTCATATACAAAGAAATATTTTCTCCAACACTCATTCTGCCACCCACTATTTTTAATTTCTTTCAGTGTTTTAACTCTTACCACTATGTTGTGTCTTGATGTTTTCATCCAAAATGATAGCGCTTCATTTGCTGTCTTGCTATTGATTCATCATGCCATATTATAGACATAATTTTGCAATGCAAGTTCACAGCAATTACCATTTAATCTTTGCCTGCATTCTGCATTATCACCTGAAAACATTCAACTAAATCTAACAAAGTTATTCTAGAGCTCTGAAGTCCCTTCCCAGCGCTGCTTCAATCAAGGGAAAGTAGCTCCATCTTCCTAGATTGTGTTATGCTGAGTTACATCATTTAGAAATACAAGTGATTTTTTAGGGTGTATCAGGCAAGAATTCCAAAAGCTGTCCTGGAGCAGGTGGGTGGTTGGAAAGAAATGAAAAGAATCAAAAAGAAAACAAAGCCCAAAAACTTTTATGTATGCATGTCCCTTGAATGCATCCTTGCCTAGTCTACATCTCCAAAGCTGCAATCCCTGGCCACATCCTCAGTGGGTAATCTTTCAGGTACCATGCTCACCTGTACAATATCAATTATATTTACAAAGCCAATGTAAAAATGGTGACTGATGATTTAACATTTCAGAAAATAGTAAAGAAAGCATCATGACATTTTTGCCTAAGTAAAGCACAAAGGAAATACACAATGTAGACAAATGAAGAATAGTAAAGATGGGTATTAGAATAATTAAAAAAAATTGGCAGACTTAAAAATTTTATGTACATTTTTATATCTCAGAGGAGATGTAAAACTGAAGGGAGAAGACTATAAATGTACTATAGCTGCTTTGATAAACAGCAGCTATGTTTGATAAGAACACCCAGAACATTTCTGTTAGTGGACTGAGTCTCAGAGTATTTCCAGCATGCTACTGAAAACTCTGCATGGTGCTTCAGCAGACTACTACATAGCTAAATTCTCATAACTACCCTTTTTCACTGCTGACTTTCCAGGGAAGATGCCATGTACTCATATCTACATATCTATATTCATATATATCTCTATTTCAGTTGGACTTCATGATCTCAAAGGTCTTTCCAACCTAAATGATTCTATGACTCTATAATCTATAGAAAATAACTTCTAAAAATCAGTACTACAGGAAAAGATAATTTGTAAAGGCAGGTATTTTCTCTTTAGGGAAAACCAGAAAACTAAAAGAAAAAAATCCAAATGGAGAAAAGATAAGAACAGAGACCAAGAATCAGCTGGCAAAATCATCATACCAGCTATCACTTAGAATGGCTAGTTTTAAAATTTGTTCCCTCTACGTGTAGATTTCTCTGGTAAAAGGGAAAAGCAGCAATCGCTAAACTTAATGTCCGTACCTCAAAAAAAAAGAAGAAAAAAAAAAAAAAAAGAAAAAGACAACAAATGAAGATAAATCTTACCGTGGAATATTAAATAAACCATGTTAAAAATTTCCATCAGGCAGTTTCAATTTATGAGTTATCTTTTATGATACAAATTCAGTGATGAATGACTAGCAATGAAGATTACTTCAGAGGAAGATGATTTCTTACCTGATTTGTTCTTGCACTCGATGTCGTAGCCAGTGATTGGGCTGTTTCCATCAAACCCCATGGTCCATCTGAGGGCAATACTGCGTGCCCTCACCTCTCGGATTTCTATTTCAGGAGGGTCAGGGGGCTCTGAGTAAACACACACAGTTTTAGTCAGAAGAAAACCTGTACTCTTAACAAGATAATATTAATGACCGTGGCACTGGTATAGCTTACTGCTGGTTAGCTGTCACGGCACTTTCTCTGGTCACTCAGTACCCTGAGCCAGTTAGTCACCTGCTGAAGAATACTTGACAGAGGGAGAAAGAATCACTTTTCAGCTAGGAGTCACTGATTGCTGACTTCTGTTGAACCTTCTTATATGCAACATAGATTTGCATTTCCTTAAAAGCACTCCAGATTGGACTACTCATGCTAGAAAAGATTTTTGCCTTGAACACTATGTTACACTGATACAGTTTTTACACAGAAGGTGATGGTAGAAATATGCAGACCAAATTAAAAATGCCAGATTTGGTGGGAGGAGGGAGTGAAATTTCTATCTCTTTGAGTATGTTTAAAAGTCTGTCTTTAATTACAGAATAATTTGATAACAATATAACATTACGCTGAAACCTCTTTCTGCCTTTGAAGTTAAGGTTGTAAATAAACAGCATTTATACCCATTCTAATGGCCTTTTAAGTTGTCATGGCAGTTTAAATGAGCAGTGGTGTAACTGAGAACCTGTCCCCAAACTCCACCTGAATTTTTCAACAGGGCTGCCTTAGGCGTTCACTGAAATCTGCTGTTACTTGAAATTAAGAGTGGGGAGAAAGAAATTTGCAAGTTCTAGAAATTTGTTGTGTGTGTGCTCAAAGGCATACAAACACAGGAACAAGCATTGCACAGAAATAAGCAGTGGCCAGTGGCTGTCCTGCCTGTGCTCTGCATCTCAGATACTGTCAACCCAGCCACCCCAGGACTTGCTGCTGCCTGAGTGAAACCTTGCGGGAGGGGAACCCCAGCCCCAGGCAACATCGGTTCCTGGAGTGTGTATTGTGCAAACTGATTACAATTCACTTTGACTGATTAAACTTGAAATATTTTGTTTAAAGATCCACAGTAGGTTTAACATTTCTCTAGAGATAAAGTCAGATCACTTTTGCTTTATTTCAGACTTGGGTTTTAAGCACATTTGTTCCTTAAAAACAAATGCAACTCTCTCCCCTCAAAAAGCAAGCCCCTCATACCCACTGCCCCTGCTGAAGATGATAGTTTTAAGTATCTTTAGTAGATTGTCAGCTAGTGTATTTAAGAAAAATTCTCCTTATTAATGTGTACAAATGTAGGAAGACTTGAGCTTATTCTTTATTTTGATTTAATCTGTGATGCTGGAAAATGAAAGACTGAGCATCTTAATGTGGCTCCTCATTTCTTTGACAATGAGGAATACATTTAATTAGGAATCAGAGCCTCCCTCCCCCAACAGATTTCTGAGGATGGCATCCAGTTACTGTACTACAATAGCTGTGGTTTTTTCCTTGTGTTGTCCTCTTCCTACCTTGCACAGTAAGCTGAATTATTCCACGATCCTCCCCGTAAGAATTGATGGCATGGCAGGAAAAGAAGCCAGAATCTTCACGCACAGTTGGCAAAATCTATAGGTGGTTTGAAAAGAAGTGATTGATTGAACAGCACGCAGAGAAAATAAACCGACAGATTTTCTGTATGGTGCAAGAAAAACTGTACAGACTGTTTTACTTGACAGTAATAGATAGTGCATGTTATACACATACATACATATGCACACTAAAACATTCAAAATACTGGGACTTATCAAAACTAGCAACACCTGGGCTGAGGAAACAGGCTACCAGCTCTGTGTGTAACCAGGAGTTGGAGCACCACCTATTCCTGTAGCTTCTCGTTAGGAGTCTTGTTTCCAGTTACTCCTAAGTTTGCCAAGTGTTTAACAGTTGGCTGAAATTTTCCATACAACATGGTGCCTCCTGCTGCCTCCAATTTTTTCTACTTATTTCTGAAAATAACTCAAGTGGCTGAAGTCTGTGTGGAGGAAATAAAGGTTCAAACACTGGTGGTGAACCCTGCAGTATTCAGCATGGTGCCTCATAGTAAAATTTTGGGTGGTCTTTCTTTTCAATTTGTTATTTAATAACATGGGAAGTTATACATAATCTGTATGTACATGATCATAATGATATTTTTCTACAGGACCACTGCTTCATTCAATGTACAATAGGGAGAGGATCTTTTTAAAATGAGCAGATATTCTAAATGCCATTTTCTTCTCATTGCTCAGTGTGCTGCTCCACACTTTATTTACTGCACACAGTTCAAACTGTGCCCTGAAGACAGATTTATTCATTTTCTCATAGCTTTTTCTGTGGATTCACCTATGCAATACCCATTTCAGAAACATGAGTGAATTTATTTTCATAAACCCTGACATCACGAAGAGTGTTCCCAGCATTTTGTATGGGGAATTAAGGAACCAGACATATGATAATGTTTGTGGCTTCTTGACAAGTTGCCACATATTAGCTGAGCCATGGTAACTCCACGTGCTCTTTATTCCTCAGCAAAGCCAAGGTAATATGAGCACAACTCTCATTCACTGTTTGTTAAGATGAATGGATTAATTTCCCACTCACTACGAGGATATTGGGGAGTTATCATCTGAGATGTGGTAACTTGTCAAGCTGTGTTAAGTTGCACATTTGGCTGAGCTTTAAGACAGGAAAGCAAAATTTTTCAGAGCCCGATTTGATACATCTAGGGCCTTCTTTTCCCCCCTCAGAGTCCTTAGCAATAAATAGTGTTTAATGTGTTCGTAACAGTTTCCATTGAGTTAAGCTGCAGCTATGAGGGCTTAGTACTTCTGCAAATCAGACCCCAAGGGCTCAAGGCAAGTACCTAGAAAACAAAGAACACACAATTATTGGCCACCTGTGAAAAGTTTTGTTTCAATGATCAGCCTTGCATCACACAGTGTCTTTCATTACTCAACCCTAATTCAACTCCAGAGAAAATCCAAGTCATGCCTGACTGAGGCAGGGGTCCTGCAGAAAAAATAAAAGCTGAGTATACAACTGAAGATCACATCATCATGCACACATGCAAAAGCAGAGTTAAAAGCTTCAGAGACAACCTTAATCCTGGTATTTTCTGGTTTTGGGGCATTTTATCTCTCAGAAGTCAAAGGTTTTGTATGTAACATACATATATGGATGTAGAACACCACTACTGTACGCAACTGCTTCAGAAGTGAACTCTCCAGGCAGGTCTCCAGCCTTCCAAAAACCAACATTGCTGTGCATCCAGGCATTATCTTATTAAAGTCAATAAGATAAATGAGGGAAGAGAGGTCTAGGGGTCTATCCTATAATTAAATATTATTTATAGCAGAAATACACTAATATGAACAAAGTTACACATAGAACTTAATCTTCCTCATAGAAATCAATGACAAAGCTCCCTCACAGAAAGCAAAACCAGATTTTTACTGGATATCATACAACACAACTTTTGGATAGTAAGGAAAGAGATATACCTTCAGAGTTACATTAGAATACAGGCAATCACTAGAGAGCTAGGGAATTATTTCCTTGAGCCCAGTAAAAATGTTTTTAAGAATGTGACTGAAAAACGGAAAATCAAGATTTTTCACTGAAAATCTATATGACTTCTTTTAAAAAAAATTTAGATTTCAAAAAGGCATATGCAAAAATATGAACGATTGGGCTGTTCACATTAGTAAATCTCAAATTTGAGTGGAAAAAGCTGTATCCTGGTGTTCTGAGAGCAACATCATAGCCCCACTCATTGTAGGTGACACCAGAACCGCAGCACAGTCCTGTGCTTCTATGGCCTCTTTGGGAAACATAAGTCTCCAAAACAGCAGTGCCACTCAGGTAACCCCTTCAATCTAACGCAGGTCAGCCACTTAGGAGTTCATGGAGTCCCACATGCTGGTTTGTCAGGCAAGTTTAGCTGCATGGCTCCCACCCACCAGACAGCTGCCTGTCACAGAAGCAGAAGTGAAGATGCAGACTGTGACTGTTTGCTAGTCGGTTGTTGATTCTTGGTGACTTCTGCTGTGTACAGTAAGTGCCAAATACTACTGGAAGCAATAAATACACTACCTATATATTTACATGTGCCTTTTCCTTCCACCTCACTTTGAATCTGATGACTAACCTGGCTTTGTAAAATGGTCTCACAAGCCCCGCAAAGTGAAAGGGAGGGAGAAAAATAGTTGAAAAAGACAGAATTTTTATCTCAAAACAGCTTAATAATTTTGGTGGAGGTAAGCCTGACGCACATCAGAGTTAGGGTTCAGATATTCACTCAGCGCTTATCAGCAGTGTACTCAAAAGTGAGCTGTGCCACCCCAGGAAGGGCCAGCTAAGGTATGAGCCATGTTGCTGCTGAGACGGAAAGGATGGGGGGGCTGCAAGCCAGACTCACTTTGTTGATGCCTCTAGAGCATGGGAAGATGGAGACTAATTTTTCTCGGGGGTGGGATGCAGAGGCTTCCTCTACCTCCTCTTGCTACCAGCTGTCAAGGGTTGCACCATAGGTAGAGTGAGTGGTGGGGCTTTCACCTTGCAGGGCAGAGGTAGCTGTGCATCCCCATCAGAACCAGATCAATCAACACTCTCACACATGTAGACAAGTCACGGGTCACTTTGTTTTCTTACCTGTAGAGTAGAGATCACTTCATCTCCAACTTCCTTGGTGGAAACAAGGTAACGGGACATTTCAGGGTTAATGATTCGGTCTTCTTTTTCCCAGCGGACTATGATGGGTTTCTCTCCATGCGCTGTGCAACTCATCTCCTTCTTTTGACCTTGCGTTGCCAAGGTGGTATTTGGGTAGGAAGTTATCATAGCTGGAACTAAAAACAGACAAAACAAAACAAAAAAAATTGCTCTTCAGCAAAATGACTACTCTGATGACACAGGGTTGGCCCTTCAATCTGGGTCTCATTCAGCTTGTCCATATTCGACCAGATGGCCAAAAATGTGAGAAATTATTTTACTTTAATTCCTGTGTAAGATAATTTTCTTAAGATTGAAGATAAGCCTTAGAGGGAACTTAGCAGAAAGGAGCTGGGACTGGACAGTGGGGCTGCAGAGAAGATGCAAATCCAGAGGAAGTCTGGCTCCATTTGTTTTGCTTCTCATAGGACA
This sequence comes from Falco cherrug, assembly GCF_023634085.1. Lineage (NCBI taxonomy): Eukaryota > Metazoa > Chordata > Aves > Falconiformes > Falconidae > Falco > Falco cherrug. Next base: position 78,713,096 of record NC_073698.1, read on the forward strand.
ACTTGTAACATAATTAAAATATTCACAGTACATACAGGTACTGTAAGTAGTAAGCATTCAGGTACAGGGCCAATAAAGAACTGATACAGATTTCTTATTCCTTTTAAGCTACTATTTTATTTGCTGACAGATATATGCTCTACCATTTTGTATGACAGTAATGACCTATCAAAATGAGGGCTCAATTAAACCAGGAGCGGTACAAAATTAAAATAAAAGCTCTGCACCAAAAAGCTTACAGTCCATGTTATGTGCCGAGTGCATAGTTAAACTGTACTGAACTGAAAGTATAATTAAACTGACAATAAACCTAGCTAGATTTGAGCTTTTATTGTATTCAGAAGGTATTTGCAGAACAGTTTAGACATAATTGTCAACTTCTTTAATCATTCAGGACTTTAAAAAATATTAATATTGAAAAATGTACTCTCCTACTAGCAAGAAAAGGCTTAAATCTCAAGTATTTTCACATTTTGGAATAAAAATTTTCTAGAAAAAGGAAGAAAAAATCCTCAGAGTTTTTTTCTGCAAACGTCTAAAAACATGACAATTTTGAAACTAGATGATCTCTTTGAAGACCTTAGTAGCCTGTTCTTTCCTTCCCATATGATTTGTCCACCAATGAATAGCATCTGGGCATTTGTGAGTAGGAAGAATTAAAGCTCATGAATCTGTCTTTCAGTTCTGGCCCTTTTCCTGCCTGGCAGAAGCTGGAAAGCCCTGGACAGCACACAGAACTGCTCTCTTCTGAATGAATCTGTCCCACTCCTTTCAAAGCGTATGAGGTGGCAGCAAGTCCCTTCTCTACACTCTTGAACTCCAGGGCTGACTCCTGCAATAGCCCCCCTCTCCTTGTTTTTATGCATGGACACTTGCCTCTTCTTATCAGAACAACTCACTTTTTCCATCTGAACTTCTCTGGGCCTGTATTTTAACAAGATTACATTGGCACAGGACCTGATTTGAGGCCTTCCTGGTCTAAAAAAAAAAATAAATCCTTATTTAAATAAATTATTATAACTGCTATTCTGTAATGTTAATGCTTGGTGGCATGACCTTTTCCCGTGCCAGAGCTGTCGATGCTTGGATATGACAATATGTCAGGATGCAGCTTTCTCTGTTCAAAGGCTTCCTGAACCAAAACACACCAATTTGAAAATTAACAGGGCTGTGGAGCTGTGGGTTAAGGGATCTAATTACAGGAAGAACTCTTAGAAAGGTCTTATGTGAGACATAAGACTCTTCCAAAATGCATTAGTGATGAAGTAAGCCTTGTTTCACTGTTTGGATACTAGGTACCAATTAGTTTTGTCAAAGAGGATCATTCAAAGAGAAGAAATGATGAATAATCAGAAGAGAAAACTAGGACAAGTCTGATTCTGTCTTCCAGAGAATGAAAATAGCTTCAGTTTTATGTGGCATCTGTCCAAGTACTAGTACCCACAAGGAGGTTGCTTTCAGAAAGTCACATTTTTGTGGCCATGGGCTTGTTGCTTCCAAACACAGAAGCTAGTCTACCAGGTCTAGGCAGCTGCAGGCCTGTGGGTCCTCTATGTGCAGGTATGTGCACTTGAACATATCTGCCCTCACCTGCAACACCTGAAATAGACCAATATAGCCTTCTATGCCTTTTGTTCATCAATAAGAGACCCAAGTCAAATGAGTGGCAGGCTATTAAGGAGTCCACATTACCATCATTAGCTTGTGCCATCACTTTTCTTCCTTCCATAATCTCCCAAGCCTCCCACATGTCCCTTACTTCTTCATTAGGCATACCTTTCCACATCTCCCTCTTTTCCCTCAATGCAACACTATCCAGTCCCCTTCACCTCTCCCTCTCCTCTTCCTGCTGCAGCCTCCTCCGGCTCTCACATGTTCCCAAACCCCTACAACAACGTTTTCCTCCTCCAACCTCATTTCCCATCCTTAATTAAACCACGCCAGCCTCCCAAGTTGCCTAAGTGATTTCCTCTACAGCTGCAGTCCTCCTTCCCAGCAGTATCTCCTGCTTTGAGTTTCTCTGGTGATGAAGGGCGCATGCACCTTGACCGCTCAGGAGCTTTCCCATAAGGTACCTGAGCTCCTGGGGTGCCCATGTCCCAGGCAGGAGGGTTCAGCTTCACAGGCAGGAGCACTAAATGTGCTTCACCCACAGAAACCAGGACATTTGCATCTGGATTTAAATCCCATGGACCTCGAGGAGCCTGTATCAGGAACTCCTTCTTCACTTTCAGGTCTCCTAAACAGTTATCTACAAAGAGTCCCTTTGGCAGTGCAAACCAAACACTGTGACTATCTTGCTTGCTTTTTAAAAAAACAGAGGCTAACTTATGAAGCTCATTTTTTCCCCCAACAAACTTTCTTAATAAGAGCAGCATAAAAACATGTAAAGAAAGATGACTTTATTCCTCAGATACAGCTTTATCCCTGCTTATCCTTCCCTTCCTCTCACATAATCTTCCACACACATTCCTTATTGCCATAGCAATGCCTCACAGCTAAATATTTCCCCTTCCTCCAAAGCTGATTTTTTACTCTTCACAATTTATCTCCAATGATCCTAAACCATAAGCTCTTCTTTTTATCTTCCTCTATGTCAAAAGATTTCTGGTAACAAAGCCGTGTTCCCAAGGATATTTTAGGCAACATATTTCTTCATCCTCCAATTATCTTTAATCAAATTACCGATGCAAATAACTAAGATAAATATGCTGGCTCTTTACTGACAAAATAATCCAGAAAACTGTAAATAAGCAAACTAAATCTGTACTACATATGCATGAGATATTCTCTCAGGGTGTCTTAAAAAAAAAAAGTGAAGGCATTTAGAAATATATCAAGATGATTCAGGTGCCATATTAAGATTGTGTATCACTTGTATCTCTTGAAATATACATTATATACACTCACATATAAAGTTATGTATTTTTATGAGAGTTTTGGAAGGGATGGGCATGTTGCTGTGCATGTTCAAGAAATGCATTAAGTCATGTTCTAGGATTTCGGTGTAAGCTTCCCTATGTGACAAATCAATCCAATTCTCTCTCATTTGAGGTTCTCACATCTTCCTCTGAAGCACACCATGTGGTGCTGGGCATTGTTAAAGGTCTATGGGTCAAAATTGGACAAAACAGAAGCTACACTTTATAGATTATAGCAATTTCCATTTCCAAGATACACATATCACTGCCAGCAGCATTAATATAGTAGGTTTCTCTGTTTAAAGTTGAGCTTCCATTTGGAAATCTGGTTAGTTTTTTTCCTTTTCCCAAGTCAGCCCAGTGTTTTCCCCTTTCTTCATGGCAATCCAAGAAGAAGTAATTCCATTATTAAAAACTGAAGTGCAAAATTCAGTAGTTGAAGTTACTCATAAGAATCATGGAACTGGTTCAGACAAAGCAAGAACCTTTTGTGCCACTCTTCGAGAAAACTGAACCTGGACCTTTCCTGAGAATCAGTAAAAATTACTTGATTTGATTCTCTTTCCTCTGCTACTGCTGAGTGCTTCATCAGGAACTGAATACAAATAAAAATGAAAAGATTTAGTTACCTTGACAAAAACTAGTCTCATTATTTAGAGTAAGGAGGCTATAGTAAGTTAGGTGAAGCTTAAGCAAGGTAACAGGAACTTTTGAATCCTTTTAGAACAAACCTTGAGGAATTACTAGAAACCCAAAATTCACATTAATTTTAAAAATTATGTAGGGAGCATGTGTGTGTGTGTGGCAATATCAATTTTCTCTGTTTTTCAGTTCATAGATGGAAATAGCCATGTGGGAAGAAAGCAAATTAAAAGGCTCCCTATCTTTTAATTTGTGATTATACACTAAATATCCTTGTAGTACCCATAAATGATTCTAAGACTGAGTGAAGTTCTGAGTATGTTTAAGAACTACCACTATCTGTAGTATCCAAACAGTATTTTTCTAGCAACCTGGCTCTGGTGAGAAGAGAGGAATACAACTCCGCCAACACCGCAATCAATGGAGCAATGCCCTGTGACACTGTGCAATGTGTTTTGAGATTTATTGAAAGTTAGATTGCTGATCATAGCCAAACATTAATGCAGATTCAAATTGTGCTTGAGAAAGAGGATGGAAAAGATGCAGCAGATAAACAGATCCAGTGATCTGGAGATAACTGAACACAGTGAGAATTTGAGAGTGTGCCTGGTAACAGACATGTCCTGGACTCTGTCAGCAATGTGACTCCCAGCACATCAACACATCTCACCGTGTCTCCACTTTTCTTGGTCTGAAGATCTCTGCCCTGGCAGAGTACCCACACACACAACTTGGCCCCTTCTCTGCAGTATGCTCGAACTGGCCACTTGGGGAAAATGTCTGTCACCATAGTGAGATTCATCATGCAAGCATCTATGCCAAGCTAGGCATTGTAGGCTTCCTCAACAGAAAGAAATGTACTTAAGAGTGCTATTCATCCAACCTGATGAACTGTGCCCTTATGAGCCTCTTCTTAACACTGATCATTCAGGAACCTGCAATGCCTTGCTCAGCTGCAGAGATATGCACACTAGTGCTGTAACAAGGGAAGATGAATGCCGTCTGTTTTTCTTGTACAGCTTCTAGAAAAGAGGACTATGGACCTCTGATGCTATTTAAAACAATCTTGGGTAAAAATAACATTGTGCATGAGGATAGAAGTTGTGATAAGAGAAAACAGCATTAAAGTTGAAATGAATATATAATGAAAAACGAATTAAAATTCCAGTTTAACATTTAAGCCAAATTCAACATGTTCTCTCACACTGGTCAGCCAAGTGAGAATACTCCTCTGTCCATGACAAATGAGATTTTTCTACCTCAAAAACAAATTCCCTCTTTCTCAATCCACTTCTGCTCAGGCAAAAAAAGCCCATGCAAATACATTACTTATATTTAATGGAGACTAGCTCTCACACTATAATTAGTTGATCACCATTTGTTAACCGATGTTCAAATCTAGTACACTTCCAGGAGTCGGTGAGTGTGTTGCTAAAATTCCTCTTTTAACTTTGGTTTTCCCTTTCTGATAAGTGACATTTTTGCTTGCATAAGTAGCATCTCTCCAGAATTCAAATGGTGTCCTGAATCTAGCAGAGAATTTTAAATCAACAGGACTGCTGAAATACTTCAACTTAAACACACAGTTCCTTGGTAAAATTGTGATCTCGCCAGCAGATGAAACTAATGCTCTTAGTCCTCATCCTCAAGAGATGTCCAAGATTAGAAAACAAACTGAATGTCTCAGAGGTTGAAAAAAATGTGCAGAAAAATAAGCATTCAGTTTTTATGAATACAAGTTATTTTGCAAAAATTATGGATATATAATTAATGACAAGTATTTTCTAACAATATTCACTGATTTTGAAAATTAACTCCATGTTTGTGACATACTCACATTCATCTGTTGTGAACTTTCCCAAAGACATGTTATTTTACAATAAATATTTTTAAAATTCAATATAAAATGGTTAAATATTTCAGTAAATAAATTTTGAATGCAATATTTTACTATATTGTTTGGAATTAATAAATAATTTGTTCTGTAAGCAATGTAACTCTCAAATAAAAACAATACTGAGTGAATTACATATCTAAACACATTGGCGTGAAATTCAAATTCAAAAAGCAAATATTTTGAAATGACCACAGACGTTCCAGACTAGGAAAAACAATTTCAAACATGTCAACCTGAGAAATTTGAGGAGAGAAGTAAAATTTGATGAATTAATATGACAGACTGAATTACTTACCCAGCTTTAGTTTCAGAAGCCTACAGTATACAAAATAAATTCAGAAAATCTGTTGATAAAAATATTCCTGAAAATATTTTTAAAACAAATTAAATTAACTTCTACCCCCAACCTGACCTAAAGGAAGGCTAGTAGCATTTTGTACACTTCCATTCATAATTTTTAGATGAATGGATTTCTGGTTGATAGGTAAGAGCTTCATTAGCTGTTCTATTAACAAAATAGTGTTATGATAGAACAGTACAAAAAATGGTACTGCCATGGAAAAAGAGACCATGCCCAGCAGAAACTGCATCTTTATGTTTCTATTTAGAGAAGAATGATGTCCATGGGAATTATAATATAAAGATAATAGAGAGAAATTAAACACAGACATGACCAGTCCACATCCCAGCTAAGTCTGCATTATAAATCCCATATCAAAACAAGAGACTCAGTAGTATGTAAAAACTGCATTATTAGGATATTAGGACATCTATACAAGGTAATCTTTGAAAAAAATTCTAAAAAGAAAATCACTGAGTGGGAATGAATAAGGATTCTGTACACCCTAAAGTACCACTTCAGCTAGCTATTCCACTGATATAAATGAAGTTACTTGGATTGTAAGTATTATTCAAACATGTGTTTCCAAGCTAGAATAGGCCTTGTTTGATGCTAAGCTTTAATAAGAATGACAATGATGTCTTGAGTACTTGGCAGCTTCACCAGCGCCTCATGATCTGATTGAATATGTCAGGGCAAAGGCTGTGAACATTTAGGGCTCATATCTTATTCACTCAGAAGTGGTTTCAGGTCACATTATAGGAAAAGAAGTTGATTTATTTTGCATGACAACTATGAATTTTAACCAAAAGACACATTAACGAAATAAAAAAGGTCTTTTCTCTCAAATCACAAAGGCAATTCTTTCCTCTTCCTGAGGTCTTCACTTGCATTAGTTTTATGTTTGTACAGTGCGAACTGCTGTCTTCAGATGATACACGTGAGACCAGCAGCTGCTTATATTTCTCTGTCTTTCCTTTGACTTTGACATGGTTCTGAAATGAATGTGGCTTTCTTTTGCTTTGCCACGCAGCTTCAATTCCCATTTTGTCTAACTGCAATTCCTAATAACCAACAGAAAGAAAATGGGAAATGATAAGCTGACAGCTTTGTTCCCTGCAGTCAGTTATAGTAAAAGCCTGTGGAAATTTTTGAAAAACCACGGTAGCCCACATGAGGCACTGAAAAATCAGTTTCATCAGAGCTTGGCTAATAGTCAAAATAAGTGATCAAAGATCTATTAAAAAAAAATAAGCAATTATATAATTGTGATTTAGACACAGACCATCTTCCTACACAATAAATTAATGGACAATGTTAGTGTTACCATCATTGCCATTGTTGAAAAGTATGGATGCCTAAAAATTAGTATGAGAACTATGTCTCCATTAAGTATAAATTTCTTGGGCCACCTTCTATTCCAAGTCAGTTATGATCTTTTCATCACCCTGTATAAAAGGCTGGAAAGAGCAGGAATATTAAATAGTTAAAACTAGCAATATATAATTTTAGATAACTTCTCCATTGCTTTGATCTTAAATTGAATTTGGTCTGCCATCAAGATGGCATCAAGTTTTAATGTTAAATGAGAGGGTTACTGCTATCATAATTGTCAAGTACAGTGCTCTAATTTTTTGTGACTTACTGAATGCAAATCAGTAAAATGCAGACTGTAGAATCCCATGGGAGAGTGCTCATTTTCTTACAAGTTGTTATGCTTTAAACTTTTAATTTGTGCCCTTTCATTAAAAATACCCAAACAGTTTTCAAGTTTAAAAGAAAAAAAAAAAAAAAAAAGGCAGAAAGTCACTGGAAACACAAGCTTTAATCAGGATATATTTTATGACCCAGCAGTTCCCATGAGTCTTTTAGATTTTGGAAGCTATGAAGTGACATGTGTAAATGTCCCTCCCAGGGGAAGAGAAGTAAGCACTAATTGAGGTATTGACAGGTTTAAATGAAGCAGAAACACACTAAGAATTCTGGCTACAACAAAAATGAGTATTGGTGAGCAGTGCATGCTGGGACATTAATGGTTTTCATTCACTGCTCATTCATGCAAGTAAGTATACTTTTAAGCACGGTGACTTGGGTCCATAACAGCTCAGTTCTGAGCTAAAAAGCCATGAAATACTATCTGCTGATGTATAAGAAAGAGAGTTCTGGTAGAACTACTCTCATCTAGATTTTCAGAGCGAGTTATATTTTTATTGTCTAGATAGATGCGGATAGACCAATAGCATCTGATACTCTGGTGATAGGAACAGAGCTCAAATATATTAAAATTAGCAAGGTACAAGTGTCTACATTTATATAAGCATTCTGTATGTACATACATTAACAGAATTATTAAATAGTTAAAACTAGCAATATATAATTTTAGATAACTTCCCCATTGCTTTGATCTTAAATTGAATTTGGTCTGCCATCAAGATGGCATCAAGTTTTAATGTTAAATGGGAGGGTTACTGCTATCATAATTGTCAAGTACAGTGCTCTAATTCTTTGTGACTTACTGAATGCAAATCAGTAAAATACAGACTATATTATTAATAATTCTGCATATTAATATTATCAGAAGGGTGTTGTTTCATTGTACGTACACACAAAAGCATTCACCTGACATGGAGGTAGAGTGCATTCATAGAACCGAGCAGGGACATTCATGTTAACCTAACTTTAGATGGCTTAAAAGTAGTCATCCAAGCCTTTGGCTAATCAGATGAGGACTTCTGTAACAGTCCTTGGAGGGAACGAAGACCTTCCAGAGGGCCATTCATCTTGCCTTAAAGATGATGAATGGCTTCTTATGGATGATAAAAGGACCTCAGGGTGAGCTGCTTAGGCTTTTGCAGCCAGCCTGTAGAAGTCCAGCTTAAAGTTGGGGAAATCCAGTGCTAAAAGTCTAATCTTAAAGTCTACATTCTTTTAACTAAGGAGATTTAGGATGTCAATAAATGTTACTGTCTCAGGAAAGACAGGAAAGGAGATTCAACTGGGGAGAATAAGATCCTAATAAAAAGCTCTGAAGATATTTATTTTAATGGACATCTGTCTGTTTCTCCAGTTGAAATTCTAATTGTGCCCCTTGTCACAGGGACCATCTGGGGATGGTTTTGGAATGGCCTGACCATCTATGGGGTATCAACTCTTTTTGTTGCTAATAAAAACCAGACTTGATTCCTAATCTATGATATAATTTATTTTACACTATGAGGTCTATTTTCTACTTCGGTTGCTCAGCATACCAGCAGCTTCTAGAGGGAAGACAGATCTCTTGGTCAGTAAAAGGAGAAAATTTCCAGAGTGTGGAACCATCTTAAAGGCTGCGCAGTCTAAGAAAAGCTGATAGGTAACAATTTTTTTAATATATGTCTTATGGAAAGAGGGAAATACTAGTGAAGACAAACAAACAAGGCTTAGACTAACACAATATTTCTAAAGAAAATATATTCAGTATAATACTTTTGTAAGTTACATTTAGTCATAAATAAGCAGCAGCTCTTACAGCAGAAAATCAGAAAGGAAAATTCTCACTTTGACTAAATCCAAAATTAGGACCTTCCTTGGGGATTTTTTTGTGCCTTTTACATTGATTGTCATCATGCCTTTGGTGTGTTTTATCAAATCTAAACCTAGGCCTTTCTACGGAGTATTCTGAGACTATTACACTTGAACAATTAATATAGCTTCCAGACAAAAGCAATGGCTGACAATACAGCTCCAGTACCCAAATGCCTAAGGCCAGAGGAAGTGGGCTCTAATTTACACTAGGGTTATATTTATTTTGGCTTATTCAAAGCAGCCAATATGCTCATCCAGCTGTGAGCCAGAGAACAGCTGAAAAGGAATTCTGAAGTCAAATTCTACACTGCTGTTCCAGATGTTGGCACTGTCCTGCTATATAACTGGGGTCCTCCTGTATAACTGAGGTCAAGGGGTGTGCATCTGTGAGCTTGCATGAGTGCATATGCACAAGCGTGTGAGTGAGTGAGAGGGGAAAAAATAGTAAATGTTTTCCATGGAGTCAAATAAGGAGAACAGAAAATAAGACAAAGCAACCTTCATTGCCTTCCTCCCTTGACCTTCATTTGTCCTGTGTATTTCTGTTTTCAATATGTTTTAAAAAAAAAAATGTTTCTATTTCTCTGGAGACCATTTTTACCCCTTAGCCAAGGAAAGGCATCATAAATACTAGTGTTTCAGGCAGGAGTAAATTATAGCCATCCATCTCATGAACAAAGCGCATGGTACAGGGCTGCAGGTCATTTTCCTCCACAGTACCTTCCCACAGCATGAATGTTATAAGGGGTTCAAAGGACTTTGTTTGCTTTTTTCCTTTAAATTGTGTTTCAAAGGAATAGGAACTCCCATTCCCTCTTCCACATACAGAAAGAACACACAAATGCAGATGCCAAAATCGCGGTGGTGATAATGTAACCACCAGCAAATAAGAGGAAAGTCATGCTTCTAAGCATGGTTTGACATACTATATATGATGGATGTTGAATATGATAAATGAAGCAGCTAGTTACAGGGGCAATATGAAAATAATCCTTTGATTTTTGTAACCAGATTGTCAAATGTTTTATTTTTAATCGCATCCTTGAAACACACACACACAGAGTCTGAACTTAGATCTAAACTTGCTACCTAATATATTAAATTGTCTTCATACAAAGAATTTGGCCTTAGGAAATCCAGGAGGTTTAAGTATTGATTTGGTGATTCCAGGTTTTGTTTTTATTTTTTAAAATTATATTCCATTATAAAAGGAAAATCATCCCCAACGGAATAGTGTGGATTTATGCACTACATAACTACCTTATTAGTCACATACACAGGGAGGTCTTATGTTCAGGTTTTATTGGCGTGGTCTTGCCCTTTCTATGATGCATTTGAGAGTTTCTTGTTAGTTGGTAAGAAGCTTTTCAGAACCATTCCTGTTGGGACTTTGGACTGTCATCTTTTTGTCAGAGAACAAAAATTGATTTCTTCAACCCAAAACTTTTTATGAGAATGTAGTTTCTGACAAAAAGAATTGTTGAAAAGGGTTATCAGCTCAACATTCAATTACTCATCAAAAGATGGGAAAAAGAGACTATAAACACCCAAGAGTAAGTGATATAATCAATGATCACAGCCGATGTGAGGACACGACCTTGAACCTAAATGCCTCAGCCTCTCCTTCCCCATTTTCTGTTTTTCTATCATGACAGACATTTCACTGTATATACAGGCTTGGGTAAGGTCAACAACACAAAGCAAAATATGACAGACTAGAAGTATTAGTGCATTATCTTCCATTATTTCAATAAATATTTGATTTTATTTGCAAAATGAAGTATTTCCTATTGCAGAGACTGAGAACTTACCCACTATAGCCTATAATTTGACTGCAAGGACATCAAGATACAAGAATGGCCAAGCAAGGCTTTGAAATTAATTTCTCTGCATCACATCTAACCACTATTTCTTGAGATACCCTCTTGCTTTTTATGACTACACAGAAATAAAGGGTTTGTTGGACCCTGGTTATAGCACAGTGCTGCCCAGTAGGCAGGGTGGGTGGCTCAGGCCTGGAGAGGAGGGATCAGGGCTTTCATTTCCCAGCTGTGAAAGTAGGATGCCCTACATTCCTTCGGCTCCAAACCAGGTAATCTGAAAATGGTGAAAATTCTGACGGAAATGAGGGTCTCTGGATTTCCCAGCCCTCTGTGATGAAGCTGAGGACCCTGAGTGTGCCTGTGGTTTGACACCATGGGCAGGATCAAGCTCTGAGCGCCACGGCTCCTGGTTCAGCTTTTACTACCATCTTCCTGAAATGTCTGGGAGCATTTGTAGTCAGTTATGGCTGGTCTGGTCCCTCAGAGCTTGGTTCCTGGGCAATAATTTATGTGTGAAATGTACTGGTAGGGAGCTGATGGATGGAACTTTCAGAATATTTCTAAGCATTTCTTTTCAACTCTTGTTTGTGCAAATACCTAACATTTTATTTTTCTGTCCACAAAAAGCATTGGAAATTATACAGAGAAATGAAACCATAATTTTCAGCAAGCCATCATTCATAATTACCATTTCCCTTTAACATGGAACTCTTCTGTTTATTCTATTCATAAACAAATGCAAGAGCCATCAGCTGCTGTGCAAGCTTCTCTTCTTGTTAATCTGTCTCTGTTACGAAACTGGATTCAGAGCACCAAACACTTTTTAGACAGTAATGCTACTTCATTCACCATAAATCCGGGCAGATTTCAAATACTAAGAGGCAAAAGACACTGCTTCCATTATCAGTTTCACAGGCTCTTCAATTCCTTGCGTGACCTGACTAATTAAGACACATGGCCAATGGCTTAACCAATTAGATCTTTTTTTTTAATTGTAGAAACCCTTTATTAAGCAACAGCTAGAGCTACTTATAAAGACTAGGACATAAGCACAGAAATGGTAACAGTTTCTTTTAAAACTTGCTACTGCTGTTTCAACCACTCTAGGAACCTTCATCAAATGAGACATCCTAGCCTGAGGTGATATAAAACACTGAAAGCAGAAGACAAAAAAATGTAGATTATAGTTCCACACTTGTTCAAAAATCAGACCAACACACTTACCAAAATCTTCAAAATGCAAATTCTGACAGAAAAGGAAAAAAAAATATGAAAATTTATGAAAATTCTCAAAACTGAATCTTTTTTTCACCAAACAATACTAGTAAAATTCTCAAATTCATGAAGCTAAAATCATTCTAACGGACATGGATTTCCTGGAGGTCATCTGAGAATACATTCCTGACTTTAAGTCTATGAAGAACTGAAAGAACAGTTTTGCAAAATAAAATACAATGCACAAGTTTATGGTATTATTGAATCAGAGATAAAGTATCTCTTATTTACCATGAAGTAAAGTTATCATTAATTTCTAGTCAGCTTCTGGTCAGCTGCTTCTTTAATAAATTTCCCCATGGATGAATGCTTCTAGGTTTCTTGCTAAAAAAAAGGCTGCAAGACTGATGCGCAGGACACAATCTAGTGTTGTACACCCATGGTACTTCTCTGCAAATAACTACTCAGATCCAGCTTTTGGGGTTTTTTTTCTTGGTAGCTGCTTGTAATGAAAGATTTATCATATTATCCAGGATCTGGTAAAAATATTGTGAGATTTTACCTTGAGAAGCTCTTGCACTTTTGCTCTCTGTTATCTGATGGAAAATCTGACTGTTCTTTCAAGTTTGGCATAAAAATTCCCTTGTTAAAGAAGTGCTACACCTTTGTCCCATAGTATTTCACTGAGAATTCACACTTGAACGATTCCAAAAAATGGCATGACTTTTTAACTTTCCTTACTAGTAAGATAAATTAAATTAATAACAATATCAGGAGGATGCCAAAGTAATAACTGAATATGAATGCTCTAAAAAGGTAGGTACTGCCACCAGCAAAACAGCTGCAACTGCAACTCTAAACTGGGGAAAAAACCCACCAGATTCCCACATCATCTCAACTACTTATGCAAGGAAGAGGGTAATAAAAGCAGATTGCTTCTCCACCCTGATTTATTTTCTTTTTTTTCCCTCTAGTAAGTGGGTCACTGATCATATTGGACACCTTCAGGATATCCTGTGGACAACAGTTTTTTCCCTCAATTCCTAGGAAAGAAAACTGGGGACTATTCAACCAGGCTGTTTTTTCCAAGTCTCCATATATGGCCATTGGCTCAAAGAGTTTGTTTCATCTTCCATTACTACTGAATCCTGCAACTTGAATGACAGATGTCTATTTTGAAGACTAAGCATTCAGACTCTACTGGTGGCAGACTTAAAAAATATGTAAGTAATAAAGGTATATGTAGAAGATATCCTTTCTGGATTAATGTTATATGGATTAAGAAAGAAACATATTTTAAATGGTACATTCAAGCGCCCAAAATTTCAATAAACAAGATAACTGCAACTTTCAAATAGTGTCCTATTTTGTTTGATGGTACAGCAAACTTAATTACACAAACATTGCTTTCCCACATGATAAGGTTCCCTTTAGTACAGGGGGTATACAGTGCTCAGGGTTATGCAGTTAGCGAACGATGCTACTTCTCCTATTTCTGCCTTGGTTTTGATCATGCACTTGGTTAGATAACATGAAATTAAGCAAGGAAGAAGACTGGTCTTTTGGCTAGGCTTGCTGAATGCCACATAGGATACTTTTTTTACTCTATTTTCTGTGGCAAAATTAAGGTTTCCTAGAATGTTACTTCCCCCCTTCTTTGACAGATGTTGTAATGTTCCTTCCTTTATTTCTAGGCATTCAAGTTGCTTTTCAAAATTGCTGAACATCTCTGAATGCAACTGAAGTCCCCCTAGAAATACGCCCTGATTATCTAGACAGTGAATTATTTCTACAGATAATATGTGGCATATGTTTGCTGTCTTTTGAGGTAGGTACACACCTAGAAAAAAAAGATCCAAAGTCATATTTCATAAAGGTTTTCCAAGGATAACTTGGAAACTTCTTAAAGTTGTGTGGTTCCTGAAATGTTCCTGTATTTATGCTGTATACTTGAGTCAGCTGTTCTGTATGAGCTGCATCAACCAATAGACAGAATGCCAAGAACTACACTTACAAGGAACAGCTCATTAAGAAGCTGAACCCTAGTTAACTGTGAAAGAAAATATAAATGCAATCATATCTGCAGCACCAAAGAAAGGAAAAGCTTTCTCAGCCCTGTGTCAGTTAAATAAATTTTTAACACTGCTTCCAACAAATAATCTTTTGATTTTCTTTCCAAAACTTGCAAAGTTGCTGGCAGCTCCAGTAACTCTTCCAGTTTCCACTGTCAGCTCTGACAGTCTCTCATAAATCCCACTAGTCTCTTGCACTCTCCAGATCTCATGTTCCTTGCCTCAGATTTTGCCAGAATAAATCCCTGTAATGTCACACAGGTTTTTTCCCCACCTAAGTCTATCCTCCTGTCTGAGCAGGCCCCTATTGTGTTTTTTAATTAGATGGTGTCCTTTGCAGAGAATAGGACTTTGAGGCAAAGAGGTGAAAAAAGGGTCGCTGGTAATTTATTGCACGTATTGGGGCTGAGCTAGCTGGTAACTGCAAGACTGTAAACCCGAAGAATTTGTTTTGTAGGGAACACTGGAAGATTTGGTAGTTCAGTTTAGGTGAAAACAGGAATCTGAAGCATTATCTTAGTCTTACTGAAACCTCTCAGGAAGTATAAACACAGGTCGTCTGTCAGTAATTTCCATGTCATTAGTACTGGTAAGGAAAGACAGGATTCAAGAGCAGCCTCTAGGATGGTTTTCCCTTTCTGTTTTGGGATCACCTAGAACCACAAAGTACAAAACCATAAACTAAGATGCTGCTTTAGAGACTAGTCTTTCAACTTTAAATTTTCTAAAATGTTGGCATGTTGGCGATCTTGGGCTTGCTTTAGGGAGGCTGGCTGGCTTGTATGTATTTTTCATAGGAAGTAGCATCAGCATCAGGAGCACACACTTTTTGAAATTCAGTGGTTTGGGAAAGACAATGGAGGAACAAAGTCTGGGCAACACCCTTTGTCTGCATTATTACTGATGGTTATTGCATGACAAAAGCAGTATTATTGTTATCATCAGAGCATCTAAAGATACAATCTTGTGGATTAAAAAAAGCACAGGTCTGGAAGTTGATGATATTGACAGCTTTCTAGGAAGGCATTTGTAAGCAGGTCCCACATAAGCCTACAGAGGAGGCAGCATTAGAAGAGGAAACTTCCTGTAACAAACAGCTTTTGCAGCCCCGGGAAAAAACTGTTCAACCTTTCTGTGCCTGGTGAACCCATGGCTCTTGGCAATTCTGCACAGCTTTCTTCCAGAAGGAGAACAATCATGTTTCTCAGTTCAGTTAAAAAACAAAACAAAACAAAACAAAACAGGAAAACTAAAAAATATATAGCTCAATAAATTGTCACTTTCATAGTTCAGAAAGAAAACTTCAGAATATGGTAACACTGCCAAAACCCACAGGTAACAAGAAGGAATTCAATCATTCTTATTGAACTGGGCTGTACCGAGACAAAGCCAGGAAGGGTTTAGTGGTGAAGTGCTGTGGGACCCACTGGCCCTGCTGCCTCAGGCCATGGGAGCAGCTCTGTTCCTGTGACTGTCAACAGCAAAACCCATGCGCCGATCACGGGCTTAAAATTGTTGCTGTATCATGGCAAGGGTGTGAGATCGCTCACACTTCTAGGGCTCAATAGGCCGTATGGGTGAAATTTTGATCCTGTAGAAGTCCAGAGGACCTCAGACACTGACTTTTGCTTGACCAGGATTTTATTTGCTAAAATAAGAGCTGCACTGGCAACTGTCCTACAATCTTACTATCCAGTCTCATACAAGTTGAAAGGAGGTGCTAAAAGAGAACTGTAGAATATTTAAAAAAAAAAATACTTCCTGTTTATGTTTAATAAAACCAAGAAAACAATCTCCCAAGGTTCTTAATATTGCCTATTACTAATCATATCCTCAATTCATGACTAATGCATTTTAATTCAGTCACAGAGTATGCTTTAAAAAATTCAGTGCTGCATTATGTGCTGTACTTGAGATATTCAAGATCTTAATTGTTTGTTCTCTTCAGTATCCCTCACCCAAGAAACTAATGAAAAATTCAGTCGTGATGATACTGTTTATGACATACATAGCTGTGACACATGATAATTTCACAATCATTTTAAGACACCATGTGGTTTCTTTTGACATTTTGTGACAGACTGTGTTATCAAGCACAATTGTTTGCATGGGAAACAACTGTAACACGTGGTCCTTGCAACATTATGTTATCTCCTGATAACGATGTCATTAACATGTGTATACTATAATTAATGACTACAAAAGCAATTCATTTGAGTAAGGCTTATGAATCCATTTCATCTAAAAAGGGAAAGAAAACCTATAATCATTTGGGCTCAGATCCTGAAAGCTACTTACAACCTGCTGCAGCTACACTGGGTGACCCATTAATTGAGGCATATTAACCAAGAAACTTTCCTTTCTCAGTTATATTACAGAAGCTTGGATTAGAATCATTATCATAATGATTGTTCTCATAGAGATCAATGAGAGAAACAGAAACCTAGCAGTGCTCCAAACCCCTTTGTCACCCTCTCCTACCAATGGTAGCCAGGAAACAATTACAGTTCATCAGTCTGCATAGCTAACATAACGAAGCTGAAGACATGCAGACAGCAAATGCACTGCAGTTAATGCCATCCCCTCATTCTCCTGTAAGACAGGAAAACACTTCCTACATCCCTCTGGCATGCCGCTTACAAAGTTAGCTGTCTAAAGGCAGTTTGGTGAAGCTTTCTTATATAAGCTTAAAAGTTTCTATCCCTCACTATTATAATGAGCATCCTCTTGACCAGGTAAAATATAATCTATTTTTCCCATCGTGTTTTTGCCAATATATTTGACAGTTCAATGTCCTGATGTCAGTGTTACCATTGTTTTAGTATAGTCTGTTGTGGGTTCACTAGAAACCCCATTCTGCTTTTCACTGCTTATAGCTGACTAAAAAAAATGGATATATTTAGACTCCCAGAGTTTTTCAAGCCTGATAATCCACTCTTCTCCCTTAAGGCTAGCAAAATCCCACAAAGACATTTTTTATTTGGATTTTCAGAAGGCTGTGTTTGGGCACACAAAATATTTTCATGGAGATATTTGCATACAGAAACAACCACACAAAAATAGCTGGGAGAGAACAAAAGTTCCAACCTGCCACAGATACAGTCCTCAGGAAAATTGCCTACAATGTGTCTAAAGAGATTAGAATGAGACTGGATCTCTGTGAAGAAGTTTGAAAACAGACTGCTCACAGAAGCTACAACTGATGAAGGCTGGATCATGCTGAATCCTCCAGACAGATTAAAACAGGACAGGAGAGAAACAGAAAACTGTGAGCTGACTTGCTCCTCCTAGCAGCCCCCAAAGCACAAATTTTGAAGGGGGTTCAAAGACGCACGAAGCACTTAGCTAGGCCTTTCCAAAACATGGGTGGTGGGATATGTTCCTGCAAAATAAAATCAACAAATTGTGTTTTTTAGAGATACCACAGCCTCCTGTTGGTTCCTTCTCTCTTCTCATGGCACTGGAGGAGAGCAATTTGGGAGACTCAGGCATGCCTCTCCTGTCTGGCTGCTTCAAAACTATACAAGGTCAATCTCTTTGACATTTCTGTTGCCTCTTTTATATTGTTCCTATAGAGTAAGCATGTGGATTATATGAGTATATTGCATAAGCAACGATTTATATGCATTGTTAACTTTGCTCTGAGGCTTGAAATATTAAATATGTACGTATGTAGTAGCTCTTCTTACTCTGTAACTCTGGAATAATTATCACTGAAATTGAAACAGGGTAGATTTACATTAAGTATTAGGAATAAACTCTTTACTATGAAGGTGGTGAGACACTGGAACAGGTTGCCCAGAGCAGCTGTGGGTGCCCCATCCCTGGAGGTGTCCAAGGCCAGGCTGGATGGGGCTTGGAGCAGCCTGGTCTGGTGGCAGGTGTCCCTGCCCATGGCAGGGGGATTGGGACTAGACGATCTTTAAGGTCCCTTCCACAATAATTTTATGACCACTGTATCTACTTCAGTGTGCACTATACTTTTTGAAGTTAGAGTGAATAAAACAACATGTATTTTCATGATGCAAGCTACAAAATATTTTAAAAGTCAAGAAAGGCAAAATCAGAATCTCTGGAACAGTAAATTAGAGCACTATTAACACCAGTTGACATGGGAGACATAATAAAGGAGTTAACATTCAGAAATCATTCTCCTCATCTCATAAAGTTGTTATATCTGTATTTGTACATGGATGTTCCATGCCTGTACTGTTGTCTTTCAAAAATTTTGTTGTGATTACATTAAAAATAAGCCAAGTTTGATTGTTCCTTCTAAACAAATCTCCTGATTCAGAAGCAAATGTGCTTTTTCTTCCATGCAAATTGTAAGAATTGCAGAGTTCTCATTCTTGGTCTACAGGAATCTTTTATGAATCAAAGTCTACAATTCACATATTATTAATTTATTTTTTTAATTGTAGTAATTTTTACAATCATTGATTATAATATCCTTTACGACAACATATTAGAAGAAAATGCTTACAAAAGGAGAAATAAAATCTATATACCCATACAAAATCTGTGGAGCTGTAGAAGCAATCAAGGAATTCTATTGCAAGTAGATGACAGGATTAATGCCAGAAAAGTGAAAGCAAATGAAAACTTTTCACATAGTCAAAACAGGGGTGTCAGAGTTTACTGTAAATTTAGGACCCTGGTTTGACTCAACACTTTGAGACAAACATGCTGATAAAAGATTATTCCCAGCACGTAAGATCTAGACTTTTAAAATGCTATGCAGATTGGTTTAGCATTTAATACTGCACAACATTTAGCTGGAAAATGTATTTTTACTGAAAATACTCAATGAAAATAATTTGTCAAGTGGTACTATGAAGTTACTTTTGTATTCATTATTCATATTTGTGTATATGCATGCTTATGCACTAAGAGAATGCATGTATGCATATGACTACAAGAGATAGCCACATTTTAAAACGTGTGCATCCTCATACTTTGAGTAATCATGTTGGCATTTTCCAATCAAAGTCCTCTGTGGATTTACAAATGTGGATGTTTTCTCCCTTGGCTTCCTCAGGGACATAAAAGTGGGTTTCCAGTGTATTAAGAAATAAAACAAAATAAAATAGAATAATAAAAGGCCTTTAATGGAATCATATGAATAAATCAGATTTTAAGCAAACAGGCAATTTTTTCTGGAAAAACATCACACAGTATGCACCGAGCATGACAGACTTAAAAGCCGTTACATGACTTGCACAAAGGCTCTGAAACGTTCTCACTCTGTCTTGCTGAAACATACAATGATGCAAATTAGATAGATACAGAGTCCATATCTTAAACTTCTTTGGAGTACAAAAATTAAAGTAGCAACCCCTTCCAGATCATTACCTCAGCAATGATAAATGTGTCTGCCTAGTTATCCAATGGTACTTGGGGAACTACACCCCTCCTCTCCCCCACCCCCAGCTTTATGGGGAGAGACAAAAAAGAGCACAGACCTGCCCTGACTTAAACCAGTTAGAGGGTTTATATATACTTCATATAGTATGACTCTCTCTTTTCCCTTTTCTGGGCATGAAAGCAAGTTGCTCTGGTGTAAGAGTATCTTACACCTTGAGATCTCTGACATTTCAGCATATATGTAATGTTCGCTGGGTTAGCTTACATCACAGTGCACGAGAAACAGGAAATTCAACCTCTGTAATTGTTGAGTAATTACTTTGCCTACTCCCAGTGCTAGGCAGATACATGGACACCTACCAGAGCTCAGCAGACGCCAAGTCACTGGCCCATCCATACTCACTGGATTGCACATTTGAGCTTCCTCTTCCAGAGGGGAGGCTGATTTGTTCTGCTACTATACCTTAACTTGTGAAATAACTAGACAGCAATGGCTAAAAGCACACAACCAAGGAAGAAGCCCTAGTCATCCTAGCCAAGCTAAATAGTGGGTAGTACCAGCCTTACTCCTTGTGGCCAGGTTCCTTCCCCCTTCACTCAGATTTTGAATACCTCTTAAAGTGTTTTGGGAGGTCTACCAGTTTCATGCTGAAAAGGCTTAAGACCAAAAGGGAGATATAATAACTCTGTACAATGAGTTATGCTGCTGGTAATGCCAAGACAAAGTAGATGCAGAAAAACAAGGGTTGCTATAAGCATCCAAAACTCAGAAGTCCTTGTTCACATCTGTCTCTTCATTGCTGAGTTCCCAAAAATACGTCTGGGAACAGACATGTGCTACAGGGAGTCAGCAAAATTCCTGAGGACACCCAGTACTGCTATGCACCCCTGTAATGGTCTTACTCACCATTTAGGTGCATGCTTACTTTCCATAAAAGCTAGGCACTTCATTTAACTATTATTTAAATCTTAGACATGGGCATTTAGCGAACAGTAATTGCATTTTCAACAACAATATGCAACCACTTATGAAAAGTCTGTTCTCCCCTATTTTAGCTTGGCAAGTCATCATTTAAAAATCTGATAGCAGGAGATTTTCCTTGCTGAAAAGTATGGGTTTATGGCTCTAAGTGCATGGCACAGAGCCAACTTGTACCAGTTGTAAATGCAACAGTTATGCTGCACTGCAAAGTAAGACAAAAATAGAAGAGTACTGCTTACAGAGCACTTACAGTAATAGGAGCTCATTAAAAAAGCCAGTTTTGAGGTAAGACCACAGAAGTGAAATCCTGCTGCACTATTGTGTATGTACATATGTGCAATTACCAAAATCAATGACTAGTAATTAAGTCAGGAAAAAATAACCCTCTAACTGATGCTCCTTCTACTGCTCTGAAGATTTGCAACGACATGTACTCATGTAATAGCTCTATCAAGGTATTCTTTTTTTCTGTCTCTCTCTCATTTATGGTCACAAGTTTGTATTATCTAACTTTCAGAAAAGGCATTTGATCCTTTGAAAACTTTCGCACTTTGTGAGGAAAGAGATGGAAGTAAGAGAACATGATTGGTTTTCAGGTATTTATCTCTCAATATGACACGTCGATTAGTAGAAAAATGTTCTTGTTAGGTCACTGACAATATGATTTAGGAGTTTATTTTAACTAATACAGGAAAAGTTCAGAATGGGGACATGGAACTGCGAGAACTTGCAGTGCTGAATGAGAGCCAGACTACTACAGCAGTTGCTGCTTTACTATTCATTTCCCAAGTCTTTGAACATTTGCTGGAGCTTGATTACATACACTTAGAGAGCACGGCATACAATACATATGCACAGACTTTTTCTTTGAATTTTAAGCCAAGCTTTAAAACAACCACAACAAAACCCCAAGCCCAAACCAACTCCTAGCAACATATGCTTACATTCCTAAATAGCAATATGCTTTACTGAGCATCCTTCAGCATGTCACTGATTACATGAAAGACAATTGTATACACACTACTTTTAACAGTTAGGATTCTGCTTTAGGAATGAAGAAATGGCTTTAGAAATATAATATTTAGGATGTGTTTTTTTGGAGAATGTTTCTTTAGAGATTAATTTAATGCAAAAAAATCAACATGAAGGTCACAGACAAAAATAATTGTTTAATGAAGGCAGGATCCCCATCATAGCTCTTTTTTTTTTTTTTTCCCTGCTAAAAACCTAGATGTGTAATTGTTTCTTGCTGCAAAGATTTGAAGTCAGTCATCTCCACCTGATCAGTCAAAGATCAATCATTTCACATGTGTCTCTGAAAGCTGCATTACAGCTAAGTAAACAGCAAAAGAAACACATTCAGGAAATCTTTATACTATCTGACCATATCTGGATGGGTTTTGTTCCTTCTTGAAATCTTTTAGGTGAACATCAAACAACAAGTTTATGTGAGTGTCCGTGTGTTCATGCACACGGGCACACAGAGATACTGGTAACTGAGGCCATTAACTTACATAG
Organism: Falco cherrug; assembly: GCF_023634085.1. Taxonomy (NCBI): domain Eukaryota; kingdom Metazoa; phylum Chordata; class Aves; order Falconiformes; family Falconidae; genus Falco; species Falco cherrug. The sequence continues at coordinate 78,735,434 of NC_073698.1, forward strand.
ATCAAACAGAAAGAGATCTCAATGGACTTTTATAAATTAATGACATCACATGGCATTGTGCAAAATGAGGTACAGAAACTTTCAGCAGAAGTTTCAGTATAAAAGCAGGGAATTTAAAAAACATCTTTGCCAATACCTGCCCACACTGGGCTGCTTCCTTTATCACCTGACAACATACCAGCTTGCATTGTGGAATATGCCAGGGTGCAGACTCACAGCTACCACAGCTAAAACAATTTCACAATAGCAATCATATACATTACTTGTACCTGCACAGACAGCTCTGTTCCAATGTTTTCATAAATGCATACAGTGGCCAACTTTCATCGACATCTACATTCTTAATGGATACTGTTGCTTGCTCTTCTCCAAAGTCAGCAGGAGGGTTTGCACATTTCTAAACCAGGCAACATTTTTAATGGAAAATACTGATTCACAAGTCAAGAACTGTAGTTGGAACTATAGCATTTATTCCCTTCCTTGAAGAATCTTTTCTCTTTTCTGAATTTGGTCATGTGTTCACCTACATTCATACAGCTGCACAACACTGCTTTCCCACGAACTACCAGGAATTTTCCAGGTGGAAGCTAAGCACTAAATAAATTATGGTAGCGCAGGTAAAATTAATGTCATAAAGTTGTGCATGCTGCCTGAACAACACAATTCCTACATGAGCAAATATGCTAACTCAGTATGGAAAAGAAAACAAAAAGTGAATGTAAGACTAATTATTCTGTGGCCTGATGGAGACAGTTAAAAAAAAAAAAAAGATTAGGTTAGATTAATCGTAAGTAATTAGGCCAACAGTAAGAGCTCATTCTTTCATTATCTCCTGGTTTGACAGACCAAATCGATTCATTCCTTAACCCTGCAGGATCCTAATAAGATTTATCTAAAAACAGAGCCATGCTTCTTTAGTCATCTATACCATGAAGACACTCAGAAATCAATTGTTGTGGCCATAAGGGGACACTTTCTTTTTTTTCCAAGAAACATAAAAGTGACAGATTAAGATATGTTTAAGCATCACATACCAAACAAGTATCTGAACAAACAGTGTGGATGGGAGCTTACATGCTGATGCAGAAGTTGAATCTTAATGGTCAGGAACATAACCTAGGGTGAAGGAAACCTGTTTCCCACCAAATTCAACTAGATTGCTGAAAGAAAATCTGCATTTGCAAATCCTTTCTTCTGCTTATACCTGACATGCACAGCAGCAAGGGATGTAAGAAGTAATTCTTAAAATTCTCCTGTATACAGTGTCTTTAGCTTGTAGGCAGCTCTTCTTCCTACCTTGCATTTTCTGCTCCTTTTGTATACCTCCCAGATGTAAATTTAATTTTTGTTTTTATGTTGATTATCACAGAAGCTATACACAGTATTTATACTGCGTGCCACTGTAGGATTTTCACAGAGGGATATGAACAAAGCTACCATGCAATTCTTGAAAACTATTTTGAAGAGAAAACGGAAGTACTATTAAAAAAACGACACTTTCTTTACTTTTGAAGACAAAATTGCTTGCTCTACAAAAAGCTTAGAATTGCACTGATATAAGCTGTTGTAAAAGATTGTCTTTGGCTAATAGCAACAATTGATGTTGTATTTAAAAAGAAATAAACCCTTATCCAAAGCATAACATATTTGCATATAAAGTACCTTTTACATTTTTCTTTTACTGCAAGAGAATTATACAGAAAAATGTATTTAAATGTTTTGGAGTCTGTGTCACTTGCTACTCAAATGTAGTTTATATCCTACATATTTTGTAAGATAATGCAAAATATAATTCTTGTAATTATAACTCATTGTCTCTTTCCTTTTTTATGCAGACTTTAGTTTTTTACATCAAATTGAAGATAGCAATAAACATTCAGCCTTAAAAAAATAAGCAAAAAAATTAAAAATTATAAAGAATCATCATGCAGGTCCTATGACAGCATTCAATAATAAAAACCAGTGAATAACGTTATGAAGCATAGGTCTTGTGCTGAAAAATATTATAACTAGGTCATTCAAAGTGCAGAAGAATCCCTGGTAAGTAAGAAGAAATATTGTAGTTTAAGATACTGTCTACTATTTTTGCTTTTCAGACAGCATTCTGCAAATCCTAAACTCATATGAGAATAATAATGGAGAGCTCTGAAATGGATAGATAAAAGAATGGACGTGGGATGGAAAAGGATTTCTAAAAAAGCAGGAACTGATGGCAGAGATGTGACGTTTGCAGAACGGTGACAGCAAGAAAAAGGAAGAAGCACCAGTGGGTGTGAAGGGAAAATTATGTTAGTCACGAAAATACCATCCTTTTTGAGCCTGAGGCTTTGTCCTGCTGGAAAACGGTCACTTTGTAAATGAGATGTACCTTTAAGCTGGCATGATTAGACACAGAGAAAAGAGATGGGTGGAAAGGAAGAGAGAAAGGAAATAGGAAAGGGAAAAAGATGGCATAACAGCTAGCTTTTCTGAAGTGGAAATAGAGATGTACTGCACATACTCACTAAATTAATTTACATCCCACTATTGCTTTACAATACTCTCTTGATTTAAGTTTATTGTAGCAAGATGTGGGCCCAGTTCTTGATGACATTGCAAATATAAAAATAAGCAACAATAGATCATGTATGCACTTCCTACACTAGAAGCCCACATTAAATGTAGCAAACACACTGCATAGAGCCCCCACCCCACAAATGAAACTAATATATTCACAGCAGCATCTATATTTTTAAATGTTCCTGAGGAAAATTATTTGGCTTAATGAAACAGAAGCACGAAAATCCAGAGAATTGTATACACTGTAAGCATTAAATGCCCCTTAAGGTAAACATTCAAGAAAAAAAGAGACTGTGTACCTATATACATGCTGCATTTGAAATCAGTTTGACTCTAGACAAGCCAGTAAACGTCACTACTGAATTATGGGTATCCTTAGCGTTTAGTCATTACTCCTCTACCATATGGACTAAAGGAAACCAAACTGAACACTGTCCTAATACTATTTGATTCAGTCTTTTTTTTTGTGTAGTTGACTTTAAAATATTTTTTTCTGATGTTTTCTTAAAATTATGAAGTGGTTCTAAATTTCAAAGAATATTGTTTAAAAGTGGTGTGTTCTGATGAGAATTTCTGAGATAAGTGTTCAAATTTAATTACTGTGTCTACTCATTTCTCTCTCTGTCTTCCAGTTGATATGGTATCACATGACAGATGTCACCACAGCCTCTAAATACCATCACAACGAACTCCAACCACTTAGCACTCCACTGCTGGTCTTCTGAATACGATGCTCTGAGCATGCCCTGCAAAGCTGTTCCACCCAAAGGATCTGGCTGAGCTGCTATGGGTTGAGCAGCAGTTTCCACCCTCAGATGGTCTCTGCCCACTCTCCTGAACGAGGCTGAGAGGTGGCGTGGAGCCCAGGTGGGCCACGGTGACAGAGCTAGGAGCAGGGCACTCAACCTTTTTGCACATGGAAGTGGAAAGAAAGACAACAAACATCAGAGATTAGAGGATGTTCCACCTGTCCTACCAAACTAGGAGGAGGCATGATGTTCACTAAACTAAACCTGGTAGATGAGTTATGAGTAACTCCAAGAGGAGCAAGCCTGAAATTCTGGCTGTCAATGGTCCTATGCTTACTGGCGTATATTTTTCTTAAATGGTTGTTGAGACATACTGTGTTCCAGAAAGTTATTAATTCACATTTCACGTGAAGGCAAGCCCAAATCTGAATAGCTATATTATAAATTCTCTTCTAAGAAAACAACCTTCCAAATTATCAGTAAGAATAATTTCCAGAATACTTCCTCCCAGGTAAGAGCCTTTCAGGATTACTATTTATTTTATTCTGACACAGCAGGGTTTGCAGTATTGTGCCATTCACAATACACTGAAATTTGTAAGCTTACTTTCTTAATGGACGTTATTATGAATGGATTATCTACCTAGCTTGTATCAATCACTGTGACAGCACCATCTCAACTGGAGGAGGACAACAGAGCAGACATTATTTTCAAGTCTTGTTTCAGCAGTGTTCAGAGACATAGGGGCTATAATCCTTGAATGATCCTGAAATGATCTCCACTGCTCAGAGTCTACTGACCACAGCTGGCCAAACCTGGACACAAAGTTCATTGTAATCTGAGAGCCATGTAAAACCTTCTCTGAATAAACCAGTAATTTAACAGGACACAAGACATATTAAGATTGAGAAAGGAAGACATGCGGTTAAAATATCTGTGGTTTGGCTGTGTTTAAGTATTACTAATGTGTTCAGTAAAGGGAGAAAATAAAACAGCAGCTAGATTACATATCTTGTGAATCCTATTCCTTACGAGGTGTTCTAAGAAAAGTAAAGATGTGAAGGTATTCAAAAGATGAAATCATCACAACTTTGTTAAACTGGTTGTTTTGCAGGGAAGTCTCAATAATCTGTATCCACTATGAAAATTTCAATAGAAAGAAAACTGAAAACAAACCTCACCCATGCTTCCTTTTGAATGTTGCTACTTGGGCAATATAAAGCTGAGAGAGACAACTGTACTGAAAAAAACGATAAATATGATGCTGTTGATACAAATGGAAAAGATACAGGAAAGCCTAGGTGCATTTTCTAGCTAGCTAGCTGAAGAGAAATCTTTCACCTTCCTGCTAAGAAGCATTGTTGTGCAACCAGCCTTGAAGAAAAGAAAAAGGGCTGCTATAATCTTTTTCTCCTTGCACCCAATTAGAAAAATATTTTTTTTAGAAGAAGAGAAATCCTTACCTTCCCTCTTTTTCTTAAATGAGAGTATTGCAAAGATTTGCATACAAAAGCACTTAAGTATTTGTACTGCAGTACATCTGGCAATTATCTTACAAGAGAAAGCACTCATTTTAGCCAACTGCCACAGGCTCAGCATTACTAAAAGTAGAAAGCATTTGAATGTACAGAAAAGGGATATTCCAGCTTTCTACCAGCTACCTTGAACATACTTCACGTTTAATTTCACCCTGTTGCTACAGGCACTGTGCTGTTATGACAGCTGATCTGCCATTGAATAGCTGTAAAGGAAAATCAACAAAGGATCGCTTCAGTGATTTTCAGTGCAATTTATTGGAGCTTGTATCTTGCGGCTGCTGCCGCCTGTCGGGGTAATGACACATGATGGGTGATTAAAGCGCAAGTCCCTAAATCAAAGCTGTGCCAATGGTCTGAAGAGTCAGAAAACAGCATTCAGACCCTGTTCATTTCTCATAATGGGAGGACCTCATTAGGAAAAAATGGGCTGTTTTACTAACAAAAGAAAGTACTTTTGACTAGGGAGAATTTCATGTTTCCAAGATTTATTGTAGCTTTCTTACAACATCTTTTAGATTGTGCATTTAATGAAAATAAATAATTAAAACAGATAGAGAGTTTTACAATCCATCACTGCTGACTTGGAATTTAAACTGAGCTGTACTGTAGTTCGTCCAAATCCTCATATTTAACACAGTTTTTGCCTTTGCCAAGAAATAGGTGGTAAAAGAGAAAGCTGCCTGTCATTGGGGTAGGGGCAAAGGTAGGCAAGGGCAGCTCGCCAGCTCTTGAGAAAGGACATGTTGGGATAGAAGAGTAGTTTCAGTTCACTGAAATTACTTTTCATTTTCTTTCCCTTTACCTTAGTCTTTCCTTCTGAGGGCATATGCAAATAATCCAGCTAGAGATTTTTACCAATTTTGACCAAATTTGTCTGTTGGACAAAAATGTACTCTACTCAAGAAAATTGCAAAATAACTATGAAGAAGCAAATAAATGAAAATGTTCTTTGTTTAAAGATGGCAGAAATGTCAGAAGAAGAACACAGACAGAGTACACAATCAGACCAGAGGAATTTGGGGTTTTTTTTTGCCACAGAAAACACTATTTACAGACCATGGGACTATGAAAAAATGGAGCACAGACAGATTAAGGAATAGGAAAGTAACTGGGACTCAGGTGAATTTGACATAGTATGATCGTGGTTCTTCCTATAAGCATTTTTCTGAATGTGTCAAGAGATGGTGATTTTTCTCTTCCTTTACAACATATTATGGATAATATATCTTGGCAAATGCAGAACAGGCAATGCCACCCTTACTGACATCTTGTGGGATATATGTATTTTTAATGAAAAATTGGACATAAACAAAAGGCTAGCATCTATGATAAATGCTTCTTTTCATACACAAGGAAAAGCAGCAATTGGACAGATCTTTACATTCCTATATTCTCAACAATGAATTATTTTCCCAAAGACAAAAATGAGCATTTATAAGGCACCCTGGCGAGCAGAGCACAGCCAATTCTCCATCACAGCTTGCTGGCTTTACTGCAGGTGTTGCAGCAAAGCAAACTCATTTCACTGGCCACATGGGAAATCCTGCTTAGATAAAGTTTCACAGAAGAAAGGCATAGAGTTCTATCCATTTTAATAAACAAATGCTGCAGTGCTTTAGCCATACGGTGCAACAACTGTTTGCTAGCAGTGGAGGTAACAGCTTCTCTAGATTCATAATCTCCCTTCATAAGCATCTTTTGCGTTTATTTGTGTTTATAACTACTATTAAATATTTTTATTTCTTTTGCAGAAGTAGCTAATTATGTGATCAGAGCCTCTATTCCATGTGTTGTCTGAAGACGGAAAGAAACAGATCTTGCCTGGAAGAGGTTGTGGACAACATGGACAAGAAATAATATGACAGCGGTAGAGGAAGCAGAGGCATAGGGTAGTGAATTATCATAGCCAAGATGCAGGGTAACTGCAGGAACAGGGCAATCAAATCACTTTTACACTGTGAACAGGCTCCCTTTCCCATACAGCCTTTTCTTCTGTTATTCTACCAGCTCTTGTCATATATAACAATTTTAAATTATAAAAAAGAAAAAATGTTTAAGTGGTGAAACTTAGCATTGGAAGTATTAGCTGGGATTAGTAAGTTCCTGCTGGAAGGAGGTATGGGTCTGACTGACAGCTTTAGGTTTATGTATTAAACACATATAATGCAAATAGTTAAGAAGCATATTTGAGAGGAAATTGAACAAAGCAATTCTGTTTTCTTGGTAGACAGGATTTGTTGGAAATGTTTTTGTGATGAGATTAAAACTGCTCAGGCTCCCCACTGACATGAGAATAAGTGATAAATTTAAGAAGGGGCAGGGCTAATATGACTACCTCCAACAGATGATTTACATAGTAACATACATACCTTAATGAAAGCTTGCTTTTCAGGAGGGACTTTTTTCACAATATCATTCTATCATGTCATAGATAGCCCCTAAAGTGGAATTAGGAAGTGTGACATTTATTCAGATGAAGGCAGGCAGGTAGTCCATTTTAAGCAGACATCTCTTCCCTTGTGACTCCCAGGCAACCTTTAAATAATTTTAGTTCCTCCTTCATGTTAAAGGCTCATTACCCTTTATAGAAATTCTTTAGAAGTCTTCTCATCCCAAGCACCAGGAGTCATTTCTCCAGACAGCACTAGATTCCTTATTCCAGATCTTTCTCATAATTTTCTAATATTGTATGTCTTAGTGAATAAGGAATTTGAGAACTACTTATCCTTGGTTCAGAAGAAGAGAAAGAATCACTGATCATGATTTTTATGGGTGTTTCTTGAAAAGAAAGGGAGGAAGATAATACCTTCAAAGTGAAGATTCTCTGCCTTCACAGCTGCCGTTCTAGCCCTGTGGTTCCTGATCCAGCACTGACTCCAGGCAGCTCTTTCTTTCCACATTTCTGTTAGTATTCCTGAAGTCTCTTTATCTTCCTCTCATATTTTTTTTTTTGCACACCCTCCTCATAGAATTTCCCTTCAACCAGGAAGTTGGACCACCTTCTCTGACATGAGGGTGTCACACAACAAACGCTGAGGCACTAAATAGATGTGTATCTGGAATTACTACCTTTTCCTTCCTAGCATTTAGAGTCTTGTTAAGTTGGTTTATAGCTTGAGCTGTCTTTTCACTAAGAAAAAGACAGTCAGTTTTAGAGGCAGCAGGTCATGAAAGCACATTGCATCAATGTTTATTCTGTCCTCTCCTGAACTACTAAACCAAAAATTTGCCTACCATCTTTGACATCAAAGGTCAATAATTTTTCTGTTTAGATACAGGTGACACTGGAAATTCTGGAAGAGTAAAACATCCAGTTTCATTTAAGAGATTTGTCACAGGATCTATGAAAGGCAAAAATTTATCCAGCAATGTTACTAACAGTAGGTAGAAACTTTTGTCAAACATGGAGGAGAAGAATCATCTGTGCATAAGAGTTTCGTGTTTAAGTTCACAGTGATGCTATCAATGGTTAGCATCTGCATACATGAGATGCCTGTGGTACAAGTGACAGCTAAGAATTGAAGGAGGAGGCTGTGAAGGGACGGCTGCCACGTCTGTCTTTCTGACAGGCAGCCTAGTTTCATGATCAGTAACTAAATCCATCTAAGCCACTCTACTGTTTTATCAGGTGATTTGAGCTACTGTTCATGGACAACACACATACAGACTGAAGGAAGGTGGGAAGCCAATTTGTCACAAGGAAGCCACAACAAAATGTGTTGATGCTAATCTCTGTTTATGTTTTGGAAGGCTGTTTCTTACCAACTTTGTCAGCCAGAAATGACTGCCTGGGCCAGGTCTCGCCTTCTGCCTCTGAGTAAAGGCGGCATTTGTGGAGCAGGATCAACTAATGAAAAACATTGTGAGTTTCAGGAAGGAAGCCCAAGGCTATTACCTAGTATTAAGGCTATACACCTGAGGACTAGGGTCCAGAAACAGGCTTGTGGGGGAGAGAGAAAAGGAGCTAGAATAACCACAGAGAAAAAGAAAACCATGAATTACAAAACACAGTACAAGGCAGGTCCAGGCCTTCACTTTGGAGTTGCTCCACCTGACCAGGTCCAAGTACTATGTGCCATAACCATGCCACCAGAACAGGGGATCCACCTATGCCTGAACCCCACCATGGCACACTTCCCCAGAGCAGCTTGTCCTTAATGTGTGCTTGATTAAAACTAAAGCTGTGCCTCTTCTACGCACACACCACCACGCTAACGACATTTTCTCTAACCAGCCGTGCTGGGAGCAGTACGTGTGTTAGTGTGGATGTGTGAGGGTGTACAGACGTGCTTGCCTGCTATCTCAGAGCTGGAGGGGTTTTCATTAGATTCAAACAGCAACTGACCCTCCAGGGAAGCTCCTGCTCTTATTTGATAAGGGATGCTCTTTTATCACACATGAAACTGCATGCAATGATCAGACAGGCAGTGTGCATAGCTGCCAACCAGAAGAAAGCTGTTTTTCTGTAGCATATTACAGCAGTGCATTGCTACTGCAGTTGAAGATTGGCCCCAAAATGGCCAGTTATGGAAATCACAGAAGCTGGAACTTCTACTGATCCACAGAAAAAGCATGCAATTAATACACTTGTTTGAGGGTTGGAATGTCATGTTATTTTTCAGAAGATGAAGCTACTGTGGTAAATCTGACTGGAGAGGACATCTGAGGTACTGGGACTTGCAAATCTAACAAAGTCAACACTTCCTTTCGAAGAACTTAGTTATTCATTCTATGACGTTACAACAAATACTCCTAAACCTAAACATTAATGGTCTAAAGTAGAGCTCTCCAATGGAGAATGCTGGATTTTCCTTCCTTTTGGGGAGGGAGAGGGAAGTCTCTTTACTTTCAAGAGCAAACCTTTTTCAAGCTAACTGACATCTCAGGACTTCAAAGAGCTCGGTCAGTCTTCAAAAATCCTACAAACATGAAAGTGCTTGGCTTGGTGACCTCCTTCAATACTGGTCTAATAGGTCATTCAGGAACACATGGCATGCTGAAGTGTCAATAGTATCTTTCTTCTTTAGGGAGAAATTATATTATCTCTACAGTTTTGGGTGGTTGTTTCCCTCCCACCCCCCCGCGCCCCTTAACATTTCCTCTGTATTCTCAGCTATGTAAATGTTTGAAGGAGTTACAGCTAACATGCACCTAACAACTGGATTGTCTCTTATGCCTACAAAGTACAGATAGTTTGTGTAAGCACTTCAGATCCAATAGAATTAGATGCATTCTCTGGAAGTTACCTGCCGGTGGCTAAGTCAAAACAACTGCTGTGGTTGTATCTATAATATCTTATAGTAAGTTGTAGCATCTTGCGATATCTACTGTAACTGCACTGATAGTATCTATGCTATCTTGCAAATCTTTTAATCCATATTTTCTTCAACTTCTGATATTTTTAACGTCACTGTGGGTACTTCTTCTTTGTTATTGGTTTTTTACCCTTGACCAAATAATTTTCTTACTTCCCATTTATTACTCCGATGTAGCTCATAGACATGATAAAAAATTTTGAAATGAGATGTTAATCCTTTTTATCTTCAAGTCCCCTTTTCTCCTGATACTAAATAATGTTTTTTATTAACCATACTAACTTCCAGATGCTCCCACATGCAGCTGAATACCAACATTAAATTAAAACAAACAAACCCAGCCTCTCACCTCCCTCCCCACTTCCCCTCCCTGCAAACTAAGGATGCAGTAGACAAGCCTTTTTCACTCAATGGTAATATCTGAATCACAAAGAATTGGTTTGGTTCTTACTTTTAACAGTGAGGTACATGGACTTGCTGACGTCTGCTCCCACATCATTGCTGACCTTGCAGAGGTAGTATCCACTGTCTTCTTCCAGCACATGTTTAATCAGCAAGGAGCCATTTGTGAGAAGCTGGATACGACCATTCAATGCGATTGGCTGGAACTGAGGAACCCCGGCACCTAAAGCAAGACCCCCACAGAAATAGGTTAGTTAGGAAGGAAAGCTTCTCAGTTTTTTAGAATATGGCAGAAACTATAGCTCCCTGCTCTTAAACGCTCAATTCAATCAAAACACAAATGGCTTCTGACATCATCAGAACAAACAGAATGGTTTGCCAAAACTGAATTTATTAAATGGAGAAAAAAAAAAGAAAACAAAAAGGAAAAAAAAAAAAGGAAAAAAAAAAGAAAGGCTTTTGTAGCTTTTTTAATGCAATAGTGGCAATAATTTGCCCATGTTAAAGGTAAAGGGGTAAAAGGAGCATGAAGCAGGAGTGGAAGAACCAGGAACGGGGAGAGAGAAAATGAAGATTTTCAGACCGCTCATGGGTAAAAAGGCACATTTGTTGTACATTTAGAGGCTGATAAATTATTGATAATTACAGCTGAACAGTCATGCAAGTATGTATCCCTAATGCATACACCAAATGAATTTCTTATGACTAAGAGGGATGTCTGTTGTAGTAAACATGGCATACTCAAGGGATCTCTAGGACCTTGTTTATGAAACTGCGTAATGTGGAAAACCACATCGTTGACTGTGTTCCTTGTTTCCTCCTACAGCCAACTGACTGATGACATATAAAAATCTCTATTCTGCCATGTTTGTAGCCAGTATTTATTTGGAACGTTAACAAAAAAATACAAAGAAAGAAACAAAAAGCTCAGATCACTAATCAGGCATGAGGTGCTATGTTTGGTGGTAATTTAAAAGTGGAAGGTCCATAAAAAGACAGGAAGACAAAGATTTCTGTATCAACTTTTGTTTTAAGAAGGAATCTACTTTTCCCTGGAAGTGAGATACCGGGTAATTTAGGGAATAGGGAACAGGAGACTGCCATACTGTTAGCATGCCATACTGTCCAGAGGCCCACCACAAGTTCGGGCTCCTCCAGTACTAGGAACTCTCTCTGTATATATTAAGATACAGTTCTTTTAGCCTTACAGCCTGCTTTGGCAGCAGGAGACAGGATTTTTCAGGGAAATCGTAAGGCAGTCTTCTTCAATAGAATTCTCTTACAACACTTTCTGTACACAAAGTTGTTATCTGTCAGCTTTAATTACTACATGCAGTTGCCTGAGTCAGCCCAGGAGGAAATATGATGAATAAATATTATGGGCAACGGTTTAGCATAAAATACAAGCTATAACAATCTATGAATACAACATCTAGAATACCAAAAAAGTCCAGACATATTCTAAAAATCCTTCTAGTCCTAGAAGAGTCTGCTTTGGGGACTTACAATTACACTGAAGGTCTGGTGGCTGATACCATGAACTTAAAAATGTTAAAGGGATAACGTTTTCACAAAAATCAGTTGCCATTGTTGATTTTTCAACTATTTTAGTCACATGCATATCCCACTTCCTCACCCTTTGTCTATTTTTTTCTTTAATAAGCCATTTTTCCTGTCATTTAGTTGAAAGGCACATTTATGCTTCACTAACTTTACCTGTCTGCAATTGATTGCCCAAGTAGATAGATGCAAGCACTCACTTCTTGTACTTCTTCACATGAAAAATTCTGGGGACAATTTGGAGTTCACAGAAGGGAAAGAGCTGATACTCCTAAGGACAGCTACAACTGGGCAAAATTTTGCATAACAGTTTGCAAAGGTTTCTTACTCTTCACAGACACACTATTACAGCCAAAGACCTTCCTGAGCAGTGACAGCAGCTTATCACACACAGCTGTATGGATGAATCTGCAAGAGGACTACATGCTCATGAATCACAGAATCACAGACTGGTTGAGGTTGGAAGGGACCTCAGGAGGTCATTTGGTCCAACCCTTTTGCTCAAGCAGGGCCACCTGTAGCTGGTTGCCCAGGACCATGTCCAGATGGGTGTTGAATATTTCCAGAGATGAGACTCCATAGACTCTCTGGGTAACCTGTGCCAGTGCTCAGTCACCCTCACAGTGAAAAACTGTTTTCTTCTACTCAAACGGAACACTCCTTTGTTTCAGTGTGTGCCCGTTGCCTCTTTAAGCCTGAAGGACTTAACAGATTCTTCCTCATTATGGGGTGTTTGTATTGATCACTGTCATTACTCTTTAGAGACAGGAAGTTCATTTCTATTACCTGTCTATCCTGATGTACAAAAAAAATAGCCCTCTTTGTCCATTTTACACTGACAGAAAAAGCCAATGACAGTAACTTACCTGCAGATGCCCTTTCTACTCTTATGGAACCAACAGATGAGCTATGATCTGATTGTTTTACTCCTGCTGGCCTCACCTCACCAATTACTTCAGAATTTGGCATTAACCTTGCTCACGAACCAATTATACAATGTTATATTTTCTAAAACAAGGTATAGCATCTATCCTATAGAGCTGTACAGCACCCTAGTCAGATTAGATTTTGAAATTGTAGTCATCCGTTAGCAAAATACAGGCTTTTGGAAAAATACTTATCTCTTCACCTAGAATTATTATGGCAAAAAAAAATGAAACTGCAGTTTGATGGCTTTGCCTATGTCACATATCTACTAAAATCTTCTTTGAATTCAAAACTTCAGAGCTGTTAATGGAAAACCTTAAAAACACTTGATGGTAGAGTGTCACTAAGATCAAACCAGTACCCCTTTCTCTTTTATTAAGATGGGCTGCTTATCTCTTCACAGTCAATTACAACTCAACTAGCTTGGCTTGGCCTCCTCCTTCAGCATGCAAACACAACAAAACAGAATTACTTCTTTGTGACCTATATTCTTAATTAAAATCCCATATACCATTGACATTATTGGCATTTGGAGCTCTGTCCCCTTCCTGCCACAACCCAAAATTTATCAATAAAAGCAAAAATAGTCTTTAACATGAACATTTTTCTTCTCTCACCTTTTTTCTTCAAATATAATTTGGACTTAGATCCTAAGGAAATCAAAAATGACATGAAGCATTACACAAGGATTTCTCCCCAAGAGCACCTACTCTTACTTTTTAAAGAGTTAACACATTTAGATGAGATAGAGCTTGGAGAGTTTGTTTTCTTGCTAAAACCTGCCAGATGACAACTGCCCATAAGACAACTGGCCAAGACGCAATCTAGCAGGCAGCACATTTTAATTAAAAATCAGTCAATTTCCTATGGTTACTGAAGGTCAAGTGGGGCCAGTTTTAATGCTCTGTTACATGAGAAGAAAATGTTAAAGCATTATGTAAAGCGCATACTGAATTACTGCTTATGCTAATGCTACCTGACCTTTATTCTTTGCTGAAAAGATATGATTGGCCATCTTATCATGAATTTTGAAGGGGGGGGGGGGGGGAATCAGCCAAATGCTGCTGGTGAACCTTGTTCTGAGGTTGTTTCAATTAAAGCAGTACCTCTTTTCTCTGAGCTGTCCATTTCATCACTTGCCCGCTGAGGCCATAGCTAACACAGGCACACATTCACAGCTCCAGGATGTCTCTAAGGCAGATCAAAAGTCCATATAGCTCAGCCTTGTGTCTATGATAATGGCCAGCAAGACATGCTTAGGGAAATTCTATAAAAAACGTATAAAGATGACTGATACTTCCCTTCTTGCACCCTGCCAGCCTCTGACAACATGATGAAACCAGTAACTTACAGGTGACTAACCCATTACTAAACCAGCATTAATCTGTCCCCAGTGATCCCCAGAGGAATCCTACCTTTTGAGTATTTCCAGACAATGGTAGGAACAGGATAACCCTCTGCAGAGCAGTTGAGAATTACGGCTTTTCCATAGATCCCATCCTGGTCGCTGGGCTGAACCACAAACCTCGGGGGCACTGCGGGAGGAAGCAAGTGCAACTTAACAGGCTGCTCAAAGTGGCAGACCGGTCAAATAAGGAGACATAACATTTCATAGCAGAAAGCAAAAATTTAAACCAGCTTTTTGATGATCCAGTGACACAGTAAATTTGTGTCTGCACGCAATCTCAATGTATTTCTTGCAAGGCACAATAAATGCACCAGTCTGCATAGGATACAAAAGTAAGTTAATGAAAATCTTTCCATAGGAGAGGTTATAAAATGGAGTAACAGGTAAATCATATTGTTGTGGTTAGAAAAGAAAGGTTTTCTAACATATGTTTGGCAGATGTCTAAGAACAAATGAAATTTCCTGTATAGTTTCTTTTCGTAACAGTGAAATAGTAGTAAGCTTTAGAAAAATAGTTATGTAGCATAATACCATTTTTAATAGCAATCAAATCACTTAATGTTAAAATGACAGCATTTAAAACACAATTCCTGATAGGACTTTTCTTTCCAAACAGGTCTAGAAAGGTTCAACACAATTTGCTTGCATTAAGTTGAAGAGATGTCTTACTGGTATAGATGTAAGTGCATCAATGCATATGTATTATCTAAAGCAGCATAAAACCACTGCAGTGAGTCTTCCAGACATAAGCAAGTAAGTATAACAGCTGCTTATCTCAAGGAAAAGCTTTACATGTTCCAAATACAGATACACAGTGAAGAAAACAACTTGTGACAATGTTAGACCTACAGTTTACCATGAAAGCCTAATACCAAATGTCAAAGTCTCAATAAAACCTGCAGATTAGACAAAATTTTGAAAGAAAAGCTGAAAACTGTAAAGAATGCTGAAAACCCCACAAACTTTTAGTGAATATTAAAAATGCTTAATGGTTGTATTAAAGTCAGTTTAAATCACAGATTTTGGCTGACCTCCTGTTTTCTCGTTCAGAACACAAAGGAAATACCTGAGGAAAAAAAGTAAATTATTTGTGTCCTTATCCAGTGTTACTCTTTTTGTCATTTTTTACAGTGCTACAGACAAAGCCTGTAACAGGTGTTTTTTCCTCTCAAATCAAGTACAGCAACACACTCATATCTGATGCATTAATGGAGAAATCCTAACAGTTCCTTGCTTTCCTCTCCCCACTGCAGCATATGCACATGGGGGCACATACACAGCGGATTCACGGATTCACAGCTTCACAGGTCCAGCCAGTGCTGACTTTGTCTGAAAGTTGGGGGAGACAGAAGAAAGGGCCCAACCATCCCTTCTTGTTCTGACCCAAAACCCCGTCAGACCCCACCACCTGCCTCAACAGAAGTGCCAGAAATTAAGAAAGGAAGTATGGGAGAAGGCTGTAGCATTAGGATAGGTAAAGCAGCACAGAAGAGGATCATCAGTACAGTGACTATTTGCCCTGGGACCTGAAACGGCTCTTAATGGCCATAAATACAGTACTAGTTATCCATCAGAAACCCTGTGTGGCAGAAGCACAGTAGAAGCTGCGATGCTATAATATTTGACTTTAAAGTTTTTTCAGTGTAAACACTCTCATATTTAACGTAGATAGCACCTCCTATTATACCAGAGTCCCAGGATTTCCTTAAGGAGAAACTTCAGCTGCCAGTGTTGGTATGGACAGGACTGCTAAAAGTTGGAGGTATCTAGACATACTCTTTCCAGGATCAGAGAACCCTCCTCACAACAGCTCGAGTCTTCCTCCCTGTGCCTCCATCTTCCAGACTTCCCTCTATCTTTCTCTTTCCACCTTCATAGATACAATTGTTTTTTAAAAAGAGGAGAACAATCTTCTGGAGAGCTAACAATCCCTTTAACTGGGGATAAAGGGATAACAAACCCTTTCACTATCCTGTAGCTATAATGCTAAGATGTTTATTGCCTAACTACAGACAAAGAAGATCCACTGCTGTTTGGAATGTTGCTAGAAGAAATGGAAGGAGCTAACAGTGATAGAGGCAAGAGACATCTTTGTACTAGATGATACATTTACTGCTGTCACACATTTCAGCTTTCCAAATGGCTACCACACTGACAAACATATCTCATACGTTAATTCATGACAGGTAAGCATCAAACATGAAATCCCAGCAACAGCAGCTCTGGGCAATCACCCACCCTGTTCTAATTATCTATTCAGAAAAGACATTTGCTTCAGTAAATCTTTTCTCACTGCTCTGTGTTCATTTTATTACCAAACACAAAAGGATTCCTAAGCACTTATTTTCCAAAGCAGGTGAAAAGTACAAATAGTTGCACAAATAGATTTGATATTGTATAAGTCAGCGTGGTGGCATCAGCTTGTTTCACCTGGATAACTGTTAGTTAATTTGTATTCACGAACTGATTCTGAAAAATCAATTACAAGCTGATTATCCATAAAGAAGCTAGACCAGAAAATCCCCACCACAAAACACAAAAACACTTCAGCTGTATTAGTCTTACAGTTGAATGATTACAAATGATGTGATAGAGTGACTGATAATTATTGGCCTCCTCTACCACTGAAAAGTGTGAAGAGTGTAATATCTTTTGAAATCTCTCTAATAATATGAAAATTCTTTGGTTTATTTCCCTTCTCTTTGAAAAACATTTTCTTTATATTCTTCATTTGCTATGGAAGACACTGGCCAGAAGTGCTAATTTTTCAGGAAATAATTTATGTTATTAAACAGGTAGGCATATGCAGGAAGTTCTGGAAATGTTAAGCAAGCTTGCCTAGTATGGAATAAAGGCAATCGGCCTTTAAAATACTATTTGCATTAAAGTTATCTGTTAAAATATTTTTTTTCTCTAATCCCTTTGGGAGTATAAAGAGAAAAATGGATGGATGCCGAACGTAAGTGTTAAGAGCATTTCTATGGAAATGCATCCTTCCACATCTTTAATGAACTCACGTAGATGTTCTTTATGTGTTGTGCCTTTAACACTGACAAGCTCTGAACTGGGCTTTTTATCATATTGATTTTACTGTATTTTGTGTGTACATAAAACATAAGTTTTTGCTCAGATTTTCTTGGTGTCCTCATTTTTTTTTAATCATTACTTTCAATACAGAATGACACCAGAATGGCAACTGTGGAAATTAAATTTTGCCATATAAGCTCCAGAAACAGGTGTATGATTAGCAATCATACGGTTTCCTTGTACTGCTCTGTAAACAAAGCATGTTTCAAGCTTGCTTGGCAAAAACTGCCCACACCCAGTAATAGAAACAATTTCTATATTCAGTAAAGCTTTGGCCTTCTTTAGGACTACTTATAAAAATGCCAACTGCTGCTCTGATTCTGAAGACGTGAACCCTTGACACTTAGTCTTAAGATTGCCAATAGAAATCAGAAGAGATGCTACAGGAAAACAAAATTACTCATTCAATGACCTTTCAATTGTTTCTGTATTACTGTCTAGGTAAAACCACAGGATTTTTCTTATAAAATGATTAAAAAGTAAACAGAGGAAACCTTTACATTTGCCTTCCTCATTGATAGTTTGCTTCTCAATTTTATTTCAAATTACTAACTTGTTCAGTGCTATGTGCTACCATATTTTGGAAGACAATGCAGTTAACTGCTTGATCTAGATTTTGATACTTAGCTTTAGATTATAAAACTACATTCACCTTTTCATTGTCTTTCAGGATTTCATTATAAATTTAATTCAAGAAAATTTGCTTATTAAGAAGTTAGTGAAGTTAATTTGTCTGATATGCTTAAGTAGAATTAATGGGGAAAAGAAAACAAGTAATTCTCCTCCTCTCTCTTTAGTTGTAAGGGTGTAGGCCTCCTCTACCCCTTTAGAAGTTAAACACTTTGAAATAGCTCACGAATATGACTGAACAGTTGTACTTTTATTATCACCTTTATTTCAGCAGCACAGTCCCTTGAGCCTGTAAAGGAGGGCATTTAAAATTGTTTTAACAATGAGTTTCTGTTAGGCTCTCTCATTTAATGCAGCCCATGGACCTGTGATGAGAATGAGCTGTTGAGTTGTTTAGTGTAAGAACAATAAGTTGACAGATGTGAACTATTTAATGGCTGAACTCAAAGGACTTAAAAAAGGTGTTTTCAGTCAATATTATGACTAGCAGTCTCAGGCTTTCACAAAGGGAAAATAAAGGATGAGTTTAACCAGAATAAGACGGTGAATGTCATAGCACTGTTTTAAGAGAAGGAAAATTCTTTTATTATCTCCTTGTGTGAAATAATCCTGATAAAACAATACATGCGTTGGTACCCTAAGATACTGCTTACCAGTGTCTTTTGACGCTGAACTGCTCTCAATGATGGACTTTACAAGCTGCTAACAATCAATTTATAAGCGCATACTAACATTCCCTGATTTAATTTTGTGTTAACTGAAGAATCCTTCCTAATTGTGCTTTATGCCAGAGATCAGATGACAAATACAACTACTTCCTGGACTTCAAATCTATGCAAGCGCTTCTGGCTCCCAAGTACAGCGATTAGTACATCACACTGGAGAGAAACTCTGAAGGCTCCTAACACAAGCTCCTCTGGTGGGCTACTGGAGTGAGTTAAGAAATAATCTATGACATCGGCCCAGAATACGATGTTTCATTTTTATATGTAATATTTGTACTTTACATTTAGATCATACTGTCAAAATGATGGAAGAAATTTAATCAGCCAAAGCAACCATTGATGTATTAATGAATGAGATCATTAAACACTGTACTTTAGCAAAGATGAACAGTTATTAAATTTGGTCATTGGACCTAAGGGGTCGATTTAGCTGGTTTAGTGAAACCATTTGCTGTGCAGTTCAAGAAAAAAGATGTACTTTTGTAAAATGAGACAGTGCCTAGTCATCGTGTTGATCAGGTTTGTCTAATGAGAACATTAAATAGGAAGTGAATCTTTCAAGAGTAATCTTCAAAGCCACAGCGTAAACACCAGCAAAGAAAGTAAATGAGTTTCAACACCAGCTGCAACCATGAATCTCTTCCCCCTGCTTTTCTACCACAAACTGCATTTGCTGCATCACACCATCAGCACCACCAAACATCAGAAAAAAGACAGATACTCACTTCCTACCTGGAAGATTCAAGGCTCAGGGCCTCCTCATTGGGTGCCTAACTATCTAATGATATTTGACATTCCTGGCAAGCACAAAATGAAAAAACATTTACACTTAATGCACTAAATGCATTAAGGGGGGTTATTAGGTATTTAAAGACCTTATCTCAAGTTTAACTTATAATGTGTTCACTAACAGGAATTGTAAAATCATTATTTATGCACCCACTGCTGTCTTTGAATTCTCTCTTCTGGCAGTATCTGAAAAATTTTGAACTCATAATACATTTATGAGCTTTTTCTTTTTTCTTACCAATTAAAATCTTTTTCACTGCTTTTTATTTCATAATTACTTCATTCTCATTTTAGGAAACCCGTCAAAAATGAGTAACACATGATAAAGTGTATATAGATTTTTAATCACTCTTCAGAAGACAGCCTTAATGAGTAAAGCCTTAATTAATTCCACATGATGATATAAGTAGTTAACAGAGAAGATATTTTCCTAATTCCTATGGACGACTTTCATGATAGGATCCTACTCTTTCCTTTTTCTTAATAGCATGCCTTGCAAACCAAGAGTGTGGCAAGAAATAAAAGAATTAAAATAATAATGATTTATGAGTATTTGAGAAACCCTTCTATCTTGCAGATTTGTGATGCATTTCCAGAGGGTCTGCAGGCCAGGATCTGGTGGAGCACGAGATTTTGAGAAGGAAAGCCCTATTTTCACTCACCTGGACTGCCAACCTGCAGTCCCTATACGCAGTGAAGGATGGTAGGCTCCTTCCAGTGGCTAATTAATGAGCTTTAAAAAGATACTCCATAAATATTAGAGGAAATCAAGCCTGCTTTTCTGTGGATTTGTATCTCGTCTTTGAGTACAGACTCCAGTTGGAACATTCCTTGTGTTTCCAGAAGAGGGTCACCTGAGTAGATTCTCTGGTGTCTAGTTTACACTCAGTAGAGGTATTTCTAATCAATCAACTCTTTTCATTAAGTGTTTAGGCTTTCAGCTCCACCGGGTGCATTTTCCCCTCTTCCAATCTGTCTGAAACTGGCCAATAAATTGTGGAGAGAAACACCAACAGATCCGTGTCCACAGTGTGCGACTGTCTCATTTCCAGGTCCTCACCAAGAAACCCGTGGCAGAGAGAACTGAGATTGCCCTAAGATCTTCCTTACCCAGGGCTGCACAGCTGCCCCGAGGCTTTCTCCTCTCACTTTCTTTCTCTCAGCAGGCACTTTCCATCTCTTATGTGATGTAAGGAAGCTCTGTGGAAGCTGGTCATAGTCCTCTGGTATTTAAGGCAGGGAAAATACAGCCTCGCTGGCCAGGTGTTTTTAAGGCTCCTTATGGCCACTTGGTTGTTTTTATAGAGCACAAAATAATGGCAACAGCAGTGAAGACTTACCTTTAGGTGTCTACAGATTTTGAGAGACCAGTACTTGTATTTGTTTTGACATTTAATACTCCTGGCAAAATAGTAGAGCAGCTTAGATATGAAAAAAAATAATAATTTGTGGGAAGAATATAGGAAATCTATTTAACAGACTTACAACTTATCAGAAAAATCTGAATGCTAAAACCAGCAGATATGCACGATCTGACATTAAAAATATGGAGAAAAAAAATCTCAAGTTGTAAAGCTGAAGAAATTTTGTGGCTGTATGAATTCTGCAGAAGTTTGTGTACTCACTAGTAGTTCAAATGAGCCACTTTCTTTGTTAATTTTAAGAATGGACAGGATTTAGATTCCACTAAGTCTACCCATAAACTGTAGAACTGTATGGACTCCCACTTATTTTTGAAACATGACAGCCTTCATTGGTTTTAAGTCTACTTTTAAAGCAAATACAAGGAGAGAAAGAGAATAGAATAGATAAAGAAAAAGGAACTTTGTGGGGAACAGTCATATTTCCCTTTACTTTCCTCTGCCATTCACTGTCTACTCATATCAAAAAGCACAAAATTCACATAAATAAGATATTCCCAGAACACTTCTGTCATTTAGAAAAGCCAACATTTAAGTTTAAAGCACACTGCTGAGAAATGGTCACACAACACAGATTAGAAACAAGAGGAGTTAAAGCACCATTTTTTCTCCATTTATTTGGAGAAATTCCACTTTGTTTAGAAAAAATATTATGTTTCCGTTATATAGATCCTATGAACAAAAATATGAGGAGGGATCAGAAAGCTTGGAGAAGAAACAGTCAGCAGGAAAGCAAGTCTTAAATGTGTATAGATCATGTTGGATGCAGACGTGTAGTGACCGACAGTGACGACTTCTGACCCATGTGGAATGAGACACTGCTGAAGCAGTTCAGTATGAGGGAAAGTCAGTCCAGGGTTTTGGCAGAAAATTCAGGTCAAACACCATATATTTTTCCCTTTCCCTATGAGTGAGAACTATTATCCCAGGCGCATATGTAAAACTGATTAAGACATTACCATTTAAATTGGCAGAGAGAGGGGAGGGGGAGGGAGGCTTAAAGGAGGCTACTGCAGAGCACTAGCTGGGCAGAAAGATAAGCAAGAGTGGAAAAATGAAGTAGCCCTCATAAATGCCTAAAATGTTGCAGGACTAGACTCCAGAAGACTTCTCCTTTCACCCCAAAACAGAGTGAAAAGTCACCCTCTACCATGTCCGTGGGTTTATAAGGACACCCTTCAGGCACACCTTTGCCAAGTTACCTAGGGATTATGCCTTGTGATATATTTTCAAACTTGCTGTGCAAACCATTGACAAAAACAAATTGCTTCCTTTTCTTTCTGGATGTTTTTCAAAGAGTTTTAAATTTTCACTGTTAAAAAATAGGAGTGTTACACTTTTCCCACTTTGCCATCTTCTACCAAGCCATTAGAATCCTCAGAGAAAGAGGGCACATACCATAATCCTGGAAGTAACCCTAGTTATTTCTGCCTGTTGCAGATCCCTACATTTTATATTATCTTCTGTAAGTTTACCAGGATAATTCTTAAAGCCACTTAGGGCCTTTTGTCGTCTTTTTTCAGGCTTTCTTTTCCCCCTCAAAAACTCATTTGAAGCAAAGTCTTCTGAACAGATCTTCCTTTTTGAGTCAAATCTTCCCACTGTCCTAGGACTATCCTTAATGGACTGTTCCCTAGTTTTCCCCTTAAATAATGTGTGTGCTTATGGTTTTTATGCTAGTTTTCCCAAAACTCAGTAGTGAGTAGGTCCATTGCTTTTCCACTAGTTTTGATATAAATATTACTGTCATGATTTTTTTTGTAATTTCACTGCTTTTAAGCTTGTTTCAATATTCTTTAGTACAGATGTCTATTACTTTCCCTATCTATCTTGCAGTTCTAAAATAGTCTAATTAACTAAACACATTTAGTTATTCTTTTCCTAAGCTGTTTTTTTAGCTTTTAACTCTATTCATCATTCTAGTAAGAGATTTTCCCCACCTTCTCTTTTGCTGGGAAGTTGACAACCTCCCATCACAACAAACAGTCCACTGGCTGTGTCTGCTTGACACAGACGTGCTACATCTAATAACACCTGAGACAGTACCTGATTTGCAGTTATACTCAGTGCTTTAATTGACAGGAATGAATTGCTGTAGCAACTCTGTATGGTTTCCTATAGGCATTTCATCACAGCAGGGATGGTAGAATGATCTAGGTTGTACAACTGAAAACTCTCTCTGCAAATGCTGTCTATCCTTTTTTCAGCATCAAGACCCATGAGGCTGTAACAGCTCAAGTGAGCCCATGTGCAGGGTTTTCTGCTCTGTGCCCCACTTACCAGGGCAAGCCCTGCCTTTTCCCTAACTTCTCCCTGCCTTGCTTCAACTGCAGTTTCCCTGCCTCCTGCTCTCAGCAGGCAATTCCTCTTCTGGCAAGCCTTGTGCTGGCCTGACCTCTGTTCCCTGGACACATCCGCTTCTTCCTGTCCTTTCTGGCATTAATTAGTTTTCCATCCTTCTGCAGGGAAGGAGGTCTGGGGATTCTGCTCTTGCACCCCTCTCCCACCACTGACACAAACACCTCCATTTTCCCCTTGTATGCTGCTGCTGTAATTGCACTTCTGCCCCAGTGGTGGGATGGCAGCTGTTGAAGGCGAGGTATCTCTCTGAAAGGTCTTTTCCACATACAGTGTTTCCTTACTGAAACTATATTCGCATCTACTTCAAGGCAAAATGTTGTGAAGTCAGTATAAGCAAATTAATCATGCTCATTGCTTACTAAACACAAATAAGGAGAACAACACGGAAACAGGAGAGAGCCTTTTCCTGATGAAGTCAACATCAATGCTTTGCTTCTTTACTGACATAATGTTATACGAGAGACTGATCTAAATAAAAAATGGGGATCATCAGACTAAAACAATAACAGAGAGGAATTTGATACAATTTCAAAGGCTTGATCCCAATGAACTGGTTTGTGCCTCACAAAATTTTCCAGGAAGTCAGTCTTGGGGCTCCCCCATCCACCCTGTGCGGGCCAGGGGTTTTGATTAGTTTCAAGACTTTTAGATAGAAACGTTGTATTAGTTTCTGTGCTTCATTGCTCTCTGTTATAAAGAGAGGAATTACCATATTTTCCTCTTTTTTTATACTTCCCATCAAACAGATGTCATTGCAAAATACTGATGAATTCCGCTTAATTGGTGCCCTTCAAACTAATTACATCTACTTACCTCTCACGATTAATTGGCTTTGGTGCTCCACAGCTGCTGCATCATTTCTAGCTATACAGGTATAATTCCCATTGTGCATCAGCGAAAGATTAGAAATCCTTAAGGAGCTGGTGAAGTCGATGTTGTCAATCGTCACCCCAAGGCTGGCTGGGATCGGCCTGCCGTCCTTCTGCCAGGTGATTGTGATGGGCAAATCCCCAGAGACCACCACGCAGGGAATGAAGACCCGCTGCCCGATGGAGAACCGTGGGAACTCAAAAGGCTGAATAAAAGGCGGAACTGAAACAAAAGGGGAAAGAGGAGCTATTGCAGTTACAATCTCATTTCTGAAAAGAACATAATGGAACAGATGTGCAGTGCTGAATATATAAAATCAACACCTTCAATAGCCATAGAGCATTGTATAGCTAAAAAAATCAAATCTTTGGCAAATACCTTTTTTTTCCTTGACTACCCAATGCATAAGCAGAGATCACAACAGTGAAATCCCTGGTTTCTAGAGACACCAGACACCACTGGCAGATTGCAGCAAGATTACTGAGCACCTCCACAAGAAATCACACTGCTAATTTGTGACCGGCCAGGTCTTTCAGCAGCAACACTGCCTGGACAGTCCACGAAGAACTCAGCAGCTTTCAAGATCTAGTGTGAGAGGCATAAACATTCAAGCTGGTGTTTAATCTCTTCTAAGCATATTTTGCTTGGCAAACACTTTTTTTTCTTTCTTTCTTTTTTTAATTATTATTCTGCAGCTGAACTGGAAAACATGAAAGACATGCTCTTGTTTTCTATCATAAGAAAGTATTCGATTTCTTAAAAAAACAAACAAACCAGTTTGGTTTTAGGTACTTTTAATAAAAGCAAAAGAAACAGTGGATTCAATTCAATGAAGAAAGCAAGAATTAATGCAGATGCTTCACTTTCTCCAAGTTGTTGTTGGAACATTTACTAACAATTTGGTAAATTGAGACTCAAATACCAGCCCAAATGAAGGAACTGAAATCTTCTATCCTTCTCAAGGGAGGAATCTAACAGCCAGGGCATTGATCTAAGATAGGTTTCTATCAATCACTCCTGAAAAGACTGTAAAACCAACTTTGCAGGAAGTACTCAAATACTCATTTATTAAAAGAGAAGGTTCCTAGAGGTTATGTACCTTAGATATAGGAGTGCATTCTCCTATTTTTGCCTGAAAGATTACTTATACATACTCTGTAGTACATTTTAACATCTTTAACAGAACAGATTGAAGGAAACTTACAGCAGAATATTTCTACTGCTGTATATTAGCTAGCCTCAGAAGAAAATGGAGTTGGTGGCTTTATCCAACTGTATTTCTTTTCTCCTTTCTCCCTTTAGCAAATCTAAGGCTGTGTTTTTGCCATACCTGAAACAGGAAAGAATCAGGAAAACTGTTCAAAGTGGCTGCAATGTATGCTAGCCCACTGACTTCCCCAGCAGTATTCTTACTCCTCTGCCAGTGTCCTATTTCTAGGATGCAGGGGTGGCTATTTGTAACCATTATTATGTTAGCTCAATGCATTTCTTTTGTTCGTTGCATATGCCCGCTGCTCTTCCACTAGGAGTAAGAAAGTTTATCACTAAGGAAGTGACACCAAATCCCCTGAAGGGCTAAGGCGCTGTTCAAAGTCATGTTCAAACGCTTGTGTACATGCACATTGTGGTGCAAGAGGTTGGTGCAAATCATATATTAACTCCACCGTTTCTGGCATAGCAGTGATGCCATTTGATGAGAAGTTATGATCATGCATAGGTGCCACAGAGAGGTAACATCAGGTGCAGGGTACCACAGCTCATCCTTTCAGGCTTTGCCTGACGTCTTCCAAGAGCAGCTCACTGTCTCCAGTTGTAAGAAGTGCCACTGCAATCTATTTTTCTCTCACACTGTAATGCCTTTTCCCGACTGCCATCTCTCAAATTGCTAAAACCTGTTGTGTTTTGAAAAACTGGTCAATCAAGCATACAGAAAAAAGAAACTTAGTATAAATGACTGTGTTTATTGGAATTTAGAGTGCTGAAAATTAACTGCTTTTTCACTTGTGGATCTAGTGTCACAAAGCAAGGCAAAATGTCTGCCTGTGTCTTCTAATTGCCTTAGCGCAGCTAATGCATTCACATGAGAGATTTCAGATTCTTTGTACTTTGGCAGAAAAAGGCCAAATTTCTCTTAGCATTTATTGACAAGCAGTTTACGATATAAGTGGGGATAAGAAACTTTTAGAATGAGACTGTCAAAAGGTTCTGACATATCCTTTCACCTTGATGAATGCAAATATCTGCTAAATGCCAAGTGCTCCCCTTACTGTGGTAGCTAGCACATTTCTGCCCAAACCCTTCTCATAGTCTCAGGCATCATTACGGAAAGATAGGCTAAAATTCATAACAGGGTGGCAAATTGCTTCTGTATTTTCTGGTGAGTGTGTAACAAATCTGAACCAATCTTTCATGGACAAAATGATATCAAAAGGCAGACAACATACTGCTCAAGGATTATGTGCATCTTCACTCTCCATCTCCATGATGAAGAAAACAGGGAGCAAGATCATTAGGTCACACTGAAGTATTTTTCAGAAAATAATGATTTGCAGGGCTGCATTTACCAATTCTAAAATTTAAAGTAGCAGCCTGCAGAGAATTTCAGAAATGGGCTAAAATATTTATAGACAGTGCATTTTCCCTCTACCCAGGTTTTTAAGATACAGAGGAAACCAACATTTATTTCTGCTTCATGAAATATAATATATATTCAGCATGCAGCAGCTTGCAATCCTGACAAGGAGCTTATTTTTAAAAACAGTGTGTAATTTAAAATCTGTACTTAAAAAAAGCAAATAGTCTAGTGATAACTTTGAAGTACTGAATAATGCTTTTCAGCTACAGTATTTATCAGTTTGGGCTGATAAAGGCAGTTCCTGATGACCTAACATAGCAGATAATTTTTTTCCTGCTAGTTCAAAGACAGAAACAATCACAAAAAATCACTTACTAAAAACATAGAATAAAATATGTCTGAAGTCAGGCAAATAATTTCTGAAATACAAAAGTTACCATACATGTGTCTGTATATATATATGTCTGCATAGATCTATATCTCTCTCTGTATATATATATCTTTGCAGGAATAAGTTGACATATATCCTTGACAGAAGAAAATATCAAGCTTGATTAATCAGCATGTGCACCGATTTTTTTGTAAACTAAAGCTGCGTCATTGCCGAACAGCACTAAAAATGTGAGAGGGATGTATACTACTTTAGCTCTGAGAGAGAAAAGTTACAGTAGGACAGATGTATCTAAAATGTGTTTAACATACTTCAAGGCATGTTGAAGTATTTTCCTTCCCTATAAGTAGCTTTAACCATACTTCAGAGTATTTGATTTTCTTGTTAAATTATGATATTTTATATATAAGATATTACATGTTAACTATACAGAGCACTGTATGTGTATGTGTGCTTGT
This sequence comes from Falco cherrug, assembly GCF_023634085.1. Classification (NCBI taxonomy): domain Eukaryota; kingdom Metazoa; phylum Chordata; class Aves; order Falconiformes; family Falconidae; genus Falco; species Falco cherrug. The sequence continues at coordinate 78,763,199 of NC_073698.1, forward strand.
GTACATAGAGGGGATGTTTCCTCCTCTACCTACAACAGGCAAAAGAGTGAAAAACTCTGCTTCATGCAATGAAGTGCAATGTCTTGGGAATGCTTTATTGATGAGCGCTTGAATTAAGTGTCTGTTTAAGAAGAGGAGCATGGGCCAGCCTCATTAGTGCTAATGCAGGAAGATTTAAATTATATTTTTGTGCCCTAGCAATGTCTTCTGTACCTCTGGGAGCTTACTGTAAAGGAGGACAAAGGGCTTCCACACTGCTTTCCATTAGCAGAGGAACATGCTTAATTTCTTGCCCTCTGTTCCATGGGAGTTACTCTGGAATAAACTGTTGAGATGATTCACTAAAACAGAGTATCCTGAGTGTCCTGCAGATAGCCTGTCTCCTGCAGCAGCCTTCTGAACATGGTGTTCCTCTCCTGTGGCTCTGTAGAGTAAAATGAAAGTTGTCCTCTGCTTTATTGTTATAAACAGTTTCCTAATGGATTTTTTCACACCACCACTGTTGCAGGAGCTATACCCATAATATAAAATACTTTCAGCAATGAATATTCACAATACAGGTCTATTGGCTGATGCAAAGTAATAGACACCAAACTATGTAGCCTCTTAAGGCAGCCATGACACTCTAGATTTCATGCACTGGGAATGGAAAAGCCAAAACTGTTTTCTCTTTGCACAAACCATGGCCACAGTCTAGTCATTTGTAAGTTTTCTCAGCCATTGATTGTTTCTTCTAAACAACCTCATCCCATCTGGGTGATGGACTGAGCAATTGCACACAGTCCTGAAGCACTGGATTTTTCTGCTCCTTTCTTGTATGTACTGAGCCTTATCAGCAGGGCATGTCATTCACTGAACTATGCTAATGGCATTTCTTGAGCTAAGCCTGATGCCCTGCTCCCTCATTGTGTGCTAATGTGTCCTGTCTTGAAAAGAAGGAAAGCCGTTATATTCTTCAGGCCTTTCTAAGTGTATGCATTGGGGGAAAAAAAGAAAAGAAAAAAGGAAAAAAAAAAAGAACCAAACTAATCCCTGTAATGCCTCTGCTGTTGCATAGCATTTCCCTCTATTTGTAGGTTTATTAGTTACCAAAATCAACTCTCCATCCAAACATCTTCAAAATCTTATCACAACAAGCTGTGATATTTTATGAAGAACTGTCACTGAGCGTGGCAGAGCAAATGCTGTGGTGTGTGTTTCCCAGGGGAACTTACAAGAGACTTCACCCTTCATCTTAGTCCCCTTCCCTGCAATGCAACACCGGTAGCTCACAGGCTCCCTGGTGCTGTTTTGGAAGCTCCTCCAAAATAAAAGGATGTAAAATGCTGTGTAGAAACCAAGAGTGCTTTTATGTCAAGTCTCATCCATCTATCGAACCACCTCCTTTCAGCCTTCATTGTGAGGGGAAAAGTGCATGCCCTTATCATAGGAAGCACCCTGCAAACCTAGGATGGTGGGAAGCTCAGTTCCCTGTCCAAGGTGGTGCATTTCCTATTTATTTTTTAAAAGAGAAAACCTACGTGATTTGAAGATAAGGTAGCAGCTCCAAGAGTATATTAATACAACAAGCAGTTACCTTCATTGTTAAAGTGCTACCCGATAAAAAGCCTCACTTGTGGCTATGTGTCCAGAAGCACTTAACAGTCATTTTTACTATGCTTTTGGAACCTGGTCCAGAGCTTTTGCCCTTGTTTAGCACCTGCATGATCTAAAGTGATCTTTGTCCTCAGGTCACACTATAAAAAGTTGAAACCAACTAAATTACTACAGCCAAAAGTTCTAGATGTAGATGAGGGAGGACTTTAACAGAATGATCTCTTTCTCTGAAAATCATTCCCATGACTTGAATGGCAAAACATTTACACCAACCTGTCAAGTTTCAGGTACTGAATACAAGACTGGTTTAGTCTTTTATTCAGGTAGTTCTACAGGTTAGATGTTTGGGTTGTCACATGGGAGATACCATTATCAAAATGCATGTTCCCTCAAATCATACTGCTGCCACTGCTTGCTCCCCACAACGGGTCCCTATGCCCATTATGTGACCTGAGAATGATGGTTACGTGGATTTTTGCAGGATCTTCTGCATGACCTTTTGCACAACTGGACATTCTCATCCATTCTCATCACAGGGCCATTGTGTGATTCCTGCATAGGACAACTTCAGTCACCTTAAGAGATCAGAATATTTCTTTCTGAAGAAGTTGCAACAAGTTTGGAGGGATCCAAAAAGATGTGGCATGTGAGAGTGAAAGAAAGGCAGAAAGTGATATAATGAAAGAAGTATCTGAAGGACATCAAGGCCAGAAGTTTTTTCTGACTCAAATTATTGTCATGGTTCAGTCAGTAGGACAGATAAAAGTCACGCTTTAGATATGTGCATGAAACTGAATTCACAGTTGCCATGATCTATGCTGCAGAAAGATAAACAGATTAGCCGATCGTTTGATGACAGCGTGCACCATGGTCCCAAGAACCCTTGAAAGATTTCCACTGATGTTTTTTCCCTTTCGTGCCTACATATTTTTCGCTATCTAAACCAGCCCTCCCTGAACTGATCTGCAATGCAAATCTAACAATAACATTTTATATATTAGAAGAAGGTAGATAATTTTCAGGAAAGATGAGGAGAATCTATTCAAATAGTTGCAACATGAACTTATTTAGAAGTAGCCCCTGTTTGGTTTGCTTGTATTCTGAAAAGAAACAGGCTAATACAATTCTTTTACGCAGTTCACAACCAATGAAGTGCTATCACTTTGGCATAAGGCTGTGAGAAGCCTTCTAAATCAATGAGATATATAAGCTCTTCAAGATCAGAAACAGTCCTTTTGAACACCACAGTTTTTATTTTAATGATGCTGCACCCTTTCCACTTAGGGGCTTCTTTTTCAATTAATTTCTGTTGGAGAAGTGTGAATAGCAGCTGGCTCTTTGCATGAGAAGTGTGTCCCATGAGACTGATGAAAAGAAAATCATCACTTACTACTGATGGCTTTTACTGTAGCTGAGAAAACTATTACTACAAATTACATAATGAAAAAGTGGAGGTAATGACTCACTCCTGTTTTTAAAATGCTTTGAGATATACTAAAATGCTGGGGAAGAGATGCTGCTATTATTATTTTACCATCTTGCCACTTGAAGGGTTGTTTTTCAATGGAAATCTGAAATGTACAGATGGGGTGGGTAATATAACCTCTTTCTCTATTTGCCAACACTTCTCATTATAAGACTGTTTTTGTTTGCTTGTAGTTTGACTTTTTGTTTGATAGGCTTTTTCCAGGCCAGGTGCCTACCTCAGGCTGAGTTATTTCAGCTGGAAAGTTTCAGCTACAACTATTCAGCCATTTCCAAGAGTAAGGTGGAAGTGTGGAAAAATAGGGATGCAGTATATATTGATCCTACCATAAAAAAACAAAATCAAAAACCAACAACAAAAAAAAAAGGCATTGTGAGAATCTGAGAAGTCCCATGGTTAGCAGCATGGATTTCAAGTTTGGCAGGCAATGGCCCTAGCATCAGATATTCTTGCTGTCCCTGTGAAAAGTCATCATGAGGGTGCTGAAATTTTGCAGCCTGAGCAAAACCCAGTCAATATATAGACAAAACCCACACAGTTATCACTTCCTGAGAAAACATTTTCCAGTGACTAACAGCTATGAGCCCCCAGGGTTCGAGCAGCACTGAACACACCCTAGTACTGCCTTCAGTGGCTGAATCAGTTCTAGCCATGTGGGGCAGGTGCAGTCTGGTGGCACGTCAGAAATCAAAGCAGACAGATCTGTTTTCCTAGTGCTTGTACAGCTGCCTGTGCTGGGCCCAGGATGCATCTAAAAAAAACATTACTTCAATCCAGAGAGAAAGGAAGAGAATGTGGGGGCCAAGGGGTGAGAGTGGCAAACCAGCCTGTATTGCAGCAAGACAGCAGCAGCAAGCAGTGGAGCAGAAGCTCAAAGCAGCATCCAGGACAACAAAGGGGAATTACAGAACTGTATTTAGGGGCAGTGGGGGAAAGTCAGAAGCTGGGAGCAGGCTTCTGGTGGGATTTCAGAGGTGATGTGAGTTGGTAAAATGGAGTTGGGAAACTGGATGGGGATACGAAACTGGGACAAGGAAGCAATGAGGTGAGGTACAGCACTGACAGTGAATAAAGACCCACGTGAAGGACAGACCGAGTGAAACTCAGTGGAGACGGAGGAAGTGAAGACTGGCAGAAAAAGAGGACTGTAGCCAGAGGCTGGGAGGAAGCGTGGGAGCTCTGAAGGGGAAGACTAGTTTTGAGTCATGAGAACAAGGTGCTGAGGATATGAGGACTGAGATGGGAAAGATGTGGAGGACAGACTGGTTTTGGAACCCAGAGCAGAACAGCCAGGACTTGGGCAAGGATGCACTGGAGAAGACTGAGGAGGACAGGTCATACTTGGGAGGAATGAACACAAACCCCTGCATCTACAGAACAGTCTTCTCCTTAGGATGTCTGACTTCAATAGTCCTCTGCCATCTGCAGATGTATATGAGCCCCACTGGCAAACCAGTAGAACTGGAGCAAATGCAGAGTAAGAAACTAGTGCAGCTAAGAATAATTCCGAGCATGGCAAGGACCTATGCAGTATCCTTAGCAAGGCTAACCTCAGTGATTCCTTTTCACAATGTCAGTAACTGCTGTTTCCATTTTGGAGGAGGGGGAGGAAACGGGCTTCAGTTTACTTCACAAAAAAGCTAAAAAGAAAATTGCATTCAACACAGGCCAAAGCAAAACATATTGAAAGGGTATTATTACAGTTGTAAAGGCAAGTAGTCAATAGGTATAAAACACCATAAATTAAGTACGTAAGTAGAGTTGGAGTCTCTCCCCCGATACGTATACATTAAAGGGTGGGTAGTTTTCATGGCTTTTTGTCAGAACTCAGAACTGGCCAATTTGTTTGTCTAAATGAAAAACAATAATGCCAAGATGGCTTGATTTCCAAAAAGCTCTGTTAAGACTCGGCCAGTTCCAAGACAGCTATGTCTGCCAAGCAGAGATGTGAGTATTTTCCTCTGAGCTTATCCACTCAGCTCCTAGCAGCCAGCTTATGGGACTGCTAGCTTCCGAGAACCAGATTTTGGGACAGAGACAAGGGACGGGCAAGGGATGGTGGGGGCTGGCATGCCACGTCTCTGTGGGACAGAGTTATTTGTAGCCTGCAGACCTCTGGCATAGGTGGCTATGCAGACAAGGGCACCAGTTATTCCTAAAAAAATGGGACATCTGATTTCATGTGGTGTCTAACTGATTCTTCTGATCAGCAATGCAAAGAAGTAGCTGGCCCAAGGTCTAATAGCACATAAGTGTTCAGTTCCCAAGCTTCTGGCTTCCTGACAGCCTGTCAGGTGGGAAGCTACACAGCAAGGCTCTATAAGCCCCACTCTTGAGATCTCTGGCAGCCAGGATTTAATTGTGAAGTTATTGTCAAGAAACTTTCTGTTCTCCTATCTGAGATCTTACAGTTATTTCTGAAGAACATTCTCAAGATTTTGCTTTTATTGGGATGTTTGTAAATCTCAAAATACTCTGCAGAATGGGCAGCCCTCTTGTGTTTGATTACATGCTCATGATTTTGAGTATCTTTATTTAGATGCTGCTTTTAGCAAGTCCTTATTCAAGATATCAAGAATGAGGATGCTTCATGTACTGGGGAGTTTGGAAAGTGGGCAGTAAACGTGGCAAAGGAATGCAGACAAGAAAGGCCATTGGTATTCATAATGAAGATAAATGTTGCCCTGTAGAGCCAAACTCTGAATTCACCTTTGCCACAGATCTCTTAGATAATGCTAATTAAGTTACTTAAATCTGTCTTTCCCAGGGGGCTGCTAAGCTAGATGATGTGACTGATCTGAAGAAGGAAAAAGAACTTGCAAAAGCAACTTCATTTCAATGGGAGCAGAGCTTTGAACATATAAATATCATATAACAGCAGGTAAACTGGAAAAATCAAGCTGTAGGCTTCTGAAATTGAACAGACAAAAATTTGTGGATACTTCTAAGTTCAGTCTGTGCCTCAGTTGCCATCTGCCAAAGCACTCCTGATCACCCAGGTGGGTTTTGAAAATGAATGCTTTGTTTCGGAAGCAGTTCGATACCACAGAGATTATAATCTCAGAAAAACTCATGAGGAAATTCATAATTATGTCTTCAGAACAGAACATAGAGGAAACAAAATACCAAGTAACAGCTCATTAAGTGTCATCTATTCTAAATTACCCTTCAGATGACTGGTTTGAGGTCACGCAGGATGCTTGTAGCAGAAATGAGAATAAACCAAAGGACCCATGATGCTGAAGATGGGCAGTAATTCTCCCTCTGTTTCTCTGGAGAAGAAATAAGTATACTGGTGGTATGAGAAGCTGAACTATAAATAAGGATATTTGGGTACTGATATTAACTCCCTTTATAATGCCATATTTCAGAGTACATTTAAGCTCCGATATGCAAGCTGGGCCATATTTTGTATTTCTTGGAATCAAAAGTAAGTGCCTGAAATCTCATTGTATCAACTTTGGAATCTATAAAATGAAAAGGCAACACAAACATTAATAGTATTTTAAACAACAGGCCACTTTCGACTCTCCACTAACATGTTAGATGAAATCACTACATAGTTATGGAAGAAAACAATACACAGCCATCTAAAAAACCCTCTGTGGCAATGCTGACCTCCAGGTACAACAGCAGAACCTTGAGAATTGTTCAGGTCTGACATACAAAGCTCACCTTTGACATTTTGGGCTTAGCATATAAGGACAGGTTATTAACCCTTCTCTAAATAACAGTGCCCTGTCAATGCATGATAAAATAGATAGGGCACTTTGTAGCCAACTTTGACAATTCCAGATCAATAGTTATGAGCCATGCTGACACGTTTGCTTTGCGTGTGCCATGAGTTTTTTTTTCACGCTGCAACTTGCACTGCTCTGACATGTCTGCCTTAAGGAGCATATGCAGGATGTGGTTGTATCACAGGTGCAGCAGTAGCTCAGCCCACCAGCACTCTTCAAATGTGCCACATGTTTATGCAAGTTATTCAGAGGATATTCAGTCACTGTTTGAGGTTTCTGACCAGCCAACAGCCCTGGCAGCTGAATATCCAGAAGTAGAGGAGAAGACTTTCAAGGAAGTCAAATCATTGACAAAACCTACAGTTCAATCAAAATTGGCAGAATTGGCAATCTACTTTCTGGGAGAGGAATTTTCAAGTTTGAAATTGCAAACTAATAGAAGGAAAAATAGCACTGCACCTGAGGTACCAGCCAGCATTCTCAGTGATTAGTAATGTTTTGATATAAATACTGGAGCTGTAAATTCTCTGGGATTTTTTTTTTTTTGGGGGGGGGGGGTTGGTCCGGCTACAAAAAAACTGCTGGGTTTTGTTTGTTTTGGTTTTGATTTTTGTTGTGGTTTTTTTGTTTGTGGTTTTTTGTTGGTTTGGGGTTTTGTGGGTTTTGTTTGGTTTTGGGGTTTTTTTGTCTGTCTACATTGATTTTGATAGTCATTTGAAGAATGGTATTCTTTAACTGGAAACATTCCTTATCAGATTTACCATGGTGAATGGTCAGTGCAGCAGCACCACAGCTACTAATTTGGCATTCAGTTCCTAAACTGTATCAACAGATCTGTGATATTGTAATGTCAAGCAAGGTACCACATAAATCAAAAGTAATGGTGACATTAGCTTTTTATGCCACAGCATGTAACCAGTGCCCCTGACAGTCTCAGGTGTGTGAGATGACATGCCTTTCAGAGTTCAAATTGCTACTGGCTTAAAGCTAATCCCCTAACTTCCTGAAATAATTAGCAATTACATCACTCCAGACTGAAAAAAATGAAGGACTAAACAAACAGAACAGAAAGAAGTTACAAGATCAGATGTCTGTAACAAAGTCATTTTACTGTACCGTTCTCTGCATCTTATCTGAAAACAGATATAGGAATCAACCTTCCTGCCTCTTCTTTCCCCTGAAAAAGTGCCGAGGAAAGGTTTTTTAAGAACTTCAGGAACAGTAAAATTATACCTCAATTCTTCCTACAAGTTCATATGAAGTGCACTGTTTAGTGGCCCCATCACTCAGACCTAGATGCTACTGCAATCAGGTTTTCTGTCTTTTGTGTCCTTGTGAATAGGTCTGAACATTGCCAATATCAGAACAGTCAGAACACAATACTAAAAAATTCCTATTCTCTTCTATTGCTAAAGTCTCTCAGGGCCATCCTAACATCCTTGTTCAGGACTATTAGAATAGATTTTAGGCATTCTATTAGAATTTCAAGTCACATTTATTTACAATGCTACCTTTCTAGGCATGAGGACACTCAGAAAAGCACACTTAATAAGAGGAAAGCAAGGTTAAAGCTTTTAGCTCCTGTCTCTGCTTATTGGCAGAAAAACACATACATTAAAATTCTTATCGTATTCTTTAAAAGCTGGAAAGTCACTGGCTAATGAAAATGTGAACTTTGTCATCCAGCACAGAAACATTCACCAGTGAAACTTAGGTGACAAACAATCTACTGAATTAGTTGTAGTGAAAACTGCTCACAGAAAGCTTGCTTCTGCAAGGCTTCCACTTAGAAAGCAGTACTTTGCTAGTTGAATGAAGGAGGGTAAAAAAGAGAGAACAAGACACAGTGACTGATTAGCATCTATGTCATCATTAAAAATAAACACAAATCTGGATTAACCTTCTTAAGTGCTCATTATCTAACTGTCAGGACAATCCCATGTGTGCAATTCTGCCTTTCTATAAACAACACAGCCATTAGCTTGACTCTAGTTTTCCGAGTTAACCTCACCTTTTACTGTCACGTGCACACTCTGGCTGGTGGACAGCTGGGGCTGAACAAGGACATTGCACGTGTATTCACCCTCATCTACTTCCTTCTGCACATCTGAAAGCTTCAGTGTCCCGTTGTTCTCAAACGCCACTTGGCGATGGTTAAATGGTAGCAGGTTAGAATTCTTGTACCACTTGATGGAGTAATACGGGTAGCCGATCACACGGCAGTGGATGTAGGTGTCCCGCCCAGCTATTGCTGTGATGTTCTTCATCGGTCGAATGCTTGCTGGCCCTAGAAAGGTAAAAAGAAACTCTTGAAAACAATTTAAAGGCACATGTGCTTGAGGAAACATGCATATAATTTTTCTGAATATACAAACGTTAACAACATTTACAGATGTGGCTTGCAGAACACTTCTTAGCATTTGACAGTTTTTCCTTTCAAGAGCTACTTAAGCAGTTTCCCTAATCTTTATATGCTCTACTTTTTCCTCACCCTGCAGCATACATACTAATTATGTGGGGGTATATGTCTGCATTATCCAGCACTTCCTTGATATAATCTTTGCTGCATTACAAATTAAAAGGCTGAGGATGATTTAATTAATGTGAAATACTAAAACTGATACAAAGCTGGAATCCTGTTACACATGAGAACACTGACAAAGTTAGCTTTTCTTTTGACGTATATGAAGTATAATACCATGAGGATGGGTATTATGCCATGTAGGGCTAGAAATGCAAGCTAAAGTACTGTATACACAAGTAAATACAATGAATGTTGGACAAGTAAAAGAAAAGAAGAAAAAAAAAATCCATGCATAGCACGACAAAAGTAAAGAAACGGAACAAACAGAGATGAGTATAGGAAAAAGATTATAGAACACCAGCCATAGGGTTCTGCCAACATTTAACCATACCATACACTTTCTAGATGGGGCTGGAGAGGCAGGGTGGGAAAAGAGAGCGGGGAAGAAAAGGAGAGGAAAAACAGTAAGTTGGTTTTGGCATTCCAAGACTCATTTAATCACATGCAACAATCTTCTCCACTACAATGAGTTATGTGTGTTTTTTTGAGGAGCTGATTTGACAAGCACCTCTTACGTTTATTCGAGCCTGGTACAGGACGACTCCAGCAGAGTTGTTGGCAGTACAGCGATAAACTCCACCATCTCGGACCTGAGTGTTAGAGATATTCAGGTAACTGACCACATTGCCTTCGGAGGTGATAATCTGGCTGATACGATGACTGCCATCCTTCACAATGGGATCTTCATCCAGTGTCCAAGTGATAGTAGGCAGAGGAGTCCCCTTCACGTTGCACATAAGGGATACTGGCTCTCCCGGACTGACCACTTTCTCACTGAAGGCAGAAATGATTTTGGGAGTTCCATCTGCCAGGGGAAAAAAGAACAGGAGAATAGTACTTACAGGGTGTAAAGCTTATTCCCTCTATTGTGGGGCCTATCACATGAACCAAGATCTTATTTAGAAGCACTGTAAACAATTATGTTTCAGGATGTAACTTGTAACTATGGAGAGAAGGAAACAAATTTTGGTAGCAGAGTACTTAAATGATCCTTTGCTTACTACAGGTTGATTTTTTTTGTACTGGCTGTGCTGAAGGAAAAGCACTCGAATAGATGGACCAGGGCTCTGCACAGCTATATGAAGTGCCAGGTACTTGCAGAAAAGCGTTAAAGCCATGCACAGTCCATCACAAAAGACATACAGCAAGACTGCAACACATTTGGAATTTTTCTTCTCCTGGTAGACTTCAGCTCCTTGGAAAGCTAAGGATGAATCCTGTTGGCAAGAGCCAGGCACAACCTGCACTGGCTAATTTCACACAGCTGTGCCAATGCAGTTTAGTCCTGACCCACAATACCCCATTCAGAAAAGTATTAAATTAAGCTTCTCTGAATACAGATTGCCAGTAACAGCAGTGATGCCAATTCCGTTCTGTGGTCATTTTGTGCTACAGATAAATATTCCTCTGAAATGAGAGCATTCAAATGCTTTCTTTTGTGATCTGTGTCACCATTTACTCAGCCTCTACCAAGCAAGTGAACAAAGAGAGTGGATGGAGACAGAAACTTTGAGATTGTGAGTAGTGGGCAGGATTAAATAACCACCTATCCAGAGAGTTCAGCCGGGTAACATTTATGAGTGTCAACATTCGGCTATTAGGAAGTCCTTTCTGGGATCCTGCAATGCATGTTTGTTCTCCTTTGAAAATCATACTTTCAAAGCTGTATCTAAGAAGGCATTTCAGTGTAATTGGGAGCAAAAGGCCACACACCAGGAGCAGTATGCAGAGCACAGGAAGCCATCCAGCCCAAAGTTTAGACAACAGTGTTGCAGGCTACTGTCTGGTTTTAAATAGCCAAGCAGCAAGTCAGCTAACTTCAGTGTTCCTACCGTATTAGTGCCTCCAAGAAATAGAAGGAAAAGGTGCCTTATTACCTAGAGAGGGGCCAAAGACACTTGAAAACTCATCTTGTACATGAAGAGTTTCAAGAACAACTCCTTTCAGTTTTGCACAGGACAGAGGATGCCAGGACAGGACTGAGAAGTCTCATGATCTGTGATACACCATTTGACTGGCACATTATGTACTGTCCCTTCATGTACACTCTCTTACATATTACTTATATGTTTGGGAGGCTTGAACCGTGATTACCCTAGAAATCACAATTCTTGCATTGCAATTTCAGTGCAACATCACGCAGGAAACTGAGGGAACTGGCACAATGTGTACAAGACTCCCCACAAAACAGAATTAAAAACAGGGCTGCAAAATTCCCTTGCTTGCCACATAGTAAAAAACATAAGGCACTGTCACTCTCAGGCTGCTGAAAGACATCAACATCCCCAGAGGAGCATTTGATTTTATTTGATTTCATAATTTTCTCCTCTTCCCCCCTCTCTCTTTCATTTCTGTCCCATTGGCTATGTGACAGAGTTCTAATTTATTTATTTATTTTCATCTGACTCTTTTCCTTTCCTTTACTGTGTATTAGATACTGTCACCCCCCAGAAAACAAAATAGCAGCAGAAAAATAAAGCTTTTTATCCTGAAAGCTGACACAGGACCAATAAATCTGTGAGTGTGCACACTATGTACCTCTGCCAATCCTCCTCCTCTTCTTTTTTTTATTTTTTTTTATTTGTTAATTCAAGTGACAGGCTTTTTTTGGAGATGAAAGCAGACATTATTTTCCCAGTAAAACCCGAGTGTCTTTGAAATCCTTCCTGCTGTTGCTCTCTGATAACCTGCACTCTCTCAACATCATGATAGATTATCAATATGCTCTTTAGGCTTTCTTAGTCACGGGAGATGGTTGCCGAGGTAACTCAGTCCAGGCCGGTAATCTCTTCTTTCTCTAGATAGACTCTAAAAATAGTGCCCATGACACAACTGCACTACAGCCTCATTAGTGAACCAACTCTGTAAAAACTGATAACTTTCGTCACTTGATTATCATGCAGAACATTGTGTCAGTTAATTAAGATTATTTCTATGCTCTCAGCCAATACACCCAACCAGGAAAGCCATGCCCAGAAGATGTTTGGAGTTGAACAGAGACCTCTTCTCTCATGTCTTGCTGAAAAGCTGATATAAAATCCACCCCACCAAAAGAAAAACAGTAAAATTGACTATAAGGACTGCCCAGGAGGGATTTTTGTTTTCAAATTAATTTTTTCATTGTGTTAGTTTTTGCTCAGTGGGGCACAATAAACCCTTTTGTTTTTCAGAGTCCACTATCTCTCATTATACAGTGGTAGCACCAAAGACCATATATATTATTATGAAGACCAGAATTGCTAAACAGCTAGTGACTGACCTTCCAGTACCACCTGAACATAGTCTTGAGCAGACATCTTGTCCTTGCGCACAAAGCACTGGTAAGCTCCGCCATCACTCTTGGCCATGCCATCCATAATAAGGTTCTCCCGATTGACGCCCGTGATCCGGACATTGTTACCAGGGTTGATGATTTCACCATTACGATACCAGGAGAGCTCCTGGTCCTCAGTTCCCGTCACACTGCAGGACAAGGACACTTGACTACCAACACTGCTTTTTACCTTCCGTGGACTGATAGTGGCTTTTAGTGGTTCTGAAGATTTAAATCAAAATAAAGGATAGGGAAAGGGAAATAGAAAACAGTAAGTATACATGTGAATTATGTGCAAGTAACAAATTAACTCTCAGTTAAGGACAACAACAAAAATCACAGCCATACCCTTCCGAAAAAAATCCCTAAACAACAGATAAATGTGTTTGTTCTAAAACTGTATTTTTTCCATCTACAACCATGACACAAAACATAGATCTATTGGGATAACCTATTCAACACATGATATAAGCCCATGCCTAAATGAACACTAGCAGCAGATCTACTGAGTAACGCCATTGGTGCTGAGGGCCTAACAAGGGCCCTACACATGTTTTGGGAGGGCAGGACCTTACTTCACATTAGTTCAGCATGGACGTTTGAACTGGTACATTAAATGCATTCCTGAAATGCATCTTCTGGTTTAATTTCCTGCAAAAGGAAACCAGTTTATGCGTTCCAAACCTACTCCCTGATGCGAACAAGTGCTGTAAATGCCAATGTCCAGGAGATTTGCTTTTAAGGGTGGAAGATTCATGCTAAAATGTTAACATAGATACATCCATAGGTATCCATCAGATCAGTCCTCACAGAAGTGTTTTTGCATGTGGGCCCACAAGATTTTCTGTTTCAATATGGGAGGACTACAGTATTTTCAAGTCAGCCTTAAGAAACAGTAGGGCATAGGTACTGAAGTTTTATATCTTAAAAAAAGAGATTAACCATGCTGAAGAAAAGTCATAAATGTAAACGCAAGGGAAAAAATCTTTATCCTGACACCTAACAGTTATCAGCATTACTGATTGTAGACCTCATCTCATGCTTTGCATATACTGGTTTGACTACTATCACCACTGGTATCATCTTTGATACTAAATACATACCGTTCTATTTATTTTTTTACCAGTTTTTATACATGCATACAAACACATGTATACACACACTTATGATAATTTCCTCAGCTACCTCATTCACTTTACTGAACATTTTATAACACACAGGCTGGAATAAATCTTTAGTGGCCCAATGGAAACAGACGGCTGGAAAAAACCCACACAGTTCAGTGGCCTTAGTCATTTTGGATCACAGACACATCTGTAACAGACCTTTCCTCTACAGTGGCCCAGAGCAACAGTTAATCTGTGCTCATATGCATGTTACAAGTCACTGAGTATCTGTTTCCTATGCAAAAGACCACAAAGGCTCAAAACTGTCAATGACATATGAAACAAAACAGACATGCTCAAGTGCACCACTAACATCTCAGAGCCATGATGATGCAAGAAAGTAAACCACATCCTCCATTGCAGAGCAAGGTGAAATGCCTTTGCCCAACTATTGCTTCCCGGCCAACCTGATCCAGAAGATATCTGCTGGCTGTTTGACCACTGAGTAAGTAAAACTATCATCGGGCACTGGGGATACTCTTGGTATCACTAGCAACACGATTACATCATGTCTCTGGAAGTTTTGACTTTGTAACATACAAGGCAAACTGAATTAAACTAATTTTAAGAATACATTTAGATGTAAAGCTCCTCTGTTAACAATTCATGAATTACTGATCTTTCATCTCCGTTTTACTTTGACCAAATACATTATGTATGATTATTTGGGAAGACATTTTTACGGCCTATACTGCTTGCAAACTTCTCCCTTTTCAGTTTGCTAGTCATGCTGTATAGGTGGGGAATGTTAGTTCACAAAGCATTACTTCTATTCCAGGAAAGATATTTATTTATTTATTTTAACAATATAAGAATAACACTTTTCCAGTGCAATGCTTCTGAGCAATAATTATCTCTCTAGAATCTGTGAAACATTCAGAATATTCACACATGAATACTCAGCTGAGGAGAGGTATGAGTATTCAATATTACTGAACAGCATGAGTCATGGCAATGAGAGTTTGGCAGCTTTATTCATGACAACATTTGCAATTTCTTTTTAAGCATCCAATTCAAGCTTCTAAATTACGTATCCTCCATGTGATAAATTATGTAGCTGCATTAGAAATTGCATCTATTTGCACTTCTGATTGCTCAGTTGTCCAACTAACTCATCTCCACAGAGCCTACCTTCTGTTGTTCCCCAACTTTGAGAAGTTTAAGCATTGCTAAGATAAAGTAACAAAACAGAAGGTACAGCAAGACAAGGCATCATCTTCCCTGATGCAAACACCCAGACAAGTGGCCTGAGATCTTCACTCACTCCAGGACTTACGTTTTACATACAGTCGTCCTATCATCTCAGCAGTCCCATAGTTGTTCCACACCTCGCAGACATAGTTGCCTGAGTCCGAGGGACGCGTGTTCTCAATCAGCAGACCTGTAACCGTCTGACGAAACCTGTTATCAGGCTCCCAGGGAATGTTGTCCTTCAGCCAACGATACTTTGGTGCGGGGTGCCCTGATGCTTTGCAAGGCAGCTCCACTCGCTGTCCTGCCATGGCTTTACGGTGGTCAAAACCATCTAGAATAGATGGAGCTGAATTCGCTGGATCTGAAAGAACAAACAGCAGTTTTCAATGGAAGCATTAAAATTATTTCATTCAATAAGCAATATGCTAATATTTTCCCTTCTGCATTTCTTGACTCACTAGCCCAGTGTTTTATGTACTGCTGTTTGCTGCTTTGACCCAGCCATCAGTCTGTAATATCTCCGTAGTGGTGGCTGGGATCCAGCAGCATGTACTACTGAAGCATCTCATGACTACTTGGAAATCCTCTCAATGGATTTTTTCCAGGTGGCAACCATTTCTCTGCTCATCTTTCATGTTCCTTATCAAAGGATTGGTGAGCCAGGAATGTGTTGCCTTAACAATTATTAGTTATTCCTGCACTACTCGACTAGAATGAAGCCAACACATTCTCCGTGTTTCTCAGTGGTTTTAAGATTTTGAATTAAAGGAGTGATTTATTCCCTTGTCAGGAGAGAAATGTGCAAAGATACAGGGATTTCTATCTCCAGTCTAACTGACAGACAAGCCTTTTCTTCTTCCCTGGAAAAAGGATTTAATGTGACAAGTCCACCTTACAGCTCAATACTGCAACTTTCTGTGCTCAACTTACTTAGAAAAACAGCTCTCAGACCAACACACTTGTGTAGAACCTCACATATATTTATGTATCTCACAGAACTCTGACAGAATACCTTCATCAGAGGTGCATGTACCCCACCAGAAAGAGTAATCTGTTTGTGACTTCTACTTTTTAGGTTCGAAAACTTTTGGAGGAGGGGGTTGATTTGATGTAGTTTTGTGCAGCATGATGGAAGCCTACCCTGGAGCTATTGCAACACAAATACTGAACAATAAATCAACAAATACTCATTTAAGTATTTTCTCATCAGATGCATCCACTTTGCCAAGACTTGTCTCACAAAGAAACTCCACACGCTGATCAACAACTTCTATCTGACACACTGGTCTCTTTTAGGGTATATCTACATCATTGTTGCTTGGGTGTAGGTGTAATTGCAGCCATTTTGACATTTTCAAGTGTCAAAACTTGACTTAGCTAGCTCAGGTACTGCTCACAGGGCAGCTGCAGCAGGTTGCTGTTAGAAGCTGGAAAGATTAAAGGAGCAGTTCATGCTGAATTCAAACTACTCAAGCAATAGTGAAATCAGCACCTGAGCTAGTTAGTTCAAAACTAGCTTAGATATATCTTCATGAACTGCAGTCACACCTGGGAGGGCACACTTGAGAGCAAATAGCTAGAGGCACTATGTAAGTTATACTATAAATCTAGAAACTAGAACTATGATGGTAAATAAACAGGCTGAGTAAATTTTATCTAAATATCTAGGTAAAACTCTAAATGTCAAGTTCAATGAAAGATGACTACAGAGGTTTTGCTGCTCTCTATGTGCCAGCAAAAAGTTGAGCCACTGAAGGCAAAAATACATTCAGTTTACAGCAACTTACTGTCTGTCTCATTAGAAATGTGTCAGCCAGTAGTAAACAATTTTTTTATGCATGCATCTGTAGCCTCAAGGTCCATATTTGGTATCAAAATAGGTTATATTTTTGAGCTTGCCGTGCTGTTTATGTCTGGCTTAGTGAAAGTACAATTTTCCAGGATGTTATTGGGAAGACCAATGTTCATTTGAATAATTGATTATCCAGCTCCTTTCTAACCTTTTGGGTCATCAGGCATCTATGCTTTCAGTGCATAGATTCTTTTGTTCAGCCTGAGGAATTAACTCAGTAAAAATGTAAGTGTGCAAGAAATTACAGCTTTGCCTCTTAGGAAGGTTACAGGTACAAGAAATCAATTTCTTCAACTGAAAGTAATAATTAAATAATAAAAGAACTGACTTTTAAAGGCATTGTCTGTGCATTCCTACTCAAAACTCACAGTAGTTTCATATCTTCTCCATACACTTTTAACTTCACAAGACTTTATGAAGGGTATACGTGGCCCCATTTGCAAACCTTCAAGTATAAAAGTACAAAGTACTGCATGGACTTAGAAACAGGATGCGGGCCAGCAGGGGAGGAATGAAAGTAATGGTAAGGAAAAGAGATTAATAAATATCACACTCCAACATCCTCCTAGTTTGCTGCAGAGAACTACATATGCTTCAATGCTGGGCCCAGGCAAAGTGCAAAGCCACCTCAGACAACAAGCTGGTAGTGACAGCAAAGCAGCTGCTGCCCTCCTGCTCCCATGCCTATGCAGAAGCTTGGGTAGCCCAGGAGCTGGCAACTACAGCAGCAGATGCCAGGGGAGGCACAGTCCCCTTTTGCAGCTACCATTTCTCGCTCTTCAAGAGCAGCACGCCACTGCCTGTGTCCTCTAACCCAGGTTCATTTCACAGAATCACATAATGGTCAGGGCTGGAAGGGACCTCTGGAGATCATCTAATACAACCCCCTGGTAAAGCAGGTTCACCTACAGCAGGCTGCACAGGATCATGTCCAAGTGGGTTTAGGATGTCTCCAGAGGAGACCCCGCAGCCTCTCTGGGCAGCCTGTGCCAGTGCTCCATCACCCTCAGAGTAAAGAAGTTTTTCCTCATATCCAGATGCAACCTCCTGTGTTTCAGTTTGTGCCCATTTACAGTCCCTCGTCCTGTTGCTGGGCACCACTGAAAAGAGCCTGGCCCCATCCCTTGACACTTGCCCTTAAGATATTTGTAGACATTGATAAGATCCCCTCTTAGTCTTCTCCAGGCTGAACAGGCCCAGCTCCCTCAGCCTTTCCTCATAAGGGAGATGCTCCAGTCCCCTCATCATTGTCATAGCCCTCCCCTGGACCCTCTCCAGCAGTTCCCTGTCGCTCTTGAACTGGGGAGCCCAGCGCTGGACACAGCACTCCAGATGGGGCCTCACCAGGGCAGAGCAGAGGGGCAGGATCACCTCCCTCAACCGGCTGGCCATGCTCCTCCTGATGCACCCCAGGATCCCACTGGCCTTCTTGGCCCCAAGGGCCCACCGCTGGCTCATGGGCAACCCACTGTCCACCAGAACTCCCAGGTCCTTCTTTGCCGAGCTGCCTTCCAGCAGGTCAACCCCCAGCCTGTACTGGTGTGTGGGGTTATTCCTTCCTGGTGCAGCACCTCACACTTGCATTTGCTGAACTTGAGCAGAAGTTCCTCTCTGCTCGACTTTGCTTAACTTTTTCCCGTCTCAAACTGACCCTTGGCAGGGGCAGCCCAGCCTGGAGTCCCATCCACAGAACAGCTAACCTGGGATTCACACTGAGAAGCCTTGAGCTGGTTCTTAAAAGGGAGGTATTTAAAATATATTCAGGGATGTGCAAAATATTATTCCAGTGACCTGCTTTCTTGCACTCTGTACTTAAAATGGATGGTAAAAACATCTCTTTAGGATGTCCCTGGAATGGACTCCTACTTAAAGCTCCTACATTGTGTATATTCCAGCATTAAAAAAAAAAAAAAAAAAGACAAAAGAAATCCCAGGCTTCATTTACAATCACCTGCAATGAGGCAAATAGCAAAGTAACATAACCGAATTCCAATATGTGGTATGGACTCTTTTGAATAATTATTTTACTGTGCTTTATCAATCAGCTGCAAATGACTTCTAGCAAGGACAATGCTGGAAAAATTGAGGCAAAGTACTGTTCTAAAATATTCTGCTTTGGATCTTTGAATGACAGATCAAGAAACTCATTATGCTTTCAAAATCACAAGTATTTTTTTAGAGGGTGGGAATTAAAAAACAGTAAAGATTTTGGTATCTGGGATTCATGGCTGGACAAAATTATTTTTGGAAAAGTATAATGGGTATTAAAGGCATATTCTATAGCACGTTAATGGTCTTGGGTTTAGTTTTACCTAGAAAGGCCACATGTTTTCAAGGAAATGTTCTTACTCCAAATGATGTTTGAAACTTAGCTTTGGTCATAGGCATACTAATTATTCACGTGTCTATTTGCTATTATATATACATTACTTTTCTCACTCTTTCAAACAATAATGAAACTTAACTTCTATTAAAAATGTGGTTGAGAAGCTACGATCGATATCCACCACAATTGCATTCTCAAATAAGCAAGGAATATTTATGCATGTAAAGAAAGGCAGGCAAAATTGTATGTCTCAATCAAGCAGACCTTTCATAACTATGTTCAGGGATTCTCTGGTCTTAGTTCTTGAAGGACTCGCTATTTGAAAATACAAATTCCAGTAAAGAAGAAAGAAAACATTACAGACAAATATAAAGAGACAAACTCTGACCATGATTGCTGCACTTGTTCATTGGACTAACAGGACTGGAAATCAGAGCCCACTATAGTTGTGATAAAGAATTACCCCCACGGAATTTAAAAAAGCCAGCTATTACCTACTGCACACAGGTTAAACTTCCTATTTTGATTTGGTCAGTGGAGGAGAATAGAGAAGGGAACTCCAGACAGAGCACATCTTTTAGGGCGCTTGTCCTGAATTACAAAAAAGACAGAGCTTTCATTTTCCCCCTTTTGTTCAGTGAAATAACTAGAAATTTCCCTGTGGTAACCAAGATACAAGTCTGATTTTATTTATGTTACCACTGGCTCAGCCTTAGCATGATTTCATACGGAAGCAGACCATATTATGGAGCCAGCTAGAAGGACAGAACCCTGCCTATCCTTGTAAAACCAAAGCAGGAAGATTATTGTGCAGGAAAACTACTTCTTTATCTGGCTGGGAAAAGCAGAAGCAAGAGTTTTACTCACAGGGGACACATACCAAAGGAAGAAACTCCTGGATCTGACCGGTAAGTGATTCTAACCTGAACAATCACACTATTTTTCTATCATCAGTATATTTAAGTACTGGCTTGTGTGTTCAGAGGGCTCCAGAATCCTTCAGCAATTACTGTTTTGAGGGAGGGCAAGAAGTATATTACCAATGCAAAACTTTATGCCCACCTCTGTCTCTCTTAGGGCTCTCAAACAGAAGGTGGAAAGCTGAGACCTAATCAGTAGATTTATTTTTTTTCTCTGACAAAAAGAGCAAAATACAAGATGACAAGGTCAAAATGAGAATGACTCCACCAACTGTTAGATTGTGAAGGTTACCATACCTTGACTGATCTTTAGGGTTAGGAACTTTAGGACAACTCAGTAACAGTGAAAAGGAGAAAAAGCTCTGTGGGGCTTTCAGTGGGATGGTGGGCATGTCTTCTGTAAGGCAAGGATAGAAGCAGAAAGAAGAGTCTCAGACACAGTCTTGGTGAACTCTATGGATGTGGGAATACAACTGCAGATTTGCTCACATGCAAACACAAGGTGCGGTTACAGGCACCCAGCAAATGAAGGAGAGGCAGGGGAGAAGGAGAAGAGCTAATCCTATACAGAGAGATATTTGAGAGCAAGTCCCAAACCCAGGCCTGGGGTCTGCTCCTCCTCATCTCACCCACAACTGGCACCTCCTCTCACTGAGACAAAGTGGGGAGAAGGTGGGATTGGAACAGCACTATACTGACAGTCCTAAGTGTTTGGAGTGTGTGTGTGTGTGTGAGAACCCAACAGTCCATCACACACACACACCAGTCAGGAGATAATTTTCAATTACAAGGAAAAGTTAAAATACCCCATCCACCTTCTCATTTCCCTACCTGCTGCACAAGGCCATTTTGCCTGGGGACTCTTAGCCCATGGACAAGGCACCAGCTAACCGTCCTATCTGCTTGCAGCACCCTGTGTGGACTGGAACAGGTCACATACCCTTCTGGCTGGAGATCACTCCTGGAAGCAGGGGAATACACTGTTTTCCCCAGGGAAGGAATGTGATGAATGAAAAGGAAGGCTGAAACTCACTTCAGCTAACCAGCGACTCCTGCAGTGGAAATACCTACAGCTGAGCTAAATGTGCTGAGCTCCTGATCTGGTTAACAGAGAGAAACAGGCACCATGGGGCAACTAATCTCACTCCAAAGTGGGCAGCTGAAATAGGTCAGATACACTAATACTAGAAGAGTTCCTCTCCTTTGGTTACAAAAGGAAGCTGACTAGATAATTTCATTGCTCAAGTCTACTTTTAATGGGATGAATCCCATCCGCAGTCCTTTTATAAAGTATTCTAAACCTACTAAAAATTGCTGTATGAAATGCCAGTGTACCCTACAGACTCTCTGGGAGTATCTAATGGGAAAAACAGGAGGAAAAAAAAAAAGGGGGGGATTTTAGAATGGGATATTTTATTTTGCAGCAGCAGCTAACCAATTCTATCTTCCATTTGATAGATGACTTGGTGGTTAGTGCATATGTGCACAGGAACCTGCCTTGCCAGCTTAGCACACTAAAGAGAGGCATATACAATACTTAACATGATACATAAAGGAGCACCTGATACAAAAAGTCTTGCGCTGTTGCTTTGTCGTGTTTCTCCAGTGTATCTGTGCCTTGTGATACATCGGTAGTTGTACAGTCCATCTTCATTCTGTACGTCTAAAATATACAAGGCTCCCGTGGATGTGATGAGAAATCTAGGTCCTGAAAGACACAAGAATTTGCAGTGTTTAAAATATCTGCAGGTTGGTACTGTGCTCCGCTTGCTCACACTGAGGGATGGATGACACAGGCTGGAGGGTCCTGAAGGATTTTTTGCCAGACTGTAGAAGCTGCCAGTTGTAAGTTTACTAAGTACTCACTGCAAATGCATATAAAGATATTAATGCATGTGCACTTCTTGTAAAAAAAAAGGTAGGAATCTGTAAGGAAAATGTGAGGAAAGAAGGAAAGAAACTTGCCACTGTCTGTATCACAATCAACAAACATCCAAGAGACATCTGAAATAAAACACAGTAAAGAACCAAAGTGGAATTTAATCCAGTTTATTTCAATATTAATATGATGGCAATTCACCAGCAGAGCTGTATGTGTTAGAAAGACAATCTGGGATGGCATGCATAATTAAACAATATTAGCCAAAATTGCAGTTGTTGTCCAGGTACACCAGAAAATTGAGGGGAAAAAAGATCATAAAAAGTAAAACTAAAGGGATCAGTGAAAGCAAGAGAAACTCACAAAAGGAGAAACTTTTTACCCCAAGAATATGGAATGTATTTGCTAAAGGATGCCAGCCATAAAAGCCACATACTGCACAGCCCTGCTCCACAGCCTGCTTCAGGTGTGATGGGAAAAAAAGGACAGCAAAACCAGCTTTGCTGATGTCGCCTACCCTGCTGACCCCAGTGAAGCTGTACACACCCGCGCTAGCTGCAAGCTGGACAGCACGAGTGTCAGCAACAGTCTCACCCTACCCTGTCCACGTTCCCAGTGGCTTAATGCACTCCAGGCCTCATCAGGACAGGCTGAGCTCTCTGCAGCTCAATGCTTCCACAGCCAAGCCACTAGCAGAAGATGAGTTAATACATTACCTGATCTGCTATGGAGGTTTAGGGTTTTTTTCAAATCATATTGCAGTCTGTGATTAGGGAAGTACAATGGAAGCAGGTAGACAGACTGTGTCTAAAAGAAGCATTTAAATAAACAGCACAGAATGTGATATTTAAAATCCAAAGGTTATTTTCTTTTATTTTTAATTCTACACAGACAAGTTGATTTCTGGAAGAAAATGAAGTCCATTGAAGTGACTGCCCCCTAAAACTGAACAAGACTGACAGGCTCATGGTCAGCATTTCTCCTAGTGTTCATTTACACTGAAAATAATATAGTTGAAATTCTCTTCAAACATGTATTTTTTGTTACTAACTCAAGAATATCTGGAAAATGTAATGGTACATATGTACACAGGTGCAGTTTTGATCATTTGACACCTGCACAAATGCCTCTGTTGTGTTGTAAATGCATGTTCTAAAAGCAAGGACATGAGCTAACATCTACATGGTACATGTTTACTCTAAAGCTTTTCCCATATTACGATAAATGGAAGCAATGTGGTTAGAATGCATTGCAGACTTGGGCCTCACCTGACCACTCTTTCCATTTTAAAAATACTGCAGTCTAAGCTATGCATGCTTTTCTAAAACTTTTACACTGCAGAAAATATCTTTTCTTTTTTATATCTGCTATGTTTTCTGTAGTAACTGGTAGGTCTTACGATGTCCATGCCTGTACCTATGTATTATAAAATATACGTGGCTTCAAAATTAGGGAAGAGAATAAACAAAGATGAAACCCATTATGAAATAATACTAAGTAATATGCAGTAAAGAATATTTCTTTTTCTTCAGAGGTCTATTTGAGCAATGACTTTTTAATAATTAAGTGTAGTCAGGGTGCTTGCTCATAAATGTATTGGTGGGAAACCCGTCCAGCAGAGAAAAGACAGAAAGGAAACCGTAACATTACAGAGGGCAATCTCCTTTAAACCATGATCTAAACCAAATGGAAAAAAAACCCAACCCCTTAACAACCATTTAATGTCACAGGACAGGACCAAGTGTTAGAACAGAGACTATTGAATAAAACAACATAAGCCCACCTCTCTCATCCTTGTATACGTACTTAATTATAAAATAACCACACTGGTGACTTATCTTGGCTGATACTGTTCTCCTGAAAGTCAATGCACAAGCATGAAAGCAGTTAGACCTTTGGAAAAGCATAAACCACACTGCACATATCCTTCTCAAGTGCCTTGTTTGTTCAAATACCATGTGCCATTACAAAGAACTAAATTAACAAAATAAATCTCCAGAACCGAGGCACAGAAGATGTTGAGCCACTTGCCTGCTACTGAAGGAGAAGAGCTAGGCAAGGGAAGGTGTGAAGGAGGAGGGAGGACTGGATGGCAAGAGCACTCTCCTCAGCAGTGAGCAACACTATATTCCAGGCTGGGGGGAGGGGGTTACAGGAGAGGGAGGTTCATTCTTACACAGAGGCCATACTGACTTCATATGCCTCTGAAAAATTAATTGCTTGCATACAGGAAGCTTGTGTTTCAACACAAGTTAGTTCTAAACAAACTTACTGATGAGTGCAGTAGGAAAAGCACCTGAAAAGGTAATATTTCAGTGTCACAGCTAGGTGTCCGAAATATGGTATTGAAAAGGTTGCACGAAAAAAGAAAAGCTATATCGCATCTTATACTTTTAACAGGTTAGTTGTAATGTTTGGAGGAAATTATATAGACAGTTAATAAGAAGAAGTTAAACCAACAGAATGTGTTTTACCTAGCTTCTCCATTACTAAGTTATTTATTTACTAGTCACAAAATACCTTGGCTTCACCAAACATGCTAATGAGGTTTTCTACAAATACCAGTCAGCTAACAGCTACCTAATAGCAACCAGAAAGCATAGCCTGCAAGTGCGCCAGCAGTCACTTAGTGAACCCCAGGAACAATCACAAGATTGTTCTTTACCTGCTGTCAGTCTTATAGCCTAGCTCCAAAGCCACAGCAAGAGGAATCCCACCACCTCTTAGGGAGGCAGGCTCATAATGATTCACACAAGAGCACTGCTTCCTGTTGGTCACAGAACACTTTTTGTTGTTGATGATTCTCACACTGTGACTTCTAGATATAATGTAACATCCTATGCTGAGTATTTCTTCATTTCCCTTTCACAGTCCCCAATTACTCAGACATAAACACTTGTCCCATTCCGCTGTCTCCTCATCACATATAGCTACTCCACATCTGTACCCTTTAACAACATTTACCTTTACCCCTAACTCTAGGTGAGAAGGGTGTTTAGAATTGTGGTGTGAAAACCATGGGCTGTTTGACGTCTGTGTCACATGCAGATTCTGCACTACTGCAACATTCATAAAGCAAATCTATCTTTGCCAAGAAATATGTTATAAGGACTATAGGTAATTAAAGCACCGTTGTTTCTCTTAGTCTGTAGACAGTGTAAAATGACAGCTTCAGGAGATGGGAATCACATTTAAGGACTTTACTTGGGGTTAATGATGGTAAGCAGCAAAGGCAATCTCTTCTTGCTTCTGTTTCCAGCTGCGTGAGCATTAACCAGCTCTGTACTTCAGACAGCACAGCCAGTTCAGACGTGTGCTTGCCCACAGCAATGCTACTCAGCTGGCAGGGATGCCTGGCTGCTGAACCAGTGCTGCGCATACCATGCAGACATGTCCTCTGCAGCCTGATCGAGACTTAGATCATATTTTTCAAGCTGGGATGTAATTCTGTTACCAAACTGTGCTGGGGTAGATGTCAGTGAAGAGGCTGCTCAGCTGCCATCACATCACAGGATCATGAACACATAAAATGGTGCTCCAGTAAATCCACACATGCTCCGCATTTGTGTCAAGCAAGTGGAACCTAAACACCTAAGAGGCAGAAATGTGCTCCTTGTACAATGGCTTCACATAGCTTTCTTTTTCTGGGATCCAATTTCACCTCTGCTAAATAGATAATCCCATTTTTACAGAGTCTCACCTATGGAGACTACCAGTATGCAGAAGTTTAAGATCACACAAACACATCCGAAGTTTAACAATTAATTCTTTCCTCTATGCTTCTCTAAAGCTCTCACTATTTTCAGATTCTCTGCACAATTTTGAGACACGGTCTATACAGGCCATTGTTAATAATTAAATGTGCCTCTTTTATTAGGGTAAGCATGAATCAACTTTCACAGAAATTAAGTTAGATCAAATTCAGAGCTTTCCTTAAAACTGCTGAAAGCTCACTTCCTCAGGATTTCTACCTTGTACATGTTACTGCTGCTAAAGCTTCCTGTGGAATCGGAACTGGGAAAACATGGGGAACAGCTACTGCCAGGTTAAATAAGATGTGTACGTTTGTGGGCTCTTCCCAGACCCCATAGTACTGACTTGTATTTGCAAGTGAAGCCTTCCCTTCTCAGTCCTGGAAGCAAGTTTCCTCAGGTGCAATTATACATCTGGGTCAATGATAGTGGGTACAGTTATTAAAAGCCTGCCACATAATAAAAGGGGTTTGTGAAAGCTGTGCAGAGCCAATAAATTGTTCAGTGTTATCTTGCTATATTTTCTAGAGAAGTTATGAACATATTTGAGCTATCTAAGACTGCTTAGATCATCTTCCTGTTGGAAATTACTCAGGCAATTATATAATAAAACCTTCACTTAAAGGATCATCTAGAGATTTTTGCCTCACCCACTTTAAAGATAAGTAAAAGCAAATAGTTATTGCCACACATCAGACGTTACCCACAGTATACATTTCTCACCAACACACATTGTGTATAATTGCAGGGCTAAATCTTTTCCTTTTCCTCTCTTCTTAATAAATTTTGCATACTTATGTAATGCTTTAATAACCAATCCTCCCTTCTACTGAAAAAATGCAAGACAGAAAAGATGACAAAAAAATAAAATGGGAAATGCATGTAATTTCTGTCATCTTCTAAACAGAAAGCATTTTCATTAAAACTGACAGGCTGTCAGCTGTGACAAAGCCGAAGTGTTGAGTGTTCTGCCTTCTGTACTTCAAAAAGTGTTTAGAAATGCACCAGGATGGAGATCAACAAGCTCTTATTGCCCTGTTGATCTAGAGGAGTGCTTTCTTCTTGAGGCGCATTTAATTTAATTGCTCTCGCTTTGCTGTAACAAAGTCTACATTTTTTGACTCACCTACTTAATATGCCAAATAAAGATTTTTTTAAATGGAACATCCTTTGAGACAAACTGAAGGTTTTTGTTTGTTTGGCTGTTACCAGGCTTCAAGGAAGGCAGGCAGAGAAGCCTCCTTCACAACTCTAATAAGAACACTGTCAAAATATAGCTCATAATTCCAATTTATTATTCCTCCTCAGTAGTGTTTGTATTAATCCCTTGAAAACTTGATTATAATAATTTCAGCATCTGATTTTCAGAGAGGTTGAAAGCTTACATCTTTTTTGGCTTTCAGTGTTTGGTACCTTTGAAAACCTGGTCCAACGTCTGTAGTATGCATTTCATTCAGAGTTCAAAGGATGTGAGGAAACCTTACTACCTATTGCCTTGGTAAGGTGGGCAACCGTAGTAACATATTACTATTTAAAATTTAAATGTTTTACAGAGAAGATTACTGAGATACATGGATCAATGTACACAAGTCAGTGGAAAAGGAATGGAACCCATAATCCTTTCTCCCACATCCCATCTGTCATTAATACATAACTTTGCCTCACTGTGGGACTGAAAAAAAAATTTATAGATCCAAGGACTAGAAACACCATTAAAGTCATTTATTCTCACCTTTCGTGTTTCACCCATTAACTTCTGCACCAAGTCCATACCTGGAAGTTAAGCTATAGCTTTTTTAAAAAGACATTAGTCATGATTAAAGATTTCTTGTAAGCAGAGAGCATGTGATACCCCGGGGCAAATTATTCCAATGGTTAATTATTCTCACTTTTGAAAGTTAGCCTATTGTTTGTGGTCTATCTGGCTTTGACCCCAGCTATTGGATCTTACTGTGCCTTCATTAAAGATTTCCTCTGCAGTCAGAAATCTTCTGCCCATTTAAGTACTTTACAGAATATGAGGAAATTACCTCTTAAACCATCTTTCACCTTAATTAATTATACAGATTGAACTTCCTAAATCATTTACTGGGAATTATTCATATCTTGAAATATTCCGGTAGGTTATGCCTAACACCTTAACAACTTTTTGCAGTTCTTTTTCACATTTGGATCATGCACCTAAGTTCAGTAATGGTTCTGGCAATAGTGAGTATCACCACTCTCCTCTATACAAATCTTCCTTCCATTTATGCGTTCAGGAATTACACTAGTCTTCTTCTCAATGGTAACTTGCTTCAGTTATTCATTGAAAACTGTGATGCCTTTTCAGAGTCATGGATTTAGAGAACAGATTTCCCCCGCTCTGCAGATGCAACCTATTGTCTGTCTTGACACTAAAATTGGCTGTAGGAAAAACTACGTGTTCAAACCAGACCTCTTTATCACACAAGCCCTATGCAACACACCAAGCCATGTCATCATTTGCCATTACACCGTTTGCACAGTTTGCATACTTCATCAACATGTCTTTCCTTAACTAAGTTTCATTCATTACTTGAAACTTTAAATTTATGTCTTCATCTGAAATATTACAAAACCACTTGATCTGGAGATACCTATTTCAAAGTAGTTAGACATTGAAGAGAACAAAGAGGGAGGAGAGGGAGGAAACTGCAATGTAGCTAGGCTTGACCAACCTGAATTAAGGGCCCCAAATCCCATGGCATTTTAGAAAAACACCCCTCATTTTACTACCTGCTGACTAGTGCCCTAAATAACCTAATGACTTCTTTAAAGTTAGGCTGCATTAGCAAATCATGCCTTCATTTCTCTAAGTGATGAGGTCACATTAACAATTATGAAATTGCTCTTATGTAAGGTTTTAATGCTTTCAATTAGACTGTATAACATCAGAGATTAAAATAAAATTTTACAGGTCTGAGCAATAAGTTAAAATAATTCTGTTTAGGTTTCCTATGTGAAATTGTTCTCATGTATAATTCATAAGAAAATGTGAACACCTTCCCGTCAAATTAGCACATAATATTCTTGTATGAAAATGAGCATATTTAAAAACTGTAACATTAATTATTCTTTTCTCATGTCCTTTTCCCCCAGCATGCTGGTAGTCTTTAAATAGGGGTAATATTATCCTCAAGATGGCTTAAAAAAATCATATTTGGTTTTCACTTGGTTGGAAACATCTAATGGCATTATGTTATTGCAGTCTAAACTGGGTTGATAGAAATTAAGAGAACAGATGGCTGTTCTAATCATGTGCCAAATGATAATATAGAACAAATAAACTTTTATCAGCTGTACTTGTCACCTCTGCTGGATAGAACTGCTTCTGCTAAGCAAGTTTCTAGCCTGACCTGTGCACACAAGGGGAGAAACCTCCCCACAAAGCCAAAGCAGAGAGTAACCTATAACTCAGTTTTATAGCACTGCTACAACATTATTCTCAAAGCAAAACAATCTGCTGCTCTGGGCACAGAAAACGGGCTAGAAGCAGCCATGCTTAAACTGTGCCCTGAAGTCACAGTCCTGTAAATGCTTTTGATACACAAACCAAAGATTAGATGAGGAAGGAGCGGCACATAGGG
The DNA here is from genome assembly GCF_023634085.1 of Falco cherrug. Classification (NCBI taxonomy): domain Eukaryota; kingdom Metazoa; phylum Chordata; class Aves; order Falconiformes; family Falconidae; genus Falco; species Falco cherrug. Next base: position 78,792,615 of record NC_073698.1, read on the forward strand.
AAAGAAGGAGGTAAGGATCTCACTTTTCTAAGGACTACTCACATAATGTGCACAACCTACACGAGACACCTGGGGTGTTGCTCACAGTAGGTGATGCAGATGGTCAGAACATGACTACCCTCCTGTGAGCAGCACAACCTCCCCCTCAGGGATGTAGCCAAGCTTGCAGGTCCTGCTAGCAGACCTTACAGAAGATAAAGCTAATTTTTTTTAGCTCCTCATATATTCATCAGCTCTGGGGTTTAAAACAGTACCTTTGGAGTGTGTTGCCCCTCTCCCTGTCTGGGACACAACCTGCAGCTGACTTCCAGGAAAACTGGAGCAGGAGGAAAGCCACAGGCTGCCCTCCAGCCCAAGGGCAATGAACTTCCTTACTCAATTAGAATTAAATTAGCCCCCCTCCGTGTTACCACCTCCAGCCTTCAGGCACACCTGCTGAAGAACCAAATGCCTATTTGCATTACAGGGCCTGGTCTTTGTCTCTCACAGACCTGAGTTTTGATAACTAGAGAGGCCACCATGAGTGTGACTCAGTTTCTGGGATAAAAATTCAGTGTCAAAGCTTCTCAAGTGTTACCATAGTACAACATGGAATTAAGATCTTCCATCTTCCCGTCCTGACACAAAGAAAGAAATAAGCATAAAAACCATAGGACATGGTTGTCTGAGGCAAAGTGGGTTGCTGCCATATTTGATCTATTTTTCCAGGCTCCTCAAAGCTCACAGAAATGCAACTCTATCATAAGACTGAGCATGCAGCTCTGAAGTTCTCTTCAGTTCCAAAGCAGCTGGTTTTCCCTTCTGTTTGGTTCCATATGTGTCGTCACACACACACACACACACTCCCACCCCCCACCCCCCCCCCCACAGACAGACACAGACACACACCCCTTTTTTTTTTTAACTTTTTTTTCCCAGGAATTAAATTTGAGAATTTATAAAAGTAGTCAGCAGCCTCACATGAGTGTGAGTTAAGGACACATACATTTCCAGTCCTATGGCCTGACATGGTTCCAATTGTAACATAGGTCGAGTCTTAACATTGCAAAATTTATGTAGCACCGATAGCTCAAAACTAAGACAGATTTTTTTCTTACACCATCGTTCTTTACCCTCCTCTCCCTTAGTCAAGTCCCGCCTCAAGGAACATCTATTTTGGTGGCATTTCAGTCTGAATAAGGGTGTACAAGTAAGTCTGTTACTGATTAGTCACCCTGCCCCTCAGCCAATGGAGGTCAGAGCTGCTCAGTGTGTCCAATTCAACCATCATCAGCATGTCTCTAAAACGTCAGGGGAAGAATGGAGCAAGGTCATGCAGTATTTTCCACTTGACAGTTGAAAGTAGAAGACCTCAAAGAGGAAAACAGTTAATATAGAATTGCTATTATTTTGGTACCTATATCTCTAAAGGAGTATTAGGGACGAACCATGTCTTTGTGCATCTCTCCAAAGAAAATGGATTTAGAAAAATCTAGATGCTGTGATGTTTACTTTTCCATTCCAAAATGGCTTACTGTCCCTTGTAACTTGAGATTTTGTCATAGCTATAGTTTCCAGATTTCCCTTAATGTTTTGCATGCCAAATTACTAGCTAAGACAAAAAAACCTGCCTATTTCTTGCATTTAGAACCATAAGGTGAGTAAAATGGAGACAGAAAGGCAGAAAGAAACAAAGAGAAAGCAAAAAGAACATAAAAAAAAAAAAAAAAAAGCAAAAAAAACCCCAACCAAACCAAGACAGAAAGAAGATGGTGGGAGGGAAGGAAATGAAACTCCATTTTGGGGTTTATAAATGGAGCTGAGAGATTATCTGCTGAGTCAGTTACAGCTCTACGATAGGAACAAGAGTTGTGGTACTGTGTTGGGTTCACATTCAGACAGCATGAAGCCTGAACTCAATGCTTAGAAATGAAGCAGGTCCTGAATACTGGTGATAATTTTCATGTTTTTAACTGCTTTAAAATCAACTGTAAAATGAGTTTATTTCTGTTTCTGTAATCACAGAATAAGGAAAGACATACAAGCATTAGTGCTATTATATGTGTAGTGCTATCATCTTCTGAGTAAGTTTGGATACTGGGATAATGGCAATTCTGCAAGACTGATTGTTAAGACAAATTATTCAAATCAGAACACATTTTATTGCCCCCTCCATGTTTCTGAGACAGCAAAAATATATTTCATGCCAATTGTCCATACCAATTCCACTTATATTACATATGCAGTATTCAAGTTATATAAAGGAAGAATAAACATGCTCTTTTTTTAAAAAAAAAAAGCATAAATAGATGCAGGAGTTGTATTTTTGTGTACACAGGCTATATTATGTTAATTGTTACTACTTTACGATTGGATCATATAAATGTGACCAATCACATAATGTTTACATTTAATTGTTCACCCTCTTAATCTTCTATAAATATATTAGGCATGAGCAGCTACAGTTCTCTACCCACTGTTGTCTGTTGTTAACTGTCAGTCCTCCAGGATATAATAAAACTGCCATAATCTTTAATACTGCAGTTTTAGATTATTTGAGTCCTTGCACACGTTGCTGTAGAAGCTGCTTTCCCTGTTTCAGCTAGAAAGCCAGCAGATAATTTTAAATCACTAGCTAGTTTTAGGGACTCTGATTAAAGAGGATTCAGTTTTGCCCATGATATATAGAGCTGTCTGGAGGATTAAAATATCTTCCCTCAGGCTTTTGATGGTGCATCCCAAATAAATAAATAGCCTGGAGCTGACCAGTGGCTTAGCACAAATAAACTTATGCTTTACTCTTTCCACATCAAGAAACATAACTCATCTCTCCTTCTATCTGCATGCAAATTTAAACACAAGCTTGTTAAGTAAACGGAGAACCTCCACCTGCTCTGGCCTGAAAGCAGTTGGTTTATGTCACCACCATCAAATGTGTACCTTAATAGTTTATAGCTTTGAATTTATTGTATATGCAGAATATGTACTGTTACAGGCAATGCGATCAGGATAAATCACACCAGCAGCACAATTATTTTGACTAACTGCAAATAATCAATATTGTGCTACATTAATTAGAGCAGCTGCAGTTCTGGGGCCCCACATGTTTAACCACATTTATTCTGCAGGTAACTGTGAAAGTAATAAAGCATCTCACCCTGACGGAACAATTTTATGAGAAATTTAGAACAGTACTCAGTTCCCTTTATGAAAAAATCTATTCAACAATTCACAGGACATCTGAGTGTTCAGAATTTTTATTTAAGGTATACGCAGTACCTAACAAAGACTCATATGGTACATTCTAGCATAGTATTTTCACCTAATGACTTATTTGAGAGTGTAAAATCAGGGAAACCTAAACAGGTTAATTTGGTTTTAGGGTAATGACTTGGAATGGGGTTATTATCTTCCTCATTCAATTTGAAAAAGTAAACCTATGTTGTTTGGATAAAAAAAACCTCAAAATATTCACTGCAGGAAGAAGTAGCTTCACTTGGAATTAGAGCTAAAATAAATAATTTCCCCTGGAGACTCTTGGCCAGTCCCCTGGGGAAAGAGTCCAGTGATCAGTGAAAAAAAATTTAAAGGAAGAAAAAAGCAAATAATCATGTACATTTCTATCTTTTTGAACAAGACAACAGTGTTAAAGTCTGTGGAGTCACCTTTCAACAGCTCTTTAAAAATCAAATTATTTTCAAAAATTTCCCTTGCAATTAGCTTTACACTACTTTTCCTCTAGAAACTTGCCCTCTCTCATGCACACTGATTTCCACTCTGAACATACCCAGCCATGGGAACCTATGGGAACCTACTTCTGTCACTGGTTTACCCTTCCACACAACGCAAGTGAGGCACAGAGCTCCATTTCACACCTTTTGTGTTTTTAACTTCTTTCAGCTCTGACTACCACTCATTCACTTACCATTTTTTTAAAATAGCCACCTGATAAGCTAATCCCATCCTTTAGGAATCCATATACATTTTTTTCAGTATAGAAACATACAGAACCTTCATTGGGTTCCTATACAGCACAGCATCAGAACAATTGATGGAGCAGTGTTTTGAACAGAAGAGACAGAACATCAGGATGACAGTAGTAAGAGCAGAAGTATGTAATGACTGTTCTGTGCTGTATAATGAAACAAAAGAACTCCTGCGGACCCTGATCCAATGAAACTACCCCATAAAGGAATATTACAAAAATAGCAACTAAGTATTATACAAGATGTCACATGTATAATCAACTTTGCTGGAAGAAAAAAAAAACACAAACCCAAAACCCAACCCACACTTATTTTAAATTGAAATAACTGTAAGCAATTCCTGAGAATTTGACTGCAGACAGTATTGCATCAGCATATGGGGATTTAGCACAGCATGCATGCAGACCTCACTTTTTTTGTAAGTTACAAAGTTTTACAATTCTTACAACATTGCAATAATCAGAAACACTTTGAATGTGAGTTTTATTGTAATATTGTAAGTAGAATGGTTATCATGCTATTAATTTCCTGTGCTTTGTCAATTAGGTTCTTTGCTGACATCTTTGGCAAACTAACTTTTTAACAATAGCAGTGGTTCAGTAAATACAACTTTTCAGCATGGATTAAATTCACAGCGTGATTTATACTAAGCATGAAGATTATGGGATATTTCAACCCAAGTTAATTTCAAAGATATATGTTAGATAAAACTATGAAGGATGTCTAGTTCCAGACCTTCTTGTAAAGATTACTTTGATTCTATACTATTACTTTCCTGGCGCACAAAGGAAAATATCATTATAAGCACACCAAGTATCATTCCTTCAGAATAAGTGTAAGTATTTTAGGATTTTTTTATTGTCTTCTCTGAACTGCTTAGAGAATCATGACTTGGAAGCCTGTCTAGATATAAGGAACATTATGCAAATATGTCCAAATACATTTCTCAGGTAATTTTCATCATTTGCCTATTTTTATTTTATTAGGAAATTAAGGCACAGTAAAGCTAATTGATTTGCCTAACCTTATCTTGCATGTTTGTAGCAGATTTGGGAATCCTGTATTGCAGTCCTGGGCTTTTTGCATAAAAGCATCTTTTCTTACTCCTCATTTTACATGCTGTGCCTGAAGACCTGCCCGATACTATTCAACCCTTTATGTAGGTACACAAGGACACAGTTTGAATATGTAAAGCTCTGTGTATGAGCTAAATGTTACTAATATTCTACTCTTTCAATTGTCAATGTTCGCACGCAGCTGTACCTGTTTTGTTTGCACTGTTGCTCGTTTTGTATGAAGGCCTTGGAATAAATTATTTTGAAAGTACAGCCTTTGGCCAAACTAATGTTTCAGACAAGCCTGTGTTAAACATTCTTCTGCTTTTCCTGAGCCTTTCCTCCACTTAAAGATACAATTAGTTTCTGTTTTGTTAACCCTTCCAGGTCTGTTTTAGGGTTGCATGGCACTATTTGTTAAGATAAGGGAGCCACTGTAATGTGTTTTCTTGTATCTTTTAAATGATGAATGTTAAGAAAACAGAGGTGTTTTAGAATGAACTACTTGCCAACTAATATTCTAAATATTAGACTTCAGGCTGAAATTCATGCAAAACATTTTTTTTTTCACTTCTAAAACTTATTTTTGAGGAAGCATAGCATCAGATTAAAAAACAAAACCCAACAAAATAAAAATGTCAAAGCAGGTGTACACTGGACCCTAGGCAGTCTTCCTGTGCAGTCATTCTCTCTTTCTTTATCTCTGCAAGCCATTAAAGAACATGCTGGGTCACAGAGTGACCTCGCTTGTCAGCATCATATGACATTAGCTCAGATGGCCTTGACCATACTAATAACACTTACACATGATGATCTATATAATTGACATTTCTTGCATTCCCAGAAAATGCAAGCAGCGTAAATTTGTCTAAACAGGATTGACCTGTCAGACATGCCTTCACATACACAACACATACAGCTCATCCAAGACGTGCCGAATCTAAAGTGCATATTTTGCATTGGTGACCAGTGCAGTACAACTGTTATGGAGTGCACAGTATATATCAGACACATCCATGACCTCCTGAACGACTGTAGTGCAGAACAACAATGGCCAACTGCATGCATCGAATTTGTCTTTAAAGGATTAGCATATGGGAATAAAACACACCTTTAAGTAGAGGAGCATTATGAAACCTGTAAACCATATATGTGTGTCTCATTTAAGCCATCAGAACATGGCTTAAATTGGATTTAAAATCATGTACTAGTGCTCTATTCTTCTTGTGTGTGCACAACAGTTGCCAGACAAGAGATGTAACTCTCTGTACACAGTGCTTTAAATGCATGTCTAAAAGCACTCTTTTTTGGACATGTTCATCTAAAGTATGGATATTTACCCGATTTGTTTCAATGTACAGAAAACACAGTGCAGTTTTGGGGACTTGACATTTTACGTGAGCATTCAAAAAATCCTAGCATCACTTAGATAAGAACATTTTAAAATAATTATTCTTGTTTTTCAAAACCAGGCAGCTAAAAAGTAATGAAGAAAAAGCTCTGAACTAAAACTATTTTAATTCTCTTTTCTTGATATTCAACTTTAATCTGGGTATACTCTTTTATACAGCTAATGGCTTAGGGATGTGAACAGCTATAAATGAATCTTATAAAAAGAAAATTAATGTAGCAAAATCTGACAGCTGTATGGCATTTATTCTAAGCAAATTCTGCACTGGTTCAATCTCTTGAGCAACTGTTATTTAGGTCAACATTATTGCTTTCATAGTTCACAGTCTTTATCTCCCAGAAGAAAGCCAATTTTTTTTTACTCCAATCCTCTTAGGTAGAGCCCCATGAGTTTGTATCACTGACCCTAGCATTTGCATTCTACACCATGTCCACAGTCGAGCCACAGTATCTCCCTCCCTAGAGCATTTTCATTAAAAAGGTGGAACATATATGCGATCCCTATAAATTAAGCCTTGTTGACTTTACGTTCTTGCTGGAGCAGAGGGAGAATTTTACAAAGCACAGCACATTGCAGAGCGAAGAACACAGAAGATAGGATAAAAATTAAATAAATAATATCTAAAAGATCCAAAAGTCAATATACCGTGTTTCATTTCTTTTTATTTCTGACAGAAGCACTGGCCTCAGAGTCTAGTAAGGAGCAGTTCAATAATAACGATCTAAGGCTGGTATTCAATAGAGACTCAACAGCTGACAGCTCTTCTGTTCAAATTGACAAGAGCACAAAGAAAGGTTTGAATAATTAATTGTAAATGGGTGGATTTGATCTGAGTGTGTGACCAACCTGTTACATTGACTTGTGTCCTGGTTTCAGCTGGGATAGAGTTAATTTTCTTCCTAGTAGCTGGTACAGTGCTGTGCTTTGGATATAGTACCAGGATAATGTAGATAACACACTGATGGTTTAGCTGTTGGTAAGTTGAGCTTACCGTTAAGTCAAGGACTGTTCAGTCTCTCCTGCTCTGCCAGAGGGTAGGTGCACAACAAGCTGGGAGGGAGCAGAGCCTCCTGTCCTGCTGTCAGAGCAGCTGTCCTGGCTGATCTGAACTAGCCAAAGGGATATTCCATACCATAGAACATCATGCTCATTATATAAACTGGGAGGAGCTGGCCAGGAGGGGTCAGTTGCTGCTGGGGGACTGGCTGGGCATCCATCAGTGGGTGGTGAGCAATTGTATTGTGCATCACTTGTTTTTTCTTGGGGTTTTGTCCTCTCTTTTTGTTATCTCCCTTTTTGTTACTACTAGTAGTATTATATTTTACTTTATTTCCATTGTTAGACTGTTCTTACATAAACCCATGGGTTTCACCTTTTTCCAATTCTCCTCCTCATCCCACTGCTGGGGAGGCAGGGTGGGTGGGGGTGGGTGGGCAGTGAGTGAGAAGCTGTGTGGTACTTGGTTGCTGGCTGGGGTTAAAACGCGGCAATTTGCTTTGACCTAATCTTTCAAAATGAGATATTAAAGATGAAACTCTTCTACACTTTTTTCCTATTACCTGGATAGCTCTTCTTCTGTGGCATAGTCTGTAGAGTTGATGATAGGTGCCAAAGGAGAGACATGATTTCACTTGGGTGGCTAGGATTCTGTACTGCAAGCCTGTCTGGTCTCTATAAAAAGTACTTTTAAATTCTACTATATAGATACATTCATTAAAAAACCAAACCAAACCAAGACAAAAACCAAACAAAAAAACCCCAAACCACAAAACACAAACCAACAAAAACAACAGGGATGTGGAAAGAAAGTGGCATTACCAAAAGTAACAGCTATTCACTAATTAGTTTCTTTCTACCTTAAAAAAAAAACTTATATGAAAAGCTACCCTTTCTCACTTAATTTCTGATATACTTTTAAACTAACTTTTCCTAGGATGATTTCCCACTTAAATAGAAGATGCAAACACCTGAACATTCAGAAGCAAGCCATGTGATTAACACCATTTCAAACATGATCTGCATGATTTATTATTTTTTTTTAGGCACATAGTATGTTAAAATGCATGACTTCAGCTTAGCTCAGATGCTGCTTTTTCTGCCTCAGCAAGCCTCAAGTACTGGTGGCACAACAAACCTTTGTTTAACCACATTCACCATATTTGCATGACAGAAATAGCAGATAGCCTATAATCTCTAGTTGCTAAAGTTCATATAGATCTTTTAATATGAGAAGGAAAGATTGCTTTTTTAGGCTGCTCAGGGTCTGTGAATTTGTAGTTAAATGCTGATTCATTGTTTTGAAGGAGGATTTGCTACCGTTAACTGGTAAATACTTGCTACATTGTACCTTAGGAAACTGAGATTTTTCCAGTGATGTATAACAAGTATTTTCTGTGAGACCCAGGCTTCTCTCTCCCCTCATCCAGACAAAATTCTCAGCGTTTTACTGTGTATGGGAATGCTGACTGACTAAGGATGCATGTTTTAAAGTTTGTTTGTTAGCTTGTCTTCTGAACAATAGCACCACTTACACGAAATATATGATTGTTCAGGACTCTGCCTCACTGTGTTCTGGTCCTAGGTTAACGCTGCACCACAGCACATACTGTATAGAATTGATACAGTCTCCGTTGTTAAATTATAAAAATAAAATCCTGTCTTTTTTAAAAATATGACTTATGTTTAAGGCCAATACTAGCTCTTAAAAGACAGTAAGTTTTGAAGAAGAAATTGGAATACACAGAAGTAGAACATACCTTTAGTAAGATAATAAGATGTTAAATTATCTCAATTCTTCCTCAGATTTAAAATAATATTCTGTGGAGAGGCATCACCTGTCTCTTACCACACTGCACCCTGTGTTACATATTAGTGTTGCTGAAAAAAATATTTTCCAAAAATTTTAGCAGCAATATTTGCTTAGACTCAGTTAAATATTTATACATTAATCTTTAGTTTTATGTAAGAATGTATCCTATATATGCATGTGTGCACATGCATGTCCTCATGCAGGTGATAAATAATAGAAGATCCCTCTTTAGGATAAATTATAGATGAGATGTATAATGTATGAACTAAAGTTAACAACAGGAAAAATCATTCACACACGAGAAGATGGGGGGCAGAATTCAGTGAAGTCCCACTACCTGCTGGAGAGAGGTGGTGAACAATTAAAACCTTAGTTCAGAAAAAATAGATCTAAAGATTTTGTAACTGTGCAGCTTTCTCTGCTCTGTTTATGGTAGCATTTTTTGTCAAAGCAACTGGAAAAAAAGAAATATCAAAAAAAATAAATCTCACTTCACTGAATAATGTTGAAAATTTGGCAGGATTCAGGGAAGAGCTGCAAGAGTGATTCAAGAGCTGGAAGCCCAGTTTTACAGTGGTAGCCTTAAGAGCCATAGACCTTAGGTTATGAGAAAGGAGCTTATAAAGAGTCATGAAAACAGCCTGAGGGATGAGAGGGAAGACTTTTAAATTAGCAGGTCAAGACATAACAGCATACCCTATCAGAAGGTGAAAACTAAATTGACTGAGAATAGACAGAAGATGGAAAATTTAAGCAATAGGGCATTCACAAAAAATATCTCTGTTCATGCAGAAATTATAAAGTGGGTATAGGAACTCTATGGTAAATTCAAGGCAGAAACATGAAAGGTCAAAACAATTTAAAAGATTGATTAGAAAAAAAACAGAACATTTGTCTTTCCTATGAGAATTTGCAGATGTGTAGGAATTAAGACACTTTGCTGTAACAGAACTACAGTGAACTACTACTGGAACTGTGTCCCCATCATCTCCCTCTGCGCAGCCTGGGGAGCACAGCATTACAGGGGGCTTCCTTCAGAGGCACCCACTGCTGCATATGAAGCCAGCCAATAATTTGAAGATGCTTGCCTTAGGTTTCTAATGTGAATTAATCAAAATTTTATAATGGAATTACCTCTCTGCACATTGCTGGACACATCTGTCCCCTTCTGTGCTGAAAAACCTCCAAGTAAAGAAATTCCTAGAATGCATGGGCAACTGTTTCTCTAATTTTACTGTTACTTCTGGGTTCCTGACCAGATCAAATGTATTGCATTCACACAGGAGTATCAGAACAATCTATGCTAAAATAAAGAAGTAGGAGCTTGAAAGCAGCAACACCTTTCAAGCAATGAAGGGCAAATACAAAAAATACACACAGTGGCAAAGTTGCTTGCACAGAACAAAAATTGGTCTGAACAGTTGCTGATAGCCTGATCCAAGCATAATGTGAACCAGCCATCAGCCAAGTTTCTTCTGAGACTTGGAGCGGTGAGGGTGAAAAATATATGTTAATTTTAGATCCAGATGTTCTTCATAGTCTTCCTTCTAATTTCTGTAATTCCTGGTTTCAGTCTGTATTAAGACCTAATGTATGTTAGAAAATTAATAGAGGTACTTATAACTTCCTACTACTCATTCTTTCAGAATTATGAAAGCATAGATTTTCTTCTCTTTTTCAACTTAGATGTAATTTTCATGTTAACATAGAAGCTATAGTTCTCTCATTTTTTCACATTGGTCCACATATTTATGGAGTAGTCACAGATCACTTTAAGAATCTGTGCAAAAACACAGTAAAAAAATACTTTGTGCTTAATTTCTTTTCTCAAAAAAACATCCTTGATGTTTGCTGTGAATATTAATTCCTAGCATTGGCCCTGGATCTGGGAAGGCTTTATTTTGAAACTGTTTCATTCTTGTTATTGTATAATAAACCTGAGAATGAAAACATTTTGGAATACAGTGTCCAGCCCAGGATTTTTCTATGCTCCCAAAGATTATAACTACACTGAAATTAAGAACTGAACATGTGGGCATTCAGATGCACTCTTTGAGCTTGAAGTAATTTCTGTTAAATCTAGGGAAGCCAGGAATGGGATCAGTTCTCATTAATAATGCCAGGTATGCACACTGCAATGTTGTGCCCATAGTATCTGCTTAATAAAAATCTCATAATCTCACATGGGAGGCATAAATGGGCTACTATCTTTCTCAAATTTACTTACAAAGGCTGGTAGGAGAATACACTACCTGAACCCACCCTCCTCCACCTTGTATGTGTTCCTTCCCCTTGGTTTTAAGAGCTGTTCTGTTCAATTTGAGGAGAAAAAGAACATTATTGAGGAAAACAAAGAGAAAGCTGAAAGTGGAGCAGGTAAATAACTCTACAATGACCATTATTTTGAAATAGGATGGAGTTCCATCAATTTAAAGGGATCGAGAAAGAGGAACATGGAGGTATTGATGGATAGGACAACCGTGAGTTACCAGTGAGACACAGCCATGAAAGAACATAATAGGATTCTAAGATTAAACAGGTAAGGAGTTTTGGCAGACACAGGGAAGCCATAGTACCATTGGATAAGATGCAGGCAAGAGCTCATTTAGGGTATCATCTGTAATCCAAGTTGATTTTGTTCACAACGGACATCTCAAATAAGAATAAAAGACAACTATGTAAGTGCTTAGGGAAAAAGAGAACCTACTTTTTTAGAAGGGACTTTTAAAAGTTGGTTTATTTATGCTACTAAAATAAAGGTAGTAATAAATGTGTCAATAACAATATTACAGTAATTAAAAAAAAATATGTTTGGGTGTACCCAGGAAAGAGGGAGAAGAATTATTCAATTTAAAGAGCATTATTGGAATGAGATTTAATGGTTTTGAATTATCCATTAATAAAACTTAGTCTAGACATTTGAAGAAGATTAGAAGAAGATTGGGGAAGATGGAGAGCCTCCCAAACAGAGCAGTAGGAAAATCTACTTGTTTCAAGATGAAGCCTGAGACAGAGATGGAAGTGACTGTGTAACATGATAAGGGAGTTTGGAAAGCTTGTGAAGTAAAGCTTTGGGCATTACATTAAAGCAAAAACCCTGATATTTGTTAATGTTTCTCAGCACATAGCGTTTCATATTTGGTTGATTCTGTGACTCGGATCTGATCATTAATTGTAGGAGTCAGGAAGATTTCTTCCCCCAGACTCTTTGATGTATCTATTGTCTTCTCAACACACACCTTCACAGCAAGGTGATGGGCAGAAAACAACATTCTAAAGGGAATGACTTAGAAAACCTAGAGTACCTAGTTGGCATCTGTTGTTTGCATGCTCAGGATTAAAGACAGTCTCCTAATCTGGGAAAAATAAAGAATTATGATATCAACAGGACTGGCAGGGTCCTCTGGGCTCTTTACTTTTCCCTGCCACTGGAGGGTTGCAGGATATCACTTTTTCATCCCTCCTCTTGACTGTGTCATAATGTTTTGGGTTGGATTTTTGTTTATTTGTTTTGTTTAGTAAATTTAGATTCTGTACACCAGAAGCTATATGATCATTTCAGGGAGCGCTTTTTGGTTTGTGTTTTTTTGTGGGAGGTTAAGAACAGATGTTCTGTGAACTGTTCAATACTATGTATTTATGTTCATGGAGCTGAACTTGATGACCCAGATCATTCTTTTCCTAAATTCTAATGGAAGCCACAATTAGTTTTTGCTTTTATGTCCCCATTTCAGCTGAGTTTCTAACCATGGAAGGTTTCACAGCTGATAATAAAGCAAAAGATCAATTTTCTTGTTAGTTTTTTTTCCATCTTTCCAGTTCTGTGCAAGGAATTACAAGGAGAAAACCCTTTAAGAACTTGGTTGAGGAGATTCACTTTCTAACAGAAAAACTGAATGTCTAATTTGACGTAGTTCTTGCATTTATTTGCAGTAGGTTAACATTGATGCACCCTTAAAACAGAAAATTAAACCATCTGATACTTCTTGCAATTAAGTATACGACCTTCGCATGAAGTTGATACTATGAGGTGTATGCACAAGGAGGATTACAATGAATATCTCTCTCCATGCGCTATGTCACACTTTCCAAAACTACAGGGTTTGTCAAGCGACCAAAAGAGCCTGTACACAGTGAAAACCTTTGTTTTCTTTTACAATTTACAGCTTGGATGCTGTGGCTATTTTTGTCACAGTGTCACTGAAAAAAAAAAATAGCTACCGGAATATTCCCACTGGACAGATATTAGGCTCACTGTACTTAGCACAGTTGTCTTGATTTCCTGATGCCTTTAAGGAGCAGTTCAAATAAAGCATACTAAACACAAGTTATGCATATGTAAAGGAGACTAAGATGCAGGACTGCCCTTTAAGAAATATAATCAACAGACAAGTAAAACCATTTGCTCTACAAACTTTTCCCAAAATAGAAATTTCAATGGTAATTTTATACCTACCAGTAACAACATCAGCAAAACCACCAATAAGCTAATGTAAATTTCCCAATTTTGAAGACCAAAGTCACATAAAATGAATATGGTGGGCTTACTGTTGTAAGGGACAATGAAGAAATGCAGAAAACCAAGAATGTACTAAATTTTTTTGTATCACAGAGTAGGAGGGAAATTCTGGGCAAGTAGGGAGCAGCTAAATTCCCAGGAGGCAGTAATAACATAGTGTAATATAGTGTAGATCTTAGGCATATGATGGTGTAAGAACAACTTAAATGAGCTGAAGATCTGCCTTTAGGGTAACAAGGAATAATTTAGTGAATGGTTATTTGTACAAGCTTGGTCAACAAGAAAACTCTAATGGTTCTTCCTTCTCTGATTTTCATTAAAGTTCTCCCTGTATAAAACACCTCAACGGAAAACAGAAAACACTGACACAATGTCCACAATAATCTGCTCATGACCATAAGACCCTATGCTTCAGGCTATTAAAAAATAAAAATAACAGAAAAGAAAACCAGTATTGATTTTTAAAAATCAGCTTTAACACCAGAGAATGTTAAAACCTATTTTCAGTCTATTCACAACCCTTCTATTAACACCTGTTACTTAGTAATAACTAATGCCACTGCATCTACTGGAAATGCAAGTGAACATGAGATGAAGCAGAAATCAATGCATCTCATCAGCAACATGTAAATGCGAACCTTAGGAAATACAAATACAACAAAGCAGAGGCTTGTTCAAGTTTTCTTGGAGCTGCAGAGACATCAGGAATGTGTAAAGACTGTAAAATAGCATATTTATCGAGCCAAACCAGTAACACAAAGTATTGGCATGGGTGATTCTGAAGTTTCCTAAGGGATTCTTGGACAACATTCATTGTTTTTTTTCTCACACTCCAAAAAAAATTCACATTCAATTTCCTGAAAACTGAATTCTACAGTGAACCCTCCCTATTTAGATTTTGAGGAAAAAAGCAATCTACTTGGGGCCTTTCCTTTGGATGAAGACACTCTGCCACTCTCCAAATCATCAGAATAAAGCTGTAAACTATGCAAAATGGATGACCATAAAAAGGTTTAAATACTATGAGGTGCTACTCAAAATTAGTATGTAATGTCCCAGCAATCCATCACCTAAATACGTTGGGGACAATAACAACTCACAAAGCTAGGTATCTCCTGCTGATTTTTAAAGGAAGAAAATGGGCTTAATAGTTCACAGGTGAGTAAACTACCTCATTCAATGGCAAAACTCCAGTTTGTTTATAACTACTACTTGGAAAATTCTTTACCTTCTATACATCAGAAATGAAAATGTTATTACATGTTGCATGTAATACCATAGCTCATTTGTGCTGAAAGCCTTACAGTACTGATTCCCCAAACCACTCCCTAAAGGTGCCTACAAGTCTCTCTAATCTTGCTCTTGGCAACAGGGAACTTAGAAAGTTCCAACTAAGACTGTGAAAGCAAAGCGTGCCATGAAATAGTCATAATGCATACAATTAAGCTGATCTCCAGTTGAGCATTATAACTTCTGAAAATCTTGTTTTGAGTGTTACAAGTTGTCTTGAAGTGGAGGCATTCAGAAATCATTAATATTTTAAATATTCTTGACCTTGGATCTTCTGGAGAAGTCACTGACCTAGTTTGGTTTGGTTTTTCAGCTACTCCAGTAAGTTTTGCTCAGAATGTAACTGAATGGAAAAAGAGAAAAAGCTCTTCCTAGATTTCATGAGAGAGAATAGAGAGGGTATGGATCACACTGTTAAGGGGTTATGGCCATCCGCGAGCTCTACCACTTGCCCCTAGAGGAGAAGGACATGAAAAATCTTACAAACTTTTCATCCACAGACAGGAAACAGAAACTGGCATCTATTTCACAACACCCTTCTGCTGTGTAATACTGTCTTGATTGCATCTTCCTTAATATTGGTCATGAATGAGGATTTAGCAGGTTTTAAGGCTTACCTCAATGGAACTAAAAAAAGAACTGGATCCAAGAAGAATCCATAAGTAGCATCCAAATCTCAAGTGAAAACTACAATTATTCCTTTTCTGTATCAAGCTTATTCCTTAAATCTGACTTTTTGTTTGTTTTTCTTCTGGACATTATGGTTGTCTTGACTAAGCATGCAATTCTGTGATTTCATTTGATTATTATTACTTTTTTTAATGCTTTGAACTTACTGGGAGGGGAAAAGAATATTGGCATCTACAAAGTGATTGACTGTGCAGCCTGATCATTTGCTAAGCATTATTAAAAGCTCCCTGAAATCACCCCAGTGCATTGCCCTTTACAAGCCATCAGCCATCAATTCTGACCGTCAAATGTGATTACCAGTGCTCTTCCTGAAGCTACTTCCAAGCCATTAGTCTGATCGAAAAGCTGTGTCTTTTTTTTCCCAAGAGCATGTAAATCTACCATACCAGTGCTTCTGTGTTTATGTGGTAATTCATTACACTTCTGAATAGCATTTATGGTGTTAAATGTCCAAGACAAGTCAGAATTTGTTAAATTTACAGAAATCAACCTTATTTAAGGAAACTTTTTCAAAAGTAAGCTCACATGTACATCTCTCTTCTATGTGCACCTATCCATTATGTATTTCAAACGTACTTGTTCTGCTAGTATGTGCAAAAGAGATTTAGTGGCAGTTGCTTGGAAAAGCAGAATTAGAGTGGAATCAAACTGTGCTACCGGTATCTACCAAATGTCCTTCTTTTATGGAATATATTGTGACTACTTTTGCACTTCTGTCTGACCAGGAGTGGATGACTCCCAAGCAACATTTATCCAGGGTTATACAAATTTTTTTGTAGAGAAGGGTAAACACATTATATTTGCCACACATTGATTCTGGGAAATCAAACTCGGCACGTGTATGATTTTCTGCACAGAATTATAATTGAACATAGACACTGACTCTACTTCCAGCCCAGCCTTCACTCCAAGAACACACAAAATTGCAAACATGAACAAGTCACACAGGAATATCAACAAGTATTGAGCTGAGGTGTTTAAGACTGGGCACCAAACATAAAACGTGTCTTCTGGTTTCTTCCTTACCAAGTGAGTTACTCACTGGAACAGTCTCACTAGGGACATGGTAGAATCCCTGTCACTGGGGATTTTCAAGATGCAATTGGACAGGGTCCTATGTAATCTCAACTAGGCTCCCTTTCCTGCAAAATGTTAGACCAGATCATTTTTTGACGTCCTTTAAAACTTGAACTATTCTATGAAGCAACCCCAACACGCTGAGATTTCTCATCACAAACCATTTTGAGTGTGCTAGGAGAAAAAAAAAGTAGAGAAGGACAGGTTGTCTTTATGTGGTCCTCCCTCTTTAAGAGTGGTAATGAAACACCACATCTATGCTCCTCCCTCTCACAGTTCTTTGGAATCAAAATGGCCATTGTCAGCACACTTCAGGGCAAATCAGAACACTCTATTCTTCAAAAAGCATATTTCATTTAATCACATCATTTACAGTCATATTTACGAGCTTGTTAGAAGCTTGTGTTTCTTCATCATCTTGTATCAAACATGACCAATGAGCAATGTACCCACAATCAATGCTCAGAAAGGTGATCCTTGGCATCATCACCTTGACCTGTGTGCTGCTATCTAGATGCTGACATATGAATACAAGACTTTGAAGAGTGGAGTATTACAATTACCATGGAAACTGTTTCAGCCCATTGCTTCTAAAGTCATAGAAGTATGGATTTAGGTGCCTGACTTGGCTACCCAGGCTTGTAAATGCCACTTGTGAACTTGTAAATGTTCACAAAACGGGCAGGAGGTAGAAATCTGAACAATCCCCACTTGCTTAGTTTCCTTTTGACTGAAAACATAGGAAACAACTTTTCACGAATATACTTATAGAAATCCTGCTCTCAGCCATGTTATCATCTCCTCCTATTGTACAACTGAGCGAATGACCAACTTTTCATTTATTTGTGTGGTCAATGTCTTTCATGAGGTTTTCCACTTTATAATTGGAACATATTATGCCAAGATAATTTATCTTCACCTGATTGAGAAACCAGAGCAAATCCTTACAAATGAAGAGGTCCTGTAGCAACAACAGCTGAAGAAATCATTATAAATGCAAGACAGCAAGACAGACAGGTAACTAGAAGATGCACCATTCCCTCCAAATAATTTATAACAAATGATTTATTTATCCAATTTCACTGTTTTTTTTCTGCTCACAATGCATTAGCAAGTTCCCACAGTCCTAGAACTGACTCTTTACTTGAAATTATTCATGTTTTTTCCCCTTTAAAGATAAAAAGGTTTCCCTTCTCCTTTATTTTTCAAAAAGATTTTTACCAGGTTTGAAAATTATGTAGAATTTGATTTAAACTAGGCAACTTCATCTGAGCTTTAAAATGCTGAAAACTTACCCATATCACAATTTTAATTTTTAATTACTCTTAACTTATTTTTTAAGGATACTTTTCCAAGCTACATGCTTCAGTAATCCTATGTAAGTATTTAAGATATATTCCACTCTGATATTAAACAAATCGGCTAAGTAGCACATATCTCTAACTCATGGTAAAAGTATTCAGCAGTGGGTATCTTCTGTATTTGTCTCTCAATTTAAAGTTCTTCTTTTATTCTTCTCCTCTCTACTCAGAAGTTTACACTTTACCACAGAGCAGATGCTATGCACCTGCGGGCACAGTGGGTCACTTACAGAGCAATCTCTGCCTTCGCTTCCAGGCATGGCTTCCCCTGGGCTGGCTGAGCCCTAGCTCTGGGTTACCAGCAGAATCTTCTTCCAGCTTGGTCAAAGGTGTCTGTTAGCGCACCCTCAGCTTTTAACAACACTCAAATAAATAATCTCACTCAAACATGACGCTGAATGTCAGAGGCATTTTCCATGTTACTGAGGCCTTTTGCATCTGTTTTGACCAGAAGCTCCTCTTCTTTACAGAATTCTCTTTCCACTGAGAATAATCATTGCTTCTGCATGTGAACTTTTCCTTGCACAAAGGAATGCCTCTGAGACACCCAACAAGCGGGGTGTCTTATGTTCTGTTCTACAGCACAGACCTTTCCCTAAAATGCAGTATTTCAAATAATCATGAATTGCTTTGGGGATCTTTTGGAAGGACTTATGGACATCAGCTGTAGGGAGTGCCGTTCTATGCCGCTATTCTGACATTGTGACATTGTGTCATATTTGGGCAGTATATCACAGATGTCTAAGTCAGGCAGGAGACCTATTCCTCTTCAGCTGACTGTGCAGAGAGCCACATCTCACCAGCAATGTGTTGGTAACTTTTTCCAGCTGCTCAGTGTCAGTATTAACTTACATGCTAGTAGTAACAACACCTGAATTAGGCGGGGGCATAAGGCAGTATGAATATGGAATCCTAAAATTCAGTATTTAAGAACTCACTTATATAAACACAGCCCTTTCTGTAAGCAGTTATCACAGCTGGACAGTGTCATGGAGCACAAAACAGGCAATGCAGAGCCTGAAACAAAAGGATCCTATGCTCCAAAGATTATCTTGAGGGTTACACAGCAAAAAATGACAAGGGCTGAGAACCTTCAGCAAACGCTTAATCAGTAATTTCTTCTGTGAAGTAGTGTTAAAAGTTGTTGCAATATTAATATTTCTAGTTCCCCAACAATAGAATATCTTTAGTCATACCTGTGGCACAAAATACTACTTTTAACATTTTGATTTTCTATCACTATTAGAATACATATTAAATGACTTAAAATTCATTACATATTGCAATATATATAAAGGGCACAAACCCATACATATCAGCCATCTTGTCCATTCAGATAACAGCATATTCAGAATGTTTTCTTACATGGTTTTTCATTTTTTCAATCTACCCTCAATATTTCCCTTTTTCTACTTACATATACTAAGCTACCTAAATTTTACAAAATACGTATTTGCCAGATATGTCTTCTCCTCAGAAATACTGTTCATAAAACGAATATGCATGAGGCACATATTAAATTGACATATGCTACCAAAGGGAAAAAGAACAGGAAAACCAGCAGGTCTTCTGTATTTTTAGTCCTCTGTAATTTTTTCAGTTACTAGGTAGCAAGATGATACAGGTTTATAAATAAACTAGCCATGGCTACGACAATTAAAATACACAAGGACCATATTTTTTTAGAACTGGGACCCAAAAATCACTTACTTTTGTGTCATCAAAGGACTGACAACTGTTTTAAAGACTGCATCCCAAAAAGCAGCACCAAAGAAATGGAGCATGACTTGCTTTTATGTCCTTCTGCCAAAAATACTATCCTATTCCAAGTAAACTAACTTGCAGCCAGAGACAAAAAATCTCAGAAAAAAAATGACAGTCTCAGCACTGCAAATAGTTAAGCAGGAATATCTACGAAAAGTGATACTGTGGGAATTTTGGAAGTTTAGTATTTTAATTAGAGAACACTGAATTTTTGGCACAAATATTTCTAAAGCCACTGCATTAGTAGGAAGACTGAAGTATTAACTAGGCACAACTAGACAACCAATTTTGCTATTGAGACTAAATATAAATGAGTTAATTGATTATATTTTGCAAAAGGATCAAGCCAATATTTATAATGTTTTAATACTACATCTCCATAGCAATGTCATATTTCCATCCGTGTAAGAATTTATGGGAAAATGGAAGAATTTGCCATTTCAGTGCTTAACAGCTGGAGTGATCTTCCTGTGGTTTTAAAACCACATATATATATATTTAGCCTACAGTATTTCAAAACTTTACATCTTTTCTACCATTTTGATAAATGTTAGCTGATACTTTCTTCCATAGTGAGTCTTCAAACTACTAGTATAGTTCTGAAATGTTATTAAAACAAAATTTTCTTTGATACAGAAGGTTTTATACCACAGGACACCTCAAGCTATGCTGAGAAGATGTGGTAGGGGCATGCTATTTTACACTTCAAGGCCCTAATCAAGCTTCTTTTCCAAGGAAAGACCCCTGGGGGGCAAGTGGAAGGTGACAATTACAGGCACTTGGGTATCACCTTCATTTGGAGTTAGTGCTACCAGGGCATGCACCTGGGCACAGGAGCTCAGAAAAACTCACGTCATTACACAGTTAGACATAACCTGAGAGTGTTTTCAAAAGCCCACACAATACAGATAACTGAATTTCACTGTAATAAACTAGTCCCTGTGTGAGCCACAGACTGGAAGAGCTATCTTCTTTGTGCCTGCACACGGCTGTGAGTCTTGGTGCAATGCAGATGAGATGTCTGTTCAAAGACGCTACTGAAGCATTTCATTTCTACATAAACCTAATCAGTCATTTACCTTTCAAAACTTTGGCCATCTTAAGAAAAGTCTTTCTTTCTAAGCCCAACTTTGGCATTGTAAGGAAATGTCAGAAAAATTTGAGATGTGTGAGATGCATAAACCATAAATCCACAGAACAGTCCTATAGCAGAGCCCACCAATACGTGGAGACAGTACCGTTCAGCCCAGAGCTGCCTAAAAAGTGAGGTGATGGGGAAAAAAGTTTCACAGGAGCTCAGATGCAGTAATGGGAAGGCATCATGCTGTGTATGTGTCTTCTAAGGGAAAACACAGAGACTCTAAGGATTCTATAAGGGCAAGAGCAGCATTTGTCCACAGCTGTACGGTGGTGTGAAAGTGGCTCTGGTTGTTATGTTTTGGTAAAGGGTTCAAATGCCTGAACCAAGCGTAAGATCTCAGACTCTAACTGAAGATCCTGAGAGTCAGGAGAAATATGGGAACCAGACTCACTGCTGTGAAATGGAAGGTAACTCTAGACATGTACACAATGAAATTTAGATGTTTAGAGAACTTTATGGGTGAAAATTTAGGGATCTTGAACAGGTAATGTAACTACAAAATCAGTCAAAGAAATTTTGTTCTACTTTCTTTTTAGTCATCAAAATGTCTAAAACAAAATTGGGATGGCAAGCGTTTGGGGGTGGGACATTTTTTAAATTTTGTCTAATGCCTTGACAAAACCACAACTTTCTGGCTTGAAATACAGATGTATAAGTTGCAGGCTTCACATGTAAGTGACACCAGAGGTATGTTTCAGAGCTGGGTCTGAAACAGCAGCCAGCTAAACAATTTCAGGAGTAACATTCTCGCAGTCCATCTGCCTAGTGCATTGCACATAAAAGTATTATGTATATGCTAAGATATCTGGACTTCCTTTGAACTAGTAGCTGCATAATTTTGCTGAGCCTGGAGATGAAGTGATGCTGAATGGTTAAGCATTTTAAATTAGACTCAGCATATATGAAGACAGTAGGTGGTTAGCTTGTATACAAGAGCTCAATAGCATGCTGCCCAAAGCACAGGAAAAGCAAACTCTGGACTACAGGCATGCCAGTTTAGGCAAACATATGTACATGTGTGTGTGTGCACATGCATGCCTTTTCTCCGGTGTCAGTTCTACCAGAGAGAGGGCTTTGGGATTCACTTGTTTGAAATTAAGTCATTCATTGTGTTGCAAGATACCCTAAAGAGGGTTGCTTTATTAGGCTATTTATACTGTCTGAGTGTGTAAAGCTGCATAGCTTTCTTTCTTGCATAACACATTTTTTACAAACTTTTAAATTCATACCACATTTCTATGATAAAAACAAGTCCCCTAAGCATGTACAAGGCTACATAAGACTGTGTCTACTTAAATGTTACACTGTACATGGCATTCCCTGTAATCTCATTCATAATTCTATCTGACATAACCAGTGTTCCTAGGTTGATGTATTTCTGATTAATGAGGCATTAGTTCTATATCAGGTAGCAATTTCAGAATAGTCTATTTCCAATGAGTTATGAATATGACTTGATTATTACCGTTTGACCTACTCTTGATGTTGAGATGATTGGTGGCTGCATTTTCCCAGAGGACTGACCAAATGTCATTGCCTTGAAATACCGCTGTTATGTTCCAGTAATTAAATGAAGATTTAAAAAAATTGCATGGTAGACATGGAATCTGTGCATGGTATTCAGCAATCTGAAATATTTGTACACTTACTTACAAGAGAATTTCCTTAACAGGAATGAAAATGAGCTACATAAAAATTCTGCAAGTGTTGACCTAATACCAAATACAGCTGCTTCTATCTTCAAGACATTTGAAAACATCATGTACTGTCCCTTACTCCATTTACACCAGCCTCACGGCATTTAAAGAATGATGCAGTCATCAGGCATAGTCAACATGGGATCACCAAGGGAAAGTCCTGTTTAACTAATTTGATATCTTTCTATGTATGATAAGATCACCCACCTACTGGATGTAGTTTTTCTGGATTTTAGTAAGGCTTTTGATAGTGTCCCTCACAACATCCTTCTGGACAAGTTGTCCAATCGTGGGATAAGCAGGGTCACACTGTGCTGGGTGAAGAACAGACTGAAGGACAGAGCTTAAAGTGCTGCAGTGAATGGGGCTACAACTGGCTGGCAACTGGTCACCACTGGTGTTCCTCAGGGTTCAGTTCTAGGGCCAGTTCTGTTCAAAGTATTTATCAGTGACCTGGATGCAGGAGTTGAATGCACCATTAACAAGTTTGCTGATGATAGCAAACTGGGTGGTGCTGTTGACTCTGCTGAAGGACAAGAAGCTTTGCAGAGGGATCTGGATAAATTGGAACATCGAGCTGTGGTTAGGGGATGAAATTTAACAAGGCCAAATGCCAGATTCTGCACCTAAGACAGTAACGCTGGGCACAAATACAAGGTGGGAGGGAGGGGCTGGGGGCAGCCCTGCAGGGAGGGATCTGGGGGTGCTGGTCAGCAGCAGGCGCAGGGTGAGCCAGCAGCGTGCCCCGGCACCAGGAGGGCAAACGGCACCCCGGGGTGCCCTAAACACGGCATAACCAGCCGGTCAGGGAGGCGATTATCCCTGTGTTCAGCATTGATGCGGCCTCACTTTGAATACTGTGTGCAGCTCTGGACCCCACAATTTAAGAATGATGTGAAGGTCTTTGAATGCTTCCAGAGGACAGTAACAAAGCTGATGAAAGGGGTGGAAGGCATGTCCTATGGGAATGGCTAAGGGCTTTGGGCTTGCCTAGCTTGGTGAAAAGGAGCCTGAGGGGCAACCCCATTGCTCTCTACAGCTTCCTGAGGGGGGGAAGCAGAGAAGAAGATCCTGATCTCTTCTCCCTGGTATCCAGTGACAGGATGCATGAGAATGGTTCAAAGCTGCACCAAGGGAGGTTTAGACTGTACATTAGGAAGCATTGCTTTACCGAGAGGATGGTCAAACACTGGAACAGGCTTCTTAGAGAGGTGGTTGATGCCCCAAACCTGTCAGTTTTTAAGAGTACTTGGACAATGCCCTTAACAACATGCTTTAACTGTTGGTCAGCCCTGAACTGGTCAGGCAGTTGGACTAGATGATCTTTGTAGGTCTCTTCCAACTGAAATAGTCGATCCTATTCTAAGTCTATGAAATGACCAAACCATAACACAAATTTTTAAAAAAAACCAACATAACCTTTTAACCTTTAAACGGCGATCAGACACAGATAATTTATCATTCAGAGGCCAATTAAACACTTTCCAATTGTCCCAAACTATAATTTTGCTAAAAGGTCTCTGATAAAGGTTGAAATGAGCAAAGATGCTCTTATCTACACCCTGGGAAGGAGTTCTTTTGACAATTATCACTTCGTGCTAGCTGTGACATAACCTAGTTGCCATGATTTTGGATTTATGTTCATCCTTTTTATTCATCCTTCTTATTATTCTCTACTATTTCTGATGATAAGGTGAATGGATTTGTTATTATTTATTTATTATATAACAACAAAATGAACAATATTAATCCTTAAGCAGATATTCAGAATTATATAGGCTCGAAAGCACAGAAATAGAAGTCTTGCATGATTGGGTGAATTAATGAGATGACCAAGCAATAATACTAATAGCAATCTTGATTTTTTTGTATAATGTCAAGGTGATAACATTGTGAAAAATAGTACTTGCACATATATTTTCATATGACATCTGTAAAAGAGAAGTAATTCTCCTTGTAAAAACAACGACAGAAATGGACATCCTTATTTAAAATTCTCTTTGCCCTGTCACTTGCAGTGTAACTCCTCACACTTTATTCAGACTCATCTTTTTCAAAACAGTGTCAGAATCTGACTGCTAACTTGGATGCTACTTAACTACCCTTTGCCCCCAGTTTATTTACCCCACAACAAAAGGCCATCCTTTTCTAAAGGCTTCTTCTATTCAGCACTTTGTTTACTGAAGCAGAAGGGGATGAAACTAAAAACTTCTATCCCAACTTTGGGAAAAATCAAAAAGTAAAACCTGTGAGCGAGAAAGAAACAATTGTATCAAATACCACTAGACAGAGCAGGAAAACCATAATGTCAATTTAAATTCAAAAGTCTGCAGGGGCAGAGCACTTCTTTTCAAATTTGTGTGTGATCTGTGAGTAGAGGTTCTTGACACCCTGCAAATCACTGCCTTCACTGCTTAGGACTTGCCAGTCCTTAGCAGACTGAGGAGAGCTCTGTGCAGTTAGAAGCTGATGGTGGAAAATCATACAGATGATGCTGTCCTGCAGGTCAACAGCAGGGAGTAGCTTGCATCCTCTGGATTTCCAGCCTAAATTTTTCTTCCTTATGTGACTTTCTGTAGTTATGTGGCTGCACTTGTATAAAGTCTTTTGTTAAACCTGGAACTTCAAGTAATGTGACAAGAAGATAACTGCTGCATGTACTCTCCAATAAATGCAGCTAACTTTCAGTTAGGCTACTTTCCACAAACGTAAACAAGTACTTTTTGTAGCAAGGACTGTACAGTTTCACATGCATTTAACAGTTTTGCTTCATGTGCTTTGAATGTCTGGCTCTAATTTTTTCATATATAGTAAAATACAGTAACCAAATGCAGCTTGCTACATATCACCTGCACTGTCTTTGACCTAAGCTAAATGTCAGCTTTGGGATGGGGAGCGTGCCCTGAGGGCAGCCAAGCACACCACCAAAACTAGGGAAATGGGGAAAGTGATAAGCTTCAGCATGAGACAAGGCAATGAGTAAGGAGCGCTGTCATTTAATAAGGTCTGTTCTCAGTAATTACAGCGACACAATTTGATCAGCAAGGACTAAGTATCTTCATCTGAAAGGGATCGGATGAAATTAGTGCTGATGTAATAAGTACCATTTGTCACCATTAGGGAAAGAGGTGTTGACAGGTCCCTGCCGTTGCTGTGGTAACACAGCAGCACTGTTTCTCCTGCCATGGGCTTCAACTCCAGCAAGTTACACAAGTCTGGGAGGCACAGGATGCTCCACCACGGTAACCCAGTTACCCTCTTCCCCAACTTGGGTCATGCAGGATTGCCTGACACTACCAGCACTGGGATTCCTGGGGTTCAGTTTGGGATGGTGGTCTGCACAGTGATGGTCAGCTGAGGGGTGCCATTCCCCAGCCTCAAGCCTGTTATCACTGAACTTGAACCTGCATCCTTGGGGATGCTCTCTCTGGATCACACTGGCTCTGGTACCTTGCCACCAGTCCTTTTGCAGCTGGCTTCCACACAGGCCTTGTGGCAGGGGGGAACTGCCTGTGTTTTATGGCTATTTTGACAGCATCCCTACACGCTTGCTGGGTTGGCCACCTTCTGCCACACAACCTTATTGCAAGATTTAGAAGCACTGAAGGCTTTCTGTTAGCCGAACTAGACTGAAAGGTGTCCTTTCCAGGTGACTGCTTTCCACCAGGCAGCCCCATAAAGGAAATTTTCATTTGAAGCAGAAGCACAGCTCTCTGACAGTAAAACTCCAGTCACATGCAGTGAGGATATTCATAGGTAGATTACATATTGTTACAATATTTTCCACTGATGCATTCCATGATGTTAAATAACAAGGCAAGGTTTTCTGCCAGCATACTAAAATACTAAGTGTGAAATGCCACATGAAAGAAAAAGAGAAATTCTCTTGATCAGATACTCATAATCAATGCACATAGCCAAAACACCATCTTAATTACTGCCAGTGGGTGGAAGTTTCCTGAATGTTAAATTACCTGCAGCAATTACAAACTACTGAGTAACCTGTTTACAGCTTCCTGAAATTATCATCACATAATTTGGCAATCTGCCATATTTTATTTCATTAAAAACTTAATGTACCATAACATAATAGCCATAATAAAGCTGTCAAGGGCCACTCATTGCTATTTACTTAGGTATCGTCTGTTTATTATCTCTCAAAAACAACAACCAAACAGAAAAGAAACCTGAGACTAACAGGTCACATGAGAAACAGGGAATATAAAGAGCTCCCTCTTTCTGCTGTACAGCCCCAGAATTCATATCTATCCCACTTGTCTCACAGTCAAAACCATGCACAGGAAATACATAATAACCTGTTTTGAAGACCATCACTGCTTGCTAAGTATGATGCATTTAGATGGGACAAAACATAACTTGCCAGAACCCGGTAATAATTACTAATAGTTTACACTATCTATAACATTAACAATGCCAATGGATTCTATCATGATTTTCAAGCTATCACCTGGAAGAAGTGTTTCTTCTGCCAGGATACCTTTTAAATTAAATATTGAAGCATTTGAAGAAGTTGCAGTACCTGGAATTGATGCAAAATAAAAAAAAAATTAGTTGACAATCACAAAACACAAAGCTATTAGATGATGAGTGAATCTTTTCAATTACAGCCCCACAACACCAGACAAAATGGGGTGAGCTTGTAGCTGTGCTTTTAGCTGGCGCTGCTCTCTCTGAGGTTTCATCATTCAGATAGAGTGTAAGTTTAAAAATACAAGAATGTAAGAGTAATCTATAAACCCAACTGCTCTACTTAGAGCAGAAGTGTGCATTTTCTTCAACAGCTACTTGCTCAAGCACTGACATGCACCACGCCTGCCTAAGTTTTGAAGCAGATGAAGTGGTAAGATGCAGGCTTTTGGAGGAAACAGGTGGGTATTGCTACAGCAGGTGTAGGTGGAACAACAGTACCAATAGCAGTACTAGTTGTGAGTAGTAAGACAACAGCACTAACAAAGCTGAGATACTAGCAAAAAACCCACACTCTAGTGCTTAGTGAATTTAATGCACTAATCCCTGTGTTACTGATGAATGCTGAAGTAGTTTAACATACGTATATAAAAATATACTGAGTAGCACATTAGTTAGTATATTTTGTCCACTTGGGGGTTTTTTTTGGCTTATATATCAAGAAAATAGATAAAATTATGTTATGTTTTTGTGCATTGCTAAGTTATTGAAATCACAATGACAGAGCATCTTATTTGGAAAACATTCAATGACAATTTCACAAATGGGGCAAATAAACCAAGACACAACGCATTAAGTTTTCAAGTAGTGAGGGATAAATTAACACTGTTTCAGTGCTCATAGACAGCTAAAAGAAGCATTAGTTGATATTGTTTAGGTAATTCACAGTTTTAATCTTCAAGCTTTCAAGTAAGAGAAGAACTGTTGGATATACTCTATTTAAAAGCAGTATTTCTCTGAGTTTTAGATTAATGCATCAAATAGAAGACAATCAACACTTATATAAGTACTGAAGAAATCTGAAGGGAACCTGTAGTAAAATAAAACCCTTGCAGGAAAAAAAAAAAAAAAGCACTTTTCATTAAAACGATTTTTCTGACATCATTTTACTCCCGGGTTGGACATCAACCATAAGTGTGATTTACAATAAGCATTTCTTCTGCTTACAAGTGCTGCATAGCTACACTAGCACACATTTCCATGGGTAAGCAGGCAAACTAGTACATTTTCCTCAGTTTCGAGCTAGGAACAACAGCTTATGCCATATTTAACAAGGAATATTAGCTAAAAATGAAAAGCAAATACTAATTTGACTTTCAAATTCATATCCAGATATATCCTCTCAGACAAAAACTGTTAGAACAGTTATACTAAAACCTTCATGCTATTTCATATACACTATCAGATCCACACCAGTCATTATTTGGAACATGTGTGCAGGTTTTCCCACTTTGCCTCCAAGTGCAACTGGAAAGTGCAAAAGAAGGGGAAAGAGCAGAGGCTCTTCTTCTCTATCTCAAGCACCCCACAGAGAGACTACACGACTAGCAGCAGCAAAAAGCAAGACTTCTAAGCCCTACACCTGAACTAGGGAACAAAATCTGAAAAGTAAAGTTCATATTTTATGCTACTCTAAGACATAGGATAAAATAAGGGTACAGGGGACCTTAGATCCCAGTTCTCAACCGGAGTCACTGACTTTATTGGAATAACCCCAGTCCAGTCAAATGGGTTGGAAGTAAGAAAAATTGTCTAGTTACACTAGTGGGAATTAGGCAATGATGATGCTTTATCACAACTGAATCTACTTACTAGGTTACAGGTTTGACCTAAAACGCATGATGTCAAACCTGAAACTTAACTGACTCATATTAGAGGTTTGCATTCTCTCAATACTTTTATCTTACTCACTCTTCTGCCTAAATGGACCCACTGTGGTCAATCTGTTACTGCATCTATAAAACATACCTTTACCTGGTCTCTACATCTGGTGAAAAAGATTTTCTGTTTTCTGAGTGTGTCTGCACAGCTCAGTATTCTGCCATGTACCTGAAGTCATCTGGATGTTAGAAAGAGTACTGAGCAAAAGAAGGATGGTAAATTAGTGCCGACCAAGTGACAAGCTCAGCAGGCTGTAACACTTCCAGTATCTGGAGAAGCTCACCATCCCCATACTTCACTGAACTGTGCAATTGTAGTCTCCCTCTTACAAGCTGTTATATTAGCAGGTTTACCAGTGGCAGACTATCCAGAGAGCTGGTACCACACTCCATGTGTTCTTCCTGTGTCATCCACTACATCCATCAAAGGTCTTTGTGAAAGACGATTTAGTAGCTGTGTGGGAAGGCATGCAAGCCTGCAAATGCCCAGGTGCCATTAGATATGCCTGGTAATTGCTGCTCCAACCTTAATTTCTCTGCTTTTTATTTGTTACGGTGCTGATGCCATGAATAACTGTACTCCTTGATAGGCTTTTCACAACAATTTTTCAGGATTTGTTTTATTATTTTCAGCTAACATTGTTTTTTAAACACATGATTTGTAACCAACTGATTAAAATGCATCCTCAGGGACAGTTCAGGAATGATTACATCATTCTGTCCTTCATGCTGCTATCATTAGAAGGGATGTGCTATCATTACTGCCTGAAATTTCTGAAAGGGCTTTAGGAAAAAAAACACCACAAAAGCACATCAACACTTATGAACATGCTTTGGCAATAATTTCAGCTTTTACAAAGGCTTAATTTAATCTGAAACTTGTACTTAAAGGGAAAAGGCTCAAAATAGTAGCTGCTCACAGCAGAGCAGATGGTCCAGACAATAAAAATGGCAGAACTATTTGAGGAACATGAGTTGTTCACTGGTAGATATACAACCAGTTAGCAAGTGCAGTGAAATTGTATTTTCACTGGAATAAACTAATTTGTAAAACAAATTTTGAAAACTTGATATGGATTAATCTTTACCTGTTTTTCCTCCTTTAAAAAGATGTTCTGAACTTGTCCAAATGCCCCATTTTTAAACACAAAGTTGTGTTTCAAAATGCTATTTCATTTAAAAATCTAAGATAATTGTAGTAATTTATTTAAATATGGGGTGGGAGGGGGTGGGAGGACACACACCCAAACCAACCCAGTGTAGATTGAGATGTGTATCCTAGAGGTATCTTATTACACGATGAGAGAAGAAACTTTAAAGTGTAGTTTTTCTAGGACATAACAATTATTTCCTATTTAAAATTAATGTTTCTTGTAGCTCAGGAAAGGGGGAAAATAATCATGACAAACAGCAAAATAACTAATTGGAAAATCATAGTCAAATATTGGAGTTAACCGATTAATTTTTGGGGGAGAGTTTAACATAATCCATGTCAGTAAGTCCTTTAGAAAGCCACCTCAAAATGGAAACATTTAAAGTCAGATATTAAATTTGCAATAGCTGTAGAGTTTACTTATTAAATAATGATATAATCTACACGTATCAAGTTTCCAACTCCATTACTTTAACTAGTAATTTCTCTCTTGAACATTTATCATGTTCTCTCTTGCAGTTAAAATGAAGAAAATGTGTTATTTAACCTGAAATACCTTTGATCATCTTACAGTACACTTTCATTCAGTTCACACAATAACTTTTTAAAGATTATTTAGTAGGCAAACACAACATATAATCTTTTTTATAGACCAAAGAAGCACCATACAGATCCCTTTCACATCTACACTGCTTTCTCTTGGAAGGCAGTTTCTGAACTTTGGTTCTGCTGATGCCTCGAAGCCTTCTTCCAGTTTTCAGGCTAAAGGGGTTTGGGATCAATTTATGTTAGCTTATACAGCTTTGCACCCTCCCTGATGTTTTCACATTACCCTTCTTAGAGAAGGAAATTGTATTTCCCCCTTCCCTGGCATATTTATTCTAGTTAATTAAACCAGCCACACTTTTTTTAGCAGTTTTCTAAGAGATTTTCTTCATTCCTAAATCCTGTCAGTAGGCGTTCTTTATACTTATTCCAATGTGAATTTATCTCTGTTGATGACCAGAAAACTACTCCTAATGAAATTGTACATTGCTTTGCATAACAATACTAATGCTTCCATTTCTCTTTTGGAAATACAACCTCTGCTTCTCTGTGCTTTGGATGATACTCTACTGACTTTCTGGATGTCTAGCAACCTACGCTATCTGATGTCTGGAAGTCACGGTATTTCTGGAGTTAAAAAAAATAAATCAATTTTTACTGGAACATTATCCCTTATGGAGTTGAATGGCCTTGTCCCATCAGAAGCCTAGAAATTGTCTTCGCTTCTCCTCTCTAATGACTACCTGTTAGTCACTGAAAAGCACTTTTACTCCTTCTATAAGTCCAAGCCCTGTGACACAGAAATCACAAATTTCCATGACTTCAAAGGAAATTTCAGTGTTCCAGAGTTCCCAAGCTTTGGCTAGCAGTTAAAACACACAATAATTCTTGCTACTAATGAGAAAGCAATCACAGGGACAAAGAATTTAAGTGCTTCCACATTAACAGTTACCATTATATGCTAATCACATTTTAATTGCTAACCAGCCGATACCAAAAAAGAACAGACTGCAAAAGCAGAAGATAAAATTCATGAAGCAGAAGTTTCAGTTTATCTCTTCTTTCATGTTTAACTTCCATTAGTTACTATCTGACCTGCATCTGTGTGAAATACATTAGGTTACAGAAGGCTCAGAGCCCTTGGGTCAGGTAATTCTATAAAAAATTAATCTGAGAAATATTTCATTTTTCAGTGAGTCTAGGCCAAAGGTTTGGATTTTCACACCCCCAATCAGGTTTGGGGTGGGTTCAAAAATTTGTCTTCCCTATTGCTCTCAGCTTAAGTTTTAGTTTAAAACTCAGTTTTAAGTTTTAAACTTAATCTCAGTTTAAGTTGCCTGTGTCCAACCTGTGCTTGTTATTGCAGCTACACCACCGAGTCAGGGCCACTGCTTATCTCCCAGAACTGAGCCAGTGTGGTGAAGAGGCTTTTTAGCTCTGGCACAGTACCAGTGCAACTCACTCAGCTGTGCAATTTCCAGAAGTAAGGTAGGGATCAGAAATTCACCTCTCTGTTCTTTGGAAAGCCAGCGAAACCCCCTCTTCCCAAGTAATCCTACAGAGGAAAGGAGTTTTCAAGAGAACAAAGTAAAACAAACAAACAAAAAAAACCAGCAACCCTGTCCTTTCTACCCAGTTGCGAATAATTTCTACCCAAATGAAGATTATATATATTATATCTGAGCAGCTGAAAGCTCCTCTGGCCCACAGAAGGCCTTGGAAAGGTTTTTCGTTTCATGCACATCCATCCTGTTAGCAAGCTCAAAAACCTTCTTTCTGTTTAAGTGCTGAGCAAGAAATGGTGGAGAACGGCAATTAGTGGAGAGGCATGTGGGGAGCAAAGTCCCCCTGGAGAAAGAAAAAGCACTTCAGGGCAAAGAAGCCTGCACGAGGAGGTTCAGGGAAGGTGTGGAGGGCAGAGGTTAACCTCGAAGGTACCAGGGGTACATGGCCTGTGGGCTTCTCACTGCCAAGTCTCTTAAAGCTAAGGGTCATAGAATAACTCAGATATTCTACATGAAACAGGAACAGACTCGTAAAAGGCAATCCAAATCAGTACATTTCTCTACCTCTGACTGTTAATTTTGTACTTCATTATGTGCATCTAGCATGTGTTCTTCCAACAGAGATATTTTCTATGTCTCATCGCTTTAGTCAATACTGATTGAAAGACCTCACACTAAGTGTGGGGTTTTATTTCAAATTTAAAGAATTTCCAAATCTAACTGCTGTAACAGTTAGTAGTGCTAAAAATCACTTTCAAAGATATTTGTGTGGGGAGAGACAGCAATTGAGCTATGAGCTTCTACAACCTTTCAAAATACACCTTGGTAGAAAAACTGAAACTAAGTCAATAGGAGGAATACCAAAACCTGATTTTGATATAAAAGCACAGCCTAACTAGCAGCAATGGTAATTCTTAAATAATGGCTCTAGGAAGCATAGATACACCACCCGTACCTTGTAACCTTTCCCTGGCAATTGTCAGCAAATGGACAACCCACTCATTAATTAGGTAGGGTCTGAGTAAGTTTTTTAACTTCTACAAAAGAAAAAGGAATTTTTACCCTCATCAACAATGGGCACATTATGACCAAGCAACAAAACTACAGAAAACAATTTATCACACATGACTAGGTGAGAAACACGTACTATCAGTTATCAGGAGTCAAGCCAGAGCCTAGGAGAGTATGGTCCGTTCACTTTTCATCGACAAGGTGGTGTTTGCAAAAACAGTCTCACATTTGTATCTACATGTTACATTTCTATGGCATTTCCACGTTCAGTTGTGCTGGAAGAGGACATAAACAATTATCTCAGTCCTACATTAAAGAACTATTTTTTACATATCATTTGCAAGCTGTCCATCCCTCTCTCTGATTCTTACTGGCATCTAGTGGTACAGTACTGTTTTTGTTAAAAATACAGGTTCTTTACTGGACAAAACACAAATTGCCCAGAAATATAATGGAGATTCTGGACTCTAGAGGGTTAAGAGAACTGGAGTTAAGCCTGAGTTTATAGGTCTGATGGTGTCACTAGGCAACAAGTAACTTGCTGCAGCCAGCTCTTTTCAACCTCCTTGCTTCCTAATGAAGCCTGGTCTGCAGGCTGGTTTAGATAATAGTAACAGAAAGCATGTTTATTCCCTTTTCTTCTCTCTCCCCTCTCAAAACCTAAAACAAATCAAAACCCTAAAATCCCGGAGTGATGCTGCAATTGCAGATGCACCATGCTGGATGCGATTAAAACCAGAGAGGTTTGTAAGGCGGAGACAATTGTGGAGCTCCTACGTTTTAGCCATGTTTCAAGAAAAGGGCTGTAGCTGTAAGTCCAACAGAAAAAGAGAAGGGGAAAAAATATATGCCATCTAACTACCTTTTCCAAAGACCCCTTAAAATACAATTCAAAGCACTTCATGTCTTTTTAAATTGGAAATGTAGTTGTTATGTTTCTGTGTCTTGACTGATTGTGCCTTACATTCTTACCTGTTCTAAGGGGTTAAAGCATGAGCCTGATTTAAACAGCTAATTCTGTACAGTTGTCTTGTAGACATTATATTATTTTCAGTAACACAGAAATGTTAAAGACATTGTGATGAACTAAAGAAAATCTCATGATAGATTGTTTTGCAAACCATTTGTTTAACTACACAAAACTTCCTACAAACAAGAATAAATGACCCTTAAATTGCACAGGAATTTTGCAGAATTTGAACACAATACAATGAAAATAGATCAGTGCTATGCAATCATCGAGGCATACTCTGTTTTCTGCATTCAAACAAAATAATATCACGTGTCTTTTATTCATGTGGTCCAAGAGATTACATGTTCTTGCATTTCATAAATCTGAATTCTGCTCTCATAAATTCTATACACCAGCATCTATACAACACTACCATTTTTGACAAGCTAAAATATTTATTTGATTTGAAGATAGGTCCTTGTACATTTGGTAAATGTAGTATCTCACAGCAAGTACAAAACTATGAGCATATTGTATTACATTCTCAGAACAGCAGCCCGGTGTAGTTATGAATACACACAAGATGACCTGTGCCCTACTAGCTTGCAATTGCAGCACATTTTCCCCAGAGGTAAAATTTGGACACGCTAAACCAAATTTCATACTCCATATCAAACTAGTCACTCTGTTGTCCTGGCTAAAATACAGCATGATACTTTTTGGTTCTTACAAAGCATATTACAGATTTAATTAATATGGTCACTCTCAGAATAGAGATTGAAAGCTATTTCCACTGAGGTCCTAATTTTGCACTCTGATCAGCGTTTCCTGAAGGTTTTGCATTTCAGAGTAAGCTCAGAACTGCTGGGTCTTTACTGCAGGACGTTTTCATTTTTGCAGACAATAAGCTTTATTTCCTTCTTTGAAATAACTTTTTAGCCAGTCTACTTTCATGCACACTGTCTTTCAGGTTTAAAGCTCTCCTTTCTTAAGCTGCACAAGCAGCAAGTTTTTAATCTTCATCTGCTCCATATAACAATAGGTGCCCATGCACTCACTACAGCCTAGAAAAGCCACAACAAAGCCGTAACAAAGGAGTAAGGAAGCAGCTGCCACGTTCAGCAACTAGGTCCTGTGTTTGTGGAGCTGAAATTAATTTCAGTCACAAAGAAACACATATTCCCAGATTGGTGATCTCTCTTTACAGCCAGAAAACAAGTAATCAGGTTCACAGAGAATGAATAATTACGCTAATTTAGTAATAAGGAGGTTACGCACGGCTCTTCAGTCTCCTTTTAAGATCAAGGGAGAACAGCAAATCAAATCAGCAGGTTCTAGATCAGTTATCCACCTAAAATTCTTGGATAATTCCTTGAGTGCCATCTAGAAAAGAAATCTGACCACCTTGGAGGTTCAGTTCGTAGTCAAGGCTGCTTGCCTCACTCAGGAGGCAGGCCACTGGTTTTCAGAGCAGCAGAAAACCTCTCAGTGGCCAACAATAAATGTATGCCCAAGGAGAGAATATTGTAAGAAAACATTACAGTACAGTTACAATATCATAAGCTGGGAGGTGCTAAAGCTGTGCTTTGCCAAGGAATGGTGACAACATCCCACATGCCCATGCTGGATAGAAAGGTACTTGCTCTAGCAAGGACTGCATTGGAGACCACGGATCCCACTGTGTTTCAGTCTCAGCTGGTTCCCCTCAACTTGGACCTCCGGTTCAGATAGCCATTAGGAAATCACAGAGCTAGCTTCAGGGTAATTTACAGTAAAAACAACATCACCATGTCAACAGCTCTCAGTTTTCCTCATAACATTCACCAACCCCATGAGAAGGAGAGGTGCAACCCCTCACACCTCATGCGCTGACTGTACACAGCATGCAAAAACTGTCCTGCTTTGAGGAAGTATGGGTCAGAGGGAGTGTGTCACAGGCCATTTCATTTTCCTCCCCAGCTCAGTTAGGAAACAACTGTCTTCTCTTCTCAGCATGCTCCTTTTATTTTGTCTTGCTCCTGAATGTTATACCTCCCACGCCCCTTCCCTTTCCCACTTCAGCACGGGCTCTGAATGCTGATGAGACACTGCATGTCACCCCAGGTAGTTACCTAGGTACTTCAGGTATGAAGATTACCTGACCGACACACACTCACAGACCAGTCAATCCTGTTACTTGAAACAGCCCCAGGCATTATGTTGGTGCTGCCTGAATCACAACAAAAAAATCTACACACGTACACAAACAAGTACAACCCTTGTGCAGATGGTGAGGAGGAACAAAAACAAAACCAGTTTTTAATAGAACAAAGACTAAGGAAAGATACTTGCTTTTGAAGTGCAACATCTCTTGCTTGCTTCTCAGAGACCTACAGTAATTAAGGATAAATAGCAACTTAAATGTATTTTATTTCCAACACTGAAAAGTTCAATTTTCTTTCATTAGAGGGGGAACAATGTATTTCTTTCCTGTAAGAAGAAAGTTGTTCTGTGATTATAATGACATCATGCTGCCTCTCCTGGATTGTTGCAAGTCTAAGAACTTGAGAAAGAGGAAAGGCACGTGAAGTACAGTGCAGCCTTTCAGCTGCTTAAGTAAAAATTCCCATACATATGCATGTACAAAAAGTAAACAGTAAATGAAGGGTTTTTATTTGACTCTGAACTCTCCCTTAGCCAAAACACTTATAAAAATTGGGACTGGAAGATATTTATATGATATTAGTTTGATTTTCCTCTGTAAAGTAGCAATAAGCCAAATCAAGAATCCAAATGTCTTTGGAGGAAAATGCCAATCATAACAATGTTCAAAATTTATCATGTAATTTCATCACCAAATTATTTCACATTTTATACTAAAAAGTATTTCATTGCTTACATGCAAGTTATGTTATAATGAGTGAGAACTGTTTCCATGTCACTTGTAGAACTAAAGTACTAAAGTGACAAAGCATGAATTTGTTTCCAACAATTTGACTCTGTATCATGGAAAATAAGAATCATATTCATCTATGCTTCATGGTTGAGCAATAATATTAGTAAAGTCTGTTTACATTTTAGGGTCTTTGGGACCAAGACCATAATATTCATATATTTTGGGTCCTCTTTAGAATTATTGCAAAGTACTATCTATTCATAATGTATGCTAAAGAATAATTGCTGGTTGGTGCCAATCATCATGTTGGGGCATGCAGGGAGACTATCTGCCAGGAGACTATTTGCGGGGATACCACAGCAGTGCACCGAGCCTCCTTGTTCCTGCCTCCTCCCCTGCTGCAGCAAGGCCTGTTTCAGGACACTCTGAGGTCATCTGCCCCTTCCTTCTACCACTAGTCACTTCTTGTGATTCACGTCCCTCATCTTTAGGGCAGCATAATTCAAATCTGCTTGCTTTACTGACATGCCTAAAGCTTCCTCCAAGCTATGCCAATACACAAAGGAGTGACTGCTTTGAGCTCTTTTTCCTGGGAGTCTAGCAGTCTTGTTGTCATTCTCAAACTTGAAGCATAAAACTCCCTTACAAAAGACTGAAGCAAAGCCTCAGCCACCAAGGAATTGCTGGATATCATTACTCAAAACAACACCGCAGAAATCAGTGCATCACTTCTTTGCATACCGCTGTTATTTGGGAAATGCTTTTATTACAAGAAATGGAGTAATACATATGTATTTCATGAAACTCTACTTATGCAGCACCAAAAAGGTCACTTTCATGTCTGAAGTTTTAACATTTGTAAGAAAAAGAGTTTTGTCAGGTACTAGTCAAAATATTGGCCTAACACTTGTGGCTAAAGGAAAATAGATCCACGCAGATTCCCCAGAAGATGGTAAGGTTATTATTGGCCAAAAAGTGAATTTACAGGATTCATAATGCAAAGACATACTATGTTCTTTAATTCTGATTTCCATCACAAGTTTTACTACTGCACAGATTGTTCTAGTAAAGAATCCCAGACGTGCTGTAAGGTATCTCACCTCACCTTCATTTTCTAGCTTCCCTTTGTCCAAATTCAGAAATCTGCCAAGGAAAATCTGAGCTTTATAATTTGCAATGCCAATATACTAGTCTAATGTTCAAACAATGAGGGAAGCTGAGGGGTAGTCACTGATAACATCCCATCACCCGTTTGGATCACTTCATATTCAAGAGCCTTGCACAATTCAGTAAATCACAACTGAACTGGTATTACCAGGAGGGAGCAGTAACCCCTCAAATCACCAAGAAACAAACGATTAAGCTGTGATGCATAAGAAACCATACCATCCAGAAACAGATTGGGACTGACACAAAAACTGGAAAACCTGTCACTGCATTTTCCCTACCTGGTAAATCACCAGGCAAGCAGGAAACTCTGCCTCTGGCAGCCATTTGAGATCCCAAGTCCTGATCAAGCGAAGTACAATATCCAAGTCCTGAGGCAGCTGAGACTTCGATTAGCACAGAAAAGCTGCGTTAGGAGAGAAAGTTGGACCATTCTCACCAGGTGTAGGTGTGAGTACACTGGTCAGGCTGCATCTGCAACTGGTTCTTATACGAACAGCCTAGGCTATAATCAAACACTGAACCTGCAAATATAGCACTCAAAAGTGCTGTTGGGCTTCTGCACAGAAGTTTGCAAATACCTTTTCAGTACTGATTCTGGCTGCCATGGCTGTTGGGGCTGTCTGATTTAGTGCTTAGTTTGCTCATCTTTCAAGGGCAAATTTTCACTGAATTCATAGTGATGGAAAACAGGATTTATTCAGCACCTGCTCTAAGGACCTGACGAAAATGAACAAGAAGAGACATCGTTTGAACATGTGAACTCATTACAGGCACTAATGCAAGTACATATTTTTAAGTGGTATTTCTGCAATCTCTCCTACAGATATCCATATTCAGAGCATGGCCATCTGCAAAGAGTATGATGAAAAATTCTTGGAAAAGTTTCTTGATGATCCTGAGAGGCATGAAATTCCATAATAAACCAGAGAGAACATACCTGTGGACAATCAAACTAATAAAACATACCAGCTTTTCTGTTCACTGTTGCCAGCACAGGAAAAAAAAAAAAATCCCCTTGAGAAGATATTCCTGGCTATCACTACCACCAATCTTTTCTCATCTGCAGCTCAGACTATAGTATCCAATGGACTGCGATCAATCAGTCCACTGAGATTTGCCTTCAGGATCCCAGAACATCTATTTATGAAATCAAATCTTTAAAAGCAGACCCAGCCTTCTCTGACTTCTTTGCTGCACCATTGCTGAATAATTTCAATTTGGTGCAAATTTTTAAAAACACTATGGCTTTTCTGTTTCCCCAGACTGTACCACTGATTTCAGAATAAACAAAACCTATATTGAAATGCAGATACTAAAAAGAAAATGCAGGAAAACAAAACACGTTTTAAAAACTGTATCTAGCCAAGCCTAGTTAAAATAAGGCAAATTACTTCCCAAATTCACTATATTTCTGTTTTTCATTAAAATCTACCATACCAAAGTTTAGATTCTAATCAAGATCATAAAACATACTCCCTTTAAAGCCTGGAAATTATTTACTGCATGTGCAAAGGGTTCTTTTTTTGGTGTTTTATTAAAGCTCCGATAGTCAGTTTGCTGTAATTACAGGATGAATAAGGATAAACATGCAGGAAGGCACCCCTCCTTGCAAATCTGCTGGAAGCCAGTTGTTATGATTTAAAAACATTTCCATGCTTCTGCTCTGGCAATGTTTAAGCATTAGTAAACACTAAAATCCTATGTGGAAAGGGAAGTGATAGCAGATACAGGAAACAGAGAATGACAATTTCAATCAAAGAACTAGTGAAAAGAAGTTGGAGGTCGGACTAAATAATCTTTAAAGGTTTCTTCCAACCCAAACCATTCTATGGCTATATAAAAATGGCATGACTGTACATTTAAGAGAGATCCGTGGAAATTTTTGACTATTTACACTTTTAGCTGTGGTTATAAGTAGGTCATCATAACTTGGTAGATTAAAAACTGAATGCATTCTTCAGCTCTTCTCACAAAAAGGGTGTTTTTTGATAAAAAAAAAATATTCCAACAGTATTTTCAAAATAAACCAATGCTATATACAATTAATAAATTGACCTAATACTGAATGTGATAATTCTATGTGTTTTACTAGTTATTGTCTCTCTATTTATATTAACAGTTCCTGAGCTTCAATTTTCTCCTCCAGCATCAAGATCATATGAGCCTCAAGTTTTAATTAGGACATATATCATCAGAGAATTTTTCAAACAATCAAAACACAAAACAAGTAGAATTAAAGAAAAGTTAAATTACATGTCAGCATTACTGTATTTTTGTTGTTATTTTACCCCCATCACTGGATCAGTCAGGGCCACTGAGGTACAGAGACTACGTCCAGCTCCTCAAAGAACCTAACACCCTGTCTGAGGGAACAGTTCCTACAACCCTTCCTTTGATTGTCTACAGCTTAATGATGGTGATGATAGGGCTGAGTGTTTATGGGTAAGAATCAGGAGGAAGGCCAACAGGGCAGGTATCATGGTGGCAGTCTGTTATAGACCACCCTCTGTTACAGACCATCCCAACCAGGATGAAGAGGCAGATGAAATATTGTATAAGCAGCAAGTAATATTCTATAAGAAACTGGGAGAAGTCTCACAATCACTAGTCCTTGTTCTCATGGGAGATTTCACCTTACCAGATGTCTGCTGGAAATACAATACAGTGGAGAGGAAACAGCCTAGGAGGTTCCTGGAGTGTGTGGAAGAGAAACTTACTGACACAGCTGGTGAGTCAGCCAGCTAGGGAAGGCGCCCCGCTGGACATGTTCTTTGTGAACAGAGAAGGACTTCTGGGTGAAGTGATGGTTGGAGGCTGTCTTGGGCATAGCGATCATGAAATGATGGAGTTTTCGATTCTTGGAGAAGTAAGGAGGGAGGTCAGCAGAACTGCGGCCTTGGACTTCTGGAGGGATGACCTTGGCCTGTTGAGGAGACTGGTTGACAAGAGTCTCTTGGGAGGCAGGCCTGGAGGGCAAAGGAGCCCAGGTAGGCTGTGCGTTCTTCAAGAAGGAAATCTTAAAGGCTCAGAAGCCGGCCCTCCCCATGTGCCAAAAGACAAGCCGGTGGGGAAGACTGGCCTGGCTGAACAGAGAGCTTTGTCTAGAACTCAGGAAAAAAAGCAGTGTTTATGGCCTTTGGAAGAAGGGGCAGACAACTCAGGAGGACTACAAGGATCTCGCAAGGTTATACAGGGAGAAAATTAGAAGGTGCAAATCTGGCTACTGCCATAAAAGACAACAAAAAATGTTTCTATAAATGCCTTAGCAGCAAAAGGAGGGCTCTCTTATTGGATGCAGGGAGAAACCTAGTGACAAAGGATGAGGAAAAGGCTGAGGCACTTAATGCCTTCCTTGCCTCAGTCTTTAACAGTAAGGACAGTGTTTCTCTGAGCTGGAAGACAGTCCCTGAGCTGGAAGAAAGGGACGAGGAGCAGAAAGAAGCCTCCACAATCCAAGGGGAAATGGTCACAGACCTGCTACACTAGTTAAACACAGTCTATGGGGCCGGATGGGATCAGCCCAAAGGGTGCTGAGGGAGCTGGTAGAAGTGCTCGCCAAGCCACTTTCAACCTTCTATCAGCAGTCCTGGCTAACTGGGAGGGTCTCGGCTGACTGGTGGTTAGCCAGTGTGATGCCCATCTACAGGAAGGACTGGAAGGAGGATAGCAGGGAGCTACAGGCCTGTCAGCCCGACCTCGGTGCTGGAGCAGATCATCCTGAGTGCCATCACACAGCATGTACAGGATAACCAGGAGATCAGGCCCAGTGAGCACGGGTTTATGAAAGGCAGGTCCTGCTTGATGAACTGCATCTCCTTCTATGATGAGATGATCCGCTTAGTGGATGAGGGAAAGGCTGTGGATATTGTTTAACTGGACTTTAGTAAAGCCTTTGACACCATTTCCCACTGTGTTCTCCTGGAGAAACTGGCTGCTCATGGGTTGGACAGGTGTGCTCTTCACTGGGTCAAAAACTGGCTGGATGGCTGAGCCCAAAGAGCGGTGGTGAATGGAGTTACATCCAGCTGGTGGCTGGTCACAAGTTGTGTTCCTCAGGGCTCAGTACTGGGGCCAGTTCTGTTTAATATCTTTATCAATGATCTGGACAAGGGGATCAAGTGCACCCTCAGTAAGTTTGCAGATGACACCAAGCTGGGTGGGAGTGTTGGTCTGCTTGAGGGCAGGAAGGCTCTGCAGAGGGATCTGGACAGGCCGGATTGATGGGCTGAGGCCAGTTCTGTGAGGTTCAACAAGGAGAAGTGCTGGGTCCTGCACGTGGGTCACAACCACCCCATGCAATGCTGCAGGCTTGGGGAAGAGTGGCTGGGAAGCTGCCCAGTGGAAAAGGACCTGGGTGTGTTGGTTGACGGCTGCCTGGATATGAGCCAGCAGTGTGCCCAGGTGGTCAAGAAAGCCAAGAGCATCCTCGCTTGTATCCAAAAGAGTGTGGCCAACAGGACAGGAACATCCCCCTGTACTTGGCACTGGTGAAGCTGTGAGTCAAATACTGTGTTCAGTTTTGGGCCCCTCGCTACAAGAAAGCGATTGAGGAGCTGGAGGCAACGAAGCTGGTGAAGGGTCTGGAGAGCAAGTCTTATGAGGAGCAGTTAAGAGAACTGGGGTTGTTTAGCCTACAGAAAAAGAGGCTCGGGGGAGACCTTATTGCTCTCTACAACTATGTGAAAGGAGGTTGTAGTGAGGTGGGTGTTGGTCTCTTCTCCCAAGGAACAAGTGATAGGACAAGAGGAAATGGCCTCAAGTTGTGCCAGGGGAGGTTTAGATTTGGTATTAGGAAAAATTTTTTCACCAAAATGGTGGTCAAGCACTGGGGAAGGCTGCCCAGCAAAGTGATTGGGTCACCATCCCTGAAGCTATTAAGACCTGTAGATGTGGTGCTTAGGGGCATGGTTTAGTGGTGGACTTGGTGATCTTAAAGGTCATTTCCAACCTAGAAGACTCTATTATTCTATGATTCTAATGACATTATTTTTGAAGGCATTTAAGGAATATGGACTTGAGTTCTGTCATAGCTTAACCCCAGCTGCCAACTAAGTACAGCTGCTCACTCACTCTCCCCCTCCCTTGCTGGCACTGGGGGTAAAACCCATGGGTTGAGATAAGAATAGTTTAATAACTGAAATAAAGTAAAATCTACTACTACTACTAATAAGAACAACAACAATAGTAATGAAAAGGGACATAATAAAAACAGAGAGGAATAAAACTCAAGAAGAACAAGTGATGCACAATACAATTGCTTGCCACTCACTGATGGATGCCCAGCCAGTTCCTCAGCAGCAATCAGGAGTCCCCAGCCAGCTCTTCCCATTTTATACACTTATATACCATTATATAGCATGATGTTCTGTGGTATGGAATATCCCTTCGGCTAGTTCAGGTCAGCTGTCCTGGCTCTGCTCCCTCCCAGTTTCTTGTGCACCTCCTCACTGGCAGAGCATGGGACACTGAACAGTCCCAGACTTAGGACAAGCACTACTGAGCAACAACTAAACCATCAGTGTGTTATCAACATTGTTCTCATACTAAATCCAAAGCACAGCACTGTACCAGCTACTAGGAAGATTAACTCTATCCCAGCTGAAACCAGGAGAAATTTGAACCTTCCAGAGAAAAGATTAAGGTCCAGATTTGCAGTAAGAATTTCCTGTTAGTAATCTAAATTATCTGAGAATCTGGCCTTTCTGGCTTTAATGGAGGAAAAGAAAAGTACGTCATACATGAAGTAGAAAATATACCCTGTTCCAGAGTTGCCAGATTTTCTTACTTGTGTTGGCTTCCCTGTTGCATAAGAGAGAATTACTATTGACTGAAGCTCTTCTCACCATTGGGGTCTTCATAGCAACCATCTACCACTGAGATCCTTGGGAGTCTAATGAGATTTGAACCCATGGTGTATTCTTCCCCTCAGAAGAAACACTGGGAATGGCTTCTGCCCCGGTTTGGTTTTCCCCAAAACTTGTAGGGATGTATAGCATTCCTGGTGTAATTTGTATTTGTCAAATGTAGCAGACTCTATTGGTCAACAGGTTCAAAAGCTGCTGCTGGGCCTAGGAG
Organism: Falco cherrug; assembly: GCF_023634085.1. NCBI lineage: Eukaryota > Metazoa > Chordata > Aves > Falconiformes > Falconidae > Falco > Falco cherrug. The sequence continues at coordinate 78,837,049 of NC_073698.1, forward strand.
ACAGAGCTAAAAGGAATTTGGCTCAGATGGAAATACCATCAGCAAGATCAGATAGCTCTTGTTTTCTTTGAAAACTAATCTTTGAAAGTATTCCTTTCTTTCTTGCATGGACTGGGCTAAGTTTTCTTCTTGGTGAGAAAAACTAATTTAATAGTACAAGTTAAGTTTAGAAAAGAGTAGCAAACTATATTAAGTATGCTATTTCTTCTGTACCTGTTTATATTCAGGCATTTGACAACATAAATATAATGCGCATCTGTGCATGAGTTATGAAATACTTTTACACAAATTAAAGAACTAGTCATAATGTGGTATTGTAATCATGGATAAAAATGACCATCTGCCTGTTAAATTTGGAACAGGAAAAATCTATTATAACTTTACTCATTTAAACTGTGTTCTGCTGCACATTTACACTGAGGTGAATAACATGAAAAATTAAGTAGTAAATCAAAGATCACTTCATGTCATAGTTTCACTCTTACTGTTTGAAATACAACAACAAAAAGATCTGAAAAATCATTAAAGGGAATTCTTACACTCTGTGTATCTATAATCTATCCAATGCCAATAGTGGGACATACGAAAGCTGATTTCCACATTTTATGATAAAGTTAACCATACTGTGTGTGTCTGAAAATGGAACTGTTATTTACACAATGTCCTTATCTGTTCTTACGGTCACCAGCTGCAAACTGGAGCTGGAATGGGGCATTTTCATTTGGTTTGCATTTGTTAGATGTACAGTGATAACTGCATGAAGTATCTGAGTGACATTCCAAACCAGTGCTGACATTTCAGGTTTGTACTTGTCACCTAATGTTAAAGCACCACAACAGTTTTGCCCATTTATTTCAATTTTATAGTGTTTCTTTCTTAAAAAAGATTCTAATACACAATCTGTTTTGCCGCGTGACACTTCTCTTTAGAGTGGTCATTGAATTATCAAGCAATGAATATACTATACCTTCATCTTCTTTAGAATGCAAACACTTTTGAGAAGGTGAAGGGAAAACATTAGAAAAGCTTCACTCTGTCCTGTCATGTTGTCTTAGTGTGACATGAAATTCTGTGACATATGACATTAAAAAAGGTCACTTTGACAACCTGACTACTAGAATGCCAGCCTATCTTTCACTACTGGCAAATGAATGGCAAATTGTACAATGTCTGCAACTAACAATTTTTTTTAATTTTTTTGCATTGTATTTGGATTTATGACCTTGTGGAGCTTTAAAATGTTATGGAGCTTCCTCAGCTTATCTCCAGCTTTCTTATTTCTTCCATGTAGAATTTTCTTAGTTGCAATGAGGTTTGTTATGTTTATTTTTAAGGGTTCTATTTAAAGTGTTAATGATTTCCCTATTCCTTCCTACTACATTGGATAGAAATAGAAGAAAAAATGCATTTTTAGTACTACGTTTCAAATTTAAAAGAGGAAGAAATCCAAGAAAGAGACATAAGACAGACCCAGATCTTGCCTTTGAAGAATGATCAGCATTTTTGTGTATAAGCTGGGAGCCTCCAGGTTCATTCTAATATGACAGAGGCTCTAACTGATACCACAGCAGTCAAATCCCTTTAAGTTTTAGCAATTAAAAAAGATGGACATTCATAAAGACTGAAGTCACAGTTCTTAACCTACACCTAAAACCCATGGTGGAGATGGAACAGAGGGCAAACCTTATGAAGTTTTGTTGGAGAGCAAAAATGGCATCTTTTTTTTCTTTTTTTACATAAGGTCCATTGCTTAATAATGTATGATTTTTTTTTTTTAAAAAGGGGGGTGGGGGTGGGGGGAAGGGGGCTATGGTTCATATTTATACTCTGGTTTATACTCTTGATTTCCTTGTACTAATCAATGACACCTACCAGATCATTGTAGTATGTGTTCTATCAGCTTTTTAAATTTTAAGTGTTGTTCTCATGGGTGTATTACCTACCTGTTCTATTATACTTCATGCAGTCAGGTTGCTGGGGTTCTGAAATGTCTTTTCAGTCTCCCAAGTGCTGCTTAAAAGAGAAAGGCAAAAAAATGCGGGTTTCGAATGTTCTTCTCTTATAAACCAAAAGATTGAATTTGGAAAAATGAGAGTTTGCAATTGAATGAAACAAGACACAGACTGGCTTCCATCAATACTGTAAAAATTAAAAAACAAGCTATTTTTTTTCCTTGTTTTCCCCTGTTTTTTTGGAGCTTAATAATATAGCTCAGGTGTTCTGTAAATATGGTGGATCACTCTTTAGTCAGAGACTACCAATATGAAGCACTCATATACAGATGGTGTTTGTTTACTGAGTTGGCTATTGATGTGCATTTCCAGATGGTGATCTATCAGGACTTTCCTTAAGAGCATAGGTAGATCTTGCAAAAATGTGTCTGTTTAAATTGTATCGATTTCTTGGAAGACCCTTTTCTTCACAACAGTTAAAACTCATGTCTCTAGAGCACTGGGCAAGTGTTTTTTACACACGTAGAAAAGATTCTAACTTTTAACAGAGGCTGTAATGCTGTGTCGTTTAAATCTGTTTTGATTTAGAACTGTTCAGATGGAGGAAGTTTTAAAAAATATATAGAAAGGTAAGTCTTTTGGAGTCAAAGACAAGGGATGACTTTTTGTTGGTTTCGGGGGGGGGGGGGGGAGGGGAGGGTATGGAACTGGGCTTTTTCCTTTATGGAACTGGACCTTTGAATTACTTTCTTGATTCCACTAGGTCTACATGTGTCATATTACATACAGAGATTTCATAATCACAGTTGTTAACTCACTCTGAAGGACTATGACACACTGTGTAGTATATACTAAAACATCAGAAAATCCAAGATTCAGTAGTATGAAAGCATACATTAAGTATTTTGTAAAGCTAAATACTGGAAAAACACTGTTCTCTTCTAATGCCATTAAAAGAGCTTCTACAGATCTATACTCCCAGCTTGATCTTGAAAGATGGAGAATAGCTGATAATGAATTCCCTTAGCACGTGGCAGGAAGTATTGTGTGTTTTACCATTACATTCCAGTTCTGGGAGTCACCTTATATATGTGGGTCCTACACCCCACAGAAGCAATCTGTTCACATGACCAAGGAGAAGGCCAAAGATCTGCTAATTAACAGGACAGCAGAAAACAGGCTGGGCTGAAACTAGTGCATAGCTCTATGCCCATCAATGGTGGAGCTCAAGGGAAAAAAGGACAGTATGAAGTGGGCAATGGGAACAATCCAATACCATCTTTGCAGACAACTTACTTTCAGTAAAGCCAAAAGCCAGGAAATAAGTTAGCTATCAACATAGAACTGCAAGATGTTGCAGTACCTTGTTCTAACTTCTTAACTTCTAACATGATAATCTTAACCACAAAATCAGGGCCACATGCTCATCCTTCTTGATCCCACAGCTCTCTCAAAATCAGTCACTCTTACTCCTCTCCCTGTAATGCTGCCTTTCTTCAATTCCATGGCTTCCAGATCTCCTCCACTTTCAGCCTTTCTATTTTCTTTTTCAGTGTGTCCTCCCACGATGCTCCTCTTCACCCAAATTCCCAAATTCTGGGTTCCCATAATTTCATATAATAATTACTACATTTTTTGGCCTTGGCAAACATAAGTTTGCCTTTCTCATGCCTATCCAGAGTGCTACTGGGAGAAAGCTTTCCCCTGTCTGCCGCTTTGGCTGTGTCGCTTTTCTCTTCCACCAGCTTCCCCTTTCCCAATCATATCAAACGGAAGTTGCTTGTCATACCCATCAAGGCGCTTTATTTCCCATCCACATGTTCCCCATCACTTCTGACTCTACCTCAGAAGGGTGATTTTGGTATCCACTTGCCCTGTGGTGCCAACTCGCTGCACCTCTTGCAGACTCACACCTGGGAGGATTTCCTCAGCCTTCTTCAAAGACCAGCCTCCTTCAACCTTCTTCCTAAGGATCCCTTCTTCTCTGATGCCCTTTGAAACTTAACAGCAGGTAGCTTCTGCTGCACACTGTACCTACCTGACCAGCACCATCTCACTGCTTCCTTGTTCCCCCCATTTACCTGCAACCGTCTGCTCTGCCTTGTCTTATGTGGCCTTCATGCTGCTCTGTGTTTGCACAGAGCGTCAGAGAAGCAAGGATTTTAAGGAGAAGTAATATCTCTTATTAGATCAGCTGAAAAAAATAGAAGAAACAGACAAACTTTTGGGTACTTCTTCAGGTCTGCCATTTTTTTTTCATTTGGTCAAAAAAACCCCCTCTTTTTCTCTTTACAAATATTGCCTCTCTTCTACCCTTAAAGACAGACAGATGAAACACTTCCACTCTAACAGTATAGGAGTATACAGCAAGTGAATACTCCCTTAGGTCGCAAATGCCACACAGTCAACAAAAACTAAGTGTTCAGATCTGGAAAAAAAAAATGTCAAGTTTGGCTCTAAGGAAAAAGTAGGGGTTGGGGTGGAGTGGTAATTACTGGCCATTTTTTATATTCTTATTTAGAGCAACACCTATTATATGCAAGGTCATCTGCTACCTCCAGTTTCTGAACAGTTAACATTATTAGAGAGGATGAACTTGGACCCTGAAACAGGACACAACAGTAACAGCTTATCCACAAAGGTAAGTCAGGATAGTTTCAGCAGCTGGTACTCATGCCTTAGGCTCTATGTTGCTGCTGATTGTAGTGAACATTTGAGCATGGGACAAGTGTAATGACTGCAGAGGAATTTGCTTCAAAGTTATGGAGTTGCCAGCAAAGTATTTTTACAACCAGCAATCAATTTACTGTGACATACAAAATGTGTTATCTTAGAATATGTATGAATTATCGAAGAGTTAACAAATAAAGAGACTTGAACAGCTTAGATGACATTAGTAGCACTGAAACTAACCTTGTAGCCATGGCTCACTACTTGCTCTTTGGGACTGGAAGTCAATTAGAATATGCAATCACCAAACAGTTACTATACAAAATGAAAAATGCCTTTAGTATTTTTATTTTTCTCATAATGGCAATAATTTCTCTGTATCCTACCTAAAGTCTATGCCATTCTTGCTTCTTTACTACCTACAAGATGTGTTGTTTGAGAGTTACATAAACACTTTAATTATACTATTGTAATCTTTCCATCAGGAAAAAAATGTGTTACTTAACTATACCCACAGATGGTGCGCAAGAGAAGATATAAACCCAAAGAAACTCTTCCTGCACAAGGGCAAATAAGATCTACAGATTTTCAAGGGGGAAAGTGGTTACTAGCACTTTGCTTAGTGGGTTCTGGGTTGTTATATTATTCCATTCTTTGAACAGTCAGTGACAATAAAGTAAGAGCACAAATGCAGAGTTGCACCTCTCCTATGAAGAAAGGCACAGAAGGGTTGGGGTTGTTCAGCCTGGAGAAGCAAAGGCTCTGGAGAGACCTTATTGCAGCCTTTCAGTATATAAAGGGAGCTTATTAGAAAGATGGGGAGAGACTTTTTACTAAGGTCTGTAGTGACAGAACAAGGGGTAGAAGTTTTAAACTGAAAGAGGGTACACTTAGATTGGACATAGGGAAGAAATGTTCTATGATAAGGGTGGTGAGACACTGGAGCTGGTTGCCCAGAGAAGCTGTGGATGCCCCATCTCTGAAAGTGTTCAAGGAGGGGGCTTTGAGCAACCTGGTCTAGTGAAATATGTCCCTGCCCATGGCAGAGGGGTTGCACTAGGTAATCCTTGAAGATCCCTTCCAAACCATTCTGTGATTCTATAACTAGCATTGTAGTTTTACAATGAACTTTACTAGAAGATCATAAAACCCAAAAGATGTAGGGTCAGGCTGAACAATAACTGTGCGGTTTTCACACCACAAACATATCTTAAAGCTGTGCACAAGCTGATTATCAGATACTAGGACAAATGAAGGGTTGCATAATGTTTGACATGCTCAAAATCAAAGTACCATAATTTTTTATACAGTTATTAAATAACTGATTTTTCAGATATGTAAAACTGAGAAAAACACTGATGCTCAGCTACCATTCTAGCCAATGAATGTTACAATTCCACTGCATCCCTTGTGTTCAAAAAGCAAGCTGAGTGAGGAGTTTGTAGTGAGTTACCTCCTGGAAGGGACATTTCTGAAAGAATTAAGCCAAATGGAAATGCAAGCCCCAAAAGGAAAAAGCTTACTGAATTCCATAATCTGTGTCTCATGTTTATATTCAGCTCAATGCACCGGTGCATTTTTTCCCATTCCTTAGAATTTCACCAAGACAATTTATAATTGTTAACATAACTGCCTAAAGCCTTTTAGGTGTAAATCTGTAAGCAATGAAGTGAGGTGGAAAAGTAGCTTCCCTGTGACAGATGTGTGCTTGAAAATGAGGTGATAATAGGTAAAATGGTATTAAGAAGACTAATGACATACAATAACAAGCCTGTCTAATTGTAAGGATTTAATTAAAGCAGAGCTGCTGTGATGCTGATGCAATTATTAAGAGAGTATCTGGCTTTCTGTGTCAGATCAAGATGCTGTTTCAAAATAATATAATACAAACCTTTAAAAAGGTCTAGATCCTAGCATGTCATATAAATATTTTAATCTACTTAATTACTTTGGGTTAAGATTATATTAATGGAGCTAAGCAAAAAAAATATATTCCTAAAATGCTTCAGAAGCACATTATATATGAAGTCCTTGCCATTCTGCCACTCACTTAGTCCCTGAAATTTTTAGAAACAAGACTGCATGAATGACAAAAAAAGCTGGATGAATGACAAACTGCAAAACATACAATATTTTATTATAAGGTTAGGTAGCTTGTGACAACTCTAAAGTTGCTTTCAGCTCTTTCCCACTGAATTATATTTGCAACTGTAACTAGCAGCACATGCTATTTGGGATTTGCTAGTATGTGTTAGACAGCAGATCCCGAATTCCAGTAGATTAATGTATGAAGCAGATCTGCTTAGACTCCTTGTACCATCCATGAAAATCCCTTCAGTTAATAATTCAGAGCAGGGGCCCATCTTATCTTAAGAAACCCTGATCTATAAACGTAAATAGATGGTAAGAATTCCTCATTGTTCCTCCTTTCAGTCCAGTCCCAATGTCCAGTCTTCCCTGGGAGGCTCAAATACAAGGCATGAGTTTGGAAGGATACATACATGGCTGGCCTCAATCCCCAGATTTTTTTTTGCTTTGAAAATTGCTAGCCAATTCAAATGAAGCATTTTTCTTGTATCTGCTGTCACCTCAATACATGCTGTCCTGTATGCCTACTTCAGCACTTGCACTTTCTCTTATTTATTCCCTTTCCAATATCCATTTACTGCCTTGGTTTCCACTTCACGGTGACCTTAATAACTGCTATGCCTAAGAAACTCTGCCAGCATCTCTCTTTTTAAAGTATTAAAATGTGCAGGATCTACTTGTTGTAACACGACTCAGAAGTCCTAACATGACCCTTTCCTTTCCCTCCACTGATTTCCTTATTCATAAGGAGCACATTTTTGCACCCTGTCTCACCCCTTCAATACCTTTATGCCATAGGTGTTTTGACTGTCGATTAAATGCAGGTTTAAGATTGTTCTTATGTAGTATCTTATCATAGGTCTAAAAATCTCAAGTCATCTGGACAGATTAGTGGTGGAAAAGCAAACATACTTCAGTGCAGCCCACCAAATATTTTTCCCTGTTTAATACTTTTAAAAATTATATGCTTACCTTGAGGTTGCTCTACAGATGGGCTAGCAGCCCACAATATGGAAAGAAAGCAGAATCACTGGGAACAATGTGTCTGTGCCCACACTCAGGCCTGCTACTCACTTTGTAAGGCAGGGATATCTTTGTCTTACTTTGCAATATTGCCATTGGCTCAAAGGCTTTAAGGACAAAATAGGGCTTTACAAAAGCATTTCAGATAGACTGATCTAAAATGTCTCAAATGCAACTACTTGAGAGCTAATATAAATTCTATCATTGTCTAATTCAAATTAAGGAAAAATCACCAGTGGAGGGAAAGTTTCTTTCCCCTTGTCCCTGTACAAAGCAATAACAAAAATTAACAGCAGATGGTATATGAACTATTGGTCATTTGTATAGACATTCAAAGTCTATTTTAATCCTTTTACATGAGATTTTAATTCTTTTTATTTCCAATCACAGTTATTTCTTTCTTCATTATTTTAGCATTTCCCATTCCAGCTAATAACCAGAAATGAACATAGAGCTGTGATCCTGGATTTTACAGAAGGTTTGGTTCAGATTTCATGCTATGAGTATCATAATATTTATAGCCAATGAGGGAAAGGGACAAAACCAACATTTCACATAGGCCAGACAAATAATTTAGAAGTGATTTTCTATCTTTAGAGTTACAGGCTTGAGATGGTAGCCTACAGGCAACGGATTCATTCCCCCTACCCACCAGATCGTCCAGTGATTCCACCCCAACAAATCGCTTTGATAGTTTGTTTACTCTGGGTTTTGGATTAATCGATCCAATACATTAGAAAGAACATCCCCCCAAGGTTTCCTACATTTTCAACTTGTCAAACATTATTCTGATTTCATGCACTGTCTTTTAGACATATTCTCCTCACCCTTTCAACACTCTACATAGGACCTGTACATCCCAATTTATTCTAGCACTGTATTATGTTAAGACATCTTGTTTTCAGCATCAGCATCAGTAAAAGATAGCTCCAAGGAGAGCATGATCTAAAGGGCTGTGCCTAAGCATGAAAAGATTGCACAGATTAAGTTTCCTGAGTCTCAGAAAAAATGGAAAGTCTTCTTTATTATTTACAGAAGTAGTTTGCAATAGTTGAATTAAACAGAAATAACAAAAAAGGAGTCTTTAATTGCTCATGTTTTACAAAAATCTTACTCTTGCACTGCTTAGTGTCTTTTAAACATGTACACTCTAAAGTTGAATGAAATCTCTATCTATTCTGCCCCAGCCTGTCTGTCTCCACCTTGCTTTCCTCCTTTCTAGCTCACTTGTTCTTACTTCTGAAGACAGATCTGAGAGGCTTTGCTCTCAGTACGTCTGTCTTTTTAAAAAACTCATTCCAATTCTTCCTAGCTTACTAAAGTAATGCAAAAAATCTGGTTGTGGTGGCCTTAGAGCTATAGCGATGGTCTTATTTGTTCCATTCATATTGGGCCACATTAAATGCCACCACAACTGATAGTGCACACTTGTTTGTGGAATGAGCAAAAGATTAGGAATCAACATTGACAAAGAACTTCCTGTGACAAACCGGCTTGATATGTCCTAGTTTAGGAAGGAATGAAAATTGTTGAGTAAAGATGAGCAGAATTATGATGTTCTGAAACTTTTGAAAAGCTAGACAACATGGACTGAGGGCAGTTCCTGTTTCCTGGTGGTTCTGTCATTGGCATAAGATGGGATACCAAAGATTTGCTCTAACACTGTCCTAGGGTACTTGACACAGGTGGAGTACCAGGGTAGGAGAGAAGGAGAAGTAGCTGTTTGCTTTCCCGTAGTTTAGCTGATGAAGGAATGTGCTTTGTAGTTTAAACTAAATACCAATTTCTTCTCTTAAGTACTTCTCTGCTGATCAAAACCAGAAGGCATATTCTTTCCAGATCAAAGATATGGTTGAAGATGTTGGAAGTTATCAAAATTCCCAGAAGACATCACTAGCAAACTGCAGAGCCACAAGGGATATGTGGATTCATGAAGACTTTACAACTCATTTGATGTCAGAAGGCATCACAAATTCCAGGATATCTGTAACGGGAGGCTTTTTTTTTTTTTTTTTTCTCCCTTAGGAGTTGAGGAGGAGAGTTGGTCATGACTTACTTAAGCAAAAGTCAGAGGGACAACTCTTAGAAAACCCCTGGGTTTACTTCTCTTGTTTTTGCAAAAGGAGGATGTCTTTTAAAAAAGTATTTCTCCTTCTGGGTAAAATCACAATGGAATTTAAAATTTCAGAAAGAAATTAGAATGAAAAAATAACTTTCTGTTTCAGAATACTGAAAAAAAGATTCCTGTCACTTTACGTCTCTCTTCCAAATGTAACTAGTTGTGTTACAAGGAAAAGATAGGAAGGAATCACTTCCATACAGTCTGCAAGTCTCCCCACCCCAAAAGCTAATAAAGAAAGCAGAACAGCTATATAGGATAACCGCATGATGAAACAACTCTCAGGCTCAGTTGCAATTTAAATAAGTTTCTCCGTAAATCTAGACATCCTGTCCATGTCAGGCAACACTTTCACACAGAAAATGGAAAGACAGAATTAGGGAGATGGAAATAAATCTGGACACAGAAAAGAAAATGAGAGAATCAAAATAAGCTAACGGAGAAACTGCAGTTTTCTTTCCTTCTTTTTTTTTTTTTTTTTTTTTTTTTTTTTTGTTAAGCGCAGCAAACTGCTTGGTTTTACCAGAGGATGACTTGCCCAAACACAACTTTTGTTATGTGTGATACCAAATTTGTTCCACTGCATTCTTCATCTGTAAAACAAGTGACATAAACAGGATGTGCTTGTACTGGCAATGACTTCTATTTGCAAGGCAGAAATAACACCTCATTGACATAAATGACAAAACTCCCAATAAATTTAAAAGGACAAGGCTTCATCCAAAGTCTTACTGTTCCTCACTATTCAGCTATAGTTGTTAATAGCTTGATCCCACAAATTTTTATGTGGATGAGTAACTATACTCATATTTGTTCCATTCATACTGTGCCATGTTAAATGTCACCACAATGATAGTGCATGCGAGATCTCTCACAGCTAAGTAACAGCGCTATGTAGTGTTAGGAAACAAGTAGGGAAATGTCAGCTTGGGGTCGCACTGCTATGATAGCAGACCATCCTGCTCCTTGTGAGCTCTGCAATCTTAATGCACGAACTGACGTTGGGCCTGGAAGAATGCTCTGATCCAAAAAGTAACCCTAGAGGGATCTCGTGTAAAACCACTGTTATTGTGTTTACAAAATGCAATGGAGGAGAGAAATCTTTGCATACATTCACAGCTTTCAATTATGTCTCCAGGACTAAGAGTCAGTTGGGATCTTTGCCAAGTGGACAATCGAAGGCAAATTTCAAATCTGGATTCCTGTCAAACACCTTGGAGAATGCTGGGTACTGTTTAATTGGACCATGTTAGACATAGCTCATGAAATTACTGCTGTCTACAGTGCACTGGCCTTTTACTTGTATGTAATGCAAATACTTCAGGTTTCTCTTCCTTTTTCCAACCCTATGGTGAATCATCTCTTTTATTCACAAGATATGATTAAATTAAAATTTATGGTTCTCACAGTTTATCAATAAATTAAACTTCAGACCAGTCTCGATTCCAGGCGTCTAGTACTAATTTCTGCACATTTTTAAAGGACTAGAGTCAGAACAGAGACTGCAAAAGTAAAAAAAAAATGTACCTACTAAGATATCAGATGCATTAAAGAAAGAGTTTACACAAGGTCTAATTTTCTTCCACAGTTGTTTTATGTACTGGTGACTACACTCTATGTTACTGAATTAAATCCAGTTAATGGAAAGAAAATAATTTATTGCCAACTATAAACCACTCTTAGAAGTCCAGAAACTCAAACTCTTACTTTTAGGAGGTGAAATTACTTCTTTACATTACTCTAAAGACAGCTGTGCTCTAGACTCCTGACCATCCTGGTTGCCTTCCGCTGGAGGGTTTCCAGTTTCTCCACATACATCTCCACAGCTGTGTTCCAGATGTGACCTCACCACCACCAGCCAGAGGAGGACAGTAACTTCCCTCATTTTGCTGGCCTTGTTCCTCGTAATATAACTCAGTATTTGCCTGACTATTTATAGTCAAAGTTTGATTTGGAGTTCAAGGGTTTTTTGTTACAAAAGAATGCATTTCATTATATCCACCTCAGTAAATCCTCATAGTTAAAAAGTTATATAGGATTAAACTTTTTTCATACTTCCTTTTCATTAATTTATTATTATTGGAGATGATTTAGAAACCTAATTGTTGGTAATGGTAGTGCCACTCTGGTACAGAGCCACTGTTGTGTACCATTACTCTGCTTTAATAGCCCCTGTGCAAACACTGAATAGAAAACAGTGTCCATAAAAGGATTTGCTTGAACTTCAGGATTCTGCTTCATTGTGCTAATCTTTTGGTCTAAATTACTTTGTATCTCTAACAGGGCTATTCTGCTGTGGGTTTGGCACAGCTAACACGAAACCATGAAAAACTGCAGTAATTTCCACATCTGGAAGAATAACTCAGCAGCATAGTTTTTTCATAGTCATTGCTGCAAACAATACAGTTGCCCTGCACTACCCTGTTAGTAACTTTCTTCTTTTTTCCCTAGTGCCCAACCTGAACCTCCCAAGGTGAAACTTGTGGCTCTTGTCCCTTGCTAGGGGCGAATTTATCACCTTTGTAGCTACCCTTCAAGCTGTATGTTGCTATTAGATCACCCCTTAACTTCAGAAAGTTACCCAGATGAGGTCTAACAACCACTCAGAAGAGAGGAATAGTCACTTCCCTCAGCCTGCTGGCTGCTTCTGCTCATACACTCAAGATGCCGCTGGCCCTCTTCGCTGCGAGGGCATACTGTGGCTTCATGTCCAGCTTGCTGCTCATCCCACCTCCAAGGCCCTTCCTGCAGAGCTGCTCCCCAGCCAAGTAGTCCCCAGCCTGCGCCCTGCCAGAAGGCTGGTCCATTGCAGGGGCAGGACTTCACACTGGTCCTTGTTGAATTTCATACGGTGCCTGATGACCCATCCCTGCAGCCTGTCTATGTCTCCTTATACGGCAGCCCTGCCCTTGATCCCAGTTTGGTGTCATCTGCAGTCAGGGTGAAAGTGCACTCCATTGCCCCTTCCAGGTCACTGATAAAAATGTTAAACTGGACAGGTCCCAGCACAGACTCCTGCGATACTCCATTTTTACCAGCCTTCAATTAGACTGCAAACCATTAATTAACTATGCCTGAGCCCAGACATCCAACCTGTTGCAATCCATGCAGTTGTGCATGCGTGCATCCAGATTACAATGTCCTGACTTGGATACAAGAACATTTTCTCAAACATTGCTGAAAACCTTAATAAAGTTGAAGGTGAATGATGTTCAACACTCTCTCCTCACCCACAAATCTAGCCATTTTATCACAGAAGGCAATCAGACTGGCCATGAAAGTCTGGACTGACCAGGTGTCAATCTACGCTGGCCACTCTCAATGACCTTCTCACTTCTTGTGTCCAGATGTGTGTTCTAAGAGAATTCACTGATTTTCTGTAATTTAATGAACTTAGACCATACAACATTAGGTTTAACATAAGCTCTTTCCTTTTAGACACAAAATTTATAGTGTCAGTTCATTTGTACCACTAGGAGTTCACTGACTTCAGTGAAGTTACTCCTCATTAATGAAAAAATATTTAATAACAGAGTAATGCAGCACTGGACCAGGTTGCCCAAGAAGTTTATAAAATCCCAACATTCAATTATCAGCCATTTATAGATGTATTCCTTTGGAAAAATATCCTTAGGATTCTTTGTGATAAGCACAATAAAAATAATTTCAGTTTTCCTATAGGTCTGTGCAATTTCCTTTTATGGCATAGAAAATCTCAACGTTTAAGAATCATTTTGTAGAGAAGTCATTTGGAAGTATAATTTATCCCCATATTGCCATACAAGATTGCACTTAGAAAGACAAACAGAACAAAACGAACGATAAATTTCCCTGCTCATTATATATGATCAGGATCCTGTAAAGGCATTATGTCTGATATAAATATGTGAAATGCGGTCTTTCACTCATGAATTTACTTAAGTTTGACTTAATAATAAGTGAAATGAAAAACTCTTTGTGATCATGGAAGGAAGATCTCAAGTCTTGCTGTGAGAGATAAAATGGCCAGGGGTGTGTGTGTGTGAGAGAGAGAGAGCAACAGCAGCACTTCTTGAGAGGTATTGCTAACCACTTTGAGCCCTGAATAGATCAGAAGCAAGCCATAAAAGACAAATATATTTCACACTTGTTTTAATTTCTGCCTTTCTTCTTTTTACCTCCCCAAATGAAGGGAAATAAAACATGCTACAAGAGCATTTACATTAACAAAACATAAGTATAGCCTCTAAAACATTTTTAAATTGAAGTAATTGCTTTGTATGACCTGCTTCTACCTATGATTCTGCTCATGTTTTGCTGATTTTTTTTCCTCAAAATATTTTGCTACTCCCATTATGGGGTTTTTTTTTGGTTCAACAAACATGTCAAAAAATTGAAGCAGTGTTATTTTATAAATATTGCAGCCTGCAGCCTGACAAAATTAATGTAACATTTTGTACTACTGGATTTAAAATTTCTTCTGTAGTATATTATTTCCTATTATTAGTGTTCCATCCCTGGCTTCATTATACCATTTTGAAAGCTCTGTTCACCTGAAAAGGAGATAAAAGTTCTCCTTTTCTGTAATTTAATGGACCTACATGCTGATCTGTCAGCTTTAACATAAATTTTTGCTTTTAGATAATGAAGACAACATTTGCAGTGCTAGTTCTCTAGCCGTTTATACTTCTACAACTCCACTGACTGCAGGGAAGTCACTCTTGATTTACAGAACCGTAAATAAGAAAATCACGTTACACACTACAGCATTACGCTATTGATCAAAGTACTAAAGTTTCTTGTGCAAAGGGACAACCCAGAGTACAACACTGCAGAACTCGTAAGAAATGTTGTATGAATGTAATGTATAGTTTATGTTTTGAAGTTTCCAGCTTTACTTCTCAAAGTGAGACTTTTCCATGGCTGCTTTGCCAATCAGTCACTGGGCTGGAGCACTGTCATAATCAATACAAATACACATGCTATTACTGCAGCAGAGCTAGACCACCTGTACAACACTTTGCTTATTCAGTGTTATAAACTTAATGATTAATATAGCAGCTTATCTCACCATTGTTACTGAAGTAAGAATAACAAATTGTTTTATCCCATCTTTACGCGAAAATAAAAGCTGAGCAATTCCCATCCCCTTCCTTTGCAAAAGGATATGCTGGCAATGTTCTTTTCAAGAAGGAGTCTCTGAGGTTCATGTATATCAATTTAACAAGAACATCCCTTTAGACAAGCATTCTACAAATGTCTTTGAAAACATAACCTTTTCTTTATAAGTGTTTTAAAGATATGTTAGTCTGAGATATCCACATATTCTAGCCAAAACTACTGGGATTTTTTTTGCTAGTGGTAACAGAAAGGACAATAACCCCTTCTGCACAACAATTTTGTCATTGCTGTTTGAAAAAAACATTTGACTTTCCTATCTCTTCCAAATATCCCATCTGAAGATTGAGCTGTTGTACAAGTACAGTCCTAGCTTGACTGAAACCTAGGCAAGGGGGGTTTGCTACCTATACCAAGGTAGCCAGGATTTCATTGTTTGGCAATTAGACAATAAGAATAAATTATGAAGAAGAATTAAAAGAATGCAAAAGGCTGCAGAACTTTATGCTACATAGGGTGTTAGGAGGCTTTATTAGCCCCAGGCTTTCATATACCTGCACATGCATCAAGTGATGCAAGAGAGCATGCCATGACCTTTAGGTTTGCCACATGCCATTTTCTCTCTTCTCCTACTTCGACATCATTAACCTTGGGCCACAAGAAAACTTTATTTTCTCCTTATTTTTACTATGTTCAGTACAATTGCACTGTAGCAGATTTTTTCAGGGGAAAAAAAAATCAGTTCACACTTGTTTTTGTAAATGCTAAAACCATAAGAAAACAGAAAATGAGTATTTATAACAGGATAGCTCCTAGGCATCGCAGTAGATAAGCAGGAAACCGTTACCATCCATGTTGTATAAATACATACACAGTCCATCACAGAACCTTCTTCAGTAAGTTTAAATGGACAATTTAAATGGACAAGACAGAGGGAAATGGAGAGAAAACTGAATTACACAGAAGACAACTTGTCCAAGGTCACACTACAGCTGTCTAAAGTCACTATGTTGACACAATGGAGCAACTACTGGCAGCAGTACTAAAAATTCCCATATATTTTAAGCTTTATCTATGGAACCATGCTGCTAGTCAACTTCCAAATGCATTGGCAGTAGCAACATAGGGTTGGTTAGTCACTGGAAGAGAAGATAGGAGGTCTCCTGCAATTTAAGTATTATTACTCCAGTTTGACAAGCTACCAAGCAAACAGAAGCAGCAGCAAGCACCTAGGTATTAAAATGTACCCTGCCAGTACTGAGATTTACAAATTAATTTATTTCAAGAAGTAAGAAGAGTCTCCTGGAGTTGCTGTCAACATTAACCAAGTCTTATTAATGGCCGTCTTATTCCTTATTGCACCTCCATTCACAACTGCTCTGAAGAAAGATGCAAAGGAATGGAAAGGGTAAGAATAAGGGAAAAGTAGTGGAAATATTTCTGTCTCCAATACCTAATGGTCAAAACAGTGAAGTATGCAAAACATCTCAATATGCTGCAAGAAAGCTGATAGCAATGCAACATGAAAGCAAGGTGTAGGAATGATTAACATTGTTTATTGTTCTATTATTATAATCATCAAATAAGAGATTCAGAGCCCTGAAAAAAAGATTGAACGTAATTTCTGGAAAAAATACTATTTCAAAAATGTGTTGAAATTACTACAATAATATGATATCAAATTCAGGACAATTAAATAGGAAAAGAACTAGAAATTCTTTGCTACAACAATAAAAAAGTTACTTCAAAGTAATTGCTTACAATATTCTACTATTTATCTAAAGAAAAAGATAGAAGTGCGGATTATAAAATACAATTTGTTCACTAAAGTCTATAGAAGTAAGAGGAAACAAAATCGTCAGCCCTGTGATTTTAGATAACACCATGCAATACACGCATGGGAAGCATTAATGGATTGAGAAAGGAAAAAGAATTTTATCTGCTGTCTGGAAAAATTACTGCAAACATAAAGATTCACATACATAACAGCAACAATAGCTTTAAAAACATTTTTTTTGGTTACAGATCAACAGAATGAGCAGGGAGGGAAAACCATTTTATGGAAGGTAATAGATAAGGTTCATATATGTATGTTAGTTTAAGATGAACAACACACGCTCTTAACGAAAAGAGTGTTCTGCCTGATACAATTAATTTATAATAAATGTAGCATATGCTTTGGAATACCTGAATCATAAATATTATCACTTCAGTTTCTGAGAAAGCTTCAAGAATCCCATCTCTCTATCTGAGTTCAAATCTACCATGTTTCTTTTCTACATACTACAATGTGAAGTCCAGTTTTGCATGAAAAGAGAAAGCAGTATATTAGAAAGAGAATTTATGTTCATAATTATTTGCATTTATTTAAGATACAGAAACAGCAGTTTAAGCCAATTGCTATATATGATTTTAAGAATTAATTAGAACTCAAAAATGTCCTTTCACATAAAAAGTTGTATTTGTAAATCACAGATAATCCAGAAGTTGTAGTCAACAGCTGTTGTTTTCTAAAGAGACATCCTTTTTCCTTGAGAGAACAGCAGCCCTGAATGAAGAAATGCAAAGACCCTGAAGATGCAATGCAGAGGTAGAGGTAACCATTTCATCAACATATTAGAGTAAGGTGCTGGAAAATCACTAGTTAAAAGGAGTTAATTTCAAACATATAATGCATATGGATATGGGAATAAAAATCAAGGCCAGCAATTAATAAGACAGGGTTGGAAGTCTAATGTGCCTCTGGCAAAACATAATGTCTAATTTGACACCTACTCTTCCACCATAACCCAGGAAATGAGGCATTTTGGGGTTTAGGTGGTTATTTTCCCCTTTGGAACTGTGGACTAGTACTAGGGTACTCAGTTCATTGCCCTTTATATGGCTGGTCATTAGTTTCTTGCTGATACCCCTAAAATATGTTCAATGAGGGAGCCACACATCCCGAAGTTCCTATAGTGTAAGTCCATTGCATGTGACAGTTGCGTGCCTTTGTTTCCTTTCCTTCATTTTCCCTTCCCCACCTTCCTCTCTCAGGAGAAATAACTTTTCAGATGGGTATGGATAGATCTAAGCCTGTATGTCCATGTTTCCATCAGGCTGGAGCAGAATCAGGTACAGTTTGGGGAACGTCTATCTGTGTTAAGTGGAGAACCATGTTGAAAATAATTTGTCTTCCCTTTCAATAGAGCTTATTGCCCAGCTATAAAGATAAACCATCATGGTTACACAACTTATGACTTAGGTCTGGCTTGTGTGTAGCCTGTTCAGACCACAGACTGAAAAGCTCACCTTTGCTCTCACCCCCATAGACCTGCCTTTGGGCTCAGCTATACTGTCTCTCCTATGCTGATCTGTTAACACATTTCACATAACTGCGTTGGCTTAGGACATGACACGTGTTGGAAAATAATGTAATTTAAAAACATGTACTTAAATAAACAAAAGGTTCTGGTTTCAAAACCTGATAGTGACTTTCAATGCAGATCTCTAGCATTTTATCTAGTCTCAATATAAAAGGAAAGCAGACTTAAAAGATGAAGCTGTGTCAAAGGACTGCTTTGAAAAAACATCTCTGCAGCTGGTAAAAGGCACAGTGCCCAAACCTAGGCAAACTACAGAGCTTCTCAACAGCTCAAGAATTTACAGCAGCAAAGAATTTAGTCCATCTAGGTGTATGTAAATACTAGGAATTGTCAAACTTACTCTTAATTTGTATTTCTTTGACTGTGGAGGGGTTTGTAACCTGCCTGAAAATCAAGGTACTTCCAACAACCATGATTCTGAATATCAGAAAGTATTTAATTAGAGCCACACAGAATAAATTTAGCTACAGTAACTTTGGTGTATGGCAGAATATCCTCTATTATTTACTACTCTGTTCCATTAAATGGTCATTCCAAGACCATAATATTGTTCCTACCATTCATAGAGCAATACCACACAGAAAATACTAGATGGTGTCCAAAAATTTCTTATGCAGGTATGTCACCTTCTCAGTAGCAAATATCTGCAGTACATCTCTATTAAGATAAGATCTTAAGTATTGCTTATCAGGAAATATTGATTTTGCTTCTTAATCCTATGACCATATGTAAAAGCCACGTCTTCCAAACAGAAATTAGATTACCTGTTTTCTCTTAATCCTCTTTCTAAAATAGCCCAATGACTTGTTTGCAATGTTCCCTACTGCTGTGTGCTGTCTTGGTTGTTCCAATTACTTCTCTACAATAATCAACACTTCTTTCCTCATGATTGGTGGTTTTCCCAGACTAATTATTTTACATATTTCTATAGAACACTGTATTTGCCATCTGTTGACCCAATTACCTAAATGATCCAAATCCTCTTCAGTCTGGTTGCAGTTTCTCATGATTTGCTTTACCTGCCATTTCAGTAACATACATAAGCCATGAGGGCTTATTTTCCATTTGACACCCCTGTATGAGTAGATCTTAAGACTGCAATCTAGAGTGTCAGGTCCCACTGAAGAACATTCTCAATCTTATGCACTGGACAATTATTTCTTCAAATGGTATAAAAGATGATAGTAGCGTGTGTGTGTGTGCGCTTGTGTGTGTATTTATATGTTATATATATGACGTTTCTGGCTTACTTGCAAGTTTCGGTCCGAATACTCATTCATCTGCTCAGCCTATTCCTCACTTTTAAGGATTTCAGAGATATTTTTGAAGTATGTAGCTATCACTGCAGACTTAAATCATTTCCCTCTCAGCTTTGCCAGCTTTGTCTAACACTAACTAACTACTAACAGAAAGAAGGCCAAAACACAACGGGCTGATCGTGTCCTCAGGTGCTCCTGACAAAGTAAGTTGCTTTACTGATATCCTGCAAGGATTAAACACTGCACTTTCTACAGAGGAAAGTGGGTTTCTGAAGTATATCATACATTTCATATGAGAATGGCTGTGATACCAATTCAAGACACTACTGTAAACTTCAGTAAGCAGTAGCAGCTTTGAATTTTGCAAGAGAAGACGATACTAATACAGTTTCTTTGTGAGAAGTAGTGGGATGGAAAAGAATGTCTCAGAGAGCAAAAAAGCTTTTTCTCACTGTGATTTTTAAATAAGTGGGAGAAATCAGAAGGGAATGGTATATGCACAGAGAGAGTTAAAAGGCTGGAGGGTTTTTAGGGCGAGGGATTTGCAGTTTGCTCTAATTGCCTGCTTATTCCTTCATTATGGTTGAAGGGTTCTGGTAATTCACCATTATTAAATATTCAAGGACTGGTCTGGAGGAAGCATTCTTCAGGGACTGCTCTCATCACTCCAGTGTGAGTTGAAAATCCTGCTTTGTGCCTGTTCATGTGTGCAAATAAAGCTTTACTTTTCCCTTTTTATTGACTTCCCTTACTTAAAAGGCTTCAAGCATTGTGGTAATGTGAGATTATTTAGGAAATTAACACTTGTGCATCTTTCATAGGTCTTTCCTTACATTAACATGAACAGTGTGTTTACTTTTCAGAAGCAGAGAGTAAAAACGTTCCTCTCTCTGAGCACAGCCTTTATATGTCAACACTTCCTCCACTCCCACGATGCTAATATTCTCACCTACATGCACTTTCCTCACCTAAAGACCTCATAGCATGAAGAGTCGGTTCTCTTACTTCCTTGTCAAGTTGGACTGGTATAAAAGAAACAATCGTAATTTATACAGTACTTTCAAATCACTTGAAGAACAAATTGTCAGCTATGCTAGGGAAACATTGCATTACTGGAAAGGCTCCATCAATACCAGGGCCCTATCCTAATAGGGAGTATGTGCACATACAGTAATTGAGCATCCTTTCTCCAAGTCTTCAAAATGAAGAGGCACAAAATACCTTATTTTACTGTTTAGACGCAAAAAGCACCTACAAAAGCTAAGAGTGCTTGGCCGTGGCATACTCCACCATCGTAGAGGTTAGTCTCATTTCTATGTAAATTTCACTGAGGTCTGACTTCTGCGGAGGGAGTAACAGTGAAAGCTTTTCAGATCGCACCGCAGGATCACAACTGTTACATTCTAAAAATTAGTTGTCACAAGCAAGCATCTTGTAAGAAGGCTTGAGAGCTACCCTTGGAATTACCATGAGGTGATGTTTGCACTTCAATGTCCAGCTCTGTACCTAAGTGTGCACTTTAGTCTACAAGTTTCTAATGAGCATATAAAATAATTTCAAATCCAAATATTATGGGTTGCTACACAGAAAATTACAGAGAAATGCTGTCCTTTCTCAGTAGATCCTTGTGTATGATTCAATATTAAACTTAATTTGGCAGGGAATAATGCTGGACTCTGCTGGATTTTGTTTTGGCTAACATTGGCGATTCAAGCAGCTATGTCCCTTGTCCTAGATTATGCTGAGATCTGTTAATCAAAAATCACGTTTAATTTATTCACTTGAAGCCAAATTCTGCTTTCATTTTTATTTTGATAACCTAAGGCACAATCTGATGAAAATGAAGTTGCAAAACCTTGCATTGATCATACACAAACCAACCAAAAACCCCCTTAACAACCTCATGACATCCAAACCATGAAATCAGTATTACAAGTGGTAACATATAATTCTGAGGATTACTTACTCCTCTTGTTTACAACTTTGAAAGTTTTAGACACTAGGGAAATTTTCTGTGTCATTACTACAACTCTACCAGAATTTGTTTTGGAATTCCTGATAGAAATGGGTAAAACTTAAGTTCGCTCTCTAATCCTAATGAAATAAGTAAGATTCTTTTTTCCTGAAACCACTGGATAAGAAAATTCCAAATAGATCTAGGCAAGGATTTCCTGAAAATGGTGTATCTACCAAAAAAAAAAACAACCCAAAACAACAACAACAACAAACAAACTAAACAACCTACCAAAAAACCAATTTAGTCAGACTCAAGGTAGTTGCAAATTTGGCTGAAATTCACCAAAGATTTTCAACTAAGTGAAAGAAATGTTAAAGGCTGATTTTCACAAAATTATGGTTTAGTGGTTTGAACACTTCAGTACACAGATGATCAATTTCTTCTCTGACTGAAGAAGCTCAAAACGCCAATCTTCCCCTCCTTGGAGAGTATCCTGAATAGCAGCCTGTTAAGTGTATTTGAATTTTTTTCTCTACTTTGCATAACTGCTTAAATGAAGGTGGTAATTCTTCCACATCTACAATAAGCATCCTATCCATTGTTGCTGGGTTTTGTTGTTTGCTTATTTTTAAGGTGGCTCTTTCTTTACAGTAGTCTTGAAAAATTAAAGTAGAAGTATTAAATTGAAGCAGAGAGGAGGAGAGGAAGGGAGTGATTTTCTGGCCTGATGGTTTCAAAAATCATTTAGAAGGGTTTAATGGTTCTGGAATTTGCACTGCTGAACATTAAGTTATTTACATAACATGAAACTGTCAACAGGAAAGACTGAGAATGCACTTTACCTTCTTCTGTACCTAAATAATCTATAGGTACACGACTACGGTGTTCCTCCCAAACAGGTAGACAATATGGATTTGATTACCTTCTGACAGGGAATGATCTGGACCCATATCTCCTTTCTGTTTTATATCTGATCTACTGCATAAAGGGGCATCTTTTTTCAAAAATTTTGGGAAAAAAAAATAAGTCATAAGACAGACTTTTCATTAAAAAAATAAAAGCCAGCCAGACTGGATCAGACCATCCAAACTCTGATGGCAAATTGTAGCAGATGGCCTAACAAAGACGGTAAGAACAGGGAAAGCATATACTGATCTATCAGCAGAATACTTTGTAACTTAGGGACCTCCCTAAGATTTTGATGACGTCTTTGTATTTAATAGTCCCCGATGGGATGTTTTCTGAATTTGTCCAACCACTTTTTAAATCCATGTAAATTTGTAGTAAATGCGACATCCTGTGCAATAAGTTTCTCAGAACAATTATGTGAAGTGTGAGGATGTACATCCCGTTGCTCATTCAAAGCTACCACCAGATAATTCAATCTGATAGCTTGTTCTTAGAGGGGAGAGAAGAGGCAGGGGAGAGAGAAAGAGAATAATCATTCACCACCATTATCTTTTATGGTGCCTGGGATTTTGCAGTCTTCTATCATATGCCCCCTCAGCTGTCTTATTCCTAGACTGAAGTCTTACACCATATAGTAGTCCTGTGTGCACAATAAGATCCATACCAACCAACTCTGTCACCTTTCTCTGAATCTGTCCTGAATCCACTGCCTCTGTCCTAGGGTGGAATTGAACCCACAGCATTCAGGTACAGCATGGATTGATATACACATGCACTGTGGATTTACAGAACAGTGTAGTAACAGTTGCTTTGGAGCCTGCCCCTTCCTCAGCTCCTAAAACGTAGCTCATTTCTGACCTGAAAGAATGCTGACCCGAGAGCTACCGTAACTTCAGACCTCACAACTGAATGTTAACAATTAGCTCATGGCCTGCTACACCGCGTGTACATATGCTGCTTTGCATTTATATTACTGAGCTTTGCCTGGCCTGTTTTTTTGTCACACAGATAATTTACTTCTCAGTCAGCCCTCATTTGTGTTACTTGGAAAAAACTGCATACTGTCAGCAGCCTCTGTCACCTCATCCTTCACACCCTTTCACACTCATGCTGGTGACTTCCCAAAAAAGTGTCTTAAAACTGTGACCCGCTTTTTACACAGTTTTTATACAGGTGAAGAACTCTTCTTCCTCAACAGTTTTGGCTTTCCCTTGGTGCTTTTTTTGGCACTTCTTACGTTACCTTGGGGGGTTGGGGGGTTGATATTTGAGTGCTTGTGAGTGGATGGTACTAGCAATTTGCTAACATTCATTTTATCTTTTTGTTCCATAGGCCTCCTCTGTGGCAACTGATCCTTTATGGTTCTTTTGCTACAGTCTTATCTTCTCTTAGCAGTCCTTTCACACATTCCTCATCTATTGGCCCTCTGCACACTCTGGCAGAATTTCCGTTTCTGTTGTGTCTCTAAGTTGATGTATTCTTTTCTCAATACCTTTTGAAGTTGCTGCTAAAAGTCTTTGTAGCTTGACATGTTACGTTTCTACACAATAAAAACTGCCAGAGGTTAAATTATTTCCTATTTTCCTCTTTTGGACATAACATTAAATTTCTGAAGCATGCCTTCCTTCTGTTATTTTCTTCTGTTATCCTCTCTTACCACCTTGTTTGACCACGGCGGCTTTTGGACAATCTTTCCATAGCCTTTTAAACAGATGACATTGTCTCCAACATGCGGTCTTTCAGCAGTGGCCATGACACCTGCAAAGGTTTTGTGCTTTCAGCTACCCTTTTAATTTCCCTTTCTTAAGGTGCTTCCTCATTTTTCTCGGAGGTCCCTTTTTGCCATCAGGTATATGCAAAGTGAATGCTGACCCCTGTCACTCCTGCAAGAACACATGGAAGGGCCACACAGTCACTGCAAGGGAGCACCTCCATGTCCCCAGCATTCTGGACACTGTTTGTGCATGCTTCAGGCCCCAGTCAAGGCTGACATTTCCTCCCCTGCATTTCCCTTCATGAAATTAGTTCTCTGCGGCAGTACAGTTACATTAGAGCTCAGTTTGTTGGATTTTTTTTCCTCACCCATTTTCAAGTTTGCAGCCAAGCCAAGAGACAACTATTCCTCAGCCATAATTTCAGCAGTTTTCACAGAAGAAACACCAAAAATTTTCCTCATTTTAGTGTTTTTCCAGTTGACTGTTATTTATTGCTGTAAGTTAGATTTCAGTATATTTGCATATCTGCATTTCACAGCTTAGGAAATGTAAATTAAAAGTTAATTACACTGAAATATGAGGGGAAATATAATTATTATCTCAACATTAATAGTGTCAAGGAAACATATTTTAATACTGGAGTTAACCGTGTAGTTATCGAGATCTGCATTAAATTACATGGTTTATGCTATCTGAACTAGATTATCATTTATTCTTTCTGCTTTTACTATTTCTGAAAATACACAGTTCTCTGACATATCATAATATCTTACTGCTTTTTCTTCTTTTTTTTTTTTTTTTCCTTTCTCTGTCTTTTTTGGCCCTAAAGACTTAACATCAGAACATCACTAACTTACTACAGCAAGTTATTTTGACTTGATCTACCTCTGCTTTACTGCAGATGTAGCAGCCTTGGCTGGGACTGTAACTTTGACAGGCAAATTCCAGTTACTTTAGTCATCAACCATTCTGAATTACCAAAGGAGAACTATTAACAAATTTCTGACATGAAAATACTGCCTCTTGTCACTCTCATGCAATAACTAGAATAAGCAAGTAAGCAAGTGCTCATTTTCTCATTCAGCTGACATGTCTTCAGTCTTACCCACCTGAGCTTTGATACTTAGTGTGTCACATACCTACAAGAACGATGAAATTTAAAACAGAAAACTTTCCCAAAGAAAGTTCCAGTTCTGCTTAAAATGCTGTCATGTTCTATACCTTGCAGAAATAGCATTTGGATGCTGCAGGTACCTAAAAGGTGAAAGCTGTAGGACAAGGAACTTTTTTTGGTTGAACCTCCTCTCCCTTACTTACAGCTCTAAAGCCTGAAGCAAATCAAAGCTTAAGACATTGCAAAGCTTGAGACACCACAATTAAAATAAAAACAATGTTAGCAGAAGAGCTTCCTCAGTAACTTTTGCCCAGCTACATTGAAGTAGCTCTGTATTTGCCTACGTTTACATATGTAGATAGCATCACGGATGTCTGCTTTAAAAGAACAAACTCTTCTTCAGCCTAATTGAAGGATTTTGTCTCACTTTGGGTGAATATCTAAATTAGTGAAGGGAAAGAAAGGCAGATACTTATTTTTAGTATTATGGGGATAGTCTGTCTGTTTTTCACTATCTTTTTCAAATCTCCTCATCCCTAATTTCCAAAAGGTGCCTCATTCATCCAGCTACAAACTAGAAGCATTTTCATATTACAGAAGAACCGTTTCTCTGTTATGCCCATGATGAATGCAATAGCAACAAGTTCTATCTGTATGCACAGGGATTCCCTGAATATTGTTACTAGTGATAGAGCTGATGTGGTGGTAACCTTGGTTGGATATTTTTATATCATCTGTCAACTCTAAGACATCTGGAAAGAGGCCACAGTTTTCCTGTTCTCATTATTTTGTCAATACACTTTTAGACTGATATTCGTTGGTGATAAGTGCAAATCTGAGTATATAACAGCAGTGATTGAATCATTCAGCATCCTTTCTGAAATGACCTCTTCAAAAGAAGAAAAATCACATCATCATTGAACAAAAAAGTATTGTTTCACTGGCATGTTTTTAGTATCTTTAAAACTAGGTAGATGGTTTTGAGTACAATCAGCAAGTCAAACCCCTTAGAAACCTTTGAAAATGTTGAACTGCAATTAAAGTTCCCATGTTGTGTTGTGGAGATTTCATCTCTTCCATCAGGCAATTTGGGAACAAAAGTTAGATTTTTAAAAGTTGCTTACTGTTACAGTACTTTGCATAAATCCTTTGGGCTGAGAAAAATAGTAGCTGTTTCCCAAATCTGCTAATGAATTTCACACTAAATACTTCGTAATCTTTAGAAACAAGGGACTTAACCTAAATTGCTTTTCCATCCTTTTGGAAATATGGCAGTCTTCCCAATGGTAACGTCTACTTTTTTTTTACTGGTGCTCTAATTCACAACCGTAAAATCTGACTATAATAGCATTGCCCTGGTTGAGTTTCCTTCATTTCATACCTCCTTATAATAATCAGAGTACCCTACGCTGATAAGCAACCAGGCTAAAGCACAGATGGTGGTCAGAGAGTAACTTTCAGTTTCGAGTACTCCAATTAAACTATTCCCCTGGGACTTCCACTCACAAAATAAGGTCACTTGGGGCCTGCACAGTGACAGTGACAAACAGTGCTTCTAATTAAAGAAACCCAAAACACTGTTAGTGTATTTGCAGTTTTTCAGGGACCAGTAAGAAAAATATTTTAGCCTTACACTTTGCTGACTACTATGAAATAAACGTATATTTGTAATTAATGATGATAGGCAATAATAAACATTTGACCTTAATTTCATTCATATGCATGGTGACATAAAATCATATAAATTAAGAGTACTGGTGATAGTCTCTCACAATGAGCAGAAACAACCACACCCAGTGGACTTGTGCTGCCACGAAGCATCTTTACAGGCTGTTGGAGAAACATTCATTACAATGTACCAAGCTCATGTTTCATTAATACATAACCAACGTATAGAATTGCTCCATTAATCTTAAAGATGAATGACTACTGTCAGGGCTTTGTTACAGACTTATCTCTACCACCAACACTTGGGCACTGAGACAGTAATAGCAACGTTGCATTTGGTCTTGAGCAAAGGGAAAAAGAATGAATATTGCAAGTAATTAAAGATACTCAGTTTAGACAGCTGATCTTATTTTCCAAGAGCCGGGACTGTATGTTTCACTAATGAGTCATTGCAAGTACCAAACCCCACTGCTAACCTACAAATTTTTAACCTGCAGGAAAAGCAATTAACGATTTTATGTGACTGTGGGCTTTTCACCAGTTCTTTAGCTTGTTTCTTTCAGCCAGAAAAAAATCTACATAAACTTCATGAGATAAAAAGGTCAAAGGTCAAGAAAGATTCAGCTGTAATTAACTTTTGAATGTATTGCTTTGTAGAGAACTTGGCTTAATGACCATGTTCATATGCTTAGACTTTTGTTTGTTTGGGTTTTTTTAGTTTGATTCCTCCTCAGGTCAGACTAACTTGCACCTAAAATGATGGCTTTTGCAAAGCAGCAAAAAGCAAAAGGTAAGTTTTGCAGACTGCCTTTGAATTTTTGTGATTGTCTTATCACATACTTGTCTGTTTTAGTCTCCATGAGCGATGTGTCAAAGTTTAGGATGGGCTGGGCAAACATCTACATGGGCTACACTGAACTACATAGAAAGCAAGTTCACTTACGCCCCGTGCTGTCTCTGCTAACACCTTGGGACTGCAGGCAACTGAAAGCTTCAGGGAACACAACGTTTCAGTCTACACAACCAGTCTTGCTTCACAGTGCTCAAAAATTATGAACATCTCATAGAGTGTTATATAATAGAGCAAAGTTTAATATGGGTTGTGTGTCCACATCACACTAATGTGGTGACCAACTTGTTAAACCAAGCACTTGGGAAATCTGTGGAACTGGGTGCAAGAAAGGCAGACTGCACTATTTTAGTCACAAATTACTGAGGTACGTATTTTAGAGAAGTGACCTTTTCATTTTTCCCACAGTCAAAAAGAGTAGAAAAAACAGATTCCAAATAGAAACTATTTCATTCTGTTATGAAAATGATGACGATATCGGAAAGTGTATTGAATAGAAACATAACATTAAATCGCTAACAGAAACAGTTTTATTCCTATAAAGCCAATATGTTACCACAATTACTTTTTCAATACCTAAAAAAAGTTTGCTTTCTGTTAACAGTGAATGCTGTAGTTCAATATGTTCTATTTCATCTTTCCTATGACGATTCTTTCTATGTTTAAATTAAACTGTGTTCTTGACTGTTTTGGGAAATGTGCATCAACATAATGATTTTGCTATGATTATTTTATTAGAAGCCATGGGAAAAATATGGTATGTAAGTTTCACAACAACTAGGCTATTCCTGCAAAACAATATTCAACTTCAAAAGAAATAGCAGTCAAAATTAAATGTTTTCTGAGGGGAAATAAGAAGGTTGCTGGAGAGCAGACTATAGAACACCAAATATGTGTGGATCCTAAGATGAACGTACTTAAATTTGCTATTTGGGTTTATTAAGGCAAACATATTTAAGTTTGCTGTTTGGGTTTATTTCTTAAGTTAATGGCATCTTTGCTGGGGCAGTTGTTCTTCATGGAACAAGCTCCTACTTCTATATCTGTCCATTCTGTGTATCTTATGTCTAACTTCTCATCACCTGGCACAAAATTATATTCTCATTTACTGCTAAATGTATCTCATTACCCACCACTTAAGTCTCATTTCTAATCTATGAATTCCATTAAAACAATTTACATGTTTTAGAGTACACTGATTTGGAATATTTATTTTCTTGTCTGTATTTGGACAAGACAGAACAGCATAGCGGCAGAGAAGAAAGGAGAGAAAAATGGCTTTGAAAAGTTGTGAGATAAAGATTAGAGAAATTCAGACAGACATTCAGCCTCAAAGATGATGGGATCTGAAGCCTAGGGAGGGAGGATGAGGTTACAGCCTTTAAGCCATGCTATGCAGGAAGATCCACAAGAAAATCTAGGTCAGTCTCCCACTATAGATTGCAAACTGCTCAGTAGTAGCCGCAATCTGTGTTTGGTATTCGTATGAGGGAGAGGCAGGAGATGATCCTCACTTGACCTCAAGTACAATACCAGACAAGAGGTGGTGGTGTGAGAACGTGTGTGGGCATAGTTGCAGGGGCTAAAGCTCCATTAGGTGTCCCACTTCCAAGTAGTCCAGATGTGAACTCCTTCCTGTTGGTTTTCCCTTCATTTATTTCCTATTACTGGAAAATACAGGGTGCTCTCTTTTTTTTTTTTTTTCTTTTTTTAATGCATTTTAACATCAGCAGTTGACTACCATTTTGCAGTGCTCAAATATTTATAAAGAAAATTAATCATCTCCAGCACAGTCTATGGCTCACCTCTACTTCTCAGAGCACTGGAAAGCTAAATACCAGTACTCAAAATACTATTGCTAAATAGGATATAAAAATTCCTATGGAAAAAAAGGAAAGAGACAGGTTGAAAAATATGGAGGTGCTGGTTTTGCAGAAGCCGAAAGGGAGGTTGTAATATTTCTGAGTACCCTATAGAATTCAAGTTGCTTCTGCTTGATGATTGAGGTATCCACACTTTACTTGACAAGGTTGTTTTTTCTCAGAATGACCAGAGGCGCAGCACATTGTCCTTCCTAATGAAAATGAGGTGAATGAATGGCCCTACTGTTTTCACTGTTATTCTTCTTTCTGCGTTTTAATGGTGCATTACTGTGTGAACTGCCTTCTCCGACTTTCTCCAGTATTTACAGATGCCATTAAAAGCAGCCAGGTTGCACTGATGTGTGCTCTAATGGCCGACGGTAGCATCTAATGGTGTGAACAAGATGGGAAATACCTGATGTTCCTTTAAATGACAGAAGAGTGGTGCATTACAGGTCATGGAAGTAACACAGACTGCCATCAATAAGGATCCCCTGGAAATGTTTATGCCTTCTTTGCATATTAGTCTCACATGCCGTGTTTGTGGATTTGATAAAAGCTAATCGTCCTTGCCTAATGTGGAGAGCATTCCAGGACCATCTGTGTGGTTGCCCACTAGGTGTCATACTAGAAGGCCTGTGTTTTATGCACGCTTGTGAGTCACCTCATGTTCAGATAAAGGGTACATCATACACCTTCTGCAACAGAGGCCACAAATAAAATAAAATTAAATAAAATATTTTAAAAAATATGGTCACTGTACACATTAGCTCTTACAAAATAAGCACACTAGTATTCCTGGATGTATTCCCAAGGCATATGTGAGAAAAGTTTCAAAAGCACTATTCCCAAAGAAATACATTAACCAAAATATATTCAGGTACAGAAGATTCCCCACAGAATCTGATCATGTTTAGGTGGCAATATTTGCCATTTCATCTTCAAACATCAAAGTGGGGTTCCTACTGTTGGCTGTGTTCTAGATAAAAGCTAAAATATAAACAAATTGGCCAGAAGTAAACAAAAATATATTAATCATTATTATGTATGAAAAATTACATTGTCAAAAGCATCAGACACTACCAAAAATTAGCGAGCAGTTCAACAGTTAAGGTGAAAATCACACAGTGAATACATTGCTGTACTAACCATCACTTGTAGTGGTTTAAATATACTGTACAATATTGTAATATCATCCACCAGCAGTGATGAATACATAAAAAAGAAAAATAACATGGAGCTACATTTTTTATGCTTGTGTGTAAACAATCTTTTCTCCTGCAGCTCTAGAGTATTTCAGTGCTTCAATGTAGCCTTTTAACTACACGAACATGCTCATGGTGGGCATGCTTAGTTTACAATGGCAGCTCAGGATGATGTATAAGTCTACTAACATGGGCAGAGAGGTTTTAAAGTCCTGATTCCAACATAACGTAAATCAGCCTGCTTTGTGGGCCTAAATCTAACTTCTACCCAAATCTAAGTAATCTGGCAGGTCAGCTACCTCCTGAAGCACTAAGCCACCAGCAAACTCAACTGGCTGGCAGGTCTGCAGATCTTTGGAGATAAATGAAGGCAAAAATCTCTCAAGAAAATACTGCCATTAATTTAAATTACTTGCTTCACAAATTTAAATTAGAAAGAGTGTAACCACTTTCCTTCAGGAATCCTTTTACTTCTGCTTAGGTTTAAATGGTCCTGCCCACTTCTCCAGCAGGAGTTGATTTTCAGTACACCGCAGTCACTTTCCCAAGACTACCATTAAAAACACATCACACCAACTCCATATTGATGATGGCCAATTTGCACGGGTTTCTAAAAAAAACAGCTCAGGATTGTCTGTCTCAGTTTTAATTAAGTTAATCAGTTATAATTACAGGTCTAAACACTACTTATGCACATGCCAAAAAAAGCCTTAATTTTTTTTCTTACTGCCTCATGTCAAATACTCCTATGAAGTGCTCATACACCACCTACCTCACATTGAGATCTGCTCAATACAGGTAACAGTGATACCAATTTTAGTATCATGTGGTAATATCCGATTACTGATAGAACTTCAGCATGAAACAGTTGTAAATGTAATAATCTTATGTCTCACTCAGAAAATACCACTAGAAAGCCCAAGTCTGACAAAGAGAAACTGATCTACTTCCATTAGAATTCAGCTCAAGTAGCTGCCTAGTTTTGTCACTGTAACTTCCAAAAATGCTAATTAATTCTTAATCAGAATGTATGTAATTATAATAGTTTTCTGCTGGAAAATAAATTACCTGATGCCTTTGGGGTGAACGAGACAGAAGATCTTTCATATTCCTTTCAACACCACAAACATTTTACCTTTTAGACCATGAATAACGTGCCAACCATAAACATCCCTTTTTTCCCCTTCAGAAATGTTTAGAAAAACTGTTTTCTTCCTCTTAGCATGAAGACACTAAACGAGTTGACAGTCTGCTTGCCAGTCAGTTTAATCTCACTCTCTCTGTGGGTTTGTGGGAAAACTGTGGCATGCCAAGTTATTTTTGGCCAAATGTTAACAGTATAAAGAGCCTTCAGGAGCTTTCATTTAGTGAGTGGACTAACTGGCAGCTGTTGTACCTGCAGAATGTGAATTGATGTTGCCATGGAAATAGAATAACTTTTTTTTGTTGTTCTGTCTTTTCATATTTGGATTTGCCCTAGTACAGAAGTCAGTTTGGGAGGAATCTTCAAGAACTGAGTGAAAGACAAGAAGGCCTCTTGGAAAGAGAT
This sequence comes from Falco cherrug, assembly GCF_023634085.1. Lineage (NCBI taxonomy): Eukaryota > Metazoa > Chordata > Aves > Falconiformes > Falconidae > Falco > Falco cherrug. The sequence continues at coordinate 78,869,451 of NC_073698.1, forward strand.
CAAAAGTTATTTGCATCTATTTCATATAATGGTCATTTATGAACAAACTACTTGTGTTTCTCTTCCTAAATGGGAAGTGGGTGCAAAATAAAAATCCACATTTCATGCTTGTCTGTTGTTGACTGCCATATTTTCCATTGCATTTTTCATACTGACCAAACTTCACAAAAATGTGCCTCTTTCAAAAGGTAGTGGGGACAGTTCTGCTTGAATTCCTTAACACAGTATATATTATAAAAGTATGTAATAAATTCACATAAGGTTTATGAATTTGTAATAAAGGAATTCATACTTTTGCATATCATCCAGACCTACAGTGCTATGCAAAAGACAGTCTCCAGCTGCATGGCAGCAGTAGCCTGAAATTTATGTGCCTCAAGATGATGCAGTTCCAAGAGAGACCTCCCCACCCCAGCCTGTCTCCATCTTTAAAAGAAGTCAAGGAGACCTTTCCATCCAGTCATAAAATCATTGTTGTTTTATCAGACAATATGTTAACCTTGAACTCTTCAAATTGTCTAAGTATGAAGTCACTGAAAGTGTTGTAAATCATGTTTTCACAGAGGGAGGATTTCACAAAAGGGAAGTATTATTGACCAGTCAGTAATGTTTATTTCCTGTACTAGTTTAAAGACTCTGGCAAAAAGCAAAGAAGCTGTAAACCTCAGAATTCATCTCAGTTTGACAAAAAGCCAATAACTCATCATGTCTGTACAGTATGACCACACTCATTGCAGACAGACAAACCACAATAAGAAGTTAAAATTGCATGTGGTAAATACACGTGGGTACCATATGATTTCTGCACCAAGAGGACTATGGCCCATGTACATTTCTCTGGAGGTGGGGATGCTGGTGAGAGACAAATCCACAACAGGTTGGGATTTTCATCTAAACAGATTAGAAGCACAAGTCTTAGCAGAAGCCAGCAGGGCTTGTGTGCCCTTCGTCTAAGAACTTAAAAACTGATAAGCACTTTGTGGCACAGTGTATAGGATTTGTTTGGGGTTTTTTTCAGTCTGGTTTTTTTTGGGTTGGTTTTTTTTTTTTAGTGTAGTTGATATCCCACTGTTTTTCCTATTGTGGTAATTTTATCTCCTGCCCAAATCTAAGGGGAGAGATCTTCCAATATACTGGCTTCAGGATCTTCCAATATACAGGCTGTTAGCACTTTAACAGCTACAGAATGATCAAGCAAAGAAAATGAGGCTTTTCTTGTTGCTGAGATATTCTCTAGATATAGATAAATCTAAACACTGTTGCCCCTCCAGGTCTTCACATTTTCTTTATTCTTTATTTAGTTCCACATCTACTTTAATAAATATTTAACTACGAACACTAGCACTTCCCATTTACACTCTCCTTAGCTTAAAGATTAATGTAGATATCTGAAGAAACATCTTACCTTAAAACCATGGGAAAATAATTTTGCTCATATATGCATTTAGGCACAACCATGTTTACCTGATTTGCTTCATGGGACAGATTTCACAACTGCCTATTAGCCTCGGAGTCTGAAAATATTGAAAGAAAGATGGCAAAAGGATATTTCTCTGAGAAAACTTTCTTATGGACTCATTTATATCATGATTGAAATCTTGTCACACTGGAATTAACAGGAAAACTGCCATGGCCTCCAGCAGGACAAGAATTCCATTCCTGTTTTGGTTGTTGCTTTTATTTTTCCCCATAAATGAGCATACCTGCTGAGTTCCATAATTTTGTTTTATATTCCCAGTGCAGAGAATGAAACCACAGTCCAATGTACAAATGAGGCCTAAATTTTCTATCAGACACATTAGGGACAAAGAAAACACTGTACACACATTGACTATGTGCACAGACTAAAGCATGACTGCAGCATGCCTGAGCATCCTTCGTACAGCTGTAACCTGACTGGTTGGGAGCACTGGCATCCATGAAATCCTAGCAGAATGCACAAACCTGTCTGAGACCTGCAATACTTAAGAATGAAGCTGTACATTTAGTCCCTGAGTAACTGAAGTCAGCTCAGGTGTACCACTAATTTAATTCAATTTATTTATTGAACTGGAGGTGGGTGTGTCTGGGAGTTATATGCTGGTAGATACAAGCGCCATGATTATTCACAGTTTAGGTTTCAAATCTATGCAAGTTATCTGCATGTGGAACTAGTTAGAAACAATCTTTCTAAAGCTATGAGTTTGGGTTTGTGTTTTTTATTCTAATCTAATACTGCGACTAAAGGGTTTTGCTCTCTGAAAAGCTAGGAGGCATATTTGTAACTTATTGCCAATCAGAACTTCCAGGATCATGGGCCATTTCAGCATGGTGTGTATAACAAGAAATTGCATTTATCACAGCTATGTAATATTCAGATCTTTCAGGCCCTGACAGGAGCTATACTATCTCAGATTATTTATCAACAAGGTCACTCTTTCCCCAGATCAGCATAAATGTTTTTGCTTCAGTTCTAGAATTGTGACCTGTAAACTCAAGCTGGCATTTATCAACACCCCTTGTTGCTTTCGACTGACTCAGGGCCAAAGTAATCGAATGGTAAATTCATCAGCTTTAGTGGAGTTCCATAGTGAAGAACTTGAATCCAGCCTCCTGTTTTTAATACGGTTTTAACATGAAGGACTAGTGAATAGCAAGAAATCTCTAAGAGTAAACTGTATTTCAAATTTCCTACTTGTATTTAATGAGTTCTAGCACTGCATTTTAAAAGGGCACTATATTTAGGCTGTGGTATTGCATCCATAAATACAATGTAGTGCCAATAAATATTTCTCTGTTGACATGCAATGCAGAATTCTCACCGCAACCATACATCATGCTTTTTGTCAACCTATCAGTCTGTCTGACTACAAGCTAATACATGTGTTTCTGCTTGCATTTTTAACCTTAGAAAACTTGGGCTTTTCTTATTCTGCAGGAAATCTCTGGATCTTTCTGAAAATTTTCACAAATAAAACTTTAGAGTATCTGTTAGCTATTGATATTTAATATATGCAAATTGAAAACAAACAGTAACTCCGATTACACCTTTTTTTCTTCTTTCTTCTCAGTTTAACAACTCCCCATCTCATTCTCCCACACCATTTTGTTGTTAGTTCACCTACATCCACCAACCATGCTATGTCAAATGCCTCAACTCCTGTTGTGAAAAGAACAAGAGCTGCCTCGGATTAAAGCAAACCAAGTTGCAAATCTCCCTCATATATTGCAAAGGAAACAGGGGAAGAAGGAAAAAGAACACAAACATCCATTATTTAGCTCCTTAAGAAACATTTAGAAACTTTGGACCAGTAACAAAGGAAGGTAGGTTTGCAAAAGCAGGCTGTAACCATAAGGAAGGACAGTCACTCCTACAGCTGTGAGCACATCTGCACCTGCATACTCTGCTAATGGGACTTCAGTGTGCATAAACCTCCCTTGTCAGAAAAGCACAAAGACACAGCAACGCAGCAAATGACCTTGTCATTTCAAAAACCCTCACCAAACTTCACTGATTTTCATACCCTTCATCTAGCAGTTAATATCAAATAATGTTTTACCCACCCTCATGAGGATAATTCTCCAATCCCATATAGTCTCACTAACACTAGATGCAGTCCCCTTAAATATAGCAAAATAGACAGTATTTATGAATCACAGATCTTTGAAAATTATTCCTTTTTGCTTAAAAAAAGGGAAAACTCTCAAAAAATTCAGAAAAAAAATGTGAAAATGGCAATATTTTGGACTCATTTCTTAACTGCTGTTCTTCCAAAAGCATTTCTTCCTTTAGGAAGGATATGCCATGCAATACTTAAAGGGTATTCCTTTTTTGACTCAGAAAGACTCTTCCCAAACCTCCTTGAATGCAATTTTCCAACTAGCTTTCCCACCTAGTAGGGAATATCACCATTCCACAGGCCTGATTCAAGTTCAGTGAAGTCAATACACAGACAGTTTCTAATGACCAGAGGCACCTCTCTTTTGCAAGCACTTAATTGTACAAGAAACTATGCAGATAGGGAGAATTATAAAGCAATCATCTCCTGCTGAGACTAGACCAGATTCCAAACTGCAGTCTTTTAAGTTTTTTTGTGGCTGTGTGCAGGCTTTGTAGATGAAATGCCAAAAGCAGAGAATCTGATTGCAGTGACCTCATTATTGCTATAAAGATCCTTCAGTGGACAGCAAATGTGATGAGCTGCTAAATAATTGATTATTTCAGGAACTTAATGCTGAGTGCTTTTCACGCATCAGTACAACATATTATTTTATAGGTGTTGGTGTGTCAGCAAAACTCTGAACCACTCACCTACAGTTCTCGCTGAGTAGAAAAAAAAAAGAAAAGTGGGAGTTGGAGGCAGTTCCCTTGAAAACTGAAAAGCATGGTCTGCCATCAGCTTCTTCAAAACCCAATTGAAGTAAAGTTTTGATTTAGTTCTTTGCACTTAAATGCAAAATTCTAATATCAGTATTGCTGAGGAGGAGATGTTATTCGTTTATGGCAATAAAGCAGCAAATTCTCACATGCTTGGAAGCTTTTAATGGAAATTTTCCAGCAGGTAGAAATCTTTATTCCACCCACACAAAGCATATTGCTGTGTGGCAACAGCTATTGCTCCCAGCCATGCACAACATACAATGCAAGTGTCTAAAGTTTCTTTTTCTCAGAGGATCTTGTCGCTTGCCAGATAAATGAAGGTCAAGAGAGGTGCCCAGAGTGTTAGGGAACAGGGCAGAAAGGTTCCATAGTAGGAAATCAGAAATGGAAATCCTCCATTTAGATAAGCACTTCTTAGATCCTTGGAGCTGTGCCCAGCTTTGCACTCCCCAGTACCAGAATAATACTAACATACTGGAGTGAGCCCAGTGGAGGTCAAGGGGCTGGAGACCATGGTGCTGAGAAGAGGCTGAAAGAAGTGGGCCCATTCACCTTCGAGAAGAGGTGAGAGGGAGATCTTACTGCTGTCTGGACCTCTCTGATCAGAGAATACAAAGGCACTGGAGCTACATGTTTTTGGATGTGCAGTGGTAAGGGTTTTTCCATGAGGATGGTTAAACACTGGAACAGAGGCCCAGAGAAGTTGTGGGACCTCAGTCCTCTGAGGTGTTCAAGATTTGACTACTCATGGCCCTGAGAATTAGACGTTTTCTGAACAGGGGGCTGAATTGGATTAGCTTCTGGAGGACCCCTTCAACATAATTTATGATTTTGTGAGACATGAGAAGGAGGGAAAGACTTGGCGTCTCTAATGTCATTTCCAAATGAATATAAAATACTACCCATTTAAAATACATGCACTATGTCACTAAAAATAACCCTTCTGGTTCAAATTTCAAAGTTGTTATGAACATTAGCATTCCTAATAGGGACTTAAACATAGAACTATCTTGAAGACTTAAACCAAATGAACAGAAATTCAAGTAAAATCTGAATAGGAGAATAGGGAATAAATAAGTAATTGACCTATTTGTTTTTTCTCCCCCTCACCTTGGCCACGTTTACTTGGACCAGATCTAAGGGAATTGTTCCCCTCCTCTGGAATAAGCTTCATTTTTCCTAAAATTCCATCATATCTGGAAGGCATTCAAAAACAAGCTTGACATTTTGAAACCATATGTATTCACAAGTGAAAGAGAAACAAATAATAGTGACAACCAAGCTGTGAATAGCTATTAACATCTTCTGAGATTGTGATCTATCTACAGACAAGTCAGAAGGAGAATACATTTTGTGTTTCAGTTGTTTAGTTGTTCTCAATTTACCACAATTCTGGCAGTGTTTCATCCAAGTGATATCACTTGACTGAATAAACTAAAAGTTGTCATTTTTGCCTATAGGAAAATCTATTGGTTTGGGCTCCCATTAAAATATAACATTTAGAACAAAAATCAGAGCTAAACTACATGCATAAGGATATCCATTTAGAGTCTAATAAAAGTGTTTTAGAGATCAAGGCGCAAAACTCAACCTTGGTGCAAATTAATTATCAAAGTTTACATGACAGATTTACTGATATGAATCATTTGCTTTTTTAATGCTCCCTCATGTCTAGTTTCTTTGACTCTCCTTCACTTGACATCCTTATTTATTTAATACAACTGGGTGGCCCAAAATGATAGTTACTTTGACAACCAAAGAAAATTAGAACAGCATGACATCAACAAGAACAGAATGCAGGAATAAAGAGTCTAAAATGGAAGAACACAAGATTTGGTCCAACTTATTTTCTCTTCTTCTCTGACTCTCTCTTATTTCTGCACGATAATACATGCCTCTCACATATTCTTTTCATAAATTCTGAAGGAGTAGATAACCCCAAGAAGACTGGTCATCTTTGTATATGCAACAAGAAAGCAAGCAAATATTCTGCAGTCTTGTGGGTTGTTTTTCTAATCTTTCTGTGTGCAGTATATATGTCCTTACCAATACACAAACAAGTATGTAGCATCAGTGCCACAAGGAAACAAAAAGATTGTTTTAGGATGTTGAAACACAACGATAGTTTCTCTCTAAATAGGAAAATTCACCGTGAAACAAAAAATATTTTGCAATACAGTTACTTCTAGATTATTATTTACAATTATCCCTTTGTCACCAAAAATAAATGTTTGCTATTCTGTACTTAAACCAAAATAGAGGTATCTATGGTCAACAGAAGTTAGGGGCAAAAGCCTCCAGTACTCACTCTGTACTGGTGTTCTGTAATGTGGGGGCAAACACAGCAATTCATATGACTGCTCCTCCGGTGTCAGCAGGTCAGATAGAGACCCCATCATCTGTGTAACTCATAGTCCTATCTGCTTCCATCCTGGCGATGTGGAAGTAAAGAGAAAAACGGCTGACCTGGTTACAGAGGTCTGAAGAACAGAAGGACTCATAGCAGGTGGACCATGTAAAGGGCACAAGCAACAAGAAAAAGGAAAAAATGCAGCAAACCAGAAAAGAAACAGGGATGGAAAAGGTCTGTAACCGGTGCAGAAAGGTCTTTCTCTGAAATTGAATGTATCTTGGGATTCCTCTCTGAAATCACTGGTATATAGAGTTTTCCTAATGTCCAGCTAGTTGCTGAAGCCCTGTAAAGAAAAATAACCTTTTGCTGCCAGCTTTTCCTGCAGAAGTCCTTCAAGGACAATGTTGTTGTGCAGCTAATTGTCCAAAACCCAACTGATAACTCATACGCAACCTAAAGTGCTGCATATGATAAAGATATTATTTAAGCATTCTTTCATGTGTATGAAAATGCATTATAAAATTTATATGAATATTTTATTTGGGTTACAAAAGCAAGCAGGCAACCAGAAATTGGGCAATGCCACAGATTAAATAGCTGGTGTAATCTTTCCCTTTTCCTCACATCTTCAAGTTCTTCATCACCATTAAATGCTGCTATGCTTACAGCCTGCTGTTGCTTTATCTCCTTTTCATGCAGGAATGGCACCAGCAGCTCTAGGCAAGATTGCAAGCAGATATGACTGGATCTAGGAAGCATTAGCTGAAAAGCAATAGGGCACGTATTATTATGTCTTGGAAGGATGGTTGCCAAAATTGTAGGAACACCAGACATAATGAAAAAGCAAAAACTGGGGACAATCTATAGCCAATTTGGGGCCATGCTTTATTACAACCATATCAGTGATTTGCTCTGACACCTCTGACAGGTTGCAGGGAAACACCTGAGAGCACTGTCATGGCAAAGGCTTAGTGTGGTTGAGGCATGCTCAGTGCTAACAGAAGGTTCTCCATTTCTTAACAGCAAAGACCTAACAAGCTCTGTGGAGTATAACATCTAGTGCAAATGTCAAGTTTCACAGATTACAGCTCAGCCAATTTTGAGCAGCCTTTCTTTAAGGCTTCAGAAGCATCCTCTCTGATTTCAGCATTATCTCCTTGCCCTGCTACAAATGTGAAGACATCCCAAATATTCAGAACACACTTAGATCTTTGTATACAAGTATAAACAGAAGTTAGGCTACCTTGCAACCCACTAGCATTTTCCCAGAGACCGTATAAACAGGTAACTGAACTGTACACCGTGGTATTTCCAGGAAATGACTGGGCAACACATTTCGCAGAGCCATAAAAGCTCTTCAATACTCAGTAATATTCATGAATCTCACTCCACCACCTCCTATTTTCTGTAGATGTTAGTGGCATCGCACATTTGGAAGAAGCTGTTCTGTGGGTCCTGAGAATGTATGCCTCATTTAAATGCAAAAAAAAAGATGTTCTATGGGCTTTTTTTTTCTTTTGTGTTAATTGCACTGATTGATATGACAGCAGTCTTCAAGCTTTGTACTTCTTTTTATTATCTCCTATAACCAGTGGAACTCCATTTAAAAAAGTCCTGAGGTAAGACCACAGTAACACTGTAGAGAACAAAAAATCTGCAAATATCCTAGCTCTGGGGAAAAGTTGGTGCGAGTTTTTTATTTCAGTGCAACTGCTTGTTCGGTCTAGTTCAGTCATTCCTTATAGTAATGATTATTCTGCTGTATTCCATGTCTTGTCAATGTGAAGCATAAACAGGTTGACTCTCATCTTTATGCAGAAGTCCTGGATATTAGATAAAGCCAATAACTTTATTACTATTAAGAATATTATTAGATATTATCAATAAGATGAAATAACAAACAACATTTGAAAATATTTTTTCCAGAAACACATTTCATGTCCCTCTTATTTTATATATGAACTTACATATATATGTAATGCATGTCTAGAACTCTTTTATTTGATGGGTTCACTGAAAACTCAGGTGATCTCTGGCAAAGATCCAGAAAATCAGGAACCAATATACACACTTATGTGAGATTGTATACAACATTTTGCTATCACAAAAGATTCTCTAATGCCTTTAAAATACATTTTGTATTGCTCTCTTTCCATACTCTTTATTACTTAAGTTTGTTGTTTAAATGTTCTACATTTTTATCATTTGACAGAATCACAGCATCACAGAATGGCCAGGGTTGTAAGGGACCTCTGGAAATCATCAGGTCCAACCCCCTGCTAAAGCAGGTTCACCTACAGCAGGTTGCACAGGATCATGTCCAGGTGGGTTTTGGATGTCTCCAGGGAAGGAGACTCCACAACCTCTCTGGGAATCCTGTTCCAATGCTCTGTCATCCTCAAGGTAAAGAAGTTTTTCTTCATATTCAGAGGAACCTCCTGTGTTTCCATTTGTGCCCATTCATCGCCCCTTGTCCTGTCGCTTGGCACCACCAAAAGGAGCCTGGCCCCATCCCTTGACACTCACCCTTAAGATATTTGTAGACATTGATAAGATGCCCTATCAGTTTTCTCCAGGCTGAACAGGCCCAGCTCCCTCAGCCTTTCCTCATAAGGGAGATGCTCCAGTCCCTTAATCACTTTTGTAGCGCTCTGCTTGACCCTCTCCAGTAGTTTCCTGTCTCTCTTGAACTGGGGAGCCCAGAACTGGAAACAGCACTCCAGATGCAGCCTCACCAAGGCAGAGTAGAGGGGAGGATCACCTCCCTCAGCTTGCTGCCCGTGCTCCTCCTAATGCACCCCAGATACCACTGGCTTTCTTGACCACGAGCCAGCAGTGTGCCCTTGTGGCCAGCTTGCTGTCCACCAGGACTCCAAGGTCCTTTGAAGAACTGTTTTTCAGCAGGTCAGCCCCCAGCCTGTACTGGTGCATGGGGTGCATGGGATTATTCCTCCTTAGGTGCAGGACCCTACACTTGCCTTTGTTGAACTTGGTTAAGTTCCTCTCTGCCCAACTCTCCAGCCTGTCCAGGTCTTGCTGAATGGTAGAGCAGACTTCTGGTGAATCAGCCACTCCTTCCTGTTTTGTATCATCAGCAAACTTGTCCTTTCATCCCAGTCACTGATGAATAAGTTGGCCAGGACTGGACCCAGTAGTGACCCTGGGGAACACCACTAGCTACAGGCCTCCAGCTAGACTGCACTGCTGATGACTGAACCCTCTGAGCTCTGCCATTTGCCAGTTCTCCATCCTCCTCACTGCCCACCCACCTAACCCACACTTCCTGAGCCTATGTATGAGGGTGTTATGGGACAGTGTCAAAAGCCTTGCTGAGGTCAGGGTAGACAACATCCACTGCATTTCATTTTATCTTGTGTTGCGGTCTAAGAGATCTTGAAATTCTAATTCCAACCCTTTTAAATAATCAGTATGTACAATTTAGTCAGTCTTTTTGAAGACCAACAGGTATGTGTTTTCCAGTTGACTATATAGGCAAACGCTCTGAGTGTCAAATACTTTAGTCTGAATGAGAAGGAACAACAATCCCAAAAAAGAAGCTATGAAAAATTAACAGGAAAAGTCCTAATCCCTCTCAAAAAATAGCTGAGAACTAATCAGATTACTACTGTACTCCAACAGCCCTTTGGAACAATGAAGACCTTTTTGCTCCTGAATGTCTCCTCTATGCTGCTGTGGCAAGTACTGAAATTCCATTACCAGGTAATGTGTGGAAATGCCAAGAATCAAATTATATCTAGAACTGCAGAAGTTTAGGGACAAGGTCAAAGGTCCATCAGGCTACTGTAATACAGGTATAACAATATCTGCAGTCATTCATACATAAAGAGAAACTTTTTCAAACAGAGTTTAAAATAAGCATGAAATAAATGGTAATGACAAGTTGCAGATCTCTCAGAGTCAGAAATACAAACAGGCAGAATTCCATCAACCCACAAAGAAATTTGAAAAAACAGCATATATAGTCTCATGCCTTCAATAGCCTCCTGGGATCAAATGAGTTTATGGATTTAGTATAGCAGGCTTTTAAAAAAGGCAGGAAGTCAGAAGTGATGAAAGAATATATTTGCTACTGTATAAAAACAAACAAGCAAACAAAAAAACCCAAAAAAACTCAAAAAAACCAAGCAGAACCTACAGTAAAAAAGCTGATGACAGATATTTGGAAGTGAAAGAGAGTGTTTTACTTCCTAAAGTGTCAAGGTCTCTTCTTTTACTGCCTTTTCATTCAAAAAGGAACATTTGACTTTAAAGTGCAAACTAGGAAATGAAAAGACATTAAAATATTTGTCCTTTTTTGTTTATTTGAGTTTTCCTGACTGGATGCTGTAATGCCGCCTGCAGAGAATCACCCTACAAGAGAATTATTTGGTATATATAAGGTATTACAAATCAAAGAGTAATGGCTCTTAGAACCAAATTTTCAAACGCAGGCATCTACACTGGGCACATAAAATGTTTCTGCACCCCGATTTAATAGGAATACTTTAGATACTATTTAAAAATATGATCCCAGCTGAAAACTAGATGAAAAGCTGGCTCTATGATCTGATAGTAGCAAATGTTTTCAGTTGCCACACCCGTGAGAAACTCCGATGCAGGACTGCTGCTTTGAAAGCTAATGGCCCAAAACCTATTTAACTAGATGGGAGACTTTTCAGTGACTCTATTACATTATTGGATTGGACTCAAAAAGCTTAATTTAAGGTCCTTCAAGACAGAATTTCACTCTAGTAATAGCATTATCCCAAATTCTGTTGTTCCCCAAACCAGCAACCCAATATTCATCTGAGTTGATGTTAACTGCTACAAACTTCAACTCTAGAATATAGGGATCGTCCCACCTGACAAATGCTGATTATTATATTATTCTCACCCCCAAAGAAAAGCTATATATATAAAAAGGCAAAACAATTATTTTCACAGGTTTTTGAGTCGCAGTAATTACATTTCATGTGTGAAATACTTCATATGTAATTGAGCATGTGAACAATTATGTACACCATGCCAATTATTGGTTAGCATGTACATCTGTTAGTATGTGCTCCTGATGTATCACAGTTAATAAAGACATATTTAGAATGACAAAAATGAAATTAACAGAAAGTAGCCCACTTCTAACAAAAAGAAAATTACTGAACTTCCAGCTCATCAAAAATTATCACATTTCAGCATCTGTTATTGTTGTATAGGGGCTGAAAGCTGAAGCATCAATCAATATTCTTCATTGAACAGGTATTATGGAAAAAAAGCTCCAGATTTTGAAATGGATCACTTTAAGGTCTTAATCAAAATGAAACATTTCAGTATTCCCCAAACTTTCTTCTTTGTTCTTGAAATGACACTCAACTCTTGTTTTCTGTCAGTCAAAAAAATAAAAAAAAGGTATTATGGAAGTTGAGGTTTGGATCCTCATTCTCACCTAAAGACCAATTTCTTGAAGATTTGCACTTCCCTGTGCTAATGTAGCTATCGTTCTAGCAGGGTCCACATGTTGCCTTGTGGGAACTGAAATTTGAGAGGTGAATGGCATTATTATTTCCTGTGCAGTTTTCTAATCCAGCTGTATCTGCTGTAATCCGGACAGCTGACCAAAACAAATCTCTGCTGTCTTCTGAGAAATACTGTTGTCGAACAAGCCTGGCCTATGGGGAAGCATCCAAGCTGTAACTCAAATAAGGCAGTGCAGAGCTAGGGACCTGTGTTTCATTTAACTGCTTTAAAACACAGTATTTCTGAGAAAATAACAGAATTTAACTGAAAATTATTTTAGTAGAACCAGCCTCAAAAGTCAAAACTGCACACAGAGGACTGGGGGGCAGGGGGAAATCCTGAGATTTGCTGACATGCCATATCCATGATTTAGTCCAACAGTTAGGGCCATAATCATACCTCCAGGCTGTGGCAGAACGTGCTGTGCAGCTGAGAAATGCAAAAAATGAGAGAAAGCTCATCTTTATGTTTCCTTTCCTTGGGCTAGTTTGCCAGTGTAAGTTAGATCATTCTCTGATGACAGACGGCTGTAACCCCTGGAGGACCAAGAACCCCAGCCAAAAGGTCATGAAAGTCCACACGAGGGTTTGCCCTGAGATCACATGCTTTTGGTTTGGGCATCTAAAGACTGGAGAGACACAGAAGGCGAAAGGTTTGAAAGTAGCTTGAAGGAGTTCTAGGTTGCAAACCTGCCTTCTTTAGTAGATAGGCGAAGCACTTACCCTGCCTCCCAAAATCCAGCTTAACGTGAGCTCTGGCAATTCTGAAGAATTACAGGGAACAATGAAAGAGGACGATGGCCAAAGGAGAATGTACTTATTTCTATAGACTACTGATTGCCAACCCGCAATCAAGTCTAGACCTACACATCAACTGAATCTAAAATATTTCTAAGTCTGGTATCTTACCAGGAGATGCTCTTTCCACCCTGTGTTCCGCATCCTGTTCAGCTGAGTTAGCAGTTTACAATATCAGTGATTAAAAGTAGGAGAAATTAATGGTTTGGGGTAGCAGAAGCAGATTGCCTAGATTTGTGACACACCTATCACAAAATATAAAACGTCTGTAAGTAGGATTCATGTTGAATACTTAGACAGTACATTGTTTCTGAAGGCTGTAGTAATCTGATTGTTACTGTTTCTAGAAATTTTATCCAGTGGCAGTACTTCTAATAACACTGGCACATTTACATCTGGCAATGCTGCCTGGCCAAAATCAACATCCACACAGAAATACCCCTCTAAAGTAAACAGTTACAGTGATGTATGGCAAAAATACCACTGCAGACAGGCAAGTAGGAAATACCTACAGTAATCACTTGGATCAACTATTTCTCATGAGTGTCTTGCAACTGTATACACCAGCTATACTATACAGGCCGATAAATAGATGATGCTGAAAGGAACTTTTTTAAAACCTTTAAAAGAAGAAAAAAATATATCTTTTCATGATTTTAAAAGATACATATATCAAAAGCAGTAGCTCAACAGAATATGCCATGTAAACCCAATAAAAGAAAATCTCCTGATGTTGAACACTCAGTGCAACACTGATACAATTCTCATCAGTTTTTTAATATCATACACTCATGTAAACACAGCATGTTCTCAGCCAAGTACAGAAGTATGTTGAGAATAAAAGTACATCTGATTCTTAATAAATCAGAAGAATAAGGAACTCCTTTAGGAAAAAAAAAAAAATCAACAGAAAAAAGACCTTGCAGTCACTCTTAGATGTCAAATACTATTAAATACAACTTTGTCTGTTGCTAGAGAAGATAAAAGCTGTATTTAAAAGCCTTGCCAAAAATGTCCTTTTCAGTACTAATTAGCATCAATGGTCAAAGCCACTACAGCAAAAGAAGAACAGAGAGAGGGAGGACAAGAGAAATAAGTACCATCACTGACATTAACAGGATTTTTTTAAGCTTTGTCTCATGATACATTAAAGGGTATTTTTCTTTTAATATAATATCTTAAGCTTACATGTGCTATGAGCAGATGCCCTTCTTAATCTGCTCTAAAATCAAGTCGAGTAGCACAAAAAGAAAAGCCACAGCAGAAACTGCCTCTTCCTAGAGTTTTCCCAGACAAGAAATTAGCAGTTCTATAGCACAAAATGAAGCAGAAACTTCCTGGTCATGTTTGAGAGCACTTCTGGTTCCTACTTCAGGACTGTTCAGCACACGACCCAGATCACAGGGAAAAGATTAAAGTATGGTTAAGAACCTTCGAAAGAGAATGAGTCCACATGGCTGTGTGTTTTCTGTCTTCACACTTTTTACATTCACATGAATTTTATAGATTCACAAAACGGGAAATCTTACTATTGCAGAAGTCACATTCATTGGGACTTGCAACAGATGTATTTTTGTGTGCTTGCTTATTCCAGCTGTGACTGTGCAAAACAGACTGTTGCTAACAAGTGAAAGCATTAGAGGTCAAGAGATGCAGGTGTTTCTCATGTTTCAGAGTGGAAAGCAGGTTATCAGGTCTGTTCTACCATGATGCCAAAACCAACTTGATCTTATCTTTTGGAAGTGCCAGCAGCCAACCTGTGCACTTGTCTTCCTTTACCCTGCTACCTTCAATGCACCTGGCACAGCTTAAAAAAAAAACCCAAACAACAACCCCAAAACAATACAAAAAATCAAAATACCACACCAAAATATAATACAACCTTATAGCCTGTGTTTCATTTTCACTCCTTTCCACAGTTTCTTTCGAAAATACAGTGCCTGCTAACTTCTCATTCACACAATTAAGTCTGGAGCAATTGTGGAAGTGGTGCAGTTATATGAGTATAATAAGATGAGAATTCCTATATTTCATAATTAAGCTAACTCAAAATATGGGTCAGACCCTAAAAACTGATTAGCCCTTTCAGCTTTTCATGTCTCTTCTTGTCATGAGTGGCATGACAGGGGAAGAAGAATAAACAAGCCTTCCCCCTCACCCTCAGCATACAGGCAGCCTAGGGCACTGAAACCCTCTATGCATAGACTAGAAACAGCATTGGCATGGTAGCTACATCAGCTTTCCAAATCTAACCTGTAGTTACGTTCCAGTTCTTTTTATGAGGGGATCCTTTTGAGCATTCCTTTCAGATTGACTTCATGCCCCAAATTCTCTGAATTGGTGCTAAATGTTTAAACCAAACTTCCACAGATGAACGCCTAGTTTATCATCAGCACACTGCCAGTGTGTATGTTTATTGCTGGAACAATCATCAAGAGTAGAAGCCATGTAGTAGACTTGAGATATAGGCATCCTGTCATTATGGACAGGATCTCTGTGTGATCATTTTAGATTACTCATCCTCATCCAGTACTAAACAGATGGAAACAGTTTTACTCCCTACCAGTCTTGTACGATAATCAATGACTTAATGATGAATGATCAGCATCATTGTTCAACTACTGAGTCAGGCTGTGTTTGGTATTTCAGCTGCATGGATGTTCACGCAAATAAAAAAGTGGTTTTCCTTGTATTCTGAAACAGGGTGTTTCAAAGGTCCAAGGGTCTGTTTTGAGGAAATTACCTCCAGTGTATGTGGTGCAATAAAGCCAGTCTCTTTCCATGTAACAAAGGCTACAAGTGACCAACTTCAGCATTTCCATGGCAGACAAGCACAGTGAGGCACAGCATGTGCATGGGCTCAAGTTTGCTAGGATGTATCCAAAATAATGTGTCGCCTAGACTCAGTCATCTAGTAAGCCACCATTTGGACAGCTCAGGTCTATACTGAAATCTGTACAATAACTTACAGATAGGATACATTCCACAATAATGGTGACAATCCTGAGTAATTCTGTGGCTTTGCAGGCTAATTTCTAGAATAACCACTAGGCTATCTTTCATGAAGAGAAGACTTAAGAAAGCCTTGCGTTTTACCACATCTGTACATTCATTCAAAGGAAAACAAAATGACCTGAAAGTGTAAGCACTCCTACATTTTTTTTCCATTTCTGAACGACAAGTAGAACACTTGTCCAGGATATTGAAATGTTACATTGAAATATGTTTCTGAAGAGTTTGATGTGTCCTCACACGCACATACTACACATACTAATTAAATCTTCTACTCGACACCAGATATGAAAATGCTGAGAAAGAAAATCAGGCTGGTTTTGTTAAGACAGAAAAAGTGATTTTTACCTCAAAACAAAAAACTGCCACTTGAACAAATGTTTATGGTATTCTTTATTTAATTTATATTAAGTAATTGAGCTCTGCAACTGGTATTCTTTATTTAATTTATATTAAGTAATTGAGCTCTGCAACTGGTATGACGGGAAATTATACTATTGCTTGATGTTCATTTTCTCTTAGCTATTAATATCATTCCATTGGGCATCCCCCCTCCTTGCCCCAGGAGGCATAGCTATAAGGAATTCAAACTGCTGTTAAGCAAAGTGAAAGCCCCATCCAGATCCCCATGGAAATCAAGTTGGCTCATACCCCTCTATGGGAACTAGAGCCTCGAATTGCTGAAGATTAGTTTGTATAAGCAAGTCCAACCCACATGGGATGAGAATATGAAGGTCAGCAAAGAATATCCAGTTCTTTCTCTGTAAAAGTTGTGACTAGGAAGGGCTTGATGCAACACAAGAGGAAGAAATAGGAAGGCAACATGAGATTTTTCTTTCCAGCATGTTTCATGCAGTCTCAGAAATGCTTTTTGACAGCTCCTCATGTGTTGAAGAGGAATTCTTCAATGTGCAATCAGCAAGGGGGTCTCTGTAGATGCAGGTTGGCATATGGTATCTCAAATTTCTCGGTGACAAGTGGCATGTTAGCAGAGCAACAGAGTAGCAGGGAAAAAGACGTTTTGCTAATCACTCCCTGTTGCCCACACCCTCAGGCAGAATCATATTGCTTTATGCAGATGAGCTCATAACAGTTTCTTCAATTTAGCTTTTATATAAAAAAGTGCCAGCTCCTAACGCTATGTCAACAGGCACCCGAGGGCCTTCCACTTTACATTGCAAGTGTATTACTATTTAAAGATGAGCTTTTAGCTTAACATCATTGCTTGCCTTCAGAGTTTAATTACCGCCCTCCCCATGAGGCCCAATGAGCCATCCACTCCTCCCACGGGAGTTCTGCCTGGCAATGATCTTTAACTAAATAAGTAAATGCCAAATAAGCACTTCTTAAAGATGCAGTGTCTTGTTTTCTGCCTGGCTTTGAAGCTTGCAGAAGTCAGCCTCTGATTTGTATCTCACTGGCAGCAAGCCATGCTGAATTCAGATATACTCACTGATTTTAAAGAATTTAGAAGAGTATTAACAAAATTCCTTGTATTTCAATGCTGCAACTTAATAAAACCAAGTAAATTCTCATCAAAAAGTCCCTTAAATTTTGATATTCGAGCATTAAAGAATCGTATCTTCAATAAACTTGCTGCCTTTAGCAAAAAAAAACCTCACAATTTTGCTCCATCAGAAAAGACAGCCTTTAACACCTCTACTAAAGGGCAAGCATATGTTTCACTGAAAAAAAGTTTTTGAACATGAGAATTAATCTAGCATTGGCCCAAGCAAAATACAAGGAAGTTGCATCGAACATATATGCAATGTGTATGCAATGGCTTACTAACACAGCTGACACAAAAGCTCTCATCTTGCTAAGAGCTACAGAGGGCTTAGGGGTCAACACAGAAGCTGTGACTGACAGTCAATGGTTGCTGTAAAATATAACCCCATCAGTCAGAAATTACACTGTGATTACTCACATATCTTTTAAAATGATCTGGCATGATATTCTCCCTGTTTATATAGTTATTTCATCAGGGACAGAAGCTACTTCTACCAAATATTCAACTCTGGAATAATCTTCTGTTAGGAAAAAGCTGGCATATTCTGCTAATTAAAAGTTCCTACATGTTATTGTAGCAATAGTTCAACTAGCAGCTGAAAAATTAAATATTCACAGAGCATGGTAAGGTCCAACATGAATAAAAATCTAGGAATCTGGTTGGACCCTCATTTATTCCATTTCTCCTCCCTTCTAATTTTAGACACCTAACATTGGGAATCACTGCCTGCAAGCATTATCAAAAAAGTCACCAAAGCTACATCCAAACTTCAGGTCATGTCTTAGGTGGGGTGATTTCCTTCTGAAAATGCTGTTCTCCCTCTACCAGCTTCGTTCCCAATAAAGGCCAAGGTAAGAGCATTCATCTAAAGAGGGTGCAGCGGGACAGGACTGTCTACAGTTAGAGGAGCAGATAGTTAGGGAGTGGGTTTCTTTTAGCAGCTTAAAATGTCTATCCTAGAGACTCATGGCAAAGGTGATATTTCAAACCTATAAGGAGTTTGCATCCAGCTGTCATACAGTTAGAAGTATTACCCAGCCTCAAGACTTAGACATTTGCTCGTATCTATGTTTTAAAAACAGAAAGATAGAAATTCTTAAAAAGATGTTAGCAAATAAATCATTCTGGGAGTCTTCAGCTATTTTCTCCACATTAAATAATTATACTGAAGAGTTTCCCACATGTTCCCCAATTCCTTGACAGTGTTATTCCAATTGTAAAATCTAACGTCCTCTGTGTTATAAGACCCTTCCTGCACAGTCAAATGAAAGCAGCAAGTTATGTCACAAAGACACATACTGAAGAGCTGGATGCTGTTATACAGCCTTCTTACAGATTTACTCCTTCACTAAATATGGTAATGGTGTTATTTTATATACATGCTGTAATCACTGAAATATGTCAGCTATCTGTAAACAAGCATTAAAGATCAGATGAAAACAGATTTCTGATGTTTCAGACATGGATTACTGCTAAAATCCAACCCGGAAATTGAAGCAACCCTAAGCATCTTTTTTTTTTTTTTTTTTTTTTTTTTTATCAGCATTACAGCTCCAAACCATCTGTACTTAATTGTAAGACAACAAATTGTCTAAAAACCAGTGAGGATTAAGAGGACAAAGCTTCTTATGGACAGTTATATTAGAGAAATTTAAAGACTGCTAAGATCACAGCACTTCTTCTGTACTTGTTTTATTTGAGTCAAGTCCCTGTTTATTTTCTTCTAAAATGGAAATATATACAGCAAGTTGATCATTGCCACAGCATCAGTAAGAGGTTTATCAGGGTCTTAAACTTTGATGATAACTGCTAGCTTAGGAGCTTGCTGACATTTACTCCTAAAGTTCATGCTGGGCAAGACCAACTGCTGACCTCCAGTGCTCCACTGACTCCTAGAACTGGAGAAACCGGGCCAGTAGAGTAGGATGGGAGGCATTTTGCATACCGTGCTTCATGTATAGCAAAGCAAATAATTTCATTTATGCACAATAAGGAACACAGATTTGGTTACAGCTGGGTGGAAAGGGAGAAATGGAGATACCAGACACCAAATGGGTCTTCGGCTTGAATGGCATTATGCCAATCTCCTCCTGATGAATACCTGCAATACACTGAGCTGCTCCAAAAATGTTTCGTGTCATGCCCACTCAGCTATGGCTGCATTCTTTTTAGTTTATTCTATTTGTTAGCCATTATTTCTATTCAATCACTGGATAGAAAGTTATATTATTCAATTAAATAACAATTCACAAGATTAATAACTAGCAGCTACCAGTCAGAGTCAGCCATTTGCCCACATGCCAACTACAGTACTCTTCATTAAAACATGACTTGGAATATATACCACAGAAATCTACATTTGCGGAAGCAAAAAAACCATACATCTGCCAACAGCAACTTCCTTTTGGGGCTCGCTCTTCTTGTCTTTAATCTTGTCTTCTAATTTTTTTATTCTTTCAGACCTCTGTTTTTTCTCTTTACAAGCAGTGCTCCTTCCTTCTTCAGATCCAACTACCGCAGCTGACCATGGTACTTATCAACCCTCGCTGCTGCTTACCTTCTCTCCACCCATTCTTTAATATTTTATGTAATTGTCTTCATAAAAAAGAAATGCTGTAAAACTGAGGAAGACAGCAGGAAATGCACTGCAACAATCCAGACCTTTACAGAACCCTCCAAAGTTATTTCAAAAAAACATTGTTTTGGAAAGAAAAGAAAATTCTTAGGAAAAAAGGAAATTCAAGCATTCTATAAAATACATCAAAAACTCTGAAAAAGCTTTACTTGACATGTCTCCTGGGATCTCCTATGCAGTAAATTAAATGAATTTCAAAAATAACCGGTAAAATATTTAAAGATGAGTAAGATGTTACAACTAAATTATCTACTACTTAAAATAAACATGTGTATTTTTTAACACAATAGTAAATAATTGTTTGCCTGGCTTACAGGCTACTCTGAATACTTTTCCAGTCTTAGAAAAGCTGTATACTATTGGCTGAGTCCAAAATACAACTTTGTCTTAATACATTTTCTTTTACGTGGTTTTTTTTGTTTGTTTGTTTTTGGGTTTTTTTACTTTTAAGTCAAAAACGTCAAATATCATCTGGGACAGACAGTAAGCAACACCCTTTCTACATTTTCACAGTTAAGAGTTATGTTTAACATTGCTTTATTTGATACTCACGCAAATGGTAGATGAGAAGCCTTTAAGCAAATGGCTTTTTCCTCCTCCTTAAAGACTTTCATTACCCAGCTGTTACTAATTTTCATTTTAGTTACATGCCTTTCAACAAATTAGCAATGGTTTCTAGAACAGAGATGAACAATTTATTCTAACTTTTTTTTTAAGCAAAGATAGCTCAACAAGCTTAAATCTTCATACAATTCTGTTTTACTTCTAATTTGAAAAGATGACAAAAGGAAGAGTTACAGTGATGAAGTTTCAGGTATAGTAGCATAATTCCCTGTGTACTAAGATGGAGATTATTTCAGAATTAGTGCTGAGATTCAGTACTCTGCTTAAGCACACTTCCTTACTGGCTTTCCCAACTCATACGTCCAAATAAGATTTCAGACTAGACTTTAAAAGCTAGAGTCAATGTGTAAACCTATAAAACAACACATCCTCCACGGCAAATGTCTGTGGCCTCATAACACCTTTGTCTCAAAGAAAGATGTTTAATTTGATTTTTTTAATGTTCTTTTATATCTATGTACATGCCAAACTGTTCTGAGAAGTAACCTTTTTAAGGCAAATTTGTATAGATATTCTAGAAACGCGCATTGTGTCCATACCTCCTGGGAAAGACAGAGCTTCCTGAATGGGAAAGTTCAGTAGCATCTTGCTAATTTTTTTAAATGGCCACAATCCTGAATTTTTATCTTCATACTTCTAAACCATATCCTGTTCCACAATTAATATAAAAGATGAAAATTATATACCTGGTAGTATTTTCAATAAATATATTTTTTAAATTGTGTTTCTTTAGGAAACAAAACAAAACTTCTAATGTTCTGTAGGACATTTCTTCTAATAATTAATTTCATTTTTCATACCTGTTACACATTATTACAAAATTAAACAGTGAATAAAGTGAGTAATACGAAGTAATTTTTATTGAGGTATTTTTTCAGTGCTGATTATTTGTTCTGCTGTATACCTCTAGCTGAACCTCACGGACCAATTTTAGACAAGGAAGATCTTGTCAAAATGAAGGACTTTTATTAATGTCTTAAAATATTTTTTCATAATTTTCTTACACTTCCTTTTCATTTGGAATTATGAGAAAGACTCTATGATTCAGTGTAAAAAAAAATAAAAAGTTAGATATCTGTTTAATAAAACACAGCTCATAAATATATGCAGCTGACATAAACCCAAACAGCAACTTCACTCTTGTCCATATGCTAGGGCGTGTTCTACACAGATCATACAAACTAATGTTATAGTTCCCATATGCGTACACCACACTTCTGTCAATGTAACTGTTGCAACCCACAAGGGTAGAGGGGAAAAAAAAAACAAGGAAAAAAAGTGAGAGCCACAACACCAAACTGAGTTTGGCTTCCAAGCCATAACTGCTGCGATTCCTCTCAGCCCTGGAGGAAAAGCAATTAAAAATACCAGTAAACTTGTATCCTGCACATACTCATCTGCTCATTTCACTTAAAATCAAGGAACTTCCAAATTTTCTAGACTACCTAAAGTGTGTCAGGAGCTCCAGGAATAACTGATAATGTCCAGCTTCTAAAATCTCTCTCAGATTCAGTGTAGCAGCTCACCACAGTGACTACTTTGAAAAATTCTCATTTATTCTAGATGAGTTAGTCTAGGGCTGCTGGACATCCCTATAATTCAGATAAACACTGACATATTATCAAAGACTACAGAGTAACACAGACTGCAAAACAGAAAACTGTCTGGGGAAAAAAACCTTCACACCTAACCCCCCCAAAAACCTCTCTTCATTGAAGCTCCTCGAAAGATTTTCTCAAATTTTCCAATGGGGTTGGGGGGCGGGCGGCAAAAAAAATAAGCCCAAGCCAACTGAAATATTTAGGCTTGTGAAAGCAAGGTAGTGAATGCTTTGTTCAGGGTACGTTTGAGCTGTACTGAGACAGTTCGGGGGTTTTCATGCTTTTTACTTCCCTTCCAAGCCAGGAACTGCAGTCCTGGATACATCTCACCGGACGAGACATGCTGACTCATGGCAATGTGTTTCCTTCCTGCCTTTTAAAAAATGCCACTCAGAGAGGAAAGCTGGTCCACCAAGACAGGTGTGACACTTTGAAAGGGTTAACCTATTACAATCAAATCTTATAATAACTAAATATTGTATAATCTTATAACCTTTATAATTACTAAGTATGCCAGCCAGATCCTGTTCTGTTTTCTGCTACACAAAGACACACACATATTCAAGGTCATAAAGTGACTGATCTCGTGGGCCCAAGTAGATAAAAACACTATTTATGCATGGAAAGCCAACAGAACAAAAGTAGCAAAATCTCACAAAACTGAAGTGAGATACAAACAGTGCAGTAATATTACATAATAATGAAGGTTTTGCAGATATGGCTTATGAGCAAAATAATAAAATGAATGTTTGTTTAATGATTAACTTGCTTATACTGCATTATTTCTGACCCTACCCCTTAGTTTCTGGAATTCAATGCAATGGAGCAATCAAGCTGATCTTTATAAAAATTAAAAGATGAGAGGTCTCTTTCTATGGCTAGAAACCATTATGAAACAACAACACATACACCACCAGAACCACCACCACCACCAAGAAAAGCAATGTAAACTGCACATCGAAACATACAACTCATTTTTTTAACAATTCTTAAGAACAACAGTTCCAATTACTTGGTTATACTGCTATCCCAATGTAAACACCACCTCCAGCAGCTGTGATTAGCTCCTAATCTGAGTTTACAATCCCTAATTACTAGCTGGGATTTTCTCATGAGTGATGACTCATTTCTGATTATCACCTCTGCCCTCACAGGAGAAAGAAAAAAAAAAAAAAAGGATTCAGATTTATAAGTGTCATCATTATCTCCTGACTGGTTTAAAACAACACAATCAGCCTCGGCATAAAACTATCAGCCAGGAGGAAGCTAGAGCCTGGACATAATGCACCTGTTCCCCGCTCTCTAAATTGGCTCCCTACTGGATATCGTGTCAAGTACAAGAGTTCAGTTTGAACTTCAAGCTGCTTAACTATCAGCAACTAGGATCCCCAAAAGACCGCCAAAAGCTCGAGGACTGCCTTTGCCTACTCTAACATCCTGGCACTAAGGAGAATTGGACACATCCACACTAGGGCTCTTGTCTAGGGAAGTCTTAATAGCATTTTGTCAAGACAAAATTCTACAATGCATGCAATGTTAATACAGATTTCAAGTTATTGTAAAATGTTGACATTAACTGCTCTATCAAATTAGAAAGTCTCCTTTTAATTCCATTCATTTATCCTTTCCATTTATTATGTGTTTTGGTGAGCCTTCCCTCCTGTTTCAAGAGATGTTTTACCCTTAGGTTAGTTTCTCCTTAATTCAGGAACTGATAGCATTATCTATCAACTCTCATTTCCCCGAAGGTGTTTCTCCTCCTTAAAACTGTTCTTTCCCTCAGTGGCCCATTCTCATTTTACTTACATCAGATTCTGTTCTCCCAGTTTTCTGTTTTTCCCAAATAATCTTTTTCCGTTCCTTTTCAACTCATCTACCACCACTCCTTTCTCCCCCCCATTACTGCATTTTCTTTCAAGGCACTGAATTCCCTCCCCCATACACTCACAGTTCTGCTCCCAATAACTCTCTCTGTTTCTCCCTGACCCTGTCACATCTGTCAAAAAAATTACATCATATTGTTTAAATAGGATAAAGACCTCTGTGCAGGGGACTGGTGTCGACCCATTCTCCTCAAGAGTTGCTTGTTACTGAGGTAGGGAAACAGAGGGATAGCTGTTCTTCCCCATTGCTTTCCATCCACCTGCTGGGGAATTCAAGTAACCAAAGGGATTGTTAATTTTTCTACCCAAAATGGAAGAAGAGGCAGCCTACTTAACTGACCTACACAATACTGAGGAGTGCTAGGGCACAGACTGAATGATGGGAAACTCCGTTTGCTTACCCTGCCAGCAGACCAAGGGCAACAAAAAAATGACTACAGGAACTGAGCCAGCTGAACATCCCAAGGAAGAGACCAGACCAACTGGCCAAAATTCCTGGGAAATGGCTGACTCATCAGTGCCAGTCTAGGACCACATTGCAGACCTGTAAAACACCAGTGAAGTGGTTCAGACCAAAGCGTTCCAATTGCATTCCTGCGTGCAGTGATACCAGAGAACCACCTCCAAAACAGGCAAATCTAGAATGAGATTCACCTTGCCCAACTCTGGCAGTTTGAGATGGTCAGCTGGGTACCCTCTAAACAACAGAGAGTGTAGAGCCTTTCCAAAGGGAAATGTATGCTGTTCTAAGGAAAAAGCCTTAGATCAGGGAGGTGAAATTACTTACCTATCTCTATAGCTCATTGGACAGAGGAGACCAAGAAGGCTAGTTTTGGTTAGATCACTGGAGAAGACAGACTCCCTTCCACAACAACTAGTGTGCTACTTCCTGCTCTGAAACACTACCCCGGCACAGCAAGCACTCCTGCCTTCCAATGTTTCCAAGTGAAGCAGTAAGTGGTTATCTAGGGTGGGAAGATCCACTGCAGAAAGCATTAAAAGAAGTTTGTATGTTGCTTGGCAATGACATTGAGGACTCTCTAAGCTCAATTTAAACTGAGAAGAATCCTATAAGACAATGAACTTGTAGGGAGTCAGCCCTATCTGGCCACAATTTAACTGCATCCTTAAAAAACATTGTGTTCTGAGTTGGAGCAATACAGTTTTATGGAATCTGAATTGACACATTACTTAGAAAACTGATTTAGCAGCAGTCATAACTGCTCCAGGAAAGTAGTTTCTCTGCTGCAATAAACCAGGTTTATTGAGTAGTTGTCTAGTAATCAGTCTGCAAGATTATTATTATTATTTACTGTCACCTGACTTCACTCTTCATTTAGTAATGGCTGACAGATTATCAAAATTGCCAAAAGACTTTCATCTGTCTTTCACGGTGAAAATATTTTCTAAAATATTTTGAAAAGCATCGAATTTTCATACACACACACACATTTATTTATATACCTATGCACAGACACACAATTTTAAATATTATTTCAGAAGGCATCACAGCAAAGGCTTAGATGCTGAGTCTGCTTTGGTTTAAGAGCCACTGTTCCAGTAGCTCTTTGTTAATTCTGATGCCTACAGTTGTTTGTTTCATAATTCACCATGTGAGTGCCTGCTGGAAGTGATTTTAATACCTGATTGCTCTTGGCTTCAAGTAAAGGAACGTCCTTCATCAGGGACAACAAGATGGGGTTGGTGAGAATTTATGAGCCAATGGCTAGATGTGACTATGGGTAGAAATCACTTTTATTGTCTGCATAAAATGGTATTTGGATTAAAGGACAACTACATTTCTCAAGATGACAGCCAATCCAACACCTTAGACAAGAGAAGAATGCCTGTAGTTTGGTGCTTGATTTTAGTGACTTTTATGTAGGTTTTCACTTTGACTTGACTAAGAATGTAAGGGATAACTGAAAAACAATGACTATTTAGATTTTATGTTTCATAAAAAGGCAAATGTAACTGTGAAAAAAACATTGAAACCTACTTAAGATAGTTAAGATAAGACTTAAAGATAAGTTTAGAGGCATGAATTGCAGAAGTTTTCTTGATTACTTCAATCATATTTCTGAGAGTAACGAAGGTGGTCTCAAAGGTGTTATTATTCAGGTTTTAATAAAGATAACTAATATTTTCTACCACAATGTGTACTTGTAGCAATTAACAGACCTTGCCATTGCCTTAAAGGTATGGTTTGAGACATCAGAATCTGATGGATGTAACCTAAAGTAACTCTTTTAACTATTATAATTCTAGCACACATTGCTATATGGACAACCTTAGTCACAAGGGTTTTCCTTTAATTATTCTATGATAATATTGTAAAGAATAGAGAGGAAAATAACAATGAAGACTCACCACAAAATAACTTTTACAAAGAGAAGGGATTTGGGGAGATTTTAAGGAAAAACACAAATTCACTCAGCAATAAGGGAGAAACAAGAGATGACCTGGAAGCTTGAAATGTTGCTCCCACCTTCCTCCCACACATGTCAAGTGCCATTTTTACATTACAGTTCATCTGTTGGTAGATCCAGTTTAGAAGATTCTCTCTATCAGACAGTTTTATGCTCTCCCTGCCATGTCCATGACAGGTTCTTCTGACTATGATATCCCAAAGCAAACTAATACCAAAGCAAGCCTTTTTTATATCATTCCTTAAAAGGGAATGTTTCATATGCAGAGTCTTGTCATGCAAAGCTGATCGCACAACAGAGCTCGCCGTATCTTCCTGCAAGTGGAAGGTGTGATCAGCTGAGAGAAGAAACCCAATCTGGAAGTACCACTCTAGATATTTTAAGTCATTTTACTATTCAGATCTTAGCAATCACACAGGACAAACAAAGTGGTGGACAATCTCCTGCGGAGGGGAGAAGGAATAACAAGTCACTTGGGGAGAGTGGGAAGAAGGTTGAATGGGAAACTCCTCTGGCCAGATCTGCCATTGGAGGATTAGTAACTACATGGAAAATGAGAATAAGAACTGCAATGAGCAGGGACAATTGATTTTGTAAGGCAGAACCAGTTCCTGCCCCAGTGCCCAATGCTTGGACAGTTAATCCCGCTGCAGAGTGGTTCTGCTGTAGCCTGCTACAACGCACAGCCTCATGCACTGAGCTAAACCAGCTGAGACAACCTGCAGTGGGGCAGGAAACTCAGAGGGACCCAAGTAGACACCTAGAGCTGGAACTCCCTTGCTGGTGAACTAGAGCCCTCAACTACGCTGACCTGAGTGAGTGAGTGCAGCTGCACTGCAAAATGACACTCCACTAACAAGAAGTGATTTGTTTAGCAGGCATGATGGCAGGATTAGCATTTGATGATCTGTGGTCACCTGGAGCTTTTCTGTTCTTTATTACTAGCTTTGTTGAGCAGCCTTTCATCACATAGCAAATAGCCTCCTTTTCCTAAAGCACCCAGCTATTCAAAAGAAATTATTTGTGTCAGGTGGAATCTAACTGTGGGCAAATTTGAAGTGTAGCTTGAACCCAAATATTTATTGAGGGCAAGAACAATAAAGTGGAGACGTATTCTGAGAAGATTAGATTTGCGGCAATTGTTTCATAGTCCTATCAATGAGTGCTTTCCCTTCACATATAGCTCTGTTTTTCACCCTTCTCTGAACAGTTGAAGGACCATACAAAAGAATTATTTTTTTTTGGAAGAAAAATCACTATTGTCTGCTCAACGCATCCACCTGAAAACTAACAGTCTGTGCTTAGGAAACAACTGGCAACAGAGGGAAGCAGAAGAAAGTGCCGTATTTGTAGAGGTATTGAGATATCAAAGATACAGTTGAGTAAGACAGAGTTAAGTGTTTCTGAAAATTCTCTACGAAAAAACTATGCTCAAGGTATCTACGCAGCCACGCAAATCTCTTCTATGGTCTCATTGGTACTAAGATTTCATTTGAGAACATTGTTTATATCACAGCTGCACAATCCTCCCACCACAAGGGTATCTAATATGTGTTTTACAACAGGCAGAAAGGTTGTGATATGACTAAGAGGTATCTGATGGTATTTTAAAGTTTATGGACTTCCTCGTCTTCTCATTGTTGCTCTTTGTGAACAGCTTCAAAGAAAGAAATAAAATTAGTCCAGTGTAAAAAGTAACATATCAGGGAGAATAAATTATGCCATCTGGTCTTTGCCTTATGTTCTTCTGCTATTAGACCTGAAGTTTTTTAAACCAAAAAATCATACCATAATTATTCAGTTGTGGTCTTGAAACAGATTTTGTGCTGATTCTATTTAGACACAGTCAAGACAACATTCCTTGACTGCTTTTTTTTCAGCTTTCATAAGAAAGCCGTCTCACAATTTATTTTCCTCAGATTTTTTTGCAACAAATACATTTTACTATATAAGTCTCCTCATCATAGGTAAACAGACACCTTCTGCTCCAATAGGAGGTACTACAATTTCTTCCCTTGCTATTACTGTTTCCCTCCTAGACTTTATTTCCCAGGAGTTTAGATATCATTTAACTGCTGGCCTCTTAACTTAGTACTGCTATTTCTGTCTGATTAAATGAGACCGTAGTTGAACATTAATATTATTATACATTTCCCTTCTTCCTCCAGTCAATAATCCATCACAGGTTAAGTGCTTCAGACAGGAAATTTGCTGTAGATTTCAAGGAAAACTTTCCTTGGAAGTTCCAAAGATGCCAAGTGATAGGATTTCTAGTTCTCCTACACAACTTTTTCTCCCTTCAGCAGATATTTTGCTTTGGAAACACAAAGAACATGGAAAGGTTGAATATAGTGAGGACATGTATAACATTGGATTTACATTCCTTGCTGATTCTCGACAGGTAACACAAAGTAAACTGATGAAATCTGACCAGGAAGCTGACGCTGTACGGTAGTTCATCAGAAGGGCAAAACTTCAGTTAAACCTCTAATGGATTTGCTATTCAAGATGGAAAATAACCCAGTCAGTAACTGTAAGGACTTAAAGATTTAAAGTTAGCACACAGTAGATTGCAGAGGACATTTAAGTTCAAGCTTTGCTTTGGCTTCTACCTGATGGTAAAGGTATAAAACAAAGTCGGAACAGAACTGTGTATTAGACAAAAAGGCTAACAACATCACTTGAGTCCATTCATTTGATAGGAAAGGGTGGTAAACCTCTGTCTAATTAATGGAAAATTTGTTGTAACATACCTCAGTGTTTAAATTCATGCCATTTCAATGACGGCTCGAAAATTATATTAAGATTTATTTAATTAAGGTTGCACAATTTCTTAAAAACTGTTCAGTCACTAATTTTTTAACTCCTACCAAAATTCCTTGTATGAAATACCCTGTTGTCTCTACATCTTTCCTCTTTATCCACATTACTCATATCTCATGCTAGGTCTCTGACTACCTGGAACACTTCTTTGAAAGTTTGTTAACAAAAAACCAGCTTAGGTTTATATAGTATACTTTCCCCTGACACATACATAGAACGACAAGCCTTAACAAGAGTAATACCCTGCATTTATTCTTCTAGAATAATAACCATATGCTGAAGTACCTGTCTGTTCACCAGCATTCAGTAAACAAAAAAATTACATGAGAGTAACTAAACTAATTTACTCATTCTTTTATCAACTTCAAATCATGCCGAACTGTATCTCATCAGTATTTTTGAAAATGAGACATCATAAAAAATTCAAAAGAAAACACACCATTTAAAAAAAAAGTCTAAGGATGCATATGTACATTGCTCCTGTGAGAGTATCAGCTATTAAACTCTGACTTAAATCCCCTAAGATTAATTTGTTCAGCAAGTGTATCAAAGTTATTAATAAAAGAGCAGTTCTGTGAAGCAAACATTTTTTAATTCTACTTTTACAGCTCTATTCATTGTTAAACAGGTCTCAGCATCTCTACCATTTTTTAAGCTATGTCCAATCTATCTCTGCTGAATGTGAGGAGACTGCAATAATCCTGCATTTTTTGTTATCTAATGTATGCTGTTGAAGCTTTATTGAGCATGTAACACAAAGAAAAGCTACATGTATCTTAATGTTACAATGCACCTAGTAGTAATAATGCAGCAAACAGGAATTGTCCCTGCTGCTTATTTGACCAGTGTGGCACAGTTTTAATTCTCTGGCTTCACAGTGTACTAGTAATGCTGAGTTAGATTTTGTCAAAGCAATGAAGAACTTGGGAATGTGTTCCTGCAAGGACATTGGATTACCTAACCTTACCTAGCAAGTGGAGAAGAGAATAGCAATGTGTCACTACCACAAAACAGACATTGTCTTTTTCAGTTTTGCATAACCTTAGAACAAAACACTAAACACACTTAATTCACTCTGGTATGTATTCCATATTACTCCACGTGAAGACACTTCTTGAAGTGCTTAATTAGCTTAAAGATCTAAAACTACGAATATTTTACCTCTTTCATTTGTTAATTAAACTATTTTCAGTTTAGTCCTTATTTTTGCTCTAGCATGCTCGCTAATATGATGCAACTGATTTTTATTCTGTAGGATATACTTCTGTATTTATAGGTTTCTAGAATATGGTGACTTTTCTTTGATCTTTTTTTTTTCCTTTTTGATCTTATTCCCCCACCAGTAGTTGTTCTTTTATACTTTTTCCCACATAAGACTTCAAAATCATCCCTTTCTGTTTTGTTTTCACCACATCTCTTTATTTCTTGCTTGCTTGATCTTCTTATTTCACAACAGCACTTCATTACTCACTGTTTTCTGAATTTCTCTTTTGTAGTAACACCAGTGACTAAACTGTAGAGTGCCCTAGGTTGCTGTAACATTGGCTTTCTTTCCACTACATCCCACATGCTCCCTATACTCATTCACCTCTGCCTATTCAAATTCTTGAAAGCATATACTATGCTGCTGTGGTACTGTATTCCGTCTTGCTTAGCACATTGCATTTAATAAACTTAGGGTGACTGTCATTAAAATTTTACATTTCTAAGTAAATGTTCTATTAATAATTTGCAGGTCCAAGACAGTTCCTCCCCTCTGCTTGAACTCTCTGTTGTTTGGGTCATGTTATAATCCCTCTGTAAGCCTAAAGGAAGATCTTTATTTAATTTCCCACATTTAAGACATCCAGCAAGTGGCCATGCATTATAAGGTTCTCTATGGCTCCCAACCTGAGCACTTGAAACTCTATTTTAATTTTAAAACTGTAGAAATAATGTTTCCCCACATTTTTATCTATATCACTTTCCACATTTTTTTTTCTTCTATCACTAGTTATGCTCAAGGTGATTATTTTCAAGAGGCATTTAAAGGAAGAAGATGGGAGGAGCACAGGATACTTCAGGTAGGAAGGGACCTCAGCAAGTCTCTAGTCCAACCTCATGCTCAAAGCAAGGTCAGCTCTGAGGCAGGTTACTCCATCTGAGTCTTGAAAACCTTCAAGGACAGAGATGGCACAACCTCTCTGAGCAACGTACTCCAGGGCCCAGCTGTTCTCATGGGGAAAAAGTTTTTCCTCACACTTAGGCTGAGGCTCTCATTTCTTGTTGTCGCTCATCCTCCTGCTGTGCACCTAAAAGTGGTCTGCTGTAGGTCCCTCCTGCCAGCAGGACATGCTGTGGTCTTCTGTCCAGCTCAGTGCCCCAGCCCCCAGGGTTTTTCCCACAGAGCTGCCCCCCAGCCAGGCAGTCCCCAGCCTGTGCCCCGGAAGGTGGGTTCATGCTGTATGGGAATGGGGAAGCACTCAGTAGGGCACACTCCTACTTGAGATAGCAGAACTGTATAGATTCTATGCATACAGATGAGGCAGTGAATCTGAAGTTTGCCCCCTACACACACACACTTTTATTTATTATAAGTTTCAATTAAAATAATTTGGAAAATATTAAAAAAAAAACCAAAACAACCAGGTGTTTCTATTTCTGAGTTTGCAGCTTCCATTCTTAAAGAAAAAAATAGGGACAGAAGAGATCCCCGAATGTGGCATCTTTAGGATTCGCCACTGAGCTCCAGTCCCATGCTGAGGCAGACTGAAGCTCACTAATCATGGTGTTTTCCAGCCAAGAATAGCACTGTTATCAGCCACATGCAGGCTTTGACCCCCAAAGGCTGCCTATTGTGCAGCAGGCCAGCAGCATCTTGGGCCGCCAGCAAGGACAATAGATTGACCTGCTCAGCCTTTGCAAATTGAAGCTGCCGGAAAAAAAAAAAAACCAAACAGTTTTAATACCATTAGCTAGCTGAGAAAAAAAAAAAAAAAACAAACCACAAAAAGATCAGGGATCTTCAACTGTCACTGGCAGAGGCAGATACCTGCAATGAATCTGATCTAAAGAGCAAAAAGTAGTGTTTCAGGACAGAACAACTGAATGTATTTAGCCAATTAAGAATGCTGCAGGTTTAGATCACATACTTTTTTTTCAAATAAATAGAAAGATGAGACAATAAACTGCAGAAACACTGGAATGATACAGAGGTACTGCAATGAATATGCAGCAAAATGCAAAAACAAGAGAAAAACTAAGTCACAACTTAGCCTTTTTAAGGCTACCAGTAAAAAAAGAAAGAAAAAGGGGAAAAAAAAAAAAAAAAAAGCAACCAGAAAGCATTGATCATAAGCAGATCCACTTTGCACAAGGACATTTTGCTTGCAGAGACAGTATGGCTTTCTGGAATGTTCTAACTGCTACATAGGTTAAAAGATTAGTGACACTAAGAAAACAAATTTTCAACAATACAGAAGCTAAATGTTTTCCACTGGGCTATGAATTCTGTCCATGTTGAATTTGCAATAAGGTGTCGGTTTATACTTTCCTAACACATGAAAAAACCATTAATGGCAACTATACATATACAGAGAGCAGACTACAGAAAGAGCATAAGCTAAGAGCACTAATTTCTACCCAGCAAGAGTTTCAAAGGCACATTAAGCCTCCCACTTTTCATATTTAATTATACATTACATTATACTGACAAACTGGTATTTAAGCCTTATTAAATTAATCAGTAAATATTTTTTTTAAAAAAATCATTCCTGTGTAGAGGTGAATTCATCCCTGCGCAAGGAAAACTATGGCCAACTTCAGTGCTTTTTTGTCCAGTGCCTCCTGAATGCAATTTTCTGCACTTTGTAGGCTTTGAAGACTGGAGAACTCAACTGAAAGGTCTTAGCAGAAAAACACTTATTTAGGGGACTAGTCCATGAGATGCAAATGTAGGGATATTAATCATTAACAATGCTTAGTAAATGACAGCAAATACCATTTGGTTCTTAATTATTCTTCTCTATGTATTTAAAGTGGCCTGACACAGGGTTGCAGTTGAAGAGAAACCTTTCTAGCCTTGACATACATATGTAATTTCTTTACCATCTTTTCTTACACTAACTACAGGTAAGTATCTTGACTAATTAGAGCAAGATCCTCACAACAAAGTATATAATTCTTTTCTCAAATTAAAACAGCACATCCCACAGACTTCAGGGTAATAGAAAGAAGTATGTCCAATACCACAGCCCAAAACAGTTTTTCAGGTAAAAATCAGCACCTGTCAAAATTCACAATCATTTCCAGGCTCTTTATCACACAGCTATTGACTTCAGAGAAATGGCGAGTCATGCCATACCTAAAATGTAGCCAAACCTGTGACTTGCATTCAAATCATCCTTTCTAAACCTCTTGTGAAGTTTTTGCAGTTAACAGAAAAAAATCTCTATGTAATAACTGTATTCCTGATATTGCAAAATCAACTTTCAAAAGCCCTAATACTTTCATTTAAGCAATATCATACATTGCAGATTTCAAAGTTACACAGCATGTTATTGCTCATTCAAATGGAAAGGTGATCTTTGCTGTAGAACTTAAAATCCAGTTCACTATTCTATCACAAAAACATTAAAAAAAGAAAAAACCAAAAAAAACCAAAAAGCGGTGTGTGAGGGGGTGTGTGTGGGAAGCAGAGTTCAGGTTGTTATACTTTGTACTGGTTATTACTTGATTCTGTATACTAGAATTTACTATTGTACATTTATCTTCCTTTCTGGGACTCACCTGGGTAATTACATTAGAAAGTAGTCACTGTGGTTTCAGAATAAGATGAGGATCAATTTTTGACAGGTCACCATTGGAGACTATTAAAAGCAGCTGCTTCTAGCAGTTGGGGTTACACCAGTATGCTAGTTTAATGCAAACTATATAATCAATCCATAATGTAAATATCTTTTGACGACTGAATTAATGTTTGATAGAACAAACCAAGGCATTTTACAAGTCAGAGTAAGCAAAGTACTTAGAGTTATCAGACAAACATTAATTTAAATAACAGCAAGGACATGAGTACAAAAGCTGAAATCAAGTGGGTAGCTGGTAACAAAGGGTGGCATGGAGATCTTCAGCTCACATCGAATTTCCCTTTTTACAGGAAAAGCCACACACAGTAGATGGTAGCAGGAGGCATAGCAGTGCATGGCCACCCAGAGCACAGTTCCCAACGGCAACACGTCCCAGCCTGACAGGGACATGAAGCCTGGGCAGCCACCAAGCTGCCACCCGTGCCCGGCTACCCACAGCCAGCTCTTGGGCCGTGCTCCCGGGACCCTGCCAGACCTGGGACTGGCTGAAAGGCTGAAACAAAGCTGGGGTCACAGATCTGTCTACCAGGCTGTAGGGAAAGGCGTTTTCTCCCCATGTCCCAGCACAGCTCCCTGGCCTCCCTGTGCTCCCTTTGACCAGTGCACCAGGAGCAGGGAGCAAGAAGGAAAAGACCATGTAAGGACACCTGTGGCACTGCCTGGAGTGGGGTGCAGGGAACGGCTCACCTCCCCCATACACACTTGGGGCTACCTCCTCCCCTGCGTAAGTGAAATCCAGTAAAACCATTGCAACACAATCCAGAAAATGCCTCAAAATGCACAGATTAAAAATCAAAGGGTCTTTTTTCCAGCTACTGATCCTGGTTCACATCTTTGTGTTTACCGTGCTACAAAATCCATGGAAGTGAATAAAAAAAATCAGGTTCATGATATAGTAAAAAAATGCAAACACAAAACATGATAATTGAACTGAAATGGAAACAGTACATTCTACTTCACACAACACAGTGAAAAAAATAACACTGCACTCCCCAACCTGATCTTCCACCATACCAAACTCTTGGTATTGCTAACTGGCAAGATGCCTAGATTATTGCCTGGCCCTCAATTCTTAGGTTTAAAATAGTATACGGCAAGATATATGTGGGATGTTGGTATACAAGGTTTCGGCTTATATTTCACAAACATGATGCCTCTGGTGTAAAATCTAACAGGCTGACTACAATTTTGGGACCTTAATACCAGGATTTGAATCATGGCACTGATGTGCCACCTTTGAGAACTGAAATCTTTTAATTAAACACATAGAAGAGAAAATGCTAAAAGGTTAAACTTAAAAATAAGAGCTGACAATTTGGTTTCATGACTGAGGCATACCAAGCATGTGTTCCCCAAAGACAGGCTTGCAGAAATAATTTCTGAAGGCAGACAGATCTGCCAGAGTTAAACATGACACATAGTTGTCATAGCAGAGGCCTACTTTGTATCAATCTATCTCAAGAACAAAACACCTTTTTTCTATAGAGCTCTTCGGGAGAGGGGGCTAGTTACAACAGCAAACCAGCTTTTTTTCTGGCTGGACCTGTGCACATCTTACGTAGGAAGTATGTGATGGAGTCACTAGATCCAGACAAAGACGCTACCTGCCCCTGAAGGTCCATTGTCTCAAACCACAAATAAAGAAAAATATATCCATACTTGGCAGATGTGATCAAAAGGGCCTGTTAGGAAAGCACATGAGCCTAGAAAACACTTCACTGTGGTGAGATCAAGAAGTCAGACCATATGTCCTGTGAGCTGAGCATTCCCCACTGCAGCCACTTCTCTAGGAGACTTGCAGCAAGCATTGCTGGGCACGTGCAGACCTTG
Source organism: Falco cherrug (assembly GCF_023634085.1). Classification (NCBI taxonomy): domain Eukaryota; kingdom Metazoa; phylum Chordata; class Aves; order Falconiformes; family Falconidae; genus Falco; species Falco cherrug. Next base: position 78,905,666 of record NC_073698.1, read on the forward strand.
GACTTGCTCATAGCCCGGTTCAGCAGGGAAAAACCTCTTTTAGACAGAGACAGTTTCAACCATCCAAGGGCCACAGTTTGCCCTAAAACCCCATATATCAGAAAACTCCTTAGCTAAACGCCAGCCCCCAGTCTGCTTCCCCAGTCTTAAACACCTGGGCTGGTAACACTGACTGATCTTTCAGAGGATGGGAGGAGTAAGGGCACAGCTGAAAAGCAATACACATTCATACTAACGTTTCACCACTTCGCTAAGGCAGCTGTGATGTAGTAAAAAATCAGATTTGGTCTCTACCTCTCAAATTTGTAGTGCTGGAATGCATTTTATTTTAATCCAAGCTACATCACATAGCCCTAATAAAGGATTTATATTTTTAAGAAGGAGACTGTGCAATGATTTAGGCAGAGCTGGATGTAGGCTAACATGTTAATCTGTTGTCTCTATCAGGTACACTTGGATTTACCTGTAATATGACCCCTTTTTCATCTAGTAGGGAAAGATACAAGACAGCAGGCCATTCAGATTCAAACTATCGCATATAGTTTTCTGAACAAAATTAACTAGCTCTGGCATTTTATGCAAATGAATCCATTTTATTGTCCAAAAATGATGCAGAAAAAGTAAAAAATACATTTTCACACTAGTGCTGAGCACCTGATTCCAGAAGTATCCAGCTAGAGGCATAAGAGATCCTGCAAAAAATGCCAGTGTCACAAACGCCCTTTCATGCAGCTCTTGCTTATCAAAGCCTCAATCCTCATATTCCTGAAGGAAATGAGACAGCATAAGAGAGAAGGAAAAAAAGTCTTATTTGCAGAAGAAAACTTAATTTTCATACACAATAACTGAAAAATTATTTCCACCAGGTACCACAGCAAATCTGAGATGAGTATGGGGTGGAAGGGGCACCTTAGTGGAAATATATTTGTATCACTAAGTGTTATTGCACATGTAGTTTGGACAAAATGTAAGCATGTTAGAGTTATTGCAAAATCAGTTTAGACATATGAAACTACTGAATTTCTAAATCAGTATTTTGCCAGTGATCCACCTTACTGGCAGACAATCCTGGAAGATGGACTTCTTTGAATGAAGACATGGAGGCAGAAAGTCATCTTTCTGTCTTATACCTACTGGTGTGTGCTTATACTTGGGGTTGATTTCATGAAACATACAGGGAGATTTAAGTACCCTGATTCATGCATCATCCTTGGCCCGAGACTAACAGCAAGTGTTTGCAGCCTGTGTTCCAGCAACTCGACAAGTGAATGTAATCAGAAAATGTGGGGGAGGGAGGAAAGCAACAAGAAAACCCAGCCTCAGTAATATGAAAAGCATGTACAGATATACAAGGTGCATTATTCACTTGTTACTGACTGTTACATCTTAAGTAAGGTGTTGGTGAGCACAATTTGAATGGAAAAATAAAATAAGATTTGTTCCTACTGTGACTCCAAAGGATTTGTCAACAAAAAAAAAAGTGTTAAATGTTCAGTACCACTAAAACCAAAATTCCTTCTGAATTTCAAGTATTAATAGTTATATATTTATGTTAAAAAGAAAGTAATAACAAGAAAAAAGGGATAATTTAGTGGCCTGTACTGCATTACTATGTTAAAATGCTCCTGCGTCATACAGGATTAATGGCTACAGCCCTCTCAGGAGAAAGCAAAACTTCCATCCAAAAATCCCTTTTGTGCAAATTTTGGGAGTGGGGTTTCATTGTGTTTTACATGTAGTATATGACCACCTGCTCTAAGCACTAGCAGTTTTTCAGAGCCGTATTTATTTTCAGGCTGTTTGCAAAAGCTGGCTGTCCAACCCCAAAAGCAAAAGCATCACTTTAGTCAGATTCCCTTCTATGGATACATTATAGAAGTCTTCCAGTTACAGCGTATTTTAAAATCCTCCATTCATCCCCCTGATTCAGTGCTTAAGGGGTCTCTTATACAGGAGTCTACTGTATGTTTCGTTTAAATTCTAGTGCCGTCATGTAGGCCAAGAATCTAAGCTTTGGGATTCTTTGCCCGTCACCTTCAATATGCGTTACTATGGGTACTGGAAAGCCTATTACTGTACACAGAGGAGAGGCACAAGAAAGAAAAGGCACATAGATTTGTAGCACTAACAAAAAACCCCAAACCAAACGGAAAAAAAAAAAAAAAAAAAGGGGGTAGAAAATTCACAGCCACTAGTACGATATAATTTTATACAATATCTTTCTCTTTAGAAAAGCTGAAAACCTTAATATTGTTAGAACCAAAGAAAAACTGAAGGAGAGATCCGTGTTTCCTACCCCATAGCGCCACATAGAATATATATTGCACACTGTGTCTTTCCTATACTTCTTATCTCTGTTGGAATACTACGGGAAGTAAATATCATTCATATAAGAGCAGCACTCTGTCAACAAGTCTTTTTTACCACTGAAATAATCAATGGAGAAACAGCAATCTGCCCTGCAGCCTTCTGCACTCTCTAACATCTACAATAAGATTTCTACATGTTGGCAGTCAATACAGTTAAATTAATGTTTAATTCATGTTTTCTTCCTGAAGCAAGATGAAAAGACAGAACATTTATCAATAGCAGAACTACAGCAAAAACAAACACTTTTTGTTCCAATATTACCATCTTTTTGAGATGCAAGGCACTCTATCTGAGAACAGCCAAAATGTCATCTGTCATTTATTTTCCAGAGCTCGATTAAGTTCTGCAGATGATTAAATAAAGTATTAGCATAAAAATATATGGTGAAGGGAATTCTTCAGCAAATGCAGGAGCCAAACTGAAGCAGAAAATAGCCATTTTTGTATTTTAAGTGAAGATATTCTGGAAATTATACACAATCCCATAATATTTAAGTGCACATCAAATAAAAACTCGGTCTTAGTAAAAATCTTCTCTTTTCTGGCCCGCTTGTTTCTGATTATCGGCTACATTGCTGGTCATCGAAGTGAATGCTGACTGCTCCTAAGAGGCTAGCAAAGAACTCCCTGCTGAACTGCCATGATCCCTCTGTCAACAGCAAGCATCTGTCTTGCTGAAGATACAAAGTGTTTTATCTCCATGGCAGGCTTGACTCAAACACCGAAGCTCTAAAAATAAAGAGTTTAAAATCTAATTCATGTCTACAGCCCACCTAATCACCCAGCAGGCTTCAGTGAATGTTTTTTTTCATTGTTTCCTTTTCAGCTTCCTCTGCTTAACCAGCAGATACAGTTATTCACAGTGCAGTTACATGTTAACCTCTTAGACCCCAACACGAATCTAAGCCATTCTCCAGGAAAAATGGGTGAAGAGAGAGTGCGAGTCAAGCAGGGCTATCTTATATAATGAACATCTTCAATATTTTGATCAGCTCTGATAGTTTAGTGTAAAATATGCTGTGCCTATTATCTTGAAACTTCTTACATCAAAACGTTGGAGATTTCAAAGAAGCAGAATGAAAAATGCCTTGTATTAGCTGTTGGACTAGCGGGAATGACAGAAGAAAGGCAGGCGACGTATTTACACACATCTCAAGAGTACCAGACAAAGTATTTTACATAGAGTTTATAATTCTGTACTGAAGACACAGTCTACAGCACATGCCAAGAGACCAAAATGCTGCTAACCAAAGGTGGATTAGAGCAGGAGGTACCACGTGAGGTCCTGCTTGGTTACCGTCAACCTAGAAAGAAAATGGTTGTATAGCAGCATAGCAGCAGCAGTTCTGTGCTGAGACATGCAAGCACAAGCAACAGCAGCCAGAAACTTTCATGCCAGGGTTTGGAAATCGCACCAGAGTCAAGTGTAGACATCAATAAGTACACTGGTCTTTTTCATCTTTTCCTGAAGAACATATCTAAATTTGGGCATGTATCATGAAAATTTATCAGCAAAATGCTGAGAGCACTGACCTGGATCAACAAGTAACTGATATATCAAGCAGGACATGATATTCTGGATGAAACTAATGAAAACATCAGGTCTAGAAAACAGGACACAGGAAGAAAACCTGAAGGAGGGAACGTTGTTTAGTCTGAGTAAGAAAATACTTTGAAAGAAAAAATAACAGTCTTCAAACACACCAACTGCGTAAAAGTCTGGTAGAAAGTGGAAGAAGTAAAAGTTTTCTTATATCTACAATCCTAAAATCTATCAATAGAACAGAAAACATTGAGGGAAATAGCCGTATGTGTAAAAAGCGTGATCGTATATGACTGTTTTACCAGAGGTCAGTCACATGCCTAAGAAACTTGTTCCCTGAGGAATGGGGTAGAAGACTATGCATCAGCCTTTCACATGCAAAAGGATAAACCTGGCATGTCTGGCCACACGTTGAAGGACACAGCCATAATACTTGCTTGGCTCTCCCAATCCTTAGCCTACCAGATGGTTTTGGGAGACAGGATGAATAGGATTACAGCCAAGTGTGTTTTAAAAACAATCCCATTCCAAGGAGAATGATTGAAAAGATATATACTTTTTTTTTTTTTTTTTTTAAATACAACCTATGTGCATAAAGGTAGCAATGGCTAGAACAGCACTATCTCCAGACCACACAGCAAACAGTATGGGACAGCTCTCATCTGGAGGGAAAAGACTGGCCAGACTCAAATTAAAAACTGCTAAGAAAACGCCCGTCTAGGCAGCTGCAAAACTGAGAGTTCAATAAGGCTGTAAATGATACTTCTCCACATCAGGTGATGGATTTTGATTCTTTCACTTTTATCAGATTATGCTGAGTACATGAGAAAATAAAAGCAGAAAGGATGTTTCTTGTCTCATAAGCACAGTTCAGATAAGGATAAGAAGGAAAGTTGTGCTTCCTTTTCAAAAAGCAGTGGACTGAGGAGGTATTGTTATTCAGCTGCCAAGAGCTCTCTCCCTTATGTATAGACATCAGTGTTTTCTCTGAAATATTGTCTGATATCTTAATTGGAGGCTACCTTTCACATATGCCCATAGAGAAGTGAGGCACTGATTCACTTTCTTGCAGGGAGAAAGACTGCCATAGGCCCTAGCAGAGCTGATACCATCTGGAAGGCGGTGCCACAGCGTTAATACACACAGCCTCATATGCTGATGGGCTGTGCTTCAAAGCCCAGTGCAACTTCCAGCTTGGGATTTCCTAGATCAGAAGGCCTTCCACAAGCTGAAGGAGTCAAACCTGCCAAAATGATGAGAGAATAAAACAAACCACAAAGAACCCCACTAAACTGTGAGCAGGCCAGTAGGTCTAGTAACTCCCTAGCAAAGCATCACATGGAAAAAAAAGAGAAGGGTCCCGTACACACCTACTGTGAAAGTGGTCACTGCAGTTGTTTTTTTTTGATGTTGTATCTACAATCCTAAAACTATTCAGCTCTACTTATGGCAAAATTAAAGGATTTTGTATTAACTGTGAACATGGCATCTTCAACTTCCTCTCTAACCCCATCATTTTGATTTTGCCTTTCTGCAGACTTTTTTATAAAGATACTAAAAAAGAAAAAACAACAAACAAACAAACAAAAAAACCCCAAAAACCCACCTAAATTTTTTACAGCTCATCTGTACAGGAAACTTTCAATGAAAATTGGTGGTGTTTGGTGTGAGATGAAGCCACATATGATTTAGATTATTTCATCTACCTTTGTCCATACCTATACATATTAAAACTGTGAACTGGGCACCTTATAGCATCAGTCAGCTGAAATTATTCAAACATTTGGTTTATAGAAGTACTGTGAGATCCTCTTACTCAAGATGAAAACACCCATCATAAATCTCACTTCCACCTTGATAAGCAGCTATACAAGCCAATGTGCATTTAAAGGAATAGTGTTAGCATGGGATTCACTTGATAAATCAAAATTCTGATAAATACTGCTACAGAACTATTGACTTGAGTATTTAGGTAAATATATTTAGGTAAATAAATTTAGGTAAACCTACCAGCATCCAACATTTTGCCATATCACTTCTCTTTAAATTGATTAATTACAAAGTTTAGAGTAGTTATTCCTGTGTCTTTGTCTGTCTGGTTTTTTTCCCTGAAGGGTGCAAAATCACATTTATATGTGCTGCAGATGGAGAATGAGAGGGGGAAAATTGCTACAGAAAAGATGATCAAGAAAAAAAATTGCTGGTTTCTTTCATTTTTAATAAAACAAAATAATTCTATTTGCCTTCAATCTTGACCAACCGAATGGCTGTTAAACACCTGCTAGGTAAAATGCTTTTTCCCTTCATAAGGCAAGTATTTCAACACTTAACTCACCAATTCAGCTAATGTTTTATTCATTTCCTTGTCTGCTAGCTAGATTAAAAGAAAGAACATTTGTCAACAGGAGGGAGGCAGAAAAAATCCAGCTTTCCACTCCAATCCTAATTTACAAGAGTACTAAGTTCCAATTTCTAGATAAAAGATGTCTTAGGAGGGAGGCCGAAGTTGAGATTGCAAACCATAAAGAAACTACTGGGACACAGACATCACTGATGATAAATCCTTTAGGCAAAGTCAAATTTATGATCTAGTTAAAATGGAATATCCTGGCATCTAATGTCATCACAGCACTAATGGGACAGATCTGTTGCAACAAACTGCCTTCTCCGGTAAAATACATTATTTTCTTTATTTCCTTTTTCTCATCTTGCCTCTAGTTTTATGCTAGGCAGGAGCACTAGCTGAGCATACTGCAGGTGAGGTTTTTTTTTCCCCCAGGTGCTTTGCAGTGTTTCTGCATTTACTACCACTGTAAAACACTACCCGTATTCAGTAACAGAAAACACAGTACTGACAAAAAATGCAGACTTACATGTTCTGCAAAGACCTAAAGAGACACAGGAAGTGTAGAGGAAAAAGCCTTTTATTTTTCAGGCATTTGCACTTCTTTTTGGGCCATGAGAAAAGCAGAGATTAATCATAGCCAGATGTCATGGAACAAGACACACAGTGTGATGTCTATGTGAAAGGTAGACATTATCAGTAGAATCACAAATCCCACCTTTCCTAATTGGAGATCTCCTTCGTCCAAAATGGAGAGTATACTGAATACACTCATTTTAAGATCCATGACTTCTATCGTAATAATTCAGAGTTTTGACAGCACTATAAGAAGCTGAGAATCCCCAGATTCTGGTTTATTCCTCATATGTCTACCCTTTCCAAAAATACATTGATTTTTATAGGTATGACAAGCTGGTTCAATTCATCTCTATGTGAAGCAATCTTTCATATCTGTACATGAATACCAGAAGATATTTTGAGCACACCAGAAAGGGTAACAAATGCAAACTGCTGTAGGCTCACATATCTGGCAGGATGACATCTAGAAAACTGTAGAACTGCTGCAATTTCTACAATATAATGACACTGCATCAGATAATATACTACCTGATGGAAACTGCTAAAAACATATAAAGGAAGCATAAGGAGAGAGAAAAAAATCCAAATGTGTGCAGGAATAAATACAACTACGGACTTCTGTCTGTTTTCCTCTATTCCCCCCATCCTAGCTGCTTTGATTTTAGTGTAGTGTAGTCTTTGTTGATATTGCAGCATGAAAATGAAAGGGGGGCAGAGAATTAACCCTAAAAGAAAGAGAAACCTTTGCAGATTTCATTTATTCCTAGTTCTTCAAACTAATCCATTTGCAAGTCAATCTCATCAAAAAGGAGATAGGTTCCTTATTGCAGTGTTCCAGGGGAAAGAAAAAAACCCAAACCAGCTCACATTGAGCAGTCTCTATAGTCAGAGGAATTAAAATCCATTTTTTTCTCTTTGCATCCCCCACAGCAGAGTTACTGGTTGCAGCCTGTGCACCACACATTTCCAAAAGAACCTTTTGATTCAACTAAACACTAAACGTTTGAGCACTAAAGAAAAAAAAAAAAAAAGACGCCTGTGCATACACCGAGGTTCATCCCCTAACAGAAGTACGGAAGACAAATAAAGGAGTTCTTTTTCGTCTCTGGATTATATATCTCTTTCTACACCTCTATGCTTCCTAAAAATTAAGGATGAGCTCAAAAACGTTGTATGTTCTGACCCCACACTTGCAGAATTTGTTGCTGAATCTTTCCCCTACACCTGTATTGTCTCTAAAGCTAAAGCTTCATTATTTAATTATTTTCTAGTCTGTGAACACAGCCTTAAAAATGAAATGTGAATATCAACTCACGCAGTGTCATTTCTGAGACTACAGCAGAATTTAGAAACAAAGCCACAGCATTGCAGCTAATACAAAAAAAAAAAAAAATCACAAAATTGTGAAGTCTGTATGCTAATGTGAATCTCAGTCTTTTCAGCTTTGTATTGCATTAATATGAATAGCCATATGACTATTTATTCACTTCACTGAGATGCTACATCTAAACAGGAAAGAGCTTTGCTAGAGCATCACTGATAACCTGTTTTCACAAAAGCACAGGTAATGTGCTTATTCAGGTCATCTCCACTATTGAAAGCCCTAACTTCCCTATCTCCAGATTTTTCTCTTGGTTTTACAGAAGTCAGCTATGCATTCTCAACAGACAAACCATCAGAGTGTTGAGACTTGGAATTATGAAATCATAATACCAAGACTGGAACCAAACACACAGGGTATCTCATGGGACTGTGCGCAAGACGCTGCTGCTCATTTTCCTATACAGTTACCCTCCACCCTCCATTTTATTTAAAGTAAAACAAACTGCTGGCAAAATTCCACAGCTGAAAACCACACGACACAAACATGTTTATGCAGGTCTTAGGTCCAGCTCACGGTGTGCCAGAGAAACTGTTTTCTCTCCTTTCCTGTCAGGATACAACAGCATTAAAAACAATGGCTAATGGGGCTGATATTCCACTGCCATCCAAGCAGATCTTAATTGCTGCAAGGGCAGTTTCTGCCAGTTTTTCAAAACTAGGGCTTTTTCTGCCAACTTCATTAAGCTGATTTTTATAGTTTATCAATCCCCTGTTTACCATCAGCTCCTCCTGTAATAAAATGCCCACCCAAATATTGGCTTATCAAAGAACATTAAGGGGTATCCATAAGCTGAATTTCATGGTATTGCCAATTGTTCTGAAAACATCAGGAGGTGTTTGTGATTCACTCAAAGAGGCTTTTCTGTTGGATTTAATTCTAGCTCTTTCTTTTTCTTATTCAGGAGACAGTGATCGATATTTAAAAAAAAAATGCGTTAATAAATAAAACTGAGGAGGAAAAGCCGAGCATCCAACTGATTTACTGCCAATGCTGTGAAATGGTAGCGAACTGTGGGTAACTTTTCCTGTCTAAGCTCAGGTTTTTTCTTGTATTTTGTAAGCACCTACCTTGTGCCACTTTGAATGATAGTTCTTTTTGTCTCTTTTTCCCTCCAATTTAAGACCTGTCACAACCATCACACAATGGAGAGCCTTCTCATAGGTTTTAGTTAACCCACTGATCCATGAAAAAGCAGAATCTGGAGCCTGCAGAAGTGTTTGCTTACTAAAACCTACATTCGCTTATAGATTGCCTGTAAAAACCTATGCTTGTTTATATTTTGAATCCTTTACTTGCTTTACCTTTTGACGAAGAAAGCAGTGAAGTACAAGCTCAGCTAAGGTAGTGGGTTAACAACATCTAAATTTTAATGGTGTTGAGTGATAAAAAATCCCTGGAGATTTGAGAGGGGGGGAGGGAAGCCTCAAAAGCATATCAAATTAAACATCTTCAAGTCCTCAGGGGCAGAGTCAGAGGGGGAAGGGAAAAGCTGTCATCTCATTTCTCCAGTCAGTACTGTTTGCAGATGCAGGTTAGGAAGCAGGCCTTCTGAGGAGAACAGGCATTTGTTCAAATGCTTTTCCCTCCATATTCATCTCCCCTCTCTTTCTTAGTGTTCTTTGTCAGCACTTTTTCCATTTTTATAATATGACTACTGTTTTGTGGTTGTTTTTTTTAAAAAAAAAACTAAGTCCTCTGAAATAGTCATTCAAATGCTTCAAAAAAAACCCCTAAACCAACCCTGAATAACAGGCTTAATTAAGGAAAGCTCTTTTTATGTGTCTTTTTTTTTTTTCAAATAAACCATTTCATTTCACCAAAAATTAACTAAAAAATTAAATTTTAAAAAATAAAAGCAACGGAGGCATCAGAATATATCAATAATTAATTAAGAAATTAAACTGATCAGCCAGGGGTAGTACACATGACAGCATAGGTGTCCTACACTGGTGATTTGTCACACACTCTGATAGCTCACATCATGTGTTGGAAGGTCCGAAGGTTGAAATGTAAGGGGTTTGCTCCCAATTATGGGTCTGCAGGAAAGCTACAGGCTATAGATTGGCTGGTTGTTAATTAAGTGGCAAAATGCAATTTCTGCCTCTTCCCACCTTTGTACTGGATGACCTTCCTTTTTCCTCACTCTTTGGAAAATAAAATTAGTTCCCCTGGCAAGTGACACTGTTCACCTCCTCTAGGTTCTTCCCATCAACTTGATGTAACACTTTCTGCTACAGTATGACCACCATCCATAACTTTCAGTAAAGAAATAATGACACAAATGATTTATTTTTTTAAAGACACAGAATGCAACGAAGTTTTCAGATTTTTTCAGTGCTATAAGCTGCATTACTATCACCATCAACAACAGTAACACACCCTACCAAGCCACGATCTCCCTGTCTGTAACCCTTCCTAGGGGTGTGCAAAATGCACCACTACAGCTCTCTTCCAGCCTTCTCCGAGTACCCGACAGGCTTACAGATAACACACTGGGAACCATGGCATTCCTAGAGAGCCCAGCTTTGTCGCAAGAAGCACTAAGTACCACTGGGAAAAAGGAAAAGGCAGATGAAATTAACATTGCTTAATGGCTGCTCTGTCGCAGGGTCTCTGACCAAGCCCTCAGCAGCTTGCCACATTGCTCTGGCATAGCATGGAGCCGGAGCGCTCACCTGCTGTGCTCACTGCAGCCGAGGGACTGTGACCCAGTCATGTTGGGGGTGGTGGTTCTGGTAGCGGCGCTGAGTAGAAGAGACAGACAGAGGGGAGGGCAAGAGCTGAAGGAGTTTTGGGTAGTCCTCAGAGGGAAGCTTCAGAGGTTGGATTTCTGATTTTTCCTATTGTGATTCTGGACCAGTGCCGGGTGACGAGTCGGTGTTTGTCACTAATGGGGTTCTGTAACGGGGAAATCTACAGTGGTGTGACAGCTTGTCATCATCAGCAAAGTAAGATGGCACTGCACAGTTAATAAGCCAGGGAGGCTGTAAACACACAAAGAAACTAGAAATAAAGAGAGTAAGGAGGAACATGAAGCAATAAACAACAAAATACACAGGACCCATGCACAAAAATAGCATTTCTGCACACAGAACTGGGTTTGTTTTTTGGGTTTTTTTCCAAACTTTGCAACTCTATATTCGAGGAAAGCAGATTCAAATTGCTCTCAGCCACCCAAAAAACTTAAATATAGCCACACATGTAGACCAATGGCACAATGCAGTCACTCCTGTCTATGCCAACACTCAGACATACAAAGTATTTTCTGCGGTCTGCTATCAGCATGGGCCATCCTACATGCTGGCTTTCTCTTGCCCAGGGATGAAAAGTCTCCTGCACTGACAGTGACACCCTTGCAGTGTGCCTGTAGGCCATCTGGAAAAGGTACAGGTACTGTTTGGCTCACAGCGCATCGGAGAAGGGCACTCTTGGCTGGCTGCTAGGTGAGCTGGCCAAAGAGTGAACAAAACCAGCTCTAAAAGCAGAAAGCTTCAGAAGAAAGCTGGTGTTCTCCTCTTCATAAGTAAGCTGGTACAGTTATGGATGAGAGAAGACAGATCATGTGAAGGTCAGTGTGGCAGGGTCTTGCATAAGGACATTACAGGAAGAGAGAAATGAGGAAGCTGGCTTTGGTAAGAGGTGGAAAGTGGGACCTGTCCTGACAACCTCGATTTTCTTTGGCCACTTGCTCTGTTGAGCTGCGCATCCCTGATGTACATCACAGACACAAAGTGACATTAACCACATCACGTGCTGCCAATACTCAGTACTTATCCCAGCTCAGAGGTCTGCTCCCTTAGGTAGCATGGGCCTTCAGAGCCTTCCTCAGCTCTCCCAGAAGCACAGTGAGTATCACATGCTATGCTCCTGTAATCTGTAATAGCAGAGTCCATCATGTTCTTGGCAGGGCATCACCGTTTCATTATTGGTCTGCTTACTGCACAGAACTAGAAAAATGTAAAAAGTGGTGGAACATGGCAAATACTGAAAAGAGAACTGTCTGTAATTTCAAACATTTTTTGCCAGCACTATGTGTCTATTTAAGGGTTGTAAAAAGCTTCTATTTAATGAGTAAATCAGAATGCATCTTTTGGCATTTAGCAAAAAGAGACAGTTTGGATGCTTAGCCTATGTGGTATCAGTTTCCCGCTGATCCCTCTGCAAGTAAACGCACACAGATGCAGCATCTCTTCCCTCCCTTCATTCCCCAAACTCGGCTTTTAACCTAGTAACCTCTTTTTTTCTTACTCTGACTGGCTCCACAGCTGGATCCTTTTTAATTTGGGACACACCCAAGTGTGAGGGATGTCCAGAAAAAAATAGCCAATTAAGTCATTCAAAGCCCTGAGCATAGTAAACATTCATTTACAGCATGAAAAGAGCAGAACACCTTCCTGGTGCTTGCCAATTACGTGATATTTCAGCCAAATGTATTCGAACATGCCAGAATGAAAATTCCAAAGTGTGCATTATGTTCATTTCTAAACCCCGTTAACTTAATTAACTCTCGGTTAAATGTGCACTGATCTGAGATCTAAAACATGTTTGATGCGGTATTTTTCATTAGGCAAAAGAAAGAATTTGAAATGTGCAAACCATTTGTAACAAGAGAGAAGACTTCCTAAAATTGTATACAACACACACACAATTCACGGTCAACGAAGGTTTATATTCTATTTGTACATTGTTATGTTCTTGTCAGTTCTACTTGGATCACAAAACATCATTTGAGCAATACAATCCACCAAATATGGAAGATAATATTCTGCATTGTCAGTACCATTTAAAATGCAAGACCAAGTAATACGAAAAATTACTAAGCCAGTTGTATTTAACCTGTGTTGTCACTGCTAAATTCACACACCGAGTGGCTGGTTGGTGAAATTATTAGATGCACAAGTCCAGACACTCAGATCCTGTAACCAGTGGGCATACAGCCATTTCTAAAAAGAAAGAAAGAAAAGCAAGGAAGGGGCTTATCATACTTAGCAGAGCTATAGCATTTTTTAATGAAGCCAGGTTCACACCAGAAATAACTAGAAGCTGGGGCACTTTACTAGCTGTTAATCACTTTTGTTGCTTGCAAATTGATTATAATCTCAGAATGCTTTGCCCTTTTTTTCCAGAAAAAAAAATCTCATACCTGGATGTGACACACACTAAGGCAGAGGTTACAACTGGCAACAGGAAAATAAACTGGATACCTCCCAGAGCAGGTGCCATAAAAACAAATTGTTATTACCAGAAGAGAGAGGCATGCCTGGTTGTCAGAACAGCTAGTTAAATGGGATAACGACTCTCTGCTCTGTCCTAGAACTGAGGCTGCAGAAAGTTCATTCCCTGCAGCATCCTGTGCGTTTTAAGAGGCATCTTCTAAAAGTCACTGGATGAGTCTGTCCTCCTTTCTCTACACGAAGTGAATTATTAAGCGTATTCTAGGCCAGCTGAAACAGCAAAACACTGTATTAAACTGATGTCACCCACATTGTGCGTCACTCATATATTGCTTCCAAATAAGACACAAGTGAATAGCACTGCCATATAGGCACACAGAACATTATACTGACATACTGAAACATATGCATACAGGGCACTCTGTAGCCATTCCGCTGTCACTAGGTACGTTAAAGCACAAGAGACAGATACCATGATGGGTCCAAAAATAACTTCACTGAGTTAAACAGAGTTATGGTCTGTGACTGTGGGCTATATTTCACGTGCCCAGTCAGCTTCTAGCACAGGAAGATTTCCCAGCTTTCCTGAATGTTAAACTGAAAGGAAATACTTCTATACTCTCAGAATAGAAACAGTCAGACTCCAGAAGGCTATACCATCTCTGCCTTTCAGCGTCAGCGGGTCCAGAAAAGCTCCAAAGAGCTTTTTGATTTCTGTTTCTTCTTTGTGATTTAAGAGGTAGGCAGAGTGATGCATAAGCTTCTGTGCTTATTTCTGCTGCAGCTTCCTCTAATGTACAGTTTTCTCCATCCTATCCCTGACTCCATCTCCACATTCTCTGCTCATGAAGCCTCTGGACACTTAGGATTTCCCATGGCCTGAATGACCACGGCAGGTTTATGCGGCACTTTCTGAATACTGAGCTACTTCCACCACGCAAGCTGAAAGTGCTACCTCTGCTGCTCATCTTAATTCTGCTCCTTTTTCTAACGCTCTCTAGCTTTCAACATTCCTGGTATAGTTACTTCATAGATATATTAGACTATTTTTAATCAACATCTGATTATCTTCTTAGAAATTACTCTTATTTGCTTCTTAATAAAATATACCAACATATCCTACCTTGTCTGCAACTTGGCACCAGCAGATGTTTGCTCTTTATGCACCCATTACAATTTCCATTCATATAATACACACTACTTCAAAGTAACCCTTTGAACCTGAATAGGACCACAACCCTCATACATACAACTTAATTTTGCCTACTAGAAGATGCTTGGTTTAGCATGAAGTCAATTTGCATACTGATTGATCTCTTCTCCTTCCAGTCACAATGTAAAAAGTTAATGCATTGCTATAATAATTCACTGTACATCAAATCTAATTTCTTTTGATGCATTCAGCCACGTACTGTCACTTTAATGCATGTTCCTGGCACAGGCACACACAGTGTTTCATGTGAAAACATTTACATTGGCACTCAATTCAATTAATTTTTTCCTCAAAGTTGAAAAATTCAAACTGAGGTGTATCCATCTCTTCAAAAGAATCAACATTTTTAAGCTAGGGAAAGGGAGAAAGAGGAACAATTCCATTTCGCCAGTATTTGAGTCAGCAATAGTTTAACACTGAAGCTGTGAAATTCATCAGTCATTTCTTTATTTATCTTGTGTTAGCATCTACTCAACATGGGGAAAAGCACACGGCTCCTCAAAGTTTACCATAGAAAGAGTAAGACCAAGAGAAAGAAATGAAAAGGTGTGGGAAGTACATAGGCCATTTACCAGAGCAAGGTAACTGC
This sequence comes from Falco cherrug, assembly GCF_023634085.1. NCBI lineage: Eukaryota > Metazoa > Chordata > Aves > Falconiformes > Falconidae > Falco > Falco cherrug. Next base: position 78,920,861 of record NC_073698.1, read on the forward strand.
TCATTCGCTCCTAATAGGGAAACTATGAGAATACGGAGCCAGAAAGAAAAGAAAGCGCTGGGAGAAAAAAAAATCATACACAAGTGCATGAAGTTAATACGTTGCATTTTCCAGTCTCGTAGCCAATAAGCCACTACCATTATTTTCTTTAGGAAGTTTATATGCATCAAAACACCTATTTAACTTCTTACAAAGGTATGTTCTCATCTTTCTGGCATTTAACAGGTTAATTTGCCAATGCAATTCTCACAGAAAGTACTTGGTGTGTTTGCTTGCTATTAAGTGCTGTGCTTACAGTACTATCATTCGGACTGTGTTTACAGTCTGCCATTTAACTGCTTGCAGTTCCTCAATATCCCCAATACTATCTGATGACTTCTTGGCACTAGCCATGCTTTGCTGTACAGGTGCACCAAACTTCTCACAGTTATGGCTCACATAAAGGCTATTTGTAACAGGGACCTTTTCAAAAAGATGCCTGTGTATATGATGTAGGAGTCTTTCCACTCTGCAACTCCCTGAATATACACATGTGCTATATACATACATGTACAATATGATCTTCCAAATCACTTGCATGGCAAGAAAAACCAACAAAAGCAAAAACACCACACGGAAAACCCCATAAAAATGAGAAAAAAAGAGGAAAGGAGTAAGATGTTGAGGATGCTGCTACTTAATTTCACTGATCCTTCAAGGTATTAAGCAGAGAGGCTGTTGTCCTTTTACAAAGCTTCTGAGACTGTACAGCCAGATAAACTAGCGCTGAGAATTTTGTTTACCCAGATCTGTTTCCAGTGACTGCAGAACATGGGAAAAGAGTTGGCAAAGATACAACATGCTCCTTCCAATTTTGTCTCCCTACTGGTGTTATCATTAAGGCTGAACCTGCGAGTAGAGAACATCATCCATGCTAGCAGTGCTCAGAGGTCCGTCAGATTTGCTGTCACTGACTCACTGATTGATTTTGTTTCTCCCATTTCTGGGTCAGTGAATTCTTACACGTGGCTATTTTCCAGCCAAGGATTAAATGCAGCAGAACACTGACTATTAATCCAGTGTACTTCAGCTTGTTAAATAAAAATAATGAAAAAAAACAACAGAATTTGGTACAGAATCTTTGTCATTAGCATATATGTGTGCACATGCACATGTACTCAACTTCCAAAATTTCACCTTGGAGGAGAACACCTTCCCTTGGAGACAGAAAGGGTTAGGAAATACAAAATATCTCCTCATTGTACTACTGACAGGGTTCTGGCCTTGAGCTCTATTATTTCAGATAAGTATTTTCTATGAGTCTGAAAGGCAGAAGTAAACTAAGCACACAACGTATTTGTGTGTGAAAAGAATATGTGAAAATAGAGTTCAAAATCAGGATTGTCCCAGGATTTAACATGTTAATTAACAGAACATCTTTCCCAACAGAAAAAGACTCCATGGGATAGTGAAATTGCATCAGATTCCTTGATTCACTGTTTTAGTTTATTTCTTCTGGGATTTCTTTGGGGGCCTTTTTAACATTTTAAATGAGGTATTTGAGCTTCACTACTTGTCAAAAACCATGAATTTAGACAAGACTTCATATGTCTTCAAAGACTAATCAGAGGTATAATCACACTTCCGTTAAGTTACTTCTGTGACTAAAAAAGGGGCAGCAACTCCACTGCTTAGTGCTCCATTGGTTGCTCAATTCTGCTGTTTACAGAAATGGTATATTTTGCCTTTTTGCTTTAGTGCTGTTTTCTGTAAGAGCGACTTCAGATGGAAAAAAGGCCCAAACTGAGGGAAAAATATTCAAGTTGCTAGAAGACAGATATCAACAGCACGTTGCAACTAAAGAACATGGTAAACTGACTAAAGGTGACTCCTTTGAGTCAAGTTGTTCTCCCCAAAGACATATTTGTTTAGACTTCCATCCTTCCTCTAGTTCTTATCTGGCAAGGAATGACTCCACGAGGAAATAAAGTGAGAACAATGCTGAACAAACACAAATATGCTATTTGCCTGTCTGCCTCTGTGAACTGGTAGAGGCATCTCTATCAAAACACCAACAGGAAAGCAAAGTCTGTGAATTTTACAGTGCTGGACTAATACACTTACAGAGCTGCATCACTGCTGTGCTTCAGGCAAGTGGAATAAACAGCCCTTTTTCAGGCAGCATGAGCAACCAAGCACACTATGCTCCTGCAGGACTCAAATGCTAGCCTTGTATCACATGTTACATACTAGGTAACGTGTAGTAGGGTCCAGTTGCATGAGGGAAAGCTGCCTTTAAGAAAGCAAACTACACACTCCCTGCAACAGCACAATCTTGCCCCTCCATTAGGATCATCAGCTGCCAGTGCACAACCCACCCAGTAACAGTCAGAGGGATATTTCAAGAATCACTCTATGAAGGGCAAACTGAGCCAAGGATCATGGAATAAGCCAGAACACACAAGCCTCACTCTGTCACAGCCCCAGCTATTGGCCAGAGGGCTAGAAAACAATCTATTCTGAGCACAGAATCACAGACAAATGACAGAACATGAAATCCAGCATTCACATACAAAGAGAGGAAAAGCCTGCCTCCCTTCAAGCCTCTGGACAGCTCGAGTATTAGAAACTCAGCACTGCTGGTATGTTTATTCAGTCAGCAGCACACGGGCTGGTAAAGTTCACGAAGCAAACTACTGCTATGCTGCCCACCAGCAGTGTTCCACCTGTCCTGGTGGCCATATCAAAACATGCTTCCTATCAAAAGAACACAGGAATTATGTAATTTTTTTCAGCAACCTTTTTCCGTAATCTGCATTACTATTTAGGTAATAAATGACAAATAGGATTCAGTGAAACACATGTAAAATGGGATTTCTCCTGTAACTTCTGAGTAGCACCTGAGGTCCACCAGTCCCGATGCCATCCGCACACAAGTGATGACAGGGTTAAGATGGCAGCAGCCATCCCTGGTGCAGTCTTGTCCATACTATTGCTTGGGAAGTACATGGTCTCCTCTGAGCACCGCAGGCCATAGTATCTGGCTGGCACTGGCAAAAATCATGGCCAAGAGCCTGCTCACAGCTAGGCAGTGTTTGCACAATCAGGACTGGACAGGCACTCCAGCTGACTCCCTACTCTTGTTTTATTTATCAGTAGAGATGCAGCCACTGAGCCCTACCTAACAACCCTTTAAGTTGGCTACAACCATTCTGTTCACTCTAGCGCAGTTTTGGTTACTTTAAGCACACTGGGGAAAGGCCAGGTGGAGTAAGAAACATTCTCAGCCTTTTTTAAAGAAAGAGTTTAATCAAGAACATTTCTCAGGAACATTATCAACATCTAACCTTATCCCTCCTATCACAGGGCACAGAAATTTTGCCTCAGTGATTTCAGCAGTGTCTTCACTACCTCTTAGTTGTACCAAACTTACCTTTCAGAAGCCTAGCCAAGGAGTGGACTGGAAGACAACAGAGTAGGGAAATGACCACAACACATGACAATCTGTTCAAATGATTATACCACCCAAGGCTACCTTTGAGCTAGGAGATACTCTAAAATCTAACAAATGTAAACGCTCTAACATTCGAGTCCAGTTTCCAAATTTTATTACCCTTTCAGGAAATCAGCAGAGTTCCCCCCTGAGTGTATACTTATATCATGATAAAATCATTCCTGAAAGGTAAACGTTGTCTTTGATAAGCAAAATAGATGCTGCTCTTCAAATTATTCACAGTAAGGGGGCTTTTCAGGATGTCGGTTTATTTGGGAGGTTTTTTTAGAAATTTTATCTGAGCTATAATTTGCAACATCCTTTTTAGCATAGAGACTGAGTGAGGAGGCACAATTTCAGCCATGATCTCACCAGTGCTGCTTGTAGACTACTGCTGTTTGGTATACCTAGGAACAATCCAAGAACAACAGCAGTTCCTTCTGTTACAGGTTTGCAACAGAAATGCAGACATCATATAGATCAAGAAAACCTTTTTACTGAAGAATAAATTAGTAGAGAGACTTACAGAGTCCCCTGAGGGAGGTAATTCTGCCTCTCTATTCCACTCTGGTGAGACCTCACCTGGAGTACTGCATCCAGCTCTGGAGTCCTCAGTACAGGAAAGACATGGACCCATTGGAATGGGTCCAGAGGAGGGCCACAAAAATGATCAGAAGGATGGAGCACCTCTCCCTATGAGAAAAGGCTGAGAGAATTTGGGTTGTTCAGCCTGGAGAAGAGAAGGCTCCAGGCAGACCTTCTTGCAGCCTTTCCCTACTTAAAAGCAGCTTTTAAGAAAGGTGGGGACAGAGTTTTTTAATAGGGCCTGTGGTGATAGGACAAATGGTAATGGTTTTAAACTAGAAGAAGGCAGATTCAGACTAGACAGATACAAGCACAAATTTTTCTTACAATGAGTGTGATGAAACACTGGGACAGGTTGCTCAGAGAGGTTGTAGATGCCCCATATCTGGAAACATTCAAGGTCAAGTTGAATGGAGCTCTAAGCAATCTGATCTAGTTGAAGATGTCCCTGCTTGTTGCAACAGCATTGGACTAGATGACTTTTAAAGGTCCCTTCTAACTAAAACCGTTCTATGATTCTATGATTCAGAGTCTGAGAATGACAACAAAAGTCCTCTGTTAAATCACCATTATGCACTCTGTCATCTGATTCCTCATCTCCTCCTGAGCACTCAGAGTTTTGCAGCCTGTGACATTCAGGCCTTCTGGGGGCTGCAGGTGTATTGCTGATCATGCCACCTTCCAGCTTCTTAGCAGTCAGAGCAGCTAACTTTTCCTTACACTCCTCCTCCCACCCTCCCTCCCTTCCTCTGTTGGTTAACACACACACTTGAAACTCTACTTAGCATTCCCATTGTATTTCCAGGCCACAGAACATATTCATAAACGTTCCTTGGTGTTTGTAACCTGATCAGACACATCACAATTTTCAGTTGTCAGAACAAAAACGACAGTAGTTTAAACAAAAACAAGATAACATGGCCTCACCCCATCCCTAATTCCAATGGGAAATGCACAGCATTTCCTGCATATTTCAAACAGTGAAGAGAATAAACATGATGAAGTAGCAGTAGTACAAAAATCTAAAAAGAAATAATAACAAAGAACTAGATCATGAGCACTGTTTGGCCTTGGAATACAGTGGTCCATTCATTGTATATTGGATGAGCTGATTTCCAAAGCTAATGAACCCCTCTGCTTTCAAGTGCTGGTTCACAACTTCTTTCCAGTGTGGGTATTACCCAGTGCATGCAACACAGAGAGAGATTTTCTCTTGGGTCATTAATCCCATCTCAGGATCAAATACTTCCCCTTACACTCATGACACACCTGTTGCAAGAAAAGCAACTGTTTATATGGAAAAATAACATAAGAATTATAATATATATATTAAAATATATTATTATATTTTACGTGCTTAATGAGACATAGCAACAGAGAGAAAAGCTTGCAACATGGGGCCAAATCTCTATGCAGACCACCAAGCATTCAAAGGACTCAACGGTCTAAAAAGAAATACAGGGAAATGAGACTTGACAGCTGATGAAAGGGAAAAAATATTAATTATGAAAGTGATGCTTCAGTCTCTGAAAGGTGAAAGAGTACAAACAGTTCTACAAACAGCTCAAAACATGATAGTTATGCCATGTATTTTTTAAAAGTACACCCATCAGATGAATTGGTAAACTATCCTGGTTTGACATAAATATTCAGGAAAGTAGTTATTAAAACTGAACATTCATTTGGGGGGGGGGGGTTTGCTTTTTTTTGGTTTGGTTTGGTTTTATATGAGAGTTAACCTAGAAACTGTGTTAATCATAAGATGATGAGTAATACGTTGGACTAGATAGATGGTTACCCACAGCGTAAAAGAATAGGTAGCGTTTTCAGCATAAGTATTTCAGAGATTTTGAGAGACATTTCAGTGACTACCAAGGGTTAAACAGAATCTAAAAAAGATACCACTGTCTTAAAATACTAAGGAAATTATTATGGAATAAACAATTATTAAATAATTATTTCAAGATCAATACCAATTTGGTAGAACTAAATTACTAGTAACCATATGTAGGGTTGGTTTGAGTGATTTCTATCTTGTATTTGATGCCTTCACATTTCCCTCTTACCTACTGACAAATACAGCAGCTGTCTAAAGCACTTACCATTGTTTGCACACAAAACTCATATCCACTTTGCCTCCTTTACATATCTCTCATGAAGCTAATCACAGGAATAAGTGTCTTCAGTGAAAAGACAGAAAGCAAACCTTCCATTTCAAAATCATCACCAGTACAGACTTCCAGTACTTCAATAGAAGTGCAGGTTATACACAACACACAGGACTGAGTCTGTCCATTTGATGAATAATTGCCTTTTCCATATACTGGGGAGGTAATTTCCCGCTAATCATTGGCCAAAGCAGTCCGGTAAAACATGGCACATTACCCCACCAGTCTGCCAAACAGACCCATTCAAACATGCATCATCTTTCTATAGGTGCAAGTTATATAGCGGCGAGAGCTCTCACTTCAAAAGTCAAATTTGCATTCCATCCAAGAACGGAATACAGTCATTTGCAGAGATTTGGAATCAGATAACAAGATGCTTTTCTCTGCTATCCTCTCATCATTGAGAGGATAAACTATAAAGGCTGACTGGCAAAAAGCTATTCACTAGCTCAAAAGATTAATCCTAAATTTTTGTAAATGCTTTAAAATACAACTCCTGAGATCAAGAAGTTATATGCTGTCAAATTAAGGAAAACTCTACTATCTAGAGATGCCAGAAGTTCAGAAATAAAAACCCTCCCTCAGAAACAACAGCGTTTTTCCTTATTCTGTTCATACATTTATATCTAATTAACTATAGGAGTGTCCTAGAAGAAAACAGACCTTAATTATTTTCAGAAGAAAAAGAATAAACAACAGGACAGAAACTAGCAATATTCTTCTGTGAAATATAGTCATTTTCCAGTGACAAATATTGATTTTTTACATCAAAATGCTCTGGGATTGCATCAATCAGGCTAGATTTTCCTCAAATTAAATAATAAATAAACAGTCAATTTTAAGAGTGTAAAAATTTTAATGAGTCATTATTACTTAAAGACTTTAAGATCTTATAGATTAAAGAAATGAAACATTAAACTCTGTTGCTTGCTATACCTTTTCAAGAATTGAAAACAATGTTTTATTTTCTAACTGGCTTTGTTTCAATTTTGCAATGAAATAGAATTGAACAAGCACTTGTTTAACGAGCTTTAAGAGTGACCCTCCGTCTTTTCCAAGGTCAGATACCTACTATTCATAGAATTAGGTTGAGAAAAGAAAGATTTGCCAGCCCTGCTTTGAGCAGGGAGTTGGACCAGAACTCTAAAGGTCCTTTACAACTTTAATGATTCTGGAAGTCTATGAATAAAACTCCTGCCTCTTCAGAAATTGTTCCCAGCTATCTTAGTTGGGCATATGGTATCAATTACCATAATATCCCAGTTCTTTGCAATCTTTAATATATTTATCTTCACAGTCCTTTTGAGAGGCAAGAAAGTCTATTATCCTTATTTTATAGATAGAGGACTCAGGTACTGAAATTTAAATGGTTTCTGTTAAATACTTCTATTCTATTACTCATGCTCAAGGCTCCGTGGATGTTGCATATATGTGGACATTTATGCACTAAATATTGAAAATATCCTGAAGTCTTTCTGGGTAATTTCATTTTCATAATTTCATACCTGATAACTTCAATAACTTCACAACACTAGAATGCTTCAGTTTGGGCATTTCAATTTAACCTGAAAAAACTTAAAATTCATGTCAAGACAGCATCTTCTGACTTGATAACCTACCCTAGACAACGTCAAAGCCAAGCACTTAAGTAAGTAGAATGATCATTTGAATGGCCTGGTAAATACATAGTCAAGGTAGTAGATTATATTTCTTAGGCACCACAGGGGTGTAAAAGCTTGCTACTAACACTAGCATCATATTGATATAAAATACAGGTTAGCAACTCTACTCAGAGAGAGGAAAGGAACTACGAGTGTCCTTAGCCAGGGAATCAAAGGCAAATTACAACACAGCAGTTAAAACTGTTCCTTTAAAACTGTTTGCGAATTTCCATTCACAAGGATCATTTAAATATTTCAAGGATGGCTCCTCAGGTCTGTGATCACAAAAGGATATTAGCAGGTTACTAAAAACAAAACAATAAAAACAACAGAACGAAAGAAAAAAAACCATCTTAAAACTTTACCAAACCAAAAATTTGATCCACACTTCAATGCAACAGCCTCCTCCTAAAACTGTGATTCAAGAGAGATCCAAAACCAATAAAGTCCATGACATTTAATTTTAACTACACAGGTATTTTGCATAGTTCTAGTAATTCATATGTAGAAGCACATGTTTCACTCTAATATTTACAATGTCTCAAACTTACGGCTAACACATCATAAAATAATAAAAAAAATTGAAATAGTAAATATGGATACATTAGTGGGACATAATATCTGCATTGAGTCTATGGAAGCTCAGCAATATTTTCTTGTCTGGACTTACTGAAATCTTAATCACAACCCCTCACTATGTTTATATCCCCGGAAGCCATATTCTTTTGCTTTAGCATATGCTGCTCTCTTTGTGGCAGATTGTTTTTAAAATATTTTAAAGGAGACACTCAGCATGCAGCTAAGACTCTTTGTATCAAGGGTTGAACAACTGAGCTCTCCATAGAAAGCGTTCACTCCATTTCGTGTTCAATCTCCTGAGTAGTGTGAATTTATTAACCACTTTGAAGTGGTAAAAATGTGATGTGTGTGTGTACCGATGATCCAAACAGTACAAAAACCAGCCAGGAAATCAATAAAGCAGCTTTTTAACAAATGCATTTCCAACCGATCAAAAGAATAGCCTAACGGCTACATACGGCTGATCTAACACTCATTACATTATCATTTCAAGGAAACATCTTTTGCAACTGAAAGGTGAAGTCTTTGTGTAATGAGCTCCTTCTGAGTCAGCAGCAAGACCCTTTTTTATATTGCTGAGACAAAATAAATATGTGGCAAACACCGGGGAGGAATTATTCTCTGCAAACAAATGTTTTCCTGCATGCAAGGGCTCTTGCTTTGAATTGGTTTGCTGCTTAAAAGCAAGGAAATACAGAGAAGAGGGGGTCTTTAATGTAGGACCTTTTCATTAAAAGAGGAAAAACGTAACTCATCAATGGTTGCCTCTGAGGGACAGGTAAGAGGGGGAAAATGTATTCTGTCTGGCATTAGCAGATTCAAATATATGCTGAATGCAGAATGGGATTTGAGCTGGCCCCGGAGAGGTTTTCTGATGTTTTCCAAAGGTCTCACACTTGGAGGAATGTTTCCCTTACTAACAGTATCAAAGCCGAATATATTTTTCAAATTAAGGAGATGTTAAATCTGAAATAAACGGCTTTGTTTAGATTTTAAGAGACTATAAAAGGTGCAGGTCACATCTTCAGAGAGCATGAATTACCAAAGGTCTGCTGAGCCATATATTACACAGATTGACAGGTTGACACTAACTGTACTAGCATAACTTTCTGTTTGTGTGCTGCTTTGTTTACAATAACTGGTAGGGAAGTAAGAAGCAAAAGTGGTTCATTTCTGTAGTAGTGTTTAACTGGTTGACCCAGAAATGACTGACAGATCGGAACATCCCTTTTCGCCCTTCCTTTACTAAAAAGATTATCTTACAAATAAAACCATGTCCTAAAAATTACTGTTAAGGAAACAAAGAGCTGTTTTGAATAAACACAACATATTAAAAATCTTGGAGGAATTGGATTATTTATTTTTTTTAAAAGTAATGATAGCGGCTAGGGGTCCCCACATCGTCCCACGGTTTGTACTGAAGTAGCAAGGAAATTCAATATTCTTAAAATGTCTTTGTATTACACAATCAAATTAGACTTTCAAAGGAAAGTGCTGCCTCACAAAGTATCACTGTTTCTACTCTCTTCAGTTAAAATCACCATTATTGAAACCTCTGCAATCAGGCTACCCTTGTGCATCTCCAAGCAAGAGTGCAGTATAGGAGACAAAATATTTTTCCACGGCATCCATTAGGGGACTACTGATAAAGCAAGTTATTGATGTAACACCAGGCAGGCTGAGGCTGACTATTTTCCACAGTGCCTTGTTTGTCTGGAGTAATGTAGTTTACCACATAAATCTTACTGGCATGAGTGCACAGGAGGGTTCCCACAGGGACCGGAAAGAGAATCAAAAATTCTTGCCCCTTTATCTGCCCTCACAACACTTCAAGGAGAGTCAGGAGATCCCTTCTTCATGTGGTAGTCATGACCCCTCAGAATTAAATGCAAAAATAGGATTAATCTCCTCTAACATTACACGTCTTTGCTGTTGATGTCTATATCTGAAGCTCTTCAGTCCAGGCTTGTTTGAAACCAAATGGATAAAAGCAGATGCTTTTAGGGCATGATTTCTCTAACCAAACAGGAATGTCTAACTCTTGAAAAGATAAATCACGCCCTAGAAATGTCAGTTTCTCTTGTCTTTTAATAAGAAGATAAGATGACTAGCTCAGAGATAGGCATTTACACTGTAGATGTTTGTATGTGACGAGCTAAATCCCACACTGACAGCCCAGAGAGGTATCCTGCTTTGCAGATTGCTGCATTTTGGTGACGTGACATCTGTGCACCAGCTCATGCAATTCTCTGTGGAATCTAAGAGTTTCAAAAAGAAAATAGCACCCTTCTCATGGAACTCACAAATCAGGAAGGAAAAAGAAATCTCTTTAAATCTGTGGGTTTTTTCCTCCCTTGTCTCTCTGAAAACTGGCTTTTTGCTTCATGTGGCATGTGTCTGGGTTTGCACAAATGCACACTTCTCTGTATGAAACTTCCCATCAGCTTCCAGTAGGAACTGGATAGCTTTTTCTGCTCTCATAGTATTAGCCTTCATGCTTTTATTGACAATTTGACACAGCAGGCCAGCTTATGGGTTTATTTTTTTTCTCATCATCCCTTTCAAAACTTTCTTACACACTCCTTTTTCTTGTTTCTCATTTCCTTTTTACCAGCAGCCTTCAGTTGCTTTAAAGTGTTTCAGAGGATGCTGGAGGAAGAAAGCAGTAGAAAAAAATATGGAGAGAGGCAGAGGGAGGAGAAAAAAAGTGGCAGTTTTATACTGTTGCTGTCCCTAAGGCACAAGGCTGCCTACTGCAAAAATAAAGCAAAGGAACCAAGTGAGTGGTTGGAAATTTCCTCACTCTCATAACAGAAAATTAATGTTGGTGTCACAAATTGTGCATGGAGTTTGCTGAGGATCACAAGGAACAGAGGAAGATCCTTTGGCCACCAGGTGTTTTGTTGCAAATTAGAAACATTCTTTCCATGGTCACAAGGCAAAAAGCATTCACAAGCAGAGGAGCAATCACTAAGGTGATGCAGGCCCTGCACTTTTCTTCCATACTTTATTTCTTTTTTGAACTTTTTGATAGAGAAATACGTCCCCCTCCCAAAACCCCAGTTCAGTTATTCTAAATGAGGTTACACATCAGTACTGAAACTTGCAATTTAAGCACTGCAGCCTGCGCAGCTTGTAACTTTTCCATAAAGTGGATGACATTTCTACTATTCTCCTTGCTTGCAATATGAGCTGCTGAAGTAGACTTTTTTTTTCATTTTCACATTTCATACTCTTACGCATTGCATTCATACTACTCTTGCCTCACTACAAAGAAGATTGCACCTTTTAATATTTTGTAATTTATAGTGTGGTCTTGCAATGGCTAAATATTTATTACGTTTTTACTCTTGACCTGTCACTGCGGCATTTACATATGCCTCAACAGGAATATTTACACTCTCATTTTCTGCTGCAAATGGTAGCTAATGTTAAAATGTTAACAACTGAGTGAAATAACCAAAACCTTTATAGTTTGACCCTCCAATTCCACCCTTCCCAAAAGGGTAGCTAATTTATATGATAATTATAAGGAAATTGGGAAATTTTAAGTTTCCTGAAAGAATCTCTAAGATGAAAATAGTAGCTTATAGAATTTTTGCAAGGATTGGAACCATAAGTCGTCTATTTTAATATATCTTGTTTAGGTTGCATTAGTGCTTTCTGTGGTCTTATTAACCTAAAATATATGAATGTGTTAAAATATTCAATGTACATCAATAACATCTACAATACTAAAGAATTCTCAATATACAGATTCAGCTGCATGATTTGAAGGGTAAAACAAGTCAGTGATAAATACTGACTGACTTCTAAACAAAAATATAAGAGCAGTATGAAAGAAATAGATCATTAATAAAGAAAACTGTGTCCTCAGTGTGGCTTTCCTCCTACTATGCTGGTTTTTGCAAGGTGGACTTTTTTTTTTATTCAATGTTACAAATCAATAGTCACACAGTAAGTCTCATGTCTTCCCTTCCAGTCCAAGTTTTCAAGACTGAAGCGTCCAGAGCACATCTGCTGTTGATGAACATCAGGGAAAGTAAAGCAAACACAACTGAAAGGCCCTAGCTGCTGCTCCTGTTGCTAAGAGTATTTGTTCTTCCCTCACTGATCACCTGCCTTCTTACTTTATGCAGATGGCATCCCAGCTGCTATGACCATACAAAAAAGGTCAGTTTACACACAGCTCAACAGGTAACATATTATCAGCATAGTAGAAAATACATCTTCTCCTCCAGCTTTATAAATAATGTCCTCAAACTGGCTCAATACAAACTGCACAATGAACTCTTACTTTAAAACCTCTTCTGTCAAGTCAACATAAATTTGCCAGGCCACCAAGTTTTCTGTGTTATCCTGCGTTTTCATCCTATATTAATTTCCCATTTATTACCTTAATAAAGTATTTAAACTGCATGTTAAAATTCTTATTGGCTTGCATGCACCCTCCACGTGATTTCTATATTATTATCCCACATGCAGCTGGCACAGGCAGCTGGGGGGCAAAACCATTATATCTGATGGTTGATAGTGCAACACTGATGATCAATGTATTATCAAATTCAGTCACAGCAAACACAGGAGAGCAGAGAAAGGGCAGAACACTGTCAAATTTTCCCTTTGTGTTTGCAGGGGGCACTCCCAAGCACATTTCAGTCTTTCTGATACATGTTGATCCTGGACTACAGAGGCAGCATTGACACATGCCCTCCTTAAAGCAGAGCACTGGAGGTGTGTAAATACGGCCTGGTTGTGGGGGATTTCTTGGCTTTGACTCCTTGACAGTTAAAGTCAGGAATGACCGTGGACCCTGAAGAGCTCAGGAAGTGTGGGTCAGTGGTTCCTCCAAGGGGCCAAGCTCCTGGGTGGCTCTTGGGTCAGAAAGGGAAGGTGACTCCAGCAACGCTCACCTGGCAACACTGAACTATTGGGGAACTCTGGGCAATCCAGGCAGGTCAGCCCTCCTGGCCTAGTATGATTTATTTAACAGCAGTGCAGTGCAACATTACTTTTTTCTTTCTTTTTTAAGGGGCATGAGCACTGGCACCAGCTGAAAATACATATAGGGAGATTGCACCACACTGCTTGTGTTTCTCTTGCTCCACTGCTAGCTGCACCTGGGGTAACTAACTAAACCAACAAATATGAGGAAATACATAATGAGATCACGTCTTTATTTTGCAGTGTTGACAGAATCTCAGACCAACAGTAAAATTAATACAGAATTTGAATGTTAAGAGAAAGACCATCTCTCACATACTGTGTTCCAAGACTGCAATTAGAAAGACAAAGACACTTCTGTCTTCATAAAATCCCTGCCTAATTTTAGGTTTTTCCATTAAAAGAAGAAAAAATCGGGTGTGATATCGAGAACTGGTATTTCAAAATACCATTTTGTCTTAACACATGAAATTTGGTCTTTACTACAATAATTTTCTATTTTACATAGCAACAATGAGAAAATAGGCCCTGAAGGTGTTTCTAGGTAGAAACCACTTACAGTTAATCAGAACAAATACTGAATATGAGAGTGTGTTTTTCAACAGTAAGAGATGCCTAGAGATTTAGAGAAACATAAACAAGAAAAGTTGCAAAGTACAGATATTGTAAAGAGTTTGCTAGAAGATAACATTTTCTTCTCCATTTATTTACTAGTTAAAGCAGTTAATAAAGGTTCATGTTTATGTATTGTATATATTTCATAATTCTTTGTGTTACTTTGAAATAAAATGAATGCTCCAAGTTTCTAGAAATCTGATTTGAACAAAGAAAAAATTAGTAGAGGCTTCATCTACAACAAATGAATCATCTCCTCCATGGAAATTTCAAAGGGTGCTAGACAGAAGCCAAACTATAAAAATAACATTCTCTGAATCAAAGACATTCAATCTTGATTCCATCTAGGACTCTAAAAAGTAAATACCACCAAACATGACCTCAAAATGCTTCCAGGTTGTTCCAAGTCAAGCTCTCATTTGTGCATGAGTGGTGTTGCTCCCACCAACACCTGCTCACACCCTTTTCCAATATTAACCTCCAAGTGTATGAATTACCTAAGGTAAATATGCAGTCCCCACTACTTCTAAATGAGTTTTGTGCAAGTACACTCTGTCTCCAGTACACATAAGCGCTTGATAAATAGACACGCAGGTGTCAGCAGGCGCTAACTTTGGGTGTACAAACAGACTATTTTTTGAGTATTCAACATTCACCTAAGCAACCAATGTAACACACCTCTGAAGATGACAACACCTAAAGCTGCCATCATCACTGTGACTCTGAATTATGTACCATATGATGCTCATTTAATGTTACGCTTTACCCTCAGGCTTGCAGCTGCCAAAGCAAGAGACCGCTCATGGGATAAGGTAAGTAAGTCTTCTGAAGCATCAGCTGTATATTCAGTGGTTTCTGCCATCAGTTGGGGGCCTTAGGTACTGAAGCTTTATGGTGCTGAGCTGGGGGGAATTCAGACACAGAATTATGTTCTGTAATTTCATAGTAACCATGCCACCCTTGGCCGGTATTTCTGCTGTATCCCCATAACTCAGGGTTTTTAGGTGAGTGTATCAGAGATGTTTTCAACAGTGGCTCCATTATTCTGGAGAAATTTTGGGCAGAATGACTTATTGTCCCATTATGTGTGACAAGAAAAGGACCATTTATCAGCACTCTTCCAGTAAGGATGACAATGGGGAGGAGGAAGGTGGCAACATCCTCTGCTTATGACAGAATAACAACTGCACAAGGTGCACAAATCAGGCAAGGTTATAATTTCAGGTGACTCTCCCCACCAGCTGGGCTGAATGGCAGCCACCAAGAATATTTTCTTGTCAACAGAATGGTCCCCCTCTGGCATACAGAGAGATCTATTGTTTTCTCAACTATGATCCAATAACCTATGTATGGCCATTTAATTCATATACAAGCAACAAGGCTCGATGGTGGAAGAAAGAGTAAAACATCTACTTTATGTTCAAACACTTAATACCAAGTAAATTATTTCCTTAAACTAAAAGAAAGCAAAAATAAACCTAAGAACTCATCTTCTCTTTCCTTCCTCCAACCGGCTTCTCAAACTATGGTCAGGTAGGAATTACTGATTTTGCCATGCTGCTTCCAATCAGTATGTAAAAAAGCCTAACAGGCAGACTTTCAAAAGGATTAGCTCTGCATATACCATCAATTCTGCTCTGCAATAAAAGACTGATTAAAACAGTAGGCATAGAAGACTGTACAAAGATGCTTATTACTCAACTGTTTTAAAACCTCTGACACAACAGTACACCATAATGGCTTGGCACTATTCGTTTAATTCTTTTGCTCTGGGTCCCTGCTGGGCCTACACTCATTTTGTTGGATGCTGCTCCTTAGTTCATATGCCCTACATAGCATATGCAGCAGCTACTTATCTGCAGCAATCAAGCTCAGAGTTTTTCTGGATTTCATGACAGCGCTGCTTCAGATTAACTGCTCTCTATTTTTCTATGAGCCAGTTAATCACTGTACTGCTTGTTCTATTACTGGGTAATCAAAAAATTAAGAGCAATCATCCTATAATGGCAATTCTGTGGCATTACATTAGTCAACTTCCTCTGTCCCAAGCTGCTCTTACACAAATTACTTCTTTTTTAATAATTTAATCTATTTTTTTATACTCTAAAATATCTCACATTTTGATCCAGACCTATAATGGTTAGTTCAGGTAAATTATTTTCATAGCTATTCACATTACAAAAAAAAAAAAAAATCTCATATCTGCAGTGGTTTCTCCTACCTAGACAATTTGATTCTCATTAAAACTTTGTTTTGGGTACCCAGGTACTTTTTTGGTAACTGATTTTTAGTAATGAAGCATATGTGCTTTCCCCAAAATAACCTCAAGCACTCTTAAACCAGTGGTATGGAGGTTACCGTTGTAAAGCTTGTTGTGCGCACAGTTAACTTGTCAACAACAAACTTGCCATAGCAGACAAGAGACTTTACATCAGTATTTCTGAAAAGTTGCAGCTCATTATATGACAAGGGTCCAGTTAGAACAATACAGTGACCTTCTGTATATATAAGTAGATGTTCACAGACCTAGAACTTAATTGCAACAAAAGTTAAAGCAGCCTGATGACACAAGACCTTTCTCCGCTTATGATACAGGCACACTCCATCTCAGGGTGTCTCAAACAAATTCTATGCATGACATACTGCTAATACCCATCTTTAAATCTTTGTCCAAGCCACCAACTAAAGTCTTATGTTATGCTGATAACAGGGTCACATAAATTTTCTGTAGACACCACTGAATGGAGCAGATCTTTCATCGGTGGCTCCAGACTCTTCCATAGCACACATGAACAAAAAGGTCATGGTTGGTTTTCCCACCATCAGACAAACAACCAAAATCCAGGAGTCCAATAGCTGATGTGGTGATGCTGAAGCACTATGAAAGTCCCCTGTATCAGATTAGTATGAGTACTTATGGGTCTCTTTGCACTGACATACGTAAATGGCCAAAGGGAACAGAGCAACTCCTGAACACTGTGTATAGGGAGTTTCAGAACATAATAGAAACAGAGGTGGAAAACTCTGCCTGCAACAGCACAAGAGTCAGAAACTCAGGACACCAGGAAGGATGGACCCAAGACATACCCTTTTCCACCAAAACCCCATTAGTTCCCACGTGGTATTAAAACTTGAAGATAAAAAATCACTCTGGTTTTGAAACTCTACGCTCCGCAAATGATCAGCCAAGCCAGGGGAACCTGGGACTGGCAGGTTTCCAGCAGGCAGAATAGCAGCACCATGTGTAGGAGAGGTTTCAGAACCTCACAGCAGTTGAGAGTTATCCTACTACCAGGGCTTGGCTTGTGCAAGCAATGGCCTCCACACTCCAAGAGCAGAACCAGAACCATGCTGAGGGTAGAAGGCTTTGCAGTGTAGCATCCCTCAGAAACCAGTGCTGAAAAAACAGACCTGGAGGTTTACCCCACAGGCAGTGCTGAATCTCTCCATACTGCCAGCAGTCATCACATGCCTGGTTCAAAATTTGTCTGCTCTCTTCAAGCTTTTTCTGTTAGGTAAGCCAGTAGCAATCTGTATTCACCAAATACCCAGAATAAGCACTCATCGGACTGGTTGGATATGGCCAGCAAGCATCCACAGAGCACAGGAAATAGGGAATGTCATGTTTTCCACCAGACACCAGAAAACAACCTAATACCTTAAACATGTATGTATGAACATCCTGTTCTTGATGCTCCTGCCATTGTAAAAGGAAGGAATGGGGCTGTTGCACATCAACAGGCAATTTAAATTCAGCTGTAACATTAAGATGTACCCCAAATAAAGGGATTGCAGCATACACTAAAATCGGATGTCAAGGGTGCAACTAAATAGTCAAAATCTCTGCTAATCAGCCCTCTAAAAATGCAAATCAATACTTCCACAACAGAAGATACTGAAAGGTAGCAATGGTTATTCTCCTCTGCCGTTTTGTCTTGTTTAGAAAGGTATATGGTGTGTTTATTGTTCAAAACATTAATTGCATTGTGGTATGTATTCTATCTTTTTCACTATGAGAATTAAGCAATTGAAGTATCCAGCCAACATGAAGTTGATTTGCTTCTAACTCTCACTCAGTGTTCATGTCTCTATTAGCAGAAACAGTACAGTTGTTTAGCATGATATAGTAATGTGATCCGGTATTTTAAGATAGACACACCTTGGAAATTTGGGGAAAAGAAGGAACATCAAGAAAAACTCTTCTGTGCTGTTCATTTTCATCATGAGTAACATTAAACCACCATAAACCGAAGCAAATATTCTTTAATTCTTGACAAAAACGCTTGCTTTACTGCTCAGAGTTTCTTATTAAAGATGCAGAGTAGATGAAAGTATTTACAATCGTTCATAAAAGTGAAGGTGAATAAAGAATGAATGCTTCAGTGCAGAAAGGCATTTAAGCATGTACTTAGTGGTCTGCAGTGGCTAAGGCCGATTCCCTTAATCTGATTCTACATCTTGAAAAGCTGCACTTTTTTTTTTTTTTTTTTCTACTGAAAGGTATAACTATTCTGTGTAGACAGAGAGAATGCAGATACTGGTGTATACCTGACAGCCATTTCTAAATTGCATTTAATGATGTGACAAGTGGTGTGTAGTATCTGTGAGAATCATTTTAAGGATTTGCTTAGTACTGCCATTATCTTGATTAGGGTTCTGTGATATGCATCTTTTAAAAATCTTATTTGCTTCTGGGTTTTCCTTTGTAGTTTCATTGCTCTCACTTATTCTGAATTGAATTGCATGCATGATCTTTCTGCCACAGCCTCCTACTTTATTCTGGTAATTTTGAATGTTATTGTCCCCTTGCCATCCCCAGATGTGTACTTGCACATTTCACTGCCTTATATGCTTTCCCCCAGATCATTGTTGCACAAGGACAGATTCACTGCAGCAATAAAATGGACACATTCTAGCTCTTCCCAGTCTAAAAAAAATTATATGGTTTGTCTATGGTCAAGTGCAAAATTACAATTAAGAGGTATACTTCTAGTTTTAACTCTCTAAGGACAGGTTCAATCCTTCCTTCTTAAACCCCCATGGTAAGGCGTAGTCTCTACTTTTGTTGTAACCAGGTAATGCATAGCCACATACCATTGCGGACCACATTTCTGAGAAATCGTGAAATCACACAGGAGCTTGAGAGAGCTTACAAGCCTGCCTCTAAAGGATCCTGACAGGAGCAGGTACATGCAAAAAAAAAAAAAAAATAGTGACAGAAAAAAATGGAGTTTTAGCACAGAAGTTATTTCAGCAAGATGGTCAGCAGTGCCTCTGTAAGAGCACTGTGACCTGGTGTCCCGGTTTCAGCTGGGATGGAGTTAATTTTCTTCTTAGTAGCTGGTACAGTGCTGTGCTTTGGATTTGGTGTGAGATTTGCTTGAAATCACACAAATGTTTTTAGCCATTGCAAGGTAAGGTTTATACTAAGGCAAGGACTTTTTGAGTTCTTGGGCCCTGCCAGCCAGAGGGCTGGAGGGGCATGGGAAACTGGGAGGGGACACAGCCAGGGCAGGTGACCTAAACTAGCCAAATGGATATTCCATACCATGTGATGTCATGCTTGATATATAAGCCAGGGGAAGAAGGAAGGGGGGGGACATTTAGCATTATGGTGTTTGTCTTCCTGAGTAACTGTATACGCGTGATGGAGCCTGGCTTTCCTGGGAATGGCCGAACACCTGCCTGCCCATGGGAAGCAGTGAATTAATCCCTTATTTGGCTTTCTTTGCGTGTGTGGCTTTTGCTTTAACTATTAAATTCTTCTTATCTCAACCCTTGAGTTTTACATTCCTTTCCAACTCCCCTCCCCACCCACCTCTGAGTGAGGGGGGAGTGAGCGAGCGGCTGCGTTGGTACTTAGTTACTAGCTGGTGTTAAACCACGACACCTGGAAAGGGACGTGACCGCCTACCTGCTGAGTGCACCACGGATGGGATAACTGTCTTACAATTGGACAGGCACACGTCTGTGAGCACAACTACCCTCCACTCGTGGCACTTTTCTCACTCTAAGGAAAGGGGGGAAAAAACAGACACACTATTTCAAAATTACTGGCAAAACAGGCCAAGGGTTCCTGAACCCTGTTTCACAATTACAAAGGAGATCCACATTCCTATCCTTGAATTTTGTCTATATCTTGGGTATCAACATTAGCTCCAGAAGGCAGGACCCATAGCAGTGATTGGCACTAGTGAACTGCTGTAGTGACCAGGGTGGGGAACAGAGGAAGAACAAAAATATCAACTTACATCAACTGGTGGAAGTGTACCACAGGACTTTTGAAAGACAGCAAATAACTCCTCCAACAAAGCATCATGCATAAGGACCCTGAGAGCAAGCATTCAGACTTCTTCTGAGGACACATGCACATGTTGGTGGCCATGCCCAGGACTACAAGGTATGAATGGCAGTTCTTAGAAGAAACATGAAAGGGGGGGGGGGGGGGAATAAATCACCACAGGGAACAGTCCCAGAAACTCAGGCTGCCATACATGTCTGTGCTTATGTAAGATGTCATAGATGATGTAACTTTGACTTGCATACAGAAAGCAAACCCTTGACAACTTCTTAACTACCTAAATGGCTAGTTGTGTGATTTTATCTTAGTTACCGAGACACTAAAATGTGGTGAAGACATGGAAATGCCAGCATAACTCTCTGAGAATAACCAGTTGCAACAGAGATTCCGTCACTGTGGAACATGGACAAGGTTTTCATCTGTTCTGCTGAAAGCAAAGAATACCAACTCTTTGGAATAAAAGTGATTTGTTACATGGGGTCCAGGTGGGCATTTTTCAGTGCTAAGCTCTTCGGGGAAATTTAGTTTATAGGATTCAGTTTTCAGGGAGGACCACTACATGCTTTACAATATTAGTTGCTTTTGAAATTAAGTTTACTGATAGTGGAAAAGTTTGAAAGAAAAGCAAAATTTTAAAAATCACCTGCAGATCTACTGATGCCAAAGTAGTGTGCCCTGAAAATCCCACTCTTTCTGATGTGCATCTATGACCACACAGCCTCAAAGATCTCGGAAAGATGCTGTTTCTAAGTTACACACAACTTCCCAAGAGTGGTTTACATTACAGCCAAGTCAGCAGCTGAGATGAGGATGACCTTTTGACTATAACCACTGCTCCCCTCACAAGTAATTTCTCCAGAGCTATATTTCTCTGCTTTATCTTAGCAGATGATACTATTGCTGCTGCCAATGCTACTCTAAAATTCCTTTTATCTATTTTTGAGCTGTTATGTGCCTAATAATTATAATGTAAATGTGCTTTCATAGCTACTGGGCAATTCTTGTTTTTTCTCTCTTCGTAATAAATTACTCATATTAAATTACAAACAGCAGCCTGAGGATATAGATTCGATACCCAGAGGCTATTAAAAAGTTTCAACCTCATGTCTGACAACTGGGGAGTTAAACAAACATCCTCACATATGTTATAGTTACAATAAAAGTCAGAGTTATCTTTGTATTATAAAGGACGTTAACTATCCAGCAAATTTATTTTTCTTAGAATTTTATGAGGACACAAAGCTACATTTTATAGGTTTTATTACTGTTTTCCGTACTGTATGGTTTGTACATCTCAAAAGCCTAAAATTAACTCTTTTTTTTAGATTTTTGTTTTAGTTCTTTACATTGGCAAAGAAATATTCATTGTCTCTAAATTCCTCACTCTTCCTCAGTCTCCAATAGTGCTGGAAGCACTACTATAGTTGTTTTCAAGGTTTGCTTCTTAGTGGATGATACCATCATAGAATTATACTATAATTTTTATTTTTATTATTTCACACTGGTTTATTTAAATCAATGTAAGGAATGTGAGGTTGCATACAAGTTTAAATCAGATTCATTTTGTTTTCAAAGTGATCAAGAATCATCTCGTTAGAACAAAAATAGACACATTTCAATTGGTCTTAAACATCAGACAAGACAATTGGCATAAAGATGCTTAATGTTAAGATAAATGCAACTTTCTTAGGCAAACAAAACTGTAGCCTATAAACAGATTAACCCTGGTAAATCAAGTGGGTGCAAGAAAGCTGTAGAGCTTATGATGTAGCTCCTGAAAGCAAGAAAGGGCTATTCCAATGGAGATAAATAAGACAACTGTTTCATGCTTCCAAGTACTTTCTCGGCAATGCCTGACCTGTTCCTCTGTGCACAAATGCCACATGCCATCTACACCAGCTCCAGCTTTCCATTTAAATGTTTGTGGCTGCAAAGCCACAAGATATGAAATGCATTTAATTTGTGAAAGTACAACGGTTTTAAGTAAATCTATTCTGATGGCAAATTATACTTTATAAATGGCCAAATCAGCTTTAGTCACTTGGAAAAGTCTTTTTAAAGCAATGAATTTAACAGCTATTAAAGAGCTGTTTAATTTGGAACATACAGAGATGACTACAAAGCATCTACCAGCCTTTTTTATTCTTATTTTCATGGAAATATGCAAATGTAATGCCACAACATAATGTTCAAGAGCACCACAGTTTAAAGTGAAGGTGTTCTGTGGAAAGCTGTGCACAATATTTTGTCTTTATTTATCCATAATGCAGTCTTATCAATGCACCAGAAAAGGATTTTAATTCCTTTTTATTAAAAAAAAAAAATCTGAGTACAACACAGGTTTTGATTTTGTACTGGATATTTATACTGCAGTACTGGACATTTATACTGTAAATATTGGATATCTACATTGCAAGCACAAAAATAGGCCCTAAATATTAGAAAATGTGTTGTGGTTGGGGTTTTATTCTTTTCTGGAAGAACAGCTGTTCTCTAGCTCTGACCCAAAACTACACAGGGATCTGAGTATCTCAGAGAAAAATATTGCTCCTCTGTGACTTAATTTTCCATCTCAGTTGCTGGGAGCAAGGGGGGGGGGGGGGGGGGGGGGGGGGGAGAGACAAAAGAGCACAGAATGATGTTTGAGAGAGACAGCAAAAATAAAGGCCTTTATACAAACAGTTCTTTATGAAAGTACACTATCTAAATATAGTGAAGATTACATATCTGCATAATGTTCACACAGTCCTGTCTTTCTTCCTGAGATTTGGCAGAGGCATGGATATTCTTTTCTAGGTAAATCACAAATAGTTCAGCAAAGAACAAAAGGTCATATATACTGAGTGGAAAAGAAACAGTATTTGGAAGCATAATACCTATGGTAAAATAAGTTGCTATGAGCTCATTTTGCAGAAAAACTTAATCTTTCCCTGTTGTTCTGCAGGAGGATAATGAACCTACAGTATTTAAAATAGGAGCTATTCTTATGAAATAAAATGTTCTTGAAATGGGTATAAAGCAGTTTAAATCTGTTAGACCAAGAGAGGAAAGTCAAAATGCATATGGTCAGAAGGAAAAGGGGGTATTTTTCCCCTTAATATTTCCCTAATAGATTATTCCAAACATGTTAAGCTGCTTTCAAGAAATCTAGGTGACTCTAGAAAGATTATGCAAATAATTATTTCATTTCTGCTCTTTTTTCAGTGAAGTATCCCCACCATTTTTAACATAGCAAAGTCCCAGCAGCCCCTATCTCTACCACACAGCTGGCAAGCATATCTAAAGGATTATGCATAATATGCACGTGAGCCCATGAAGCAAATGCATTTATTCAGAACTGAAAAGAAGTAGGAAAGCTTCGGTTCTCTAGCCACAGAGAAAAACACTTAGATACATTTTTATTTTTCTTCCATCCTTTTCCTCAAATCCCAAACTCTTGCCATCTGCACCTCCCTTCTAATGGCAAGGTTAAAGCACCAGCAAAACCACCCTGCTCCCTGCCAAAACAGTACATACTTGAAAAGCGTTGGGGTTCTTTTTGTGGTTTCTGGATGCTTTTTTTTCTTAAAACTAGATGGATGTAGAGAATCTTTTCTTTCCTCCTCCTTAGGTAAGCATTTGTCACTGACACTTGTGAGAGCTACAAACACCCATCAAGACAAGGCTGCTGTGCATTCACATCTGCTAGTATCCAAAAGAGTAATTCATTCTTCTCAACCTTATTCCTTCCCAACACACAAAAAAACGTGTAAATGTTATTCCAAATCCAGAAGCTACAGCTAAAGAAAAAAAAAAAAGGCAAAAAAAAAAAAAGCTGCTGACTTTCCAATGACTGCTTATCCCAAGCAATTAATACTTTGCATCATTCATCAATTTCAAAATCTATTACCATAGCTAGGACATTCCCTTAAATATACTGCCCAAACTACAACTTGTATGATGTGCAGTGTCACTTAAGTACTTCACTCCATTGTCAAAAGTCCTCAATGAATGTGAATGTGGGTGGGCACTTCCCCGCTTCAAACCCTCTTTTGGAAATTCTAGTTTTGAAAGTTCAGGACTGAAAACTCTACAAGGAATTCCATATTAAGGCACGACAGCTGGCTGGATTTTTATCATATTTCATACTGTTTGGATTCCCCAGAAAGTTTATCTTGTGCCTTGTACACCAGCAATAACACTAACTAGATTTAAAAAATATTATTTTATGTGCAAATTGGAACAGAATGCTTTAAACTGAGTTTATTGGTTTGTGTGCCAATAGCAATCAGGTCAAGCAGATGCGAAGCCTACACACAGACTCAACTTCCAAAAGGGATTTTGTCATCTGCACTGAAGTCTCTGCTGCCACAACTAGGATATCACTGATGTCCAAGAGGGCTAGGGACATCCTTACTACTCTGCAGTTATGGGCAGTCCACTCAGAGGCACTGCTGGTAGGACTGAGTGCTGAGCTTCTGAAGTGGGAGTTTTCCCCACATAAACCGTACCATCACAGAACTCACAGAGAGAAATGAAAGTTACTGTTACACTTTGCATCAGATTTTTCTAGTGTTTTATTTCATAATTTGCACGTGTAGCTTCATCCTGCTACCCAATACGAACACACAAGACAGCAAGTGGCTAAAAGGTTTGCTACAAGAGCCTAGCCCACCAGTTTCAATCTTTGCCCATTTGTGAGCCCCTAAAAAAAAGTGTGGATCCAATGTTCTGAATCTCAGTCTACTGGCTGGTAAGTCTGCCTTGTTTTGCTGTCCTGCTCAGATCCCTCTAAGGTGTGATCCCAGAAATTGCTAGGTTGACAGCTCTGTTGTTCATCTCTTTAAGTCTTCCTCTTCTCATACCATATTTTCTACCATTATTCACATCTAATAATGGTTATCTCCAGGCTTTTGAAATGAACAAACTGGGTTTGTTGTCCATCCTTGACCTCTCACACTGAACTGCCCACAAAGAGGGTAAGTCAGTCCTCATGGACTTCAAAGCCCTGTGGTGGGATGGATTCTGACACCTGACAGAGGCAGAGATGGCACATGATTGTATGGCCACATCCCTGTCACCACAGGCTGGCTCTAACAGAGTTAGCCTAGGGAGAGCAAATGAAGATGGCTCAGCTATCTGAGTGCTAAAGAGCAGACTGAAGCATAGACATACCCTCATCTGACACACTTTGAGATAATCAGATGAAGAAAAAGAAGCACAAAGTGAAGCAAGTATTACTAACTCATGGCTATCGTAACCTTTGCTTCCTCATTGGAATTACTTCCCTTGACCTACCACCCATTTCAGAGCGTTCTTTAATCTTCTCTGAATTAGAAATTAAAATGTAGGCTTGAAAAAGAAGGAGAAATAAAAAAGGAAAGACAGAAGTGATAATTCCACTGAGCCACATATCTTCAGCTGATATAACTAGATGTTGATTTCTGTCAGCCAAGGATCTGACCTGTGAGGCCAAAACTGAAAAGATGCTCTTACCAGAGGGGTTAATTTAGACAACTCTTTTAAAATGCAAATTTTCTGCTTTTTGCTTTTCTTGATTTCAAGCACAGCAAAGCAGGGGCTGTAATTAGAGAATGGTTAGTCGGCACTGTTCACCAGTTGCGTGTAAGCTTTAAACTAATAACTCAGCAATTAGAAGAAAAATGAGCAGTAATTACACACATTTTACTCACTGCTAGACAGATGGAACATTTTCTGCTCGTTATTGGCAAACTGTCACTGCGTTTATTTCATTTTTAGTGTTTACTGTTTGTTGTAGTTTGATTAGGAATAATTACAGGCTAGGAAAAGTATGAAAGAAATGAACAGCCTTTTCATTTTTACATCTTTAAAGCAATACAACAATTTCTTCCCCCAGTTTCTCTGAGATGAACATACCCTCTTTTTAAACCTTCATTGAAGTCAGGCTGCGCCTTGTGGAGCTGGGTGAGAAAGCAGGTAAGACAACACAGGAAAGGCCACCTTCTCCAGAACGGCTGGCTCAAACACCAATCGGCTCACAGTCAGCCTCCCTAGTGGGCACTGCTCCATATTGCTAAGCTATTGTGCAAATTGGTTGATATTTATTGCAGCTACTAGGCTTTAGTCAAAAGCAGCATCTGAGCCAGATCACAGCCCACAGGGTAGGAGCTGCAGAGAACCATCAGTGCTGTTACTCCAGTTAAGCAGGTATGGAAAACACAAGAGGCTGGAGGCAAGACCTTCTGCATGCCAAGTTGCTGGAGCTTGCTACCCTGTCCCCTCCTATTTAATTGTGCATTTCTGAGCCTTTATATTGCACAAATCATGCCTTACTCCCAACATTTGGGGACAGTGTAGGGGAAGGGAGTGGGTGGGTGTCATCTGAGTTGCAAAATGTGGAAATTGGGCACTTGGAGAGATTTCCAAGTATTGTTTTCCCTGGTGCAAAGTTTCAACTTCCTATTGTAATTCTGTTTATGAGGAAATTTTCTAATTTAACTGAAACACATACATAAACACACACTGAAGTGTTCAGGTCACAGCTCACCTGCTTTGTCACACAGTTCCAGCATCACGGAGATGCTTGCATGGCCCTTACCTGCCCCCCACCAGACTCTCCTGGATATCACTAATAATGACGGGGTTTTATAGAGCAGTAGGTAGGAAAAAAGGGAATACAAATGTTCATATCAATATATCCTTCTGACATTATAGACTTAATACATCTTGTAACAAGGTACTAGGGAGTATGAAGTAGATCAAGCCTGCTTTGCCTCAGGAATGCATTCAGTAATTTAATAGGTCTAAAGGCCAAGGTCCAAACAACTACTTACAAGAAGACAGCCTCTGTTTCTCTTCAAATATTTCCAGCACAATTTTCTTCATCAACCCTCTAACCACCCCCTCCTTCTTTAACCTTTTTGTTGTTGTTTTTAAAAAAAAAAAAAAAAAAAAAAACAAACCAAAAAAAACAACAGAAGGTCAAAGCAGCAAACCTGGAAAGCAGGCTGATGAATTTCCCAGAGATTAGCATGCGATTTGAATGTTGTGGATGCGGATGAAGTGCATCACTGATAAATTAATTTAAATTCACTGGTACTGACACATATTACCCCATACCAGTCAAAAGAATTACAATACTGATGAAGTCCTACGAAAATCTGAACTAGTCCTGTTATAAAATATGGCTGCTAACTTTACATTAAACAGCAGAGGACAACCTCCCATTTACCTTAGATAGGTAATGTTTTAGAAAAGTTTCCTCTCTTTATGGTACCATCTTTAAAGCAATGCAATTTCAGCATGACTAGTAAATCCCATATTAGCCAGGTGGCATGGACAACCTCATAGCTGGGAAGGTTTTCCTACTGCCAGCCCTTTTGTCTGGTACAAAGCTGCTAGGCACTGTATCTACCTCTCCTTTTCATAATTTACAGCCAGTGTTTTTCTCAGCAGCTGAGGAGGTAAATGGGTTCTCCATCATGCCACAGGAATAAAATGAACATGAAAATGAGCATGCAGTATCACATGAAGCAGCATCTTCAACGCCTGAAACATACAGTCACCAGTCACCTACAGGTTTTCCCCAAAAAATTAAGATTAGCTCTGCATGTATATGACTTTTTAAAGTCTTTTCTCTTCTGAGCACCGATCAATTATATCAAGTCCTTCTCCGGAGTAACGAGCACTCAATACTTACCTTCTTCTATACTGCCAGTTGAAAGACCAAGCAGAGACTCTCCAAACCCTAGAGGCAGAGATGGTAAGGAAAAAAGCCAACACTACAAAATTTGTAATTATTTCAGCAGCAAGGCAGAGCCATAGCTTGCTGCGGCAGGAGAAAGCAACAAAATAGTAATGATGAAGAAACGGAAAGCATGAAAAATGGCTGAAAGAGCAAAGCCTGTGCAATAACAGAGGACTTCAAATGATGTAGCAAGATCATAACTGCAAGGCACTGGTACCTTCGTTCATTAGGCAAGTGCTACACATGCAGCTGTTACGGAAACTTTCTAAAAAAAGGAGAAAGGTGTAGCATCAAGGTTATATTTATTCAGTCTTATGATGGGAAGCTATTTTAACCAGGTGGGGAACTGGAAGCTAACTGTCCATTATTTCTGCAGGTGGAACCAATGTGATCAAACAGAGCTGAGATACTACTCAAGTCAAGCTTCTGCCCAGCAAACAGAAACTGGAAATTGTCCTTGCAATATTATTCAGTACCTGAACGCTTGGGAGCACACTTCTGCCAACCACAAGGTGTAATGCCAAGGTCGGGCATTGTATTTTTGTATACTAAATTCATAATAACTGCAGTTGATATTTCACTTCAGCTGTGCTCTAAAAAGGAATAAAATAAAACTGCTAGCAGTTTCACTTTTCTCATTTCAATACAATTTGAAAAAGGCATTTTCTTCATAGTAACAGAAGGAAAAGAATTTCTGTCTAGTTGTAAAGCTGCGCTCTTAATGATATTTAATTACACACGCTTAATTACACCTGGCACTCTCCATCTTTGGCTCGTAAGGATTTTCCTAGTCAGATGATTAACGTGCATATAAGCGTGGAAAATTTCAAAGCTAGGGCTTTGAGAGTTGCTTAACCTTGGTACTAATGTACAGCAAACTCAAGCATCTGTACATATATACCTGGGCTTCATTTTTTGCTGTACTGTATCAGTACAAATATATGCTGATAACACATATATCATTACACAGAGTGGTAAAGAGTTCTAATTACTTTTGTGCCCTGTGACATTTGCTTCAAGTTTTTATTTTTTCCCCCTAATTAAGGTTTTGCACCAAGACTCCAAGCTGAAGCACAGATTTCAGACACTGTTTATTTGATCTACACAGGGATAGTTCAATAAAAATAGTTCTATATTTTATATATATATAAAATATTACTATAATAATTGAATGCTATATATATAAAAATAGCATTCAATAATCCTCAATAAACCTCAAGTAAGTATGAGAAACTTCTTGTTACTTGGCAGACCCCAAACGCACCTCTCTTATCTATGTTTTCAGATTATAACCCTCTAATTTCTATTCTGCTCCAATATGTAGTAGTTTAGTCAACAGAGGTGCTCAAAGCCTCAGAATTGTGTTTGCACAGGAGCCTGCATTATTAATTACATGCTATAACGTTTGAGTAGTATTCCGGAATGGCTTTCAGAGCAGTTTTTAGAATATCCCATTTATGTCCTAGAGGATAAACGTGAATATTAGAAGCCCATAAGGAGTGACCTGTTTTGACCAGAGGTCTTTTTGTTTTAAAGGTAGTACTAGCAGAATGGAAAAGTTGATTTATACAAAAGGAAAAGAGAAGAAGACAGTCCTAGTAAAAGAATGTGCAGCAATAGCACTAGGCCATGTAAGAGGAAGTTGAAATTTTATTCTAGAGTGAGGATTTTGAGTTATGTGAGATTTGTGATGCTCAATTCTTGCATCTGGGTTGCATAAGATATAATTAAATTTACATTCTAGTATTGCAGTTCACCAGATAACACACTATGTCTTTACAGAGACAATTTTATATATGTCTTGAAACAAAAAGGTATCTAAAACTACTTTGTTCTACTTCCATCCCATCTAAACCTGTAGCAGTAGTCACAGAATACCACTGGCTGGGTAGGGGGAGATGTACAAATAAAGAGACCCAACCCCAGCTGACAATCTATTTGATAAATAAACTACCTGGGAAATAAGCAGCTACAATCCCATTCCTTCACAAGAATTTCAACTACCTACAATATATTTCAGCTTACAAAAGTGAAAAACCTCTCACTTTCATTACAAAAGTTAGAGATGCAGTTTATAGCCACACCACTACAAACAGTGCTATAAGTCAAACTTTTGAGAAATCAAAATTTTTCCTTGGCAAATAGATTGCAAGTCATGGCACACAAAATGAAACTTTAGGTTATCATGCAAAGCAAGTTTGGTGTTTTGGTGGTGTTGGTGGTTTTTTATTATTATTTTAAGCACAAGAAATGCAAAACCAAAGCTAATGCATGGATAAATTATGAATGAGAATACACAGTTAAAAACTTTGTTTACAATAAAATAGGATCCTTTGCTAGGTGTTTAATGACAGCTGCTTAAGAGACCATTTTAAGATAGTTTAGTTCACCTTTTCTGATTGAAACATTTATAGATACAGCATTTATAAAGCTTAAATCCAGCCAACCTAACCCATCCTATCAAAATGTGACTGCTTATCTCAACTCCAAATATGTGAAAAAGTGCTTTAAATAACATGAAATCTTGAACAAATAGCAGTTTATTAGGAGAAAAGCTGGACCAGAGAAAACAGGAGGTCACCAATCAAGTAACATTTACAAATAAGGTTTACTTCAGCAGAAGCACAGCAGGGTTAAATTTCCCTTTACTTTTCTAAGCAAAACTCAAGCGGGCTCAACAAACATTTATGAACTGCTTATTGCTGACTGTGCTAGAACACCAACTTCTTTGCTGAGCAAACTAAACAAATTGTTGCTTCAATATTAAAGCATATATTCCCTTCCCCAGTTCTGACTCAGCTTTGAGCGAAATAATTTTTCCAGTGATTAAAGAGATAGATGACCAATGTCATTTCACTGCCAACTTCTCTTCCCTCAAATATTGATCCAAGGTAACACCATTAATGGTTTGGTTTATTCATGTGCTTTGTCAACTTTAATTATTAACCAGTATCTATGAAGACTGTGTCCTAAGGGTATTCAAGTTAAATTGTATTCAAAGTTTTCCTCTTAAAATTAAAATTAAGTGAATGAGAGGAAATCATCCCACAGTTTCTCGTGCATTCAGTAAATGAAGGTGATTATTACTGGATCTATCAAAAGTTTTTAAATTCAAACTCAACTCCCCCTCACAACTTTCCTGGGTGCCAAGATAACTCTGGTTGGTGGGTTTTGCTTAGCTTCATTTACATAACCTTGGATACTGGTGGATGAAAAATTGGACATGAGTTAGCAATGTGCGTTTCCAGCCCAGAAAGCAAAATGTATCCTGGGTTACACAAAAGAAGCATGGCCAGCAGGTCATGGGAGGCGATTCTCCCCCTCTGTCCTACCAGGGCCTACAGTAACAGGACAAGAGGCAATGATTTTTAAATGAAAGAGGGTAGACAGATTGGTCATAAAGAAAAATGTTTTTACAATAAGGGTGGTGAGGCACTGGAACAGGTTGAGGTTGCCCAGAGAAGTTACAGATGTCCCATCACTGGAAGTGTTCAAGGCCAGGCTGGATGGCGCTTTGAGCAACCTGATCTAGTGAAAGATGTCCCTACCCATGGCAGAGGGGTTTGGACTACGTGATCTTTAAATTTCCCTTCCAACCCAACAACTTTATTACCAACAACTCTTAGTTACCAACAAGATAGAAGTGTAGAAAACCTTTTTGAAAAAAATCATATACTCCTCAAAGATCTGGATTATGCCCTGGTATGATTTATGGGTTGAGGAGACTGTCATTCTTTTATATTTGTTTCTTCCATTTTATGCTGAGGGATTAAAAAAGGATCTTTCCTCTACAAACCTGTACTTAATTGCTAGTGCTACAAAGTTCTATTCAGCTTTGCTCTACAGACAAAATAGGGTCAATTACTGCTAGTCTTAACTTTCAAATTCTATTGATCATCCTAAATAAAAGCCCTAGCTCTAAATATTTCAACGTGTGGTTTAGAAGGTGGTTTGTAAAGGTTTTCAACAGCTTGAAGTTCAGACTATGCTGTACATGTGTCTGCAGCAGTTCCTGCAGTAACATAACCAAGTACATCTCTTGTATGTAAAGAGTGGTTAACATCAGCAACACAGTTTTCTGGAAGCTGAAGTGGATTGACAACTGAGCCGAATCCGGTTTGCCACTCCAGGTGGACATATCTTTTTTCTTTTTTCCACAAGGAAGCCAACAGTTGAAGTGTATGTATAAACAAAGGGCACTATCAGCACAGAGTTTCTAGGGTTCAAGTTTAAGTGACCTCCTTGTGAATCAATAGCAGTGTTTAACTAACAAAAATAGGATGGAGTTATGTCCCTACTGAAGTCAAATGACATTTAGAACTCGCTTCCATCTCCACTCTGAGAAAGAACAGGCACTCACTTGTCCTACTGAGCTGATACAACTTCTTTTCCCTCATACCTACTCAAAATTTTTCTCTCTTACACTACACAGAGCAACACTATGGTTTGACTGTTCCCATGGTCCCTTCCTTTGAGCATTGCAGACTTTCACTCCAGCAGAAGAAAGAGCATGAAAGGATATTTCTAACTCCTTACACTCACTTGCTGTGTGACTAGTCATACTGAGTCCAGGTCAATTATCTAGCACAGCCTCATCAGTGGGCCTCAGTTTTTATTACCAACAGGAAACAAAGGAAAATTTTACCAGCCTGTTCTACAGCTTCTTTAGAAAATGCACATTTAGAAATGCAGAGAGTGAAATGAAGCCAAGGGAAAAACAAACAACAAAAAATTTTTTACAGAGACTATGTTACCACTGGGGGAGAGGGAAGGTTAGAAAAGGAAAGCTGCCTTTTTAACTCAAATTATTTTAATATGAGAAGAGTTTCTGTCTGAGTTGACAAATGTAAAACAGATGTTCTCCAAGTATAACTACTTAATGGTTTTTCCTTCATAAAGAATTGATCTGCTTGCTTCCCTTGCCTTTTTTAACATTTTCTCCCTTTTTGTCTTCCACCTAGAGCTTTGGTAATGACAAAGAACAGAGAGGTGCTAAACAATGGCTAAGACAGCAGCAAATGTGTTTGCTTTTATGACCTGAAAAAACTGTGTGTATGTCAATTTTGAAACAGGTACAGGTTATACTAATAGGTGTCACACAAAAAGAACAGGGAGCAAGAAACATTACTTTAAAAAAATACAAAAGAAAAAGAGAATTTTACCAGCAAGACAACTGGATGAAAGTGAACATTAAATTGAACAGATGCTGCCTTGCCAACTGACTCTTGTAATAGCTGCTCTAAACCAGACACCAGTATAACAGCTAATATAAAGTTACTGATGTTACTAATTGTACTGTGTCACATATTGTGTCATTGTTCTGTCAGGTTTCTGAAGAAATTTCTGACAAATACAGTACTTACTTTTCAGCCAGCTAGTAGCATTTTAACATGCCATTCTGTGGAAAAATTGTCAAAATCTGAGGTATCTTGAAAAACTTGCTTCATTATGAACTAGTCCACCATCACACACAAGAGCATTTCATTACCCTGTCTGCTATCAGAAGAGGAAAAAGAAATAATTAGATGTAGGAATTAAATGTATAACAGAAACATTTTTTCTTTCCACTTAGTAGCTAGCACATGCAAGACAGGAACAGACAGAAATCCCAGAGAGAAATCAGCCACATGGTGGTGGCCAACACTTTCAGAAACATTACCCTATTTTGCAGCTAAAGACACAGGCTGGCACCCAGCAAGGTTTTCAAAATAGCTGGAGGGCAGTTAGGTACTTGTGTCCCATTTATTTAACTGCCTACCTAAGGGTCATAAAGATGACCAATGGAAAAGTTGGGAACTGAACTCAGATCTTCTGAACCAGATGATGACTTTGTAAGTTTTTACTGTGATCAGCATTTCACACTATTCACTGCTATGAAATATAGCTGAGTATTAAAGGTTTTTGTTGTTGTTGTTGTTTTGGGAGGGGGCTGGTGGGATTATAAGCAGAAGTGTTCTTAGGTAAAGAAAACCAACTAGCTACTTTTGCCCTGAGGTACAAAGAGCAACCTGAAAAGAGAGATTTCCAGCATCATTAAATCAAATAAGGTCCTTTGACAAACATGCAGCACCTATACCAGGAAGATCTGAAGAAAGTTTCTGCTGATTCACTTGCTGCCTATCAAGACTGAATTATGAGCCCTGTCTCAGAAAAGCAAAAGAAATTATCATCAGATGTTTTTTCATGGAAATTTTTCATGAAGATATATATTTTTTTGGCTCATTTGCTCTTCAAGGTTAAAACAGAATAATTATGGATGAACATACATTTCCTCTGGCAAGTACAAACAGAATTTTACACTTTCTGTGCAAAAGAGTTGGAAGGCAAAGTCAGAGTCATGCTCAAATTAAGATTTAATCTTTGGTTTCATAGTGTCCTCCTCAAAATAAGAATGCATTAGAAATGCTTTTGTTGGCTGGCTTCACAGGCTTGTTGTCAAAACTCAGCCATTCAAGCACCTTACCACTGACCGACTGTCACAGAAGAGCTTGTTTGGAGGGCAAGGAGGAAAAGAGGGAAGATGCTTCTACATAGGTTTTTTTGTTTGCAATTGATTTGGTAAGGTTGCAGTGGGGAAAAAATAATTTATGGCAACAAAGTGTGGTAGCACAGACCAGATCTAAAACAAATAAAAGAACTGAGATTTCACACCTTTTTTAGACCTTAAAAGAAGAACGAAAGCAGTGTGGTATTCTTGAGACAGCAAAGCCACACAATAGCTATTTAACGGATATTTCTGAATGACTCCTAGCTTTGTCTGTCCAGTGTTTGGAAACTGGTATGTTAAAGCCTTACCTGTGAATATTGCATGTCTGGTCATAAGCTGGTGTCATATTAATTAGTCAGGGTAAATACAAATACATGCATGAAGAAACATAGATAGCCAAGCTAAACAAAGTCCATTTTAAAAGGCAAAGTGTACTCCATAATTTACACAGGGCTGTGGATAAGCAGAAGGGTTAATACTAGATAAAGATGCAAAAATGGGGAAAGATTCTTAGCTTCAAAGGCAATGGGTGTCTGTGAAATTGAATGCAGAGACTGGATTATACAGATGAAGACTCAGCTGAGCAGTCCATAGAATTGGAAAATTGTCTTTCTTTTGATTACTGATGTACATCGCTGATTTAATAAAAAGAATCTGGATGATGCATAGAATTGGAGCCTCCATGTACTCCCTACCTAGTACTGAATAAATCAGCTTTCAAATATACTTCATATGGAAAGAGTTGAGTAAGACAGACAAGGTTAACTGGGGGGGAGGGGGGGGGAAGGCCGACTATCAGGTAAATAATGTGCACTGACTGATGGTAAAAAATAAGAGTGTTGTGGATTTATGGGTGGATTTATGTAAGTATTTTTCAGCAAGAGATAATCTCGTTGACTTCCCAGAAATACCAAAGTACAAATAGGCGATATGTTAAACTAGTCTACTAACACTAATATTCCGTCAGGGACAATTATTCGTGATACCGTTATCCTAGGCACAGAGAAAGGAAAAATAGAAAGGACCTAGTACCACATGTGTATATATAGGGACAGACAAGCCACGATCTCTATATGACCTTCCAAATTTTTATCCGAGTCAGGTCTCTCTGCACCATCCTGACATTTCTTCCCAAGAGTTCCAAACCACACTCTTCACCCAGTGCACCTTATCCCCTTTCCATTGCACACCTGCAGTCCCAGGACCCTCCTTCCCATCTGGACATTCTATCTCCTAGTACCAAAGACCCCTGTCCTACCTCCCTTGGATCTCCTTTGCCATCTTAGAATCACCTCAGTGCCAGTCCCCCAACAGCAGCAGAGGGGGGAGCATATGCTAACCACTGCCCTACATCTCAGTGGTCCATGAGCCATTGCCCCCAGCCCGGCCCAGCTCGGGGTGTTTGGCATAATACAATTCTCCCTGGCACCGATGACAAAGCTCATTGTCTTGGATGATAAAGAACCAACCTAAGGAAGCTCAACTACCATTAACAGCTCAGCATACATCAGCATATGTCTAGAAGGGTGCAGGCATTTATTCCCTATAATAAACTCTGAGGAAAGTAAAGTATACCTAAAGCAACTATAAATACTGAAAATTCTTCATCTCCCTCATGGCAGATGCTACATCTTCAAACAGTGGCATTTTATCCAGGCAATTGCTTTTATGCAAGCTTTTTCAAGACCATCAGACCTTTTCTACCAGCATTACATATTACCAAGAATGCCATAAGACATCAGATAGAGTTATGGATGCAGTGGTGGCCATCTGAAGAACAGGTAGAGTTGTCATTTAAGCCTCTCAATTAAGTGCTGATGAACCCCTACCAGCACACTTGAACATCCAGCCTTGGTTTTATACTTGTATTTAAGCTCTTACATGAGAATGTATGCAGGCAATTCAGGGACAAAAGTTTAAATGCTGTTCTATGAGCAAATCTAAAGCTCGTATCACTTCAGTGACCTCATGTAATTGGTAATGCAATGACAAAACAGCTTGGCATAGCGCATATAAACTATCATTTCCATATCCATTTTATTTAGAGACTGTGCAGCCTTTGCAGATTTTTAGAGAGTAATTATCCATTCCTAACACCAAGCAGTGCAAAACATTATCAATTTCAAACTCCATGTCAATGTGTTGAGAATGTGTCAGAGTGGAGGTACAGTCAGGAATGAACTGAAAGGAAAACTGCTTTTTGCTGCCTGATCAGAGGTACTGCAAAATGTCTATAAAAGCTCTCTAGTCCTATCCATATAGCTTTCAAATGCATTGGAAAATTCCACAAGAATAAGTTCTGCTTTTGGTCTGTGAGGTATTCCCACCCAGCCTAAGTCTTATTTTTAGAAAAGCTAAGTTGACTCCACACTATATCAAGCCTGCTCACCCAACTCTTCCATTTTGATGGATGTATTTAGGTCTGTGTGACTAAACTTTGCCTTCTCCATCCAAGGAAGAAAGAAAATAACATCACTTGCGTACCTGAGGTGACACAAACTGTCACATTCACATATCAAGTCCTGTAGTAGAACTCAGTGCACATTTGCATGCTAAAGTTTAATAAGTATCATGAAAGCTGGAAAGCTCTGGACCTAAATTAGCTCATTGGCCTAAATGGTTAGCCTGAACAACAAAATCCCTTGAAATAATTTAATCAAAATTCTAGCAGTGCAATTTGCAGCCATCATTTTTAAATTTAGTTCCCTATTCTTTTCTGGTAAAGTAGGTGTTTTCTTTAAACCCTCACCCAGAAAAAAAAAAAAAAAAAAACATATCTGCAACATATGGAAAATATCTTCATTAAGCTGTAGGTTCATAAGATCAGCAGCTATGAAGTCAGCCTCTCTATTTATTTTACTCCTGTTCTGAACTGCATCCACAACTGACTGTCTAAATCAGTTATCAAAACTGTCTAAATCTTATGCTGTTAGTTATCTGCAACCAAAAACCATTGCTATTTTTTGTTTGAATTATTCTGCCTTCATTGTTCACAGGTTTAATTGTACTTGTCCCATTTATGTCCCAGTGATACTACCAGTCCCTTCAGCTCCCCAACCCACTTGATATCACTGCATTTTTATTTTCACAAAGTTTCTAGGCACTCCCTGCTGTGCATGGAGCAAAAAGCTGTTGTCACTTGCTCTATCAGTCACTGGGCTGTCAGACAAGCTGCAGGTACGTTATTTTTTTAATATCTCCTCAAGCTGACAAGATTGAACTAAATTGCATTATTATGTACTTCAGTGCAAAAAGATGGCCTGAACAATTCCTGCAGTTTCCCACACACTTTCAGAGAACAGGACAGTTCTTTTTCACAATATCACTACTATCAATTACCTGTATCTTTCTTTCAGCATGATTGCTTCAGGAAAGCTAATTGTGATATTAAATATGGTCTTTCTGCCTTTCCATCCTCAGGATAAAGAAAAGTCAAGAATGAAGCACTGTATAACAATCAAGCCTCACAAACCAACAGAGCATGACCTTCTCTGGACTCTCAGTTATTGGACTTCCCAAGACAAAGAGAGGTAGAAAAGTTAAAAGGCAAATATAAACAGTATTGAATCTGCTTGATGTACGATTACAGCTCAGCGAAAGAACTTTTTCTCACAATTTTTTCTAAAAAGAACAAAATTATTACTTTCCCAAGAAGGCAAGGCAAATTAGTTGCAGTACTACAGAAAGCTGTAACATTCTGCAGAGCTCATTCTGTGTTCCAGTTTCCATGCAGAAATTACTGTCTGAAAATTATTTTTCTTCAGGTAGGCAGTACTTCTGAAATCCAGTTTAGAATTTACCTTTGGAGTAGAATGAGTGGAAGAGTCTCAGCTCCACCCTTCCAGAACACTAGTGCACATCAGAAAAAGAACTATTTTTAATATAGCGTGACAGACTGGATGATCCGTTCTCTAGAAAGCTTTCTTTTCAGCTGACACAGATAATATATCAAAAACAGCCCCTGAGAAATTGTTCACTCTAGGACAGAAATAAGGTTATTATTTTGAAATTAATTTTTTTCACAATTTATGCGTCTTTCTATGCTTGGCCAATGAATAGATAAATGGTTACACAAAGCAAATAACCCAACCCATGAAGGAAGATGGCAAGGCAGGGGGGTGTGGGGTGCCTCACCATAAACAAAACGTTCACAGAGGAAAATATAATCACCCATTGGAGGGTGATATAATTATCATTATTTCCCTTTTTAAATGTGCGTTTCTCCTGTATTAAACTGACGTTGTATTTTAGGTTTTTGAACATTTTCCTATTGCGTGACACAATTGGCTCTAGTGTTCAGTACCCTGGACAGCGCACCCGTAACACCAAATTTCTTTTTTTTTTTTTTTTTTTCGTTTTGTTTTAAAGAGAGAGAACCATTATTCTGAAGAACAGAAATAATAATCTGTGCCAGCAGAGCTCATAGCTTTACCCCAATGAATCAAGCTCATCATTTCTGGTTGTGCTACAGCACATCTTTCTGCAAGTCATTCTACCTTGAGATAAATGCAAATTGTTAAATAATTGTTTTCATTGTGAAAACCTTGTATTTATTCCTACCGTCATCGTAACTAGCTTCTGCTTTTGCATTTTGTCATCACAGCCCTTCTAGCCATTGGCAATATGTACCAGCTGTGAATAACTAAGTTCTGCCTAGATAATCAGCAGGAAGCTGAAGAGTAAGATCCTTCAGTCTCTCATTTTTGGGACAGTTTTTCCAGAACCCGGACCATTTTCTAAACTCTCTCTGACATTTCATCATTCAGAATACATAATTCATCTACATGTTTCACCAAAGCTAAAAGCAAAAATATTATAGTCTCCTCAGTTCCATTTAATATTCACTTAATCAAATGCCAACTTAATTGTTTCACCACACCAGTGTAGTGTAGGCTGCATACATACCACGCCCCCAGAGCACCTTCCAACTGAGACCCCATACCAGCTTATATGCTTGACACACGTCCTTTGTTCCTAACAGCATGATCTTGTGTTATGTTAAAGCAGCCAAAACATTCAAAGAAGCCTGTTTTATTGCAATTAACTCAGTTATTCTACATAATTTGGATCACCATTGGTGTTCTTTCTTCCAAACATGGTCAGTTCAATGGCTGGTAGCATGGCAAATCCTCACTAGCTTCCATTCATTGGGCTATCCTAAGACATGGAGAAGGAATCAGACACCTAAGTTCTGCCCCTGACTAGCTGACCCTTAAGGTTGTCCTCGCAGATGGAGGAATATTGCAATACCTGTTAATCCTAATTTGGAACTAGTGCTTGCTTTCATTTAGGGTAATGCTTGTGCACAGCATGTCCTATGTTACCAAGTGCCACCTTGTCAGGACAAGATTTCCCTTCTTCACTGCCTAGCACACAGGCCCTCGTGCTGCCTGAGCAATGTGCCAAGAACTATGTCATGTTTTCTTCTAGGTGATAGATAAAAATATTGGCAGGCACTAAGCCAAGAAGAAACCCACAGAACATATTACTTTTGTAGTATGTTATGTGGCCTGTGGGCTGTTTTCTAATCTATTTAATAAGAGTTCTGTGAAGATTCGGTATGCTGATAAATGTTTTTAATTACTTATATGGCAGTAAATCAATTACTTAATGTTACAGTCCATCATCACAGTACTCCTTTTCTAGCATATTTTTGAATCGTAAAAAACTAAAGGAAAAGAAAATCAAACTCAAGATCAAGTTTTCCAATGAGACCTAGTTTCCATAAAACTGAAAATAATGTTGCCATCTTTCACGGTTTGGTTTGGTTTTGGGGGTTTTCTTTAAACCCAGATCAGCCTTTCTGTGATTTGGAATGGAATTCACACTTGGCTAATACATTTTGAAATAGCATGAAATTAATATTTCGTACTATACTTTCAGGGAATAAGTAAATCTGATTAGTGGGAGACCTCTATTGTACACTGCAATTGCACTTTGCTGAAAGTTAGAACCACATCTGGAATATAAACTAGCTGAAATTTATGAAAGTGATCAGCAAGTTATGCAGAACTATATATAATTATCTGTTAACTAGTTACAGCAATATTTTCAGACAGAATTATTATTAAAGGGGAAAAAAAGAAGGTTGCCTCAAGCATGGGAAAGGTTGCCTATTTGTACTCTAGTTAACCTTGGAGAGTTGAAAGCAATTGCTGAAATTGAAATTTTGATGTCACCAAGTTTATCTGGAAAAGCAAAATAAAAAGAAATTTATACACAGCAATGCATACCTGGATTTTAAAAATGTAACAATATTCCTTCACTTTTACATTATAGAATATTTTGAGAATATTTCTCGACCTCTTTGTTCTTTTTTTCTACACTTTCATTGAAAGCTTGGTAGAGAGAAAACAACTTTTTTCTTATGTCAACACAACACCAAAGCAGATTTTTGCTTGGGGTTTGGTTCTTTCCTCTTTAGAGGATAAATTTATGCTCAACATATTCAGAAATGTCCCAGGACCTGAATGAGGAATCTCACTTTCAGTAAAACAAATAGAACTGGCCTTTGGTCACAGAAGTAATTTGCTTTATAAAAGCTTAAATGCCATTTATAATACATAGTCCAGGTTTCAGCCAACTTTAACACAAGGATCATTTTCCAAAGAATCAAGTATTGCAAAGCCCTAATTTTCAAGTCAGAACTTTAAATAATCACTAATACATTACAAGGAGTGTAAATTGCAAAGCAAACCGTTATAAAGGTAAAGGAATAGAGCAAAGAACAATGATAATCCTATATTTTCTCATTATCAGGAGTCCAGCAAGACCACTGTTGGAACTCAGAGGTCTTCACCCAACCTTAAGTACTGTGTCCAGTTTGCTTAGATTTATTTCTACTTATTCTTATGCTGCAGTCAATGAACTAATAACCACTGCACCACACCGAAAACAGAATCATTTTTACAAACATACTTTTAAGTTTTCCATTATTATCAGTATACGCATGACACTACTGCTTAAAAGCAAGCTGAGGTTGGCGTCCTTTGTACTGTATGCTGTACACATATGTAATAAAAGGTGGTGCCTGCTCTGAAAACCTTACACTCTTTAAAAAGAAGAAAAAAAAATAGAGGGGAAGTGGGGAAACAGCAAGGTAGAACCAAGGCCAAAGGCAAATAGACAAAAAGGGCCTCTCCCCAAAACAAACACACAGAAAGCCAATGATAGTCCTAAAAATACAATCAGGTCCCCAAACTTCCAGTCAATGGCTTTGTTCAGTAAACTACACTATCTACTATTACATGTTTTATTAAATTCCAAACTCATGATAAATTCACAAATAAAATGACTAACATTTTCATCAACCCTTTTTCCCCCTTCTCCCCTAGCAAACTTGTCTCCCAACTCTCCAGCGAACCACCACTGCAGTCCATCTACCTAGGTTTAAGAATAAAAACAAAAATTAGCAAGTACATACTCTACATTTCTTAAGAATCAATATGGTATTGCAATTTAGCAAAAGTGACATGATGATGGGTTACAGGGAGATGAGATAAAATCCTATTGCTAAACCTAACTGTAGGACACCGTGGGAATACTACACGAATCTTCATATTCATGAAGTTTAATTATAGCAAAATAGCCAATCTGTAAAATACAGCTACATTCAAGTACTGATTTCAATACTAAAACATGAACAAAGAGAAGATGTTTCCCAGGAGATGCCTCTACAACATGTACAGAGGCACAAATGTAAGCAAAAATCAAATAAGACAGATCAACAGATACTATAACATGGAAGAACTAGAGCAGCAGCTGAGGATAAAATTAACATACATTGGGGAATTAGAAGAGCTTAAAATATAGTATAACTGTATGGCGTAAAAGGTCTACAGCAGCTGCACTGCATGTTATCTGGCTACCACAAAAACACCAAGTAAAGCACA
Organism: Falco cherrug; assembly: GCF_023634085.1. Lineage (NCBI taxonomy): Eukaryota > Metazoa > Chordata > Aves > Falconiformes > Falconidae > Falco > Falco cherrug. Next base: position 78,963,273 of record NC_073698.1, read on the forward strand.
AAACAGAAAGACTGCAAAGTGTTAGGTGTCAAAGAATATGTGTGTGTTTGCCAGGAATAATAGCAAGTAGGCATATGTTTCTCATAAGTCAAATTTTCTAGAACAGTGGTCAAACAGTGCATATTATGTCATTCCTGGCAATTCATCAGTTTTTGCCACTGCTTCAGATGCTGCCAAAGTTAACCAGGACATAGAAATGAATATGAAAGGGGACAATATGAGAGTCCCAGGCTGGGTGCATCATTTCAGTCTGAAGACAGAACAATTAAACCAAGCGTGCAGATACATTCAGTATATATTATGGGAAGGTGGGAACAGACAGTTTATGACATTCATTTGCCACTGAAGACCTTGGAAAGGCAGCAAAGCATAGGTTGGAGACTCACTAGGGAACAGCTTCACAGTAACACACTCTGATATGAACCTGCAATTGTGATGGGCAGAAAGCTCAGTCCAGGATTGAGGATCTGAAGTAAATAACACAATGAAACAGATAGCTGAGACTAAGTAGTGACATGAGCTAAATCAGTGTGACCAAAGGTGGTCAAACATTGGTGGTATTGAAAAGTATTTGAACACCTACATTTAACCTGTGAAAAATTCAATGGATGAAGACAGACAATAACCAAATGTTGTGAAGAGTAGCTGCAGGAAGAAGTCAGGGGTAAGGGGGCAGAGGAGGGAGTGAGTAGATCCGTGAGGCTTCTTCCTTTGACCCACTTCTAGATGATGGCCTAGGAGGTTGCCAAGAAAGAGTATTCCCCTGGCAGCACTCTCTCTCAGGTGGAGCAGAAGAACACTGTTACCATACAAGCGATTTCAAGGAAAAGTCACTTGGAGAGGATGCACAGTTATCTGCAAGGTCTGGCAACTGGCCCATAGTCCAAAAGGTTTAGGCTCAATTTCTCAACTGTAACCAGTAAAAATGTTATATCCAATCCTAACTGCATGACTTATATTTCTCTGGACAACAAATGCTTTTAAGTCGCAAATATCTAAATTATCTCTTTGAGGCACTTCAGGTCCTACAAAGGGACAGGAACTGTAAGATTTGAATCTGTATTTCATTAACCTCTGGTTAACATACTGAATGTGTTGTTCCCCTAAAGGACTATTTCCACCTTACTTGTTCTGAAACGTGCCAGCCTTTACCCACCTTCACAAGCAAATCCTTCAGGCAGATCAACATAAAAAGTGATTGACTGTACAAAACCTATTTAGAATTGCTTTTCTATTCCTATGAATATCACTCAAACCTTCTCATTTAGAATGTAACTAACAAACTATTCCCTACATTATTACAGATAAGGCAATTTCAGAAAAAAATTACATACCAGATCACACCTCTGAATGAACAAAAAAATCCCAACAAATGCCTACACATCAGAGACATGACTTGCAAGTACTAGCCATAAATCCTATAATTTCAGAAGGCACTAAGTCCAGCAAGATTTAGCTGCTGGCAAGGTGTCTGTGAGGTTCATCCTTGCACTCTCCTAATGAAAAAGCACATCAACAGGAACAAGAGAATAGAAGATTAGTGCGGGGGGGGGAATGCAGAAGACAATGGATCTTTCCTTGGGGATTATTCATTCTACAAGTTTAAAAGGCAAAACACACACCATGTTATCAGTAATTCTTAAAATATAATGGTAGCAGTGCAAGGGAGGAAAATTACGGGTTTTGTCTCAGTGTTAGCTCTAGCAGGAGTGGAATAATGGTTCCACAAGGCAAAATGAGGGATCACAATCTTCAGTCCTCTACAGAGCACTGAGCTTTTTCATAAACCTTGCTTTCTATTGTACATGATGAATTTTTCTCCTAATGTACCGTAGTTCCTTTCAGCTTTCCTACACACATACACACCAAAAAAAAAAGTTACTCCCTAGCTCCAGACAGCTTTTGTGGCACAAGGAGCTTAAGCACTTCCTTCACTAAAAATTCAGAGGTATAAAAGTTCAAATGTGTTCACATATTGCTTTGTTTATGTTTGCACTTACTAGTAAACATAAGCCAGGAGTAATATCTGTTTCCATGAACATTTGTGAAGATACAATTTTAATTTGTAGGAACAACCCTCAGAAAAGTCTGTCAAATTTAAGTCTGTAAGCACACTCCTTAGTGTCTGCACCTGTACACTTTTTTTTGCCACTTTCTCCATTAAAACAAACAAAACTAATATGATTTGGCATCAGCATTTTGTTTTAAAAGGAGGCCTGCCTTAAGGCCAGCTGCATATTAACCTCTTCACATCTATTTTACTGTGGTGATCCTACCATAGCAGTACATTTACTCCATAATGCTATAATCCTGACCAGAGAAGCAAGAATTTCTTACGTCAGAAATGAGGGATCAACTAATTACCTTTAACTGCTGCAACGTAGAACGGGTGTACAAGGCATAGAAAACATTGAATTCTGTGAAGGTAATGAAAACTTTTTTCTTTTTTTTAATTTTTTTTTTTTTTTTTTTTTTAATGTTGAATGCACTAAAATATCCACCCTCTGCTCATCCACTCTGTCTGGGAGCACAAGCTCACCTTTTAAAACAATCATTAATTACTTGTAGCCCCTTCACACCACCTACCACTTTACTAAACTACAACTCAGTCTCTCCATCTGGAGACTTTCATCCCAAAGCTCTCCAAATGCATTGTTTACAGTCACGGCTGGAGTTTCCCCTCTTTCTGTCCTCACCCCAGATACTCTCCCTGTTACCTTCTCACCTTGCATCCAACCCAACCTTGCTCTGACCAAGGTACAGCAACACCTTTCATTCAAAGCTCGGAGCTAATTTTTCTGCTTCAGCTTTCTTTCCTTAAAATATACCTTCAAGTCAAACACCATGCTCACCTTTGCAAGAGTCTTGTCCTCCCTCAGGCTTTACAATCCTTTTTGGCCTAATCCCTGCTTCCATGGGTCCTTCAGAGACTCCTCCTCAGTCTGACACACACAGGTGTTCACACAAAAAGTCTGTTTAGGGAGATGATTTGCACTTCTTTTGAAACCTAGGCTGCAACTGCAACACTTGGACTGACTTACTAAAGGCAAGGTGGTATCAGGTGCTCACACAGTGCTAAAGCTGATCCATGGTTTGAGGAAAGACAGTCCTTCCAACCTAATACCTGTTGCAATCCAGTGTCTCCAAATGCTACCCTTAGTCAGAGGGAACCAGGACTGCTCCAGCGTGCCAAGCATACACCCGCACAGCTAGGAGATTTGTGAAGTTCAGGGACTTTTTTTGGGTCCTGGAGGTTCCAGCTTTTACTTTTACTACTGAAACAAAACTCTGAGTTGCCACTGTCATGGTAAGTAGTTGTGCATTTGTAACAGCATAACAGCACAGCTTAAATATGAAGCACCACTAAGCTTTTTTATATTTATTACAAGTACACTAAATACTGCAGTTTTTTAGTTCATAGAAGAGTAGCTAGGTATTAGTAGCTTGCAAACTACTTTTGATTAAGTAAGTAACACAAATCAGAAAAATATTTGCCCTTGGAAATGAGATCTTTTTAATTTATTCAAAAGCTCTCCAATTTCTAATGTCCAGCCTCATGTCTTTCTTACGACTGATGTAGAATTTGCAGGTTTCTAAGTAGTAAGTGGGATTTTGCTTGTAAGTAATCTAATTTAGTCCATGATGTATTACTTGGGGCTAAATTTTATTTACAATTATATGACCTCTCCAATGGCATATCTTTATGTTTTCTACTTTTTTTTTCAGCTGGAGGGTTTTTATCCTCACTCATGGATAAATGTATTGTTTTTTTAAAGTCCTCCAAAACCACCTATCAACAACCCCACAAACACCTTTATTCCTCTATTTAATTCAGCATCAAGTTTTAACACTTTTGTTACATCCTTAGCAATGCAAAAGCTGTACTTTCAGCAGCTTAAACCTGAAAGTGAAAAAATGTGAACTATATGTATTTTGAAACACATCGTGTTAGGAAAACCATTCTTCTTTCACAAAATATGAGTCACAAAGCCTATGACTTCATTACCTACATGGAGTAGTAAAGTTTTTGGATGCTTCCAATATCTGTTTTCTAACCTTCAAGATTTAATTTTGTAACTTTAGACATTGGAAAAAAGGAAACCCCAGCTTCCCAAGCAGCAACACCTGTTATTGAAATGCTAATTTTCATTTGAATATAAAAGAAATAATAACATTTGCATTTAAACTGCAGCGATTAAGCTCTGAAGGGCCAGAAATTAAGTTACTTATCTTTTGGGGGGATTTTATAAATCCCTGTCTCAGTAGCAAGTGCTGAATAGAAACAAAAAAGACTAGCTCTGGTCTTTGCTTATAATTTTTACATCTGCAAAATAGGAGACCATAATATTTACGATTATAAAACTGTTCCCATAGCAGACAGTGCTAGATACTTGCTACCACACAAATGGCAAAGTATGACTTGTTCCATCAGTGCTATAAAAAACGGGGGTGGGTGTGTGAGAGAAAGACAGACATCTGCCCAAGGAGCTTGCCACCTAGTGCAGAGAAACCAGGCTAGATGTATGGCTGAAAACAGCGTTGGGTTTCGAAATGGGCCTCAGGCAAAAGAAGTGCAGTTCTGGAGAGCATAATACACAGTAATACATTCTGTGTCTTAGATACCAAGATCGACCAGCTGTGTTCAATTTTAATCCTTTGTAGTTTATTGTTTTAACTAAAAATATGCTGATAGGGCAAACAAAGGTTTTCCTTCAGTGTGATAAATACTTCATGATTCTCACAGGAAGCATTCTACCTTTTCTATTCCCCCAGCCAGGGGAAAAATTGGAAAAAGCCAATTTTGATTCATATTGTTAAAAAACCCAGTATTATTTGTTTATTTGTCTTTGTAGCCAAACTGAACAAAAATCTAATTATTCATGCAGCTGCAATAAAAGCCCTAGTTATAGACTTGTTTTACCTATTACTGAAGAACCAAATTAGTCATTGCCATAGCCAGTTCTATTAAATCTGTAAGTAAAAACTTGTATTTGCCCTTTCCACCAAGACACAGACAGAAAACAAATTGTAGCTTTAAAAAAATGAGCTATCTTTAAACAAGATTTTCAAAAATGCATCTGTCATGAGCTAGACAGGTTTTGGCACTGAAGGTTTTAGATTCAGAAGAAAATTTTCCACTTATATATGCAGACATGCTCTTACAGCTAAAATTCAATAATGAAATCTCTCTTAAAACCAAGGACATCCATTTCTGATGCAATCTCCTACAAAACTGAACACAATAGATTTTTCATGCTAGCAGCCCCTTGCCCTGATATGAACTGTCCACAGAGAAGTTACACGCAAGCTGTCTGCTCACACTGCACACTTGATGCTATCTCTAACTATATGTCATCATGCAGGAAAAATTTCTTCTTGATTTCAGTAGTACCAATTGGTATATCCAGGAGAAAGATTTCTGATACTCCCTTGCCTATACAGCATAGGCACTCTGGACGGTAACATGGAAAGCACAGAACTCTTCCAGAGTGTCAATTGCAAATTTCTTGGGTTTCAGTATGACACATGCCTCTTTAGCAATGCCTAATGAATACAAAAAATTAAATGTTTCACGTGTTTCTACTTTTTCTTTCAATCCACAAAGATAGCAAGAGCTGGACCAGTGGCAATATTCTGAATTGAACAGACCTCTCACTTCCCCTTACCAGAAAGGCTGCTGGATGAGTGAAGCTGGTTAACTTTTGCCGATGGAGCACGCAACACCATGGCTGCCCAACAGTGTGCTGTGCTGAAGCCACAGCTCTGCACAAGGTACATATTCTTTTCTGGTGGCTCCACAAATAAAGTGGTGGCTGTTTCTTCTAGTCTTCTCCTGCCCTTGAGATGGGTAGTGGCTAGTCTTTTTGGGTCCTGACCCTCACAGATGTTAGGGTTAGGGCTACAGAGCTTGGTTTTAACCATTGGGAATAACTACTGTAACTCTAATCCATAACAAGCAGGTTCTCCAGTGGCAGAACCATTTTATTTTTATTAATAATTCATGTCATCTTAAAAGCAAAGCAAAAAAAAAAACCTACACACCACCACTTCCCATTTTCTTCTTTTGAAGGATCAATTTCTTTCTGCTGTTCATCTTCATAAAAATAACTTCCCCTCATGTATTTTCTTTCTCTCACATCTTTAATCCCAACAGTAAATCTACCTCAATTTTCCTGAAAGACTTATTTCAGATTTTATACACAGAAATAAAACTTAATACTTCAAGTTTAATAATTGAAAAAATACAAAATTTGGAATCTTAACATTAAGAACTCCACTCATATATATTCATCGTGTATCAGAGTTTGAAAGTGATATAAGACAAGCTTTAGATATTACAATAAAGACACCTCTTTATTTATCCAAATTCCAGTTACTTACACTTGTACCACAATAACTTGACCAACTCTATGGTCACCAAAGGGACCATATAGACAAGTATGAATCTATAATCAAAAAAGGATGAAAGTAAGTTATCAGCTGCTTTTCATAAACTAAACACTTTCACTTCCCAGAAGGCTGCTTTCAAACAAGGTACACAAAGCAAGCTGCAATAAGCAACTCCATAAAATACATCAGGAGCATTCAAAGAGGTTTAGATATAAAACCAGAAAGACTCTTCCTCATTTGAAGAGAAAAGAAAACACAACCCAGGCAACAAGCAACTTGCTTGGTGTCAAAAGACAACTTTAAAAGGCATGTAACTAACAATCTGAAAAATGTCATAATGTAGCACATTACTTGAATGTTTTGTTAAGGAAAAATAAAAAGGGGGTAAAAAAACCCCAAACAAAACAAACAAAGAAAAAGACTATTCAGTATCCATTTTCCATTTAAAAAAATTTAGAAATCTGTATGAATTGACTGCATAGCTAATATCAGAAGGCTAGATAACAATATATTTTAGTAACGCACAATACTATTTAAGAACTATGAACTATTTTTTCATTCCCAATGATTCTTATTTTCATTGGGATTAGGAAAATGATGTTATTGTGAATTAAAGAGTAATATAGTAGCAACTATACATCATAAGCAAGCTAGACTGCTATTCTGACCCATGTTCAAAACTAGGGGAGCACTGTCAATATCTTTAAGTGGGTTTTATCTTTTATCTTAAAGGGGTTTTATCTTTTAGGGTATTTTTTTAATATTAATGAGAAGGAACTTCTTCCTTTAAAGAATCCTTTGCAACGTGAAGCTAGAATAATACTTAAAATAATGTTCAGACACTCTTAATGTTCAAATTATTCTAATATTATCCTTTTGGAAGTGTTACAGGTTCAGCTTTGTGGATAGGATCCACAAACAGTGCACAGTAAACACAATTAAAAGTGATGGGGGGCAGGGGGACGCACACGGGACAAATCACCACCAGAAAAAAACCCAGCAACTTCAGCTCCTGCATTTTGATAAAACAGTCTGCTATCTTTCCTCTCCTCCCTCCCCCTCCCAAAACAGACATGTCAGACTTGAATATCTCTTGCTTTAGGCAACAGACTGATGGATGGTATAACCAGATGTCCTTTGCTTATCATTAGATGAGACACACATTTCTCTGACCTCCACATTGAAATATGCTCCAAATTTTGCTTGCTTTTTTTAAAAGCAAAATTCAAAGGTAACTGTGTTATACGAAGCCACCGTCCACCTTTGTATATGTTCTGTCTACATAAAAACAGCCAACATCTCTTTTTTAAATATGGATACATGAGAGATTTTCCATTTTTAGACAATTGCTTGGAAGGCACAACCTTCTGCTTACAAGCAGAACATGCTAGTGACAGTAAACCACAGCCAGAAGGCAATAATCCATTTACAAAGGGCAACATAAAGACCATACTGTCCCCATTCATATTCTGGTGCAGTCACCTATTGCTGAAGCATCTCTGCAAGTGGACTTTTTTTCAGCAAGAAGGAGCAGGAGCAATTAATGGGAACTCTCCCCCATTCATCTTTCTCTCCTTTACCTTCCCTTTACCTAGATCTGTATACACACACACACACACATGCATGCACAGGTCGCAGTCCCATGGTACTCAATCTTTAGTAAGGGACACTAGGTAATTTTTCTCAAGGTCTGCTCAGTAGAGAGCAATACAACAGCTCCCTTCCCGAAGGGCAGGCAGTTGAGCTGAGAGATGGAGCAGCATGCTGTGTTTGCTCCTTAGAGGCAGGACAAAGGAATACAGGATTCCTAGAGGAACTGCAGGAGATAACACACCTGAGACCTTGGCAGAGTCCACAGAAATGTCTTTTATGGTCCTGATCCAGACCATCCTGTCATGCAGCCACATTTCAAGTGATCATTGTTACATTGCACAATAAAACACAAAAGCGTGCATGGCAGATCCCTGGTGCTAGACAGGACAGTGGAATGAAAACTGTTGTTAACCCCTTCCAAGACTCACCTATGCTGTGGAAAAACAGGGAGTGTGGCCAAGGACGCTTAGGCCCTTCTGGCAGACTGCCCTAGGCAGTTGCCTCATTTGCTGGAGCCTAGAGACTAACTTGTCTCATCAGGATACTGTGATGAATAATAATACATGTCCCCATGCTTACTACAGGAAGAAAATACTGCTGAAGTTATTTTCATTACACAACAAAATTATTGAGAAGCTTTGAAAAATGAGGTCACTATTCATTTTCACTCTGATGAATAACCATGGGTTTAACACAAATGTTAAGCACCTGAGGAGGTTTTATAATACATCTTTTTAGATGAAATAGAATAAAACCAAAATAAGTAACCTGACTTTTACACAGGAAAAAATGTTTGACATCTCCAGTAAGAAGGGGGCTACACGGGGTTCATAGCCAAGGTTATATATTAGCATGACATTGCACCCAGACAAGTCAGGTACTTGTCTGCTGCAAGGTTCAGTATACGTAATCCTATTGTTCTTTTCTGCCTTCCTCTCCCCTCTTGTATGCAACTAATGTGAATTTTCCTATCAATGTGAAGTCTGGTTGTGCACAAAATAGAGCACACACTGTAAAAAGGGAGGAATGCACACACAGAAGTAGTAGCAGCTCTAAATCTGGGTGATTCAGTCTTTCCAACACAAAATTGTTATGGAGGTCAAGTGTATCCTTTCCTTTTAAAATAGAAATTACCCATCCTTTGAGGCAAAAGAAAAGAACTATACCTTTGCATAAAATAGTACCTCTACAATAACTGCTTTAGTTCACAATAGGAAAGTCAGCTAGCATATTGTGCAACAGCTACAGCATTTTTCCAAACTTTCATCATTTGAATTTTTTTTAACTATCACTCCTCAGAACAAATCATATTTTTGAAATGTATAATAACTGAACACATAATAGAGCAGTCAGTGATAACAGTCCAATGAAAAGAGGATTCCATTAAAGAGCAACTGGCTTTTCAAAACATCCATAGATAACAGAGAATCTTGCTGCTTTACAACAGCAGTCATGAACACACTTTTTCATTGACCTCTGACACATAACTAGAGCACTTACTTTCCTCTGTTTTCAGTCTTCGTAGCTCTGTCAACAGGTAGTATATTACAGTGCTTTTTTTAATCCTGTCTAGTCACGATGTTTTCAGAAATTAGGTGTGAAATCAAGATAACTAAATCTATTAGATTAGGAACACTATAGATAAAGATGTCAGGTTCCCTAAATGAGATCAGAAGAGTTTCTCTAAAAGCTTTGCCAAACAATGGCAACACAAAGCCTAAAGTTAAGCAAACACAGTGCCATTTATGACTTCCCATGTGCATGAACTGGCGGTATTACTTGAAGAATAAACTGCCTATCACTAAGTTGAGACCCATTTTTCTGAATGTGTCTTTCTCTCTCCTATTCTGCATCTTCTTTTTTGTAAGGAAACAGTATTCTTTCCTAAGAAAGCAGAACCCTTTTTGGGGGAGGACTATCATCCAGACAGACAACTTAGAACAAAGTACATAAAGAGTAAAGTTGAACTCAACCAGACAATTTTCTTCACCATACCTTCCTGGCCTAGGTGCTTTCCACTTGAAAGAGATGAGACAGGTTTCAGAATTTCCCTTCACAGAAGTCAAATTCACCTGTCATCACCGGAATTTTTGAGGAAGGGACTTGAACTTGTCTACAGTGACACATTCTGACCACAGTTACACAAGTATCCTCCAAAGGCTCCCTGTTCTTCACTGAAGACACATGCTGCTTTTACTCAGATTGGCAAGTAAACTGAAAAAAAGGAGCCATGTACCCCAAAGCAAGCAGCTGTGTCATCCATTTAGAATAGGAGGGCCAATACCAAACAGCTATAGCAGTAAAAATTGCCATTTGTTGATCTATGCACTGCTAGGTCATCAGCCTGTAGCCAGGATAGCTCTATACAGGATGTTTACCAGGTGGAAGACTAGTAAAAAGATCTGATTCATTGTCTTTATTTACAGACTAAGGCCTTTCCAAAAGCACGGGCATTTATAGTTTAATAATTTCAGCTACACTGTATGCCACTATCTGTATCATCTGCAATGTCTGGAAATATGAAACACCATTTATAAAAATAAAGAAAAATCCATCAACATTAGATGCTTGCCAACTTGCAAAAAGTGTAAATCATAGCTTTCTGCTTCTGCTGCAGCTCTTTCAATTATTATTGTAAAGGGTTTGTTTTCATAAGTGCAAGTCATTTAAGCCCCTTAAATCATGGGTGTCTGTGGTCTTCCACATGTCCTCTTTCTCTAAATCATAGATAATCAATCCAAAAGGTCAGCATTGATTAAAAAAAAATAATTATATATAGGGTCATTTGTTAGACTGAAAGTTACTCTTTTATGTCTTCTGATACAACAACTCTCTTGTTTATTTTGGGTACTATGAGTATTTTAAAAAAAATACTGAAAATGTGTAAGGAGGAGCTTCCTGTCAGAAGCCCAATTTCAAACACTTTAGAAGGCTTCAAGCTGGCTCTATCAGGTTTTAGGCTACAGCCAAATAGAGCTATCAGAAACAAGTGGGTTTTCATCTTTAAAGAGTACAGTCCTGACAAAACATAAAAGTTACCCTTTGCCTCAAAGAGCTGAGGATTTTTCTACAGTGTTCAGAAAATCTTGAAATGCAGATTTAAGTTTGACATTTTCCAAGTCAAATGAGAAGATTAGTATACCTTCATTTTTTCCTTAATTTGCCACTCCCTCCTCCCCTTAGTTAAGTTTCTGTTTTATAATTCTTTGCTTTGCTTGTATTGCATTTTGCAATGTTTAGGTAGATCGATTAATATTAGAAGAATTCATAGGTTGGAGCAAATGAGTAGAAACATAAAACAGGTATTTTCTTACTTTTTCATGCCTTCAAGTATTCAAACTAAAATTCCAAAAGAGCCAAAATCAGGAGAGCTCCATAGTATCGAACTTAAAACACAAACTTAGTGAGAGAAACATTTTGCAAGTGACCTATAGTTTGTACAATAAGGGTCTAGATGATGCCTACACACCCACCTTTAAATCTAGCAAAAGCTTTGAAGCAGATTTGATGTCTGCCCCATGCTCGTGCGGCATCTGATTCTGTAGGCGTGAAACAGAGATAGTGCTTACTGAATTACTACTTACTGCATAAGAAGAGATTTATATAGGAAAAGTGTAAAGCCTTATGTGAGAGATAAATATCATTAATTGTTCACTGCAGTACAGCAATATTCTGACTCTCCTAATTCCTAGAAATAATTACCTATTTTCTCTCTAGTTTGCAAAGTGTATCCTCAAAGATAGGAATAAAGAATGAGAATGCAGATTTGCTTCACTGTGACATTTTAATATCCTTTGAGCCACTGAAAACGCTTGTGATTTATCAAGACAACATTTTCATGTTTCTGCAAATTCAACATTTCATACATTTAAGGAGTTATCTGCACTGGTGCCCAAGAAGGAGGGGGAAGAGGACCAACTGCTTTTTATCTTTTTTAAGCATTCTAAGATATACTTTACAACTACTCATTTAATTGCAGCAGATCAAATGTAAAATGATTTTAGAATTTTAGAACTTATTTTTAGAAAAACAGTCATGCCCACTGCTATTACACAGGAGCCCAAGAGTGGAGGCATCTGGGACAGTTCACTCAACATGAAAGCAGCACCAGAGTCTGTGGCCCCATAGTTACTCTGGAACTTGACAAGAGCCCAAGAAAAACAGGCAATGGAGCTCATGTTTTAGCAAATGCAGACCACTTCATAGCCGTGTTAGTTGTTGCTTTATTGAGCTACAGCTGGTCCATTGCAGGGCTCTTCAGCCAACTGGACCTTCTATCATTAGCACTGGTAAACCTCTTTGTTGAAATTTAGTCTATTGCTTTGCTGTCCATATGACAGAGGTACTCCCCAAAGTTTGGACAGATGTTCAGAGCTGCAGGCTTCAACTGAACCCATCAGCAAAAAATCAGTGAAAAGGATTCCTTTGAAACAACATAGTATTTTATAGATATAACTCTGTCTCACAGTGGGGTAAGAAAAAGTAATAGGGCAGGATAGCAGGAGGCAAGTAGCCAGTTGCAACAGATGCTGAACTGCATCTAGCTGTGCCTGCCTTTTCCAGCCCTGCCCATAGTTGTTAGATGAGCTCTGGAGGGGCTGTGTCCCAGGTAAACACTCCTCCAAGGGTGTTGCACCCTTCCCAAGACTGCAGAATAAATGCCATATTGCCATTGATAAATCACCCCTATATTCAAGTTCAACACTCCTCACATAGCCACCATCCTAGATGGCAAATTGGAATGCAAAGCCTGTATTTTATCACATGCTACGTCTATAGAGACAGCAGGCCATAAACTTTCCCAGGGTGAGTTCTCCGCAGTCACTTCAGCTCCCTGCCTGCAAGAGCCAGAATTTGCCCGAGTAAAGAAACAAATTGGAAAACAAATCTGCAGACAGCCTGAGTCCTATGTACTCCTTGCAGCCATGTGGTTTCTGCTCAAGAGTCCTGAGCACAACATTTCTAAAGGGCCAAACCTGCAGCTGCCAGGAGCCTTTTGAAGAGCAAGTGGAGACACTCCTGTGTCCTTTCTGAACCTTTTGGGAGCACCCAGTAGAGCATGTACACGGTGGAGCAATAGTTCGAACCTGTTTTTATCACACTGCTGGTTCTTGGTTTACAGTGATCAATATGTAGAGTTTCACATGAGTATCTGGAACATTTCTTATATTTAACAACATTAAACACCTTTTATCCTAAATGCTAATGATGATTTCTAACATCTGGCTAACTAGAACCCTATGAATAGCAGTAACAGTGTTACCAACTCCGTCCAAGTGATGAGTCATAATGACTAGAGGAAGATCAAACCAGTATGCTTTATCAGTTTGACCCCTATTGATGAAATACGTTGATCAACAGAGCAGCTAGTAACAAAGCTTTGAGTCAGCTTTTCTAAGTGCTTTAACACAGCTCATGATAATTTCTTGAGTCTATGCTGTTTAAGCAATGCACTATTTTGAGGGGATGTACTAGTTTCAGCATTTAACTGGATTTTATTACTTTAGGAACTGTTAAATAGGTGCATGTTGGTCACTTTGGGTGAAAAGTTGCAAAAAACAAATGTGACGAACTCATGTTTAGCTCCTTTTACATCTCATGCTGATTGGAGATGGCATCCTAATCACTTTGCCTAGGAATTCTAACATAGGTGTGGAAGTAAAAGATTTCCAAATTAATTAAACCCAGAAACACAAACTGACACCATCAAGAAACAGCACAGGGCTACAAAACTTCAGTTAAGGAAATAATTCACAGGAAGCTTTCCTTAGCCCCTATCCAGCGTTGTTCTCCACTCTCTCTCCCACAGCCAAACCACACACCTAAAGGGGGAGATAATTTGGATAACATGATTTTGTCTCAACTTTCCCCTCCAGCTTTCAGTTAGTGAATGCAACAGAATACATATGCAGTTTCTTCTTCCCACCCCTTCTCCCTCACAACTTCTCTCTTTTCATTTGCAAACATTATGCAATTTCTTAAAAATTCCTCAGTTAGGATGTGTGGGGTGTG